>NC_086328.1:7478270-8787437 GCF_036172605.1 Pelobates fuscus
TATTGATTTCCTTCCTATATCGTATCAATGCTGCGTGTGTTACAAGGTAGGTCTTTCTAAGCGCTGTCCATCAAAGTGACAGACGGTATGTGATCAAAATAAATATGGTGACTATGTCAGATCTACTATACCCTCTGCAGAGAAAGCTGAGAATGGAACCATGTCAGGATAAAATCCGACCCTAAAATGCTAACGTGAACACATGCAGCATGGTGACATGGCATACCTGACCATGGTCAGTGGCAAAACTATATATATTATTTATATCTATGTATATTTATATATATGATAAAAGAACCTCTGAAACATTATTAACATTTAAAAAAAAAACTGATAGGAAGATAAAGGAAAGAGAAGAAACAAATGGTGGTATTTGGTGTGAAGCTGGGAGGCATGCTCCTGAGAGAACACAGCTAGTTGGATTTCAGCTCTATTAATGTTCGAGTGTTTGGTCCCAGAGTACTTCTTGACTTTTCCATCACATAGCCCCCAGGTTTGGCTTTGTATGTGTTTATTGTTGGAAGTGTCTCCTCATACCATTGAGGACCTTATCCTGCAGCCGAAGGGTCTGTACTCGTCTTTAATAATCCCTCTTCATCATCTTTAAAGGAATCATCGGCTCAGGATCTAAATAAAGTTCGAGAACGTATGACGAAGTTTATTGATGACACTATGAGGGAAACGGCAGAACCGTTCCTGTACGTGGACGAGGTGAGCAGGCTTTATTTCAAAGAGTAATTATATTTCCCCCTGAACCTTTTCTTCTTTTCAATTCAATGCTCGAGGGAACACAAACACGTTTCAAAGTCACCGGCTGGTGAACCTTGAGCAAGAAAGGATTGATCTCGCTGTGTGAGGTGTCCTCTTATAGTGATAAAACAAAACCCAACGTCTTTGTAACGCTCTCTGTTTTCTTTCTGACTCTTTTAGTTCCTGACTTATCTATTCTCGAAAGAAAATAGCATTTGGGATGAGAAATATGATGAGATTTGTGTGCAGAATATGAATAACCCACTGTCACATTACTGGATCGCTTCATCACATAACACGTAAGTGGATCCGCGGCTTCAAACAGTTGGAACAATTAGAACGAGGCCATCAGTGGGGTACGACATGTGTTAGCCCCCTGTCTGTGTGGGGGGACATTTGTATTTATGTATTTTTAATGTAAATGATGATTGAGGTTAGTTGCAGCACATATAGGTAGATTGGGTTTCTAATTAGGAAAATAAAACCAGAGTATGGTTTGTACAAAAGAAGCGGAGATACATACATTTTTTTTTGATTAGTTTCTAAATTAAAACAAAATATGTAAATTGTCATAACGATTGAATATGGGACACATTCGTCCTACACTGGTTGTTACATCACAGCTTCTGTTCTCTCCATCACTTTAACCAGGAATGCAGATTAACGAGAGATCAGACCACGTTAGATCCAGAACCCAGCCGCTCCTTCACTACTGTGAACCTAATTTATTGTGAAATTGTTTTTAAATCGATATCTTCTACCCTTTGTATAAGTGGAGATTCTCAAACAGTTTCCTAAGAGAAAAAAAATATAGATAAAAGTGTGGAAATGTACCATTTAGAGGTCACAGCCTTCCGTAAAATGTGAATCTGTTCCTTGAGAACACATACGGGTGGAGGGGAAGCTGTAAATAAAATGATGTACAAAACTCTAATTTTCTTCACAAAATAAAGCATCAGGTTTTTGTTTAATATTTATGATGCAGCTAAGAATAAAGAGGTTAAATTAGAGCATAACTAGGCCTAATCTGTGTTTTTATAACCCCTCCTGCATTGCTAATGGAATGTATTATGTTCTATATAATATGTATTATAGTAAACCTAGACATATCTTATGTTTTATTTTATTTTTAGGTATTTGACGGGGGACCAGGTGCGCAGTGAATCATCCACAGAAGCCTACGTTCGATGTTTGCGCATGGGATGCCGATGTATAGAGTGTGAGGATTGGCTCATCTGGTTATTTGGGAAAATGATAATGATCCTGGGAGCCCCCATTAGAGCCATGCGAAAATAAATGTATCCTCTCTCTCCAGCATGTGCTCACGTGCTAACAGATTCCCACTCTTCCAATCCTGTTAGTAACATGTGACATGGTCTCTCCACAAGTTAATGAATTGCCACATACAAATCTGCTTAATGTTTTCTGAAACATTCAGGGTACAGGGGTTGGAGAAAACGCAGCGCAGTCTATAAAGTATTTAGCGTTTCCTTAAGTTCTGCCGTGTGTGTATGTATATATAATATGCTGCTCCGTGATAGGCCAGGCGCTGCGGGCGAGGTACACATTCTGTGTTTTGTGCTGAATGAAAATGTAGTGATATTAAGGTATTGGGGCCTGTGTATAAGTACTGCTACACCAAACACAGAAATCTCTTTAAAAATGTTTAAATGTGACCTTTCCGTTTCTCTCCCCCATCTCCAGTGGATTGTTGGGACGGACCGGATGGAAAACCAATTATTTATCATGGCTGGACAAGAACAACCAAAATTAAGTTTGACGATGTAGTTCAAGCTATCCGCGATCATGCATTTGTAACTTCTGAGTGAGTGTTTTTGTTTTATCTCTTATTCTGTCCTATCTGGTTGTTCGATGCCAAACAAACACATTGAGTTCAAGGCTCAGAATTACATCATTAAGCGAACATGTTTTATAGAAACTGCAATTCAGTCCAATGTGTCTAATAGGCTTATGGGGTGAGCTGTTCATTGGTTTCTTTCAGATATCCAGTCATTCTCTCCATTGAAGAACATTGCTCAGTTGAACAACAGAGGCACATGGCCAAAGTCTTTAAAGAGGTGTTTGGAGATCTCCTGTTGACCCGTCCCATTGAAGCCAGCGCAGATCAATTGCCTTCTCCCACTCAGCTCAAAGAGAGAATTATCATCAAGGTGACTTGTGAATAGCAGACGGGTCACCTTCCCTCTGGTTATGTGCCAGAAAGTGTTCAATGCTCGGGTATCTCAAGACTAAATGTAATATAGATGGGACTACACTTACATAAACCATTATACATAAAATATTTTATACTATTGTAATTACCGAGAATTCAACTCTTTCCTAAAGCAGCATTGAATAGTAGGGGGGAAATCAAGGTTGGACGAGGCTGTGATAATTTTATAGGAGTCCATAGTGCGTTAAAACAGGGGTGAAATCAAGCTTGTCTCTTTAAATGTAGTGAGAGCGCTTTGATTAAGATCTGAATGAACCCTACATAAACCTGGACTGAATGACACTCTCTTTTAGCATAAAAAACTGGGACCCAAAGGAGACTTTGTTACAAAAGCTGATGACCATAAAGAGGAAACCAAATTGCAGGGAGAGCTTGATATGTGGGACCCCATCGATCAGGTAATCTGCTTGCACGATAGTCAGTCATTTTAACTGTATTTTATGACTTTCAGGCCTTTGTATCCAACTTTCCCCTGAATGTGAATCACAGAACTACATAGTAATTTACAGTGTATGAATGTCTCACAGAGCTCCACAGCAATAAAACTCACCGTAATGTGCAGTGTGTATGAATGTATCACAGAGCCCCACAGCAATAAAACTCACCGTAATGTGCAGTGTGTATGAATGTATCACAGAGCCCCACAGCAATAAAACTCAGCGTAATGTGCAGTGTGTATGAATGTATCACAGAGCTCCACATCAACAAAACTCACAATAATTTGTAGTGTGTATTAATATATCACAGAGCTCCATAGCAATAAAACTCACCGTAATGTGCAGTCTGTATGAATGTATCACAGAGCTCCACAGCAATAAAACTCACCGTAATGTGCAGTGTGTATGAATGTATCACAGAGCCCCACAGCAATAAAACTCACAGTAATGTGCAGTGTGTATGAATGTATCACAGAGCTGCACAGCAATAAAACTCACAGTAATGTGCAGTGTGTATGAATGTATCGCAGAGCCCCACAGCAATAAAACTCACAGTAATGTGCAGTGTGTATGAATGTATCGCAGAGCCCCACAGCAATAAAACTCAGCGTAATGTGCAGTGTGTATGAATGTATCACAGAGCTCCACATCAACAAAACTCACAATAATGTGTAGTGTGTATTAATACTATCACAGAGCTCCACAGCAATAAAACCCACAGTAATGTGCAGTGTGCATGAATGTATCACAGAGCTCCAGAGCAATAAAGCTCACAGTAATGTGCAGTGTGTATGAATGTATCACAGAGCTCCACAGCAATAAAACTCAGAGTAATGTGCAGTGTGTGTGAGTGTCTCACAGAGCTCCAGAGCAATAAAGCTCACAGTAATGTGCAGTGTGTATGAATGTATCACAGAGCTCCACAGCAATAAAACTCACAGTAATGTGCAGTGTGTATGAGTGTCTCGCAGAGCTCCCCAGCAATACAACTCAGTCATGTGCAGTATATATGTATGTATCACAGAGCTCCACAGCAATAAAACTCATAGTAATGTGCAGGGTGTCTGAGAATATCACAGAGCTCCATAGCAATAAAACTCACATTAATGTGCAGTATATATGAATGTATCACAGAGCTCCATAGCAATAAAACTCACATTAATGTGCAGTATATATGAATGTATCACAGAGCTCCATAGCAATAAAACTCACAGTATTGTTCAAGGTGTCTGAAAATATCACAGAGCTCCATAGCAATAAATCACCCTGTAATGTAGAGTCTGTATTTGTAATCACAGAGCTCCACATCAATAAAACTCACTGGATTTTTACTAACCATGGATATGTTGCTGCTTTTATAACTGACTGCATTTGGCAATCTCATTAATAATGCAAAATATCTACAAGAAATTTCAGTAATCTTTACCAGAAAACCCCAATGGAGAAGAGGAAAATAGATTTAAAATAAAAACGTAAAATGTGTATGTATGACCTGTTTTTGTATTGTAGAAATGGGCTTCTCGATACTGTGCAATAGAAGGCGATAAACTTTCTTACGGTGACGAAATTGAGCAGAATACAGAGGAATGCACAGCACCGAAGGTAATTCTGAAATGGATAGACATTATCTCTGAATGGATCACGTTCACCCGGGGCGGGACTGCCTTGTCATGTAATATTATTATTAATACATAAAGCAATAAGACATTAAAGGGCCAGTGGCGCTGGGTCAGGTTACCCCTTTTCATTTTCTCTGGTTTCATGGGCCAGATTCTGAAACCACAGTTCAGATGCCAATTCATCTCATTTCAAATTCCAAAGTAATCATGTTTGTATAGCTTACATTTCCGCTGATTAGTACCCGATCAGTGATGGGTAACCGTTACACTCCAGGGGTTTGTGAGCTGCATTACTCTGGACTAGAGGAGCATCGTGGGAAATGTAGTTGCCAATCATTTGGAGTGTAAAAGTCAGTTATGAGTGACTCAGATGCCGGTGTCATTAACCAGTCTAAAGAATTCTCTGTGCACAGCATTCCGTATGATTTGTTCTGTCGTGCTTTGAACCCGTTGAACCAGATTGGATGTTTCTGTTTCGATTGTGTAAAGTATAATAAACACAGACACTTGTAAGGTATATAATAGAAGTGTCTTAACTCAGCACCAGGCTGTTACAATGAAGCCATAGAGTAAAGTGACTACATATTACTGCATGTGTCATCTCTGTTGTTCAGTTTCAAAACCTATAATTCTGACAAATCAGGGCTTCCTATCTACTTCGCCGTTTGTCTGTAGAATGCATTGTTCACGCAGTTCCAGAGTGTGAATTGTGCAGACAATCTTGATAAATTGAGAAGTCACTCACAACCTCAGATCTGTACGGCAGCTTTCTGATGAACATCTCTGTCCTTGTGGCGTCTCAGACATTAAAAGCAGCGATACAAATACTCACAAGGTAAAAGGAAGCAATGTTTATGGCCACGGACACACTTGATCATTTGCTCAGTTTTTAGTGTCTGTCTTTTGGCAGAACACTTAGATATATCTATCTGATTATGATCCACTTAAGAAATTCTTAACTTCCTTCTACGAGTCTAAAGGCCACAGAAGAGAAAATAAAAATGCTCATTGCTGTTCACTGGAACAAGAAAGGTCTCTTTGCTACTACGAACATTTAACACTTGTACTTCTAAGCTATTTGTAGAAGCATTTTAAAAAACGTAAATGAAACTACATTGCAATATGCATTCTTCCATTTTATTCATGGCATTACACAAGAGAAACAAATATTTTGACTGCAGATAAAAGCACATTTTTTTCATTTTCTTTCCTTCTCCTGACATACACTGCATACGTTTTCGGATTTCTAAATACAATTTACTAGAACTGAAATAAGGAGAGAGATTGTCAGCATTAAAGAAACTCTCAAAAGGAATTCTGACTAAGAGCTGCCACTCTAAATAATGCATTGTTGGCTCCCGGAGTGTCTTAGATGTATGCAACACTTGAGTTCGGGAAGTTAGTTCTTGATCGCTGATTTGTAAGTTTGAAAGATTAGATATTAATGAATGCTCTGTTTTCTGTATTCTCTCTTACCACCAGAAAACCACAGATCTGCATTTGCAAGAGAAATGGTTTCACGGACGGATGTGGGAGGGACGCATCATGGCGGAACGTCTGCTTCAGGAATATTGTGCTGAGATGGGGGGCAAGGATGGAACCTTTTTAGTGAGAGAAAGTGAATCCTTCCGAGACGACTTCACACTCTCTTTCTGGTATACTTAACATTTGTGACGGATTGAGTTACCCCAACACACAGGAAAGAGGATGCCCACAAAATGAGGGTGCAAAAAGCCGTATAACCTGGCCTTAGAGTGGCTACAAAGATAGAATCAAAGTCAAGACTAGCCATGGTCAGGAATAAAGAACCACAAAAATCAAGCTTGGTCAGGATAACAGAAATTCCCAGGTCAATATACAAGCCAGGTCAGGATACCAAATGTTCTCAAAGTCAAAACGAAGCCAGGGTCAATAACAGGAAATCAAAGAGAGTCGTTTGAAGCAATAAACATGTAACTAAACAGAAACCGCAATAAGGCAATGAACAAGGACCAGAACACTCTATTTATAGGTTAACATGTGTTCTGATTGGTCCACATCATCTCTTGGACCCCAAAAAGTATGAGCATGGGGTCTCTTAGATGTCAGTTTAAGGGCAGGCATGACATCACTATGTTTAAATTTATTTAAGGACGTGCCTTTAGAGCGGACAGTGTCCGCAGTTCTACCAGCAGATTTCAGCAGAGGCTTGGCGTCGGCGAATGCAGAGGAGCGATTCTCTGATGCTGAATGGGTAAGTATTATTTCCCTTTCAGGTCTCAAGCCGTGCGACCTGAGAGGAGCTGCTCGGCGTGGACCAGGTAAGTATCGCCACAATATTAACCCCTTAAGGACACATGACATGTGTGACATGTCATGATTCCCTTTTATTCCAGAAGTTTGGTCCTTAAGGGGTTAAAGATCCACCTTGTCATAATTCAAAGTGAAGCTAAGTTGTCTCCCATGATTTTTCTGGAAAAAACTCTAAAATGATCGACTGGGCTATATATACAAATATGAGTTTTGCTAGAACGTCATTGTACTTTGTAATGGAAGCACCCTGTGCACCTGTCAGTCACCACGGAGAGCGCATAGTGAAAGGAGTTAATATAGTTATAATGTTTCTACTTTTCCTCCTCTAGTGCCAGTATGTGCCCTGGCTGTGCCAAAACTAACCTGGATTATGGTGTCTGTTTCCAAATCTTTATTATACATTTAAAAGAAAACAGAGCAGTGACAGTTCCTCTTTCATTACAGAACGCAGAATGTGTTGGAGCGTTAATGAGAAATAAAAATGATAATTACTGTAATGATAATAAGTGATATATTTGACAGATCTGTCACATTTAGCTAATTGTATTGGTTCACTATGACCCTACACACAGAACTTAAGTAAACCAGTGGCCAGACTTAACGGAAAACAGAGTAGTACAAGACAAACCGAGTTCAGGAAGACAGAGAGTAATGTAAACGAGAACTAGCCAAAAGTCAGGGACAATAGATCGAAAAATGGTCAAGAACAAGCCGAGGTCAGATAAGCCAGACATATACAAGAAGAACGTGCTCTTGGAATAACCATGTGATGGAAAACATGACAGGGGAACAGTACAAAGCCAAAAAGGGATTTTATAGCCATTAATCACTTTGATCCATGTGATGCCAGAATGTGGGTTTGCGTTACCGGCAAGATGCACACTCGTTCGTGTCACTAATTAGGTCTAATGATAGAGGAGATGAAGCCTTTAAAAGGTTCCAGTGTGCTGTGGCCGGCGTCAGTAAGAGTATTAGAAAGAGGAATGGCCACATTGAAGAGGGAAGTAGGTGGCGATTGTGTTGAGTATACGGATCGCATTGGGATGCGCCCCATGCACCCGTGCTGGACAGGTGCCGCAATAGTAATACATATCACTGACCAGTACTTCTCACACAGGGCTATATAATTAATTGAAATAAACCGTGACCGTTAAAATTTTATAAAATCATGCAGTGCCAGCATCTGCTCAAATGTTTTCTTAGGAGTAGGACCCCTCATTACAGTCATAGAATGCACCCTTTAACTTAATCCTAATATTTACTTGTGAACTGGAAGGAAATTGGAATCTCACAGAAAATAAGATGCAATGATATGCAGTAGGTTTCTTTAAAATAAAGCATGTGTGCACACGGTAAAACGCAAGTTTGATTGATATTTGGAAATTTGGTCCCCCAAGATTAGAAACTTATCATGGGTTCTGCTAGAGTTTGCAGGATGCTTAGAACCTTACAGGGTCTTCACAGGTTTAGGTGCTCCGTCCCTGTTCACCGTTATTGAGGAAGAGTGGTCATTGCTACATGATAATCATGTGTTCATCTGTGTTTGCAGGAGGCACGGCAGAGTTCAGCACTGTCGTATTCGGTCTTACCCAGAAGGAGATGGAATGAAGTATTACTTGACCGACAACCTCACATTCGATAGCATATACGACCTGATACAACACTACAGGGAATCCTCATTACGATGTGCAGAATTTGAACTGCGATTAACGGATGCTGTTCCCAATCCCAACCCTCATGAATCTAAAAGGTACTTGGACCTACGCATTTCGCATAACATTGGGCGTGGGGAGCTTTCCTTAGTAGAACAGTGGCTTCTAGCTTATACTAAATGCTAAACTAGACCTGGCCTCCTAACCAGGATTTACGGGATGGTTTTGAGAATTTACATTTCAAAATCAGAAAAGAGAGAAAGAATGCTTAGCCGTGATCTATATTGCATGATCTATATTGCATAAACGACCGTAAAATAAAGAAAAAAACAAAATAGAAAGACGGGGAAGGGGAGATCAGAGAAACAAATGTACAAAATTGGATTGGGGCGTTGAATGTATAGTATGCCAGTTACCCTGTGTCTTTTGAAAGTGCCATGCAGGTGAACCTCAAATTGGAAAATAGAGCAGACAGTAAGAGAGAAAATGGGGGGGGGTTAAGCATCCCCCGTGTTTAGTTTTCACCTTGAGGATATATGGATGGAGTATTTAATTTGCTATTTATCACAGAACATTATAGATCTGGGTTTTGTTTTCCCCCAGCTGGTACCATGATAACCTCAGTCGAGGAGAGGCTGAAGATATGCTAATGCAAATTCCTCGGGATGGAGCCTTCTTAATACGCAAGAGAGATGAACCCAATTCCTACGCATTCACTTTCAGGTATTGTGTGTCCAGCGCGGATAGACACTGGCACAGTCTGTCTGTTTATTTCATACATTGACCGCAAATGGACTGGGATTTCAAAGAGCCATCCCATATTTATATAATGTGTACTGGTGGCTTTGCATTGGATAAAGTCCGCCAGTATGGTGCGTGGTCCATTTAAATATTTTTCTCATAGCTTGGCTGGCAACACATTATATAATTACCCATACCATCTTTTTCAATTCTTTATTTTTCAAGCACAAGGCAGCGATACAATATATCTGTATAAACACAGCACAGTCAGTACTTGTATTTTCCCATTTTACACCTATACCACCTTTTAACAATAATGTTTAATCCTCTATGGTGGATATTTCAATGTTTACTCATTGCCCTTCATAAATACACAATATCCCAAAGGGCAGTTTGTCCGAAATGTCTGCATTTTGCCTTGTTTCTCAGCAAGAAACAAAATGGGATGTGTCTACATAATACATTTGGGGCATCCCTGGCGCAACCTAGCATAACTATAACTTCTGCAATGAATATCTATAAAGTGTGACCATTGTAGATTGCTCCCCACATTTTTCCCAGGTAGCATAATAACTGTAATATGATTGGGCAGTTTGTGAAAATTTCAAGAAATGTCTTTGTGGCTCAGGGCGGAAGGAAAAATAAAACACTGCCGAATCCAAAAAGAGGGTCGCCTGTTTGTACTGGGAACATCTGCTTACTTCGAGAACCTGGTGGAGCTTGTGAATTACTATGAGAATCACCCGTTGTACCGTAAAATGAAGCTACGATACCCAGTAACTGAGGAGTTGCTGAAAAGATATAGCACAGTAAGTCTGTATTTTGACTTTTAAAGGACAGGAAACAGCAATCAAATAGGGTGGGAGTGAGACAGAGCTGGAGTAGAGAGTAGAGTGCTGCCCTTACAGAGAGAGCAAGAGACAGGTATGTGAGGTAGATGTTACTCTAGGAGGCCATAAGCTTTCTTAAAGAGACAGGTTTTAAGGCCCTTCTTAAATGATTGAAGACTAGGGGAGAGTCTGATGGCAATAGGCAGGCTATTCCATAGGAAGGGAGCCGCCTGCGAGAAGTCCTGCAAGCGCGAGTTGGCTGTACGGGTGCGAGCAGCGGACAGGAGAAGGTCACGGGCAGAGCGGAGATAGAGATACCTATCGATCTGTGAAGAGATATAGGAGGGGGTAGAGTTGTTCAGTGCTTTATAGTTATGGGTTAGTGCCTTGCATTGACTCCTATAGGATACAGGGAGACAATGTAAGGACTGACAGAGGGGTGAGGTGTGAGAGGAGCGACTAGAGAGCAAAATCAGTCTGGCGGCAGCGTTCATTACAGACTGTAGCGGGGCAATACGGCTTTTGGGAAGACCAATCAGGAGAGGGTTACAACAATCCATGTGGGAAATTACTAGAGCATGGACAAGCTTTTTGGTAGCATCTTGCGTAAGAAAGGGGCGGATGCGGGCTATGTTTTTAAGATGGAATCTACAGGATTTGGTAACATGCTGGATATGAGGCTGAAAGGTGAGGCCAGAAGCAAGTATGACGCCAAGACAGCGTGCTTGCAAGGATGGACTGATGTGGGTACCACAAACTTGAAGGGAGAGCGAAAGAGGAGGATCAGTATTAGGAGGAGGAAAGACAAGGAGCTCAGTTTTAGAGAGATTGAGTTTCAGAAAGCGGGAGGACATCCAGTCAGAGATGGAGGAAAGGCAAGCAGTGACACATTGCAGGACGGCAGGGGAGAGGTCCGGGGAGGAGAGATATATCTGGGTGTCGTCAGCGTACAGGTGGTAGTGGAATCCAAATGAGGTAATAAGTTTGTCAAGAGAGGCAGTATAAAGAGAAAATAGAAGGGGACCAAGGACGGAAACTTGGGGGACTCCAAACGAGACAGGACGAAGGGAGGAGGTATCATAAGAAAAGGACACAAGGTTTCTTATGAAATGACGCACAATAATTAAAATTAGGGCGATAGCAACAATATATTTTAAGAAGCAAATTATGAGTTGGCTTCAAGTGTAATTGTAAAAAAAAAGTAGACTGCAATCACAATTAATCCTATATATCAACCTTGAACAAATGAAATGCCATTTTTAAATGCAGTGTTCAGAGAGGAAAGCAGGCAATGATTCTAAATGATTCTCTGTTCACAGCAAAGCTCTGTGCATGTCTCTGTTTATTACATGACGTTTCAGTGTTTGATATCATTCTTACACTGTGCTGGAACAACCTGTCCTATATCTGATTTAAAGAAAAAAACTGAATAGAAACTTACTGAATGGAAATATTTTAAACAAAATTTAGCGTCAAACTGACATGAGCAAAAGCTCTACCCAGCTGGTTTTGTACTACAACTCCCATGATGCTTTGCTGTAAGGCTGCGTTGTGCTTACTCCTCGCCCTACACTCACTAGCGATGTCCTACCCATTTAGAAAAATAGTTAAATAAGCAGATAGTTACATGCTGGCATAGGGTTGGCGTGAACAAGATTAAGATGGCAAAATACATTCTATATATTTACAGACTTATTCACTAAAGTGAGATTTCAATTTAAATTCAAACAGAATTCCGAATTTAAGGCCAGAGTAATCAAACTGAAAGCATAGGTGACTTGGATCATTTTTCCAGTTTGGCTTTTTTGAAATTGACTTTGAATTCTCATTGCAGTGAATAACTCTGTATCCGTATGTTAGTGGTGACATGAGGACAGTCATCCTTTTCTTGGTTAATCAGATCACACGGGTTAGAAAACACACGACAGTCATCTCGTTATCAACTGCCTGTCAACATCATTTAAAATACAGATTTTCTATAAAAATCAAAAAAATCACTTTTTTTTTTTTTTTTACGAGGAGGGATGCTAAAACATATTATGCAGAGGTTGGTAAGATTCTTAGACTTTTAACTCTTAACTTCCCAAAAACCCATCAATGCACCACTCCAACTGTTCAAAAAGAGTTGAAATAGTGCCATTGAAATGAATGACCTATAGCACATCCTACCGGTGCATTGACGTGATTTTTATGGCACAGCGTAGAATTCATTATTTTCACCAGAATTAACTAATCTTCTTGTGTTTTAGGAAAAAGACTTCAGCGCAATATATGATGTGACTAAATTATACGTGGATCCTGAGGAGATCTCTCCAGCAATGGTATGGATTCAACTGGAAGTCAATCCACAGTTACTTTCTCATTTATAATCAAATACAAATGCTAATTATAACACTGGGCGTAACTCGTTCCTTAATAAGTAATTTATTGGAATGTACGCTGACTGCGTGTGCGAGACACCTGAAATATTTTTCAGGTTACGTGTTAGCAGAGAGAATAGGGACACACACAAACATGTTTAATATATAATTGATTCCCGGAAATAAAAGTTAACCCTAGATCCTAAATATAGATGCCACCCGGTAATGTAAGATGCTGTTACATTGCAGAGAAATGATGTAATATAACTATGTTTATTGATTAACAAAAACCAAAACGGACCACTTTGCTTATCTCAGGATGCTGGAGCGCCCTCTACAGGTGAATATTGTTTTGAAGAGCACAGCCTCAGGGCACAGAGCATTAACAGTTTCAGGACAGGGGATTAGGCAAATCCTTTCATTTCATAACTGTTGTAGCATATCATCTGCCCTGAAAGCTGCAGAGTAGTCAGTGACATTTTGTATCCGTGTTTTTAACTGTCCCAGGAAGGATTCTGGCTTGCTTTCACACTTCTAGCAATGTGATAGCTTTTTGTAAAGTTTTACTTAGTATGGATTGCTGGTTATACCAGAACATTAACAGAACGCTCTACTCAAACTTTATACTCCTAACAATTTAGTAGATATATCCCCCAAAGAAAAACATACATGTTTTTTCATGGGTGGGTATATAAAAAAAAATGCTTATAAAACATGCAGACTTGCTGTCAGCAGCCTTTACAGACCCCTTGTGTTTCCCCAGCTCAGAGTTTCAGTCTGTGCCATGGGAAAAGCCAACCAGAGGCTTCTCATTGAGTGCTCGATGCGCCTGCTATCTCTGGCTGCCTGATTGACTCTTACTGTCTGGTTGACAGCCAGGGAGATGTCTCTACCTCCAATTATAAAAGTGTCAATTTCTGTTGAAATATGCAATTTTAGAAACTGTCACAATATGACCGACTGAAGTACTTTATGTGTGTGGAGTGTTCTTTTAAGGGGCTTTTTTTTTTAAACTAGCAATTATTAGGTCAATAAAAACAAAATGACAGAATTTAAGATAAACTAGACAAGCTGTTACTATAGCATACATTAGGGAAATCCTCCAAATGAACTATTTATGCCTACATTTTGCATTTCGATTTTACTTTGCTGTTTAGTGGATAAACCCCATACATTTTAACTGCTATAATTGTGTTTTCCCACTAGCCATCTGATGTAATTCATTGTGGGCTACGGATAGACTTGTGCACAAATCGTTTTCACCTGCAACAAACACATTAAATTCCTGTTAATTTGCTTTTGAACACATTGATCCGTCCAGGACTTACATGACTGATCAATTGTATTCAGGTGTAGATTAGCAACATTTGATTTGTTGCAGGTTAAAATGATTTGTGCACTTGTATAGTTATAGAGCAAGAGTTATTGTGAGGAAACCAATTCAATGTGGGCAGGAACATTCCATCGGTTTCCACGGTGATTGTTTCAGCTGTAGAGCAATCAGGAGGAACATTCCATTTGTTTCCATGGTGATTGTATCAGCTGTAGAGCAATCAGCAGGAACATTCCATTGGTTTCCACGGTGATTGTTTCAGCTGTAGAGCAATCAGGAGGAACATTCCATTTGTTTCCATGGTGATTGTATCAGCTGTAGAGCAATCAGCAGGAACATTCCATTGGTTTCCATGGTGATTGTTTCAGCTGTAGAGCAATCAGCAGGAACATTCCATTGGTTTCCATGGTGATTATTTCAGCTGTAGAGCAATCAGCAGGAACATTCCATTGGTTTCCATGGTGATTATTTCAGCTGTAGAGCAATCAGCAGGAACATTCCATTGGTTTCCATGGTGATTATTTCAGCTGTAGAGCAATCAGCAGGAACATTCTATTGGTTTCCATGGTGATTGTGTCAGCTGTAGCGCAATCAGGAGGAACATTCCATTGGTTTCCATGGTGACTGTTTTAGCTGTAGAGCAATCAGCAGGAACATTCCATTGGTTTCCATGGTGATTGTATCAGCTGTAGAGCAATTAGCAGGAACATTCCACTTCAGTAGATGGTCTGTCTCAAGGAACTGTGCCGGTCCTCCTCTTACATTCTACACCTCTTGTAGTCCCATTGTGTCTCATGTTATCCCCCCCAGCTCTCACACTGCTTATTAATTATTAATTTTGTAGGTGTAAAGAACCCACAGAATGCTAATGTGTGTTTTCAGATTTAACTACAAATATAAACATTTTCTTCTTTTCACAACATCACAACGAAATGGATAAAGAAATAAAGCTAGCACCGTTTCCCTCTTATACTCTAAAATGCAGCATCTATTGACCTTGAAATGAACAATGACCTCATTAATGCCCATGATAACCACATTCTTACAGTCTTCTAGAAATGGGATGGTGTGATGTGTGCAAGCAGTGCACCCAAATGTCCTCATCGGCTCAGGTTGTAGGGTAGAGGCACAATATGTGACTTTATGTAACACCTTAAAGGGTAAAATATAATGTAGATTAATAATAGGGAGGGTTATCACACAAAACAGGGCTATGTACTAAAATGAGATTTCTGGGGGAATTCAGAGTGAGTTTCCAATTTAAGTCTAGAATTAGCCAAACTGATAACACTGGGGATTTCGAGAATTTTTTTAGTTCGGCTATTTTGAACTTAAATTTGAATTCTCACTGTAGTGAATAACCCTGAATGTATCCAGGCTGCTCACTAGAGGATAGAAGGTCCACATGGAAATAGTGATAGTGTAACTGATAGGGATATTCTCTGAAGTGAGAATTCAAAGACAATTTCAAATTCAAGGCTAAAATAGCTGAAATGGTAAAATTCACCAAGTCAGCTGCGGTTTCAGTTTATCTACTCTGGCCTTAAATCTGACATTCAGTTTCAATTCCCTGTATGTGTGTCCAGGTATAATACAATGGAGATTCTCTCTATATACAAATAAATTGAATTATTATTTTTTTTGCCTTCATTAATTACATTTTAACATATTCTAACCTTGATTTTTTTCCCCCTTACCCACAGGGAACCGTCGAAGCTCTGTACAACTATACGGCCACGCGACCTGATGAGCTTAGCTTCTGCACCGGAGCACTGATTCACAATGTTACCAAGGTTTCCGATGGCTGGTATGAATACCGCTTAATTGGGTGGCAGCAGAGACAATTCTTACATTAACATTGCATTTCATTAAAACATTACAGTTTTAGCAACGTTAACTATATCATGACATCATCACACTCACCAGTCACTACGGAATTATGATCGATCTGTTTGTAATCTCAATGATGGAGATGGTTTTTCTTATCTGTTCAAAACACACGGCATTTATGTCTGTTTACACTCATTGCTTGTGTTTAGAAAATACCTAATAATGCTACTATAATGCTTAATCTACAGGTGGAGGGGAGATTATGGAGACAAGATACAACAATTTTTTCCTTCAAATTACGTGAAGGATGTATCGATAAATGATTCAGAGACAGTTGCCAATCAGGTAAGCTTTCAGCACATTCTTTGTACATAACAAACATGCATTTGGTAAGAAATCAAAAACCACAAAAAGTGTTATCCAAATCCTATCTCGTCCTGTCCTGATATTGTGTTTGACCTTGGAGCATTCCAAGATTTTACCTAACGGTCAGGCTAATCTTGTGCGGTTCACGGATTGTGTATAACCTTGGCATGTAGGATACCATTCACATAACGGAGTCTGTTTACTCATAGGTACAAGTAAACTCAGTATGTCCAAAGTAATTCTTCTTATCCATAACCAGTTCAGCACAGACTAATCTATCATTACCATAGTCAAATACTTTGAGTTAAGGCCTGGTTCCAGTTCAGGTCCCCTGGAACGCAGTCAGTGTCTGTCAAATGGTCGTACACACAGTTTGGGTACAGTTAATCTACACAGCCAGGGAAGACATATTTCACAGCTATATGATAGCCAGAGGTGGATCTACACACTCCAAAGCTTAGTATCTCTAAAAATAATGAGCTTTAAATGGTTATGCATTGACAGGGTCCTTTCACCATAACCACTTCAGCAAGCTGATGTGGTTTTGGTACGTAGATTGATCCTTTAAGGAGTAAAACACAGGTCTGATAGCTTAGATCAGTGTTTCCCAACCCAGTCCTCAAGGCACACCTACCAGTCCAGGATTTAAGGATTACCCAGTTTTGTTTAAGGTGTTTTTAGAAAAAAAAGAAATAACACCTTAGACAAAACTGGGTAATCCTTAAATCCTGGACTGGTAGGTGTGCCTTGAGGACTGGGTTGGGAAACACTGGCTTAGATCATTGCTTATTATCTGTCTTTTTTTATAATGATGTATACACAATGCAAATACATAAACCCTCCATTAGTTCTGTACCTGATGCTGTTTGGCTTTTTTTAAATCTTCATATACTGGTGCACAGACCTTAATGAGGAATGTTATAGATATTGGCGTGGTTTTATTAAGTTCCAGTTCTGACTGCTTGTTGATTAAAATGTTCTATTTTCCATTCAGATTATAGAGGACAGTCCGTTGGGCTCTCTGTGCCGGGGAATCTTTGATTTGGGAACATACAATATCAGTAAGTAACTAGATCATTTCACAGACTAATTGACTTTGAAGTGAGTGAATGCACAGGTGCCAGAAGATGAGGCAGACACATAGCTCCGAGCCCTGGTACTCGCTGGCCGGATCATAGCTTTCATGACACTTAGCACTCCACAGGCAGCGAGCTACAGCTGTAAACCTGTTAAACACTCTGCGTGTATTGAGGTAACAGGCAATGTTTACACAGCTCGAGGGCTCCTGCTAGAAATACCTGTATTTGTTAAAGCGTGAGGATACATTATCTAAAAATAAAAGGTATTCACAATATCTTTATGGAAACCTCTCATTATGCTGCATTCCTACATTTAGACTGGACATTGCAAAGCTTAGCCATGTTTACAGTCAGAAGGACAAACAGCATTAACCCTAGGATTCTCTCCCACCACGTGTTCCATGTCTTTCCCACGCCAACACTGAGCAGGACAAACATTAATAACCCTAGGATTCCCTCCCACCGCGTGTTCCATGTCTTTCCCACGTCAACACTGAGCAGGACAAACCTTAATAACCCTAGGATTCGCTTCCACCGCGTGTTCCATGTCTTTCCCACGTCAACACTGAGCAGGACAAACATTAATAACCCTAGGATTCCCTCCCACCGCGTGTTCCATGTCTTTCCCACGCCAACACTGAGCAGGACAAACATTAATAACCCTGGGATTCTCTCTCACTGTGTGTCCAATGCTTTCCCCACTCCAACAATGAGCAGGACAAACATTAATAACCCTGGGATTCCCTCCCACTGCGTGTTCCATGTCTTTCCTACGCCAACACTGAGCAGGACAAACAGCATTGTCCCCGGGATTCCTTCCGCTGTGTGTTCCATGCTTTCCCCACTCCAACCTCCCACATTGAGCAGGATAAAAAGTAATAACCCTGGGATTCCCTCCAATTGTATGTTATATACAACAAAGCTGCTTCAATTAAGCAAAATAAAGTCAGCATTACCAGATGTGCAGATATATCGTTACTGTGTGTCTGCCTCTGCATCCTTCTCTATTGCTTGCTGCTTGGATTCCAGCAGTTTATAACGAGCAGTGCTTTCAGTGACTGAGCTGGCCATAAATATCACAGGGAGCGTGGCTTAGGTGTTTTTGTGTGCAAAAACTAGAAAGATTTGAGCATACACAAACCAGCATAACAATGTGGCCAAAAGCAGCAAAGTTGTGTTGGTGCCTAGAGTGTCCCTTTAATTGCTATCAGTCACATCTGATTGTCTGAGTAATCCGGCCCTGTCAAGGTACTGATTAATATCTTTTTATATAGCTTGAATGCTGGCTCCCTGTCTGGGTATCTCGGTTACAGTAGAACACTCCGATTCAGTTAAACAGAGATTGCTGAGTATATCTGAACATAGGGTCAGCAATGTTAAATACAAATATGAATTCTAATAAAATATTCATTAGACCTTTATAGTTGATATGTCGGGTTTTCAAGACGTTTGGCTTTAGCATTGCTTTGATATTTAAAAATTAAATGTATTGCTTGTACGTTCAGTAAAATTTTACATGGAAAAGTCTTGCAACTCTAATAGATGTCAGCATGTCCCTAATGTTTACATAGAGACAGGGCCAGATTAAGAGCCCAGTGGGTCTGGTGCTGACAATTATGAGGGGTCTAAGTACAGAATCTTATCAACCAAAACCACTAAAACAGTCATACCTACTAAGTGTCATGTATCTGGTGGAGATGTTGACGGAGGGAAACTCATAGGATGCAGCTATAAGAAAACTCAGATTCTCTTAAAATATGCTAATCTCTCTCTAATTCATGCTTTAACCTTTCAAGTAAATCCATACCACCTAATAGTAGTGTCCAGTGAAGCCGGAAGTCAATAGGCAGTGTAAAAGGGTGGGCCACTGACGCAGATCATATAACCAGAACTCCCGAAAGGGACTAACATGCCCAAAAAGGAGGCGTGTCTGCCAAAAGAATTGGAAGTCTAGCCTGGCATGAATGCATGTCAGGCTGCCTGCCAATCATGCATGCTGGCCAACAGCATCCTGAGCTTGGCATTAATGCGTCTAATGATCCGCTCGCTCCATGCTTTCTAAGGACTGTTCCCTAGCACACAGATCTCCACCGTCACTAGGGGACACAGAGACATGGGGACACTGAGACACTATACATTGATACACAGGGAGACATAGGGACACAGAGAGACATGGGACATGGGGACACTGGGAGACATGGGCACACAGACACTGGGAGACATGGGGACACTAGGGACACTGGCTGGGAGACATAGGGACACTGAGACAATTGGGGACATTGTGTCCCTAGTGTCTTAGTGTCCCCATGTCTCCCAGTGTCCCCAGGTGTCTGTGTTCACATGTGTGTCTGTTTCCCCATGTCTCAGTGTCCCCATGTGTGTCTGTGTCCCCAAGTATCCCCGTGTCTCCCAGCATCCCCTAGTGTCTCAGTGTTCCCAGGTGTCAGTGTCCCCTAGTTTCTCAGTGTCCCCATGAGTGTCTATGTCCGATATCTCAGTGTCCCCATGTGTGTCTGTGTCCCCGTGTCTCCAAGTATCCCCAGAGGTTTCCCTGTGTCCCCTAGTGTCTCAGTGTCCCCATGTCTCCCTGCAGCCTTTACCTCATCCCTTTTAATTCAATAGGAGGATAATTTTGGTTGTCTGTTAAATCTCTAGGCATCTACAAGAGACAATTAGATGTAGCATAGATCATATATGACAGAGTGGTATAATATGAATAAGATATTTGTGCACTCACAAACGGAAAGCTATAGACCCAGCTCTGGTTTGAATTGTTTCTGGGTCCGTATAGGCGACCCACCCCTATTGCTGATATGGATCTTATTCTGTGGGAAGAATAAATGTACAAACAATTGCGCAGTATTGCTAGTACTAATAGAGTATACAATAAAAAATCCCAAGTGGGTACTCACAAATGTGGAGTCAAACGATATGACTCAATAGTTAGGCGTTGTGCAGATAGGGACTTAAAAGGTGATTAATTCATTTATTCATTTATATAAGCGCTACATTCCTTCTTTTTTTCGGTTGTATATTGTACTTGTGACATTGTAAGGAATCACATGAATGTATAGCAGCTAATTATAATATTATTATCCACATATGTTTGTAGATTAAGATTCTTAAAAAAAAAAAAGCGCTGGTCCTTACCTGTATTTTTCTGTTTTACCTCATCCCTCACTTCCCTGAGCTGTAGGCTGTCTCTGCAGGCTGGGAGCTGCTGTCTGGACTCTCTGTGCTGTGTAGCTGCTCCCCCGCGGATCAGTGAGTAGAGAGAGGCAGGGAGGGATATGCTGTAACTTCCTATCCCTGCCTCTCTCCATACACAGCAACCCCTACTGGTCGGTGCTGGTATTGCAGAGTAATCTCTGTTTATACTGCGAAAAATACCGGCAAAAAAAAAAAAAAAGAGCTGCAGCTCCATCAGCCCCTATGTTAATCTGGCCCTGCATAGAGATGCTGATTCTGCTCTCTGAAGGTTTAGTACGTGGTGATACTCTTTAGCCAGTAATGTTCAGTATACCGTTTAATATACCGTAGAAATATTTAATGCAATTACTTTTGTAAAAGTAGGTACTCTTAAACCTTCTTTCTGAATGCTATGTGTGAGCCATCAGACTTTTATTTTTAGATACATTTTGGGGAAAAAAAGCAAATAAAACATATTAGCAAACATTTATTTATTATGTTGAAACAAAAACATGAGCCGTCTGATTTAATGCATGTTTGTTATAAATGCAGTTAAAAAGATCCCGATAAGTAATGGTCATGTGCAAAAAATGTTTATTTTAAACCTTGTGTAATGAGCCATGAATTCACTGTACTTGGTGTGTACTGGAAGAATAGATCCAATAGTTATGTTGCTAGACAAATTAGCTGTTGTTGAACGTTAGTTCACTTCTTACACCGGCAAATCATGACTGCTGACTACCGCAGGAACACCCCCACAGCTTTATTGATAATTAATGCCGTAAGTATTCACCACTGTCGGCTGTTGGGGTGGTTCACCAACAGACAGGTCTATCCCGTTAAACCATGAGTCCGGAGCAGCCTGCCTCCGCCATCAGCTCCCGGCAGGCTGCGACTCCCCAAGTCTCCTTGGCACCTTCTTCTGCTTATGACTGCGCTGGCCAGGACTCCCGCACGCTGTGACAAAACAAGAAGAGACAGAAAAACTAAAGACCAACAAGTATTACTAACCCCTAGGAAGGGACAGAGGGAGGGAAAGTCAGCTTCCCTGCACTTTTCCAAGCTGACTGGTAAGTCCCCACCCAGCTGTCCCCTATATATATATATCCAGTCCCCATATTGTTATATTGTATCCATGTTGTCCCATCCCCTTATCTCTGCATCAGTCATGCCCCCCCTCCTTATCAACCCAGGGAGGGTCTATCCCTTCAATAGTTTTGGATTACGTTTGTTAGTAATAGACTTTTGGACCGTTAGCTGGTTTGGGAAAAGGTAAGAAAATATAGAATTAAAAAGTCGGGATAATTACAGAAAATGCTAAACTAGCAAAAAAAATAATAATCTTGAAACAAATATGTGCAAATCTGTTTCTACAGGAAAATTACAACAAGGGAAGTACAACAAGCAGTTTGTGTTTTCACTGGAGCCAAAACATCCTGAAGACCCGCCGGTGGATTTTGCCACAGACAGAGTCGAGGATCTGTTTGAATGGTACCACAATATCCATCAGATTGCGCAGCAGAAAGGAGCGGAGGTGAGGGCAACCCGACAGCCCACAGCTGGTTAATATTATATTGTACAGCGCTACGGAATCTGATGGCGCTATATAAATAATAAAATAATAATAATATTAGTGGTTTTCAGAAACTCAAACACTTTACATGATATCATTTAACGTTACATAAACCCCAGCTTTACACTTTTCCTACTGATAAAATAAATCTGGGAAATGTTTCTACGTATGTATGTTGTTATGGTAACATGTGCAGCTTGCCATCCTGACACATGTTATGGTTATTCTGCATGCGAGCACAACATGCTGCGTATTAGCTGTAATCTCTTGTGAGCTCATTTGAGCATGGCCATGTTAAACCTTTTCTAATGTTAAATGCAAAATAACCAGATCTGCTCTGTGCTGCTTGAGCCAATGAGGAAGCATTTGCCTGCAGAGCAGTGTGTGATTGTGGTTGGAGATTGTCAGGTGACTGCTTTCAGCCTATCACAGCAGCCATTGCTTTTATGAATTTGTATGGCTGGAAGGAAGTTCATGATCTCTGCCTTAGCCACACCTCTAGTGAGGGCGGGGCTATGAGAAGCCAGGGACCCTCATTCAGTGTAAAACTGCTGGGAAATGGTTTAACACTGAATGGAAGGACCGTGCCAATGGACTCCAGATATTATAACCACTTCAATGAGATGAAATGGTTATAGGGCCTAAAGTGTCTCTTTAGAGGTGTGGAAATAAATTTCAGTCAGTGCCCAGTCTTTAGTATACTACCTAACATTGATATTAGCAAGGCAGTGTGGCACAATACTATGTGACAGATAATCCAATACTTCCAGCAATGTCTCTCAGCAATGACTTGTAAAATGACTATTTGAGTGATTTGTTCAGTGGAGAGGTTTTGGGTAGATTTGTGCAGTATAGAGGTATTGGGTAGATTTGTGCAGTATAGAGGTATTGGGTAGATTTGTTCAGTAGAGAGGTATTGGGTAGATTTGTGCAGTAGAGAGGTATTGGGTAGATTTGTGCAGTAGAGATGTATTGGGTAGATTTGTACAGAAGAGAGGTATTGGGTAGATTTGTGCAGTAGAGAGGTATTGGGTAGATTTGTACAGTAGAGAGGTATTGGGTAGATTTGTTCAGTAGAGAGGTATTGGGTAGATTTGTGCAGTAGAGAGGTATTGGGTAGATTTGTGCAGTAGAGCGGTATTGGGTAGGTTTGTACAGTAGAGAGATATTGGGTAGATTTGTGCAGTAGAGAGGTATTGGGTAGATTTGTGCAGTAGAGAGGTATTGGGTAGATTTGTGCAGTAGAGAGGTATTGGGTAGGTTTGTACAGTAGAGAGATATTGGGTAGATTTGTGCAGTAGAGAGGTATTTGATAGATTTGTACAGTAGAGAGATATTGGGTAGATTTGTGCAGTAGAGAGGTATTGGGTAGGTTTGTACAGTAGAGAGATATTGGGTAGATTTGTGCAGTAGAGAGGTATTTGATAGATTTGTACAGTAGAGAGGTATTGGGTAGATTTGTACAGTAGAGAGGTATTGGGTAGATTTGTACAGTAGAGAGGTATTGGGTAGATTTGTGCAGTAGAGAGGTATTGGGTAGATTTGTACAGTAGAGAGGTATTGGGTAGATTTGTTCAGTAGAGAGGTATTGGATAGATTTGTACAGTAGAGAGGTATTGGGTAGATTTGTACAGTAGAGAGGTATAGGGTAGATTTGTGCAGTAGAGAGGTATTGGGTAGATTTGTGCAGTAGAGAGGTTTTGGTTAGATTTGTGCAGTAGAGAGGTTTTGGTTAGATTTGTGCAGTAGAGAGGTATTGGGTAGATTTGTGCAGTAGAGAGGTATTGGGTAGATTTGTGCAGTAGAGAGGTATTGGGTAGATTCGTACAGTAGTTAGGTATTGGGTAGATTTGTGCAGTAGAGAGGTATTGGGTAGATTTGTACAGTAGAGAGGTATAGGGTAGATTTGTGCAGTAGAGAGGTATTGGGTAGATTTGTGCAGTAGAGGGGTATTGGGTAGATTTGTTTAGTAGAGAGGTATAGGGTAGATTTGTTCAGTAGAGAGGTATAGGGTAGATTTGTTCAATAGAGAGGTATTGGGTAGATTTGTGCAGTAGAGGGATATTGGGTAGATTTGTGCAGTAGAGAGGTATTGGGTAGATTTGTACAGTAGAGAGGTATAGGGTAGATTTGTGCAGTAGAGAGGTATTGGGTAGATTTGTGCAGTAGAGGGGTATTGGGTAGATTTGTACAGTAGAGAGGTATAGGGTAGATTTGTGCAGTAGAGAGGTATTGGGTAGATTTGTGCAGTAGAGAGGTATTGGGTAGATTTGTGCAGTAGAGAGGTATTGGGTAGATTTGTGCAGTAGAGGGGTATTGGTAGATTTGTGCAGTAGAGAGGTATTGGGTAGATTTGTACAGTAGAGAGGTATTGGGTAGATTTGTGCAGTAGAGGGATATTGGGTAGATTTGTGCAGTAGAGAGGTATTGGGTAGATTTGTACAGTAGAGAGGTATAGGGTAGATTTGTGCAGTAGAGAGGTATTGGGTAGATTTGTGCAGTAGAGGGGTATTGGGTAGATTTGTACAGTAGAGAGGTATAGGGTAGATTTGTGCAGTAGAGAGGTATTGGGTAGATTTGTGCAGTAGAGAGGTATTGGGTAGATTTGTGCAGTAGAGGGGTATTGGTAGATTTGTGCAGTAGAGGGATATTGGGTAGATTTGTACAGTAGAGAGGTATAGGGTAGATTTGTGCAGTAGAGAGGTATTGGGTAGATTTGTGCAGTAGAGGGGTATTGGGTAGATTTGTGCAGTAGAGAGGTATAGGGTAGATTTGTGCAGTAGAGAGGTATTGGGTAGATTTGTGCAGTAGAGGGGTATTGGGTAGATTTGTACAGTAGAGAGGTATAGGGTAGATTTGTGCAGTAGAGAGGTATTGGGTAGATTTGTGCAGTAGAGAGGTATTGGGTAGATTTGTGCAGTAGAGGGGTATTGGTAGATTTGTGCAGTAGAGGGATATTGGGTAGATTTGTACAGTAGAGAGGTATAGGGTAGATTTGTGCAGTAGAGAGGTATTGGGTAGATTTGTGCAGTAGAGGGGTATTGGGTAGATTTGTGCAGTAGAGAGGTATAGGGTAGATTTGTGCAGTAGAGAGGTATTGGGTAGATTTGTGCAGTAGAGGGGTATTGGGTAGATTTGTGCAGTAGAGAGGTATAGGGTAGATTTGTGCAGTAGAGAGGTATTGGGTAGATTTGTGCAGTAGAGGGGTATTGGGTAGATTTGTGCAGTAGAGAGGTATAGGGTAGATTTGTGCAGTAGAGAGGTATTGGGTAGATCTGTGCAGTAGAGGGGTATTGGGTAGATTTGTGCAGTAGAGAGGTATAGGGTAGATTTGTGCAGTAGAGGGGTATTGGTAGATTTGTGCAGTAGAGAGGTATTGGGTAGGTTTGTGCAGTAGAGAGGTATTGGGTAGATTTGTGCAGTAGAGAGGTATTGGGTAGATTTGTACAGTAGAGAGGTATAGGGTAGATTTGTGCAGTAGAGTGTATTGGGTAGATTTGTGCAGTAGAGGGGTATTGGTAGATTTGTGCAGTACAGGGATATTGGGTAGATTTGTGCAGTAGAGAGGTATTGGTAGATTTGTGCAGTAGAGGGATATTGGGTAGATTTGCGCAGTAGAGGGATATTGGTAGATTTGTGCAGTAGATGGATATTGGGTAGATTTGTGCAGTAGAGGGGTATTGGGTAGATTTCAGTAGAGAGGTATAGGGTAGATTTGTGCAGTAGAGAGGTATTGGGTAGATTTGTACAGTAGAGAGGTATTGGGTAGATTTGTACAGTAGAGAGGTATTGGATAGATTTATGCAGTAGAGGTATAGGGTAGATTTGTGCAGTAGAGAGGTATTGGGTAGATTTGTGCAGTAGAGGGGTATTGGTAGATTTGTGCAGTAGAGGGATATTGGGTAGATTTGTGCAGTAGAGAGGTATTGGTAGATTTGTGCAGTAGAGGGATATTGGGTAGATTTGTGCAGTAGAGGGATATTGGTAGATTTGTGCAGTAGAGGGATATTGGTAGATTTGTGCAGTAGAGAGGTATTGGTAGATTTGTGCAGTAGAGGGATATTGGGTAGATTTGTGCAGTAGAGGGATATTGGTAGATTTGTGCAGTAGAGGGATATTGGGTAGATTTGTGCAGTAGAGGGATATTGGGTAGATTTGTGCAGTAGAGGGGTATCGGGTAGATTTCAGTAGAGAGGTATTGGGTAGATTTGTGCAGTAGGTGGGTGTTGGGTCGAGGCTGATAAACAGGCATTGGGTCGAGGCTGATAAAAAAGCCATTCTGCTCGGGTAAGTTCTGCTTCTTGCCAGCATAATCAGATCTTCACTAACAGCAATGAACTGATTATTATTTCGACAGGGCTGAATATTTTTTTTTCGAGAGTCCAATTTTCAATCAATTCTTTATGCTCGGCAAGACCAGCAGACCTTACCTTGATGCACTGTTACAAATCTCATGCCCCTGCGGGTGAAAGGGTTAATAGCAATGAGAAGAGTTATACAATATTAACCAGAATTAGATTTCAATCAAGTCCCAACACGAACAGCTGGAGTTAAGTGACTATGACATCAGCCACTTCTCTTGATTGCTGGTGACATGAATATGTTCCGTCGCATTTGGCATATTATACATTTTAAATTGCTTTTCCCATTGACTTTTAACAACTCACATACATATTTATATTCCTGAGGCAGATTGAGAAAATTCATGTTATTTTTATAATATTTGTTATCTGTGGGTGTGGTTTTATATATTACAGTGTAGTCTAGCGTGGTGGGTTGGAGCAGAGTTTGCACAATGTTGCTAACATATGGGCCAGTAATGGACCTCTGGAACTTATAAATTGAGTCTGTCCGAGCATGTCTCTGTATGGATATGTCAAACATGTTTCAACAGTAATCCTGTAGAAATGTTGCGTGTTATTCCATTACATATTTGTCTCTTTGTCTCTGTGTCATATATTTCTTTCTTTGTAATTAATTGGGTGTGAATTAAGTCCAGATCACTAGAGTTATTATTAACACTTTCATTTACTTAAAAACGATTTCAGGCATTTGTCATAAAGAACTGGGAGAAGAATCAAGCTATTGCCCGGGATCTGTCAGATTTGGTGATCTACTGCAAGCCAACCAGCGAGGCTAAAGACTGTTTGGGTAACACTAAATACTGAAGCCCTCTAATGTGTGCCATATACGCTAATGGGCAAATGATTTGGGATTTAATTTAATTCAACACTAGCGGAGTCCTTGCCACTTCAAACCATCAAGTAAAACATTCAGAACACGATCACTTGGGGCACAAAATGTCAATTAGGTCCCCATTAATGTGTGACAGTCCGATACTGAATCTTAGCACCGATTGGCCTTGTTACTGCACTATGATCCATTCACAAAGCAACAGGAAATCTCTGCTAAAATGTTATAAATGGTCCAACGGCTTAGGGAAATTATTGTTTTCTATGTTGACTGCCATGACTAGTGAGCATCTAGGAAGAGATTAAAAAGAATAATTACAGAATGCATCCTACGATGGGAGAAAGCCAATTATACACAAACAGACCTTATGCCATATTTGCTGTAAGATATGGACAGTCCAGTGTTGCTAAAGCTGAAAGTGTGGATTTGTAATAAAGTGGACATTTTAGCTTCTAATGAGACTGACTTTGAGATTGATTTGGATATAAAATTATCCAACATATCAGGCTGTTTCCTTCTTAGACATGAATATATTATGTGCCTTCACCACAAGTCTAATTAAACAGATTTAATTATGTAATCATTTTAACTGCCAGGTTATGATGAGTAATCTCAGGTCTGATAATTATAAAGGTTCATTTAAGCACATGTGAAGGTTGTAGGTATAGATCTGGTATTGTTGACAGATGAAGGTGTCGCTGACATTGGTCGGACAAGCCCGTTAGTTATCAGGCAATATCTGTGAATATCAGGGAGAAATCTGTCACTGTGTTTCCTTTAAAATCCCAGATTTACTGAGCAGATAGTGGAGCAAAGTTTGACCAGTATTGATTCACCCAAAATATTAAATGGGACACACAAAACACTGAAGTTACTTCAATGGAGACATGCAGCTAAATAGGAGGCTGTCGCATAGTGATGAGATACAACTAATCATGTTAAAAATATGGGACAGCTTGTTCGCATTTGTGTTCATGTTAGACAGGCATGTTACATTACAGGTATGTGGCGTTTGGTGTGATAATATTGTAAATTACTGAAAGAAACGGCTCTCCTAAACACGTGACTCTGCTATCTACTTATATAGATTAGAGTTCCTTTAAATGTAAAATATCAATTTTAAAATGAAATTGTACTGAAACAGAATCAATCTTGCAAAGGTTTTTGTATTAAGCTGATGAACATTTCAATGGGAATCCTAAGTGATAAATCTTAAAAATGTATAGCTTTGACAAATATTGTGAATGCGCAATTTGCCCCTTTGCAGAAAGACCTGATTATCGAGAAATCCGATCGTTTGTGGAGAACAAGGCAGATAGTATTGCACGACAGAAACCCAATGAGCTGCTGCGCTATAATCGTAAAGCTTTAACGCGAGTCTACCCCAAAGGAACAAGAGTTGACTCTTCAAACTATGACCCCTTGCACCTTTGGCTGTGCGGGACACAAATGGTAGCTCTTAATTACCAAACTCCAGGTAACAGCCCCCGGAAGGGCGTGAAGATATTATTCCTATTTTCGTTTATATGTAAAATCCTTTTCCAAAAGGCATACTTTAAAATTTGTCTAATTTTCAATGATGTCCTAATGATAATAATAATAGCCATAGTTACTGCAAATATAAGGACATGTGTACATGTAAAAGAGAGGTATTTTTAGAATGTTCATTTTGTCACATGTCATCATATTTCAGGGCATAGAATGTTTATGCTATTGGAGTTGTTGATAAGGTTTTCTGCAGATGTTAATTGTAGCATTTATTTTGTGTGTTCTATCACCAGACCGGTACATGCAGGTAAATCATTCCTTGTTTTCTCACAATGGAAATTGTGGCTACATTCTCCAGCCGGAGTGCATGAGACAAGACTCGTATGATCCCAGTGGCTCTCGGAGGGAACCAGAGATGGTGGTCACCATCAAGGTACGTTTTACAGTTAGGATGATGGGAAGCTATATAACTATTCACACACACAGATATGCTAAAGTTCAATAAGGCCACAAACCATTAGATTTTAGCCATAAAGGTTCTGATGTTTGTATTTTAGAACCATTGAATGATTCTGACTTTAACATTTGATGTGGCATTCCATTGTCCTTTGTTTCCTTCTGCTATTTTATAAGTAAGTTTTTTGCTATTAATATCTAAACATGTTTGAATCTGCATGTTCGTTGGTTTAGAGCCACTCAGAATCTTCTGATAGGTCAGAACATTTGTGATCAAACGTGTGTATGGCATCCGTGTGTATGGCATCCGTGAAAAGACTGGGGGTTTGTGCATCTGCCAGAACATTTAATTTTAAGACTAGTAAGGGAAGCAAACCATAAAGAAGCAGCATACGCAGCCACAAAACAGGGGTGTCCAGAATTGGAGAAATGGGGATGCATTTCCAGGTACACCCACAGAGGGCGCCATGTAACAAAGTTAGTCTCTGTAGCAGTGCATAGAATGGGAATGACAACTCAGCAGTTGAACTAAGAATCTTTTAATACAACCTTTTAAGAGGTCTTTTACTGGTTACTAAGATTAGGAGAGGGGAGAACATAGGGAATAAGAAAGTAACATAAATATCAGCGTCTAGAACATACCAAGTGACAAAACTGCACTACATGATATATTACCAGCTAAGATTTAAGGCCACGTGCACCAGTTGCCGCTGGTGAGTGTGTCCCCTGCCACGTGGGAGTGTGTCCCTTGCCACGTGGGAGTGTGTCTCTTGCCGCGGTGAAGCATGTCCCTTGCCGTCGCTGGTGAGCGTGTCCCTTGCCGCGGGGGAGCGTGTCCCTTGCCGTGGGGGAGCGTGTCCCTTGCCGTGGGGGAGCGTGTCTCTTGCCGTGGGGGAGCATGTTCCTTGCCACCGCGGGGGAGCGTGTCTCTTGCCGCGGGGAAGCATGTCCCTTGCCGCCGCTGGTGAGCGTGTCCCTTGCCGTGGGGGAGCGTGTCCCTTGCCGTGGGGGAGCGTGTCCCTTGCCGTGGGGGAGCGTGTCTCTTGCCGTGGGGGAGCGTGTCTCTTGCCGTGGGGGAGCGTGTCTCTTGCCGTGGGGGAGCGTGTCTCTTGCCGTGGGGGAGCGTGTCTCTTGCCGTGGGGGAGCGTGTCTCTTGCCGTGGGGGATCGTGTCTCTTGCCGCGGGGGAGCGTGTCTCTTGCCGTGGGGGAGCATGTTCCTTGCCGCCGCGGGGGAGCGTGTCTCTTGCCGCGGGGGAGCATGTCCCTTGCCGTGGGGGAGCATGTCTCTTGCCGTGGGGGAGCGTGTCTCTCGCCGTGGGGGAGCGTGTCTCTTGCCGCGGGGGAGCGTGTCTCTTGCCGTGGGGGAGCATGTCCCTTGCCGCCATGGGGGTGGATGTCCCTTGCCGCTGCGGGGGAGCGTGTCTCTTGCCGCGGGGGAGTGTGTCCCTTGCCGCTGTGAGCGAACAGTATTGCATTTGTACAGTGATGAGTGCAGCATTGTATAATGTCTTGCCACAGCTTCACCCCAATGAGGTTATGTATTGTGGGAGCACACAGCTAAACACACAGCCCGTCTATTAACTCAGGAAACAGACTTCAGGTAGCATTTAATACTTTTTAAAAAATCATTCGTCTTGTATGTAGTTTAAACCCAATAACTAATTTTAGTTTAAATTGTTCATGAATGTTTTCAGTTCGCTCCCTTAGGAAATGTTAATGAGTAGTTTAATTGTTTTTCCAAGAAAAGTTGAAGTGTCTAATTAGCTGGTAAAATAATAATAATAATAATAAAATGTTTTACTCACTGTCGATGTGTTACTTCCTATGGCATGTTCTTTATTTACTCTGTTTTGTTGAATTGTTACTAGTGATTGAAATTAAATAAGAAACATATTTAAGAATCAAACAATGAAGATTGGTAACGACTTCACATTTTTTTTTGTTACGATATAACACATGCTCATTGTGCCGGGATTCAACTATTAAAATATGTCAATTATTTTGAATACAAAAGAAAAAGTAATTTTTAAATAACTCATAATGTTACAATAAAATCCGTGTTTTCTTTACAATTCCAGATAATCGGAGCCCGGCATTTGCCAAAACCTGGCCGGGGAATTGCGTGTCCTTTTGTAGAGGTTGAGGTTTGCGGTTGGGAGTACGACAACAACAAATTTAAAACAAGTGTTGTCAGTAAGTACTTTATTTCTTCGTAGTTAACTGTACTGTCGATTTTTTTTTTTCTGTTATCTGTATTTGTGGTTTTTTTTTTTTTTTAATTATGTATGTGAACTACATTTACCATGATGCTCAGCTCTAAGCAGCTGCTCGTCATGGGAAAAGTAGTTTGAAAATATATGGAGTTCCAGATTAAGCAACCAACGGTTTTGGAGAGCAAAAAACGGGGCGCAAGAGAATACTGAGAACAGGCAGCAGTTTTGGTTTACAAAATGCTGATTTTATTTTTTCAAAAATGCACATTTGGGGTACCGGTGGTGGCTAGCTGAGCTACTGAGCGGTCGCATACTTGCAGAGCTCCCGCTCCAGAGACCTAAAATCAGACTTTTAATACCGCAAAAGGGCTCAAATACTTACCTCCTACACACTCGGAACACCCCTCAGAGTGAAATGGGCAGAAAGCACCGAAAAACGGCCCAAGCGGAGGGTCAGAAACACACTGACATCAGGCTGTCCTTCTGTAGGCCGCCACGGCAAACCCAAACAGACATGGCGCCTGCGGAGCCATGCGGCTCGAGTGACTCAGAGCTTTCGGGGGAGGATGAAGCAACTCACTCACACAAGACCCACAGCGGAGTGCACCAGAGAGCGGACTCGGACTCAGATCAATCTCCATCCACTAAGGGAGACATAAAGAATCTCCTGCGGGATCTAAGAGCAGTGTGGAAGGCGGACCTCGCAGGGGTCCAAGTGGAAATAGGAGGCCTTAACCGCCGCATGAGCGCAATAGAGGCCCGAGAAGAGGAGAGGGGGAAAAAGGTTGATGACACCGACTCTCGGATCACTGCTCTTTCCCACCAAGTGCAACACCTTTCACGCACGGTGACCTCCCTAGAGACACGCCACCGAAGAAAAAATTTCAGAATCCGAGGGGCCCCAGAAACAGTAGGACAAGAAGCCCTGCTGGGGTTTGCCACTGGAGTCCTGCAAACACTGGGAGTCCGGATAGAAGGCGAACGGCCACCACTGACGTCGGTCTTCAGGGTCAGGAAGGCCCCCACTGCACCCGCGGACGCACCCCGCGACATTATAGTGGTCTCGAGAGACATCACTGTGAAAACAGCTGTCATGGCACGATCAAGACAAAGCCCAAACCTGGTGATCGCCAACAATAGGATATCGATTTACGATGACCTGCCTTTCGCGGTTCTTCTTGAACGGCGCAAGTTCGCGCCCATTACCCGGGCCCTCCGAGATCAGGGCATCAAATACCGCTGGGGGCTGTCGGGAACACTGGTGGTATCGCAAGGGGATGCAATCCACACCCTGTCGGCCACTGAAGACCACACAAAGTTCCTAAACGGACTCCTTATGCAAGCACCGACCCCCTCGGAGCAGCCCACCACAGGGGTCCAGAACTCGGTGAACACCAACGCGAAGCAGAACCGGGGAAGCAGAACCGTGAGAGACACGCACCTGAAAGGGAGGGAGGACCCCACATAAAGAGACTCTCTGGCCCACACGACCCACGCTTTACCGAGGCTTCGGAGCCCCGCAAGGCCGCAGGAAGGCACAGAGGTCTAACCGGGACAATATAAGTTCTCCAGCTACCAAAACCGCATGTTGATTTTTCTATTCTTGCTACCTTTTATTTTCCTTTTTGGTTAGGTTGAACTTTCCCCAATAGTGACTCTAACAAGCCCTATCAATGGGTCGATGCTGAATTACCTGCTGAATTACCAGTTGTGCTACAGCCAAGGCGTTGCTATTCACCCCACAGGGATCACTGACACAAATAGTCACTCAGCTTAGCCTCACCTAATGACACTCACTCACACACCTCGCTGAAAACGAGCTAAGCATTTGTACATACACTGTACTTTATCACACACATAATTGCCTACTGCTCACTCAGGCATAGCTTATACAACTTAACAGACATCCTGATCTACAGGCAGATATAAATGGGCAGATTTTTCCTATTTCCTTATGTTAGTTTACTATTTTATTATATTTTACCTAAAGACAAGTAACTGATTTGACCCATTGAGATGTCTCTTGCATGTCCACCTTAACATACACAACTTTGTATTCTCATATATCGCATACTTTAAAAATGTGCATTGCGTTATCATGCCATGTCTTGGTAAATCGCTGTTTACTGTTAAATTGGGAACATATGCTCTTGGGGCATGATGATCTCACATGTAAATGCTTTATCTATATGCACTTCAAAATAAAGAATTTAAAAAAAAAATAAAAAAAAAAAATGCACATTTGGAATCTCTAATTAGTAAGCTCTATGCACAGTCCTCTGTCTTTCAGATAAAATCTACTATCTAGTCACTGATTCCACCCCAATCCTTGTTAAAATATAGTTTTGTCTTTGCTGTTTTAAGACGTATGCACATTGTGTTGGTGCTTTTAAATTAACTCTCAATGCATTGCAGATCTTGGATTGTTTGTGTAAAACATAGTCTGCAAGCTGTGGCCTTGAACCCTGATCACCTATTATCTCGCATTTAGTGATCTCTTGTACAGTACATCCATCTGTCTGTTACTGATCTCTTATCCAGCTCAAGGACTTATTTAAATGGAAAATACAGTATACCTCGAGTGCAGCGTTATGCTTTGTAAAGTTCAGTGCAATCATTAAAAACATTCAGGGTTATCCCCCCCGACAGTGGAACTGAAATAATTGTAGAAGGAAGTAAAGCTGGAGACATCTCCATCTGTAACTTTGACCAAAAAATCTGAAATTCTCCACATTTCCCAGATCGGTGGATGAAACCTGTTATTGTTATATTTGTTGAGAAAACCGCATTGTTTATTGATTTTTATCTGATGTAGTCGCACTCCTTTCTTCTCTTTTTTGTGACGTGTAAATAACACTGATGTTTTTTTATGGCAGATATATTATGTATATTTTATAAGCAATTTATTGCTGGGGTGAGACTCACGTGGAGCTGCCAATATGCTCTGCATTCTGTCTGAGAGAGCATAGAAGTGCTGACTGAAATTGGTGTATTTCTGGGGTTAAATGATTGCCTCACAAAGATACCACTGTTATTTTTTAATTTTATATTAGAGCATATTGTGACAGACCACCCTGTCCCTGTATTGTTAAACTTTAATTTTCCTAACCTGTTGGGTCAGTACATGGGATTCACTGAACAGATTATACTTGTTTTGTTCGTATACCGAATGAACTCCCGAACTGGTAGACCACCTGTATACTGCGTGTGCTGCTCGTTAACCCTTTGAACTTCTGTCAACACCTCGTTAACCACAATAACCGCAACATTCTAAACGGTCGGCTGGGTGGTCGCTGTTTGTATTTGCGAACACGTGGCAGTTGCCATCTTGAGCCACGAACGCATACAGCGATGTTTGGTCGTCGAGTGTGTGGAACTCAAATCCAACACTCGACTGCCTTAACACCGCTGAAACTTCCACTTCCATCTACATTTGGCTATTTTCGAAGGCACGTTGTTCGGTGGGAGCGCACTCCCGAATGAGAGACACAGACTAAGCATACTCACAAATGGTTATGTTTGGTATTATGTTGTATTTCGTACTCTTGAAAACACCGACCAGGGTCTAAACTTTAGCCTGGTGGCGTTTCGGTTGTGTTCGCAGGATCTGAGCGCTTTCGGGATATGTTGGGCGCTCAGATCCAGGCTATCCAGGGATATAGGACTTGACGGAGTACCGGTTTGTAAAATGTACGTTTTGGGGTGTAATAAATGTATATGCTCTGGACCTGAGAGATAATTTAATTTAGATGTGTACTTTACAGTAGTCTCCTCTCCAATATGATTTGGAAAACCCCTTGCATGGGGAGTTACATAAAAGGCTGTGTGTGGCTCCCAATAAATCCGTTCATCCCTAGCATAGAGCCTCGTCTCATGTTTGTGGGAGAAAGCTATACCAGCTATATCACTAGCTCTTTTAAGAGCTGTACCTGCTCTACTCATTTTTGGATTACTGCTATACTACAGCATCACTCACACTAGGGGGAAAAGAACATCTCTGGTAGTAAAACACCTCTTCCTATCGGGGTGGCCACCACACATAAACTTCACGTTACTGACAAAATGTCAAGTTTGAATGCACATTCTCTTCTCCCCCCAAAAGTTTTAGTTTTAGTCTGGCAACCATGGGCTTATGCATTCAGTATATAGAAGTGATGCTGATAATTCCCAGTCTGTAGAGTTGGTGCCAGTCGATGTCAGTCTATAGAGTTGTTGCCAGTTGGTCACAGTCTACAGAGTTGGTGTCAGTCGGTGTCAGTCTATAGAGTTGGTGCCAGTCGGTGTCAGTCTGTAGAGTTGGTGCCAGTCGGTGTCAGTCTATAGAGTTGGTGCCAGTCGGTGTCAGTCTGTAGAGTTGGTGCCAGTTGGTGTCAGTCTATAGAGTTGGTGTCAGTCAGTGTCAGTCTATAGAGTTGGTGCCAGTCTATAGAGTTGGTGCCCGTCGATGTCAGTCTGTAGAATTGGTGCCAGTCGATGTCAGTCTGTAGAATTGGTGCCAGTCGGTGTCAGTCTATAGAGTTGGTGCCAGTCGATCACAGTCTATAGAGTTGGTGCCAGTCAATGTCAGTCTGTAGAATTGGTGCCAGTCGGTGTCAATCTATAGAGTTGGTGCCAGTCGTTGTCAGTATATAGAGTTGGTGCCAGTCGATCATAGTCTACAGAGTTGATGCCAGTTGGTCGCAGTCTACAGAGTTGGTGCCAGTTGGTGTCAGTCTATTGAACTAGTGCCAGTTGGTGTCAGTCTACATAATTGGTGCCAGTCTGTGTCAGTCTATAGAGTTGGTGTCAGCCGATGTCAGTCTACAGAGTTGATGCCAGTCGGTCGCAGTCTACAGAGTTGGTGCCAGTCGGTGTCAGTCTATTGAACTGGTGCCAGTTGGTGTCAATCTACAGAATTGGTGCCAGTGTGTGTCAATCTATAGAGTTGGTGCCAGTCGGTTGCAGTCTATAGAGTTGGTGCCAGTCGGTCACAGTCTACAGAGTTGGTGCCGGTCGGTTGCAGTCTATAGAGTTGGTGCTGATCAGTCTCAGTCTGTAAAGTTGGTGTCGATCTGTCCCATAATCCACTGAAAGCGAAATTTGTTCGACATTTCCGTTGTCCCATTGTACATTGCTGCAGAATATGTTGGTGCTCTGAATATTAACAGGTTTGCTGTTCTGCTTTTTTAGATGACAATGGACTGAACCCCGTATGGACAGCGGTTCATCAGCAGAAGATGTTTGAGATCCATGAGCCGAACCTTGCCTTCCTTAGGTTTACAGTATATGAAGAAGACATGTTCAGTGACCCCAACTTCCTGGCCCAATACACAATCCCCATTAAAGGGCTGCGGACAGGTATGTACTGTGGATTTACTCACTTCTAGGAACTTTTAATCTAGATTGTTTCCTTTCCTAAATATGCTGTGAGATTCCATAGCGTACAACCAAACAAGTGTACATTTCATCCCCTGTTTTTTTTCTGGTAACTATGATTATCCCTCATTCTGCATTGAAGTAATATTTGAAGTGTGCCAATTAAAAAGCCTTTAATTTTATAGTTCTGGTTTTAAAGTGAAGGAGCAAGCACGGTGTTTCACTTATTAAATCATTCAAATAACTAATATGTATATATTATAACTCTGCTTTAAATATCAGTGAGAACAGACATTGTAACATCTTGCAGCAGAATGTTCATGAGAATTCCTCCTTTTCATCTGTCTCTTCATTTAGCACAAGCTGATTGGTTTATATAGAATTGGGAGTTACGGAGGCATAGTTACATAGTTACATAGTTACATAGTTAGATAGCTGAAAAGAGACTTGCGTCCATCAAGTTCAGCCTTCCTCACACCTGTTAAAGGCAGGTTCAGAACTGATCTCCGCTCTGCTCACATAAAACCTCAAAGCTATAGTTCATTTTGTTCTATGTATTTATTGGAGAAACTTTAACCTACAGAGTATTTTGAGGGTTAATGGTAGATTTTTAATTATTTTTTTTTCTGGATTTGTCCGACATTCGAACAGTTTAATAATGAACAATTATTCTATAATAATAATTCTACTCTAAAACGTATAAAGCGATGAGAGGCTGCTGTCATTAAAAAAGACTAATTCCCATAGAACACTCCACGGTGGGACCGGAGACGCACCCCATAATGGGGTAACATACAGCAAACACGCTCACACACCCCACTCTCAGGGGACAATACACAAACCTCCTCTCTTTCCTACCTCTAATTCTCCCTTTCTAATTCTGTTCATACGGTTCGTTCTACGTTATCTAATGAAACGAAACAGTACTGGATAGCATGTGCTGGAATACGGCCAGAAGGCACAATCAATGTAACATGACATGTAACAACCGCCATTTATTTTGCACCTGAAAGAACATAATGTCATATATTACGCTGTTATTGCCTTGTGAGCAATGTCAAGCCAATTCATATATGGTCAGTGCAAAAAATAAAGGATTAAAAAAACAAAATTCAATAAATTCGTATCTGACACCAATCAGTAATGCTGCCATGGCTGTCAGCAAAAAAATATTGCAGTAAACATTAACTATATTATCTTTTTTTTTCAGGTTACAGGTCGGTCCCACTGAAAAACGGTTACAGTGAAAATATTGAGCTCTCTTCCCTCCTGGTACATTGCCAAGTTCAGAAAAACCTGGTGAGTGAGGAGGGAATGGATCCGATTTATATAAATTAGTAGGATTTAAACAGCACACACTGTTTCCAGAATATTCTCCTGTATATCGTTGTACCGGGGCTAATCTGTCATTAGGGACATTAGGGCAGTGGTGAAACTGTGGGAGTTTATGGGCAGAGTATTTATTTGTTACGTTTGGAGTGTTAGCATTCAGAGCCCTGTATCACAGTGTTAGAGGAAGACTATGAAGTCAATATTCTGCTGCAATCCCTTCCCCAATCACTAAAAGGGTGAATTAGGCCACTTTTCTCATAGACTCAAGTTCTGATTCCATGTAGCTCAATTCATCTTCTTCAATGTCTTATGATGCCATAAATCAGATTTCTCATTCAAGGGGAGGAGGGTCCTGCTATATATTGAATGAACCTACAGTGCACCATGAAATTTTTATGATGCTTATGAAGTCAGACTGCTTGCCAATGTAATCTGAATGTGAAATTAAAAGATACGCGGCAGCCCGACCCATCTGTTCGGTGACTTGACAAATCCACAATGAAGTCTTCTAATTTAATAGTAGGTCTGGTCTGATAAAGGCACATCTGCAGGCACTTAGATGGGAAATGTAAAATGATCAAAGTCCGCAGATGCTTGTAAAACAGGGTATTTCAGGTCTCAATAGCACAAAGCTGTGTTAGACAGTAACAAAGTCAAAATTACTCTTGTGATTATATTGTCAGTTAAGAAAATTGGGTAATTTCTAGAGAATAACTATTTTTTTTCAATTTTGACAAGGTTAATTTTACTGTATTTTCTTTTTTTTTAAATCAATTTTACTTCATTACTGTAGTTATATGAAATATCTGGCAAATTGCGGCTCGGTATTGTACACTTAGGACAGTATGTGTCATGGGGTATATTATGGCAAGGGAGAGGGAAAAAGGATTCTGTGAATGTTCAAGTTCTGAGTGTGGAATGATTGAGAATTAGGCTGTAAGTGGACCCTTTTGTGTATCTGGCAGACAATCACCTTGCTTTTCAGGCCATAAATTGCACATTGTAATCTGTAGAAAACTGCTATCTGCTCAACCCAAAGAGAATAAAACCTTTATTTTAAAGCAAAATGCAATCCTAGAAAATGTGATTGGGAATGGAAAAATGAACCAAAATGGAGATTATGAATTATTTTCCATTACTTTAAATGTTTAGAAAGGGTTTTACCAGGAGGAATAGTTAGATAATTCATTCATCTTCAGTTAAATGCCGGAGACCATGCTCAGTACAGGATACAGCTAGATGTTTATTGTAGAATTATGGGAAATGGAATTAAAGGGACACTCAAAGTACCTAAAGATCAAGGTATCCAAGTCTAGCATTGTCCAAAATATCATGCAGAATTGTTTGCTTGATGCCAGACACTCTGGTTGTATGTAAAAAAACATTTACCTTTTACTTCATGCTGCTGTCTTCTGGTTAGGTAAATCAAAGCATGTAATGTATGTATGTATGTGCACCTTACTCATGTCTCTTCTTCTTCTCAGAGAAGTTATGAATCAAACCAGACATGGAGGATATATCTGGTCTAAATTAGCAATGTATTTTAACATAGTAAATTGATTGTATTATACTAACAAAAATTGATGACTTGGCACATAAACAGTGAAGCAGCAAGGCATAGTATGGTTGATTGTATTGTTATTTTCAGATTTTGAAGCTATTGCCCTTAATCACTGACTGGATTTGGCATTTATTAGAGTTGGATTTTATCAGCATGTATTGTAAGAGCAGGACATGTTTATAGATGTTACCAGTGCTATCTTCCCTTGATGTTGGGCTGCTCTCATTTCCGCACCCCTGCCTGTAATGATGTGCCAGTGTAATATCGAGTCATTCTTCATATTTCAGGGAAGACAAGAAGATCTGTATTCCTCGTCTCAGGATCTTTGGAGGAAGACAGACCCGAATAAGGAACTTTTACTGTACGATACTCACCAGAACATGAGGAATGCCACGCGGGACGCCAGGCAGCTCAACGACAGCAAAGGTGCAAACCAGGATTCCCCAAACAAGAGGTGGGTAACTCGCAGAAGATGGCATTCAAAAGCACTCCCTGAAAGGCAATGATCTTACTACATCTCTCTCCCCAAACACACACTTTTTGGTCTCTGTTCCAGTTTTTTCTGTTCGCTAGAGACAAACACCTACCGTCAGTTAAGTGCAATATCACAGTCTTCACTGTGGGTGCAGATATTCTTTTTTTCTGCACAGTAAAGTAAGCATGGAGGAGAATCAGGTGTATTCACTAAACTCCTAATCATAGCAAATGTCTTTGTTATGTCTTATTCAGTTTGCTACAATGTGGGGTTTTATTAAATAGCCCTGTGTGTTAATCAGCTTCCAGGAGATAATGATTGTTGTCAGATCTTCCGGGATCGCCTCATTCTCCTGACACAAGAACAGACATTTGTATTAAGCAGAACTTGTGTGTAGTAAATTGGGTTAAAGGAGAATAGTTTGCTTTATTTGCCAAACTATAGCACTATAAACATTGATCTATAACGAAATATGTAATAAAAAAGTAGGCTTCTTAAAGTATAGTCGCCAAATTTCTTTTGGTATGTTTTTTGGTATGTTTTTTGGCAAATAAAATTTTATTCATAAAAAAAGACCAGTATGGAAAGATTAAAGGGAAACTCTAGTTAGCAGAACTACAGCTTAATGTAGTTGTTCTGGTGAGTATAACCATCCCCTGCAGGCACTTTAATGCAAACACTGTGTTTACATTGCCCCATAGGTACACCTTCAGGTGGCCACTCCTCAGATGGCTACTAGAGGTGCTTCCTGGAGCAGTGCTGCAGTGTGACTGCCGCTCAGTGTCTCCAAGCTAAGCATGGGGACACTGAATTTTCCTCATAGAGAGGCATTGATTCAATGCATCTCTATGAGGAGGTGCTGATTGGCAAAAACTGTATTTAGCCACGTCTCCATGTCGAATTCAGCCAATCTAATGTTTTCCCAATAGGGAAAGTTTTAGATTGGCAAAAAATTGGCAATTCTGATGATGTCACCAAGGAGGCAGATCGGGGGCGGGACCAGCGTTAGAAGACCCGCGCGGTGCTAGAAATAAGGTGAGTTTTCACCTTTTCCTAAGGGGGGCAAGCCACATAGATGGCGAATTAAACACTATAGGGTCAGGAATACATGTTTGTGTTTTTGACCCTATAGTGTTCCTTTAACAGCTGAATACACGTGCTACTACCTGCCACAAACACCACATTAATGGTGTCTGAACAACTATAAATTGCAGGAGAATAAAACACGAAGTAATTCAATATCTACTGGAAACTAGCTTTATGGTAGAGTCTAAAGTTAAAGGAAATTTGATTGGATGGGGCCTGGGAAACCGCTAATATTTTGTATTTGCAACAATCTGTAAATATACGTCCTATGGCCGTAATATGTAATTTAGTCTCCGGTTTCCATGATTTTTGGCCATAATAAATATATAACTGATTTTACATTAATATTGTTTTTGCGACCAGAATAAAATGTCCATAAGGTAAATGTTCCATAGAGTTAGATAGTATAACTTGGAAAGGGGACACATTAGAAAACGTGAATTAATACACAATGCACGGATAACCAAAATTTCATTTTTTTTAAGGTGAAAAAAAACAAAACTATATTGTTTCAATTAAATGAACTCCCATAGAGGAGGTCTGGTGATAAACCCTTGAATGCAGTTGGCTATATATATATATAAAATTAAAGCTGCTTATTTTACTGTATTTTGTATTTTAAGGTCAAAGGAGAAAAGTATCAGCAACAGCAGATTCTATTCATAACGAAAACGTTCTGAGCTACTTTGAAACCACCCACTATCAATCCTGGTACAAGATAATTGTGGACTCAGCTAGAGCTTCCTGCAAGACAGATACAGTTTAATAGAAGTACAACAAACATATATATGATCTTAGAAATAGAACATTTTTAAGCACGCTGGTTTCCGAGGACACTTTGAATACAGTCTGCGATCCTGCGGACAGTTACTGCCGTTACATTTCTTTATTTGGAGACAAATACTCAGTTTCCACCTCATGTTCTAGTTCAGAGACATTATAAGACTGTTTGCAGAAGATTATAGGATAGAATGCTCCGCACAAGGTTTTTCCTGTTTCGTTCAGAACGTTCCTTCGTTTTATTGCTGATTTTGGGAAAAATTTCAACTGGAACAGACTCCTGCTGCTTCAGACTTGTGGAAAGCTCCCTTCAAGTTCTGTTATTCCATAATTACATTTCTATACATCTTCAAAGCTGGAAGTGACTCAGGAGATAACTATTTTCAAACTATCTTAGCCTTTCATATTTAAAGGGACATTAAAGCCTCCTGACAAATGTTACGTTCGAGGCAGTTTGTGTGTGTGTGTGCATGTTACAGTTTTGTTTTAAACCAAGTGCCTAACCCTGGAGGTCTGTGATACAGTTTGTCTTTCGTAAAACAATGTGTAAAATTCTAAATATGAAACTGCACTGGAAGATTAAGCCATAATTGTATGTTGAATGCCTGTAAGGCAGCAATGTCACCAGACTACTTTCATACACTTTCTAGAAGCATGTCTGCACTAGTTTGGCAAGTACATTTTTCTTTTATATCCAAGTGACTGATTGTCCCCATTCATAAAAAGCATGCCATCTATACGTTTCCTAAAACCATTACAGTATCTTCAAATCTAGAGGAAATTACCATTCATTGTGATTTAAGTTTTTACTGATTATGGAGCTATATTTTGAAACATTAAGACTATGGAAATGACTTATCCAAAAGCTAGAGACATGTGGTATGAGCAATGTATTATTTGATTCTTTGTGTACCATCAGGAAGGGGTGGTTCTTTATATTCTTTGCACCCACTACTGTGTATACAGGCTGTACATACATTGGTTACCCCAACTAACTTGTATTCCAATGAAATTTAACATAGAGCGCAATTCTGATCTTTGTGATATGGCAATTTAAAGATATGAGCATGGCGACTTCCTGTAGGAATTGCCATTACCTCCTTTAATGACAGCCAACTAAGCAATACCCAACAGAGTTTTACAGATGCGAGTCTCACGTCATACATTTTATTATGCAACTTTAAACATTCAGAAAGTGGCAGTTACCATACACACTTATCCACATTTGAAATTTATATATAAAATCTTTAAGTTTAAACAGATTTCCAACTAATCTCAGTCTGCAATTTGCATAATTTTTTTACAGGTTTGAATATCATGAAATATCAGAAATCTGATGGGAAACCCAATTGAATGTTAATCCCTGCTTAGAGAAATTAGAATCTGAAAAGATAGAATAGCTGTTACTCTGTTTCAACTGTATTTCTTCAGGTTGTGAAAATTACTGCCAACTAGTGAATTGTGGAGTCTTTTTTAGTATTATTGGGATTTACATGGGGCCAACATTTTACAATCTTAATACTGAGATATAGGCCCAAGTAATGAGTCTAGCCATCACCAGCAAACAAGAGGTTATTGAGAAGCCTGACTGAACAAGCATAAAATCTGGATTCATGTGGCCGAAACGTTTTGCCTGCTTCTATGATAATATTTACACTTGGTGTTTACATAATAAGGTCGGTATCTCTGAATGGTAAACTATACTAATACAAGAAAAAGTGTATTTATTTGGAATCGCAAAAAGTTCTCTAACAATCATTTTTGAACAAACAAGCAGAAAGCTGCTACACGCTACTAACTGGGCGATGAGAGCATGTTCCTATCTAAAAGCCAACTAAGCACAGCTGTAGAGGTAATGATAAGCTACTTCCCATGTGACTGCTATTGAGCGAGACTGAACTTTTTTTGTGAAGTGAAATTATGGGGCAAAATGCAAACCGTGATACAATCAGCAGAGAAATCCTTTCTAGAGGCCTGAAGGTTTCTCTACTTTTTACAACGCACGTCCAGAATTGATCATTACATGTAAATACACCGTGTGTTTATCTGTAGGTCACAAGTCATTTAGCTTTGAACAAGTATGGATAAAGTGCACGCAGCCCATCCCTGTACACTTCACTTACTTGCTCGTTGTCACAGTGTGCCTTATTAAGCTGAAAGCACACAAAATCCCTGCCTTTGTGACCTGAGCCAAAATAAAGATCACCTGGCGTAATAATGTATATTAGGCAGTGTGGTGCAATCTGCAGGAACATTGCATTGGTGTCCATGGAGAATGATCCATATTTCAATTTGTTTTGTACAATTTAGTTTAATTGCTGGAGCCCATTCACTTTAATTATTTAAGTTGCCCCTAACATTTCTAACCGGCAAACAATGTTTTGTTTGTGTCAATAGTTTTTAAAGAGGTGTAAAGGGTTGGAGGCACCTCATTTTATAACTGCATAATTCTCATTACATAATTTATTTCACGCCATGTTATGAGTATTCAGCCCGTAGGCTCAGTTTCTTGTTTTCAGCTGATGGGATACATCGCGAGTTTGTCAAAATGTGGTTGTTGTGACACATGTCAAAGATGCTTCTTACAACCTCAAAGTGTAAAGTCAAAATGCAGATTACTTTTATATGGAGTTCTGTCATTTTCTATTAAAGATTTGCTGTGATTATGCTCAAACACTGTGTCCTCTCTATATATTTTCTCCATCAGCTTTATTAAAAGCCATCTTTCACTGCCCTTCTATTTAAATTAAAAATAAATCATGTGTGAAAGGACAAAAAGAAACGAATGACAACAGGACACAGGAACTGCAAAGACATGCAATACCAGACGACTTATTCTCTTACCTGAATATAGGGAGAAATGACAAGTGGACTACCAAACTAGCCCATCTGGGAGAGTCACTTGGTTGACTATTTTGGACTACAGAAGGTAGTCCCCATGTAAATATTACAGTTTTCTGCTGAACAACCTCAATAACTTTGGTGTGGGGAAAAGAGGGGCAGGTTAAAGCAACCCCAAACACCTAAAAACAGCAAGCAAAATTGCTTTATTTCACGTAAAGTGCAGCTTTCAATAGAAATTCTGGAATGTTGACTGTCCCATTTTCTGCTTATTTCTACGCACTGAATGTAAATCACTGCCTGTGATTGGTCAGCAGGTATTCTCAGTCAAATGATTGGCCATTGGGATCTGTGTCCAGCTTCTGCAGAAATCACAACCAGCAGTAGAGGACCCTCACTGCCCATCCCGGCCAACCAAAGAGCAAACCAGTCTGTCTCATCATAACAACAACTACATTAATAGAGACAATGTGAAATATCCAGTTTATTTTTCATATTTATGCCATGATGGCAAGAACATTTTTACAAAATGGTCATTTTAAGTTAGAATTTTCACAACACAGACATTTGGCCATTCTTTGTATTTTGAAATACTAGATTTAATAATAATAAAACGAGTTTCTTATTGTAAACAATTATTTCCAGTGACAATTCATATTACAGACCACATAATATTTCGTACAAATAATGTAAAAACAAACCAGGAAAGAAAGAACGTACACGAGAAAGTTACAGTTTTATCCCAGGATATGCTAGAAGGAAGCACTCAAAGGAATATGTTTAGGCCAAGCCATGGATATTGGGAATAATCCTGGTTCTTTGTTGGTCCTCAGTTGGTTAGATCCAGCCAAATTCTGCATGAGCTTAGAGAATACAGATATGTTGCTCACATAGAGACAGTCCCAGATAACAAAGCTTATACCATTTTATAAAATACTTCAAGGTTATGAAATTATTAAATAGAATTACCCAACAGACAAAAATAGTCCATTAGATCAACTCCAACAGTAAAACTTTAAAAGACACAAAAAAAAAAAAACCAACCCAAAACAATAAATTAAAAGCAGTACAGCGTCACAAAATGTTGTAAACATTGACCCACACACCATTATTAGCCGAAAGCCATTAAAGGCTCTTTCGCCATCAGATCTTTCGGGATTTGAAGGAGTTCATGTTTTGAGGTCTTCATGCACAGCATGAGGACGTCAAACACACAGATAAGAACTAGATTTAGTGCTTCATGAAGATTGCTATGAATTTGTCATTGTTCCACCATGCTTCTCTACAAAAAGTATATGATCGGATGAGGGTTCATCAGGATTGGGCTACAGAGGGGAAAAGGTCTCCACACTGCAACAAAACGTTATGTTTAAAGGGTTATCCTAGTACCATGACCAATACAGTAAGTTGAATTGGTCACGATGCCTGGTGTCTAGGCAGCATTTCACAATGAAGCAATGCACATACAACATGGAGGACCATACTCTAAACAAAAAAATAAAAAAAATAATATCACTTAAAGGTTAAAAGAACACAGACACCAAAATATGTATTAAGTATACCAAAAAACAAAAACCGGATGGCTCACATTGCTATGGTCAATATGGACAGAGAATCGGCCTCTCTTTTGCATGTGGTGGCAGTGATTGACGACTTCTGGCCACACTAGCTGCCGTGGACAACATTTCACACAATGCAAAGTCTGCATCATTTTACCCATAGCCTACAACAGTTGGAAATACAAAAGACAAGCAAATCTTTAATCTAGAATGTCTGGAACCCAGTTTGCTAGAGAGTTGCTAGGTGTAGGACTAGAAATCATGACCCGGCCTTGTTCAATGCTAATGCTACACAGTTTAAAAACACCGGCTACATTTGTCTGAAAGGCAGATCTCCCATACCGAATTACACACAGTAAGCATTAGTGTTCAGCCATGATAAGAGGTAGCAAGGTCTTTATTTTAAAAATGGTTGCAATAGTATCTAAATTAAGGACACAGAAGAAAGATGACCCTGTTAAAAGAGCAAGACAATTGTTTTATGGCACCCTTGAGGTCAGAATTTTAGTTTTTCTTTCATTCATGTGAGGTAGTATGTAGCTCAGGACGGGGGGACGTGTGGCCACATTTCCCCACCTATTAGAGGTTAACTGTAGAAGTCTAAACTAGGGATCGACGGATATTGTTTTTTTTTTTGGAGCCAATACTGATAGTCTGTGAACTTTCAGCCAATAACTTACCGATATTCTGTACTTATACCATTTCTAAAAAATTAACTATTTCTACACACATCTACTGTTAACTGAACATGTTTATTTTTTTTTGCTATTTTTTTATATATAAAAAGGTAAATGCACAAAATATATTGTTTTAGTCCCCCTTCCCTGCTTCTTACCTGGCCAGGGAGGGGGATATGGCATTCCCTGGGGGGCCCAGCACACTTGCATACCTTCCCAGCAGCTCCCCTGTATAACTCTCACGGCCTGTGTGCAGCGCGGAGCGTTACCATGGTAACACTCTGACGGCCACAGGACTCGCGAGAGTTAGACAGGGGAGCTGCTGGGAAGGTAAGTAAGAGTGTGCTAGGCCCCCCCCCAGGACCCTGATGGCGGTCCTGGTCTGCATTATCAGTATCTTTATTGGCTGATACCGATATTGCTGAAAGTACAGAATATTGGCCAGACCGATAATCGGTCGATCCCTGGTCTAAACACAATAGTTTAGAACTAAAAGTAAAAAAATTGAATTAGGGTTTAGTAGGTTGCACTCCCTACTCTTGGGATCCACGAAAGGATTACCAAAAGAAACAACAGGACAAACAATATGTCCCATATATAACTCCTGTTCTTAACCTTCCTGGCTTGATTACTATATCCATGAGATTTAAACCACTCAGCAACCTCATGCATGTTGTATCCTTGAGGTTCGTAGGCCAAGTCCCGCTTAGCTTTTTCAATGCTGAAGTAGTGAGTGACGCCAGTTTTATAGACCTCAGTACGTGTTAGTAAAGGTTGGAAGTTATAGATGGGGGAAATAAGAAAGTGAACCCACTCAGTTATGAAGGCAATAAAGTATACAAGAAAGAGAGGTAGACGAATAGTAGGGAATTTGTAACCTAGACCCTCCACAAAGGGTCGGAAAAATTCAAAGTTGTTGATTGGTGTGCCATCTGAAATAAAGTACGGCTGACCAGCTGCTACATAGTTTTTCTCAGGTGTGAGGGCTTTTGCAGCTAGAATATGGGACAAAACCAGATTATCTACATGGACAAACTGTACAAGGTTCTTGGGATCGCCGTATAAATATTTGAAGCGGCCAGTTTCAAGGTAACCGATGATCCTGGGGAGGTGCCTTTGTTCCCCAGGACCATAGATGCCTGCAGACCTCAGTGCGCAGGTTTTCAGACTTCCATATCCATTTTTCGATTCACTATCATTTGCTTTAAGCACTAACATTTCAGCAATTGACTTTGTGCGGGAATAGTTATCAGGGTGGAGATGGAGAGGTAGGTATGGCAGAGACTCATCCCCGTCATTAATCTCTTGGCCTCCAAATACCACATTGAAGGTGCTAGTATAAACAAGCCTCCCAACACCTTTATTGATGCAGGCTTGAATTAAATTATTGGTACCGTTTACGTTAATTTCTTCTATTTTACGGGTCTGGAGTTGCTCGCGGCCTGACATGCCATAGGAAGCAGTATGGAATACGCAGCTCACATCTGTTAAGGCATTTTCAAGGGCAGGGATGGAACGGATATCTCCTTGGATAAAACGAATTCCTTCAGGAACAGACAAGACCGGCTTCTGAATATCAAAGAGGATGACGTTTACTCCCTTCTGGTGCAGTTTGCAACCCAACCTAAAATAAGACAAACATAAAGTGTGTGTTTTTTTTGTGTTTTTTTACACAGTTGCATTAATAGTACACCACAAGACTGTTTGGTGACCTGGTGTTCGTGCACCAAACCGGCTTTGATGTTTAATAAATGGATTGTAATGGGACATAGCATGTGGTTGTGAGAATAAGGAAGATTTTCCCTAATGCATGAAAACCCCAAAGAATCTCCACTGGGGAAATTTAAATAAGCACGTAAAGGCACTAATGGATTTATTTTTCTTTTATGAAGCCTACTGAGAAAGTCTAAAAATAACAGGGGGCAGCTGTAGTACAACTTTAGAGAGTCACTATTAGGGACCCCTCTCCTGCCTTACTAGTTTTTATCTGGTATCGGGCAATAAAACAAAAGACCCCAAAAGGCGCAGCAAATGTGCCCGTGGCAGTGACAAGTTAAAGCAGGTTCAGGAATGCCTCAGCAGCTCTTTACTTATGAGCAGACGCAATATGCTTAGAGTTGCTTGTGAACTTTAGTTACCTTCCAGGACCTGGCACAGCTACCCTCCAGCTGTGTGTGCAAGCTTATGAGAGATCAGGTACCCACCTGCAGCATGGCAATGACACAAACCCTTTTTAGGTGCCCCTGCCCTTTAATCTATCACAGCTCTTCTTTCAAAAGTTAGATCGCCCACTCTCTAGAATCAGATCTCTCCATTAGAACTTCCATAGTCATCATTGCTTTATTGGAGCAATTTAATAAGGATTGTATATTTGTGGCCATAAAGTTACAATAAATATATCTCATTATGTAAAAACCTCTAGGGCAAAATGAGTTGTAAGATGCATGGCAGTTACATATATTTGTTCACATGCACACTGCTTGTAATTGCTAGCTACCAAGAAAGCTCACACTTCTGATCATTAGTTAAATGTTCCCATAGAGCAGGTTACCATTACAAATTTTCATAATTATGCAATCAGACACTGCACCAACCTGTGTCCAAAATATCCGCCTCCTCCTGTAATTAGTACAGTTTCTGTGGGGGATTGAGAGATGCCCATTGTATGGTCCAGTTTCAGAAACACAGCCAAACCTTACAGTTGAAAGGGAAAAAAATGAATAAGAAAATGTAAAGATAAAATGTTCATATGCTTAAAAGAAAAAATACAAATTGGTACAATCAGTTCTGCTCATCATGCCCTCCTGTTTGACGCAAAGGTTTAACTATAAGAAGTCCAGATGTCAGAGTGTGTTGGAGAAAAAAAATTATCGTAATACAGTTGCAACTGGTTGCCAAATATAACTACAAAAAAAACAAAACAAAAAGTCCTGCGCTCAAACTCCCAGCACTCCTGGGCGGCAGCAAAAACCATGGTACACAGTACACCACAAGGAAGCAAGGTGAAAGGCTAGCGTAGGACCCACCTGAGAGGTTTGCCTTGACGTGGCATGCGGGCTAAACTCTCACGGCCATTGAAGAGACTAAATAACCTCAATTTATTTAAATATTGCATAGGGATTTGGGAAGAGCGCAGGTAAGTTCTCTTGTTTCCAAATATATCATTTAAAAAAAATAATATTAACGAATTGATAAAAAAGCAAAACAAAACAGTGCGACAGCAGCAAACAAGAAAAAGTTGCAGTTTTGTTGTGAAAATGCCATTCTTGTACTAGCGTTCTATTTACACATTTATTGCATTGGTATACAGTACACAGAAACACTGAGCTTCACAATTGTACACAAGAACAAATATTTGCATTTGTTGCTTTGTCTCTATATAATATGAGAAGCAGAATGTAAAGATAAGATTGTAAGCCACAGTCCTGCATAACCAGATTTTCATATTTTTGAAAGTCTGAGAGCAATGCAAGCCATGCTGGATTTTAAAGTTAAGAGATACTGATAAATTCGGAGCAATGTGGATAAAGATCCCGCTAATCTCCTCCCAGTTTAAAATGAATCTATAGTGAAAAAGCAAACTTGCTTTAAATGCCCCCAAATGTATTGAATACATCATATAACTAAGATACACAATGTATTTAAAGGACCACTCTAGTGCCAGGAAAACATACTCGTTTTCCTGGCACTAGAGTGCCCTAAGGGTGCCCCCACCCTCAGGGACCCACTCCCGCCGGGCTCTGGAAAGGGGACAGTGTTTAAAACTTACCTTTTTCCAGCGGTGGGCGGAGAGCTCTCCTCCTCCGATCCTCCTCTTCTCCTCCCCATCGGCTGAATGCGCACGCGCGGCACGAGCTGCGCGCGCATTCAGCCGGTCACATAGGAAAGCATTCATAATGCTTTCCTATGGACGCTTGCGTGCTCTCACTGTGAAAATCACAGTGAGAATCACGCAAGCGCCTCTAGCGGCTGTCAATGAGACAGCCACTAGAGGAAATAGGGGAAGGCTTAACCCATTCACAAACATAGCAGTTTCTCTGAAACTGCTATGTTTAGGAAAAAATGGGTTAATCCTAGAAGGACCTGGCACCCAGACCACTTCATTAAGCTGAAGTGGTCTGGGTGCCTAGAGTGGTCCTTTAATGTAAAATAGAGATTACTCACCTCTATATGCCAGCGCCGCTTTGTGGGTGCTCCTCAATGTGTAACACCCACCTCCAGGCCATCCTCTGCGCCACCGGTCTTTACGTGCCCTGTTTTTGGACACATCCTCCACACTCAGTGACGCGGGTGCGCTTGTTGCCAGTGTCTTAGCGGAGCGGAGTCACATCACTCCGTTCCCATACTCCCTAGCCAGGGCTAGCAGTGCCAGCTAGGGGTCTCCATACACTATGCACTATCCTGTGGGAGGAGTCTCCATACACTATCCTGTGGGAGGAGTCTCCATACACTATCCTGTGGGAGGAGTCTCCATACACTATCCTGTGGGAGGAGTCTCCATGCACTATCCTGTGGGAGGAGTCTCCATGCACTATCCTGTGGGAGGAGTCTCCATGCACTATCCTGTGGGAGGAGTCTCCATGCACTATGCACTATCCTGTGGGAGGTCTTCATTGCTCTCCCTTGACTCTGCATTCAGTGTCTCCCGAGGCATTGACCAACAGCAAAAAACAGAACTTTTAAAATCAGTTTTTCCCCAGTCTATAGATGACATTTTATGATATTTAAAAAGAAACTAAAAAAAAATTGCGGTACAGGTATCCTACAGGTACCTACCACACAGCGACTAGAGGGGCTTCCGGGTAATTAGGCAACGCTACGAATCAGGACATCCAGCGTCACTCACAACCCAATGCCTGTTAGGTCCCTGACATCAGCGCGAAGGAGGAGTGGAGGCTGAGCCTAAGCCAGCACAGAGGAACACTGGGTTTTAACCCCTTCTGCACCATGGAGGAAAAGACACTATAGTGCTAGTAATAAATAAATACACACAACAACTTTGTTTTCCTGGCACTATAGTTTACTTTTAAAGCGGCACTGTCATGGCCGCATCCGCTTTTTCAACATTTGTTTACCCCCTCTCAACTGCAATACATTTTATTGTCCATCAAATGCCACTAGGACCCCCATTTTACCTCTTTAATAAACTTTATTTTATGCCTGTATCCAAGTCCTGGGCGCCGTGATCTTTGTGTGGGACACGTCATCTTCCCACACTAGATAGCGCTATGAAATTCCCTCGCAGTTAAACACTTGGGCATTCGCTACTGTCCGAAAATCGGAAGGGAATTTCGTCAATGCATTTGTAAGAAAGATGAATGAATGAATAAATTACAAACGCATGAAAGAAGACCTCTTCATTTGTTTAGTTTATTACAAGGAGGGAGCTACCAGCTTGCAGATCTCTCCTTGTAATAGCATTACTCCCTGCCACTTTCCAACTCCCCACATGCTCCTGTCATTCTATGAAGGTCAATAAGACCCCCATATTAGCATTCAGGATATTAAAATCCCCCGAATGCCCTTACTTGCTATGCCATGAGTAGGGGCATGTCTAGAAAACAGCCAGTGGCTGCTCACTGTTAAAGATAAAAAAAAAGCCCCCCACCCACCAAATTAAGTATAGAGGGACATCTCCTAAAATTATTAACAGGGGAGGCAAAGTATGCTCCCCCGACCCACGCCCTGCGAGTACAGGTTATTCAACAGAATGGAGTACCTATTGTCTACCCCCTCCCCCCACGCCAAAAGTAACAGAACCTTATGTCTCCCCCGTGGCCCCCATCCATGAGCAGTGGGTATGGGCCCTCAGTGACCAAGGGGGGGAATCTTTTGTCACCCCCCCCCCCAGTGCCGCTTTAAGGTCGGGTTAAAGGGAAAAGTCTAGAATGTAATCTCATTTGAGCAGAGCCCTTTGTACCATCGGTTCTTGTGCATCCAACGCGTCTTTTGCAAATAGTTGTCTGTTTGTCCACCTAATGTGCAGTGCTGTGGAATTTGTTGGCACGTTACAGATAATTATAATAAGGCATTAATAGATGGTTAGTGGTTGGCATTATAGGTCTGCATTTTACCTATATGAATCAAGAGTATAGAACATTTGAATTCAATATACCAGGCCTTATCACCATAGCCCTAAGCAGGGCATCTAGATGCAACTGCAACCAAATGTAAACATGTATTTGTAAATTACAAAATGGGCAATGAGATTCTCTCAGCATCAATATCTGTCAAGGAAATGGGCACCATCATGTCTACTGATTAAAATAATAACCCACAAACAATACCTTTAATACTAACTATAATAACTTCTATAAACATGGCTGTCAGCGGGTCTTCCAGCCAAGGATACCCACTGGAGGAGTGATGCCAACTGTAGTCTCTCCTCCGGTTAGTATAATACTCATCCAGCCCTAGAGCCAGCATCACACTCCTATCACCTTTATCAAGCTGCAATGACTAATACAAAGAAATGATCATACAGCCATCTCACTTGCCCTCCTCCTGCAGACCCTCACTCACCCTCCTCCTCCTGCTGCAGACCCTCACTCACCCTCCTCCTCCTGCTGCAGACCCTCACTCACCCTCCTCCTCCTGCTGCAGACCCTCACTCACCCTCCTCCTCCTGCTGCAGACCCTCACTCACCACCCTCCTCCTGCTGCAGACCCTCACTCACCCCCCTCCTCCTGCTGCAGACCCTCACTCACCCCCCTCCTCCTGCTGCAGACCCTCACTCACCCTCCTCCTCCTGCTGCAGACCCTCACTCACCCTCCTCCTCCTGCTGCTGCAGACCCTCACTCACCCTGCTCCTCCTGCTGCAGACCCTCACTCATCCTGCTCCTACTGCTGCAGACCCTCACTCACCCTCCTCCTACTGCTGCAGACCCTCACTCACCCTCCTCCTACTGCTGCAGACCCTCACTCACCCTCCTCCTACTGCTGCAGACCCTCACTCACCCTCCTCCTACTGCTGCAGACCCTCACTCACCCTCCTCCTACTGCTGCAGACCCTCACTCACCCTCCTCCTACTGCTGCAGACCCTCACTCACCCTCCTCCTACTGCTGCAGACCCTCACTCACCCTCCTCCTACTGCTGCAGACCCTCACTCACCCTCCTCCTACTGCTGCAGACCCTCACTCACCCTCCTCCTACTGCTGCAGACCCTCACTCACCCTCCTCCTACTGCTGCAGACCCTCACTCACCCTCCTCCTACTGCTGCAGACCCTCACTCACCCTCCTCCTACTGCTGCAGACCCTCACTCACCCTCCTCCTACTGCTGCAGACCCTCACTCACCCTCCTCCTACTGCTGCAGACCCTCACTCACCCTCCTCCTACTGCTGCAGACCCTCACTCACCCTCCTCCTACTGCTGCAGACCCTCACTCACCCTCCTCCTACTGCTGCAGACCCTCACTCACCCTCCTCCTACTGCTGCAGACCCTCACTCACCCTCCTCCTACTGCTGCAGACCCTCACTCACCCTCCTTCTACTGCTGCAGACCCTCACTCACCCTCCTCCTCCTGCTGCAGACCCTCACTCACCCTCCTCCTCCTGCTGCAGACCCTCACTCACCCTCCTCCTCCTGCTGCAGACCCTCACTCACCCTCCTGCTGCAGACCCTCACTCACCCTCCTGCTGCAGACCCTCACTCACCCTCCTGCTGCAGACCCTCACTCACCCTCCTGCTGCAGACCCTCACTCACCCTCCTGCTGCAGACCCTCACTCACCCTCCTGCTGCAGACCCTCACTCACCCTCCTCCTCCTCCTCCTGCTGCAGACCCTCACTCACCCTCCTCCTGCTGCAGACCCTCACTCACCCTCCTCCTGCTGCAGACCCTCACTCACCCTCCTCCTGCTGCAGACCCTCACTCACCCTCCTCCTGCTGCAGACCCTCACTCACCCTCCTCCTGCTGCTGCAGACCCTCACTCACCCTCCTCCTGCTGCTGCAGACCCTCACTCACCCTCCTCCTGCTGCTGCAGACCCTCACTCACCCTCCTGCTGCTGCTGCAGACCCTCACTCACCCTCCTGCTGCAGACCCTCACTCACCCTCCTCCTGCTGCTGCTGCTGCAGACCCTCACTCACCCTCCTCCTCCTGCTGCTGCTGCAGACCCTCACTCACCCTCCTGCTGCCCTCCCTCCCGGTGTCCTTACTCAGGGAGCCGACTCTCCAGCTGTGGTGGGTGGTACTAGACAGGAGGCGGAAGTCGTGCAGCCAATCACAGCCTCTCTTTCTGTAACCCGCGAGAATGACAGCCCGCATCCTGCCGCTGTATATATAACAGGAGAACATTTCGTACAACAACATGGCGGCGCCCATTGCGTTCCACATCACGGCGAGCGGGGCTGAACTGATAGCTGGGCGTAGTCCGTACAGCAATATGGCGGCGCCCAGTGGCTGGTAAGGAAGGAAGTTTAGATCCAGCATGGCGGGGAAACTGGACTCTCAGCAGATGGAGAATGTGCTGCAGGCACTGAGAGCGGTCAGCCGCAGCCTGGGTATGGACTATACAGTAACACCTTAAATAACTCATCAACAATATATTATATATCTCACTAATTATATTTTATTAATATATTATCCCAAGCTTTACTCTCCATATCTCATTAATTATATTTTATTAATATATTATATTATCCCAAGCTTTACTCTCCACATCTCATTAATTATATTTTATTAATATATTATATATTATATTATCCCAAGCTTTACTCTCCATATCTCATTAATTATATTTTATCAATATATTATATATTATATTATCCCAAGCTCTACTCTCCACATCTCATTAATTATATTTTATTAATATATTATATATTATATTATCCCAAGCTTTACTCTCCACATCTCATTAATTATATTTTATCAATATATTATATTATGCCAAGCTTTACTCTCCATATCTCATTAATTATATTTTATTAATATATTATATATTATATTATGCCAAGCTTTACTCTCCACATCTCATTAATTATATTTTATTAATATATTATATATTATATTATCCCAAGCTTTACTCTCCACATATCATTAATTATATTTTATTAATATATTATATTATCCCAAGCTTTACTCTCCACATCTCATTTTGCTCTAAATTTAGAGTTTGAGGAATAATGCTGAGTCTGTTGTAAATTCTGCTTCTCTCAGAAGTAATGTATAATACACTATGGATGGGCTCAATGAAGTGGTCTGGGTGCCAGGTCCCCCAGGTTTTAACTGTGCAGCTGTAAGCATAGCAGTTTTAGAGAAACTGCTATGTTTACATATGGGTTAATCCAGCCTCTAGTGGCTGTCTTCCTGACAGCCACTAGAGGCGCTTCCGCGACGCTCCATGCGAAAATCGCATTGAGCACGCAGAACGTCCATAGGAAAGCATTGAGTAATGCTTTCCTATGGGTGGTTTGAATGCACGCGCGGCTCTGACCGCGCATGCGCATTCGGCTCCACTCGGAGGGGGAGGAGAGGTCACCAGCACAGAGAGAGCCTGGCGCTGGATTAAGGTAAGTGGTTGAAGGGGTTTAACCCCTTCTGCCCAGTGGGAGGGGGGCCCTTAGAGTGGGGGGGGGACCTAAGGACTACATAGTGCCAGGAAAGTGAGTTTGTTTTCCTGGCACTATAGTGGTCCTTTAATATTTGGTGTTGAACTTGAGGGAATGGAGAGAGAAAGTCAGACATGGGGATTACGACAAAACAAGCTTAATAAACATGTTATTTACTGCCTAATAAATACATCATCAGCATTAGCGTAAACAGGCTAACAAGCGGAACTAGCAGGTGATTTAACCTCTGGCATCATTAACAGTGTACAGCTCCTCGTGCTGTACAAGAAAATGAAAATGAAATATAAAGGGTGGCAATAATAGCGCAGTCCGGGCCACTTGCTACTCAATATTGCCTTTAAACATGCTATATAGCTACGGAGAAGTAAGGTCACTGAAAATGAGTGAACCGATTCGTTAGTGCAACACAGAATAAACTTAATAAGGAGAAATCACGTTGCAGGAGGTAAGTATGGTAGACAGCGTCCGCTTTAATCGGGGAGGAATCGGATCCAAAGCTGTAGGCTGAGAGGTAGGATCAGCCGACTTCTAGAGGTGGGAACCTCTGAGTGAATGCAGAAAGGTCTTGTGGTGTGGTAACATAGCCAGGAAGGTTCGGCTGGTGGCTGGCGTATCCACGCCCAAACAAAGCCCTCTTCTGGCCCCAGGCTTGTGTGAGTGCCTGCATCAATAGTCCTCAGGTTCCGGACTTCTCAGACACCTTGTCCTTTCCCCGTCCATGGTAAGTGGGGGGCCTGGTTGGTGCAAGCTGCTGACTGCGTGCCATGCTCCTTACACAAGGACGAGGTAGTGCCTTGGGTGTCTCTCGGCCTAGTTAGGCGAGTGGTTGTACTGAGGGGCACGGTGGTAGCAGGATCACCTCGAGGGGTGTTCAATGTTCCCCAACGGGTCGCTTTCAGCTCGGACCCCCTTGATACTGTGGCATTCCAGCTTGGGATCTTGCTCGAATCCTCTCCCAGAAGGCCTGAAATATTTTGTCCAGGCAACATAGGATGCTTGTTGCAGGGCTATGAGGAGCATTGTCTGGCCGCCATCTTAGGCGCAGGTGTGTTGCAAGGGAATAGCACCAGGTAGCTCGAGGTTGCGTTGGGCTGACCACCATGAAACCCCCACCAGTCCTAAGCTGTAGGCCGCAGGGGAGTCTGACACCCGCTGTGTCTGCAGGATTCAGACTAAATTAACTCCGATAGGTAACGGTGTGCTCCCCAGGAGTAAGATCAGGATTCCAGCCAAAAATATAGCAGTGTTGCCCCACTTTAGTGCATTTTAGTGATTTTTCTGGAGGAGCTGTAGCACCATGCGACTGACTCAGTCTGTGGTCAGGCCCCGCCCCCTGTCTTCTGTAGTTTAAAAACCTATATGACATAAGAGATATCATAGTTCAACAGTATGTTGGAAAAAGTGTGAGTTTCTGACTCTTTTATGTGGTCTGTATAACGTTTATTAAGTGTAAGAGTGACAAACTTTTGTGGTGTTTTGCTGCACTGGATTGTGCTTTTATAAGTGCCTATTTTCCCTTAATTTTGCTGTGTATTTTAAGATTGTTCCTTTAACGTTTAAACCAAAAACCCTGTGATAAGCTGTTTAATCTAATATTGCCATCTGGCTATCTGTCTGGTTTCAGACTGGATCAGCTGGTTTAGTTAGGTTCCCCCCTTTACACTCATTAAGTCCCAACCCATGGACCTTATCCCAGTCACAGAACCAGTTGTGCTGGCCTTTTAGAAAAACTATTTTCGTAATTATCCTGCAACATTCCCCTGAGGCAAGCAGGGATCCCGATACTTACATTCATCCATGTGCAAGCCGATCTGCTTTTTATAAGCCGTGAGCTGATTATATTTATTGGTGAGTAATGTTTATTGGTGAGTATGGTGAGTATGTATTATATTTATTGGTGAGTATGTATCATAGCACCGCCATGGCTTCATCTTTGTAGCTGTTACACTATTGTAAAGCCACCTCCCGGCTTGACGTGCTCTGCTTTACATTACCGTGTTGTTGGCACTTCCCCCAAGAAGAGCAAAACTCCTCCATGACACCTCACTGCCAGCAAGCTGGACCACCTGTTGGATGTCTCCCCTGCTCTCTCTGCCAGTATTTCTGTGGGGTAGATGTCTATCCTGAAGCACTGATTGACCGGTGGGAAAGCATTATTTTTATATAATTTGTCTTTCTCCCAATCTATACATATGCTAGCAAATCTAGGCAATGCATAGATGAAATGTAGTACTTCACATGTCCTGCAATCATGAAATGGATTATCTATAAAATGTCTGCATTTTTAATTGCAAATCCATAAATAAAATGTTTATTCTAAATGAGGCAATTTATTCCATCACATTAATTGCACCTTGACTTTAAAGGTAGAACTCTAAGCAGCATAATGAGTACAGCTCCCTGTTATGGTGCCCAGAGTCCCCTTGTGCCTTTTTATGTATAACATTTTCTTTCGAATGGTTAAACACCTACCTGGGTCCCCAAGCACCTGCAGCATGGCTCCTTCTTAAGACATCACTAAAATCCATACTTCAACTTTTGTATCATCAATTCTGCCCATCTCTGAACAGAATTCTTTGGCTTAGAGCATCAGCTGATGGTCTCGGCAACTTAATTAACTCAAAAGAGTGATAATATAGAATAAGAACTTCAGCTTTAGCAGAATATGAAGCAGGGGCTGGACATGGGGAGGATGACTCTTAACACCAACATTACTTCATAGATGCAGCCCTTGTAGTTTGAGTTAAAGGACCACTATAGGCACCCAGACCACTTCAGCTCAATGATTGGTCTGGGTGCCAGGTCCCCCTAGTTTTAACCCCGCAGCTGAAAACATAGCAGTTTCAGAGAAACTGCTATGTTTACACTGCAGGGTTGGTCCAGCCTCTAGTGTCTTTCTCCCTGACAGCCTCTAGAGCCCGTTTCCACGATTTACACGGAGTAAATCGCACTTATTTGATGCTGGACATCCTCACGGACCTCCAGCATCATAAAAGATCCCCATAGGAAAGCATTGAGTAATTGCATTGCGCATTCGGCTCCACTCGGAAGCTGACGTCGATGGAGGAGGAGAGGTCACCAGTGCCGAGGGAGCCCGGCGCTGGATTAAGGTAAGCAAATAAATGGTTAATTAACCATTTATTCGCCACGGAACGGGGCTCGAGTCACGGGGCCCTAATGCTTCTTCAAATCAGCTACTTACAACCTTTAAATCCGTTATTTCATTCATATTTAATTAATGAAAATTCTGAGTTTAGTGAAAAACCCTAACGGTTTGTGTGTATCTGTGCGGTTTGTGTGTATCTGTGCGGTTTGTGTGTATCTGTGCGGTTTGTGTGTATCTGTGCGGTTTGTGTGTATCTGTGCGGTTTGTGTGTATCTGTGCGTGTGTGTATCTGTGCTGTGTGTGCGTGTGTATCTGTGCGATGTGTGTGGTGTTTGCTAGCTGTGTGTAATGGTTTTTGTATTTGCTTTGTTTTATAACAATTCCTGAATAAAAGGAGGGGGACTATAATCTGTAGTAGTCTATCAAGGATTAAAGTAGTGGTCTGTAGTGGTCCAGGGTGTTAAATTCCCTGGAGTCCAGTGTGGGAGCATGTGGTCAGCAGGTGCAGACACAGTAACTGTTCCTTGAACGCATTGAGTCAGACTGGGAATACCAAACACTTAGCTCTGATTCACTAGTGAGCGCTGGACTGCGAGGCAGTGAGTACTGTGGACCACAAGCTCCCTGTTGCGGCACTACCTCCCCTACATCCCTTTTAGCAGGTCCTGTGCAAGGGCTAAAAGCAGGGGGGGGGGTGGATTGGTCTTGTGCCTAGTACTGCATGCCTTGGGCGTCCAAGAGAGAGGAATTCCACATCCCAGACTCCAATTACTGTACATGTTGTAAATATATTGAATGATTTTAATGTAACTCTCTTAATAAGTTTCCATTTTCCTTTTCTTGAAGGTTCTTGTGCTGAATCTCTGGAAGTTTGCCAGACAAAATTAGGCAAATCATTACAATGTCAGCACTATCTAAACCATGTAAGTATTCTTAAGCCTTTTAGTTCTGTTCCTCCTGTTAGTCTGTGGGGTTTATTCATAAATCAGCAAACTGTACTGACTTGAATAATGAATTGCAAACTTTAGGCACCAAGTGCAGTTTTAAAAGCCAAAGAAACACTATCCCATATTCCTATACATATTTAAATCATTTGATGATTTTAGTACCACTCCAAGGGCCATTAGGTGTAAGCCCACCTGCCACATTAAGGCAAACCTCTTAGGTGGGCCCTACACTAACAATCACCTTACTTCCTTCCGCTTCAGGACAAAATTCTCTGAGAGAGGGGTATTTTTCTAAACCCCTACACACTTTTAAACCCTTAATTGGGAACTTTGCTGCTCTCCAACGGGGCACTGGAAGGGTTAAGTTAGTGTGATAATAGTGATGTTGGACTTGTATAGTAAGGATATTCTACCTGTTAAGAGGCTCAGATGAGGCAAAACCAGTCTTCTGTTATGTGGTATTTTTAACCTGGAGCAAGACATGGGAAAGTATAGACTGGATTGTAAAATGCTGAATTAAAAAAACGCAATGGCCCCATAGACTATTAGCAACATAATTTCAACACGGAGCTGGAGTGAGGTAGTGATGTTCTAAAAAAATTTTTTGGTTAATGTCGATGGGGCTATTACAGACATCAAAAACCATTCTCAAGCTGCAAAGTCATTCCTTATAAGAAACAATGCTTGTTTTAATATACTATCAATGGCCCACCTCGGTATCCCAGATAAATGTGGACTCGATCTGCTATGATGCCCTTAGGAAAGAGTAGCTACCACTGCTATGTACACTCAATACATTACACGTGGAGCACAGTGCATTGTTATAGAAGTCCATATGGAACAGTAAATCATAAAGCAGGTTTATTTTTTATTTTTATTTTCTTTTTGTATTTCAGATAGATACCTTACCAATGTATAGTAATTAAAACTGTTACATAAAATAAGCAACTTTGAGGTCTCTCTATCGTCATTAATACACTACTTCTTCTTTTCTTAACTATAGTAAAACTTCATGGGTTTAACCTTTAATTCATCGTATGTTCCTCTGTTTCTTCCCTCCTGCCCCCTACCCCATCCCTATCCTAATTATCCCTATCCTAATTATCCCTATCCTAACCCTTTTAATCTCACTTTCTTATCTGACTTTTCAGTATGTTTATTTGGAGAGAGCCCTTTCATCTCTTTGATTGAACTACTATCATCATCATTTTTTTTTATTTATACGCCCGTTTGACCCATCCATTTCCTCTTATTTAATTGGGTTGTTTTTTTTTGTCGGACATGGAAAACCCCTTGCCACCTCATTACATAACATATTATTCTTATCTCTGTCCCCCACCTTGCTTCATTCCATTTACCTGGATGAGAGACCTTCTATAATAATTTTTATTTTAAAACTTCTAATTTATCTATCCAAGTATCCCAATATTCTATTTGCGTGTAGCGGTTTTCTAAGCTCACTAAGATGTCCCTTTCCATTTTTGCTTGCCATATTAATTGTGCTATCACTTCTCGGGTGGATGGGATTTGCACATTTTTCCAATTCCGTGCTATCAATAATTTGGCTGCTGTAATGATGTGTAAAATTAACATTGAATCCTTTATCTTCATTTTTGACTTATTTAAATTTAATAAAATTATTCCCGGATCCATTGTTAATTCATTTCCTGTCATATAATCAATTAATGTAATTATATCTTTCCAATAAGTATATATCGGTTGGCAGTACCACCTTATGTGTAATAAGGTGCCCTTATCAGTGTTACACCGCCAATATCTATTGGATGTATTTGGATATATTTTATTTAGAAGATTCGGTGTCAAGTACCATCTATTGGAAAGTTTAAACTGTAAATCTGTCACATTTAAGCAGTGGACGTGTTGATATCATTTATTAAAAGAACTTTTCCAAACTTCATCTATTTATATATGAAGATCTTTTTCCCCACTTTTAGATTGCTACGTTTATCATGTCTTAACTCATATAAGACTTTAACAGATTCAGACAGCATATTTTTACAGGATTTTAGTTCGACAAGTTGAATAATCCCGTCTATTTTACACTCTCTATTCTTAATAAAGTTTTTATTGTGATCTAAAATCCAGAATAGAGAGGCTAAATTCTCTACCCCTGTTCTGTCTTTCTGTACTGAATATTATTTTTCCTTTTCTGCGGATGTATTCTGTGATAACATTATATAAAACCGTCTACTGGCCTGATAACATTGATGGATTTCTGGGCAACTCAAACCTCCATCTTGTCTTATCCAGACAAATTTTTCATTTTTACTCTTGTTTTTTTCCATCCCAGACTAATTTTTTTAAAAGAGGAATGTAACCTTAGTAACCAATTTTCGGGACAGTTAAGAGGGATCACTCTCCATAAATAGAGCCATTTTGGTAAGAGCAGGTTTAATTTAATCTATCTATAAACATGCAAGGTGTGACAATGGGCAGAGCTTTCGTGGCTATATCCTGCCATTTTCCACTAGCTGCCTGTTTCCATGGCTGTTGGGAACAGGAGTTATTCTATTTAAACAATCAGTTCCTATGGTTTATCCCTCCAGTGCAATATTAAATATGGAAGGTCTTGGAGGATCTTCCTGCTTTGTTTGAAATCCAAATGTATTGAGAAAAGCTGAATGAAGTAACATCTTCAGTTTATCATCACAGTGTAAACAATGCACTGCATTAATATGGTGAGTCTCTTCAGAAGGTTGTAAACAACACTTATCTCCCTTAAAAATACACAGCAGTGATCAGAATAAATATATTGAATGGGAAAGTTTACATGAAGTAGACCCCTGGTTTGTACTCTGCATGACTGACTCTACTCCTGATGGGTGTTTCTCAGCACACTTTATTTAATTAAAGTAGATAAAATCTCAGATACAAATGCACATTTTTAACTTTGCATAAAAGCAGGTGGTAATTCATCATTTGGAACAAGCAGAACTGGCTTTTAAGGATTGCTTGTCTCTAGAATTCGGGTCTAGTGGCTGCAGTGACTGACACTCTTTATTGTAAAACCAGTATATCCAGATGTGGCATATCATACTGGATACAGCGTGAGCACCCATTCGTGAGAGATAATCTGTGCTACACAAAATGTATTAGTTTCTGTTAAACATGTCTTCTAATTAGTTATGTTTTCTTTATTATTAGAGGGCAGCTGTACTTTTGATGTTTTTGTTTGAACTGGTTATCCTGTTGTCACAAACTTACTTACGCTTTGCGCTCGTGCTGCTCCCCTCCTCGGCCACGTGGGCAGAACACACCTCATGGCCACATCACTGCAATCCTCAGGTTGCGTGGCCCAAACGTTCCACGTGGCTGCTCAGCCTAAATAGGTTGGTACCCACCTTCATCCTCGCAAACGGCCCTCTTTGTTGGTTCGTGAGCTGAACTGCAGCCCTTATAAATACGTTATTGCCATGACGTCATGCCTTTAAAGGGACTGCGCCAGATAGGCTACCCCATGCTGTTTGGGGTTGCAGGAATGACAATGGGAACTCTTTTGAACCTATTTAAGGCCTGTTCTAGTCCTTACTCATTGCCCTATCATGGTTTCTGTCCTGATACATGTTAGTGCTAATATCAAGTCTCTCTTGTTATATTCCTGATATTGACCTCGAATTGTTTTTGACTTGTGATTTTCTGGTGTCCTGACCCGGCTTTGTACATACTCTGTGTATTTCTTTATTCCTGACCTTGGCTTACCCTGACCTTGTTTCTTTCTATAGTAATACATTAAGTCTGACCACTCTAAGGCTCGGTAATGCGTCTTTTGCATCCACCTTTTGTGGCTTTCCACTCTTCCTTCGTGTTTGGGTACGACTCCCGTGACACCTGTTTGTAAGATTTTAAAATACAAATATCACTTTCCTTTGACAATAAGAACCACTAAAGATACACAATAAAACATGGCTAATGTAGCAGCATAAACAGGCAATGTGTTTCTTAGGCAAGAAGTCAACATAAAAAGAAAGAATAAGGAGCGGTGCTAGCCTGCTGATAGGATCAGACGTGTTTTGTCTGAGCTCCTGCAACTGCTACAGAAAACTGGGGTTAGCTGCGGGCCACACACCTATTCCGACCTTGGTCGGTGCCGACAGTGCTCACGGGGATACCTCACACGACCCTGTGCGGCATTGAATATATGTAACCAAGGCTTGAGGCCTGCCTGAGCTGGGGTGAGACGGACGCTCTCCCAGTTCTCCGACCGGCGCTTTGCTGTCCCTTCCCCTCTGGACCGGTGTGGGTTATCCCGGTCCCCTCAAGCTCCCGCAGGCGGCGACAGCCCATCAGGACCTAACGCCGTCGCCTGCAAGAGAAGAACTCTGCCTCGTATGTGAGCACCCAAGTTCGTGGTACACGGATGCAGGCGTTGAAGAGACGGCCTGGGGCTGTGTGGAGGACTTTCTTGCACTCTGCCTCATGATACCGCCCAATCCCCTAAGCCTGCCAGCAAACTGGGCATCGGCTGATTCGAGACTCCACATCCCAAACATTTGGATAGTAGGTAGTCGGGCCCTCATGCTGGCTTACTTCACTACCCACGGCATGCCAGGCTACACCTACATTCCTCCATATGTTTTTACCTACGGAGAAATGTAAAATGTTATCCTTATTTGACTATTTTTCCTGTAAATATGCTGTATCCCAGCTTATCTTTTATTTTGTATGCTTAAAACTATGAGAAGCAGCTTACAATACTAAACCAGCTACACGCTGGCTGCTGTGACACCGCCTAGTGTAGGTACATACCCCACGCACCTACCAGCGATCCCAAAGGCCATAATTAAGCTCCAAACACACCCCATAAATGCGCACTTACCATCACACCCATCTTGGAGAGTCAGTGCCCAACTTGTGTAAAACGCTTTAGTCCACAGGGACCCAGTGGTTTTATAATCTAGTAACCCTAACCTGAGACGAAACCCATACACCACGCCTGACACACCCCTAGCGCCCGAACTAAACTACTCCAACAGGTATTTAATTCTTAACGCCTCTCAAGCACCTAGTGATGCCAGTTATTCCTCTATTGTTTAACATAGATGGATATTTTAGGAATTTCTGTTTTCTTTCTGTATTCAATCATATAATTTTATCATAGCCTGTTTATCTCCATGGTTAACCCCTTAAGGACACATGACATGTGTGACATGTCATGATTCCCTTTTATTCCAGAAGTTTGGTCCTCCAGGCACCCATATCACTTCTGCCCATTGGAGTGGTCTGGGTACCAACTCCCACTACCCTTAACCCTGCAAGTGTAATTATTGCCGTTTTCATAAACTGCAATATTTACATTGCAGGGTTAACTCCTCTTCTAGTGGCTGTCTACTAGACCGCCACTAGAGGGACTTCCGTGTTCATAGAACACGAAAAGTGTTTTAAAACGACGCTGGATGTCCTCACGCTATGTGAGGACATCCAGCGTCGCTGAAATCCCCACAGGAAAGCATTGTATAATGCTTTTCTATGGGGAGGTCTAATGCGCATGCGGAGCCTGACCCAGGGACATCAGCGCTGGACTACGATAAGTCACTGAAGGGGTTTTAACCCGTTCAGCAACTTGGGATGGGGGGTGGTATGGAGAGGGACACTAGAGGGTCCTGCAGTGCGGCACTGGAGAATTCCTTTAATGATGTTGATCCACTGACCATCTACCTACGCTTGTTTATATTATAAAATTGTGCATGTTTTCTTAATTACCCCAAATGTAATGCATGATGATATGATTGAGGATTGCTGTTGGAGCACATCAAGCTTGTCTGATATATTCTTGTGCAATGCAAAAAAAAAGCAGGAATAAACTAACTTAAACTTGAAGTTTATGTTCTATACCTCACCATCTAAACAAACATGAGTGTGAGTGCAGCGTTTGTGGTATAAAAAGGAACACATCTACATAAAAAAAATTACAAAAATGTATATGCTTTATTTAGAGTTTTCCTTTAACATGTTGGAACCAAAGTAGTCGAATGCTTGAAGGCAAAAAGGTTGTGACTTTAAAATGAGCAGGGTAGAGCAAGTACAGATTAAGTCCTGGCTTTTAAACAAGCCAATAATCAGGTAAGCAGTGGCCAGATACAGGAACAAGTAACCCAATATGGTGGGACGGGAGCAATCGAAAGGCCAGAAGGACAGGCATTTAGCAGGCTGGGGTTCAAGATAAAGGGCATTAAAATAACCGTTCTCCGGGGCGGAGTCTGACAGCGCACCGGAGCAGTCGCCATATCTCACAACTCCAACTGATAGGTAAGAAATCTGTCAAATATGGCCACATAGAGCCTTTACCAACCACGGGCGAGCCAGATCTCGAGGGAGGTCATATCGCTGGACCCGTTAATGCATTTTTTTTTTTTTTTCAAACCCCAACAAAAAAAACCTGCCGCCTCGGCCTCAAGGCCTACCACGTGGGAGGCCTCCCACTCAAGACAGACTGGGGACCCCAGGTGTTGAGTGATCTTGACCTGATCGACCCAATCCCGGACTCACCCAGAGCAGAGAAGATGGGGCGAACGTCTCAGAAACCGCCACCAAGCACCTCTAAGACGCAACGGGACATAGGCGAGATGCTGCAAACACCAGAGCCAGCCCAGGCCCAGCAGTCAGAGGGTGGGGAATGACACAGCAACCAGGCTCCAACTGAAGCAGAGAGCTACCCCACACAGGGCAGAGGAAGCGGCCCCTGCCACCAAGGGAGACATGCAAGATATGCTAGCCACCCTCCAACGAAACCTCTGACAAATGTGGAAAGCGGACCTGGCAGTGCTTAAAAAGAGGTACAAACAATGACCACGCGCACCCAAAATACTATGGAGGACGTGCTTGTCTTAAAACAAGGCCTGACTGCACTTAACGACCAGATGCAACAGCTGCAATCAACACAAGCCACTATCTTTAACCAAGTCAGCCTACTGGATGACAGGACAAGAAAAGAATGGAGCCGAAAGGATCAGGAATAGAAACCCTCTCTGCTCCCCCTTGGCAGCGGTGTGAGAGGGAGGCATGGACCACACACGTCTTACCTGCTCTCAGCCTGCCATTCCTACGGTATTTAAATACGAACAGGGAACCAAAGGACAATGAACTGATTTACCTGGTTGAAGAAGGGAGTGCAGTCCCTAATCTGCACAACGCTTAGTAATTGAGTCATTATTATATGACTCCAGATTTCTAAGTAGCCATTTGGGATTTTTTACTTCATACTAGAATTATCAACAATACTGCGCAATCGTTTGTGCCTTTATCTTTCTCATAGAACAATATCAATATCAGCAAGAGGGGTGGGTCGCCTATACGGACCCAGAAACAATTCTAACCAGAGCTGGGTCCACAGCTCTCAGTTTGTGAGTGTATATACATTAGAATTCAAACGCATTACCCTGTTATGTATGATCTATAATATGTCTAATTATATTTTTATAGATATCTATGCATATTTGACATAAAAGGAAAAATCTTCCTCCCATCAAAACCAAAAGGTGATTAATCATTTTTATTGATTATCAAAGCGCTACATTCTTTTCTTGATTTGTATTTTGTATAGGTGTTATTGTAAGGAATCACTTGAATGTATAGCAGCTAATTAGAACTGTATGTGGATACATTTGACATTTAAAACAAACAAGCGCTGGTCCTTATCTACACTTTTTTACTGGATGACAGGGGCAGAAGGAAAAACATTAAAATCAGGAGTTCAAGAGACTGTACCCTTATAAGAACTGCCGCACTTTATCAGACATCTGGTGTCCACCCTCATACCAACGAGGCAGGCTAAACACTTTTTCTTTGACCGGGTCTACAGAATAGGTAAATCCCTGCAATCCTCTACCACAGCGCCACGCGACATCATTCTGCAGTGTCATACGTTAACTCACAAAATAGGCCTGCTAGGCGCCCTTAAAGGAAAGGCACCATGTGCGTTTGAATCCAGCTATGTCTCTTTCATTCAGGACTTAAGTAGATCCACTCTGTTATGGCGCAAAGGAATGCAGCCAATCACCAAACTCTTCCAAGCCGCAGGACTAACTTACCGATGGTTGACTCCCAGATCGCTGCTGGTCGTCAAAGAGGGGAAAACATACAAGGCTTCAGACCCAGTGAATGGCCCTGCCTTGCTGGCAGCAATGGGTCTCACAACACAGGGGTTACCCACACCGGGACTATTGAGCACTCACCCAAGGAACATTGAGGATATCCCCACTCTCGTGCCCAGAGAGGGAAGAAGCCCTGCAACCTGAACCAAAGCAAGCAATAACGCCGTCCACAGTGTTTAAGTTTTTTTTTTTTTTTTATCATGCCAAGTTACCCACACTTTTTTTTTTAATTTTAGTTCAAAGTTTCTCCTGTTGGACTGGGTTAATATACACAGAGCTCTTATGGCGGTTGTTCTGCGCTCCGATGATATAAGTCCCCCCTTAGTGCCCCAGGGTCACAGCAAACAATGGAGCAACTACACTAAACACCATATGTTTAGCTTATACTGGACACACAGCCACAACAGGCCGAGCCCTGCAAATGCAACACCACACATGCTCCGAATTACACTTCGCCCTCACATAGACGACTTCCGATAGCTAACCAGACTAACACTCTGCATCAGCTCTACACCTTTGGGTTACAATAGGTCTTATTGCTACAGAGCGGCTTATGTTTGTACGACAATTGTGTTGGTGGAATATGTGTTGCGTTCTTTTCATTTCCATATGCATTGCTGCAGCACTGATATACGTGTTTTAAATGACACAAACGAGAAGGCTCCTAACCTTGCTGACACACAGTGCTGACAGGTATGCATCACAGCAACCCAGGTTCCCATCGTTACCAATGTCACTTCACGTAGCAGGCGGCTTACCAGCACAAAACCCTGTATTGTTTCTACACCACCACTCGTGTATTGAACCAAAGCATCGTTATATGTAGCCCTAGAATTCACCATTCTTAAAGTTGGCCAACTTGTTATAACTGCTCAGCTCAGTTCAATGCTTGTTTCAGCCACGTCTCTATATTAACCTGTTCATTGTTATGTCTCACCCGTTTAGGTGACTAAGGCTCTATAGCGTTAGGAATAGTGTTCCTTTAATGCTGGAATCAATCTCACGTTACTCCTGCTAGGGGTTTTAGTCCAATAACCGCTCCAAGTTGGGCGGGTTGCCTGTCCCTGTAGCTGACTGTCCAGTATGCATACAGTCTATTAATAAAGCTATCTGGCAGATAGCCGTGTAAGAAGGCTGATTAGCCAGATCTCTACCCTTTTGGTTTTACACTGAAGACCACATCAATCCTGACTGCAATAACTATAGTTTAACAAGGTTTTTCAGAGGGAGGTCCCCGGCCATGTACAGCAGCAATTGTAAATCTTACTGACTCTTATCTGCCATAACCCATTTCTGCTTTCCTTAAATCTTATAAGCTTTGGGGAAAAAAAAGATTTATGGCATTAGAAAAAAAGGCATATAAAGATTTATGGTGGGTAAAACAAGAGCAAGTGTAAATGTGTTCAGGCTGTAGATTGAGCAGCTATGCCCAGTATATGGTGGAAATCAATCATTCCTGCACATATATTGCACTGAGATAGTAAGGCTCAGAGCTCAAACGCACTGGGGTTCATTTACACAGAGCCATTCAAGGTGCTTCAATCACTTATGGAAGCCATCAGAATTTTCCTGGTACAAGTTCAATAATTAGAACTTAAACCAACAATTGATCCTTATCTACGGATCGGTGATACATAAGATGTGTGCAGATGTTTGGACTCTGTATTTTCACTGATGCTAATTGTGCCTAAAAGCTGCGGTGATTAACAAACGTATAATTAGAACCATGGACTCGTTGGACTCCCTATACCAGAGACAAGAGCATTATCATTCCACTTGGGCCCCACAGCTGGATTTCCTGGATAAGGGAAATCTGAAGATAGGGGGTACAGGTTCTGGGGCAGCCCCCTTCATTTCCCTAGATCCCTTTTATTCTTAGCTCTTTGGCTTTTCCCCCTGCTGCCTCCAATGCAGGGAGACTGGCCTTGACCGTATCACGCTCTCTTTTATTCATAGTTTCCTACTGAAACACATCAGCCATTAGATTTAGTCCAAGGCATCCCTTGCTCGACCCGAGTCACTCTCTCACATCTTGAAACTATATGAATGATGTGTACCACTTGTTTGTTGTTTCCATGAGCTCTTTTTGGAAAGTCTCTGTTTAATATCTGGGATTCCTACCTATTGGTTACCATATGTCTGTTTTCTATGCCTCCCCTGCATGGGATATTTTCTCCTTATATGTTTTTTGTTTTAGAACTGTTCAAAAAATCTTAAATAAAGATTGTGTGGCAAAGAACAGAGGAGCAGCGCCTTATGGATGCCCTCCGATATGGTCAGGGTGGAACAATATGGAAAATAAGAGGTCAGGAAACTGTGTATGGTGTAGTATTTTCAGTGAAGTAAATGAAATGCACTTCAAAAGCGCTTTTGGGCGAACCCAAGGTGGGGAGAAATCCTTACAACATGGGTGGTATATTCCCCACCAAGGAATTTGATGTGAGAATCTTCTGGATACAATCTTCTGTATTAAATCAGGAAGGTCCAGTGTAGCATAAAAACCCCACTAGGTTTATTAGAAATAAAATATAAAACCATACAAAGGGTAACACGCGTTTCACCATAAATATAGGCTTTTTCAAAGTGTCACTTTGGAAAAAAAAACGACCATATGGTGAAACGCGTTAGTGTTATCCTTTGTATTGTTGTTTCTAAAAAAAAAAAAAAAAAATTTTATACCCTATACCGAACCTTCCAGATTTTAAAAGTTGTTCATATATTAAGGTTTACAGAGTTTACAGGCTAATATGGCATGTGTAATTCAAGAACAGCGTTTATCCAGAAGATTTTCACATCAAATTCCTTGGTGGGGAATATACCACCCATGCTGTAGGATTTAGCAAAAACTTTGTCTTTATTTATTTTTTACCTTGGGAACGTCTAAAAGCCGAGAACTTCCGCTAAGAGGATTAGCAAGCATCTGATTGATACAGACTCTTCTAATCAGCAGGCTGGCTTACGTGAGCACTTCACTCAGTGAATCCCTCTCTGGTCCATAGCTGGATGGTGGTGCATCTTTTTGGATGAACCATAGCTCTAATAAGTACATTAATTAATTGATCCTTCTAGATCTCATTATCACTGCCATAATTCCCCCAAGAAAACCACCTTCAATAATGGTGACTCTGAGCAAGACATATGAAGAACAGCAGTGATTTATAGAGGGCAGCTCTATGACCTTATTATATCCACCGTTCACTTTTTAATTCTTACAGTGAAATACGCACTAAAATGGTGTAACATCAGGGTTATTCAGTAAACCAGAACTGTTGGGAGCCAAAATGAGGAAACATTCCAACCTGGCTATGTCTCCAGCATCTTGTCATATACTCTGTTCATTTCTTGGCAATTCCCAATTTAACACATTTCTCTGTCGGATTTATTAGCTAAATTGAGGACTGAAAACGGCATTCCAACGAAGGCCAGCTGTGACTGTAGCTGAGATGAAGAATATTTCCAAATTGGTTATTATGGGCTAGATTTTGCAGTTCTGTTCTCTTTTCAGTTTACACTTCAGTTTGAGTGAACAGGGCCTTGTGTGTTTGTTACAGTAATGACATTATTGCACGTCACTGCTCCTGACTGACACCTGGTATATCCATGCCGTGAAGCACTTATAACAAAACTGTGTGTAACAAAAATGTGACATGCAAAATTAAAATGTGGGTAAAACCATGCAACTTGGTCCAGCTATTTTACACATTGCTACTTGGAATTAATACAGTGCTGTACATAGACCTGTATTTATATGGCTATAGGGGATATAACAATAATCACAGAAACATATTTTCCTTTTGGCCAAACCTAGTGGAGATCTACATTACTTTTTAAACATTTTATTTAAAAAAAAAAAAGATTTCTACAAATCAATCCAATTTACTTTGACTTTTGTCCTGGCTTCATACTTAGTTTAACGTAAAATGCTTCGACTTCAACACCTAAGTTTTGGGTCAGGGCGGCAGTCAGGTGATCTGTACTTTCCTACAGAGGGTGCTGTTGCATTGTCCATAAGATATCCTGAATCACAGTTTGTTTCTAGATGTGCAATGATAAATGTAGCTTATCCGAGCCAAAGGGGAATAAATGCAGGCTGCAGGTTCCACCTGTCAGACTGGTATCTTTTCAGATACACAATGACATGCAATCACTCTCCCTGAAACCTAAAGCTACAAATTAGTCTAAATAGATTTTGAGAATGATCATTTCCTGCACCTTATGTGAATTCACCTGCCTAGTTAAAGTACCAGCAGAGGTTAAAACTAAGGAATCGCTAGAAGATGACTTAATAAATCCATCTTTGCCAAGTCAAATCTTCATTCAATCTAAAATCTTTATACCTCAGCACAGAATGCACCTGTCATGGTTGAATATATTTATCACCTTTTATATATTTAATATGTGTGTGTGTGTGTATATATATATATATATATATATATATATATATATATATTGTATTTTATTGTATCCTATTGTAACAATGCAATGTTTTGTGGACCCAGGACATACTTGAAAACGAGAGAAATCTCAATGTATCCATCCTGGTAAAATATTCTATAAATCTATAAATTGCACAGCTCTATACATGGAGAATTGTAAATGAGTCATTCTTACACCAGGATCCTTCCGTCCTTCTTGTCTTACATTTACTGCTGTACATGCCTCAAGTTAATTTAAATGTAATTTTATTATTAAAATATCTACATAGAGTAAAACAGGGCAAATACAGAACCTTAAAATCCTCGGCTGTATCTTGATTGAGACCAATTGGAGGGGGTAGCTTGGTTTCGTAAGCTTACTGTAAATGTTTGGGTTTACTTGCGCAAATTAAAACAAAAGAGAAATATATATATTCCCCCCCCCCCCCCCCTCAACTACAAGACCAAAATAAGCCTCGTCAATTCGGTGTTTATTGAATTAACCACTTTGTCATCATCGATTGGAGGGAGGGGGGGGACACATTCATAAAAAAAACGTATATTCCGCTTCATGTACTCAATATTGCTGGTTTGTTTTAAGGTTTTGAAAGGGGTTAAACAAGAAGGTGATTTCAATGATGAGAATTGGCCTACTGCAGTTAATGATAAATAGATCGAATTCCCTTTGTGGTTTGATGTATATCCTGCTGAACCTAGACATCAAAGAGCTGTCAAAGAAAGCTGCCCATGCACTGTTAATTTATAACTGCGGTAGAAAGCAATCTATAATCCCCCATCACACTTTCTATTTTATGATAACCTAGACATCACCCCAAACCTAGCCAAATCCACAGAGAGACCATCAAACTGGGCTGTCACTGGCAGAGGAGACACTTCCACTCGGATCACCAAGAAGGGTCAATGATATTTAAAGAAACATTTCAAAATTGGGTGAAAATATTTATATCTAAACACAGGTTTGGGTACCATATTTTTATATCAATCAAATAAACCAGCCATGTGACCTTCTGCAGAACCTCTCCTAGAGCTACTCTGATTGGCTACGGAGAGCACACGCACAATGAAATCTCGTGGTTTTTGTTTGTTTTATAAGTAGCTGAGGGTTTGCCGGCACAGTGAAAAACTGACAATTCGTCACTTGCAAATTCCACCTAAACTTACTGTAGCTTGCTTAGTTGAAAGTGATAGAAATGTATTTGCTTAGTTTTAAAATAATTCATGTAAAGGACAGTGCCACTTTAACCACAGTAAGTGTTTAGAAATTAATATGAATAAAAAACATTATCATATTACATTTCTAACATATCAAGAAACAAAAGCCACCTAAACTGTCCCAATATAACACACCGTTTAACAAGAATGTTCTCTTTTACCCCAGTAAAATGCTGGGAGTAAATGATTAAATACTTATCGCCGTAAACTCTCTAGAACGAAGACAATTTTCATTGTTTTACAATTATGATTTACCCGTTCTTCTCTGTATACCTTTACATGATGTCAATTTCCCGCAGGCCATGAATTGGTGTAATCCTGCTGAACTGGTTTAGAATTCATTGATCTATGATCCAGTGGCTATACTTTTACAAGAGTTACTAAATGGGTCTGTTAATTAAAACATTAGCAATTTCTGCTCCTTTAAGTGACGTTATCCTGAACAAAGAGATACTTATATTACATAGTTACATAGCTGAAAAGAGACTTGCGTCCATCAAGTTCCGCCTTCCTCACATATGTTTTTGCTGTTGATCCAAAAGAAGGCAAAAAACCCAGTCTGAAGCGCTTCCAATTTTGCAAAAAACTAGGAAAAAATTCCTTCTTGACCCCAAAATAGCAGTCCGATATCTCCTTGGATCAAGCAGCTGTTACTCCACTAATTAGAAATTATATCCCTGTATGTTATGTTTTTGGAAGTATTTATCCAATTGCAGTTTAAACATCTGTATGGACTCTGATAAAACCACCTCTTCAGGCAGAGAATTCCGTTATCCTTATTGCACTTAGTGTAAAAAAAACTTTTCTTTGTCTTAGATGAAATCTCCTTTCTTCCAGCCTAAATGTGTGACCTCATGTTCTATAATAGCCCTGTTTATGAATAGATTTCCAGATAATGGTTTGTACTGGCCCCGAATATATATTTATAATGTTATCATATCCTCTCTGAGGCGCCGTTTTTCCAAACTAAACAGATTTAAATTTTTTAACCTTTCTTCGTAACTAAAATGCTCCATTCTTTTAATCAATTTTGTAGCCCGTCTCTGCACTTTTTCTAGTGCCATGATATCTTTCTTTAGAACAGGCGCCCAAAATTGCGCAGCATATTCAAGGTGTGGTCTTGCCAGCGATTTTATAAAGAGGCAAAATTATATTTTCATCCAGAGAATTTATGCCCCTATTTATACATGACAAAACCTTACTGGCCTTCGCAACTGCAGATTGACATTGCATATTGCTGCCTAATTTATTGTCTATAACAATTCCCAAATTCTACTTGTGTGTGGTTATCCCTAGTTCACTACCATTTAGGTTGTAAGTTGCTTGAGCATTCTTGACCCCGAAGTGCATAACTTTGCATTTCTCTACGTTAAATTTAATCTGCCATTTTAGTGCCCAGTCCCCCAATCTATCCAAATCCCTCTGCAGCAAGGCAATATCCTGCTCACATTTTATTACTTTACAAAGTTTTGTGTCATCTGCAAACACTGAAACATGGCTTTCAATACCTATTTCAAGATCATTTATAAATATGTTAAATAGAAGCGGTCCCAAAGCAGAACCCTAAGGGACACCACTTACCACTTTGGTCCAGCCTGAAAATTTAACATTAATGACAACTCGTTGTACTCTATCCTTAAGCCAATGTTCTACCCAAGAACAAGAATATTCATCTAGACCAATTTCTTTTAGTTTGAAGACTAACCTATTGTGAGGAACCGTATCAAATGCCTTGGCAAAATCCAAGTAGATCACATCCACTGCAACACCCTGATCTATACTTCTACTTACTTCTTCGTAGAATGCATTAGGTTAGGACATGACCTATGTTTCATAAAACCATGCTGATTATTGCTAATAACAAAGTTCTTCCCAATGAATTCCTGAAAATTAACCGTTAATGGCCATTCAAATATTTTCCCAGTCACAGAAGTTAAGCTCACAGGTCTATAATTTTCCAGGCAATGATTTTGAACCCTTTTAAAATATTTTAAAGGAAGTAAGTTGTTAAACTTGTTAAACAATTTGACTACTTACTCTGGGAGGGCACCAGGGCACTGGGTTGTAGTGGTTATGCTGCTTTGAGTGTCCCTTTAACAAATACATACATATAGGTTAAGGTACGTCCATTACAAGCTTTTATGATTAAAGGGACACATGTTGGGTGCATTGTGTTGGTCACATTATAGCTATACTTGGTAGGCTAACTGTAAAGGTCTGTACAATATTTACAAAGTTTGATGAAACAAGTGTTCTCTCTCTCTCTCTCTCTCTCTCTCTCTCTCTCTGTGCATCATTTGGGTTTTTGTTTAAGTACAAGGTGTACTTATTACTAATTCTGGTTTCTTCCTGCTACAGACTCTAAAGCCTATTCAAACTGCATTCGTTCTCAACGAAAATGAAAAAAGCGATTCCAACTCTGCTGTACCTTAAGAAGACACTGAGGAAAATAAAGAATTCTTGGTCTGAAAAATTCACATTTGCTGGATTTTAGCTAAAGTATGTTGTTTGGTCAAAACCCTTATACTGGTAGATGTGAACACAGTTGTTTGACATCAACAAATCTCCAAAAATATATGAATCATTTGCAAGACTTGCAGTTTGAAGAATCCAATTATTTCCCCTATACATTATGCATTTACGTAAATTGAAATGTAAAGGCATTTTTTTAAAAATTCTTTCATATTGTTTTCTGTATCAGCTCGTCTTGCAATTTAATCTAGACGATAAATAATGCACAGATTTCATTCCATGTTGCTGTATACTGGATATTTTGTATCTATGTCATGTTTAAAACTGATCTTTCATGTCTTGGTAGCTTTTTTTTGCATAATAAATTATTCAGCCTATATGTTGTGTTTTTCCCCATGTAGCATATTATTGAGTACAAGAAACGCTGTGTTATGTTCTTGTCATATTGTTCTTGTATATCCCACTATATAAACCTTAAGGGGGGTGCCTGTGTGCCACTTTCTACTTGGCAGAAACAAATGTCATCTTTACGTTGTGCTAGCCATATCACAATCAAATCGATGGGTTTCTCTATAAAATAGCCTTAGAATTGTGCTCACTCTCCCTCCTGGCAGACAGACTATTGGCATACACTATATGCCAATCTCTATTTCACGCTTATTGGCTGTTCTAAAGCACAGAAAGCCATAAGAGGTTTTCCGAATGGACGCAGTCCTGAGAAGAATGATCCTGCCCATGATGGCGGGCTAAAGGGCTAGTGGCTGCAGGTGAGTATGCCGAAAACTCTATAAAGCTGCATTGAAGGTCAGTAAATAAACACAGTTGACTAAAATTACATCACAAAAGGAAAGGATTTCACAAAGTTTAGATTCCAGGTTCACTTTAAAGGGACATTCTTAGCATGCACATCATACAAAAAAGATTTAGAGTACGTGACTGCAGAACCTAGGCCAATAAGAAATTGATAACCCATTTCCGTCTGTGAGTTCCAACAGGGATTGCCTCCTCCAGTGGACAAACATGAAAGTGGGCCAAGGAGCAAAAATAGAATGTGCAAGGCGCACTAGTGCCAACACAATATAAACGTTTCACGCAGATTGTCCTTGGTCACTGTACAGGGGGGACTATACAGTCCCCAGGACTTCCTGGGTTCAGTTTTTTGCATGGAGATGCTGAATGCTCACTATAGAGATGCAATGACTAAGTGCATCTCTAGGAGTAGATGCTGAAAGGCGCAGCACTGCAATTTAACGCACATGCGCACTAGCCTCCCGATGCTTCTCTATGGGAATTCATGATCCAGCACGGAGACCAGCGCATCATGGGAAATAAGGTAAGTAGATTGTGGCTTTAAAATTTTTGATAAATTCATGGCGGGAGGGCAGATATCTAAATATACCCTGTTCCAAATTATTATGCAAATTCTATTTAAGTGTCACAAAGATTAAATATTTTGTTTTTCAGTTTAACTCATGGTTGGCATTGTGTCTAAGGGCTCTTTTAATCACTGAAAACAATCTTGGACACCTGTGATAATTAGATTGCCAGGTGAGCCCAATTTAAGGAAAAACTACTAATGGAGGGTGTTCCACATTATTAAGCAGAGCACCATTTTCATGCAATATGGGGAAGAAAAAGGATCTCTGCTGCCGAAAAGAGTAAAATAGTTCAATGCCTTGGACGAGGTATGAAAACATGAGAGTTCACGAAAACCTAAGCGTGATCACCGCACTATTGATTTGTGGCTGATTCAGAGCACAGACGGGTTCGTGCAGATAAAGGCACATTGAGGAAGATTTCTGCCAGATCCATGCATCGGATCAAGAGAGCAGCTGCTAAAATACCATTACATAGCAGCAAACAGATATTTGAAGCTGCTGGTGCCTCTGGAGTCCCACAGACATCAAGGTGTAGAGTCCTCCAGAGTCATAAACCTTCTATTCGGTCACCACTAACCAATGCTCACAAGCATAAACGGCTTGGCTGCATTGGGCAGAAAAATACATGAAGACTAATTTTCAAACAGTCCTGTTCACTCATGAGTGCCGTGCAACCTGTGATGTTCCAGATGGATGGTTGGTGGACGGCCACCCTATTCCAACAATTCTGCGACGTCAGCAAGGGGGTGGTGGAGTCATGTTTTGGGACGGAATCATGGGGAAAGAGCTGGTCGGCCCCTTTAGGGTCCCCAAAGGTGTAAAGATGACCTCTGCAAAGTATGTGGAGTTTCTGACTGACCACTTTCTTCCCTGGTACAGAAGGAAGAACTATGCTTTCCGTAATAAAATCATCTTCATGCATGACAATGCACCATCTCATGCTGCAAAGAATACCTCTGCATCAATGGCTGCTATGGGGATAAAAGGAGAGAAAGTCATGGCGTGGCCTCCATCCTCCCCTGACCTCAATCCTATTGAGAACCTTTGGACTATCCTCAAGCAAAAGATCTATGAGGGTGGGATGCAGTTTACATCCAAACAGCAGCTCTGGGAGGCTATTCTGACATCTTGCAAACAAATTCAAGCAGAAACCAGTGGCGTACATACCGGGGTCGCGGCTGCGACCGGGCCCGGCCCACCAGGGGGCCCGGCCGCCCCTGCGACCCGGTATGTACGCACTGGGCCAGTCTCTTCTCCTGGGGGGCCCAGGAGCCGGCCACCTCCGGGCCCCCCGAGGCTGGCCCTGCTTACACCCGGCGGGCAGTCAGGCTGGCGGGCGCGCGAGGGAGCACTCTCCCCTGAGTGCTTCCTCTTCAGCTCCCTCGCGCACCGTACTGATACCGGAGCCGGATGATTACACATATTTTGACAGCTATAGGAAAAATAATGAAATCAAGCTGTATACACTGTGCATAGATCTCAATATAATGTATTATTTACACCATGGATGACAGTGCTGTCTCGCTCTATTACAAATGGTCAGTCTAAGCTGGAATTATTACCCGATTTTATGTATAATGCAGTTAATTTATTAAAACTAAATATGGAGAAGGCTTTCAGGATAAAATTCAAGGTTGCACATCTGCTCCTTAGCTTCTGAAGGACTATCACACTACCATCCTCAGCCATGGCCTGACCAAACCATTGACACACACACAGACTTTAAGTAGCCCCTAACACTAAAAGCAACTGCTATGACAGCTACTCTCCAATGACCACAGAGCACTGTAACGGTGTCACTCTAATAATGTTAAACATGCCACCAGTGCGTCATTCTGACCACAGACCACTGTAACGGTGTCACTCTAATAATGTTAAACATGCCACCAGTGCGTCATTCTGACCACAGAGCACTGTAACGGTGTCACTCTAATAATGTTAAACATGCCACCAGTGTGTCATTCGTACCACGGAGCATGGTAATGGTGTCACTCTAATAATGTTAAAAATGCCACCAGTGCGTCATTCTGACCACGGAGCACGGTAATGGTGTCACTCTAATAATGTTAAACATGCCATCAGTGTGTTATTCGGAGCACGGAGCACGGTAACGGTGTCACTCTAATAATGTTAAACATGCCACCAGTGTGTCATTCGTACCATGGAGCACGGTAACAGTGTCACTCTAATAATGTTACACATGCCACCAGTGCGTCATTCTCACTCCTTGGTTCCATTGCACAGAAACCTCACAAAATAACCCACAGTGTCATTTATTGTGAATTATTTAAGAGTGACCCAGCTAGGTTTTATATTTCTGTTTTATGAATGAATCATTACTAAACTGAGAGTTGGCATGAGAACTGCCTAAATTAAGCCAAAACCAGATGAGCTGGAAAAATTGACTAATTCACATTTTGGTCTAAAATGCTTTCCCCTTTTCAAACTGTCACAATTACCAGATTAGTTACACAGTTTTCACATCTAGCCGTTTGACATGTTAGATTCCACCCACTAGGTGGTGATGTTTTTGTTTTTTAAGGGGCACTATAGTCACCAGAACCACTACAGCTTATTGTAGTTGTTCTGGTGAGTATAGCCTGTCTCTTCAAGCTTTTTTATGTAAACACTGCGCAGTGCTTACATTAGAGCCTAGGAACTCCTCTAGTGGCCAACCCTCAGACAGCAACTAGAGGGGCTTCCAGGGGCAGTGCTGCCCACACCATTCAGCATCTCGACACTCTGCATGGAGACGCTAAACTTTCAATATAGAGATGCATCTCTACGAGGAGATGCCTATTGGCGCAATGCAGCGTTTTGCCATGCATGCGCAGTAACCTCCCAATGCTTTCTTGGGAAAACTAAAATAATCAAATCTGATTATGTCAGCCAAGGAAGTCAGACAGGGGGGCGGGGCCAGGCACGAAGAGCCTTGTGCAGCGCTGGGAAAAGGTGAGTAGACCACCTTTCTAAACCAAGGTAAGGGGAGCCAACCACCTACACGGTGGTTTTAGCAGGATAGTGTCAGGAATAGACATTCTGTCCCTGACATTATAGTGCACTTTTAATAAGCGAAAAGGAGACTTTATTACTTATGACGGTGACCCTGGAATATCGATATCCTTCCATGTTATTAAAATGTTTGTACTTAATCTTTGTAAGGTACTATGTACTTCTGCTATGTCTTCTTTAAAAAAGTTAAACATACGCTGTAAAAAAGATGAAGATACATAAAAATTTAACTATTTAGAGCAAATGTCCACAGTCTTTAAAAAATAACAATATATATATATATATATAAACATTTCTCCAGTTTTAGTAATAAACTGGGACAGCAGAACATAAGTCTAAATTTGGGTGTTTCACAAGGTTTTGCGATATTTGGGAGATTTCATGGTTTTACACAAGACATTTCTAAATACAGTATGGTTTTTAGGGGTTTTCTTTGTTGTATCTGAACTAGGGTAACATAATTTCAGTTTCAATGGAACATTCCAAGCACCATAACCACTACAGCTCACCCCCACAGTGTAAGGAGTAAAACTGCTTTTGAACGATCTGACTGGTGCTGTTCCCAGCCTTCTCTATCAACGCTGGAAAGCTGTCATTTCATAAGAAGTGTCTTATGTTAGTTCTCCCTAAAGTACAGAGCGATTAGATGACATGTTCAGCAAAGAAGCTAAGCCATGCACTACAGGGCTAACAGAAGAAGTAATGGAACTACTAGCACCATATTCACTACGCCGGACATAGACAGATGCAGTTTTAATAGTTTCTAGCAAGCATGTCAAACTCGCAGCCCATGGGAGGCATGCGGCCCACAATGGACATCTTTGCGGCCCGGCGAGCCGCGAGTACATGCCGAGTGTTCCAAGCAGAGTAGGCACCTGCGTTCTCCACATTGCAGGTGCCTACTCTGCTAAAACTTATCCGGCCGGGGAGGAGGGCCAGTAAGGGAGCTCAGTGTTCCTGCTCCTCACTGCTCCCTCGCACGCGCTGTCTGTAGTGAAGCCAGGCGCTGGAATATGACATCATATTCCGGCACCCGGCATCACTAAACTCCGTGTGAGGGAGCAGTGAGAAGCAGATAGAAGATCCCCAGAGAGAGATCCCAACATCAGCTGTCAAAGGTAGGGAGCAATAAAGAAAATGATAATGTGTGCAAGAATGTGTAAATGTGTCTCTGTCAGTGAGTAGGTGTCAGTGTGTGTCTGTCTGTGAGTTTGTGTGTGTCTGAGTGTCTGTCTGTGTCTGTCAGTGAGTGTATGTCTGTCTGTGTCTGTGAGAGTGTGTGTGTCAGTGTGTGTCTGTCTGTGAGTTTGTGTGTGTCTGAGTGTCTGTGTCTGTCAGTGAGTGTATGTCTGTCTGTGTGTATCTGTGAGTGAGTGTATGCAGGCCCGGACTGGCCATCGGGCATACCGGGCAAATTCCCGGTGGGCCGCGATGGCCGTGGGGCCGAGGCCGGCAGGGGAGATCTCAGGATCTCCCCGGCCGGCCGCTGCAGGGCCAGCGCTATCCGAGCGCCGGCCCTGCTGTATGTCTCCATGGGCCGGTGAGGGAGATCAAAGATCTCCCTCACCGGCCCAGAAACACTTCCAGGCGGCCTCCGGCAGGAGAGAGGACCGGCGGAGCTCTAGCCAGCAGCTCCGCCGTGTCCTCTCGCGAGGTCTGAGCGTTGCCGCGGTTACCACGGCAACGCTCAGATCTCGCGAGAGTGAACTCTAGCCGGCAGGGGCTAGAGTTCACTCTCACCACTGGACCACCAGGGAAGGATGGCAGCATGGCACCCCTCCTCCACCCAGGCAGAACGGATCCCCCCCCCCCCTCCCAGGATAAAGGTAAGAAGGGAGGGGGGGGATATAACTTTTTTTTTTAATTATTAATAATAAAAAATACATTTAAATTAAAAAAAATCACACTAACAGCCCCCTCACACACACATCACCCCCAGCCACACACACATCACCCCCAGCCACACACACATCACCCCCAGACACACACACAGCACCCAGACACACACAGCACCCCGACACAAACACAGCACCACATGTGTGTCGGGTGCTGTGTGTGTGTGTCTGGGGGTGCTGTGTGTGTCTGGGGGTGCTGTGTGTGTCGGGGTGCTGTGTGTGTGTGTCAGGGGTGCTGTGTGTGTCTGGGGGTGCTGTGTGTGTCTCTGGGGGTGCTGTGTGTGTCTGGGGGTGATGTGTGTGTGGCTGGGGGTGATGTGTGTGTGAGGGGGCTGTTAGTGTGATTTTTTTTATCTAATAAAAAAAAAACTTACATTTAAATAAAAAAATCACACTAACAGCCCCCTCACACACACATCACCCCCAGCCACAGACACATCACCCCAGACACACACATCACCCCAGACACACACAGCACCCGCAGACACACACAGCACCCGCAGACACACACACAGCACCCCCAGACACACACACAGCACCCCCAGACACACACACACACACAGTACCCCCAGACACACACACACACAGCACCCCCAGACACACACAGCACCCCCAGACACACACACACAGCACCCAGACACACACACACAGCACCCCCAGACACACACACACAGTACCCCCAGACACACACACACAGCACCCAAACACACACAGCGCACCCAGACACACACAGCGCACCCAGACACACACAGCGCACCCAGACACACAGCACACATCACCTTCAGACACACACATCACCTTCACTCACACACAGCACCCTCACTCACACACAGCACCCTCACTCACACACAGCACCCTCAGACAGACCGCACCCTCGCTCACACACACACATATATATATATACATATATATATATATATTATATAAAATAACCCTCAGTGAGTTAACAGACAAAGAAAATTAGAAACCTAGAATGTGATAGCAGATAAAAACACCCTCACACACAGCACCCCTCTTACATACACACACACTGCGCCCCTCACACATACAATACGTCCAAATATATATATATACACACACACACACACACACACACTACAGCACCCCTCACACTGCACCACTACACACATTACGCTCCAGATACATGCTAGATCCCTTACCCTATATGCACTCTTAATCCTCTATATATACACACACACACACACACACACACAAACAGAATCTCCTATACACACTCTTGGTCCTTTACACACTAGATCTCCTACACACACACACACTGCACCACCTACACACACACTACATTCCTTGTCAGCAAACACATACAACATTCTCTAAACACACCCTCTCTACAACCCCTACACACACTACGTCACCTATACACACACACTACAGCCCGTATACACACACTTGCTACATCCCCTATAACACTATGCCCCCTATACACACACTCTCTACAGCCCCTAGCCACACATATTACACCACAAACACAAATTAAATTGACCTATTCACACAATACCACACCACACTCTACACACACGCAATCCCACATGCACCATACACTTTCATGGCCCTTTTGTCCTCTGGTATCTCACCTGTGGAGACACCAGAGACAATTTAAAAGCAAACACAGCGCAAGCATGTTATTAAATTTGCTTGCGCTGCGCAGAACAAATACAGGGCCTTTTTCTAATGCCAGAGCTCTTCAGCGGGGCTCTGTGTATTGAACCAACATGCTCACTTTGAGAGGGGGCGTGATTGGCATTAGTGATGACAAAACACACCCTCTCTGGCCCCGCCCCCTTCCTAGGGGGCCGCTCTGATTGAAAAATGCCCGGGCCTAATTTTTTTCCCAGTCCGGCCCTGAGTGTATGTGTCAGTGTGTGTCTGTCTGTGAGTTTGTGTGTGTCTGAGTGTATGTCTGTCTGTGTGTGTCTGTCAGTGAGTGTGTGTGTCTGTCTGTCTGTGAATGTGTGTCTGTCAGTGTGTGTGTTTCTGTCAGTGAGTGTGTGTGTGTGTGTTGGTCAGTGTTGCATTGGCTGCGACTGGACAGTGGAGTACCTGGAGGTGCATGGAGGCACGCAACGCCACATCACATTCCGATGTGACATCGACGTGCTCCACCTTCACAGGGTTTCAAGAAGTAGCGGGAGGATTAGATTTGGCACAGGTTGCAGACGGCGCCATTTGGGGTATACCAGAGGCCGGACTCCGGGGTCGCATACTGGCAGTGGCAATGTGAGTGGAGTGTCCTTGTTGGCTAGAGGGGGGTGCTGGGATTTAGTAGAGGATGAGGACTGGGATTTAGTATATGGGGGGGACTGGGATTTAGTAGAGTGGGGATGCTGGGGGCTTCTTTTATACTGTACTTTTCAAAATAAACCTACGTTTCTATGAAAATTTAAAGGTTGTTTTTTTTTTTTGCGGCCCACATAAACATAAACCTTGTTTATGTGGCCCATGCTAGATTTTGAGTTTGCAATTCTTGGTTTGTAGTGTTTATAACAGAAAGTGTGCAGGGAGACAGGGAACCTCCTTACACCATAACCTTATAGCTGCAGTTATAATACACTGTGTGCTGGGAGACAGGGGACCTCCTAACACCATAACCTTATAGCTGCAGTTATAATACACTGTGTGCGGGGAGACAGGGGACCTCCTTACACCATAACCTTATAGCTGCAGTCAGGGCTGCCATCAGAAATTTTAGGGCCCCTGACACAGCTCAAGATCTGGGCCCCCGCGGCCAGCCCCGAGTCCGCCCACAATGATGAAGTGTGTGTGTGTATAGTGGATGGGGTATGTGTGTCATGGATGCAGTGTGTATAGTGGATGTAGAATGTGTATAGTGGATGCGGTATGTGTGTCATGGATGCAGTGTGCATAGTGGATGCAGATTGTACGTTTTGTGTAATGTATGTAATGTTTGTATGCATGCATTCGATGCAGAGTGTGTGTAGTGAATGTAGGTGTGTGTATAGTGAATGCAGAGTGTGTGTTTTTGTAGTGGATGTAGTGTGTATAGTGAATGTAGTGTGTTTGTAGTGAATGTAGTGTGCTTGTAGTGAGTGAAACATGTGTATAGCGAATGTAGTGTGTGTGTGTGTGTGTGTGTAGTGCAAAGTGTGTTTAGTGAATGTAGTGTGTGTGTAGTACAAAGTGTGTTTAGTGACTGTAGTGGCAGGGAGGTAGGGGCTGTAGGGGGTATGGGCTGCAGTGGTCTCAGGGGTTAGGAGCTGCAGAGGGAGGTGGGAGGTAGGGGCTGTAGGGGGTATGGGCTGCAGTGGGTAGGAGCTGCAAGGGGTATGGCCTGCAGTGGGATCAGGGGCGTAGGGGATTCCGGGTGGAGCAGGGGGGCTGCAGAGGGAGCAGTGGGGTTGGGGCTGCAGAGGGAGCAGGGGATGCAGTGGGAGCAGGGGCTGCAGAGGGAGCAGAGTGGTAGGGGCTGCAGAGGGCTCCGTGGATGCAGTGGGAGCAGGGGGGGTATGGGATGCAGTGGGGGTAGGGCTGCAGAGGGAGCAGGGGATGCAGGGGCTGCAGAGGGGGTAGGGTCTGCAAAGGGAGCAGGGGGGTAGGGGCTGCAGAGGGAGCAGGGGGTAGGGGATGCAGTGGGAGCAGGGGCTGCAGAGTGAGCAGGGGGGTAGGGGCTGCAGAGAGCAGGGGATGCAGTGGGAGCAGGGGGGGTAGGGGATGCAGTGGGAGCCAGGGGGGGTAGGGGATGCAGTGGGAGCCAGGGGGGGTAGGGGATGCAGTGGGAGCCAGGGGGGGGGGATGCAGTGGGAGCAAGGGGGGGTAGGGGATCCCAAAACCCTCCCAAACCTTACCTCTCTGGTGGCCCTCTTCTGAAGGAACCTCACAATGCTGACATGCTGCCTGTAAATCTGCTCAGGGCAGCTCCGCATAGCTCACTGTGACTGGTGATGTCACTTCCTGCAAAACAAGCCGCACGGAGCTGCCCTGAGCAGTGTTACAGGCAGCTCAGTGAGGCTGTGTTCTGAGACAGGCACACTGAGGGGCAGCCTAGTGGGGTCTTTGGGAGGGCCCTATAGCTGTCCCTCAGTGTGCCCTGCACGGAGGACATGATTAGTAGCAGCAGGGGCCCGCGGACGGCTGTGTGGGCCCCTTGCTGAGTGCAGGCTGGCTGGGGAGATTGTTTAACTCCCCAGCTCAGCCATTACTGCACTGCAGCAGTATGTGGGGCTGGGGCCCCCCAGGACCGCCGGGCCCATGACAACTGTTATGGTTGTCATGCCCTGATGGCGGCCCTGGCTGCAGTTATAATACACTGTGTGCGGGAAGACAGGGGATGTCCTTACACCATAACCTTATAGCTGCAGTTATAATACACTGTGTGCGGGGAGACAGGGGACCTCCTTACACCATAACCTTATATCTGCAGTTATAATACACTGTGTGCGGGGATACAGGGGACCTCCTTACACCATAACCTTATAGATGCAGTTATAATACACTGTGTGCGGGGAGACAGGGGACCTCCTTACACCATAACCTTATATCTGCAGTTATAATACACTGTGTGCGGGGATACAGGGGACCTCCTTACACCATAACCTTATAGATGCAGTTATAATACACTGTGTGCGGGGAGACAGGGGACCTCCTTACACCATAACCTTATAGCTGCAGTTATAATACACTGTGTGTGGGGAGACAGGGGACCTCCTTACACCATAACCTTATAGCTGCAGTTATAATACACTGTGTGCGGGGAGACAGGGGACCTCCTTACACCATAACCTTATAGCTGCAGTTATAATACACTGTGTGCTGGGAGTTACTATAACCTATTCAAGGAAAGTACGTTATTATGGTGCATGGAGTGTCCCTTTAAATCGTTTAACAAGTTGGAAACCGTGTAAAATTGATGGTGTCAATGCAAAATCATTTCCAATGCAAAAAAAAACAAACTACAAAAGCATTTAAATTATTAAAACAGACTGCATAATATTCAGTGTCATATTTTCATCTGCATTTGCAATTTAGAGCAAAAGCAATATTTTACCTAAACCCTTTCAATGACTCGGCTATAGATGACCATTAGGCACTTTCTTCCAGTTCTATCTCTGGAGCAATTTGAAATTAACTTTTTATATATTAAAAACACTTAAACAAATAACAAACTCTATTTTTTTTTTTTTTTTTTAATTCTTTATTTTTATTGTGCACAAAATGAACAAGTAGCCTTGGCGTGCCACAACAGCGACGCCTGGATGAATTGGCAGACATTTGCATTACAATATGTGGCATTAGTTAGTCTGGCACATTTTTTGTTATTTATCAAAGATTAACAGTGTAGTTTACATTAAAAGAAATTAAAGAAAAACCAAGAAACAAATACAGCTAGGCTAGACACAATAAGCTTTTGTCAGTAAATAATGAAACAACAGGCTAGGCTAACTGACATCATGTGAATGTTTAGCCAAGGTGAGTATTTCGAGATGTGTATGCATATTAAATAGCTTAAAGTCTCGCTTTGTGAAGTATCAAGCATAACAGGCAAATAGAACATAGTGAGATATACTGTTTGGGGGCAGTGTTATGTGTGCTGCAACCGGCTAGTCTAATAAGGAGGTAAATAAGAATACCATTATGTGGGCGTCCAACTATGTCGGTATATACACTAAGTAAGTCCCACTCTATCTGCCGGCAAAGGGACTGGTAAAATAAAATATTAACTTCAGCCGATGCCCAGGGACGGTAGGCCGTTAGCAGGTAAATGCTTGAGACTGTCCGCAGCTCTGATGAGCAGCAGCAGGTACCGGTCTTTCCACGGCTTGCCGATCTGTCTGCCCCCAGCTCGCATGTGTGTATCTCCCAATGTGGCGTCGTGCAAATCTTCCTTCAGGAGTGGGAGCCGGCCAGGCCGTGAGTGGTCGAGGTCTGTGGGTGGTCTGTTTGGGTCTGCGTGGTGTCGCAGCTGGGTGCTCTGATCTGTGAAGTGCCCCACGGCCCTTGCGGCTCTGCTGTGGATTTCATGAGAGGGCCTTCTCTTGAGCTGCGGTTGCTTGGTGGTGTTAGTGGTTCTCTTTGGGAGCAAACCTCTCGGTTCTCTCATGTGTCGGGCTCTCAGCCGCGCAGGACAGTAGCCAGCAGTGGGTGACACTGGGCAGGCTGTGGCTCTCAGGCTGTCTCTGTTCTTTCCCCGTTTCTTTAGTTTGGGGGCCGGTCGGGTTCTCCGAGTCTCTCCCGCCTCGTTTTTCTCACCACCAGGGTGCAAGTGCCGTCGCTTGTCGGTCGACTCCTTAGGTTTTGCCCCTCCGTGCCACAGTTTCCGCCAGAAGTCTGTAAAAAGTGCGTCCAGCCGCTGTTCATAGTTTTCCAGCAGGCCACATGTGGTCGGCATGGCAGTCGCCATTTTGGCTTTGATGCGGTGCGTCGTGCCTGGATCAGGTATGTTTCGCTTGCCGTCTCAAGGCAAAGCCTGTCAGCTTTTCTGTCGCTTGATTGATTGTGCCGGGATATCCCTCACCGGCGAGGGGGGGTGAACGGGGTCTTAGGCATCGCAGCGTTTTCCCACAGGACCGTTGGCGGGGAGGTCGGCCGCCTCTCCCCCACCTGCACCCGCTGGTAGGCCGCAGCTCTGTCTCCGCTTCTGAGTGCCTCTCCGAACCCGGTGGTCCAGCCCTTTGAGTCTCAGGGTAATCTCGCTGCTCTGTTGTGCCAGGCTAGTAATTTTGATGTGTAATATTGGGTAAAAGTTGCTTTTTGCTGGTTCTCACACGGAGCTCTGGTTTAGTGTGACCAGACTGCTCGGTGGTCAGGCCCCGCCCCCCCCTTTAGACACATATTTATCTGTCTCTCTGCTCCCTCTTCTCTCCCAGGCTGCTGCTCCCTCCCCTGGTGGCTGTGATCGGGCTGTGTCAAATAACAAACTCTATAAACAAATGCAAGCCAAAAACATGCTTATCAGCAGATGCATAATATGAAAGAAAAGATAAAAACCCTCTAAAATTAATCTTAATGGAGTAAGCATTACTGACTTTAATTATGGAAACGCTACATCTGCGTTCAGAGCTGTTCATATGCTACAGAACTAAAACTGTCTTCTAGGTGTGATTAACTGCTTCTCCGACAATACCAGATGGCTGCTCATTAATTTTTTGTTTGTTTTTTTTTCTGTCAAATTTTTAAAAAAATCATTCATATGGGTAAATTGAAGCTTAAGGTGGCATAGCAGATTGGCAGATGCAAACATGAAAAGAGAACGCTGATGTATATGATACTTCTCGGTTTATAAACAAACACTCTTGGCGTCGTGCAAAGACCTGACTGCAAGTTGCCAATCTCCATATTGGATTTTTGTAGGTGAATGACTAGGAAGAGGTAAATAATGATTGCAGATGCTTAGATTATTTTTTTTCTAGCGTTTCTCATGAAATTTACAATCATAGCATCTTGATGTATTTTGACAGCTGCCGTTTACATCAATTTAGTTTTGAAAATTAAAAATCCAAGAATGCGTGGAATGAGCAACATTCAGAACCTAAATTTAGTTATCATTTTGGAATTATCTTGTAGTACTTCCTCCGATACATAAATTGTGTATGACGTATGTCGAAATCATATTTGGTTTATTTAAAACCATACATATATCTCTCAAAATCACTGCATCCAAACACAAGTCATGCATTGACGTACATTTTCAAACTTAAACTCACACATTGCGGAATGTGGTGAATTTGATATATAAATGCTGGCTTTTTATTCAATGTCTCATTTTTGTTGAAAATTTTATACAAACAAGAAGACAAATAAAGACAAAGCATAACAGTATTCCAAAACAAAACTAGTGTAGAGGCTTTTGTCTTTAAATGTTAAGTGCTTGGCAAATTATGTAGAGAGGCACAAGGCCAAGAAAGGATTTAAGATACGACAGGAAAGTTGTGGGGGGTTGGGGTAGGAGGGAGAAGACATCCTACACATCACAGTCGATATATAATGTATCAGATATGTTGTAGCACGCAGTACATGCCAATCACTGCTGCCAGTTTTGTTTTGTTTTAAATTTCAATTTGTCTTTTATTAAGGTTTGTACATAAAATATACATCTTTTCCTTTGTATGAAAGGTATATAACAAAGTATTCTTCAAAAGACTGGAGCATTAACGATAAGGAATATAAGCATATGAGAAAGATTAGAACTGAGATTGAACCATTGAACACATCACTATTCTGCCTATAACAGGCCATGAGTGGTAGTATAAGTAGGTAATTATGGCAGAGTGCCAAGAGTCTATTGGGAAGTTCTTGCACCTGGGCAGGGATCACTCCCGATTGGCAGTACCCCTAGGTGAGTCAACAGGTGGCTGCGGGAGGGGGCGAGGGCCTGGCCAGCATGGTGGATGGACACACTTTGAGAATGCTCCTCTAATGCAGCTAGCAAATCCTGATATATTCTTGTGAATTTACCCTCAGAAGCAAATTCATCGATTATATACCGGCTCCTGTAAGCTACAATATTCGTTTGAGGGAGTTTACAGCATTCGTGCTACCTATCCCCGAAATCAATCCTCGGCCTAAATGCTGGAGGGGATCTGTAAAAGGGGAGAAATGGCCGATCTCCCAGTCTGGTAGCAACAGCGATTCCAACTCGTCTGGCTGCTGGCCTGTTCTACAACAGGACTGAGAATGGGAGATCTCCATATAAAGACACAGAACAGCCTTCATAGTTGATGTTCCCCAATGTCATGGAACCATTCAAGATTGCAAGGAGCTTGGTAGGCACTGTGACATACATGTGAACCCAGAACACTGACGGAGGTGGTCAGCCCCCAGACAAACGGCAGCAGTGCCTCTCCTCCTACCTTTTCTGGGATACCTTTGGGGCAGACATTCCGGCATCTATAGCAGGATTCCAGTGAGGTAACTGCGTGACTCAGGTGGTGGACCTAATTGGTGTGTCTTTCATCTGGCACTGTGCTTTCTGTAGCTGCCAGTCTTCCTCATTTCCACAGCTTAAATTTTTTGGTGGATCGGCTTCGGCCTCCAGAAGTTCGGCTTTCCAGACCTCTCTCAGAACAATCGGCAGCCTCTTGATGTCTCCTTTGGTGGACGGAGTCAAGTCTTCTTCCGACTCAGAGGATTAGTATACTCCACTGGTTTGAGGAGAGGTGAGCAATTCCTCCTCCTTGTGGGAATCCTCTGAGGTTTCTGGGTCGCTCCAGGCCTTGGTACCATCTTAGGTGTTACTGGTGGCGTGGGCCTCTCAAAAGAGAGTCTATTATCTGGTAAGTGAAGGCTCTATGGACTGTGGTGCTTCGTATTCTCGTGCCGAATTGTGTCATCTATAGGGGGTTGCGAATATTTTAGTGTCAGACTGGATATTTTCGTGGCCTGAGTTGCTTTATTGTGGGGTCTCATCGGAGCCCCATGGATTGACGTCTGGTTAGGTGCTTGGCTGGCCACGCCCCGACGGCTGCTAAATTTTGATGTGAGTCACACCCTTATCTAACATATTTAAACACCCATTCACACACACATACTCAGAGTATGTAACTTGCTGTGCAGGCCTGTCTGAGTATGTGTAAGTGTGCCTGTGAGAGAGAGAATGTGTGTATCTCAGTGTTTGAGTGAGCGAACTGTGTGATCAGTATTCTTATATATATATGTTATGTATTCTTTATAAGTTGCAGGATCTGGCTGGTATTTCAAAGTCCATATAGTGTTTTACACCTCACCTCCTATAGACTGTAAACTAATTTGAGCAGGGTCCTCTTCAACCTATCGTTCCTGTAAGTTTTCTTGTAATTGTCCTAATTATAGTTAAATTCCCCCTTTTATAATACTGTAAAGCGCTGCGGAATCTGTTGGCGCTCTATAAATAGTAATAATAATATTAATAATATAGTACAGTGAAGCATCATGCAGTTTGGACAGATAATGATATTATCACAATATCTGTCTGGGATATAAAACCTTTTTTCCATCAGAAAAACAATGTTTCTTCCTCTACAGACCTTTAGCTACCTATTGTTTATTGCTCGGTGCACTGACTGCAGCTTCAAGCAGCCCAATCGTGACCAGGAATAGACTCTACCAATCTGGAATATCTCTTTCTGGTCTATTGGGGTCTGGTTTTATTGTATAATCTCCTGACCAACTTAGTTTATTACCCAGCTGTAGTTCCACTCATCATATAGAATAATTGGGCCTGTTATATATATATATGTGTGGCGGTCACCTAGCGAGAGGAGGAGTATCCACCGCCAGAGATGTCCTTTTCCCCCTAGTGTGGGTAGAGCTGCAGTATTCCCAAGTCGATCTACAAGCAGGCAATTGATCCGGTATAGCTGTACAGCTCTTATAAGAGCTAGTGGTTATAGCAAGTATAGCTGTTCCCTGCAATCAGGAGACGAGGCTGCGTGTTGAGGGTGAAGTGAACTGATTTTAATGGGACCACACTTGGCCTTTTATGACAATCCCCATGCAAGGGGTACTCCCACCTGGACCTAATGGAAGACTGTATTACAAAGTCACAGACCAATGACAACGGTGTTACAATACATGACACTCCCATACATAATACAATTCCTCTCCTCTACCTGGGAGATAATTGAGTCAAGCACTATGTTAACTCGATTATCTCCAGGTGGAAAAAAAAACACAATTTTACAGGCAACGCAAAAACTCACATAAACCCCACAAAAATATATAGTATATTCCCTTATAGCCCTGATCTGGGTGAGCAACATATTCAAAAATCACCCAGATTGGTTCAGGGGTTCAGGATTTTCATGGAAGTCTTATTCGGGAGCTTCAAACACAACAAAATACCAAAAGTAGTAGTTTGCGGGACGACCAAACACCGCTGGGAGCGTTCGCCAAAACAAGAGGTCAAGTGGGTCAACTAGCAGCACACGACTGTTCTGATGTGTTCTGTACTTTGTTCTGTATATGAACCAAATGGAGAAATCTGTTCAGTTAGGTTCGTATACCGATCTAGTCAAAACAAAATTATAATCCAAGGGCAGGGGGATCTCTTACAGTGCTCCCTCCATGTGGAACACTCCGTCAGACCCAGCTTGACCTTTTTCGGAATATCCGGATTTCTGCTACTGCTGAGTTCCGTTTGTTGGGATAACCCGTCGGCGTTGCCATTCTGCTTACCGGGCCGGTATTGGATAGTAAAATTGTAGAGTTGAAGGGCCAAGCTCTACTGCAACAGCCGGCCATTGTCTCTGTCGACCCGGTTAAGCCACACCAACGGGTTGTGGTCAGTGATTAGGGTAAATTCCCGTCCATATAGGCAAGGGTTCAGTTTCTGCAATGCCCAGACACTCCTTCTCCACTGCCGTGTAACTCACTTCCCGGGTAACAGTCTTCTGCTGATGTACACAACATGGTGCTCACCCCCATCCTCTCCAACTTGGCTCAAAACTGCCCCCAGTCTGAACATGGAAGCACCTGTGTGGACAATAAAACGTTTGTTAGGGACTGCGGCAGCCAAGACAGGAGCATGAATCCACGCTTTCCTTAACGCCTGGAATGCAGATTCACAGTTGGAAGACCACAGGACCTGCCTAGGTAAGCTCTTCTTGGTCAGGTCAGTCAGAGTTTGACAATAGCATTGTAGTCAGGTGCAAACCGTCTATAATACCCAGCTGTCCCCAGGAAGGCCAGTACTTGGGTCTTGGTGCGAGGTGTGGGTCAGTTAGCGACCGCTTCAATCTTAGCGGGTTCTGGTCACTGTTTCCCACATCCCACCTGGTGTCCCAGGTACTGGACTTCTGCCATCTTGAAGTGGCATTTGTCTGATTTCAGGGTCAAGCTGGTGGCCCAAATCTACTCCAGTACGGTCCCTACATGAACTAAGTGTTCCTCCCAGGACTCACTATAGATCGCAATGTCATCCAAGTACGCACAGGCGAAGTCCTGGAAGCCATCGAGGAGTCTATCCACTAAGGGCTGAAAGGTGGCTGGGGCATTTTTCATCCCGAATGGCATAACCTTGAGCTGGTATAAGCCAAACAAGGTGACAAAGGCCGACTTGGGCATAGCCTCCTCGGCCAGGGGAATCTGCCAGTAGCCTTTGCAGAGGTCAATGGTGGCTATACGATCTAGCAGCTCATCTACTCGGGGCATCGGGTAAGCATCAGTCACTGTCCGGTCATTTAGTCATCAGTAGTCCACGCAGAACCTTGTGGTTCCATCCTTCTTGGGTACTGCGACTACTGGGGAAGCCCACGGGCTTGCCCCAGGGTTTCTACTCGATGGGTAGCTAGTGTAGTAAACCCGGGTTCTTGGGAGAAGGTCTGTCGTTTCTCCTCCAATAACTGTCGTACCTGATCCCTTTCTTCAGGTGTTAATCGGTCTCCTGGCTTTACCTGACTGAAGGGGTCAATTTGAGACTATACGAGTTACTGTGTGATTACCAAATTCTAACGTAACCCAAACGGACTCTATGTTCGCCTCATTAACTTTTATTAGGCTAGATTTTATGCTATCCACATACAGGGCCACCCCTCCCCCTTTCTTGCCTTCCCTGGTATTGCTATGTCCCAGTCATTTTTCTCATTATGCCATGTCTCAGTAACAGAGACTAAATCTACACTATCAGTTGCCATTATTGCCACAAGTTAATGGATCTTATTCCTTAAACTGCACGCATTTGTAGACACTGGAGTTAAGTCACCTTTGTTTACTACATTTTTTTTATCTCCTGCTCTGTAAATTTAATCCGGCACAAGAGACTCCTGCAGGGTCTAGCAAGCTATTAACAGAGCAGGAGATAAAAAAAAAAAAGATACATTTTTTTTCTAAATTTAACAGACTTTGCAATACAGGAAGTGTAAACAGTAGAGGACTCTTTACAGGAAATATTTAGGAAGGGAGTGTAAGTCCCACGCAGCATAAACAAAGTGTTTTACCTCCTAAATGGCAGATAATTGAGCAGTGAGACTGAGGAGGGAGGGGGTGGGGGAGAGGAAGGGGGAGGGCATGATATTTACATCAAAACGGCTGCATTAAGCTATAGTTGTTTTGGTGACTATAGTGTCCCTTTTAAGTGATCCTTTAATTTAGGGGTTACCTTATAAAAGATGTATATATAATCTCCTCTAGGGTCTTTTTTTTTAGAAATGAGATATGGTTGTGATACCAAATATTGATTAATGGATCTGAAACCCTCAGTGTAGTTAACCGTTTAATCTATTAAAGATGACTATCACCACTGTCTGTGTATTACAAATACCAGAATGTGCAGCAGGGCAAAGAAAATCGCTTAGTTATATGTGGCCTCCTTGTGCCAGTGATATCTTTCAAAAACAATTAGCATTCATTTCTGCTACAACATCTATAATCTAGTCACAAAATGTGCATATGAACCAACAGATATGTGTCAGCAACAGATCCACAGTCCTGTAAGGATAATTACAATGTTCAAGGGTATCTCATAAGCACTGTACATCTTACAACAGCTGCATGGTGATTCATCAAAATCCACAAAACATAAAAGGCATCCTGGAATCCAGATCTGTTTACAAACAAAAGGACTATTGATGCATCCAGAATCTGGCAACGCAGCCTCATTACCAGTTCCTACATTTTAAAGGGAACTGGAGTGTGTAGAGATGTGACCAAGAATGATAAGGAGTGTGAAGGCAACACACTATGAATAACAGGTATATAAGGAAAAAACAAGAAAGTTATGGTGGGGAACAATTGTCATTGAAAACCCCTTCCACCGGAAGTCAGTCGATAGTCAATACATTGTTAAACAAAGACCTGCACACCAGTAAAGTCATAAGACTTGATTTTCCCCACAGAAATCATGAATTTGCAGTGATGTTACTACTCCAAAGGATTCTGGGTGCGCATATGCAAATTAGTTTAACAAAGAATCACATTTTGCCTCAGTATTACAATTTTAAAATTGGATTCCTTGGAGTTTGTGTTTGCTGTATACAGCAGCCATATACGGATAATTCCATGCCAGCACATCTAAAGAGCATACTGTCTGCTAAGAGAGTAAAATCAGTGCTAGCGTCTGTGATTGTTCATGGTCTGTAGATGTTATTCTAATTAAAGGACCACACCATGAATTTTTTTATTTATTTTTTTTTTTTTACCATATACCACCAAAGAAAGCATTTAATAATTTTTTTCTTCTTGTTTTCTTTGGGGGTTTATGAAAAAAGAGTTTGCAATAGCTGCACACCTGCTGTCTGCAGTCTTTGCAAGCCCTCCTGTCCCATGTATGTACTTTCATTCTGTGCCAGGGATTAATCCAATCAGAGGCTTATCGTTGAGAATCTTCTGTGCTGGGGCCGTGAGTGCTCGATTGTGGCTTTCCTATGCTTCTCGATGAGCTGTAACACAGCACATTGAGAATGGGGGAAGCGAGGCATGCATTAGCTTAGCGTGCCAAGCCACGTCTGTTTTCTCTGTGAAAATCAACACTTCTATAAAATGTGATAAATATGACAGACTCAGGGGGGCGGAGCTAGCGGCGAAGCGGGAAAGACGCCATTTCCAGCAGCTCCGATAATCGGGTGCGGAAAAACGGCTAAAAGGCACGAAAATACTCTGCACCGGAGAAAACGAGGGGCGGGCACATAAACCCGATATCCAGCTGATCCCACCGATGCCGTTTATGCAAAAATCGGGCACGAAACGCCGCGCCAAAAGGTACTGGGGCCTATCATACACGCGAGCAGACCCTTAACAGGGAATTAACATCGTGGCTTGGGGCGAGCTTATACTCAGCCGACGCTGACTTCTACTCCCATGAAGAAATGGGACGGAGGTCCCAAAAACCAGCCCTGGATAACCCCCTACCGCAAAGGGACATCAGCAGCATGCTGCAAACTCCCACACAACAGCGGAATCGAACCGCCATGGCAGTCTCACCCGAGCAACCGGAGGACGGAGTCTCTACACAAAGCACAGCCCAGGCGGCCACTGACAGCACGACCATGTCACCCGCCGAAGAGGCGACCCCGGCCACAAAACAGGACATTCAGATTATGCTGACCGGCCTCCAGCGAAATCTCCAACTCATGTGGCAGGCGGATTTAAAAGGCCTAGCAACTGAAGTACAAGCAGTATCAGCCCGTACCCACGCTGCAGAGCAAGAGGTGCGAGTCCTGCGCCAAGACCTCACATCCCTAAAAGACACAGTCACTCAGCTGCAAAATGCACAAGCCAATGTCCACAGACAACTGAATGTACTGGAGGACAGAGGTAAAAGAAAAAACATAAAAATAAGAGGTATACCTGAAGAGGTTCCGCTGGACGAATTACCCCACTACATAAGGCGCTTGGTGGCCTCCCTCCTACCAAATAAGCAAACCAAACACTTTACATTCGATGGCGTGTATCGCATCGCTAAACCGCGACTAGCACCACAAGCAGCCCCACGAGATGTCATCCTGAGATGTCAGTCCCTCACGGACAAAATAGCTCTAATGTCAGCAGTCAGAGAGAAAACACCGTATGACTTCGAGGCTCACCGGCTTACCTTTTTCCAGGACTTAAGCAGGGATACCTTGCTGTGGCGGAAGAGCCTACAACCTGTCACGTCCACCCTCCAGACAGCAGGCATAGCATACCGATGGGCGACCCCAAGAACACTATGGGTGACCAAAGGCAACAACCACTACAAGATTTCTTCACTGGGGGACGCTCCAGCTCTAATGGCCACACTGGGGCTACCTACCATCGCTGTGGACACTCCTGCAGAACACCACGGGACTGTGCCATGAAACGGATGGAGACTATATACCTAGATTTAACTTACTGAGAGCTTAGCTTCAGAATGCTCATAAACTGTTATACCAGTTACATTATTTGAAATTATTGTTTGATGTTATATTATAATGTTTAAAGCCTAGATCCCAACTCACCAGACGGCCTAGGCCAACACGCCCCGAAAAGACGAGGCGAATGCCCAAGACACAGAATAGACCTCTCCCTCCCCCCCCCCCCCAATGCCCTGGGGTTAAAGGGCACAGTAAGTACTGGAGCTCCTACCTTATTCACAAACCATAGCCAATACCCTGATCAGCAGACACTGTCAGCTTAGACCAAGGGACCTACAGTCGACCGAGCTCCTTTATACGACTCGACTACACGGCGACAAACCAAGGACCCCCAGCCCAAATATAGACGCCAAATCCAACAAACCGACTACTCTGATACAGGCTGGGAGCCCATAAACCAATCCTCTATGCCAGGGCCACACAACTACCACACAACACTGTCACTAGTGGCACAGACAATACATGCGCTACGACCGACTAGCCCAGTACTTCCCCCCCAAAAAAGTGCAGACTACACTACAGCCCGACGCACAAGCTGCCTGCGGAATAGAGGTAGCTTAGGCATATCCATGAGTCAAGATCGTATTTTTATTGATTATTTTTATTGATTTACATGTTACATGATGTGTTTGCTAATACTTGTGAAACCAATGCTAACATTGCCTACGTTACGAAATTGTACAAAATGTTATAATTATGCCTGCAGAAGCTGTTGGGGCTAAAGAGGCAAAGTTGACGATTATTGCACAATGAAAATAAAGAATTTAAAAAAAAATAAATAAATAAATATGACAGACTCTAGACACATTAAGCTGTTCATCAAGCTTGGATTTGGACAACTTCATGTGGCACTGAGCAGTGGATGGTTATCCTTGGCAGTGCAAATAATAGTTTTCAAATTCTCTGCTAAGGTATAAGATACCAGTAGAGGGACATTCAAATTTCATAAGTAAATGATTTATTAGGCCTAACTTCTGCCTCCGGCAAACTCCCATATCCTCATAGCCAGATTAACAATAAAGTATCTTAAAGGGTTATTCCAACCACCATGACCAATTCTGTTCCGGGATTCCTAGGGTTAATTCTTTGCATATTTTACATCTGCCATCACGGTACACAACGTTCCCCCTCCCATCCTATGTGCGGTTCCGTATTACCCTCAGGAGCGCTGAGTTGGGTGTATAGGGAGGTTATCAAGCCCCTACGTCCTGTCTCCGTCATACATAATTTTTTGTAAAAAGTGAGTGGGGATCTAGCTGTTGCCTTTACATATGTGTTCCTAGCGAAATCTCTCAATTGAATATATCTGAAATGATCTTTCATGATTAGTGGTGCAATTAATTTGAGTTTGTCAAAGGTCCTAAATGCGTTTGTGTCGTACATCTGACAGTACCGCTGCATTCCTGTGTATTCCAGTCCCCGGAAGTCCCTTGCCTTTAGTCCCGGCTCAAATGCTTTTTTTCTTAAGTAAGGGGTAAGGGGTGAGGGAGTGCGGGTTAATGAATACTTGCTCGCTGCTGTGTCCCATATTTTTATGGAATTTAATATTGCTGGGCAGTTTGTATGAAGGGGAGGCCGATCCTGTTACGGTAGCTATATCCAATACTGTGGGAGATCCGATTCCATTATTAGAGATTCCGGGTCCGCCCACCTACATGTGTCAGGTGGCGAGTGCTATTCAATGATTTGCGCTAGTTGTGCAGAGAGATAGTACAGGTGGAGATTGGGCAGTTCCAGGCCTCCCAGCTCCTTCAGTGGGTAGAGTGTGTGTCGGGATACCCTGTGTTTTTTGTGTGCCCAGATAAAGTTGTTTAGCACTGTTTGTAAATGTTGAAGGTCCCCTTTCATCACTTTTATTGACAGTGCCTGAAAAAGAAACAACAGTCTTGGTAGTAGGTTCATTTTGATTGCATGGAGTCGACCTATTCACGAGATCGGCTTATAACGCCAGTTGTCTAAGTCTTTGGTTAGGGTCTTTAACAGTAAGGTATAATTTGCTATGTAAAGTCTGGCTATGTCAGCTGTTAATTTGACTCCCACATATTTGATATGATGGCGGGTCATGTTAATGTTACCCTATTCCCCCAGCAGCACTGCGTCCCCAGCTGTCAACCCCAGCGGCATTGCCAATGACTTATCCAGGTTACTGAGTTTGAATGGGATTGGACGTGTTCCTGGCTATTTGAGCATCTGGTGTGGTGTAAAGGGCTCTGATGGTGGTTATATAGCTCTGGGGTAATCCTATCCGATGGAGGAGGGCAAATAGATAATGCCATTGTACTCTGCCGAACACCTTCTCTGCGTCGAGGGATAGGGCGGAAGAAGACGTTTGAGCCCACAAAATGAGGTCAACCTCTCGTCTGGTGTTTTCGTATAATTGTCTTGTTGGGACGAAGCTGACTTGATCAGCATGTTCAGTGTTCAGACCAGACTGAACCGGGTTCAGTCTGGTCGCGAGGATTTTGGCAAACATTTTGGTGTTGAAGTTAATTAGGTAATTGGCCTCATTTGTGTCACCTCGACTCAGTTTCGGGATAAGGGTCACATTTGCAGTGGATAGGTCTGTGTTGGGGTGTCCCCCTTCCATCCATTTGTAATACACCCCATCGAAACCGTCTGGGCCCAGTGCTTTGTTGCCCTTGAGCATTGCCATGGCCCTATCTACTTCCTCTGCTGTTATGGGCAAAACCTAGTTCAGCCAGTGCCCCCTCTTTGGGTTTAGGGACGTGAACCCTATCAAGGAACCTTCGCCACCGCCTCTACGTAATCTTGATTCGTGTCATTTAGGGAGGGGGAGTGGTTGTAGACTTGGCTCAGGAATTCCGTGAATTCCTTATTGATATCCTGGGGAGTGGTTAATATCATGCCCTGTGCATTTTTAATGGCGGTAATGTCACGGTTCTCACCGTGGCAGACAGACGGCCAGACGTGGTCGCTCCTGGAGTTCCCAACAGGGGACTTGAACCAGGGAACTTCTCAGTCCTGGTCCTGCTTTCTACCTCTGAGCCACAGCAGCTTTATACAGCGACTACTGATTCCGGTCCTGTTCATCCTGGCATGTCTACTACTCTGGGGGCTGCACCTTGACTTGGCTGTGTTTCACCTGACCCTGATCAGTCATCAGCAGGGTATTTAAACTCAGCCTCGCCCTGTGCTCAGCGTCAAGTCTTTGATCCTGTTTTGTACCATTGCTCCTGTTGTTTCATCTGCTTCTTATTATTGACCCCGGCTTCTGATTACGTTTACTCTGACCTCTGGCATCCCTTGACTTCGGCCACTCCTCGTTGTTCCTGTCCTCTGGTATCCTTTGACCTCGGCTATCCCTCGGCTATCCTGCTGGATTAGTCCTTGCCTGTCCTGCGTATTGGTACTTCATCCTGCACAGCCCCCGTGTACAGACCCACAGGTCGGGTGAATTCTTACCTGACCACCTTGGCCTATGGCTATCTGCAAGGGTGAGCAACATATCTGTGTACAGACTCCCAACTCAGGTAAGACCCTGACAGGTAATTCATTTGTGCCTAGTTTTGGGGTTCAGCGCTCTGGCTAGCAGTGTGTCCATTTTGTTTGATTTCTCATAAAAGAGTCGCTTGGAGCGTACAACGTCTCTGCAGATGTCGTCTAGTAGAAGGTCCTTTACCATATGTCTTACTGATAAGTGGACCTGGGTAGTGTGGGAACAGCCGGTTTGTTGGAATTGTGCTGGTGATCGTGCTTATCGCTGAGCTGCAGGCGCGGAGCTCCGGAGCTAAGCTGCCATTACTCTCGGCAGCTAGACCACGCCCCCAAGGCACTGTAAATTTAAACCCAGATGTATTTAAAGGGTTGAAGTAACTGTTCAAGGCTGCGCCCTGGAAACTGAGATTTAGCCTCCATGAAGACACTTGGTCACACTTGCAATAAAGGAAGGGGTGTGGCTAAAAAGAGGGTATACCAACCGCAGTGTGAATCACTGCCGGGATGTAGGCAGCAATCATTACACTGTAAACCTAATCGTGTGCACTCCATGCATATCATGGTATCAGAGGAGGCAAAGTTTTTAATTTTTGACCTGTGTTTGTGATCAGAACCGAATGCCCCTCACAGCACATTTGCTTCACTGATCTCAAGGATGACAATATTTTTGGAATAGTTGCTATAAGTTTAAAAAAAAAAAGGTTTCACTGCCCCTATAAAACTAAATGCCCAGTTCAATCCATGAATCCCAAACAAACAGGAACACTGTGTGACCGCATTTAATGAAGTGATAGAATTCTTACACAATAACATATTCTCACCACACTCAGAACAAGCATAAAAAGTCCATGTTTTCTAAAAGGAAGATGATAGTTTCAAAGACGTGCTTTGTCATCGTCAGTATTTCCTGCTATCACAAGTTTGATAGATCTGTAAGTATGTTATTTTTTTCCTTCGTCTTAGCATCAGTGAAAATGTGAAAACAAAGAGGTTTAGCATGAGTTGTATTGAACTGAAAATCTAATTTGAAAATGTAGGCCAACTCTGCCATAACTCTAGTCTGGCCAATACAATTCAGTTTCACTATAAATAAATGTTTCAAGATTTCTACTATGAATCAAAACCGTATTCCTTGCCACAGGTGATCAATTTGGCTTTGGCCAAGCTACACACTTCTATGTCTCAATTTGCACACCCCCTAATCCACCTATTGATATGCTTGGCTTTATGTGCATGGCCTGGTATATGTCCAGAAGCATATGTAATAAGACTAATTTAAAAAAAAAAAAAAAAAAGGATTTATTAATTATTGTACCTGCTGATATCTTCTTCACATCACAGAAACCACAGAAAATATTCCACTCTGGTTATAGAACGTGTTTTATATTTGCATTAACAGAATGTATTAAAGTGAAAACTAACATATGTTGCCATCTGTTTTAGCTGAAATGTGGTTTACAAGTCTAGATTGAAAAATGCAGCTAACGAAGTACAGCACCTGAAAGACAATGAGTGAAATATTGTAGTAGGGCTGTATATAGCTTTACACAGAAGAGGTGCCTCTAATTATGAGATGTCCTGGGCCTGTAAATTCTCACTGCATTTTGCTACTCTAATATGAGATAAAGATGACTGACACAGCTGTAATTTATAAATGCTGTCAATATACACACAGTAAAATGGGATCATGTGTAATCATAAAGAAGACCTAAATAAATAACAACTCCACCCCTCTACATATATATGTACGTATGTGTGGATCAAGAAGGAAAGGCATCTTTAGCGTGATAACAGGAACAAAATAACGCAATAAGAATCAGAGGGGAACGCTAAAATAAATAGGTCCAAACCAAACAACATATAATTTGCCAATGTGTCACTCAGCGTCACGTGGTGTAAGCCTACCATAATAATCGTGTTATTAAAGTACATAAATAGTAACATAGTAGTTTTGGTGCATAGATGCAGCCACTTTTTTCGGGCAATGTAAATAAATATCTATTTATTTATAATGTCAGTGTAATCCTTTAAGGCTGACAAGGTCTAATAAGATGAGAAATTAGAATTAGGCTACATAAAAATATTATCTATCCCGTGGAAACAACAAAAAAATACATTTATGTCTGTTGAGGATACGAGTCCTCATGAACTCCCGTGCTCTGAGCATGATCAATGATAAAATTAGCCCAAGCTGGAGTTTCTAACAGAGAACAGTTTAGTAATGTGATTAGTTAGAAGGCAAATAGTGGATTATAAATTATAAACAATTATATATATATTTTTTTCACCACTAAACTACGCCAGTTTATGCTATAAAAGATTTTTAATTGATGTAGAAGTAAAGGGGAATTCAGGATTAAATATACACACATGGCATCAATGGAACCTATGAGATCTGTTTGTCATTTTAAACTGCTTGTTGTGTTGCCATTGTGTGAATGCTAACAATTGACACCATTCTGATGCCTCATGGTTCCTTTTAGAAGTATTTTCCAAATCCATTAAGTAGAAAACAATACACTGTGTGCGAAACCTGCTAGAAACACATTGCACACATTATAATAGTGGATTTACTATCTATTTTTTTGCTAGAGTGTATCCATGTGTTTCTCTGACATTTAACCCACAATCGTTAAAGGAACACTAAGCACAAAAAACATTACATTTATCCATCTTAATCTATGAGAAGCAATGTTCCGGTAGAGTGTGCTGATTTCAACACTTGCGGCATAGGTGCATCATGCTACTCTTTTTTTGGTTTGTTTTATATTTATTTTTCATGTGTTACACCAACCACCATGACCACTTCATTGTTCTGGAATAGTCCCGTTGCCTGGAATCTAAATGTGCAGTTTTTCACCTCCAGGAGTATTATTAGTATCTGTTATCAGGGCGCATAACACGCTGGTGACAGACGACCAACGGCTTGGGATTGCAGGTAAACGTATTCTTTATTTTGTTTATTTTAAAAGTACGACCACGCCGGCAAGGTTTAGTACAAGCAAAACCAGTGTTTTATTACAATTTATTTTGTTTGAAGTAACCCTTTAACATAATATCAGCGTATTAGTGGGGCACACCAAGCACCTTGACAACCTCTGTGCATGTTAAAAGCTTAAGGTTAGACAACATATCTTACTTAATATGCATGCTCTATGTGTCTTTTAAAAGATACATTTGTTCTAATTGTAAAATATACAGCACCTGGCCCTGCTTCTGGCTTTCTAACAGTTAAACAGACACAATAGGCACCCAGACCACTCAAATATGTGGGTGCAGTGTCCCTGTTTCCTTAACCCTGCAATGTAAAACATTTAGAATGTTTCCATTGCCGTGCTAAAACTGCCACATACTGAAATGAAGCATGCTAGTGATGTAGCCAGTAACACGTTTGTGAAGTTATGAATGCGGCAGACATAGGCCCCTGATGTGCCCTCCGTGCTGACTCTTTAAAGGCTGGTTTGATGATGGAATCATTCCATCACCGGTTCTTAAGTAGTTAATTTTCTACCCTCTGTAGCCTCCACTAGCCACAAAGATTAGCCCATAACATAACGCACTACATGGGAGTTGGCAGCCATAATACTGAAACTAAAGTGTGAACTGTCAGTAATTCACGGTGAATCTCAAATTGTAGGCAACACAATTGCTGAACGGAATCATAGCTGGCGTGAGAATTTGTTTTTCCAATTCAGCCAATTTGACCTAACATTCTAAATTACAGAAAGCTTGCACTTGAGGGTTTAATCACTAAACAACAGCTTACTGAATGGCACAACTGAGGCTGAAAATAGCTGATCTGGAAAAATTCTCCAACTCAGCTTTATCATAGCTTGGCTATTTTAGTATCAGTTCTACAATTCAGATTTGAATTTGCTAGTTTGGAGTTTAGTCAATATATCATTTAATTTATAGCCTGAGAATGAATGAACTGCAATACAATGTGTTCTGCAATGGATGGGTGCTTTCAAGTAGAAAAGATACAGCAACCCCAGACGATCGTTTCTCATTTTTGAGACTGGCGCGGGGACTAACTGAATTGCAAGCTCCTGAGTTTCTCTAAGATTTTGTCTGTTCTCATAGTTCCTATATCCTCTATTTTTCTTTTTGTAATGCATTTGCATGGGCTTTCCCTAAGTCAAAAGGGTAATCCAGACATGGATCCCATGCTCACTGTGCCTAAAGGGGTATCAGCTACACCACGCTGACGAGGCCCAAAGAAGGTCAAAATGATTGTCTGAGGTTGCTGTATCTCTTGTGCAGAGAGAACTTGCCGGCAGTTTGTTTCTGGACTGCCCTTATGGCTGTGATCAGTGTGCAGTGCAAATAGTATAGACTTGGGCGGGACTAACCAAATTGCAAGCTACAGAGTCTATAGAGGCTTTTGACTGGTTCTCAGATTTCTCATACTCCCTGTTTTTGTTAAAAGGATGGGACCACTGCACCCAGACCACTTTATTGAGATAAAGTGGTCTGGGTGACGGTAGTGTCCCATAAACTTGGCACTCTCCAACTCCCATGAGTCAGGGCCATTGCAAGATAACTACTCTAAAAAAAAAAAATATGACCACAAGCTTTTCAGTCTGGAAAACCAAGAGTGATGACACTAGCAATTGCAATGACAGGAATATATAATCAATTATAAGTAAAGGGGGAAAATGCTTGTTAATAAAATATCCATCCTTGTAGTTAGCCTAGGGCTGGGCAAATGGTACATGCATAGATGTTGTAGAACTACAACTGCCACGATGCTTTGCCAGCCTTCTAGAAAAGCACTGTGGAGGTTTCTTTCAACAATACTTGGGGATTTACCATTTGCCCACCCCTGGCCTAGGGTAACAAAGCTTGTGATGAGTCAACAGCAGCATACAGAAACATAAGAGATGCAAGTGGAACGTCACCATTACTTCAAGGTTTACAAAGAACTCTATGACACCTGGGGATAAATGCTAAAAAAACAAACATATAAATACTAAAGTACACACATTGCCTGTGGACTATCATTACATCTTTTAGAGTCCTTGGTTTGTTGGCACATTTTGCTGATGTTCTCGATTTTTTTCTGCTGTTCTTTACCAAATGTACATAACACTGTATCTAAAAAAATGCTGTCCCTGGGAAATTGTGAAGAACAAAACTTCTCCTCCGGGCACGCTGCCCTTGAACATAATATTCACAGCAGTACAGACAGATGCTTCCTGACAATGTAGTGAACCGCCAGCCTTAGATATCCAATTAAAAGGTGTATTTGTTGCATGCGCCTTGAGAAAACGAGAGTAAATGATTTGAACAGATACACTTGTATCATACAGATGAGGATGGGTAGCTGAACTTATCACATTTTCTAACGTTTTTATTTTTTAAAGTAAAGATTTTTAACCAGTATATTATATTAATGTAAACATTTAAACACTAAATACAATATATATATATGGTGAAGTGTATACTGATACTGCAACCTTTGTTGGACTTTTAATTGTTTTTATTTTACTTTGTATGTTTCCTGTCTGGTATTTATGGCGATCTGCATTTTTGGATTAGTACCAAGGAATCGGAGAGATTCCCCTCTGCAAGTGGAGATAAGCCTGCTTTTTTCTATGTGTGTAAGTGCGACCTTGAATTAAATGTATTCCTTTTACATACATATTGAACTTTGTTCTCTTCTCTTGTGTGCTCTCCAGTATTGGAAGACATCGGCTCTCTTGGAAATACCCCGGAAGGAGACAGGCTCACTTTATCCATTTATTTTGTTCTCTACCTCCTGAGCCCTCTGGTTCTATACGTATATACTTGACCATATATAGGTCCCTTGCTTTTTAGATTCAGCACTTGGTTGTTTACCTATTATCCGGATTTTCAGGTGGTATTTTTTTACATATAAACTGTCTTTGTGTATCTGACACCACCCTTCTGCATTTCTACTTTAGCGTTAGGAATACAAATGTGCTAACTGTTTAGGTGTCCAGCCCACGTCAGCAATAGAAAAGGACAGTTTTACTTACCTTTCTTCCCTTGCCATGCTGCTCTCAATGCTCCTGCCTCAATCCCCTGGCTGAGTAATTGTTATTATTATTATTATTATTATTATTTATATAGCGCCATCAGATTCCGTAGCGCTGTACAATGGGTAGTTTATCGAGATTGATGATCTCAGCCAATAAGACAGTTCCCTATAGGGAAGCATTGAGAGACTAATGCACATGTGTGGCAAATCGCTGCACTGGTGCAATCAAGGAGCAGTATTGACTCGATTTAAACAGGGAAACGTCTACAGTGGTGTGTTTAATCCTGCAACAAAATATTGCTGTATCTACTAAATGGCAGCCTTAAAACTAAAGAAACACTTCACCTCACTGAGCTGAAGCGGTATCAGTGCCTTTAGTGACTTTTTCATGTAACCCACCCTGGCGTGTCCCTTTAAGTCCCAATACTTTAAAACAAGGAAAGTGGTTTGAACAGCACAATCTTATCAAAGGATTATACAGCTCCACCTATACTAGTGCTTATCAGAAAACCTCACCTAACACGATAATGTTCAATTCATGTTCCAGCAACATGACATTAGCATACTGACAAGCTTTTGACAAATATGCCACATGACATATAGAAAAAGAAGGGCTCAATTCGCTCAACCACAGCAGCATACAAAGTGCTCTACAAAACTGACATAAGCCTGCCCTAAGTGATCAAACATGGGGACATAAATGGCACAGAGTGTGGAGTATAAAATCTCTTTATTAAAGGAAGACTTAGAACACTATAACCACTACAAACCACTGTAGTGGCTATTGTGTCAGGAGTGTCCTGGCAGCCTCCCAGAGTTAAGGTCTTCTCCTCTGGTCTTCCAATACAGGACTGCACTCATTGGCTGAGAGTTTTCAGCTGACAATCTCAGCCAATAAGAGTGGCCTGCCATAGCCATGAGGACATTCCACCACAGGTCCGTTCATTGATGTATATACACAACAATGTGCGACAGAAAAAAAGTGAGCCCCAATTGCAAAACAAGAAGTCTTGCCCTGATGCTCAAAATGGTTGTAGGGTAACTAGGGCATGACACAGCGAAGATATAAATAGAAACTAATGGAGAAAGGTCTCAAATTGAAGAAGAGACTCTCTCTAGGCATAATTTTCTTTTGAGTAATCCATTGGTTTCAACAATGTGCGATACACAACATTATTGAAATGGAGGGGTGAGTGCAAAGATTTCTCTTTACCTACTGTCACTCTGTTATGAACTGACCGCCATTCTCTCTGTCTGTTTGAACTGTCCTGAATAACTGTCTCTGCATTCCTGACAGCTCTCATTGAGATTTGGTGAAGATTAAAGGTGGACTGAGACACCTGTTGCAGTATGTGTTTTGCCTGGAGGCGTTACTATGTGGCCATATGTCCTGACCAAATCCTTACTGGTTTTAGACTTCTGCTGCTTCTAAGCTTTTCTGCTTAGGAATACTATTCTGATCTAGAACCTTTCAATTCACAACTATATTTGTAGATTTGTTGTACTTAATGTCTTCGCATGCATCAGGAGAGTTTCTCTGTAACTTTCCAATACTATCAATATTACTGTATGATCAATACATTTACCTATTCACTCAGAGTTGTATCCATGCTCAACAGTGACATTGGTAAGAGAATAATGACTAACAATATTTAATCAAACCTTTCTCATTCACTCATGTGACTTACAATGGCAGTATTATACCTTTAGTGCTCTATCTTGATTATAGATCAAAACATTGGCTTCAATTAAGAATTGCAAACATAAACTATTTCAGGTGTCCTTATAAAGGAATTGTTATTATTAATATTTATAAAGCGCCAACAAATTCCACATCGCGGTACAATAGGTGGACTAACAGACAAGTATTTGCTACAAAACGAGTTGGACGCACAGGAACAGAGGGTGTTGAGAGCCCTACTCAAGCTAGCTTACATTCTAAAGGGAGTGGGGAGGGAATATTCTAAGAGCTAACTAAAAGATAATAGTAAGCCTTTTTATGCACCACTACAAGGTTGTTCTGGCACACTTTAAAGAGGACTAAAAATGTGCAACGTGCAACAGAAAAGACAGCTTTAGGTTCTCAGCTAAATATTTGTAATGCTTGACTCTTTTGCCCATTTTCTCTTGCACAAGGCATGTGAATATGAATTTCATTATCAGTAACCTGCCAAACAGGTAATATCATAACTGGATTAACCCCTTAAGGACCAAACTTCTGGAATAAAAGGGAATCATGACATGTCACACACGTCATGTGTCCTTAAGGGGTTAAAGGGACACCCCAGGCTCCAAAACAACTTCATCTAAAATAAGTTATTATGGTACCAGGAGGCTCCTAGAGCCACTCTTACCTCAAGGGGTCAAACCATTCTCGTATGGTTTAACCCCTAAGTTGCCTCCAGCGCCGGTCTCCACTCCCCTTCTGGAGACTTCCGGCTTCAGAATTTTCAGATTCAGGAAGAGCGGAGTGCCGCAGGGCGGTGGTGTCGCTGATTGGCTGATAGCGTCTGAACTTCATTTAGATTAAGTTGTTTTGGTGCCTGGAGTGTTCCTTTAACCCCTTAAGGACCAAATTTCTGGAATAAAAGGGAATCATGACATGTCACACATCATGTGTCCTTAAGGGGTTAAGCTTGTTAGATCCACCAATTATCATGGACACATTTGACTTCTTGCTGAGTGGCAGAAACTGAAATGTGACACACTGTGGTATGTAGCATTTATATCATGCAAGAGAGAAATTGGTTAGTTACCAAAAGAGGGTGGCCTCATAGGCGTGCGCACAGGGTGTGCCGGGTGTGCCTATGTATTGAGACCGGCAGGGGAGATCTCAGGATCTCCCCTGCCGGCTCATGCAGAGCCGGCGCTATCCGAGCGCCGGCTCTGCTCTCAGCCTCCCCTCACCGGCTCACAGGCAGTGAGGGAGGCAGGAGAGGACCGGCGGAGCTCTTGCCAGCAGCTCCGCCGGGTTCCTCTCGCGAGATCTGAGCGTTGCCGCGGCAACGCTCAGATCTCGCGTGAGTGAACTCTAGCCCTGCGGGGCTAGAGTTCACTCTCCACTGGACCACCAGGGATGGATGGCAGCCGCAGGATCCCCCCTCCCAGGCATAAGGTAAGAAGGGAGGGGGGATAACTGATCTGCCCCCACCTCCACTGGACCACCAGGGAAAGCAGCAAGGAAAGATCCCCCCTCCCTACATGAAGTAAGAAGGGAGGGGGGATATTAAGTAATGTACCTCCACCCCCCACAATCACCCACACACACATATACACAGCACCAACACACATACAGCACCCACAGACATACACAGCACCCACAGACATACACAGCACCCACAGACATACACAGCACCCACACACATACAGCACCCACACACATACACAGCACCTATACACATACAGCACCCACACACATACAGCACCTACACACATACAGCACCCACACAAATACAGCACCCACAGACATACACATCACCCACACACATACACAGCACCAACACACAGAGCACCCTCACAAACACACAGCACTCTCACACTCATTACACAAACAGCACCCTCACAAACACAAACAGGACCCTAACAAACACACACACAGCACACTACCAGTACCCTCACACACAAACAGCACCCTCACACACAGTACATTTACAGCACCCTCACAAGTGCAAACACACACAAACAGCACCCTGACACACAGTACATTCACAGCACCCTCACAAGCACGCACACACAAACACCCTCACCCACATAGTACACTACCAGCACCCTCACACACACATCACACTAACAGCACCCTCACACAGCACACACACAGCTTTGTGTGTGTGTATATATATAGCTCTCTCTCTCTCTCTATATATATATATATATATATATATATATATATATATATATATATATATATACGCCGCGTGTGCTTGTGCTTTAGGGTGCACACCCTAATGCAATGGGCTGCGCACGCCTATGGGTGGCCTTGACTCATTAACTAGTTTCCTTCTAGCAGCATCTGAGTGCTATATACTATGGGCTGTGTCCAGGTTCTAAGTTGAATCTTCAGTTTATGACATTTTCCTTAGTAGGGTTGATGCTTTGGTTACCTGATTTACCACGTTTTCTTGGACATACATAATGTAACTAATTTGATGGAAGAGTGCCACCCTGCAGTATGTAGACATTGTATGCTGCATGATTTCTTATTAACTAATGACTTGATTTCACTCTTGCAGCAATAAAGCAGGGACCCTACAGGCACCAGAGCTTCTACAGTTTAATGTAATTGTTCTAGGGCATATAGCCTGTCCCTGCAGGTTAAGCAGTGTAAATGCTGCCTTTTCTGATAAAAGACCAGGTTTACACTGCTCCATAATGTCACCTCTAGTAGATGTTCGGTGTAGCAAATATTGCAGGACTGACATTCTGTGTCCACACTCTGCATGGAAACGCTCAACGCTCCCAGGGAGATGCAATGATTCAATGCATGTCTATAAGGAGCATTGGCAGATCAAGGGCGGGGTGGGGGGGGCAACGGGGCCATTTCCCCCCCCCCCCCCCCCCAGGGCCGGATTAAGAGCCCAGTGGGCCTGGTGCTGACAATTATGATGGGGCCTAATTACAAAATCTTATGGACGAAAAACACTAAAACAGTCATACCTCCCAAGCGTCATGTATCTGAAGGTGTTGGAGGGAAACTCAAAGGATGCAGCTATAAGAAAACACATACTCTATGCTAATCTCTTCATGTTTTCATCTTTCAAGTAAATCCATACCAACAGCAGTGTCCAGTGAAGCAGGAAACCAATGGGCGGGGTAAAAGAGTAGGCCACTGATGCGAATCACATGACCAGAACTGCCAGAAGAACATGCCCAAAAAGGGGGTATGTCTGTCCAAAGAATTGGAAGGCCAGCCTGGCATCAGTGTCCCTATGAATTACAGTGTCAGTGTCCCCATGTTGCCCAGTCCCCTAGTCTCCCAGTGTCTGTGTCCCCATTTCTCCCAGTGTCCCCATGTCTCAGTGTGTCCCATGTCACTAGGATACATGGGGACACAGAGACATGGGGACACTGAGACTGGGTACCTCCATTAAAGGATGCTCCTAGCGCTTCCTGAGGACTCCAAGCACTGCACCAGACACTATAACCACCGTAGACTCCGCCAGAGAGCAAGGCAGGAACAAGCTCTTACAAGAGCTTAGTAGTGATTTAGCAAGGGAGTATGACAAGCATAGCAATCCCCTGTAGCAGATTTCCCCAATAAGAGATGGCACTCCAAATTGAGGGTGAAGTAGAACTGAAGCTTTAATCCAACACTCTGCTTGTATGCCCATTTTACAAACATAGTACTGCCCATAGGATTTTGAAGAACAACCAATCAATACATTACAACACAGCTAAACACTCCCATTCATACCAGCAGAAATCCTCCCCTCTGCCTGTGATACAATTATCTCAACACAATAGACTAACTTAATTATCACAGGCAGAAAATATACAGTTTTTACACAATATTAATAACTTTCAAAATATACATGCCATTCACATAAAACATACATTTCCAGAATCAGCATACTCCATATACAAACATACTCAAAAAACATTCAATTCCCTCCAGTGGTTTAAAAGTTAGGTGTGGTTAGGAACCCCACATTCACCTATCCCCAGATAGCTTGGATCTGAGTGCTCACTATATCCGAACAGCGCTCAGATCCCACGAACACAGTCAAATCGCCATGGGGTTAAACCATAGCAAGGGCTGATGAGAGACAGAGGAGGGGCAGAACAGCAAGTTCCAACTGGTCTGGCAGTGTCCCTGGGAAATGCCCTGCTGGAGAACAATAGACAGGAAACAGGGGAGGGGCACACCTTCCCGTGTATTCAAAGGGGTAGAAAAAGGGTTTCAAAGCCAATAAGCCCAGATAAGTTTCTTAAAGGGCAATACATCCCAGGGGCCATAGTCACATGGCAGGAGGCTGGCAATCAGTCTTCTCCAATGCCCAGTGGCGAGGCTGGTTCCGCCACATACTGCAATACCAGCACGGCCAGGGACCCTCAAATACAGGCTGTGCCTTAAAATACCAGTCAGGAGGAAAACCTAAGAGTAGTGTGTAAAAAAAAAAAGTTAACATTTTTTTTTTTTTTTTTTAAATGGGCCTATTCCATGGGTCTGGGCCTGGAGCTGCAGCTCCATTAGCCCCTATGTTAATCCGGCCCTGCCCCCCCCGAGAAAATAGTGCTGCCCGAGGCTCTCCTCTGCTGGCCCATGCAGGGCTGGTGCTATCCAAGCACCAGCCCTGCTGATTGCCATCACGGACCGGAGGGGAGATCAGTGATCTCCCTCCCCGGCCCACAGGCACATTGCTGGGCGGCCGGCAGGCTAGGGCGAGGGAGAGAGAGAACACGGGGGAACTATTACCTGCAGCTCCGCTGGGTTCCCCTCTCGCGAGCACGGAGCGTTACCATGGCAATGCTCCGTTCTCGCGAGAGTGAACTCTAGCCTGAGCTGCAGGTTAGAGTTCACTCCCCCACTAGAACCATCAGGGACTGGAAGAAAGCAATGTCTCCCCCTCCCTCAGCAAAGGTAAGAAGGGAGGGGGGACATTAGCTATATTTATTTAGTTATTTAATAATAAAAAAAGATTATCTTTAATCTGCCCCCCTATCCCCTCACACAAACCCCTACACACTGCACCACACACAAATATACAGCCCCCCCTTACACACACACAGCCCCCCTTACACACACACACAGCCCCCCTTACACACATAGCCCCAATACACTCACTGCCCCACACACACAAACACACTGCTCCCAATATACAAATTGCTACCCCATGCATACACTGCACCCCTCTCACACACGCACTAACCCTCCATACACATACTGCGACCCTCACACACACTGCACCCCTCACACACATACACACTACAACCCCTATCCCGGCAGACCTGGGTAAGTTATCAAATGTTTTTTTAAACAGTTTGACTACTTACTCTGGGAGGGCGCCACAGCAACTCCTGGCACCAAAACCACTACAGAGAGCTGTAGTGGTTATTGTGCCTGGATTGTTTCTTAAAATAATCTGCCAGTGCCCCTCCCGAGATTAGCTTCTGGATCCGCCACTGATAAGGAGATGCTGATTGGTGCCATACAGCAAGCTGCATGCATACTAGTCTCCCAATGCATAGTTCTAGTGGTCCCAATAGTGTTCAGTGAATTTTACATAGCACAGAGTATCATTTTTTGTGTGCCCCAGAAAAACCCAAATGGTGGATGGAAACCGTTCACATTTAAGTCCCAGAAGGAGTCAAGAACTCTTTTCTGTTTAGACAAAATGAGTAGGGTGGGCACATCCTGTTCTGGCAGTTTAGGGAGTGTATCTCATTTTTACTGAATGAGGATCCTGCATATCATAATGGGTATAACATTTTATTACCATACACTCTGAACTAAAATTGTCTTTTCTTTTCTATACTGCTGAGTCCTGAAAGTGGATTTGAAAGTCTACACACAGCTTGGTTCTATAAAAGGTACTTTATTAAGGATATCATGTGAGTGTACTTGCACATAATTAAAAGAACACTACAGGCACCCAGACCAAATAATGTACATGAAGTGGTTTAGGTGCTATGTCCCCCTCGTGCTGCACTGCAGGAACAGCAATGTTTAACGCGGAGGGTTTAAATTCCTCTAGTTGCCGTCACTCTGACAGCCACTAGTGGAGCTTTATCCAAAACCGTAAAACTCTACTATTTTCATCAGATAGTCTCATAGAAACGTATAGAAACCATTTGATAGGCGCAGCGCATTGTGTCGTACATGAGCATGCTCTCTCAGCGCTGCAACAGAGAAAGGGTAAGTAAACGTGCATTTAACAGGAGATTATAGTGCTAAGAATGCACATTTGTACTAATAATGCTATAGTGTTCCTTTAAGCACAATTTTTTTTTGTTTTTCTTTAAATGGTGTTATTCTGTTTGTTTGCCTCTCTCTCTCTATATATATATATATATATATATATATATATATACACATACATGCACACTCACACACAATACACAAGATCCAGCGCACTCACTTATCCACTAAACGGCAACTTTAATGTTGACAGATTTTGTTTTTTTTTAAAACACCTAATCTAGGCAAAAATAATGGGGGTTTAGTTACAGTATATGATCCTACATTGCATAAGCCTGCCACAACGTCAATGTACCCCATCTTTGGCAGGTCCTAATCTAACAGCCTAATTTCTGCTTTTATGAGATTAACCCACTTACTTGGGGAAACAATTCCATCTGGGGCTCTCTGCAGTACAAAGCTAAATAGGGTCCTGGGATGAGGCACCTGTGACAGGGAGGGGTGCAAAACCAAGGAGCTGTCTTGACTCCCAAATATGTATATGCATTATATGAAACCATGGTGCTGCACTCACCTGAACATGCATAAACGGGGGTGCTGCTGGAGGCCAATTTATACAGTGCACTCACTTATCCACTAAACAGCAACTTTAATGTTGACAGATTATATATATAGGCCATTCCAACATTCTGATTCTGTGCACTAGGTCAGTTCATATTATGACCCCTTGCAAAATGCCCACTTTGGCAACTCTCATCATGAGCAAGTGCAGGCTATGTATACAGATATGTTGGCTCATGATCTCACCTGACAAGCCCCAGCCCTACTGCTAACCATTGCATTAACCTTAAGTAATGAATGGGTTGTTACAACTCTTTATATAAATAGTTTAAAGTCTGCAAGGGAGGGGCTAATGTACCAGACAAAGAAAAAAAAAAAAAAAACACATAAAGAGGTGGGAAGGAGATTTATATTTATAGCAGCAACTTATTAACAAGTCATACAAGTTGAAAAATCTTTTTACCTAGCTCAATGAAAAACCAAGGTCTGTGAAGTCTCTGTAACTGTCTCCCACTAGTGACTGGGATATGGCTTTGGTACAGTGTGAGTCCTTGCTGCTATACTGTGCAGTAAGTGCTGTTTTTATGGGATCTGCCCTTCACAAATTAACCAAGAACAAGGTGAAGATAGAACATGCTTGTGTCTTTGGGCTGCTGTCACTGCTGATTGTGGCACTTGTCTGTTTCTACCTTCTATCTAGAAGCATTGGACTGACTATATTCATTTTATCATGCATCACTTATTATATTTCAATACCTGTCAGAGATATGCTACCCACCAAAGACAAAGCAGTACTTATTACAGGTAAGGCACCAAGAGTTCACATTTGTTTCATGCTAAATATAGTTCTAATTGTGTTCTGTTAATTGTTTTAAGTGAATTGTGGATGAGCTGTGTTTGCAATCTACCAGTTTGCTCCAATGTAACTGCTAGACAGAATGATTCTTTTAGAAATGTCATTTTTAAATCACTATCATAAAAGCAACATTAACTGGTATTTTCAAGGTATGCTAACAATGTATGCAGGGCAAATGACAAGTTAAACAAGAAAAACTATAAATGCAAACTATCTTTAACTTGGGGGGAAACAGATATAAAGTATATAACAACATGTGAAAATGGCATACCTGAACTTAAAGGGACACTGCTAGAATAAGAAAGTCAGGTTAAAGTATGTTGTACTATCTGCAATGTATCGTTTTGTTTTTGTCTGTGTACTGGGAGAATAGGTCTCGTCAGATTAATTGGGCAATATTTTAAGTTTTTTTTGTTTTTTTTTAAAGGATGCTAGTTGAACAAAATATATATATATATTGGGGTTAATTTGCTAAATTTGTAATTTAAAGCAAGATTTTAACAGACAGAATTCTAATAGATTTTGATGCAGTTACATTTTTCTCCAGTTTGAATTAAACGTATTGCATTCATTAGCTGTTGAATGAATATAAAAAAAAAAAAGACAGACATAGACAAAACCAATTATTAAATATACTCTGCGCAATTAGGGTGGAGTGTATATGTGTATGTCTCATTCGGGAGTTTTGTATAATCCAAATTAACCCCTTACATTGCCAGGCTCTTGCTAAGAGCATACTGGGATTGTGTTTTATAGGAAGAAATAGAAAAAACGGTGTAATGGGGAAAAGGTTTTGGGCAATACTTTGGCCCATTGTTAAGTGTAGGTGTAAACCATAGGGTAATAAAATCCATGGAACAGGGCCATAATGCAAGCTATGGTCTAATATGCAGCTTTGGTGATTACAGTTGAGATCACAGAGTGGAGGTAGTGACCCTGGCTCATACCATCTGCTAGAAGGTCTCAGGCCAGTTATATATGTATTTGTTTTAATTTTAATTACTTTTTACACATCAGAGTGTCTTTTTACTAAAGTTAATTTTCACAAATTAAATTGAATTTCTCATTTCAGGCAAAAAATAACTGAGTTGAAAGCATAACTGACTTGGATAACTACTCCTGATGGGAGCTGCTGCGGCTTATGATCAGTTATCAGTTCAATATTTCAGTCGGGTCTGGGCCCTTCCATATAATATCAAACTGACATTCCAAAATCTAACTTAGAATATATTTTGCCTGACATGTTTGGAGTTAATTTGTTTACATTTTACCTCTGTGGGGAAAAAAAAAATATGAATTCTTTAAGTTTACAATCATACAATACAAACATAAACTATTACAGTAATAGGGAAGAACAGTGTGTCCAACCTGTCTGTATTAGACACGATGTATCAAGATGTTCATAGCTGGGACTTTCAGAGCTAACAATCCCTAGCGGTTAAATTAAAGCTTACAGTTATTGCCTACTATAGTTAAAGGGACACTATAGTCACCTGAACAACTTTAGCTTTATGAAGCAGTTTTGGTGTATAGAACATGCCCCTGCAGCCTCACTGCTCAATCCTCTGCCATTTAGGAGTTAAATCCCTTTGTTTATGAACCCTAGTCACACCTCCCTGCATGTGACTTGCACAGCCTTCCATAAACACTTCCTGTAAAGAGAGCCCTATTTAGGCTTTCTTTATTGCAAGTTCTGTTTAATTAAGATTTTCTTATCCCCTGCTATGTTAATAGCTTGCTAGAACCTGCAAGAGCCTCCTGTAAGTGATTAAAGTTCAATTTAGAGATTGAGATACCATTATTTAAGGTCAATTACATCTGTTTGAAAGTGAAACCAGTTTTTTTTTTCATGCAGGCTCTGCCAATCATAGCCAGGGGAGGTGTGGCTAGGGCTGCATAAACAGAAACAAAGTGATTTAACTCCTAAATGACAGTGAATTGAGCAGTGAAAGTGCAGGGGAATGATCTATACACCGAAACTGCTTTATTTAGCTAAAGTCATTTAGGTGACTATAGTGTTCCTTTAAATACAGACAGAGGCAAAGGAAAGGGTAACTAACTATACTTCGAATGGAAGGGAGCCAAGTTACACGCCAGCCATCTATAGTCGCGAATGGCTCAAGGAGTAAAGGCAGAGTGTTGTGCAGTCAGGTTATAATGACTTAAAGGGACACTCCACTTCCCAAATAAATAAAATACATTGTTTAGTAGATATACCCCAAATGAAAAATTGCATGCATTTAATTAAGTATTTTTTCATTAGGGATATATAAAAAAAGCAGCTTGCAAAACCTGCAGTTCTCTTGTCTGCTACCTTTGCAAGCTCTCCCCTTTTAACCCCGCCCAGACTTTCTGTGTCTGTCCAATCACAAACTTCCCAATGCAGCTCAATGAGACGTCTTTGTAAATCAGGTGCTCTGGGCAATTGCTGCCTCTTGAGGTCAGCTGCATTGAGCTAACGAAACCAGGAAGTAACCGACCCTGTTGTCTGTTTGAAAGCCACAAGGGTGTAACCAGGTTAATTTATAAAACTGTTAATTCCTATTGCGACCTGCAATGAAGCTTTTCAATAACGATTTTCAGCAAGCTAAAGTATCCCTTTAATTATCATAAGGCCTCAATGGCCCCATAGAAAAATTTTAATTTTAACTAACATTTCAGGAATCTGTGAATATATGCACTTTTTTCTGTCCATTGTTTAGTTTTTTTTGTATGGTCTGAAATTTTGAAAATATCTTCGTATGACACTTATTTGTCTATCTTTTGGTGATAACATGGGGGTTTAGAGTATGGTGGTTTATATCCTACACTCAGAAATGTAGTGAATTGAAATTCAAATAGAACAATATGGGCCACATTAGTTCAGGAACTCTCTCGGCTACAATTTGGCTATTTTTGGCTATTTATGTTAACCTGTAATTTAAGGCTTCAATTTGCCACAATTCAGTATAAAACCCAAAATGTAGTACAATTTCCCCAATGTCATACAGCTTTTATGCAGTATATTTTATCTATCGATACAGAGTTCACTTTAAGTTCTAAACATCACACATACATCTTAAGTCATATATCTATGACTGATTAAAAATAAAGTTATGTTTAAAAATCACAGAATCTTTCATGAAGACATTGTTAAAATGTAGAAAAAAAACCTTCAGACAGAATTCTGACAATCCAAGCTGGAACTCACATGTAAGGGTTTTAATCTTTCTGTGGGAGAGTATGTAAAATGTACAAGCAATCCCATGGAATATTGCACCTTTCTATATTTGAGGAAATTAAAATCACAAAGTCATCTAAAGTGGTTTGCTTAAAACTGTTCTGTTACATGAAAGCCAACCACAAGTTCATTCAATAAACATCTCTATACAGCGTACGTGTTTCACAACCGATATATTTTTTAGAATTCAATGTGTCACTTTCCGTTTAGATTTTCTTTGTTGACACTCTACACTTAGTTCATTTCATTTTGTGAATATGTTGCAAATTGTTATATAGAGACATAAAGCATTGTATGTATATAAAAGTAGTAATTGTACCAATTAGTGCATAAATCAATGAGACCTATGTAAAAAAACAAAAAACAGTATAATGCCTTAATTGCCACTTTAGAGGGTAGGTAGAAAAGATAGATATATTGCATATTTTTCTTAAAAGGCGTTTCCATGGTGACTACAACAATGGACACAGTTCCTGATGAGTTCTCCAGTGTAGAACTTTGCTCTTTATATCATTGACAGACCTGGAGAGCTGTCAAACAATTCTCTTTCTAGAGCAACAAACCCAATTCTTATTGCACGGAACTCTACAAAACTGAGGTTCAGCCGCGATTTGCCAATCGAGTGGCCCAAACACTTAGGGCCAACCGATGAGTAGCACTGGGGCCGGTCAGGTGCCGAGGTCATGTAAGAGCACGACCAGGACCCCTGTAGTATTGGATGATGGGAGGTAGTGACAGACTGTTACTTCCTCCCAGACATCGAGAGCGCAGCGCTGGAGGGAGAGAGGCAGCAGCGGGGAGTGAGCTGCTGCCAACCTTGCACACCAGCCTCAGCCAGCAGCACTAAAAGAAGTCACCCTCCTTCCTAAAAAATTTAAGCGAACAGGAGGGTGACTGCAAATATAAACATTATGACCTGTATGCTGTATATCTGTGTGTGTGTGTGTGCCAGTGTGTATATAAATAAAGAGATTATTTAGCCAAAATTTGGTTATTACTGTATGTGACAAACATCGCTTTCCACAGACATTTGCCACGGACTCCTGGAGGAGTGTGGAAGCTGGCCTCCTGGCCACCGACTATGGGCCAGGTCAGCGACTGTAAAGACCCATATTATATTCCCCCTGGTTCCCCAGGTTCAGCACTTTCCATTCATGCGCATAGAACTGAACGCTAGCTCCCTGGTGGCCGTTCTCATGGACCAAAACTGCAAATAGACTTCAGGGGGACTTAGCCACGAATGCCCTGGAACTATTTTCGACATGAAGACTTCATGGTTCCAGGTCGGTCCCCAGCAGCACTTAGCCCTGATTCTCTGGAACTGTTTTGGGCATGGGACCATGCAGGCTGTCAAATTATGACTTCCAGGAAATTCCTGAACCCCTGAACTGATCTGGGTGATTTTTGGATATGTTGGTCATCCAGATCAGGGCTATCAGGGGATGTAACCTTTGTGGGGATTTTGTGTTTTTAAGGTATTTTTGGGGGACTCTATCTTTCAGGCACAGGGGAGGGATTTACCTATTTTGCATGGGAATGTCCTGGACCTGAGAGCCAATGTGATTGTGTATATATTTTTACTGTAGTCTACTCTCAGGTCCAGAGAGGAGTGCCCATTGCATGGGGACCTGCATATAAGGCCAGTTGTGGCTACCATTAAAGAGATTTGTTTTACCCTTCATGAAGTCTAGGCTCATGTTTGGGGGATTGGAGAGCTATATTCACTCTGGGGATTGCTATAATCACTATGCTCCCTTGGATCACAACAACTGCTCTTGTAAGAGCAGTCTGCTTTGCTTTCTGGACTAGGAGAGGTCTACCAACTAGAAGCTGGATCCTGGTCTTTGGTCCAGGGTGGTTGGAGGACAGCGAGACCCCAACCAAGCTGCGGCGGTTTGTGGGGTTTACGGTGGTTATGGTTTCTGGTGCGGTGCTTATGGTACTCGAGGATTACCAGGAAGCAGTGATTGACGGAGATACCCAGTCGGGGCACCAGGCGGTCCGTCACACTGTACTACACTATTAGAGTGTATTTTTCATTTACCTTTCAGGGATAAGCAACATGTACTATTCTCTCTAGGTGTGTGTGTGTGTGTGTGTGTATATATATATATATATATATATATATTCACTCACAAATGTATACACTTGGTAGAGTGAGTTCTGGTATCACTATTATGTTTTTGCGCTGGATACTATTTTCTTTGTTTTGCCAAGCTTCACTCGTCTTTTGTTTTATATAGTGGGAATTGACAGATATCTAACTTACATTGGCATCGCTCAGCATTCTCCCTAAAAAGGCACTGGTTATGAACACTACAATATTTAAAGCTTAACGTCTTCCCTGTGGGGATGATGGAGAGAGCAATAGTTAAAATTAAGTAAGGGAGCCTTGGCTCTTCAATGTTGGTTAAATATTCCTGAAAGGCGACCAGAGAACCCCCCCCCCCCAACCCCAAAAGCCTGCACCTCCCCCGGAGCATCATCCCTTTTCCCCCTGAATGTTCTGTCATATGCCTGTATATCAACAGTCTCTAAAAGACTGTGTGGTAAACAACCACCATCCAGTGAATCCATATGTCTACATAGGTGTGAGAACGTCCCTGAGCTGAAAATGGCAGTTCCTCCAATCTACGCAAGTCTACCATTTTGTCAAACCACACTGTTAAGGCCGGGGGTGGGTCTTATTTCTAAATAGGGGTAGAATTTGTTTGCGGTATTTAATATTCTAATGATTTCTTGTATTTAGCTGTTGGCATGGTGGTCTTGTAAGAAGCAAGGGGCAGGTTGAAAGGCAGGGGGGTTATCGGAGAACTTCATCAAAATCACACAAATTGCCAAAAAGGTATAATCTTAGGGCATTCCCACCAGAAGTGTTGAAATGTGCCTTTGCTGGCACGACAGCGCTAACACTCACCAGCTAGGACAGGGTTTATACTCAGCAAAAACTGTGGAGTTACCCATACCACTCATCCCAACAAAGAGGTCTGGGTGCAGTGGCCCTGTCCTTTGTAAAACATTGCTGTTTGTAATTTTTTTTAGAAATGTCAATGTTTACATTGCAGGGTTAGATCAACGTCCAGTGGCTGTCTTCCTGGCGCTCACTGCGCATGCACATTAGGTCCCCAATGTTCCTCTATGAGAAGTATCGAAATTGACCATTGCTGAAGGAGACCATGCCTCCTTGATGCCATTCACCTCGACAGTGGGGAAAAAAGCTTTCATTACACTCTTACTGCACACGAGGGGGACTGTATACAACTAGGGACAGGGGCACTATATTGTTTGGAATAAACGTTTGTATTCCTAACACTATATATTGTTCTTTTAAATAGAGGCATATTTTCAGGTATTCCAATAAGTGTGTTTGCATGGATGTGTAAAAAAGGACACCAACTTCTTCCATATTGCCTGGTCTCTTGCAAATAAGATACCTGCTAATAATCCACCACTAGCTTTAGGCCAGCCATAGCACAAACTCCCAGGGATCACATGCTGTTCAATCAGAGAGGACCACTAGGAAAACTAACCTAGGTGTGGCGAGATTAGTAAGGAGTGTGAAGAGTCAGGCCTGTGTCCTCAACGTGTCCTGCTGCTGTCCAATTCTCACAAATTATGTACTAGTTTCCCTTGTAGCTATATCACTCAGCATTTCCATGTGCATACTGCAGATGGTCCCCCAGCTCAGTGATGTGTGTGTGTTGTGCCCATAGAGCAGCCGTTACTACCTTGACCCGTGTCTGGCTCGGTGCTCTGACATTTGGTCTATCTATTTAGTCTACAAGTTGGGCTTTCGGTTGTTAAAGGTTTGGGCGAATTTTGTTCATGCAATTGTTTCAGTTGTGCTAAAATTGTTCAATGTATTGGAAAATATAAATAGTGTGTGTATGTATATGTGTGTGTATATAAATATTGTAGTACACTGCGCATATTCACACCATTTGGTTCACAGATCAAGTGAGAAGAAGCAACCAATAGAGTGTAAAAAGGTGCAGCAGCAAAAATAAATAGTAAAAAATAAATATATATATATTTCATTTTCTGCTCCTTCTAGTTTCCCTCTGTTGGTCTCATTTCTCCCTTTTTTTTCATTTTTTTTTTTTAGCAGACGGAACTCTGAATCATTTAACAAACTAAACAATTTCTCCCATTGCCCATTTACGTGTTTCAAGATTCGTCCATAAAGCATTAAAGAGTTTAGGATTTTGGACAAATGGCCGAGAGGCAAAAAACCCATGGACAAATCTTAAATAATTTCAAACCATATGAATTCATCCATAGGGATTATCTCCAGAGAGCTAATGAAAGCTCCCAAGAAGAAACTTCTGGCTCTCCTGGTATCTGAATTGTGGTGGGGAGCAGCAGTCAGTGTACAGTCCACAAAAGGAAATAATGGAGAACCATACATTATATTTAATTGTTAAGATATAATCATGGTTGTCACTATTTTTTATAACAAACTGTTATTTTTTTCTAATCCTTCCTTCTAGATCCACATTATATATTGTATAGGGTTTAATCACTAAAAATGCAGAAATATGATAACAAGACTAAAATAACCATGCTTGAAAAATCCAGACTATAACCCTGGATTGGAGCAGACGAATCTCCGCTAACCATTAACATAAAATGGGAAAGTCAATAAAACCCAGATATAATATTTATCTGGACTATATCCTACTGGTTGGTGATGATTTATTTAACAAAATAAATCTGTATTTAAATTTTTCATGCTATAAATTATTTCCTTTTTTCATTAAATTGTAGTTTGGTAATAATAAAGCATTTGTATCAAAGAGAACTTAATGACTTCACCTCATAAAGACTTGTTGCCTGGGATAAGCGATCGGGTTGGAAGCTATGAATTCGTTGTGTGTTTCTCCCAAGTTATTTCATTAACTGTGAAAGGGATTACAGAACTTGACTGGCAGCATTAAATTACACTGCTTTAGAGCACTTGTTTAATACAATTGGGTCCAGATGACTTCTGGTTGTACTTTTTAACTCTTCCTTTGGAATTTGTACAGTTTTATCATTATTAAAGACCTGTGGCACAGATGCCTTAGGCAGAAGTAAGACGTACAGGAACACTATAGTTATCCAGACCACCCACTTCATCTGGGTACTGAGTCCTTGTACTTTTAACTCTAATGTTAAACATTGAAGTTTTTGAGAAACGGCAATTTTAACATTGCAAGGTTAATTTCAACTCAATATGACAGCCACTGGAGGTACTGCCAGAGTAAAACTCTGTCACATGATGTGGATGCCCCCATAGAAAAGCACTTATTCAATGCTTTCCTATGGGTAAGTGTGAATGCACGCGGTACTTGCCGCACATGCACATTAGCTCCCCAATGCTCCTCTATGAGAAGCACTGGATTGGACACTGAAGAAGGAGGCGTGACACAGAGAGGTGAGCAACACCGAGGGAGCCTCGGACCTGTAAAATGCTAAGTAAATCATCATTATTTATTTCCCCCCCCCCCCCCCCCACTTAAATTAATGCACCAGAGGTCAGGACTTGAAAAAGAGTAGGGACACTATAGCGTTAATACAGATTTGTATTCCAAATGCTATAGTGTTCCTTTAATCCAGAAAACCAACTACAATTAAAAGATGAATCCAAACTTTAACAGGGAATCACTAGTGGTTTAACGCACAGCTACAGTGAAGACACCTCTAGTCTACTCTAGGCTGAAAACAGAAATGTGTAACCAATCTCACTTCGGGTGAAGGAGGACTGGAATGACGGTACAACAGGATACAAAAAGAAGATGGTGAAAGCAGTTTAAAGTAGCACTGTTACCGTCTGGGGACTTTGCATAATTTGCAAAGATTCATGAAGGTGAGGTGGGGGGCAGGAAAAGGTGAATTTAACTTAACTGATCCTGACCCTCGAGGGGGACACCTTCTTCTTCTGGCTAGGACCCAATATCATTGCATGCGCACGAGTACAGTACTGAGGTCTATGGAGGGTCCCGCCCTTTATACACAGAGCCAATTCCCTGCAGCCATCACTGGTGACAGCTGGGGGATTGACACTTCCAGACTGGAGCTCCGCCTATTATCAAGAAGTGCCAGGTGTAGGAAATTACAGCAGTATACAGAAAAATACAAAGTAGTCTCGGTACGACTGTAAGGTTCAGAAATATTGGAAGAGGCTCAATTAAGCCAGACGTAATTATGACATTTAGACTTAGACCTCAATTTAACACGCTATCTGCAAGATTCCATACTGTTCGAAAATGTTCCAAATGATTTTCCACAAAAAAAACCCTTCTAATAGTTATTTCTATAGACAAATCATTTAGTAAGCTGTTTTTGTGTGTGTATGTGTGTTGTTGTTTTTTTCTTTTGTTTTGTGCAATATTTGTTTATTCGGATAGCTTACGACATCAGGGCACTGGTTTTCTTCTCCCCACCCAATTTATATATTTTTGGGGCAAAACAAACGTGTCAAGGTAAAGTGAACATGATAACATATGATAAACAAACCAAAGTAGAAGCCCAGTTTAAACCATCTAATGACTGAATATCAATTACATAAGGGACATTTGCCTTTTGTACGTGTAGCGTTGATAGTGACCAGTGTCGCTAAGTGCGAAAGAGGAATTATGGTCTCAAAGAGGAAACACAGGAAGAACAATTAAACTAACCAGGTTTTTCATTGCTCGGATTGCAAAGTGAATTGAAAATTTAAATCTAAGATAGCCATACTGAAAACAGAAGTGAATGTTTCTAATTTGGCTATATTGTGCTAATTTCTGAAATTCACTTTGAGTTTCTGGCAGTTCTCCATGTCATTGGTCTGTAAAGAGGTTGCTGTGTCACAAACACTGTACAGACTTTTAAAGTGCTCCTAATCTAGATACGATAATAATAAAAATAAATAAAACAGCTGGTTTTCACTGTGAGTTTCTTACTGGCTATCATCACTTTTTAACATTCGAGCTGTAGGTTCCATGATTCAAGCAAATGACCTTGAAAGACTTGTTACGGTGTTTGAGTGTCATGTCGTCCATCTCCAGACATGGGTGTTGCTGATTTTTACACCATGCACCTGAAATGGTTATTGGCAATGGCAAGCAAAACTCCATGAAATATAATTACACCTGCAAAATGACCCTCTTCATAGTTCAGTTTTAAGGTGGGATTAAAGAGAGTTGAATATGATAGGAGTAATGGAGGTTGCCGGCAGGTTGAGCAGAATGTTGTTGTAAGCGTAGAAAAAATATTCCTTTTTATGGAGTGTATTTACATTCAGCAGTAGTTCTGCAGTTACTTATCCTCTGTGCCATAGGCTGTGTCACTGCACTCTAATATGGGATATGCCCATAAATCCCAAGCAAAGCCTATAAAACCCAATGTTCCTATGCACCATAACTAAAGGAAATTGTATTTCTCTTTAATGCACTTTCTAACTTTCACCTGCTAAGCCATTAGATTAAATTGTCCTTTGCAATTTGAATATTTATTCTTTTACTATAACGCTTTCTGTGCCGTTTATGCCTCCTCATTTATTGACCTATTATTTATAAAGGACAGCTAAACCTCACAGTTTACAAAAAAAGTTAAGGAAAAGAAAAAGTTTTTGAGGTCAAGTTCACATAGAAGCATAGTGATAACAAACTGACAAATGAATACAGACAAAGGTATTGCTAATGGTTAAGGGTTCCAGTTCAAACCCACATTTTTGAGTTTCTACTTACTAAACTGTAGGTTGTTAAGTAATACATTTCTTGTGTTCATTAGGCCTGTGTGACCAAGGTGGATACAAGCTGTATGTGTGTGCACAGTATTCACCTCTTAGCACTGGCAACATAGAAAATTCTTCCTTACTAAATGTAGGTTACACTATGTTACATTGCATGCATCCAAAGGGAGGCAGGATACGTGCATACAGCACCTCCACAGACAGTCACAAACACAGGCAGACAGTCAAACACACAGACACACACAGGCAGACAGCCACACACAGGCAGACAGCCACACACACAGACAGACACACACACACACACACACACACACACAGGCAGTCACAAACACAGGCAGACAGTCACACACAGGCAGACAGTCACACACACAGACACACAAGCAGACAATCACATAGTTACCTCTGTTCCTTGTGGAGGCAGACAGGCAGTGCAGCTCCTGGATTCTGGTTGTTGGGGGAAGCAGGGACTCCTGCCTGCTTCCCCTGCAGTAATTAGACGGCATTTTAGCTCCACCCTGTGTGGCCGCACAGCTCGCACACCTCTAAGGCCGGCCCTGCCTGCACTGCCCTCTGAGTCATTTTCTACTATCAGAAACTTTGTGGGCCTGACTTTACTTCACCTGGGCCACTGTGTTGTCTCAGGGCCAGGTGAATGACCTGCAAATTCTATTACCACAAGTAAGCAGTTCATCTTTTTTAGATTGTAAACTCAAAGTATTTACACTGCCCCATAAGGCCACTTCTCGTTGCTGTCATTAGGACAGCCACTAGAGGGACTTCTGTGGCCCAGAACAAAGAACATCAGAGACCTACACAGTTGAGCTATATTTCATTCTCTAGCAGACTTCCCAAAGCACCGACCGATACCTTTTTACTTAACATACCTGGCTTATCCGACTTGGCTTCCGCTCCACTGCTCGACGCAATTCTCAATGAGTCATTCCTCAGAACAAAGCAAAACCTCACTCTTGGCACTGAAGAGAGGCTGGCTAAATGGCGGACTGGCTGCCTAAATCTGCGAATGGGGACTGTGTCCTACCGCTAGTTGGTCCCTCCGTGGGTATTGGGAGCCTCACTGAGTTAACGTACAGCTGATGCAGTAGTTAATTTTCCTCCTCTGACTGGTGTGTGTGTTTCTAAGGTCCTAGGGTGTCACGGGAGTCGTACCTCAACACGCAGAAAATAGGAAACCCAGAAAAGGTGGATTCGAAAGATGTAATACTGAGCCTTAGAATGGCAGCCTTCACATATTAAATTAGCAAGAATCCAGGTCAGGGATACAGAAATATACTAAGTCAAGTCAAAGCTGGGTCAGGATACCAGAAATCACGAGTCCAATACAAAACTGAGGTCAAACACAGGGAATCACAAGGGAATCTCTAGGAGCACTAAACGAGGATCTAACAGAAACCATGATAGGGCAAAGAATAGGGGCCAAAGCCTGATTGGTCCACGTCATCATTGCAACTCAAAATAGATTAGGATCGCAATGATGACGTGGTCACTTTAAGAACAAGTGTGAAGTCACGCCTACACTCTATGGCTGTCATGCAGCGTGGCCGCGTGGATTGGCTGGACCGTGCGTCAGGATATTGTGAGTGCACTAGAGTATGCCGCGCAAACGGACTGTGCGGCTCGAGGGAGGTAAATTCCCTTCACTTTGCTGCGCGGTCGTGTGGTGCGGTCGGACTGCACAGCATGAGGAGGGCTGCGCGGCTTGTGGGAGGTAAGTACATGCCACACAGGGGTCTTTCTTTGTTATCTAGTATTACCTTATTCCTAATGTTTTCTTTTTCATGCTATCTTGATTTACTTGCTTACATCTGCTTTCTTTAATTTTAAAAAAGTGCAGCATTTCTTACGTCTTACTGATTTCTCTTGTCAACCATGCTTAAAGGGACACTCCAGGCACCCAGACTACTTCTGCCCATTGGAGTGGTGTGGGTGAGAACTCCCACTGCTCCTAACCCTGCAAGTGTCATTATTGCAGTTTTTTTATAAACTGCAATAATTACCTTGCCGGGTTAACTCCACCTCTAGTGGCTGTCTATTAGACAGCCACTAGAGGGAACTTCCTGACTCATAGCAAAGATTTTCTTTGCTAGAGCGTCGCCGGACGTCCTCACGCTGTGTGAGGACCTCCAGCGTTGCTCAATTCCCTATAGGAAAGCATTGAAAATCTTTTTCAATGCTTTCCTATGGGGAGCGCTAATGCGCATGCGTGGCATTGCCACGCATGCGCATTAGGTCTCCCCGGCCGGTGGGCGGGATCAGTCTCGCCCACCGGCCGACTGAGTCAGAAGGAGGAGCGACGAGGGACTTCGTCGCTGCCTCAGGTAAGTGACTGAAGGGGTTTCCCCCCCTTCAGCAACTGGGGATTGGGGGGTGGGAGGGAGAGGGAACCTGCAGTGCCAGGAAAACTGATTGTTTTCCTGGCACTGAAGTTTTCCTTTAAGCTAATTTGTTTCAAGCATCCTGTATTTTTATCTCTGCACTGCAAAAATAAAGAATTGAAAAAAAAATTGGAAATAAATTATCTGGATTTAAAAAAAGTACTCTTGTCTTAAATGTACCAGACCCTCTTTAATTCTGAAGTTCTTGGACAGTTTGAAATGCTTGACAGGGAACTTATCAACCTCACAACTGCCTCCTTTTCTCCTAAGATAATTGATCGATATTACAAACGTAAACATGTGGTTAAGAACCTCATATTTAGGTGTGAAATGGACAGGTAAATGAGAAGATTATAAATGAACTGAATGCAATCTATAAGTCCCCAGGCGATGAGGTTACATCTGTTTATGTTCTCTTTGTCTGCTTTCAAATACGCGTACGTATTATCAGTGTAAAATGCTTCTGTAGACATTTAAAGTATTGTTTACTTGCGGATTCTTTGAGAGATATTTACTTTGGCAGAATCATTCACATTTTGTCATTTTTCCCATCATGTAGGGTGTGATTCTGGGCTTGGACATGCACTAGCTAAACACTTGGATGAACTAGGTGTTCTTGTATTTGCTAGTGTTTTGGATAAGAAAGGGCAAGGCGCTGAAGAACTAAGAAGGATTTGTTCATCACGGCTTTCCATCATCCAACTCGATGTCACCGATTCGGAGCAGATAAAGGCTGCCTGCAGTGAGATCAAGGGTCGATTGCAAGGTGAAGGTACTGCCTTGTTTAGATGTTAAGATCCACGAATAAGGTTAAACTTTGTCTGTTAGTATAGAGGTGTTTATTATTATTAATACTTGACTTTTACAACAATGACATTCTTTTATTATTTTCGCTGCACATTTACCTTTTTTAGAATGTGTGTTGTATAAACTAACATTCACACACTACGTTTTGGCTGCTACACAAATGGGGAACCAACATATGTCTTCTTTTAAAGGACCACTCTAGTGCCAGGAAAGCATACTCGTTTTCCTGGCACTAGAGTGCCCTGAGGGTGCCCCCACCCTCAGGGACCCCCTCCCGCCCGGCTCTGGAAAGGAGAAAGGGGTTAAATCTTACCTTTTTCCATCGCTGGGCGGAGAGATCTCCTCCTCCGATCCTCCTCTTCTCCTCCCCGTCGGCTGAATGCGCACGCGCGGCAAGAGCTGCGCGCGCATTCAGCCGGTCACATAGGAAAGCATTCATAATGCTTTCCTATGGACGCTGGCGTGCTCTCACTGTGAAAATCACAGTGAGAAGCACGCAAGCGCCTCTAGCGGCTGTCAATGAGACAGCCACTAGAGGACATAGGGGGAAGGCTTAACCCATTCATAAACCCATTCATTTCTCTGAAACTGCTATGTTTATGAAAAAATGGGTTAACCCTAGAAGGACCTGACACCCAGACCACCTCATTAAGCTGAAGTGGTCTGGGTGCCTAGAGTGGTCCTTTAACCCCTTAAGGACACATGACGTGTGTGACACGTCATGATTCCCTTTTATTCCAGAAGTTTGGTCCTTAAGGGGTTAAGAGAACATTTATTTTTAAATCAAGGGACACAAATTGTTGTCAGTAGTTTTTACACATAGCGCCATATTTTTGTGATTAACGTTTTTTTTTTTTACAAAATGTTTTTCAATGTTGGTGAACAGGAGGAGAGAAAAAACATGAATGCAAGAGTTCTGGAAGCATATATGCCAAAAAAGCAACCACTAGAAACACTGTGTTTCATCCCAATTATGCTAGCGCAAGAGAGATTAGACAGGAGACCCACAGCTCTTATTACTCCACCTCTCTTACCACTCACTGGTAAGTCCGTACTTGGAGTACAGGAGGGGCACTGGATCACTGAGGGTGGCTTGTACATTCATAGCAAATGCTTGCTATCTCCTAGAAGCCTCTTTGTTGATATGTCAGGTCATAGAGCCCTGTGAGAAATTGCCCTGAAGGAGTTATTAAACCAACCTGTATTGGTTGGCATAACCACCATCTTTAAAACAGATGCAATCTTAGACGTAGCTATGGAGAATAAATGGCAGCTGTGCTGTGAATCGTAGGTCTCTAAGACTGCACCAGTTTAATCAGCTAATCGACTTCTCTTGCATAGTTATTACCTGTGGCCCTCGGTTTGACCGGATTGCAGGGAAAATATTAAAATGTAGATTTGTCAGGCAAAAATAAAGAGAATAAAAAATAAAAATGAAAGCCAATCCACTGGTGAAAATGGTGACTTTTTGTTTTGCCACAAGTACCATATAAATAACCCATTGCACTGCAGAGCTCATGCAACGTATAACTTTTCCACATTAACAGCCAAACTCCACCTGCCATTACACATTTTAATTTAACTGCACTCACTTACATCAATTATTTTTTTTAATTAACAAATGTCTCAACAATCTACTATTACTAATTCCTAAAAATGGAATATAGATGTTTTACACCCTCTGCTTGATCACTGAACAAGACAACTTAACTGGCTGGACTATGCCAGCCAATCCTAATACTGACTGCAATCAAATACATGACAATGGTTAATCTTGCCTACGTGTTGGTAAAGAGGTCACCTGTGAAATATCGAATTAGATTTATTTTAAAGAGTATCGGCACCTGTACTGTGGTGTTTTGCAGAGGTAAAATAACCCTTACCTGTTCTGTTTTTGATCCTTTGATCGTGTTTTTTTTTTTTTCTTTAGGGCTTTGGGGTATTGTTCACAATGCTGGAGTTATTGGCTACATCGCAGATGGAGAGTTACTCCCTATAAGTTTGTATAAGCAATGCATGGATGTGAACTTTTTTGGTGCTGCACACGTTACTAAAACGTTTCTGCCATTATTACGGAAAGCCAAAGGCAGATTGATTTGCATCTCCAGCATGGCAGGTAAGGCTCCCAGAACGGAAAATGCAAACAGTTTACTCACATACGAATGAGGAGAGAATGAGACTTGCATGACTATGGTTCTCAATAGAACAAACTGAATCCTCTAACATACAAAGACTTAGACAAACTTTCATGTATTTGTCTTAAATACGTGCAGTCATACGTTTTTGGTTTTCATTCAGTGTATAATGTTTTAGTACCTATACGTGGTTTAAGCAAATAGGCCGATTTCTGCGCTGCTATTTTACTTATTATTTGGAAACCTATATTTGAGGTTTATTTTTGTTTTTTTTGGTGTGAGAATGTATAAGTTATAATATTGTTATTTAAGGTTTGGATTCACAGTTGTGGTTTGTAGTGTATGTGAGGATTCACATTTTTTTTTTTATAGCTATATAATTGATCATTTTTGTGTTATTTATTGAGTGTGATGTAGTACTTGTATTGAATATTTAGGAGCAAAACCGCTCACTACTTAATATTATTTCAATAAACTGGCTATATCTTTTAATGATTATCCGTTCAACCTTTTTTTACTTTTATAAAGGATTTATCACTAACCTGTGACGCCAATGGCACTCACATTATCCGAGCGATCAGACCATCATTTCTTCGTCCTTGCCAAGTGATGTGCCGGGAGTTAAACTGTCAATCTGTTTAAATCCCAGGTCCTGATTGGCTGCTGGCAGCAACTGTTACAATGAGGGAGCTTTATCAAAGCGTCCGACAGTTTTCTCCATTTTTTGAAGCAAAACTTACAATTTATTAAAAAAAAAATCATTTTTTTTTTTAATATGCACCATTTTTGGGATATGCAAAGGATTCAGTAAACTTCCTTCAGAAAAGTGTTCTGCTTCATTGTTCTCTTTTTTTTTTTACCACTCTGAATTTGACAGTCCATTCTGCAAAAAATAAAAAATAATAATAATATTAATAAAGCTCATACATTTCCCCCGGTAGTGTGTCTGAAATATTGTGATGAGTTTTCCTAATCCATCACTTTCATATATAAAAAACGGCCATTTCTACAAGGGGTGATTACTTCTAACCGTACTGCAGCATGGTTCAGTTGAAAATATCTATTTGTCAGTAGTATTCTGGAAATCTATTCATAAACAGGGCTATACATAGGACACGAGGTCACACATTTAGGCTGGAAGAAAGGAGATTTCATCTAAGGCAAAGAAAAGGTTTTTTTACAGTAAGAGCAATAAGGATATGGAATTCATTGCCGGTAGAGGTGGTTTTGTCAGAGTCTATACAGATGTTTAAACTGCAATTGGATAAATACGTGCAAAAACATAACATACAGGGATATAATTTCTAATTAGTGGGGTAATAGCGGATTGATCCAAGGAGACATCTGACTGCTATTTTGGTGTCAAGAAGGAATTTTTTCCTAGTTTGTTGCAAAATTGGAAGCGCTTCAGACTGGGTTTTTTGCCTTCTTTTGGATCAACAGCAAAAGCATATGTGAGGAAGGCTGAACTTGATGGACACAAGTCTCCTTTCAGCTATGTAACTATGTAACTATTGTTTTAAAGGGACACTGCCCAATTACAAAATATATAAATCACTATTTTGTAAATATACCCCAAATAAAAACGTGTGCATTTAATGATGCATTTTTTTCATCTGGATATATCTTGCAAAAGAAGCAGGTCTCATCTGCAGCCTTTGCATGCCTCCCCCTTCTTATCCTCTTTCGCCCCCCCCCACCCCCCCAACCCATAGTTTCTGTGTCTGTCCAACCACAGCCTTCCCGATGCAGCTCAATGAGAAGTCTTTACAAGGCAGGTGCTCTGGGCAATTGCTGCCTCTTGAGTTTAGCTTCACTGAGCCAAACAAACCAGGAAGTAACAGGACCTGTTGTCTGATAGACATCCACAGGGATGTAACAAGGTTAATTGACAAAAAAAAAAAATCAAATTTCTATTGAAATCTGGAATTTCTTTAAAATGAAACAATTAGGACATGCTCCTAACAAATAAAGCTTTTCAGCAAGTTTGGAGTGTTAAATTAGTCTTAGGCAAGAAGAATCAGTTAACAGGTCCCCTGTGCTTTGTTTTTTTTTTTTTTTTTTTTGTTGAAAACCAGGAAAGAGAGTAAGAGATACAAATTAGTAACTTTTTTTTTCTTTTCCATGAACAATCTTCATGGATGTTTCATCATGTGGTACAACATAAATCTCAGTTTCATTCCTAAATTTGTAATTATCCTATTACCTCCATCGAACAAACCAGGCCTAAAACACAGAGCAAAACAGCAAAGACTGTCATGTGATGTGATCTCGCAGGACCTACAAAACCAAAAGTAATCTTTCATTTCCCTAATTATTGTAAGCTTCATCTTTAATTGTTTTAAGACCTTATGTGGTTTGGTCTGTCGGTAGCCCTTATTGAAGGAAAAAAAAAAAAAAACACAAAAAAACTAAGTTTACTAATTATTCAGGAGCCAAGTTAATACCCTGCAGCTAAAAAAGTTAGAGACTTCAGCTTTTTATAAACTGAGTGGGCATTCTGTAGATTAAATTAGCAGGATTCCTGCCACACAGAGCTCTGAGCAGAGAAGGTAGATTTAATACCCACATCTGCATCTTGTAACCTTAGAGGGGTAATTGTATTTCTTTGTGCTTCAAACACCAATAATTAGTTTGGGGAGCTATACAGGGCAGGGAATTATGCATTATTTACAAATGTCCACTTGTCCTAGTTATGTGTGTCGTTTCATCTCAGTCTTGTAGATCACAGCAAGCTCCTCTGAATTGTAGACCTGGGTGATCATGTAGACCTGTTGCGTAGACCTTAGGGAGATGGGCTTAGGGATAAGAAATAGAAGGCAAATTTGAATTTTGGGGTAGAAATAAGACTGACTGACTGCATTTTAGATGGAGAGATAAAGCTGGCAAGGTACTGGTATAGAGGAAATGCCCATCATTGAATATTTTGGCTCTGGGTGGAAGGAAAATTCTATTTTCTATCAAATGTTTAATGATTCTGCTACTACCCAAAGCTGCCCCCCACCATGCTTTTAGTAATGGGCAATACTGCTAGCCCACTTTATCAGTCTTCTAATGGTGTACAGCCTCATGCATTAACTCCCAGAGTAAATATACAGCCAATGCACCAATCTACTAGCAGAAACTAAATACCGTAGTTTGCTGTTAAATTCAGTCATACAGATGGAGATGATGTTGCATAGTTGCCAACATTTGAAAAAAAAAATTCCCGGGACACTTTGCAGCACAGCTATCAATTACTACCGTGAAAATTTACCACACCGACTGCCACAAAGCTCCGCCCACTCTGGCCAACCCACATAGTTAATCTTTGCCTACTTATCACAGTCAGATTACAGGGTTTATTCAATATAGAGAGAATCACAGGGAATTGAGATGGAAATTTTAAACTTAAGACCAAAGTAGCCGAGTTGGAAAAATTCTCCCATTCAGCTGCATTATTTCGACCTAAAGTTTGAAATTCCCATCTCTGTCCCCTGCAGTTCTCTCTTCATTGAGTAGACCTTTATAACAGCAAGTTCCCACCAACAGTACCAGCATGCTTGGTATATGATAGATACATTCACAGCACAGCATCTATATCAGAAAGGTACATTGTATCACTTTAATGTGAGTTGGGTATCAGTGGTGACACTGTCAGTACAAATATCGAAAGACCTTGTGCAGATGTGCTTCAGTCAGAGAGTTGTATCTACACCATAGAACATACATTAGTTCACAAAAATAATTATATTGGGGAGTGAATATAGTAAATTAAAAAAAAGCTGACAATAGGAAATTTAAAGATATTAAAGGATACTTTACAGAATGGAATTAAAGAGAGAAATGGGAGCAAAAGCAAAACATATGCACATATTCCATTAGCCCCCTTTCACACCCCCAATTCAACATGTCTCAGATTGAGACTTCAGTCACCACTCCACTGCTTCTGATTCCTCTAGTTCCTGGAATCTGTGGGTATTATACATGTATTATACAGAGAGCAGCACTATATAGGGAGCACTGACTGTCCCAGGGTATTATACACACAGACCTGTATTATACAGAGAGCAGTATTATACAGATAGCTGAGGATATACCCCATGTCCCAATCTCTAGACCAGGGATAGGAAACCTTCCGCACCCCAGATGTTGTGGACTACATCCCCCATAATGCTGGCAAAGCATCATTGGAGGTGTAGTCCAAAACATCTGGAGTGCCAAAGGTTGCCTATGCCTGCTCTAGACTACTAGTACCTGTCAACAGCAGCTCCCAAATGCGTGTAACAGGGCTGGGCAATGTATGCCAGCCCTATGTATTATATATTACACAGTAGGCACACAAGCTCACTGATACATAGGCTCAAAGACAGACATGTTCACTGACACAAACTCACTGATACACACAAATAGGATCACTAACAGACAAAACTCTCTGACACACACAAGCTTACTACAGACAAACTCACTTGTATAGTCACACAAGGCTCACTACAGACAAGCTCAATGACACACACATGTTCACTGACACACACAAGCTCACTAAATACAAGCTCACTGACAAACACATGCTTACTAAATACAAGCTCTGACACACCCATGCTCACTACAGACAAGCTTACTGACACATACAAGCAGTGCCATCTTGACAGTGTTTTGGGCCCCTGGGCAAAGCAAGTGTACTGTGGCCCTTCCTACACAACAACTTACAGGAATAAAAATTTAAATTATCAATAAAATGAAGCTTATATTTATTGGTACCTCCAACAAATGCAATACATACACGCAAACTGCTGAATAAAGTCAAACTGCTGAACACATTTACACACAGACTGTTGAATACACAGACAGACTGCTGAGTAACGGGTTAAACAATAAATCTCTGGTTTTGACTTTGTGATAACCATCACATATATGGCTGTGTGCTTGAAAAACTGTGATTTAATTCCTAGGCCACCACCCCCAAGTATAATTAATGTAAACTCACCAAGTAGTAATTAAAGTTAAGTTACCATAGCTCCATTAGATAAAAATAAAATGTAACGGCTGACAATATTGTTCTGTAACAAGTTCACCTTTCCTGCATGACACAATGTCTTGGAGAGAAATTATTACTAACAGACTCATGCTTGTGCATTAAACTCAAATATTGTGTGTAGGAAATTGTTCTATTGTTATAAAACAAGAATAGGCAAATACATTGGAATATTTTAGAAAAGGGCATTAGGAAGATTTCACTCATGCCCATAACCGTTTTGAATTGATTTATACAAAGAAATATTTATTGGACAGATCCGCGTTTAGACATTTATTTGTACAGATTTATTGAATGATAAAATTGCTCTTACTCTTTAATCTGTTATTCATTTCAAATACAGTTTGTAGGGCTTGTTTGTGGACATGAAAATGCATCAGTCGAAAAATATTGCTGATTATAATGTTGAGATGAAGGGGGGGAGAGCGGATGTAAAAAGACTGACAGCACACTTATGATAGTTACTGTGCACCTGCGGTCTTCTTTTAGCACTTTCTACCCAAGCTCAAATTATTGCACACTGTTTTCACCAAGTCAGTCACGTACAAAAGCATTAGTGGATGGATCAATCAAAGCTTTAAAGCCAAGTCTTACATCTTTGCTATTAATTAATGAACTCATTAGTTTGTCAGACCTAGCTTGTCATCGTTGGTTAATTGGCTTTTTGATTATTTAATTAGTTCACTGTGTGATTATAATTGCACATAGAAAAAAAAGAATATATATATAAAAAAATTCTTATACACATAGAATACTGCATTTTTACTTTTGGAACAAGTCGAAATATTGTATCTTTTATGGAGGTTAATTTACTAAATTAAGAATTGTGGAGAATTAAGAACTACAAAATGTAGGAAAATAGTCAGATTGTGTTAAAAATACATTGGCTATTTTAGGCTGTAATTTGCAATCCCAATGTAATTTCTTCAGTTACTGGATTAGTGACTAAACACCAGTTTGATGTTTAGATGGATACTCCACTACTTAAATAAAAAGTAATTAACATCACTGTTTAGTAGTGCTTTGTATTATACAATTTTTTTCACTGGGGTAAATCTCTTGTCTGCAGCCTTTGCAAGCCCTCCCCTTCTAACCCCGCCCAGACTTTCTGTGGCTGTCCAATCACAGATATCCTATTGCAGCTCAACAAGAATTCTTTGCACGGCAGGTGCTCCGGGCAATTCCTGCCTCTGCCGTTTATTTCCACTGAGAGAAACTACCTGGAAATAACAGGGCCGCAGTAAAAACAGAGCGAAAACGAGCTACAGCTTTGGGAAACTCAATCGCTTCTCCTTTAAGTAAATACCTGCTCAGGACTCAAATTAGTTTTTGCTCACTTGTGCCATTGCAGGGTTTCCCCAGCATTCTGGATGCCAGAACCTGTGGCTTTGCCCCATTTATGTTGCAATGTGTGCGCTGATTACATCTAGCAGCATTAATGTTGGGAGACTCACATGTTTTGGGTCATGGCTACCTACATAATGAGCCAGACTATAAATAGGTCGTTAGGGCTTTGTTCTATGGGCTCTTGTGATTCTATTGACTCTATTTCAGTCCCAACTGTGCATTATATATCACTACTACTGTCTATATGCTTTCGACTTTGGCTTATCCTGATTACTCTGTTCTCTATTTTCCTTGACTCAGATATTGTATTTCATTCCCCTGAATTCTGGTTCCCTTTGACCTTGACCTGTCTCTGACCATTCTCTACCCGAATTTAAGTACAGTCTGGCCACTCTTTGAACCTGCATACTGCCCCCTTTGTAAGATACACTCTGCATGTTGGCTCTAACTATTGGTAGTTAGTAGACTAATAGACCAAATGAAAATGTAGTTTTTAAAGGGTAGAAAAAATGTACGAGCATTAAGAATTGCTGTAAATGCAGTTTTTTAAGGACTAAAATACTTTCGCCTGGCTTCCAGGATTAGATGGCCAGAGGAAGGGGATTACAAATCGTTGCAGGAGGCCAATGTGTTTATTAGTACAGGAAGATTTTAACATTGTGCAATTAGACAAACCACTCATTCAGGATTAGTGTGCAGCAACGTACTCATTTTTAAGTGATACTGTGAATGCATGTTCTGGCTTGTTATCTGATAAAAGGGTTTTTGCACAATGAACTGTACATGTGGTTAAGTTTCCTGAATGCGCGTACATTAGAATGCAGTGAAAGAGCTAGACTTGAGGTTACTGTGACCTGTATAAAAGTTATTAACTTCAATTGGGATCAACATTTCAGAGAAAAAGTAGAAATAATCATCATTAAAGTACTCCGTGCTGAGGAATCTTCCAAATCGAGGTGTTCTGACAAGCACTGGCAATGCAAGCACAATCTTTCAACATAAAAAACAAAAAACAAATTGGAATAATTTATTAAAAAATATAATTATATTTGGCAGCAAAGCTGAATGACGTGTGATAATGAAAAATGTGGGGGTTATTAATGGACACAGTGAGTTTTAGCTTATAGCTGAGTTGGATAATTGCTTTAATTTTTGTTCAAATTGTCAACTCACTGTTTAGTGAATAAGTCCAAAGTGCAGAAGTATGAGTCACGATCTCTGATGGCAAAAAAAATCAGGCATTTGTCTGCATTTAAAGTGAGCCCTGTTGGTAAAGGAATACTCTGGGCACCATAACATCTTCATTTGTTATGTTTTTTTTTATGGTGGCTGCAAATCCTGGGCAATATCTTTCCTTACAGGTTAAACCATTTACAAACTGTTTAAACCCAAAGTGTTGGATGCTTCAATGAGGAAGTGTATTGCCATTTTTTTCAACTTTGTACTTACAAAGTCAATAAACCAGGGATTGACAAATCTGCTTGGAATCTAAGAGCCAGCTAAAATGCTTTACTATGGGAAAACATTGGCCTGGCTGAGATCATCAAGATTGATTACCTGAGCCATGGAGGTGGAGCCAGCAACGGCGAGACCTGCACAGCTGATTTAAAAAGGGTGAGTAAAATAACCTTTCCCATGCGATCGAAGGGGGCCAGTCACCTAAACAAGACACTCTCACTGATTTGACACACACTCACACACTGACAGATACACTCTCAATGACAGACACTCTCTCTCAAACACACACTTCGTCGTTTACTGATGCTAAGGCCGGAGTGAGGTCTCATTCCATATACAGGTAGTCTTCACTTAACGACTGAGCTTTTTAACAACGGCCCGGACATACGACCAGCTTTCTAGCGCAGGGATTTTTGGTATTCTCAGAACATAGATGACAGGCATTCTATGTTCTGGTGTGCTTGTCTATGTTTGGGGACATTTCCCCCGTACATAGACCTGCACTGGTGCATATGCTCTGCATGGAAACGCTGAACAGTGCTGCACACTGCGTGATTGCCACTTAAGTTGTTACTAGACAGCAGTGTAAACACTGCCTTTTCTCTGAAATAAAACGTTCTTTTTGGGGCAAAATTGCTTCAATGTAAGGTTTTTTTTTTTTTTTATAATTCTTTATTTTTGTAGTGAATAGGGTATCAAACAAGCTCATGTAGACATTTCATGAAAATATTCAAACAAACAATACATATTATTGTAGGCCTCATATGGAATGTCAGAGAAAGACTATACTCTTTCTAGAAAAAAAGAAAAACAACAAGAGCACTGTTCTAGGAGGTGAAAGAAATAGTGGATAACAAGGCCCGGACTGGCCCACCAGGACAGGATACCAGGAAATTTCTGTGTGGTCGGTCCGGAGGGAGAGAAAGAGAGAGATGGGAGACAGAGAGACACGGGGAAAGGGGGGAGAAAGAGACAGAGGGGAAGAGAGAGACTGGAAAGGAGAGGAGGCCTGAACACAGAGGAGCAGTGAGGGGGGAGAGAGAAACATTCAGAGGGACTGGGGGCGAGACAAAGAGGCACACTGAGGGGCTTGAGGTAGAAAGAGACACACATAGGGGATATATATATATATATATATATATGTATGTAATGGATAGTGTCTGAGATTGTTGGTTGTGCCGAATCCAACGTACGAGTGGGCCTGTAAATAAAAGAGGGCAACAGAGAAGCTCAAGGAAAAACACACTTTATTGCATTTAGTACATGAAGGCTTGGCGAAGCTCTCTTTCTGGTCGTGGTATGTACGTATGGTATATGGAGGACTTCCATCAACCCAGTCTCTTGATGATGTGAACCGGGATGTTTGTACTAGAGGCTGATGAAGCGGCTCCTATGCGGAAGGAGTGACCAGAGAACGAAGCCGGGTTGTAACCCAGTTTTGACAATAAGGTTCTGCCGCGCGTCGTGAATTTATCGGAGGTGAGTGGGTGCTCTTGTAGTAATGAGAGCGGACAGTCTGGTAGGTGCATGTGATAAGTTGTCTGTAGGTGGTCTAGTGCCTTAACCAGACACCAAGCATTCAGTGGGAAAGAGGGGAATAATAGTGGGGTGTAGTTAGTGATTAGTTTTGGTAGATGGGAGCGTAAGTACGTAGTGATTCTCCACCTTGGTGAGATGTGAGGTTTTGAGGCTGTGTGTGATATCCCCTTGACAAACAACGGTGAATTCTCTGGGTCTGAGGAAACCGTAAAAGGCTAGATAAATTGCAGACTTGATAACCAGGTTTGTGTTGGGATCGAATGGGGATTCATCTAGTAGATTGCGGAGTAATTTAAAGATAGGCCCATCTCGTGGTGATAAGTGGAACAGAAACCTTTGAGATACCCTTTAGGACTTTCTTTATGGGGTATGATGACAAGAAGGGGGTGTTGTTAGAGAAATTAGTGAGACTGTGGTGCTGAACCCCCGTGAGGTATAGTTTAATGGAATTGTGAGAAAGTTTTAAATGTGTATTAGTTATATATATGCAAACAAAATATTTAACCCTGAAACAGGATATAATACAGGGGATTGGCACAAGAATAGCAAGATAGCAACAACCCCCAGTGTCTAAAAACCACTCAAGACACTACATAAATCAGTAACAGCAAGCACAGTAAGGAGGGTGCAACAAACACAGTGATTAATACTTAGTACTGTGAGACCTCCTGATCATTCTGTAAAAGATAGTATAACAAATATACATAGCATAATACTGTTTACAATAAAATCAATAACAGAGGTAATAGGTCACTCACAATCGTCCGAGCCTTAGAAAGAAGGCTCTGACTGTATCAGCAGGTGAATAATAAGCTTAATAAAACAGGTATAGAAAAAACAGCAGCAGCACAGGCTGTAAATAAAAACCGTAAAGTCCGGTAACACTAACGTGTTTCAACCTATTCGGTCTTTATCAAAGTGTTTATGTCTCCCCTCGGTGCTCGTTTTTAAACCATCTATCCAGGAAATTGATTTTCATGCCATCTGGTGCTCCGGAGTCACTTCCGCATTCGTGTGTCATTGCGTAGTGACGTCCTGACGTGATACGTAATGACTGAATTGTCTGTTTAGCAGAAAGTGGAGATGTCGGAAGTCCAGGAGACGCCATAATAGTATCGGGCGTAATTGATTTATATAATAGTTCATTAAAAATCTATAACCTAGGACTGTAGAAGGACTTAAAAACAAAAAGCATATATATATGATAGAAAAACATGAGCAAAAATAAAAGCAAAAAACATATAAAGCATAACCAGTATGTAGTTCGAAACATATACAGCACACTCAAATTTATAATCAAAGGAGAACAGATCCAAAAATAGATATAGATGGATCTGATACAAATTGCATATGATATATATATATATATATATATATATATATATATAGATATATAGATATATATATATATATATATATATGAATAAAAAAATGTATGTACCAAAAATATGTATATCAACTATATGTAAAATATATTATATATATATATATATATATACACACACACATACTATAAAAATATACAAAAATTAAAAATGTAGAAAAAAATGATCAAAATATTTAATGGAATATTCAAATAAGTGCTGACATTTCAAAGTCCACGTTGAGCCCACTGGGAGACAAGGTGTCTAAATAAAATTTCCACCTCCTCTCGAAGCAGCTCAACGTGGACTCCAGGTTCCCGCCTCTCCAGTTATTTTTAATCAACTGTATGCCACAAAATTATAGTCCTGTGGGGTCTCCACCATGAACATTTAAAAAACAGACGTTATGATTTAAATAAACCTCTCCTTATATTATAAATATGCTCACGTACCCTTGTTTTTAAGCATCTTGATGTCTTACCAACATATTGTAATCCACAAGGGCACATGAGCAAATATCACATTTTTGGAATGACGTGATAAAAGAGTCAATACTGTACGGTTTTGATCCCATCCGTGGTTTAGAAGTATACATTTTTTTTGTTTGTTTTTTTCAATTTTTAAATCCCATATAGTCACCACAAAAAAAAACCTTTATTGGTATTTCTATATGTGTTAAATAAGTTATTTTTCTTATTGGGTGCATATACATATCTAGAGATAAGTGTCTGTCTAAGATTTTTATCTCCTCTAAAGACTATTTTTAATTTCTCCACTAGATTTCTTGGTCTTGTTGTTAGATATGCCAGTTTTTATCCAAGATATTTTTAAGTTGTCTTTGATCCTTACTGTAATTAAAAATCAGAGGTATTGTTTTGTTTTCTCCTTTTATACTCTTGGATTTATATAGGTATATAGGATTTAAGTAGGGATTCTCTATCTAATTACCACTTTTTTTTTTTATTTCTCCATCTAACTGGTTATTAAATTAATCAAGTTCTGTACAATTGCGTCTTAAACGAAGAAACTGACCTCTAGGGATATTATCCAACCATGGTTTAAAATGACAGCTTTCTTTGTGGATGTAACTGTTTACATCCACTTTTTTGAGGAAAGTACATATATTAATTTTATTATTTCATATTAATCTCTAGATCTAAAAAAAATATTTTTTTCTCTACTGATTTCTTGGGTTAGATGAATATTCCACTGATTTGAATTTAAAAAGTTTAAAAAAAATCTAAAAGAGAAAGCTCATCCCCCTATCATAACCAGGTTCACTCTCCAGCCATGATTGAAGAAAACAAAATTATTTCCCCAATGTGACATAAATAAATTAGCATAGCTGGGTGCAAACCTGGTCCCCAAAGGCAGTCCCTCCACACTGTAAAAAATAGTTCCCCTCGAACCAAAAAAAAGTTATAAAAATAATTCCCTCCATAATAAAATCTACCTAGTCTGTAGGGTACAGTGCAGAGGTTTCCAAAAAAAAAACCATGTAGCCTCACATCCTAGCCTGTGATCTACACATGTATAGAGGCTAGTTATGTCACAAGTGGCAAGCAAAAAGTTATTCTCCCATTTAAAATCTTTACGCATTTGTAATAAGCTCATAGAGTCTTTAAGGTAAGCTGTACTCCGCTTTACTATCGGTTGAAGGTGAGTATCCACGTATTTTGATAATCCACTAGAGGAGGAGTTAACCCTGCAATGTACATATTGCAGTTTATGAAAACTGCAATAATTACACTTGCAGGGTTAAGGGTAGTGGGAGTTGGCACCCAGACCACTCCAAATGGCAGAAGTGGTCTGGGTGCCTGGAGTGTCCCGTTAACCCCGTAAGGACACATGACATGTGTGACATGTCATGATTCACTTTAATTCCAGAAGGTTGGTTCTTTTAAGGAAGGAATATGCTGACTGAGTCAGGATTCCCTTGATTAACCCTCTATCTAGATTTTGCACACTTTTTTTTTTTTAAATCTCATTTTGGGGAGTGTTTTCTAACATTTTATATGTATTTATATCTCCCAATTGACGAGGGATTTCCATAATATATTTTTCCTATCCATTAATACAACTCCTCCCCCTTTATCTGCAGGTTTAATTTATTATTGTTTGAGAATATTTTCTCAAATTATCCATTGCATTTTTTTCTTGTCTAGTTTTTCTACTTTTATCTGTTTAATATCTTTTACACACGCCCTTTCAAAAACTTTCATACAATTAGATTTTAAATGAATAGGATAAAAAGAGGATGGCTGTTTAAGATATGTATGAATAAACTCGTTGTTTATCGTATTGTGATTTTCTCTTATTAATTTTCTCTTATTAATAGTTAATTTCTTATTAAAACCCGTTTTAAGACATACCGTATATACTCGAGTATAAGCCGAGTTTTTCAGCACATTTTTTGTGCTGAAAAACCCCAACTCGGCTTATACTCGAGTCAGAGTCTGTATTATGGCAATTTACATTGCCATAATACAGACTGGGGGGAGAGGGGTGCTGGCAGAGCTGTACTTACCTTTCCTGCAGCTCCTGTCAGCGCTCTCCTCCTCCGCGCCGTCCGTTCAGCACCTCGGTCAGCTCCCAGTGTAAGTCTCGCGAGAGCCGCGGCTCTCGCGAAACTTACACTGGGAGCTGACAGACCGCGCGGAGGAGGAGAGAGCTGACAGGCACTGCAGGAAAGGTAAGTACAGCTCTGCCAGCACCCCTCTCCCCCCACTGAACTACCAATGACACTGGACCACCAGGGAAGGAGCCCCCCTCCCTGGCCAGCTAGCAAGCAGGGAGTGGGGACGAAAAAAAAAGATAATAAAAAAAAAAAAAATTAATAATAATTAAATAATAAATAATAATAATAAAAAAAAATAATAATAATTAATAATATATCAAATGCCCACCCCCACCAACACATACACAAACACACACTGCATCACACACTCACACTTCATTCATATACACACACTGCACTCACACACACTGCATTCACTATATACACACACTGGAAATAAATATTCAATAATATATACGCACACACACTGCACTCATACGCACACACACTGCACTCATCCGCACACTGCACTCATCCGCGCACTGCACTCATCCGCACACTGCATTCATACGCACACACTGCATTCATTATATACACACACTGTAAATAAATATTCAATTAATATCATTTTTTTTAGGATCTAATTTTATTTAGAAATTTACCAGTAGCTGCTGCATTTCCCACCCTAGTCTTATACTCGAGTCAATACGTTTTCCCAGTTTTGGGGGGTAAAATTAGGGGCCTCGGCTTATATTCGGGTCGGCTTATACTCGAGTATATACGGTAATCTCTTCATAAACCTGTTTATGTCTGTATATGCCTCAAATGTATCCACTGTGCAGCTAGGTGCAAATTTAAAACCTTTATTTAAAATACTAGTTTCGGCAGAATTTAAAGCTTTGTTAGATAGATTTAAAATGCTGATCTCATTATTTTTCCTCTCTCCAATCTTTTTCCTGCCCTATTTCCCCTTCTTCTAAATCTCAGTATCTCCTCTTTGTGGGGATTGAGGTTCTCATAAGTGGTTATCTCTATCTTTTTCCTAAAAAAGTAGTAGCTCCATTAATTTCTGGATCTCTTATAGGTTAAAACGATTAAAGGCTGGAACATCTTTTCTTTGAGGGGGTGGCGATCTATCTCGATAGGATGAGTACTTGGGTCTTAGATATGTTTTACCCTAATTATCATAAGGGCGATAATCTTTTAGTTTTGTATGTATCTTTATTGTTCCTCCTTACTTCGGTCCATTCTTGAGCTTTATTTTCTACTCTAGGCAGCCTTTCCTTTATCTGAGTAAATGGGGTAATATTTGAATTTTTGTTAGATCAGTCAAATATGGTTTAGATTTTTTCTGGTAATTATTAAATCTAGGTCTTTTTCTAAAAAATTTATTGGCTTAGTCATTCCCATCTCTTTGATATCATTTTTTTATTATTAACAATGATCGATGTTTCAAGTTTATCTAATCTCTCCATAATTATTTTGCATTTCACTGATAATTTTATCTAAAGTCTCTAGATGTTTGGTTCTCTGATCCACTACAATTTGCATCATAGTGATAGAGAATGATTCCAGTGCTCCTTCCCATATTCTGATAAATCTTTTAGCTTCTCTATCGAAAGTGGGATACTTTGTGAATCTAAGACCTCGTGGTGTTATTTGGTCTTTTAGGTACTTTTCCATCGTAAAAAGACCGAATAGTTTGAAACGTGTTAGTGTTACCAGACTTTCCTGTTTTTACTTACAGCCTGTGCTGCTGCTGTTTACTGTATATCTGTTTTTATTCTGAAGTAAAATGTCTTGCCTACCTTATATGATAGTTTGATTCATACTTACTTGGAAAAGGAGGAGATTGAGGTGTCGTGCTGATAACTTGAATAAGCTTATTATTCACCTGCTGATACAACCAGAGCCTGCTTTCTAATGCTCTGAAGATTGTGAGTGACCTATTACCTCTGTTATTGATCCATTCTATTGTAAACAGAATTATGCTATGTCTATTTTGTATACTATCTTTTACAGAATGATCAGGAGGTCTCACAGTACTAAGTATTAATCACTGTGTTTGTTGCACCCCCATCACTGTGCTTGCTGTTAGTTATAAATATATAATTGTGCCTATAATATTTACACATATATTAATGTACATTTATATATGCATAATACACAGAGAAATGTAATTAATATGTAACATATGTAATGAGCAGATATTGGCCAAGTCTTGTTGCTAGGTGCATACTCCAGCACAATAACGTATTTAAAGTGAAGAGCGCACCCACAGGACTTCAAAATAAACAAGATAATGCCATTTTTTTACAGTTGTGTACTACATACATTCACCATTTCAGTCCCATTACGAAACTTTCCTTAATATGTCAAGGTAGTTGGACTGAAACATTGATTACATGCAAAGGCACGTCTGCTTAAAATAAATCTGCACTTTTGTTTATTTTGAAGCCTATGAGTGTTTTTTTCGTCACGTTGGAGTAATCGTTTTTAATTGTAAATTATCTTTTCTAACTCTGTATCAGCACACTATGCTTGGGAAACGCATTATTGGCTGGTAAATAATTTTTTCCAGAGCTGCTTTTAGTTCCCAGTCTGGCCCAGTGGATAACACGAGTTATAGAACAGAGTTGAGGAGAGTAGTGACAAGAAATTACCACGGAGTAGGTAGGGCAGCCTAGTATAGATGCATAGTGCACTGATGACAGGGCAAAAAAAAATATATCAGAATTATTGTGTAATCAAAAGGCAAACTTTACTAGGTCCAGTGGGCAACAGGTTGTGTGTGCTGGCCCCTCAGTCAATATCGAGAGATAGTGAGGTGGGAATTACACTATTTTCAGCAGCTCCAAAGAGGCTCCTCCAATCGAACCAGGGTGTCAGGCAGTCCGGTGTGCTGCTGAAGCTCGATGTTGCAGCTTCTCGGCAGTGCGTACCTTGTAAGCAGGTGTGCCGACGTGTGGGTTATGCATGCTGTGCTGGAAGTAGAGAGGTTTGTTGTGCCACCATGGGAACGAGTCGTGGCGAACATGTAGGCTACAACCGTGATTGTAAGATAGCTTCTGCTCCACTGTCTTTTTCACAGTGTCCCCCTGGGGAGATGCTGGTAGCATTGAGGTAAGTGGTAACGATTAGCAGCATGGTTCTGGGGTGTTGCAACTCCGCCAGCAGGAGGAGGGATAGGTATCCCGTCCCAAAGCTTCACCCAAAACAGTTTGCAAGTGCGGTCAAAAGTCGCAAGGAACTGCTCCACATTTGATAATAAAAGCAGGATTCTAGCCAAAAATAGAGCAAGATTGCCCAATTTAAAGGCATTTTAGGTGGTTTTTCCAGAGGAGCTGCAGCATCATGCAGCTGACTCAGTCTGCCATCAGGCCCCCCAATGTAAGGTTTTTTTTTTTTTTTTTGTCTTGTTTTGAATAGATGTGTAAAAGTCTAAATTTTGAGTACTTTTGTTGCCTCTCTCATATATTCTACCATACCCTTTAAGTAGCTCTAATGTAGAGTAATTTTCTGAGGGTCTTTGAAGGGAAATGTGTTCACATGAAAACAAAATCATTGTATTTTGCGATCAGCATCAATTTACTGAGATTACTATGAAATTTCTTTATAGTCACTGAATGTTTCTCTGCCTTTTACTGGACTAAAATAGCTTTGCTTTCTTTTATTCCTTTTAGGACATGTCCCCATCCCACGACTAGCAGCCTATGCAGCATCCAAAGCAGCTCTCACAATGTATTGCGCAGTAATGCGCCAGGATCTCATCAAATGGGGGGTTCAAGTAGCTGCAGTTCATCCCAGCGGCTTCAAAACAAGTAAGTTAATGGGTAAATGTAAATGCACAATTCAGGCTATAACGGGTAGCTGTGAGAGTTTGATTACTGTAAAACTGTGTGTATTTAAAGAACACATTCTCCAATTTAAACCCATTTGAATCCCTGCACTGCATATTTATTTACATGGGTACATATGGAGTAGAGTCTTGAAGGGACAATTTAGGCACCATAACAACTTCATCTAAATTAAGTTGTTATGGTGCCAGGAGGCCCCCAGGAGAAAGCTTACTTCAAGGGGTTAAACTGCTTTCGAACGGTTTAACGCCGATGTTGCCTCTATCGCCAGTCTCAGCTTCCCCCAGTCAATCAGTAACTACCCATTCACAAAACTGGCTTGCAAAAGAAGGTACATTTAACTCCTTGATGTAAGAGTGCGCCTGGGGGCCTCTTGGCACCTTAAAAACTTCATTTAGATGCCTGGAGTGTTCCTTTAAGCTGTGGTATCAAAATCATTCCCTATGGTTTAGCTTAGATATTTAATAGTAAACATAGTACATATCATTATTCGTAGCATTTTTAAGCTTAGAAAGCAATAATTTGACTCTAGAAATCACCCTGCTTTGTAGAAGACCCTCAAGAATGCAGCTTAGCCAACCATCCTGTTTATTTTATTCTTTTTTTCCTTTTTAAGGGAATGTATTGTTTTTTTCTCAGCTAACCCCATCTGTTTCTGTTTTTATTTATAACAGATATTTTTGACTCTCATGAAAACTTGTCTAGCCAAAACAGGAATATTTTGGATAGTTTAATGCCTGATGTAAAAGAGGATTATGGAGAAGAATACCTGGAGACATTTAAAGATTTACACCATGAAATGTTTGCAACTTCCTCTTCCGACCTCACACCCGTCCTAGAGGACGTGTGCCACGCTTTATTGGCACGAAATCCCCATTTTTCATACACCCCAGGTAGATTTGCGCACTTCATCCCTTGTTTGTTCCGGAATTTTCCTCTTTGGGTTTATGATCACTTTGCCAAAAAAATCTTCCAAATCCACAGGAATATCCTTCCTCGATCTTTACAGCTATCTCAGACTAAAAACTGTAGATCATAATCTTCTACCAAAGAACTGGAAATATCAACCTGCAAAGAGTTGGCAGAAAAGAGAATGGAATACTTTTCATACAGGGTTTTAAATGTTTACAAAACAAACACGATAACAAAAAAACACACACACTAAAGACATTTGTCAGATCCTTCCTAATGAGCGTACTATTTTTTTTTTATGTGTTTTGTAATTTTTAGTTTAACATTTTTAAAATGTAGGTGATTTCAAAGACGTAGCGATTATACATCAAAACAATGGGGAAGCTTTGCAGTGTAACCTAATTTTCCAGGATTTACGAAAGGTGTCCAAGGAGTCATGTAGCTGAGCTGTCAATTTTTAAATGTCTGTTTTACTATAAACCTCCTGATATATTGAGACGTTAGCATTTTAAGTGTATAATGTTGATAACAGAAATAATAAACATTTATTACTTTTAGACATTCAATTTCATTTGAATTGACTGTGGGTGAAAAAAGTGATACGACCACTAAGGAGTCAGAGTCCTTTTCTTGGAAAAGAGGGGGGAAGGTAAAAGCATGGTTGTACGATATAATAAGTCCACCGTCAATATCATGAATTTCCCAGAATTTGGTAAAGGGGCAGTTTAATTTTGTGTTGGAATATAGAACAGATCACCTTTTGCAAACTTGCGGAGTAAAAGGCTAACAAAGGCCACATCAGTAAACCGTTAAGAAGGTTTAATAAAGTCATGTGTGGCAATAAAGATTTGGAACCAGTGCCAATTTAATAAAGTAGAGCAGCAAAGTTTCATGAAGGCTTGAGATGGATTTAGTGCTGTCATTGGAAAAAAAAAAAAAACCCTGCCAATAAATTACTATTTATGTTTTCCGGGTAAAATACTTTACTGCTACCTGAAAACTTATATAGACCATTCCACCAATGAGCTGGCTTCGCTCGGAGAGCGACCAGAAGCTCCCTCCTGCTATGAGGAAGGAGGAAGCATGCCTGTTAACACCCCAATAAATAAGTAAAACCATTCCTAAACTTTTTAATGCTGGCATACCTTTCTTTAGTTACATACTACACACATGACATGCGCATAGTGGCCTTATCGGCATATCCAGCTTAAATTTAATACCCACCCCCATTAAAACGTAGACTACAATGTAACGTTGGAAAATATTACAAACTGCAAATTATATTTCCTATACACGAAAATATATATGGGTGGATTGGCGCTATTAATACTAATATAAAGGTGGTGAACAGCAACTACCCCCAAGTGCCCAGTAAATCACCAAAAGGCACTATACAAATATAGTAGAAAAAAGAAATATAGAAGGGGGGTGCTATAAAAACATAATATACTTATATCTGTACACCGATAGATTCCTCAGTAGTCTACCGAATCAGTCTAGAAAAATATAAACAAAATGCACATAGCATAATACTGTATGATGAAATTGATCTGAACAATTTTGGTATTGGGTCACTCACGATATGCAGAGCCTATTAAAGCAGGCTCTGACTGTATAGACTCCTCAAGTCTCCTGTAGACAGAATAATTCAGCGAGATCAGCTTCAGCCGCATCCAAGTATTCCCCCGGTCACACCACACCACAGCTGAAATCACCAAGTGGGTAAGTATAAAGGGATTTATCCCTGGTTCGGAGCCACCAATGATCTCAAACCTACCACTCACTGTAACCCCAGTGAGTATTTGCCACTCAACCTAACCCTGCAAGTTCTTAACTCAATTTACCCCGCCACAGCTCAGGTCTTGACCACCTCAAGCCACCTGAGCGCCCCCACCCCTCAAAAAGAGTGCCTTGCTAATACCCTCCTGAAAGCCAAGATTAAGTATATCATAACCAACGTCAGAGAAATGCATCCCATCCGGCCGATAATACCCAGGAAGCATCCTTTCCAGTTCCTGATGCCTCACCAGTACTCCACCTGTCTGCTTTATGAAAACTGACATAGTCTTATTAAGCTTTCCCCTACATTGAGCCACAGCGGCAAGGACCCCAGCATGCCATTTAATGCTACCGAGGGATCATCTCGGACCACACCACAATCACGTCAGGAACCAGTTCCCATATCCGGTCCACATCCCTCTTCATAAGCCTCACTAATTCTCTCTTGGGAATAAGCCCCAAATAATTTCCCACAGCATGAATTAATATAATGTCTGGGGGCCGACCCACTCCCAAACGTTTGAAAATCTCTTTTCTCACACCTAACCATTATAGAAACATTTAAATACATAAAGGAATCAACACAGTAAAGGAGGAGACTATATTTAAAAGAAGAAAAACTACCACAAGAGGACATACCGTAGTTAGATTGGCAAAGGTTTAAAAATAATATTGGGGGGGCGGGGCCTGACAGCCAAGATGGCCAGACGTGCTCTCTAAGAGCTCTTGCACTGGAGGGCACAAAAATTGACAATCCTGGTAAATCCTACCAAGCCAACAACCCATGGTGCCCAGAAAACGACACAGAACCACACGAGGAACAAAACGGTACCTATCATGCACCGCAACGATACACAAGCACACGAACCGGCCACGCGGCCTATCTTGCAGCGAAGCCTGAAGCCTGGGGGAGGCGGCCGATTGCCCGGCACAGGACCCGCTAGCAAGCGAGAAATACATGATGCCCAGCCTTCCCCTTCCCCTTCCCCCCTCTAGACCGGCAGGGGATATCCCGGTCCTCGCTGGGGACGATTACCCGCACAACAAGGCACGAACAAACGACAATACTTGCTGAAAAACAATGCTGTCAAGGCCCAAACAAGATGGCGCCAAGGTGCCACCTGCATCAAACAGCTCCCCTGCAAAACCACCCGATAGCACACTGGACTTCTTTGACCAGTTCTGCACTAGCCTATGGTCTAAACTCTACAACAGGGGTCGGCTCTTCAAGCTGGCGAGGAAAGAGGCGGCGGCATGGATTCGCCCTGCCACCCGGCGCCTCCTGTGCGGATGCCCGCCCCGAGCCCCCAGAACGGCCCTCAGACAGAGACAAGGTAGGAAATCGGAGTGGTGGGGAGCGGAGACCGGCCTCCCGGCAGCGCAGGACCACCGGGTTTGCCCGACCCGCTCACCGGCAACCGAAGCCACCGACCAACAGAGAACGTCCCCGCACGTACGGACTCATGCTGCAAGCCTATATCAAGCACCCACCATATCTGGGGCAACCCAACACCAGCAGCAAGGTATGACCGACCAACCAACCCCACCAATCCATGCCCACTTACCGATCCCAAACAGGGACCCAAGCAGTCTCCAGCGTACCTTACTCTTACTCAACTATGTTTGTCGGAGAGACCGCGGGACACACCTGCAAAGCAGGAGCAGAGATCAGTAATGGTCCCCTATGATCAGCAAGACTCTCTTACTTTATTCGTAGCAGACAACGTTTACCAATCCTGATCACCAATAGTATAGGCCATTTCCACACTTCCATATACCGTTGGTGTTGTGTTATATCTTGATGAAACAAAACTAATTCCTGCATGCTAAACTTAAACCACAGACAGTGAATACAACTGTCACTGCTATCGCCAAGCGTTAATAATGTGTCACCAACACTTTTAACATAAAAGCTGTCTTTCTTAACAATGCAATGCTACATATATATGTCTCAGCGTAACTAGCCTTGTTATATACACGTTTAACCTAGCATGCTAAAATCTAATTCAATGATGTTTAATAGCCTGTTACCCTCATGATGTTAAATATATATATAAAAAAAAAAGTGCTGTCTCAACTGCCACACTTTTAAATGTTTTTAGAAATGCCTACAGATGCTATTGTGGCTATGCATGCTTGTTGTCACTTTTCGCACAAATAAAAAAAAACATTAAAAAATATCAGGAAGTATTACTTTACTGAGAGGGTAGTGGATGCGTGGAATAGCCTTTCAGTTGAAGTGGTAGAGGTTAACACAGTAAAGGAGTTTAAGCATGTGTGGGATAGGCATAAGGCTATCCTAACTAGAAGATAAGGCCAGGGACTAATGAAAGTATTTAGAAAACTGGGCAGACTAGCTGGGCCAATTGGTTCTTATCTGCCGTCACATTCTATGTTTCTATACCCCTGAAAACCCATCCAACATAGAAAAAACTGAGGCTCGTGAGAAACCCAGCTGCATTCCCTGTTTCCGAAGAGCGTCTCTCCGGTGCGCCCAATAGATGGAGTGGCCGATTAACCATGCCACCCAACCTAAAACGAGAACAAGAATGTAAACATTGTGGAACCACAAACCACCCACCCAATCATGCCCAACATCTTTAAACAATCCGATGCGGGTGTACGTAAGAACGAAATCGGATCGATTCCCACCGAGCTTTCCGCTTGACTAGATCTTTGCCAAGCCCGAGCCGAGATGCCTCTGTTGCTGCCCCAATCCGGAAGGAGTGCGTCCTAAACTCTAGAGGGTCCAAACCCAAACTCTGTAGACCCAGACAGCATACACTAATAAACTGGAAGCACGACAGAGATGACTCGTCTTCATGAATCAAAAACAAGCCAGCAACTTCTGACCGAACCACCGTAAATAAGACATAGCACATGAGACCGGGCATAAGACTGAACCAACCAAGGAAAACAACGTGACCCGATACAATATTCTGAACACGTCAGTTTTGGACCTGCGAGATCGCGACATTCGCCAGCTGGACCCCCTCCTGCAGCTGCCTGGTTGCTACTAACTATCTCTCCAACCCGAAATGCGCCAAAAAAGGCCCACACGAAAGCCACCGTGAACAGTACCACCTCGAAACCCAAAAAACACACTGTAGGTAACGTCGTCACCAACCGTTGAAGGACCTCAAAAGTTACCGGACGTCTACTATCCAACAAACCCTTACCCTTCCGAAAACCTTTGAGAGCCTGCCTGATGACGAACTGTTTTGTGAGGTCTTCCCATCCATTCAATTTAAAAAGAAATGCTAGTGCCGCCAGGGTCCGGTGAACCGCCAATGCCTGTCCAGCAAACAGACGACACATAAACCACAAGAGCGAATCTAAATGCCCTTCTCTTGAATTTTGCCACCCAGTACACCCCAAGACCTCATCCCATGCCCTCCATACTTTGACGTCCCTGGCGCTAACAACTGCCGTATCAGCCCTCCATACAGGACGTCCCGAGCCAATCACATCTCCTCCAGACATCCCTGACCAACCTCCTGTGCACCCGGAGCCACCATCCGAAAGCGCTCCCACTGTGAACGAGACAATGCATCAGTCACCAGATTCAGATAACCAGGCACGTTTCGTGCCTGGAACACGATATTCAAAGACATGCAAAACAACACAAAAAGCCGGAGCAAATGCACTACGGGAACAGAGCACGCCGACATACTATTAATGGCATGAACCACAACCATGTTATCCGTAAAAAAGACCAAACGCTTGTTTCTCAGCTCCTCACCCCATAATGACAAAGCAACCAATAACTGGAACAACTCGAGAAAGGCCAGAATACCCATCACTGGCTTCCCCATCCATTCTACCAGCCACTGTGCCGGCGAAGTACGCACCAAAGCCCACACTGCCAGACGCATCTGTGAACAGTTAGAGATCTGCAGAGAACTTAGTCGGGCACCGAAAGTAAATAAGGGGATCGAATCCCACTTGTGGCCCTCGCCAGAAACCAGTTGAAAACCCTCCCTATGGGAATCACTCGACATGCGAAGTTAAGGCTTCCAAGCAGCGACTGCATTTCCTGCAGCATTACCTTACGTGCGCTCTGAACTGCCCCCACCTTTGCCCTTAGTGCGGTCAGCTTGTTGGATGGTAAGTGACATTCCCCAGCCAGTGACTCAATCTCCAGACCTAAGAAACTGAGACAAGTCGTTGGGCCAACTGTCTTTTCGACTGCAAACGGCACCCCAAAGAACGTAACACGCAACTGCATGCCTCCGAACCGGCGGGGCCGATGCACAAAAAATCATCCAGGTGGTGAACCACGGAACCACCCCCGTCTCATCCCTAACCACCTATTCCAGGAAGGTACTGAATTTTTCAAAGTATGCACACGATATTGACCACCCCATAGGCAAGCAAAGATCCAGAAAGTATGCACCGTCGGAAAAAACAGCCCAGAAGATGATGAAAGTCTAGCTGGACCATCAACAACCTAAAAGCCGACTCCACATCAGCGTTTGCTATGAGAGCGCCAGAGCCTGCTTTCCTCACCAACTCAACCGCATGGTCGAATGACAGAACAGAGCTCCACGCCGATATCATTGTTGACCGTGGACCCTTTTGGGTACGACAAGTGGTGTATCAGCCTAAACTTAACCTTTTCTTTCTTAGGAACAACCCCCGGTGGTGAAATCCGTAGGTCTCCAGGAGAAGGTACCCCAAATGGCCCCGCCATCCTCCCCAGCTGCACCTGCTTAAATAATTTTTCCTGCACTACTCCGGTATACTGAAGGACCGACGAGTGACAACCCTTTCCCTGAATGGAATAAAAAAGCCTTTTGAAAACCCCACCCGCAACAATCTCGCATCTTCCTGGTTAGCGTTAGTCAAGGCCACATTGCGCCGACCTTCACCGGTGTTAGCCTCAGCGGAAGTAGACTGGGCCGCGAATGTGCCCCTGCCTCCTCCAGATGTAGCCGTACCTCTCTTGAAGCACTTGTAGTAACCGTGAGCTCCCCCACAGCCGGAGCACTCACGCTTGAACGTGGCTCCCCACTTGCACTGTCCCTCGTTGAAGAGCCAACAAAATCATTTTTTCTGAGCGGTCGACAAGGAGGAAGCTGCTCCCACACTCCCCCCCTTCCCCCCCCTCCCCAAAAAGGGGGAGGCCTTTTCTGTCATCACCAATTTCATCCAAAGCAGCAGGTCCATCTGGTCCCACTGCATTCCTGGATTTGCCGACAAGCGTTGCCTAAATTGTTAATCATACTTCCACTATGCTAATCCGCCATATGTACGATAAGCCTCCAATATGCCATCTAAGTAGCAAAAGAACTGGGAACAACGCTCCATGAATTTTTCCCCCCAGTACACCCGCTAAGATACAAAAGACCCGCAGCCAGTTCCTGAAAGACTTTGATATCTTACAATACCTGAGCCTTTTTTCCTCCTCCTTCTTACAATCCTTAAGGTCATCCTCTTTCAAATTAATATACTCCTCTAGCGGGAGCAGGGAAAAAATTTCTACAAATTCCCCGCCAAATCATTTCTTTGATGTCCTGCTTAAGATGACATCCTATGGGACCGGCGAACGACATGTGCACGTTCTGTCGTGCCGCATCCCACATACACCCCAACAATTCGCTCTGCTCATCCCCTCCTCCCGCCGCAGTGTTGGCAGGAAGCGTCCCCACTTTTTTTATTGCCAAGCACGTGGACCCAGCACCACCAACCTCTTACGCTTCCGCCCTCTGCCTCTGTTTTGCTGCCTCTGTCTGCAGGCTCCCATACTCTCCCAAACTGCATTCCCCGAACTTCCCCTTCGCTCCAAGTGTGCAATAAAAAACTTAAACTATCCAAGAGACCCCCTGTATTTGGTGTAGAGGGTGACTTACCACCATGACCCCCGGACAGATCTGGCCGCGGGGGGAGCAGTCCTTCTGTCAACTTCCACGTCCTGGCACCTTTCAAGCACCGCATGCGACAGATCAGGAGCCCTGAAATAAGAAGCACACCTGAGTAGTCTGTCCACAGTGACCTCTACCCGTCTAGTCCTAGGTCGCTCCGCCTCCCCACCCTTTCCCAGTCTGCGCATGCTGTCCTGAACGGCCGCAAGGAGTACGTATTTCTTCTCCTACTAGCTGACTGGGAGGCACTGTGGCAGCACCGGCTACATCTGGCTGAAGAGACCGACCGGCTGATGTGTGCACCAGCCGGCCACCCCGCTCAGATGCGGATAAAACTGAGTATTTTGCCTGGGAGCGTCTCTGTGGTCCTCCCGCTGAGGGCCAGCCACCATGGCCTCATTCTCCTCCTCCTGGCCGGCCTGGCGCTGCACCAGCTCCCTGGCCCCCGACAGGGCTGCAATAGAAACTGTGCTATCCCCACAGTTAAGACCTCGCCCGGTGGGAGCCTGAACTGCGCTGGGGACCCTTTCTCTGCCAACCAACCGTGCTTCTTTGTATGGGCGTGCAACCTAAATGGGGACCCTGGCCTCAGTCGGAGTTTGGACCGTTTTAGGGGAACCCCCCCTTCTAACCTTCCTGGCCCACTCACCCCTAAGTTCACCCATGTCCCTGAGAGGATGTGGTGATGACTGGCCATCTGAGGGACTGTGATCTGACTCACCGCTTCTATTGCCTGCATGTAGTGCAGCCTCCCAACACCTGGTGGCGCTTACCATCCTCTGGGAGCCTGCCGCCGCCCGAAACTTTGCCGTTTTCCTGTCCACTGCCTCACGACCGGGCGCCTTACAACCGCGGTCACGTGTTCTTTGACGACCAGGCCCTGTGCTGCGGTTCACAAGCGGCACGGGCCACACCACTGCATTTAATCTGGACACTCCACCGCCTGTTTTCCGGCCAGGATCTCCTGCATGAGCTCCAGTGCTCCACCTCCTCCTTCTTGCCGGAATGGCGCCAGGACTAAGGCACTCCGGCAGCCTTGTCCTTCGAGTTGGCCAGCTCGCTGGAATCGATGATGGGCCTGATGACGTTCCCGGCATTCTGAGCCTCTCTTGGGTCCATCCTGTGCTCCGCCACCATTGACCGGACATTTCACCAAGAAGGCCTCCACTGGATCCACCTGAAAAACAAAGAGGGAGACACCGGCCCTACACAACTACAGGTAAGGGTGGCTGATTAGAAAGGGGGCAATCTTTAAGATGGCCACCATATATACTCCCCCCTAAGCCCACCCTTACTAACCCCTTCCCACTTACTTCCTATGCCTGCCCCCAGGGCCGGTGCAAGGATTTTTGCCGCCCTAGGCAAAAGTAAAGTTTGCCGCCCCCCATCCCCCCCCCCGATATGACATCACAATGCCCCATGTTAACTAACGCAAGTGCTGCAGTGCCACCGTGTTTACATTAAAAGGCCTGCAGGGACAGGCTATAGACACCAGAACCACTACATTAAGCTGCAGTGGTTCTGGGGACTATAGTGTTTCTTTAATGTAAATTAGAGATTAGTGCCACAAATAATATACTAGATTGCCTACTTACAATCAGATAAGGATGGTGATGGGCTCTACCTGCAGTCTGGCTCCACTGGTCTGGTGTAGAACAGGCTCTCTGGAGGCTGTTTGTGTTCTGGGAGAACAGGAAGAAGGCTCCATTTTTTTTAAGGCCCTTTGCACAGCTCAAGGTCTGGGCACCAGGGTCCACCTTCATGTTCCACCAATTAGTTTGTTCACAGGAGTAGGGGATGTCCTGATATGTGTGTAAGGAATGCATTGTGTGAATCTGTGTTTGTATGTGTAAGGGCTGCAATGAGTGTTTCTGTGTATGTACGGGATGCAGTGTGTGCGTCTGTAAGGGGTGCATTGAGTGTGTGTAAGGAATGCATTGTGTGTTTCTGTGTGTGTAAGGGTTGAATTGCTTGTGTGTGTGTGTCTGTGTGTAATGCATTGTGTGTTTTTCTGTGTGCAAGGGGTGCATTGTGTGTGTGTGATGGATGTCAATCTCTCCCCCCTCCCTTGTCACTCTCTTCTCCCCCTCTCCCTCCCTCGTCACTCTTCTCAACCCCCCTTGTCCCTCTCTTCTCCCCCCTTGTCCCTCTCTTCTCCCCCCTCTTGTCCCTCTCTTCTCCCCCCTCCTCCCTTGTCACTCTCTTCTCCCCTGCGTGTCCCTCTCTTCTCCCCCTCCCTTGTCACTCTCGTCTCCCCCGTTGTCACTCTCTTCTCCCCTCCCCACTCTCATTCCCCCTCCTAATCCCGTCAATTCCCCTCCCTGTCAATTTATCCCCCCCCCTTTCAATTTATTCCCCCCACCCTGCCTGTCCATTTATTCCCCCACCCTGCCTGTCCATTTATCCCCCCCCTCCCTGTCCATTTATTCCCTCCCCCTCCTGTCCATGTATTCCCTCCCCCTCCCTGTCCATTTATTCCCCCCCTCCCTGTCCATTTATTCCCCCCCTCCCTGTCCATTTATTCCCCCCCTCCCTGTCCATTTATTTCCCCCCCCTGTCCATTTATTCCCCCTTCCCTGTCTGTCCATTTATTCCCCCCTCCCTGTCTGTCCATTTATTCCCCCCACCCTGCCTGTCCATTTATTCCCCCCTCCCTGTCCTCCCCCCCTCCCTGTCCATTTATCCCCCCCTGTCCATTTATTTCCCCCCCTCCCTGTCCATTTATTTCCCCCCCGTCCATTTATTTCCCCCCCTCCCTGTCCATTTATTTCTCCCCCCTCCCTGTCCATTTATTTCTCCCCCCCTCCCTCTTCATTGATTTCTCCTCCTCCCCTCCCTGTCCATTTATTTCTCCCCCTCCCTGTCCATTTATTTCTCCCCCCCCCTTCATTGATTTCTCCTCCTCCCCTCCCTCTCCATTTATTTCTCCCCCTCCCTGTCCATTTATTTCTCCCCCCCCCTTCATTGATTTCTCCTCCTCCCCTCCCTCTCCATTTATTTCTCCCCCCCCCCCCTTCATTGATTTCTCCTCCTCCCCTCCCTCTCCATTTATTTATCTCCCCCCCCCCTCTCTATTTATTCCCCCCACCCTCCCCTACCTCTATAGTAGCGTGGCCGAGCTCTGTATCATGGTCCGCGGGTACAGGGAGCTTTTGTTTCCTGTACCCGGCGGACTAACAGGAAGTGAACACCAGTGTTCACTTCCTGTTAGTCCGTCCGAGTACAGGAGACAGATGCTCCCTGTACCGGCGGACTATACTGCGCTCGGTCACGCTACAGAGAGGGAGTGACAGGAGGGAGCGCTGAGCGCTTCCCTCCTGTCAGCCCCCTCCCTCTCCTCATGCTGTGCCCGGGCGGTGCGCCCTCATGGACGCACCAGCCCGGGCAAAGCTGCAGCCGCCTGAGGCTCTCTACAGAGCGCTCGGGCGGCTGCAGCATTAGGGGGGCCGGCGCTCCTGGCGGCGCCCCTTCCCAAGGGGCGCCCTAGGCGGCTGCCTAGTCCGCCTTACAGGTAGCGCCGGCCCTGCCTGCCCCTAGATCTGTCCGGGCCCATTCCACCTACTATGTTATTCCATGGGCTACAGGATGGATAATATAATAAGCAACAAACAGGATCTAATGCATACTTCACGCTAAAACAAAATCCTCTGACAATTTACAATGGAATGCCAGTACTTTACTGCTGTTCATGAGAGCAATGAAATATGCAAAATAATTTTTTTGAAAAAATACATATTTGTGATTATCTAAACTGTTATGAAAATGAAAACATAGACCAGGCTACCAAATGGAGAAACCTTTACATTTCAAAATTACAGGTTGTATTCTGTGCAGATTCAACTCATCCTTTCATCTTTTAGAGGTCAATTGTATGAGTACTGTTGAGCTTGGTAATCACATCTATACATAATATTAAGGCTTTTCATCCAGGCACAGTGCCATATGCTAATACTGTAGGAGATGGATTGTGAATGCAACCAGATTTATAGTAAAAGAGGCAACAGAATCGGAGGGAAATTTTTGCCATCTATGTTTCATTAATAAATCTGTGCTGTTCCCTAGTGTATTTAAATATTTATACTTTACATCTCATTACCATAAAACTCAAAGATATATTGTTAAATATGCACTAGTAAGGAACACAATATTATATGTCACGTAGTTTAAGCTAATGAGTCACACAGATTTTGTTTTCAATTACAAAATGTATTTGTATAAATTGATGATACTCTACTTGCTTGTTCTATAATTTCTGAATTTGTTTTAAGTATATAATAGATTTTCCCCTAGTATTATACAGAAATTTGTAAGGGTGTACACACATATTTGCATGCATTTGTGTTTATTGCCAGTAGAGTAATCTGGTTTATACAAATTACAACTATGGCTACATGTTAATAAACATGTTTAGATATTGGTTGGTTAGAGCAAAGGTAATCCCAATCAGACCACCTCACCAGTAAATGTCCATGGTAAGGTAAGATAAATACACCTGTCTAAACCAAAATACTCAGACTATAAACGTGTTTGAGCAGTGCCTTAAAGTACCTCCTTTCCACGATTGTACTGCGCTGTGGAATATGTAGGAATTATGTAAATAATTATAATAGTAATTACAACTTTTAGTGATAACAGGGAAGGGTAACAGTGCTTCTCTCTGGTTTGATTTAAAATTAAATATTTGTAACAATAATATTTGTAAAGTACATTGTGTGTTCATATAAAAACACACTTTTTTTTAATAAAAAAATGGTAAAAGTGAAATTAAAATCAGCATGACTTTATTATGTGAACTGTAAGTGGATGATGGACCAGAATAATTGAAAACATGTCTGTAAAGATACATCCACAAACCATGTGGCCTGGTTAATCTGATGCATGCACTCGCTGAGATGTACTGCTGGGGATACTCTTCTAAGACCAACTTCTAAACTTTTAGCCTGAAAACATTCTGTAAGATCTCGGTATCAGCAAGTGGATGGCACACAATGATTATAGGTGTTTCTTTAGGGCACCTAGTGTTATTTACTGCACGAAAAATACATTGAGATACAGAGCAGCAAAATAACACAAAGATAAAACATATAAACAAAACCATATAACTGTTCAATTCACTGAGTGAGAGTTTTTTTTAGATCGTCTTAATTGTAGAAGTTGCTGAGAGTAAAGGCATTTTATTTACACCAATTCATTTATACACTTATTTACTGCAGTTTAATTGCTCTGGAATTCCTTGATGCAAGCATACACATCACAAAAAAACTTCACTCATGTTAAAAGATCATTATAGTGTCAGTAAAACAAACTTGTTTTCCTGACACTATATAACCCTTAGGTCCCCCCCACTCTCAGGCCCCCCTCCCGCTGGGCTGAAGGGGTTAAAACGCCTTCAGCTACTTACTTTAATCCAACGCCGGGCTCCCTCGGCGCTGGTGACCTCTCCTCCCACTCCGACGTCAGTTCCTGAGTGGAATGCGCATGTGCAGCCAGAGCCGCGCGCATTAAAAACCGCCCATAGGAAAGCATTTCTCAATGTTTTCCTATGGACGTTCTGCACGCTGGATGCGATTTTCGAAGAAGCGCCTCTAGCTCCTTTCAGGAAGACAGCCACTAGAGGCTGGATTAACCCTGCAATGTAAACATAGCAGTTTCTATGAAACTGCTATGTTTACATCTGAAGGGTTAAAACCTGGGGGACCTGGCACCCAGACCACTTAATTGAGCTGAAGTGGTCTAAGTGACTATAGTGGTCCTTTAACTTTGCAGCCACTTGCAACCGTGCATTGCTGCTTAGTCTCATGCTTCCAAATTAATACAAGCAGCACAGATCTAAAAAACGGTTTAACACTGAATGTAAGGATGTGGTGCCAGGCGACTCTAGACACTATGACCACTTCAATTAGATAAATCAGTTACAGTACCTACAGTGTCTATTTAACTGTGTATAAGTGTATGTGTGTTTGTGAGTCTGTGTGTGTGTGTTTCCATATGAGCCTGTTTGTATGTATAGCAATGTGTGAGTCTGTAAAGGGGTGCAGAGTTTGACGCTGAACGCTTCCCATAGAAATGCATTGATTCAATGCATCTCTATGAGGAAATACAGATTGGCGCCTATGTGGCATTTTGGCTTGCATGTGCAATAGTCTCCCAATGCTTTCCTATGGGAAAGCATTGGGTTGGATGAGATCAAGACTGATCATCTCTACCATGGAGGTGGAGCGAGATTGGCTTGGCCCTGTAAATTAGGTGTTAAACTATAGAACTATAGTGTCAGAAATACGTGTGTATGGTGTTCCTTTATGCACTTTGGCATTTGTATGTGGCAAGGAACGAGTTAAACTGCCGTGTAGTCATAGATATAGAAAATCCAGGGAAACTTGTTAATTTTTGGCATTTGGGCAGTTAGACAGGTAGCTGGGCAGAAGTGGTGCCACTGTTGTATACTGGGACTGAAGCTGGCATGGGATTGAGTGAAGGTAGCTAGTGTTAAAAGCTCAGGAAGCTGGGATAGAATAAAATGTAGCAGCGCAAGCGCAATCCTGTCAGCGGTTACTGAGGGAGGAGCGATACAGATGGACACCGCCGCGCCTTCCCTCCTTCTGATTTTATTTTAATTGTTGTGATGTCATATAGTATTGATGGTAAAAGTCATCCTTCTTACTTACAGTAACCTATCCTATAACAAACAGTACTTACATTAACCTATCCTATAACAAGCAGTATTTACAGTAACCTATCCTATAACAAGCAGTACTTAAAGTAATTACCATATAACAAACATTACTCAGTTACCTAGCTCATAACATGCAGTACTTACAGTAGCCTACCATATAACAAACAGTACTTACAGTAATTACCATATAACAAACAGTATTTACAGTAATTACCTCATAACAAACAGTACTTGCGATATAACAAGCAGTATTTACAGTAACTACCTCATAGCAAGCAGTACTTACAGTAACCAACCTCATAACAAGCAGTACTTACAGTAACCTACCTCACAACAAGCAGTACTTACAGTAATTACCATATAACAAACAGTACTTACAGTAGTTACCATATAACAAACAATAATTGCCTTGTAACAAGCCATACTTACAGTAATTACCATATAACAAACAGTAATTGCCTTAAACCAAGCAGTACTTGCAGTAACCTACCTCATAACAAGCAGTACTTACAGTAATTACCATAAAACAAACAGTACTTACAGTAACCTACCTCACAACAAGCAGTATTTACAGTAACCTATTCTATAACAAGCAGTACTTACAGTAACCTACCGCACAACAAACAGTACTTACAGTAACCTACCTCATAGCAAACAGTACTTAGAGTAATTTCCATATAACAAGCAGTACTTACAGTAACCCACCATATAACAGACAGTACTTACCATATAACAAGCAGTATTTACAGTAATTACCTCATAACAAACAGTACTTACAGTAATTACCTCACAGCAAGCAGTACTTACAGTAACCTACCTAACAAACAGTACTTACAGTAACCTACCATATAACAGTACTTACAGTAATTACCATATAACAAGCAATACTTACAGTAACCTACCATATAACAAACAGTACTTACAGTGATTACCATATAACAAGCAGTATTTACAGTAATTACGGTACCTCATAGCAAACAGTACTTACAGTAATTACCTCATAGCAAGCAGTACTTACAGTAACCTACCTCACAACAAACAGTACTTACAGTAACCTACCTCACAACAAACAGTACTTCCAGTAATTTCCATATAACAAACAGTACTTACAGTAACCTACCATATAACAAACAGTACTTACGGTAATTACCATATAACAAGCAGTATTTACAGTAATTACCTCATAGCAAGCAGTACTTACAGTAACCTACCATATAACAAACAGTACTTCCAGTAATTACCATATAACAAGCAGTATTTACAGTAACCTACCTCATAACAAGCAGTACTTACAGTAATTACCTCATAACAAGCAGTACTTACAGTAACCTACCTCATAACAAACAGTACTTACAGTAACCTACCTCACAACAAACAGTTCTTACAATAATGACCATATAACAAGCAGTACTTACAGTAATTATCTCATAACAAACAGTACTTACAGTAACATGCCTCATAACAAGCAGTACTTACAGTAATTACCTCATAACAAACAGTATTTACAGTAACCTACCTCATAACAAGCAGTACTTACAGTAATTACCATATAACAAGCAGTACTTACAGTAATTACTTCATAACAAACAGTACTTACAGTAACCTACCTCATAACAAGAAGTACTTACAGTAATTACTTCATAACAAACAGTACTTACAGTAATTACCATATAGCAAGCAGTACTTACAGTAATTACCTCATAACAAGCAGTACTTACAGTAACCTACCTCATAACAAGCAGTACTTACAGTAATTACCTCATAGCAAGCAGTACTTACAGTAACCTACCTCACAACAAACAGTACTTACAGTAACCTACCTCACAACAAACAGTACTTCCAGTAATTTCCATATAACAAACAGTACTTACAGTAACCTACCATATAACAAACAGTACTTACGGTAATTACCATATAACAAGCAGTATTTACAGTAATTACCTCATAGCAAGCAGTACTTACAGTAACCTACCATATAACAAACAGTACTTCCAGTAATTACCATATAACAAGCAGTATTTACAGTAATTACCTCATAACAAGCAGTACTTACAGTAACCTACCTCATAACAAACAGTACTTACAGTAACCTACCTCACAACAAACAGTTCTTACAATAATGACCATATAACAAGCAGTACTTACAGTAATTATCTCATAACAAACAGTACTTACAGTAACATGCCTCATAACAAGCAGTACTTACAGTAATTACCTCATAACAAACAGTATTTACAGTAACCTACCTCATAACAAGCAGTACTTACAGTAATTACCATATAACAAGCAGTACTTACAGTAATTACTTCATAACAAACAGTACTTACAGTAACCTACCTCATAACAAGAAGTACTTACAGTAATTACTTCATAACAAACAGTACTTACAGTAATTACCATATAGCAAGCAGTACTTACAGTAATTACCTCATAACAAGCAGTACTTACAGTAACCTACCTCATAACAAGCAGTACTTACAGTAATTACCTCATAACAAGCAGTACTTACAGTAACCTACCTCATAACAAACAGTACTTACAGTAACCTACCTCATAACAAACAGTTCTTACAATAATGACCATATAACAAGCAGTACTTACAGTAATTACCTCATAAAAAACAGTACGTACAGCAATTTCCATATAACAAGCAGTACTTACAGTAATTATCTCATAACAAACAGTACTTACAGTAACATGCCTCATAACAAGCAGTACTTACAGTAATTACCTCATAACAAACAGTATTTACAGTAACCTACCTCATAACAAGCAGTACTTACAGTAATTACCATATAACAAGCAGTACTTACAGTAATTACTTCATAACAAACAGTACTTACAGTAACCTACCTCATAACAAGAAGTACTTACAGTAATTACTTCATAACAAACAGTACTTACAGTAATTACCATATAGCAAGTAGTACTTACAGTAATTACCTCATAACAAACAGTACTTACAGCAATTTCCATATAACAAGCAGTACTTACAGTAATTATCTCATAACAAACAGTACTTACAGCAATTTCCATATAACAAGCAGTACTTACAGTAACCTACCTCATAACAAGCAGTACTTACAGTAATTACCATATAACAAGCAGTACTTACAGTAATTACCTCATAACAAACAGTACTTACAGTAATTTCCATATAACAAGCAGTACTTACAGTAATTACCTCATAACAAACAGTACTTACAGCAATTTCCATATAACAAGCAGTACTTACAGTAATTACCTCATAACAAACGGTACTTACAGTAACCTACCTCACAACAAGCAGTAAAGTAATTAGCTCATAACAATCAGTACTTACAGTAATTACCTCATAACAAACAGTACTTACAGTAATTACCTCATAACAAGCAGTGCTTACAGTAACCTACCTCATAACAAGCAGTACTTGCAGTAATTACCTCATAACAAACAGTATTTACAGCAATTTCCATATAACAAGCAGTACTTACAGTAATTATCTCATAACAAACAGTATTTACAGTAACCTACCTCATAACAAACAGTACTTACAGTAATTACCTCATAACAAGCAGTACTTACAGTAATGACCATATAACAAACAGTACTTACAGTAATTACTTCATAACAAACAGTACTTACAGCAATTTCCATATAACAAGCAGTACTTACAGTAATTATCTCATAACCAACAGTACTTACAGTAATTTCCATATAACAAGCAGTACTTACAGTAATTACCTCATAACAAACGGTACTTACAGTAATTTCCATATAACAAGCAGTACTTACAGTAATTCTCATAACAAACAGTATTTACAGTAACCTACCTCATAACAAACAGTACTTACAGTAATTACCTCATAACAAGCAGTACTTACAGTAATGACCATATAACAAACAGTACTTACAGTAATTACTTCATAACAAACAGTACTTACAGCAATTTCCATATAACAAGCAGTACTTACAGTAATTATCTCATAACCAACAGTACTTACAGTAATTTCCATATAACAAGCAGTACTTACAGTAATTACCTCATAACAAACGGTACTTACAGTAACCTACCTCACAACAAGCAGTAAAGTAATTAGCTCATAACAATCAGTACTTACAGTAATTACCTCATAACAAGCAGTGCTTACAGTAACCTACCTCATAACAAACAGTACTTACAGTAATTACCTCATAACAAGCAGTACTTACAGTAATTACCTCATAACAAACGGTACTTACAGTAACCTACCTCATAACAAGCAGTATTTACAGCAATTACCATATAACAAGCAGTACTTACAGTAACCTACCTCATAAGCAGTACTTACAGTAATTACCATATAACAAGCAGTACTTACAGTAACCTACCTCATAACAAGCAGTATTTACAGCAATTACCATATAACAAGCAGTACTTACAGTAACCTACCTCATAACAAACAGTACTTACAGTAATTACCTCATAACAAGCAGTACTTACAGTAATTACCTCATAACAAACGGTACTTACAGTAACCTACCTCATAACAAGCAGTATTTACAGCAATTACCATATAACAAGCAGTACTTACAGTAACCTACCTCATAAGCAGTACTTACAGTAATTACCATATAACAAGCAGTACTTACAGTAACCTACCTCATAACAAGCAGTATTTACAGCAATTACCATATAACAAGCAGTACTTACAGTAACCTACCACACAGCAAGCAGTAAAGTAATTAGCTCATAACAAGAAGTACTTACAGTAATTAGCTCATAACAAGCAGCACTTACAGTAATTAGCTCATAACAAGCAGTACTTACAGTAATTTCCATATAACAAGCAGTACTTACAGTAATTACCTCATAACAAACGGTACTTACAGTAACCTACCTCACAACAAGCAGTAAAGTAATTAGCTCATAACAATCAGTACTTACAGTAATTACCTCATAACAAGCAGTGCTTACAGTAACCTACCTCATAACAAACAGTACTTACAGTAATTACCTCATAACAAGCAGTACTTACAGTAATTACCTCATAACAAACGGTACTTACAGTAACCTACCTCATAACAAGCAGTATTTACAGCAATTACCATATAACAAGCAGTACTTACAGTAACCTACCTCATAACAAGCAGTACTTACAGTAATTACCATATAACAAGCAGTACTTACAGTAACCTACCACACAGCAAGCAGTAAAGTAATTAGCTCATAACAAGAAGTACTTACAGTAATTACCACATAGCAAGCAGTACTTACAGTAATTAGCTCATAACAAGCAGTACTTACAGTAACCTACCTCATAACAAGCAGTATTTACAGCAATTATCATATAACAAGCAGTACTTACAGTAACCTACCTCATAACAAGCAGTACTTACAGTAACCTACCTCATAACAAGAAGTACTTACAGTAATTACCTCATAGCAAACAGTACTTACAGTAACCTACCTCATAACAAGAAGTACTTACAGTAATTACCTCATAACAAACAGTACTTACAGTAATTACCTCATAACAAGCAGTACTTACAGTAACCTACCTCATAACAAGCAGTATTTACAGCAATTACCATATAACAAGCAGTACTTACAGTAACCTACCTCATAACAAGCAGTACTTACAGTAACCTACCTCATAACAAGAAGTACTTACAGTAATTACCTCATAGCAAACAGTACTTACAGTAACCTACCTCATAACAAGAAGTACTTACAGTAATTACCTCATAACAAACAGTACTTACAGTAATTACCTCATAACAAGCAGTACTTACAGTAACCTACCTCATAACAAGCAATACTTACAGTAATTACCTCATAACAAGCAGTACTTACAGTAATTACTTCATAACAAACAGTACTTACAGTAATTACCTCATAACAAGCAGTACTTACAGTAACCTACCTCATAACAAGCAGTATTTACAGCAATTACCATATAACAAGCAGTACTTACAGTAACCTACCTCATAACAAGCAGTACTTACAGTAACCTACCTCATAACAAGAAGTACTTACAGTAATTACCTCATAGCAAACAGTACTTACAGTAACCTACCTCATAACAAGAAGTACTTACAGTAATTACCTCATAACAAACAGTACTTACAGTAATTACCTCATAACAAGCAATACTTACAGTAATTACCTCATAACAAGCAGTACTTACAGTAATTACTTCATAACAAACAGTACTTACAGCAATTTCCATATAACAAGCAGTACTTACAGTAATTATCTCATAACAAGCAGTAAAGTAATTAGCTCATAACAATCAGTACTTACAGTAATTACCTCATAACAAGCAGTACTTACAGTAACCTACCTCATAACAAGAAGTACTTACAGTAATTACCTCATAACAAACAGTACTTACAGTAACCTACCTCATAACAAGCAATACTTACAGTAATTACCTCATAACAAGCAGTACTTACAGTAATTACCATATAATAAGCAGTACTTACAGTAACCTACCTCACAACAAACAGTACTTACAGTAATTACCATATAACAAGCAGTACTTACACTAACCTACCTCTGGGGAGGGCCCTGACTCCATTTTGGTCACAGCCAGCAGGACAACGCCCTCTGTTTTCCCGCGCTGTCAGTCACATGCTCCGCCCCCTCCCCATCTGGGAACAGCGGCTATTGGCTGGGGTTTTTGACGTCATCACGTTCTAGCCGCCGGGGGAGGAGCGCTGGTGAGGTAAGTGGGCGGGTTACATGACTCCTCAGGGGCCACAGGAGAGCTAGGGGCCCCATTACTGTGCCCAGAGTCAGTGTCAGTATATCTGCGGGGATTGTGAGGAGATATATTGACCTCATAGACTTCCACATGGCGTCATACCAGCACTTTATCTGTGACCTCAGAATGGGTGCCTGTGACGTCAGAGTAGTATCTGTGACGTCACACTGTTGCTGTGCGTGCTATTAGAATAGTATGGGTCATAATACAGTGTTATTTGTGCTAATAGACATATTTACCTGTTTTTATTTGTATCTTTTGTTATGGGCTCATAGTGGTATTTAAGCATTTTATTTAATTCTATTCTTTTTCTATGACAGAATCCAGAATAAAAAGACAACACAGGATACATAACCCAAGTATACACCGAACATTGTATCGTATATGATGTAAGTACGAATTACATTAATCTGGCTGTTGAAGGCTAAATGCCTCACATTAAATGAATTCCAAATATTACCTCAATCTGGAAAAATTCTGTCCTGGCTTCAGAAAGGGTTTCTGGTTTGTCCCCAAATCAGTGGCTCATAAAGAAGAGAAACTTCTCTGGAGGTGTGTTAACCTTATAAAAAATAGTAATAATAAGTATCTGTTACAGGGGTGTGCTTGTATGTAATGTTTGTGTATGGTTGAAGGGGTGTGTTTAGATGTAATGTTGAATTTTAAATGCAGATGTAGTATTGGTGTTTGAGTGAAGGGGTGTGTTTAGATGTAATTATGGGGTTTAAATGCAGGAGTGTGTTTGTAATGTATATTAAATATTTGTGTTAAATTACAGGCATGTGTTTACATGTTGTGCTGCTGTTTGATTGCTTGGATGTATGCACATATACACTACCACATACATAATTACACCAATATACATACACATTAACACACAGATACATATAAATACACTGACTCATGCACACACCTTGACACATGCTTGACGCATACACCGTCATATACACACAGTTAAACACCCTGACACACAAATGTGAGCACGTGCACAGACACACAAACTGACACACATAGACACACTTTGACATACCGTATATACTCGAGTATAAGCCGACCCGAATATAAGCCGAGGCCCCTAATTTTACCCCCAAAAACTGGGAAAACTTATTGACTCGAGTATAAGACTAGGGTGGGAAATGCAGCAGCTACTGGTAAATTTCTAAATAAAATTAGATCCTAAAAAAGTTATATTAACTGAATATTTATTTACAGTGTGTGTATATAATGAATGCAGTGTGTGTGTGTATGAATGCAGTGTGTATATGAATGCTGTGTGTGTATGCAGTGTGTGTATGAATGCAGTGTGTATATAATGAATGGAGTGCAGGGCGTGTATATGAGTGCAGTGTGTGTATATGAGTGCAGTGTGTGTATATGAGTGCAGTGCAGTGTGTATGCAGTGTGTGTATATGAGTGCAGTGTGTGAGTGCAGTGTGTATATAATGAATGCAGTGTGTATGTATGAGTGCAGTGTGTATGTATGAATGCATGGAGTGCAGTGTGTGTGTATGAGTGCAGTGTGTGTATATGAGTGCAGTGTGTATATAATGAATGCAGTGCAGTGTGTGTATGAGTGCAGTGTGTGTATGTGTGTATGTATGAATGCAGTGTGTATGAATGCAGTATGAATGCAGTGTGTATGCAGTGTGTGTATGAATGCAGTGTGTATGCAGTGTGTGTATGAATGCAGTGTGTGTATATAATGAATGCAGTGCAGTGTGTGTATGAGTGTGTGTATGAGTCTCTCCTCCGTCCGTGCAGCTCCCAGGTCAGCTTCCTCTGCAACTCTTGCGGCCGCGCGGAGCGTTGCCACGGTAACCCGTGGCAACGCTCTGACCCCGCGGCTCTCGCGAGAGTTGCAGAGGAAGCTGACCTGGGAGCTGCACGGACGGAGGAGAGAGAAGGGAGCTGACAGGAGCTGCGGTGAAGGTAAGTTACAGCTTCCTGACAGCCCCCGGTCCTTGTCTGTATTATGGCAATGAAAATTGCCATAATACAGACAACTGACTCGAGTATAAGACGAGTGAGTGTTTTTCAGCACAAAAAATGTGCTGAAAAACTCGTCTTATACTCGAGTATATACGGTATATGCACACAGATGCACACCCTGGCAAACGTATTCACACAGATACACACACCTTGACACAGATGCACACACTGACACACACAATCTGACATACAAATATGTTTTTATTTCTCCAGCCACCCTCCTGTTAGTTTACCTTTTTTTTCCAGGAGGTTGGCTTGCTTGGGGTTCTGGTCCTGCTGCAGGCGGATGGAGTGAGGGTCTGGAGCAGCTCATTTTTTGTGCTCCTGCCCCCTCATGATGCCTTTGCCGGTACAGCTCCCACCTCCCTCCCACCCACACGGCGCTCACTGCATAAAACAGGGATGCTGTCACTTCCTCCCAGCCCGCCGATATTATAGGAATCCAGTCACGCTCTGAAAGGGCTGCCAATAAAGCAGTAATACCCAACGGGTTGCCCTAAGTCAGTGATTCCAAACCCGTCTTCAAGTACCCCCTAACAGTCCATGATTTAGGGATTACCCAGTTGTGTCCAATGTGTTTTTAGAAAGAAAAAGAAAAAACACTTTAGTCACAACTGAGTAATCCCAATAAATCCTGGACTGTTAGGGGGTACTTGAGGACTGGGTGAATGAACCACCCAATTGGCCCCCTGAGAAAACCTTCCACGGCGCCCTTGTATACCATTCAGGGGGTCCCAGGGGGCGCAGTGCACAGTTTGGGAACCGCTATATAGATTAATATTGGTGGTAAAGTGGCATTACATTGGATTTTATTAATTCATACAAAGTTTTTAAGTTCACTCTTTTCCTTTAAGAATATCGTTGCACATTGGGTTAATACAAAGAATAATTTATTTATATTCTCATAAACCCTATTCTTCTAATGACAGTCATATAAAAATAAGTTTTAAAACCCAGGAGGGGTAAAATGCAGGGATGACATTCTGCAGAGTAAATGACCTGGCAAATATTAGGAAAAGAACATGCAGAAACGTATTTCCATTATAACAAGCTAAACATGTTATACCCTTCCCATCATTCTGCCGTGAGCCAGGGCGCTTCTGTGACCTGCTCCAGTGACCTCACACTTTCTTTTATTTATTTAGTGAAGAGAAATGAAATATTATATCTGTAAAATGTCTTGTGCTTCATTACCGGCCTCTCCGGTTGGGCAGCTGCTCTAACGCTCATACCTTTGCTCCAGCTCAGAGCAAGTTTAATTGCTGCAGATGTTTGTTTTGTTTTTCCATCCAGCCCTTTCTGTTCTGGAATCTCACACCCGTGTCACTTCACTTCCATTTATCTTTGAATATGCAAGGCCGGTGTGCTACAGCTACTGTGTGAGCTAAACGTGTTTCAGGTATAGAGAGCAGCAGGGCCGCCATCAGAGATTTTGGTGCTCCCAACACAGCTCCAGATCTGGGCCCCTGGGGGTCAGCCTCCAAATCCAGTGCACAGGGCCTGCCCACAAGGATGTAGTGTGGGTAGAGTGGATACAGGGTGTGTGTTTTGTGGATGCAGTGTGTGTTTGTGCATTGGATGCAGTGCGTATGCAGTGGATGCAATGTGTGAACCTGTGTGTGTGTGTGTGTATATATATGTATGTATATACAGTATATAAATGCAGGTGTGCAATTGTGTAGTGTATACACTTTTGCACACACATACGCACAATGAGCCGGGTTAATCAAAAGACATTTGGCATTTGCAATTATCAAGGAATAAAAAAAAAAATGCTCTTGGACACAATTGCTCTTGGATTGATATTGCAGCTGTCATAGTCATTCCAAAATAAATCGGTGTGACAGCCTAATTCCTGATTGAATGTAGCCCAATGGCTCTCAGTCACGATCTGGTATTGTATTTTGACTGGTATTTGTATTTTGATAGTTAAAATAATGAACATCGTGCTCTGCCTTCAAACTTTCAAAACGCTGCTAACACCATTGTTTCACACCTGGAAAAGAGAAGTATTGATCCTCCTGTAAAAAAAAAAAAATATGGAGAGAGTGAGAAAATACATAACAATGAACTAGCAGGTATTATGGGATTATGTATATTATGAGACAAGAATTCCATTTACGGGTATTTACACATATTTATATATTACATGCTATTTTAGGAACATGTTTTAGTGTTATGGTTAGGGATGAGGTTATGATTAGTTCTAGGGTTTGGTGTGGAGAGGGCATTAAAAGGACACTATAGTCACCAAAACAACTACGGGTTAATATAGTAGTTCTGTCTGGAGAGACTATTCTCCATGTCGCTGCCGGCTTTTTTAATGTAAACACTGCGCTTTCAGATTTAATTTTTGATCTTTTGGATTAAAGGCAAAAATACATGGGAGATAGGCTGAACTTGATGGATGCAAGTCTCTTTTCAGCCTATGTAACTATGTAATATTGTTGGATAAACTTTTAAATTGATATAATATTATGGAAAATATTAACATTTTGTAAAATGTTGATTTTTTTTTTTGAAATGTTAATATATTTTAAATATACAATATATTTTTTTTATATTTTCCTGTATTTAAAAAAAATAAAAATCTTTAAAAAAAATAATAAAATATATTAACCTCTTGGTGACCAGACCATTTTTCAATTTTCTTACAGCTGAGGACCAGGGCTGTTTTTACATTTCTGCGGTGTTTGTGTTTAACTGTAATTTTCCTCTTACTCATTTACTGTACCCACACATATTATATACAGTTTTTCTCGCCTTTAAATGGTCTTTCTAAAGATACCTTTATTTTCATGATATCATATAATTTACTACAAAATAAATTATATTATAGTATTTAAAAAAAACACACCTTTCTAACGTTGACTCCCAAAATCTCTTACGCATCTATAACTGCCAAAAAAATACCCATGCTAAATAGTTTCTGAGTTTAGAAATACCCAATGTTAACATGTTCTTAGCTTTTTTTTGCAAGTTATAAGGCTATAAGTAGGACAATTCTGTTTCAAAAAAATAAATATATATATATATATATATATATATATATTTAAAATTTATGAATAGTTTGTGTGTTAAAAATGCAAAAAAAAACATTATGAACGCTAGCTTTGGCCAGTGTTTGTGACTAAGTGGCTACTAAAAAAGACTGGACATACCCTATTTGCAATACATTGGGTTGTCTTCTTTTGCAAATGATATGCCATCATGGCGGTAATTCTCAATCCTGGGCTACCATACGCTCTCGAAGGCAACATAACGAATCTGGCAGATTTCAATGTGAAAAAAATGGAAAATCAAGCCTTATATTTGACTCTGTAACTTTCAAAATCACACTATAAAACCTGTACATGGGGGGTACTGTTATACTCCTGAGACTTCGCTGAACACAAATATTAGTGTTTCAAAATAGTAAATCGTATCACAACAATATCAGTGAAAGTGCCGTTTGTGTGTGAAAAAATGCATGATATGTTTTTCTGTTTTGAAACACTAATATTTGTGCTCGGTTTTAGGGTGTCTTGGAAAGTTATAGGGTTAAATATAGTGCTAGCAAAGTAAATTCTCTGGACTTTCGGCCTGGGTTGTCAGGCAGGTCCCTCAAATTGCAATCAATAAAATTACTTAATTATGTAAAAATATTACATAAATTGGACACATAGAATTTAAATATATATATATATACATATTTATATATTTGAAGTCCACATGTATATTTATGAAATTATTTATGTAATTATGTAAATGGATATATACATGTATTTCGTATTATTTTTATTTATTTATATATACATAGATATATAATTTCATTCTAAGTGTATTTTGATATTAATATAAATATATATATATATATATATATATATATAATTTTAGCAAATTTTTTTTATTACTTTTAGATTTTTGTATTTATTTCTATTTACTTATTATTTCGATTTTATAATAATATATATACACAATATATAGTTTATTATATATATGTACGTGTGTATTTTTATATTAATATATTTATATATTAATATAAAAATACACTAAGTATGACTATATATATATATATATATATATATATATATATATATATATATATATATATTTTAACAGAAGCAGGGAGACTGCCTGACAGTTTAGGTAGTCCCCCTCTGCGGGCCATGTGATCGCTCTTTCAAAGGGTCCTAATTTTTCAAAGGGGGACTGTCTGGGCTGTCAGGCAGTCCCCCAGACCAAGAACAACCCCGATCGTCGATGGGAGAACAATGACGATTGGGTAAGTGCATAGGACGGCTCATATTTGGACCACCACTGGGGGCAGGCTTAGAGCTGCATTGTTTAACATTGCAGCACTAAGTGCAAAAGGGTCACATCACCCAGACCACTTCAATTAGCTGAAGTGGTCTGGGTGTCTACAGTGTCCCTTTAAAGTCAGTTAAATGTCATTTGCTGTGTGTTTTATTCAATGGTATAACTTGAGAGGTGATGGCTTCCCTTCAAAAATTATGTTAAAGAATCCACATATTATGATAGATATATATATATTTATATGTCATTTATTTATTTATTTATTTTTTTTTTTTTTTTTACAAAGCCCTGACAAATATACCTGTAACATAATTCTAGCAGAGTTTAGAGCTGTGGGGTCATTTCTACCTTAATACACTCACAGATGCAAATTTGTGCAACTTTCCAAATTCATTTTACAGCTTGTGCTGTCTCGCAATGTGACCTTCCAGCAGTCTGCAGGCAAGGCTCAGTGCTACTCCATCATACCGAATATACAATTATATTATAAAATCTGATGATAACTTACCACTTTGCATTCCCATATTTTGACATGCCCTCTACTAGTTTGTACAGCTGCGTAATACCTTTGATGGCTCCGGGTTTTGGGAGCTCGTGAAATATTGTTTTCCAGAATTGAATCATATCCCAGCATGCAGACTTCACTCTTAGCAATAATAAAAGACAGAAATACAGCTGTGTCTCATTTGTTGTTACGGTCCCTAGCAGTAAAGGCACAATGAGAAGTTGGAGCCAGAGAGCAATGGCGCCTACTAAAAGTTAATCGCTAGCTGCTAACTTTGTTTTGAACATTTTTATAGAATTCATAAGGTGCTTTATGGCTCCTAAAAACATTTAAAATATAAATATCCTTATCAGCTGCTCAATATCTCCTAATGTTTAAAAATATTGTCAATCTATGTCCCAGCGAACCTGTCATACAGAAATTACCTTATGACGTACTGTAGAAAATAGTTAATATGTTAAATAGTTTTTATCTCAATCTATACGTGGATAGATGGAATTTAATGCTCGTTTTTAAAGAGTTAAAGATGTTTTGGGCACTTCAATTCCAACAAGATTCGTACCAATAATAATTTTTATTTTTCATTACTCCCTTTATCATCCTTTAGTTTAACAATTTTCGAGGTCAGAATTTATGGCTGCATTTTGGTATATAGAAAGAGGAGAGAGATTTTATAGTATACAATAATAATTTCCTGCAGGCTGAACCAGGAAGTTGCAGTGCCCTGTAAAGCACTCGCTGTATAGGACATTATGTCCTACCAATCACAGAAATACCTATAAGCATATTTATCGGTTATTTACTTGTCTTCTGTATGTTACATACGCATTATGCTGTGTCTTTTATTTATTTATTTTATTAATTCTTTATTTTTTATTTTGTAAGCGAAGTGATAGTAGACATTGAACCGGTTTGCAACAGAAATAGATGCATGCATGCATGCATAGTTGCCTACGCAGAGGCATGATACATTGATCAAAGGTAATGCAAATAACAACTTTCACATAAAACTAAAGAGGTACTAATAAGCAGTTCGTAGCATCCTATTATCCGGTCCGTGTACTGTGGTGGTCAGGGTTTGGGTTAAGTCTTATCCAAGGGGTGTGTGTGTGTGTGTGTACTAGTGCCTTCGCAGAGGCATGATACGTGCATATGGCCATGTGGGTCATTTCTCGTCTAGGTTGTGTTGGGCAGTTTGCGTCTGTGTGCGGTGTCAGTGAGATGTTGGACTGAGGCTTATCAAGCGAGTATATCATAGAGCAATATTGGCAGTCAATAATCAGTAGGCCAAGTTGGCAGCGGTTATATTCTGGAGGTTACACCGTGTATAAAGTATATACCTGAGAAGGTAATTGGTTGTATCTTGTGGGGTTGAGTGGTCCCTATCATTTTAGCGGCCTGTGGGTTGATTGCTCATTGGCAGGCGGAGAGTCAGGGAAGGTAAGTAATAACCATAGTAGTGGGGTTCAGATGGGGGGGGATGCCTGCTACTGTGTGGTTGGGCGGCCTAGGCTGTTGTCTGTGCAGTATGTTTCTCCTGAGTGGGGGTTCTGCGGTAGGACACTGGGAGCGGAGGGAGAGCAAGAGGGTGAGGGCAGGGGGGGGGGAGAGATGGGCCAGGCAGAGAGGGGGAGGGAGGTATCAGGAAGGAGAAAGGGAAGGGCCCCTGGGTTGGTTGGGCGTCCGCAGGTGGTTCCGCAGTACGAGGTGTTGTGGCTTCCGAGATGGGCCTAGGTCTATCTTTTCTGGAGGTTGTGGGATTCGTTTCTGGGTCTTTATTTCGTAGCCAGCCAGTGTGTCCAGTGGTACCAAATCTTCTGGTAGGTTTGGCTCCGTCCCCTCGCTGCCAGTATAATTTCTTCTATGCTCCGTATGTCTTCCACTCTGGTGATCCAGTCGGTAGTAGTGGGAGCTGAGGTCTGTCTCCAGAAGGTCGGGATGAGGCTACGCGCGTCGTTGATCAGGTAGGGGATGATGGTTTTCTTGTATGTCATCAGCGGCATGGGAGTCAGATGGAGTAGATAGTTCTCTGGGCTGTATTCCACTGAGTCATCCATGATTACAGAGATGATCCGGTGTACTTCTTGCCAATAGGGTTGGATCTGGGTGCATGTCCACCATATATGGAACAACGTGCAAGTTCTCTGCCACATCTCCAGCATTCTGGTGCACAGGTGTTGCTGATGGAGGCGAGTTTCTCTGGGGTTTTATACCAGTGGGATATGAGTTTGTATCCGGATTCCTGGTATTTCGTGCTGATTGACGATATGTGTGTCAGAGTGAAGGCGTTGGTCCACTGTTCTGGAGTCAAGGGGTAACCAAGGTCTCGCTCCCAGTGTTTAGTGAAATATGGCAGGGGCTGGTTGGTTGGCAGAGTCTGTAGTAGCCGGTAGAGCAGTGAGATGGTGTGTGGAGGAGGTAGGGGTTGGGTGCATAGTGTTTCAAACGTGGTGAGCTGTCTGTCGGCCGAGGTTATGTTGGGTACTTGCTTGAGTCTGAGGGTTATTTGGGGGTCAAACAAATAGATGTTGGATCAGTGCTATATGATCGGATAGAAGCTAAAATGGATATAAAGCTGCAACCTATAAATATGAGGTTCCCTCTGTGGTGTATCACCAAATTAATATAAATATTACACAAGGTTCGTCTACATTAAAAGGTATTTATTTAGAAGGCAACAACACAATACTATAAATGTATCACAAACACACAGCCCAGACCCACGGAGCAACAACCCTTTTAAATCTATCTATCTATATAGTAATCCCCTTCCCCACACGTTTGATCTCACCCATGGTTAGGCCTTCACCATCTAGTAATGGCTCACTGCTGCAAGTTCAACATCCTGTTGTTTCTCATCATCCTAATGCAGCTTTGCCTTGCTCTGTGGGAACACTAGATCTCATCATTACTAGTGGCAGAGTTTGTAGAGTGTGTAGGACTGGATGTGATATTTGCGGAATTCCATATTCTTAATCCAGTTCCGACTCCTCCCAGAAGGGCTGCAAATATGTCCAGTTTTTCCTGACTCCCTGCTTTGCCTAAACCACTGCCGCCGTTGTTCCGGACACCTTGGAAGAATAGAAGGATTATTAAAATGTAGACTAATCTTTTTACTATCTATTAATGTGTTATTACCTCATAAATAACCTTTGTAGAAGTCTAAAATTAGTTGGTCGCCATATGTGGTGTATTACCAAACTCTATAAATTATTATGTACGCATACACATATAAACTCTGGTCCGTCTACTTTAACAAATATTTATTCAGAGACAAAACAACAACAACATACAAATAATGACACACAATCTAACTAACTATAACAACAACAACAACAGCAACAACAACCTAACTAACAATAACAACTAAATTTTATAAAATCACCAGATCCCACTCACAGTTCACCATGATAAAAATTAGCCCATGTCTGCTTAAGGGTCTGCTTAGTAGCACAGCCAAGAAGGAACAGAGAGGAATGAGGATAGAGGGGGGAGTGGCTATCTCTTTCCTGACTTGTAAATTACCATATCAATTACCATATCAAAGTAAAGCTTATCCCCCTGTAAGAAAGATCTACATGAACTTGATCACATGACCCCTGGTCACCATGATTACACCACACCCTCACATACCCTCAAAGAAAATGGCAAGACAAAAAATTGGAAATAGGTCGCGCTGCAGTAACAAAGAAAATAATATATAGTGGTAATATACTCACATAAAATGTAAAAGGCAAGAAAATGAATTAAAAATAGTCCTATACTATTTATACTATATTTTATACTATAGGGTCCAGTTGACCTGTAGAGACTTGAATATGTAATGAGTCCAATAGGGTACTGGATCTTCAAGTGCTGGAGTAGTCTTAACTCAGTTTTGGATATGTGGATATAAAAAGACAAAAAGTACTCCAATAGTGCAGGCTGCGATGTGACAGGTAAAAAAATTATATAAAAAAATACACAACAGGGAGGTAATCCACTCACCTATTCGGGAGCATGGACTAGCTCAAGTATTTCTGGCATTCAGTGGCGTCGATCCCCCACTAGTAGGATATACGTGTTGATGATCTGAAGAGCTCCTCAGTGTGTAGAGAGATAAAAGCCAAATATAGTGCTCAACTTTGCAGAGCCACATATATATATATATAGTAGGCTCTGACTCTTCAGGCTTTTCAAAATCCCTTTGACTTTGTCTCCTCTCCTCCACTCCTCAGGATCCATCCCCTGGTGCCAGGAATCAGTAGGTAATAACGCAATTTGTAGAGTGGGAATTTTTCCAAAAGTATTTAATCGAAATAAGGAGCAATAAAACAGGGATAAAAAGTTCATATATAAACAAAAGTCAATAAATGAGCAGCACTGACGCGTTTTGACCTGTCTGGTCTTTTTCAAAGTGGTGGTGCCTGAATCTCATCATTAAGTCTGGGGGTTCCGGTGTGGGTAGGTCAGATAGCGGTGTGATGGTTCCATTTGTAAGCAGGTGTTGTAGCTAACATTGCGGCGGCAGTCCCAGGCTGGTCATGATCCGAGCGGTGTCAAGGACGCGGAATGCCGGGTTACTCATGATTGGGTAGAGGGGGTAGATAGGCGGGGAAATTTCCACCCCTGCCGATAATTATTTCCGGACTTGGAGGGTGGTGGCTATTGTGGTGAGGCTTCGTTCTCCCCTGGTCACTGGAGTTGTGGGCTGCCACGGAAGTGTCCGTATAGGTAGCATCGTGAAGCTGGCTTCTATGTGTATCCAGAGTTTGTCCGGGGGTGATGTTGCCCATTCGATCACCCATTGTAGGTGAATGGCCCGGTAATATGTGGTTAGGTCAGGGAGTCCAAGGCCGCCCCGAGGCTTGGGTCTGTTCAGGATCTCGTATTTAATTCTAGCCATCCGGTTATTCCATATGTATGTTGTGAAGGTTCTGCGCACCTGGGTAAAGAATGTCTAGGGGATTGGAACTGGCAGTGTCTGTAGGAGATACAGGAATCTTGGGAGCACATTCATTTTGAGGACATTTACCCGCCCCAGCCAGGTGATATGAGGCACTGTCCACGTTTTGAGGTTTGCGACCACCGTTTCCAGTAGAGGTGGGAAGTTGAGTCGGAAAAGGTGTGAAATGTCTGATGTTATCCAGACTCCTAGGTATTTGATTGCTTCCGTGCCCCAGCGTGCGGTCACATCCGATGCGAAGGATTTCCGATTTCATATAGTTGATTTGGAGGTTTGTTAAGGCGTTGTACTGTTCGAATTCTTGCACGATGGCCGGGAGTGATGTTAGTGGATTCTGCACTGTAAATAGCAGGTCGTCTGCATATGCTGATATTTTGCTTTCCCTCCATCCGCAGCTTATGCCTTTGATGTCAGGTCCCCTTACTGCATTGAGAAACGGTTCCAAGCTCAGCACAAACAGCAGGGGGGTGAGGGGGCAGATCGCGTGTTATTTACATAGACCCGTGCTGTTGGGTTGCTATACAAGGCTCTAATCCATGCCCGCATGTTTGGCCCCATTCCCACTTGTTTCAGCGTATCGAACAGGAAAGACCAATCTACCCTGTCGAATGCTTTTTCCGCGTCCGTGGAAATCAAGAGCGAGGGTACCATGGTCTTTCGGGCTGCATGTATCAGGTTGATTACTTTGGTGGTGTTGTCTCATGCTTCCCTGTTCCTAATAAATCCCACCTGGTCAGGGTGTATCAATTGTGGGAGGGTCGGTTGGATGCAGAGCGCTAGAATCTTCGCAAGCAGTGTTAGGAGGGGGGTCAGGGGCAAGGTCCAGAGGTGTCCCCTGGGCACGCCCAACTATCTTCTCGCGTCGGCAGTCAGAGGGCACCCGGGGGGAGACAGACCGGGTTCATGGAGCCGGGTGTGGGCGTTATTGCATCCCCTAGAGGGTTTCGTCAAGTGCGTGGGTCCAGTCCTCCCACTCACTCCGTATGGCGAATGTCCTGTACGGTCCTGAGTAGTGCGTGTCTAGGCAGGGTGGTTTCAAGGGGGCGGGGGTCTGTCGGTCGTGGGGGCGTCTTCGTCCAGTGGTTGGAGGGTGGTTGTCAGGATCGGGACAGGGATCCAACACGCAGAGTACAAAGAGTGGAAAGGTACGTATACCGGGCCTTAGAATGGCCGGACTAACGTACCGAGAGTAATAGAGAATAGTCAGAGACAAGCCGAGGTCGAGGGAACGAGAAGACAGATAAGCGAGAGACAAGCCGGGTCAAGGGATAACAGAGAAGCAGGGTAGTACAACAAGCCGAGTCAAAACCAAATAGAGCAAACTAGAATACCAGAGCACTGAGTGACTAGACAAGCTAGAACCACGACAGGGCAATGAGCTGAAGAGAGAAGTAAGCTTAAATACCCTGGCTCTGGATGGTAATCACGCCTCTGACAAGTACCGATTGGATATCGGACACTTGAGTGACAGGTCGCTCGTGATAGCGTCATGACGTCACGTATTGAGCGTCCCGCTAGAAAAGGACGTGGATTCCTCGCGGCCGGTGTTTAAGTGACTGGATGAACCGCGAGGAACGAAGGAAACAGCTCGCCTGGACGGGCAAACCACCAAGTCTCTACCTCCCTTAGAGGTAGAGGCCTCAGGTACCCTGACAGTACCCCCCCTCTCAGATACGCCCACCGGGCGGAAGGAACCGGGGCGAGATGGGAAGCGGAGGTGAAATGCTCTGCGAAGGCGAGAAGCATGAACGTCCTCCTGAGGTACCCAACTCCTCTCCTCAGGACCATATCCCCTCCAGTTGACCAGATATTGCAATTTTCCCCTTGAAATTCTGGAATCAATGATGGAGCTGACCTCGTACTCCTCCTGACCCTCCACCTGAACAGGACGAGGCGAGGAGACCTTAGAGGAAAATTTGTTGCAAATAAGAGGTTTCAACAAGGAGACATGAAAAGAGTTAGGAATGCGTAAGGCAGGTGGCAGAGCAAGGCGATACGCAACCGGATTGATACGAGTGAGAACCCTGTAAGGACCTATGTAGCGAGGAGCAAACTTCATAGATGGAACTTTTAGGCGAATATTCTTAGTACTCAACCATACCCTATCCCCAGGAACAAAAACAGGAGCCGCTCTTCTATGCTTGTCAGCGTGTTTCTTGAACAACGAAGAACTATGTAACAGAATTTGCCGAGTCTGATCCCATAATTTCTTCAGGTTGGCGACATGATCATCAACCGACGGTATCCCCTGAGAAGAGGAAACCGAAGGAAAAATCGAAGGATGAAAGCCATAGTTCATGAAGAAAGGGCTAGAGCGAGTTGAATCACAAACAAGGTTATTGTGTGCGAACTCCGCCCAAGGAATCAGACCGACCCAATCGTCCTGGTGTTCGGAAACAAAGCAACGCAGATACTGTTCGATCTTTTGATTGGTACGTTCAGCAGCTCCGTTAGACTGAGGGTGATAGGCAGAGGAGAAGTTCAATTTGATACCCATTTGAGAACAAAAGGATCTCCAGAAACGTGAGACAAATTGAGAACCTCTATCAGAAACAATCTCCGAAGGAATCCCATGTAGGCGAAAAACCTCTCTCGCAAAAATCTCCGCCAATTCAGGAGAAGTCGGAAGTTTAGGTAATGGCACGAAATGGGCCATCTTAGTAAATCTATCCACCACCGTGAGAATAACAGTCTGTCTCTTGGAAGCAGGTAAATCAACGATAAAGTCTATGGACAAACAGGACCAAGGTTTCTCAGGAATGTCCAAGGGGTGTAACAGGCCACATGGAGATGCATGAGGTAGTTTAGTCTTGGCACAAGTCTCACAAGCTGCGACGAACTCCTCAATATCTTTTCGAAGTGAAGGCCACCAGAAATCCTTGGATATCAGAGAGTATGTCTTGCGAATACCAGGATGACCAGCTATTTTACTTTCGTGAAAACATTGTAAGAGCTCCAGTTGAAGTTCAGGAGGAACAAAGTTTCTTCCCTCAGGAGTGTCTCCGGGAGCTAGATGTTGTGAGTTCAAGATCTGGTCAAGTAGCGGAGAATGAATTTTAAGACTGGTATTAGCAATAATATTGCATTTGGGTACAATGGAGGACAAAAGTGGTTCAACTGAAGCAGAAGGCTCAAATTGGCGAGATAGCGCATCGGCTTTAGAATTCTTTGAGCCAGGTCTGTAAGTCAGAACGTAGTTGAAATGGGTAAGAAACAACGACCAACGAGCCTGCCTGGAGGACAAACGCTTGGCCTCTCCGATATAAGACAAATTTTTGTGGTCTGTTAGAATGGTAACAGGATGTAAAGTACCTTCCAATAAATGTCTCCACTCTTTCAAAGCCTTGATAACCGCTAGTAATTCTCTGTCACCAATGTCATATCTGCTCTCAGTACCGGACAATTTTTTAGAGAAAAATCCACATGGATGTAATGGTTTATCAACACCCAACCTTTGAGATAGGACAGCACCTAAACCAGTCTCTGATGCGTCTACCTCAAGTAGAAAAGGCAGGGAAGTGTCGGGGTGAACTAAAATTGGAGCGGAAGCGAAAAGCTCCTTGAGAGTTTTGAACGCAAGAAGAGCTTCAGTAGTCCAATTCTTAGTATCAGCCCCCTGTTTGGTCATATTAGTGATAGGTGCGATAATGGAAGAATAGCTCTTAATAAAGCGCCTATAATAATTAGAAAAACCAATAAATCTCTGTACGGCTTTAAGACCTTTGGGTAAAGGCCACTCTAGAATGGACTGGAGTTTATCCGGATCCATCTTAAATCCCTCCCCAGAGATCACATAGCCGAGAAAGGTTACCTGGGTTTGATCAAAGCTACATTTCTCCAACTTGCAGTACAAGCCATGCTGGAGAAGCTTGTGCAAAACCCTCCTGACTTGCTTGTGATGAGTCTCAATCTCACTAGAATGTATAAGTATATCATCTAGGTATACAATGACGCAATCTTGCTGAAATTCCCTAAGAACCTCATTTATCAGATCTTGGAATACAGCTGGTGCATTGCATAACCCAAAAGGCATAACCGTATATTCATAGTGGCCATAGCGAGTATTGAATGCCGTCATCCACTCATGTCCCTGCTGGATTCTCACCAAGTTATATGCCCCTCTGAGGTCTAACTTGGTGAAAATTGTAGAGCCCTTCAAACGATCGAAGAGTTCGGTGATCAAGGGAATCGGGTAGGCATTTTTAATGGTTATCTTATTTAGGCCTCGATAATCAATACAAGGTCTCAAAGAACCATCCTTCTTTTTAACAAAAAAAAATCCAGCCCCGGCAGGGGAGGAGGACCTCCTAATGAATCCCTTGTCTAAATTTTCGTGAATATACTCCTCTAGAACTGAGTTCTCTTTCGTAGATAATGGGTATACATGACCTCTGGGGGGCATGGTACCAGGGAGTAGGTTAATTTTGCAATCAAAGGACCTGTGTGGGGGTAAGGTATCGGCTTTCTTTTTGTCAAATACTGCCTTTAAATCTAGATACTGAGACGGAATTTGTGTCTCTGTAGGATTGTCAGAGTTAGCCGATGTGTTGGTTAATCCGAGAGGTGAGACCTTCCGCAAGCATTTTTCTTGACAATTCTGTCCCCACGAAACTATCTCCCCTGACTCCCAATTAATAATAGGGTTATGTCTCCTCAACCAGGAGTACCCCAGGACTATGGGAATAGACGGAGAAGAAATGAGCAGTAAGGATATGTCCTCTCTATGTAGGATGCCAACAGTTAAGTTAATCGGTATGGTCTCATGGAAAATAACAGGCTCAAGTAACGGTCTACCATCGATGGCCTCAACAGCCAGTGGTGTCTCTTTTAACTGGGATGGAATAGCATGCTTGGCAGCAAAACCCTGATCTATAAAGCTCTCAGCAGCTCCAGAATCGATTAGTGCCATAGTCTTGACTACTCCCTTTTCCCACTTTAAAGAAACGGGTAACAGAAGCCTGAACTCTTTGTAGTTGTGAGTAGAGGACAAAGTAGAAACACCCAAGGCCTGTCCTCTAGAGAAACTTAGGTGCGAGCGTTTCCCGAACGATTAGGACAATTTAGGCGTAAATGACCTCTGACTCCACAATACATACATAAACCCTCCCTTCTTCTGTACTGTCTCTCCCTCTCTGTGAGATGAGTACTGCCTATCTGCATAGGTTCAGAAATACGTAAGTCCTCGAACTCAGAATTTTGAAAGGTAGGCGCTAGTTTAAAGGAGGGTCTACGGGTCCTATCTCGAGTGTTCTGCCTCTCTCTTAGGCGTTCATCAATACGAGATATAAAAGAAATTAAATCCTCCAAATTCTCAGGGAGTTCTCTAGTAGCGACCTCGTCAAGAATTACATCTGATAACCCATTCAGAAACACATCTATATAAGCCTGTTCGTTCCACTTAACTTCTGCCGCCAAGGACCTGAACTCTAGTGCATAATCCACAAGTGTTCGATCGTCCTGTCTAAGGCGCAACAGTAATCTAGCTGCATTGACCTTTCTACCAGGAGGGTCAAAAGTTCTTCTAAACGCAGCTACAAAGGCATTATAATTATAGACTAGTGGATTATCATTCTCCCATAAAGGATTGGCCCATCTCAGAGCTTTCTCAATGAGTAAAGTAATAACAAATCCAACCTTCGCTCTATCTGTAGGATAAGAGCGGGGTTGTAATTCGAAATGGATGCTAATCTGGTTCAGAAAGCCACGACACTTCTCCGGTGACCCGCCATAACGTACTGGTGGGGTAATACGGGAAGAAGCACCTACAGTGGCTACCTCTAGACCTGAGACTGCAGGAGAAATAGAAGGAGTACGTGTCTCCTCAGGTGGGTTACTAGCACGAGACAAAAGTGCCTGTAGTGCTAGAGCCATCTGATCCATCCTATGCTCCATGGCGTCAAACCTGGGATCAGAAGAACCAAGCTGACTGTTTGTACCTGCAGGATCCATTGGCCCTGTCGTAATGTCAGGATCGGGACAGGGATCCAACACGCAGAGTACAAAGAGTGGAAAGGTACGTATACCGGGCCTTAGAATGTCCGGACTAACGTACCGAGAGTAATAGAGAATAGTCAGAGACAAGCCGAGGTCGAGGGAACGAGAAGACAGATAAGCGAGAGACAAGCCGGGTCAAGGGATAACAGAGAAGCAGGGTAGTACAACAAGCCGAGTCAAAACCAAATAGAGCAAACTAGAATACCAGAGCACTGAGTGACTAGACAAGCTAGAACCACGACAGGGCAATGAGCTGAAGAGAGAAGTAAGCTTAAATACCCTGGCTCTGGATGGTAATCACGCCTCTGACAAGTACCGATTGGATATCGGACACTTGAGTGACAGGTCGCTCGTGATAGCGTCATGACGTCACGTATTGAGCGTCCCGCTAGAAAAGGACGTGGATTCCTCGCGGCCGGTGTTTAAGTGACTGGATGAACCGCGAGGAACGAAGGAAACAGCTCGCCTGGACGGGCAAACCACCAAGTCTCTACCTCCCTTAGAGGTAGAGGCCTCAGGTACCCTGACAGTGGTTGAGTGAAGTCAAGGTAGGGGAGGGGGCGGCACAGTGCATGTAGCAGGACTGATGTCTCCCTGCCCTTATTCCTGCAAACATCGGGCAGAGGTGGGCCCTTCGCCGTCCCTGCAGGTTACGTTATGCTTCAGTCTCCCTTCCCACCCCCCAACCCCCCACGTAGAGCACAGCCGTGCACCATGGATGTCTCGCAGATCCGCTCTCCAGGTTGTTCCCCTCCCCCCCCCATATGGACACTGCATGAATTTAAGATATTGTGATACTTGCCTACTGATATCTGCCCACAGAGGCACAGGCGTCAGTGGGTGGCAACTCAGTGTAGGCCGCCAGTTGGGTTCAGCCTGCTCCTGCAGCCTCCTCTGCATGCAGTACCCTGCCAGGCGTTGGTGACCTGCTAAAAAAAAAGGAAAGAGGGGGGGGGAGTGTCTCTGTCTCTGAAATTTTGCTGTTAGTGTCTGTAATTCTTATTTTTTTGACTCAGGTCATGGTCTCAGCATAAAAGAGTTATGCATGTCATAAAACATTTACAATAGTGCATAACAGACCGGTAAACTCGCATGTAGTGGCCTTGGGCCATGAGCTGAGGGAATTTAATTTTGGGTAGTGGGAGTCAGCGCTTATCGGAAGCCTGGTGTGCCTGGAAGTATGGTCTTATAGCCAGGGGGTCAAAAATCTCTAATGAGACAGAAAGGGGTATTTTTTATATACACCCCTATACATTATTAACCCTTAATAGGGAACACATGGGATGGGCGGCTGCATTGTAACAAGGCTGAGTAATACAAAAAATGGATACAAATGCAGAAAGAGAAGTCCTGCGCTCACTCCCATCACTGGGCGGCTGCAATGACTACAGTACACATCAGCCACCATATTTAGTAAAAAACAAAGAAAAACGAGTTACCTGCGCTCTCTCCTTTATCCCTATGTATTTTTAAACTATTAAGGGTTAATAATGTATAGGGGTGTATATAAAAAATACCCCTTTCTGTCTCATTAGAGATTTTTGCCAGAGGCTCAAGGAAGCAAGGTGAATGGTTAGAGTTAGGAGCCACCAGTCTGCCTTGATGTTGGCAGGTGGGCTCATCCTCTCATGGCCATTGGAGTCAACTAAAAAACCTCCATTTGTTTAAAAATGCATAGGGATAAAGGAGAGAGCGCAGGTAACTTGTTTTTCTTTGGTTTTTACTAAATAAGGAATGTGATTTCTAGTGTGTGGGCTTTTAAACAGCATGCTCCCGCTTTGAAATATACCACATTACCCGGGAGGGAGGGGTGGGGGGGGGAGAGAAGGGGACGTTGTTCGTAAGTAGTTACTTTCTTACGAACAAGAACATTGGAGAGAGAAGAGTCCCGATCGCCAAAAACGGCATGCCTGTGTAACCAGAGGGCTGTTAAGAGGTAAATATTAGGTAGCTATTAGTCCCGGTGTTCTTCAGGTGTCGATCGGTGTAGATGTTCCCGCTCCAGCCCGTCGGGGGACAAACGGTGTCACTGTCGTGGGGTCACTCTTTGTTGGCCGTGCCGCTGGGTGGGTTAGTCCCACAATGGATAGGGTGTCCTGTTGCAGCCCCAGGGTTGGCAAGAGATCTTTGGCCCCTTGCATGTCTTGGATTTTGAATGAAGTGTCGCCATGGTAGATCAAAAGCGCCCAGGGTCGCTTTCATTGGTGTGTAATTTTATGTAGGCGAAGGAGAGCCGTGAAGGGTTTCGTTGTGCGGCGAAAGACAAGAGTCGGCCCTGATAGATCAGCATAGAATGAGAGCTGCCTACCCTCAAACACATATGGCATGTGGGTTCTTGACGCTTGAAGGACCGCTGATCTGTCTCCATGGCTCAGGAAGCGCACCAGGAGGTCTCTCAGTGCTGGAGCTTTAGCTACACATGGGAGCCTGAACATCCCCCCCAGCGCTGCTTGTTTGGCATGTGTTGAGGGCAAGAGAGCGGCCAACAGGCGCCGTATGAAGTGCGGTACCTCCGCCTCCTGTATTTCCTCACCGATGGCCCTGATCTTGAGGCCCAGACTTCTCCTCTGATCTTCCAGTTCTGCGAACCGCTGGTCCGTTTTGTGAGTCTGCTGTTGCAGGTCTTGCACTGCTTTGTGTAGCTGCGCTGTGTCTTGCGTGTTTCGGCGGGATTCTGCTTCCAGCATGCTCAGGTGGCCTGTTAGACCTTGCAGGTCTCCACGGATCTGGGCCATGTCAGCTGGTATGAAGATCCGCTAGGAGTTCTTTCATCACCGCTGTGGCCACAGGAGATGTGTCTGGAGAGGAGCTGTCAAGACGGGTGAGTTGTGTAGTTCAGCCCCACTTGTGAAATCATCTGATATTTCGGAACAGTCGTTGGCTTAGTTAGCCATGTTTATGCCCATGTTGTTGCCAGCCTGCCGCCATGGGTCTACGATATTTCCGCCCAGCCGAGGCTTATCGGGCTTGGCCTTTTTAGTTTTTCGGCCCATATCTTCACTCCTCGCTAGCGGTGCTGGTTGATGCAGTTTGTAAGGGGTTTGTGCCGAGTTAGAGGGTCTAATGTTGTTTGATACATTATATCAGCGTTTGTGCTGGCCAACAGCCTCGGTCCCATGGCCAGCCGCCATCTTGGTTTCTGTGGCTTGACTGCATGTGCTGCGTGGGCCGACCAGTGGTGACAGTCGGGTGAGTGTGGCTGTGATATGTGGACCGGGATGACCCCGTAAAACGTACATGCTGTTTTAGCCAACAGGGGCATTATTTTTACCCTTTGTTTTAAAAATGAGGCAAAGGTTAAAGTAAAGTTTAGTGGCTCTTTAAGGGGGTTGGGTAGAAAGAAAATATACGTTGACTTTATTACTACCCAAGCTGACATGAAATGCCAAGAAGACGTTATAGATATAATTGCAGGGTTTGTTATTGGAAAGCTGTGAGCAATTGCCACTTGTGATCGGTTCAAATGACTCTCTAAAAGCATTGATTATACTTACATTATAAGAAAGGCTGTCTATGAAAGACTAGTTATTCTATATCGGTACAGCTTTTTGAGCATTCTGTGCATTAACCTGCAAAATGGATTTGTCAATCATAAATATGGGATACATTTACCTAAAACCATAAACCGCCTCCCCCAACTTCTTAATGATCGTCATAACCTGTCCGTCTAAATTGGAGCAGTGGGTTTTTAATGTGCATTTCTCCTGGAAAACATCATTATTTTGAAAGTACTGGAGGATTTCAGAATTAAAAGTGACACAAGATAAATGTGTTCTCATTGTCTTACATGTATAACTAGAGGAATAATTAAAATCAGCTTATGAGTTTCTAGAAACCTGTCAATCTATGTAATCAAAACAGCATTTTGGAAGCTGGCTGACCTGGATATATTTTACAATTTGCATGTGCTTCGTATTATCACAAGTGTCTTGATAATGTTATTGTTTCAGGGTAAATTAAGAATGTTGATATAGCTTTTTTTTATTAGTTTGTTCCAAAACCCCTTAGGAGATTATCCCTCCTTCCTAAACATATTAAAACAAGGAAGGATTAACATAAAATGTATGCTGGTAACAGATGTTAAACCTGAATCCTTGAAGTATATTAAACTTCATAATAAACCTTTACACTGTATGTTTTCACGGAATATGCATTCAGCATCCGCATATTGAATCTCTATAGCTTTTCCATCAAGCAGTTCTGATGATCAATAAAACTACTTGAGGGGTATTGTGGTCCCTCTGTGTGAATGCACCAATTTACACTGGATGTTTACAGAGAAGAAGTTATACCAATCAATACACCTATCCGGTTTCTTTAAAAAAAAAAAAAAAAAATAAAGGCACACTCTTTTTAACTCATTATGGAGATAATGCTTTTAAGAACATGAAAAATAAAACAAACAACAAAATAATAAATTCATAGTAAATTTCAAATTCAATGTAAAAGTCAGCTCTGCATCCATTTCAGCTACTTTAACCTTAAAGGGGCACTCTCCTCGGCTGGTGGGCGGGATCAGTCTCGCCCACCGGCCGACGGAGACAGTAGGAGGAGGAGACAGCGACGAGGGACATCGTCGCTGCCTCAGGTAAGTGACTGAAGGGGTTTTCACCCCTTTAGCAACTGGGGATTGCGGGGTGGGAGGGAGAGGGAACCTGCAGTGCCAGGAAAACGGATTGTTTTCCTGGCACTGGAGTTTTCCTTTAAATTCTAAATTCACTTTAAATTCTTATTTTAGGGAATAATACTTTGAATGCCCATTACCTAGTGTGTTGAAAGACAAGAACGTGGCTGACAATTTTGACAGTCAGCTCTGTCACCCCATATTTTCCATGTTAGCATTGTGCTTAACCTGACAGGAGTTTATGAGGTATGCTGTATATTTGATTCCAGTAGTCTAATTTAAAAAAATAAATTAAGTGCTTAAAAAATGAATAGTGGCTTTCTGGAAGCTTTTATGGGTTTATAAGTTTTTACTATTTTTCATGAATGGAACTACTGACAAATTAATTTAAAAAAAAATCTTTAAACCCTGCTACAAAATTATTTCACAGAAATATATTTGTCAGACTTTCCTAAAAGATCCCCTACCCAAGGAATGGATCAGTACTATAGGTGGAAAGTATAGAAGCATTTTACCGAACTTTAGAATTGTCAAGCTTAACACAAAGAACTGAGGGGTAGGTAGGAGAAATTGTTGAAAAAATAAACTTGGGCCATGGAAACCAGAAAATTGAATGGAATAATCAAGAAGGGTCAGGAATCCAAGCACTTTAAACGCAAATACTAGCTAAGAGCCTTTGGCCCCAGAACGTGCGCGTGCATCTCCCGCGTAACGTCACACGCATGCCGACATCTTCATCACCGTGGGCGGACATTGGGCTATAATTTAGCGTGGATCCACAGCAGCTGGCATCCATAAACATGTTGCAGGAGTCGGGTACACTGACGCATGGCCGCTGAGCGTAGATACCGCAAGGTGAGGATGAATATGTTACACAAACACAATGTGACATATGATCCACACTCACAATTTCATGAGTAGTCCCCATACACAGCCCATATTCATAGATATCCTACACAATATCACAAGCTACTCATGAACTTATACAATATAACAGCAGACATACAAACAAATACAACGCTACAAAGTAACTACAGTACCCATAAATAACTCAAGCAAAATACTGCAACATACACACCTCTATTTAAAAAAAAAAAAAAAAATAGGACCAGCACACCAGAGGACTTCAAGATCTTGTTTTGGAACAGTACTACTAAAAAGGATGCCTACCCCTGCCCTACCTCAATGATTTCTAATCTCCATATCTTTATGGGCTGTAACTGAGCCCTGCCAGCAACATGTCCACAACAGCTACTGTGGCAAAGTTAAACATTCTGCCATAGATCACCTGTCAGCTCTACCTTGCATCTGTAACCGTGTCATTATTATCCACCATTTATTGTTCTGACTCACACTGCACATCCCTCCAGGTCATTGTAAAACTTTCACCTGAAACAAATCTACCCAGCTTGACACATATATTATCCCCAGCCCTGTATTTTCCTACCTGCTCTTTTGTGAGAGCACATGAAAGATTTATATCTCCCTGCTTTAACTTTCACAGAAAGTAAAATTACAATGTGATCTCTAAACATACTGACTTTGTCATTTTTGTTGGAGTCAGTCAGGTAATTTTTATTAAAAAAAAGAGTTCTGTCAATCTTGAGAAAGCAGAGAGTCCATATTAATAATCGCAATATTTTGTCCTTTGAAGCGTTGCCGTGACACATGTCTAAATCTAATGGTAATAGTATTTTGTCTTGGAAGATGAGCTACAGGTTTGTTTCTGACGGGATCACTGTGGTTTTTAAATATGGTGGAAAGGTCAGTGTAACCTAAGCTTGGAACTCTTTGGTTAGCTTTATGGCCGAAGCTACTGTCTGGCATTTCACATTTCAATCCTTAAGAAAAATACTTTCCATTGATTTTATAGGCATGAAGCACTATTTAATAATCTTTCCAGACAAACTCAATGGCTACTGACTTTATTTTATGATATAGCAGATTGTTTGCTAGTTGTAGTAAATACAAATGAACAAATCCTTCTTTAATTCCTTGCACATCCTCATGTGTTGCATGATTGCGTTTTATTCTGTAATCAGCAGGTACAGTAATGCAGGACTTGACAGATCCCAGGTTGCCATGGCGACCAGAAAATTTGTTCTGGTGCCTGGGATTTGTGAGCATGTTCGGCCCCCGAGGTGAGCGGCTGCCTGAGAGCAGAGGTGGGCAGTCAGCTCACGGAGGGCTGAGGCAGGCAGGCAGCTAACAAATGAAGGGGGGCGGCCGTCTCATGGGTTGCTGAGAGAGGGAGGGAGGCAGGCGGCTGACTTAATGCCACGGCGAGGGAGCTGTACTCTCCCTTGTAGTGATGCCATCACTGTGGCCCCCAGCTCAATAAACAGTGTGCGAGAGGGAGCTGAGTAGGGAGAGGACAGCAGCCCCACTGGACCCCAGGGAAAGCCTATCCACCCCAGCTCTCCTAAAGGTATGGAGACTGGGTGGATTTAAATTGAAATTAAAAAAGCAATTATTTGTGAATGAGTGTGTCTGTCTGTGAGTATGTGTGTGTGTGTGTGTGTTTGTCTGTGAGTGTGTAAATGTGTGTGTTCCCTCCAATCTCATGGGAAAGGTGTTTTTACTCACCTTCTTTCCCACGCCGTGCTGGTGACACCACATTTGGCCCCACCTCCATGGCTGAGATCGTTAATCTTGACGATCTCAGCCAATCCAGTGCTTCCCCATACGAAAGCATTGGAAGACAATTGCGCATGCACGGCAAAATGCCACTGCACCAGTTTAACGTCTCATAGAGATGCATTGAATCAATTCATCCCTACAGGAATCATTGACATAGGTACTGCACAGTGTGAAGCACTGACCTAGGAAGCACCTCTAGAGGCTGTCTGAGTGACTGTCACTAGAGGTGTAACCAGGCAGCAATGTTAACACTGCCTTTTGTCTGAAAAGTCCGTGTTTACATTGAGAAGCGTTCATGGACAGGATATAGACTTCAGAACAACTACATGAAGAATTGTATTTTGGGCATTGATTTCTTTGGCTCCTAACTTTTCTAGCTGGCTCGTAGATTCCAAGCAAATTTGTCAAGCCCTGCAATAATGTATTCTAGAATGAACTGTGTATTGCTGCATTGCTTATTTATGTGTAACTTTGCTGTGGGAATTATTTGAAATAACGTTTTATTGAGTATGGATATTCTGTAATAGGTTTTAAAAGCAGGCTGCCATTCCTTAAAAGAGAACTGCCATCTCTCAGGATTTTTAGTAATTAGTTTACTTATTCCTAAACTTTAGCAAATATGTATTTGTGAAGTATGAAACATAAAATAAAATTTAGAAATTCACACCTCTTTTTCCTGCAACCAGGTGCCTCCATCTGGGCTCCCTGTCAATCATAGTTACAAACAGTATTTTTATTTGTCCTACTCATTTGCAATGCTTGCCCTGGTTGTGCCTGGATTGTGATGTGGTTTGGTAAAACTTTAATATAATTTTGAAAGAAAATGGTGAATCACATCACCTGGAAAAAAAAAATTAAATGAACACTCCAAGCATCATAAATTCTATCGTGAGCTGAAGTGGTTATGGTCCAGCGGTGCCCTGGCATTCCTCAATGAAAGTAAACATTTTTTGCTAATGAGCAAGCTATACGCAGCATGTTTTAGCTCAGTATTATGAAGTAGTTATGGTCCTAGAATTATCCTTTGTCTGGGGCAATTGGCATAGTCAATATATTTTATGGGGGACTATAATCTAATCTGTTTTGCGAAAACACAAATTCATATTACAATTCACACAGACACACTCAAATCCTTATTCACATTCGCAACGACACACACAAATCCTTACTCACATTCACACACAAATCCTTATGCAAATTTACAAACACACACACAAATCCTTACTCACTTTCACACACACACAAATCCTTACATTCACACAGACACACAAATCCTAACTCACATTCACACACACACACACACAAATCCTTACTCACATTCATACATACACAAATCCTTACTCACATTCACACAGACACACACAACTACACACTTGAATACACACATGCATATAGCTACACACTCTAAAACACGCACAACTACACATCCACATATTCCTCGCATCTGCAGAGTGGCTATGTTCTGTAGGAGTAATTTTGAGGCAAAAACATGTCTGACAGTTCTCAATGGAGGCTGCTGCCCTGCATTTTGTGCAACAGCCAACCTCAGTACTGACGTTCCAGCATGTGGCATGCAACTACAGAATGCCAGACCGTTACTAACATGTCTGGCAGGAACATATAGTCTCCCCAACCACAGCAAATAAGGGCGTGATTGTGGCCCTGATGCAGACAAGGCCGGTAGCAAACAGGACTCAGACATACTCAGTATCCCAGGACGGCTGGTCGCAGGCTGTATTAAGTGTCTTAGCACCATAACCCCTACAATCTGCTGTAATGATTACAAATAATAAAATAATCTGTCAAAAATAAGATCTGACAAAACAATAAGCTGTATTATGTAATAATGTATGATCTAGTGGTTGTGGTGCTTGGAATGTCTCTTTGAAATAATATAAAAAATAAACTTGCAAAAGAAGAATGTGTCCTCAGTTAATAGGAGGTGTGGGGGACCTTACACACCTCCTATTGATTGTATTTATTCATTACATTCAATTATTTTTAATTTATTTACTTTGGTTCTTTAGTTTAGAAAAATCAGGCATTCTGAAATCTGATGGTAATTTATTGCTTGATAAATGACTTTGTCGCTATACTGTTTGTAGATAATTTGATATGAATTGCCATATTAGCACGGTTAGGACTAGCCATTGAACGTGCCTCAGAATTAATTACTTTTATTGAATGCACAAATGGCCCTTTCCTGGATTTTCATATATTTTAGTTTTTTAGAGGCACATTCTGAACTAAAGTCATCACACCCACAGACTAAGTCAATACCCACTGCCACGTCATTGACAACTTGAACAAGAACTCTTTAAAAGGGGGTTCATTGGAGGCATGTCATTAATCATGTATGAAAACTGGCAGCCGTAAGGCATCACTAGCCTCACTCTCCAGCACAGCATGTTCGGACTAGGAGTCGGCAATATGAAATGGATGATGGAGATATGGTCAAAATGTGAACAGCTTCTGTATGGATTATGTGGCAAGGGTTAAAGGAACACTATAGTCACCTAAATTACTTTAGCTAAATAAAGCAGTTTTAGTGTATAGATCATTCCCCTGCAATTTCACTGCTCATTTAGGAGTTAAATCACTTTGTTTCTGTTTATGCAGCCCTAGCCACACCTCCCATGGCTATGATTGACAGAGCCTGCATGAAAACTTAAACTGGTTTCACTTTCAAACAGATATAATTGACCTTAAATAATTGTATCTCAATCTCTAAATTGAACTTTAATCACTTACAGGAGGCTCTTGCAGGTTCTAGCAAGCTATTAACATAGCAGGGGATAAGAAAATCTTAATTAAACAGAACTTGCAATAAAGAAAGCCTAAATAGGGCTCACTTTACAGGAAGTGTTTCTGGAAGGCTGTGCAAGTCACATGCAGGGAGGTGTGACTAGGGTTCATAAACAAAGGGATTTAACTCCTAAATGGCAGAGGATTGAGCAGTGAGGCTGCAGGGGCATGTTCTATACACCAAAACTGCTTCATTAAGCTAAAGTTGTTCAGGTGACTATAGTGTCCCTTTAACAATAAAATGTTTTTTAGAAGAAGACAAAACCATAATCTATGCATGTATTGTCTCTCTTAGGTATCATTTAAAAAGTAGGCAGTGCAACTGTCAGGGGATTGGGCACTTTCCTCTTTTACTCTGCTGTGGATACCAATGTGTCAAGGTTTATACATTTCATGGCTGGTTTTGAGATGGGAAAATACTATAGAAGTGGCTGCAGGAAAACAAACATGTAGGATTGTGGCAAGGAAGATATAAGGTCAGAAATAGTAAATACAAGGTAACTTTGTAACAATAAACCGGCTATCTTGAAGAAAGATAACCTTTCAGTGATGGATAGCATGATTGTATTCTGCATTTATACATATTGAAACATCACTTAAAATGGCTGAATACACAATCCTGAAAAAAACAAGATCCCTCAGTAATTGTGTTGATAAAGGGTCGAGAACATGTTAAATTGTGTTATGTAATGTGATGAGGGGGATTTTCAAGTAGGCACACACATTTGGAATAGGTGTACGTTACATTTTTACAAAGGTCTGGAATAACACTTTTCTTGACATCAGCAAAACACAGGCACCAGAACATTGTGAACCGTAAACACAGGGTCTGTCTCCGGCAATTCCTGGGTAGGAGATGATAGTTTTGACTAAGAACGCTTTAACAGGAAAGGGGTTTCTGAAAGAATTTACATTAAACAATAGGTGCAGGATTAGAAAAATATGACACCATGCTGCGACATCAGATAGACTGGGGGGGGGGGGGGGGGGGTGGTTGGACTCTTGGCTTTTATAACGGAAGAAATGTTTTTATTATTATATGTAGAATACATATACAGCAACGTTGTACAATGGGTGTGATATGTATTTTAAATGTTTATATATATATATATATATATATATATCTATATCTCTACATATGTTTGTGTGTTCATGCACGTGTAACTGTGTGGGTTTACACAGACAAGGGAGATAAGGAGTTATTTTGACTTAATTGTCAGCAACCATTTCTGGGACTTTCCAAGTGATTTCCGTTCAGTCATGCCCTAAAACCATCTTTTCCCACCTACTTATGGTTAACACATACCTAACAAAAACTGGAAAATTCCACTGGATCCTTTGCAAATCACAGCTGGACACATTCTTATAGTAAATTCTGGGGCATTCCATTGACTCAGTAGGTAAACTAGATACTGTATCCTGTGATTAAACCTGAGTCTTCTTTTTTGTTTGCATGCGCACACACACACAATCATCTGATGGTCATCTGTATTGTATAGGTGGAGAACCAATGTCCAGAGCCAACCTTATTGTCAGAAAAAGGACCATCAGAACACAATGAAACGTTTTGGTTGGACAGAGAAAGGTTACTGGTTTGAGCGCAGTTTCCATTAAATCACTCTTCACACGATGAGAGGTTTGAGCATTTTACATTGAGCTTGGATTGTGCTAGACCTTCATTGAAATTCCAGTGTAATAAAAATATATTCATAGGGAGCGGAGCCTGGGCTGCCAAGCAGACCAGGCACATGCTGTGCTGGCTCTCGAATTTGGTACGGATAAAACACTGAAATAGCCAATATAACGGCAAATTTGACCGCAGGTGTGCCTGGTCTTAGCAGAGGGAGTCCCGGTGGTTCTCAGTACACCTCACAAGAGACTGTTTGGCAACGTTAACCGGACATGGAGATTTGAGGCCTACTCGTGACAGAGCCGGGCAGAGGCGGCCGCTCTTTAGCAGTCCATGTGATCCCGGAATACCGCTTCTGACCCCACCCCCCTCCCTGGACCGGTGCTGGTCATCCCGGTCCCCACTGGAGAGCCCCTCGATCTACTCTTCTGGGCTTTGTCAACCACCCGCAACGCAGGAGCCTGCCGAGAAGATGCCTCAACACAAGCCTACCGCCTGGACTATATGGGAGCAGGACCATGAATACAAGCATTCAACAGAATCTGCGCCAGGTTCTGGGCCAAGCAGGCATGCAAATGCCATGCCAGGGGATCAGCAGGTCCAGTCCAGGCCTACTCAAAGCAAAAGCCAGAGGAAGCACCCGAAGCACACCTCACGCAATTTCCTGAAGGAAAAAAGAGTGCCACAGGTCCGGCAACCAAAACAGCATCACAGACAGCCTAACATGCCACTCTCTACGACAGCTCTACAACAAGGCACTCTGGCTGGCACCGCACTCAAGCGCAAGTCACGCTGTCGGAGGGTCCCCGCTCACAGAAGTCGGCTGCGCTCACCGGAAGGACCCAGAAACCATGAGCCGTGAGAGAAGGTCCATACCAGAGACCGGGAAGCAAAACTCTAGAGTGCAGCAGTAAACATAACTTGAGGGGCCCCCACACAAAACTAAATGGACTATTGCTATTACACATATGCAGCCTCCCACTTCTTGGCATCGGCTGAGCAGCCCCCAGAACCGCTCACAATACGCATATGCCTGTGGTTCCCACTTAACATGTTGATACTAATGTCTTAACAAGCAATCCAGTGGATATTATTATTTTTTGTCATTTAGGTAGACCAGCTTCCTCACATTTGAGAATGCTAGCTATGTTTCGTTAGTTTAATGGTGATGCCTGACAAACGATCTTTGACACACTCACATGCAATTCTATTGCAGCCTGTCCTGTTACTGCCTACCACGTTACACAGTGATCTACCTGATGAATAGACTGTTTCTCTCACCTTATGCTACAACACAAACACAGTCAGACACCAAGCCTAACACAAGCCTTCTAATTTCTCGTCTGACCAACATTAAAGCATACTGCACTACAAAAAATTGTGCAGTATCACAGCCACACTGCTCTCAATTATATGTGATTATTCTGTGTGATAAAGCTGTTGTGGCTAAGCATGCCTGTAATGTTATATGTGCACGACAAAAAAATTATATAAAAAATTATAAAGTGAAAAAATATATTTATAAAACAAAGTAGGATCTTCCATGGCTGATGATGAATGTCAGCTTCTCACGCTATGTGTATTGGACGCTGATGGAAACTTGCACATGCGCAGGTCCTGCGGTCCTGTCTTCCTTACAGTTATACTGTTGTGTGTGTGAGAGTAGAAAGTTGACACAGTTCCTGGCACTCTCATTATCCAACATCATATAAACCGTTCTAAATCGTTTTAAATTCTTAAAATGGGGGGAACCTGGACTGGCACTATAACCACTGCAGTGCACTTTTGTGGTTATGGTGGTTGGAGTATTCTTTTAATGGTGTAGTGTCGCAGAATTGCATGGAATTTTTGAATAGAGCAGACAATACACTTTGAGTTTGAGTGACTCTAATGTAGGGTATTTGTGTTTGTTGCGTGGCGGTAGATATAATTGTTCTGGGGGGAATTGAACTAATTTAGGGTTATACCAGGCCGAAGTCTGTAACTGCGACAGCCCCATCATTTACACAGTATATGGGATTGAGTTCCAGTGTACATGATTCATGTAAAGCACATCCCAAGTCATTCTTAAGCCACCTCGAGTCCCATCGCACTGCAGCAAGGGTATTCGATCTGAGACTTTTTCTATTGCTTTCTACAGTAAACAATCCTGTCTCGTGCTCTAATGAATGTTCTTTTGGGACCGTGACATTGAGGACTATATAAATGTGTTAAGCTCATTTTCACCTTTTAATAAACTCGTATTACTGCGTAATGTAGTCAGTGTCTCCTGTTAGCAAGTGAAAACCCTTTGATTATGTCTGGGCCTGAGGATTAACCTTTAAAGCACGCAGTCTCTAATGCATTATTGATGAATAGATATGACACAGGTTTATAGCCCCTAATAAGCAATAATGGCTGCCATGCTGGACTCGGAGGTGTCAGATATTTACATTTATGGGGGTTAAAATAATACTGAATTCTCAAGTTAAAAGGTTGCTGACCCTAAAGTTTGTGACTTGTATAAGAGATAGGTTGTTACCACCCTCATCAATTATAATTCACTTTAGGCAATGGTGACACTGGAATGATTTGTAATTTCAGTGTTTGTTTTTCCAACAATTGTATCTTTTTTAAACACCTTCTGCCTTGTCAGTTTCAAGGCAAGCATTACTTTTCAGTGGAGTTGCAAAGAAAGAGAGAGAGAGAGAGAGAGAGAGAGAGGGGCACCCTCTAGTGGACACTGTGATACTGCACACTAGGTATATTCAAATATATCATTATATTGTATTGTCTGACAGAGCTTTTGTTCTGATATTGTACATGACAAACAAAACCAGCCATATACAAGACAGACAGAACATAAAGGCAGGCTATGATGCTATGCTTTTAAAGTCTGTCTGTCATTCATAACTAGGTCCTCCTCAGGCTGGTATTAATATTTTATCAATACACTACTTTACCAGCACAGATCATCTGCCTGCTGCTGGTTTATTGCTCAGTATCATACATTTCCTTACAGAGGTTACTGACACAAAACATACTTTTTTGTAATATTCCCAATTGCTCCTCCTTCCATATCAGCAGTGTCTGTATGTATCCTGTCCCTTATCAACGATATCTAGAATATATACAATTGCAGTGTTTTATCTATTTATCTGTCTGTCATCTGTCTGCCAATCTTTTTAATTAAACAGTCTTTCTAAGCACTATAATGACATATGCAATATTCATATGTATGGACTTAAGTTTGAATCAAAATTTAAAAATAAGTATTTTTTATTTTTATTTTATTTTTTACAAAACACCTTTTGGCAAATGTCATTTTGGATTGTGTTATCATGCAAACGGTTACATTTATGACACAAAACACTCTTATCTGCCTTCCCTGAGTTCATTATAACTGCAGAGACTTGTATAAACACAGGAGATGTAAGACGGCCCCCTGGATCACTGACATCAAAAACATAATTTTACTTCCTCCTTTTCCATCCAAAATCTGTTCAGTTTGTGGGTGCAGCATGCACATGCCTTGTGTACAGCTTGGACAGACATCTGGCCTCTTCTCTCTCTCCAACTCGTGATGCACAGCTGCATCCACATGCTATCTGTGGCTTAGGAGATCACAGAACAAACCTAGCTCCCAAAACTGTGTACTGGCTGCGAATAGGCCAATAGTAGCATTGGATGATATATTTATAAAGTGTTATACTCATCCTGTGCCTATGGTTAACCTACATATCCCAAACACTACTGAAAGACAGAGATTTATGGGTTATGAAAAAATATAGACCGAAAAGAAAGGTCCCTGATTGGTGCTACAAGTTTAGTAAATGTAAAGGTATTAATTTTTTAATTCATATAATATTTTTATTTCCCCCCCATTTTTAATGCATTTTATATAAATGATGTTCTACTGCCTAGAAATTGTGCCCTTTTTAGAAAGTTTTATTATTTTGTGTTTTTTTTTTTTTTTTACCAGAATGAATATTGAGTTCTCCTTTGATTTCCAAGATAGTTGCAAGGTTATGTATTGAAAGTGAATGCTCACATTTTCTTCTTTCTTTGCTCCTCTCCGACCTAGAGTGTGTGCGAGTGTTCCTTCAGTGCACTCCCCCAATACTGAGAGAGGAGGGGACAGGGACAGAAGGGCGCCTGTTGGTGAAAGCAAATAGTGTCACCATTGATATGTATTTACAAACACAGTGGCTGGCCAGCCTTACCCAGGGCTGATCTTACAGAGTTCTGCTGAAGTGCTCTTCTTGCATATGTACAAATGAAGAAGAATGATGTACTTGGCTCAAGAGTGGTTGGAAACTCAATTTCCCATGATTAGGCCTTGTAGTCTTCACTGATCACATTATGTGATTCAGGACAAGTATTTCAAGCACTGAAAAACTAGACACAGCCACTGCAGCAACATTGCTTTAGTCTATGCCAATGGCCTACAGCTATAATCTTATAGATCTCACCACCATTAACCTGACACATTTGCTTTAATGTGTGCATCATTTCACCCCACCTTTTTTTTCCCACTAGCCATGAGATGGATGTGTCTGCAAAGACATATTAAAATATTGAAAAGTGTTTGGCACCAGACATATCTAGCTGTGCTTACTCCTGGGATTTGGAACCACATGATATAAAGACACTTGGCAGTAAATGAACGTGTAATCAGAAAGTGGCAGTGAGGAGGGACCTCAGATCCTCTCTCTAACATCTACTTTTGACACAGAAAATCCAATCAGTCACCAGACTCTAATTAGGTTGGAGCAGTAAATTAGCAGACAGACAAGCTCAGGTAAAGTTTTTAGAATGTATTAACAATAGGCTGACACAGACAGAAGGTTCAAACACGTTAATTATCGGTTTCCTTTAAGAAATACAACCTTCTAGTGAAAATGAGGTAGATAATTACAAGGAAAATGGGTGAAACAATGACCCTTCACTGCACACCATCAAGAGAAATAAAAACTGCTCTCTCCATGCAGGCATTATTCTGGATCTCATTTCCAAGTTGTGTCTGTGAATACAGAGAATAGATAATTGGATTAGCACTGAGTGCCATGCCTGGCTGTTAAAATAATGATAATGGCCAGAAATATACAACACAGTCTAAACATACACCATGGGAAGAACGAGCATATACTGATGTACAAAATTATCTCCATCACTTCCTCACCTCCCAGCATTTATAAATAGAGACAATTGGTAAGGGACATGGCTGGAGGTGTGTGGGTGGGGGGCTTTCTGTTTTAACTTAAAATTAATTTCAAACAATATTAAAGTATCTTTTACTTTGACAAAATTATTTATAAACATTCATTATAGTTTTAAGACACATTATTGGGAGATTTATTGCCGAGTTCTGTTATACACTCAGACACAACAACAATTATATGATGTAATCCAAACAGCGGATCAATACTAGATCCGTTCCATAGCTATGTAGCAGCAACAATCCTGCCAAATGTCTCTCTTCCTTGCTAAAGAATTGATAATAGTTCACAGTAGGTGGATGGTTGCGCTTCCAGTAGATGTATATAAAAGCCAAAAGGAACAAACTAAAATTCAATGGTGGAGTGTCTCTATGTATATGGACCCCCAAAAATGGGGAGAGCCACTTTCCTTCAATAGAGCTTTACACCAGCTCAGAGATTCTATGCTCAGGCGGAACAATCCCCGCCTGAAGATATATGGTATGTCCTCCTCTGTGGAATGTAAGGTCTTCAACAGACAAGTAATAGAGCCTTGAATAAAGGTACAGATTCCACTTTCAGATGTCCCAATCGGATGGTCAACAGCAGCACATGCAAATGGAAGTACAAAACATCTCTGTATCTCTAAATCTCTGTAAACGAAACCGTGCAGGGAAATAAGTGGATTTTACTTTTTACCAGGACAATCTGAGGATACTGCTCAATCCTTACCACCTTAGTGGAACAAATCACCACTACGGATATTACCAGGAGAGGTGTATCATGGATGAGAAGGTACCCGGTAACAAAAAAAATAAGTATCTAGGAGCAAAAATTAACGCATTTCACCTTATGTAAAGGCTTTTATTTATAGTGTGTATAGTGTGAACCAAATTCTCCCTAAAGCGCTATCAGTCTACTTTTTCCTCATGCCACATTATCCATTTTCAGTCCTAAGGTCCAATAAATACTGGACCGTGGGAGGCATTAAAGGCTGGACTGTGTGAGGTATGAAAGGCTAGACTGGAGGTATGAAGGGCTGGAAGCTGTGCCATAAAGGCTGGGGAGGGCTGGACAGAGGAAGAACATTCAATTTCAATGTATGGAGGCGGGGAGGGCTGGACAGGGGGAGACCATATTCTATGTATGGAGGAGAGCAGTGCAGGGCACATGGAGAGCATATTCAATGTATGGAGGTGGGGAGGGCTGAACAGAGGGAGAGCATATTCAGTGTATGGAGGCGGGGGGGTCTGGACAGGGGGAGAGCATATTCAATTCAATATTCATTGAGCAGGGCCCTCAACCCCTCTGTTCCTGTGTGTCCAACTTGTCTGGTTACAACTATATGTCTGTTCGTCCACCCATTGTAAAGCGCTGCGGAATTTGATGGCGCTATATAAATATCAATAATAATAATAATAATGTACGGAGGAGGGGAGGGCTGGACAGAGGGAAAGCATATTCAATGTATGGAGGCATGGAGGGCTGGATAGAGAGAGCATATTCAATGTATGGAGTCGGGGTGGCTGGACAGGGGGAGAGCATATTCAATGTATGGAGGCGGGGTGGCTGGACAGAGGGAGAGCATATTCAATGTATGGAGGCGGGGAGGGCTGGAGAGAGAGAGGGCATATTCAATGTATGCAGGCGGGGTGGCTGGACAGGGAGAGAGCATATTCAATGTATGGATGCGGGGTGGCTGGACGGGGGAGAGTATATTCAATGTATGGAGGCGGGGTGGCTGGACAGGGGGAGAGCATATTCAATGTATGGAGGCGGGGAGGGTTAGACAGAGGGAGAGCATATTCAGTGTATGGAGGCGGGGTGGCTGGACAGGGGGAGAGCATATTCAATGTATGGAGGCGGGGAGGGCTGGATAGAGAGAGGGCATATTCAATGTATGGAGGCGGGGAGGGCTAGACAGAGGGAGAGCATATTCAGTGTATGGAGGCGGAGTGGCTGGACAGGGGGAGAGCATATTCAATGTATGGAGGCGGGGTGGCTGGACAGGGGGAGAACATATTCAATGTATGGAGGCGGAGTGGCTGGACAGGGGGAGAGCATATTCAATGTATGGAGGCGGAGTGGCTGGACAGGGGGAGAGCATATTCAATGTATGGAGGCGGAGTGGCTGGACAGGGGGAGAGCATATTCAATGTATGGAGGCAGGGAGAGCTGGACAGAGGGAGAGCAAAACTGAAGGAGGGATTGAACAAGCAGTGTATTGGACTGTGTGCACACAGTCATACAGGCTTCACATTGTAGGCACATCCACATCGCTACCTGCAAGTGAGCAAGCTGATTACTTCCGTTGCCAGTACACAGTGCATGCTGATGACAAATGCATTTTTTGCACAGAATTTACATTAGTCAGTATGACAAGGTCACGTGTGTTGGAGGTGTAACTACACTCCTGCACAAAGTATTTTCTCTTTTTATAGGCAATGTTTCAAGCCGAACTCTGCACTGACACACTGGTTGCGGTAATGCAGAAGTCATCATGGTGGTTGGAATAACCCTTTAAGGTTTTGATGTCAGGTAAAATAGATGTATCCAACTCATGCACCAGCTTGTACAAAATTACATTCTCCTGTTCTTGGGTGCTCTTCTTCATTTTGCAGGTGCTACTGTCCTATACTGAGCAAATGTTAAAGCATAGTGGGTAACAGTGCGACATGTGACAGTAAAGCGGGGGCAAGTCACGGTTGCTTGCTTCAAAGCACTGAGAAACCAAATGTTTCTAAAGTGCATTTACCTTTAAGCTAAGCATCATGGGGAATGTAGTCCCGTAACATGGTGAGTGCCCAGCTTAGGTCACTGCTTTAAAGTCATGAAGTTGTGCAGCCTAGCAGACCCAGAAAACTAAGATAGAATATCTTCCGGTTTTTCATGCCGTAGAGCTGACCCCGTGAAGTAGTTCAGGAAATAATCACTTGGAAATGTGTTCCTGTGAAGAAGTGATTTATGACTAACAGTAAAAAATGCATGAGTGAGCATCATATACTCAGCTGACCCTGCAAATACACAGCAGCTGCCTTCCAGCAATACTGTGTGTGTATATATAGAGGAACCCTCTCCCCCTCTCCTACCCAAATTACAGAACCCAAGCAAAATTAGCTCTTTGCCCTTCGTCATCGTATAGTTATTCTGTGATATTTTTCGAAATGTTTGACCTGTCGGGGTAAGGAGAATGGAAGTCAGACATAAAATTGGAAATAACCACAGACTTATAAAAATGTAAATATCTTCTGGACTTGAAATTTTCTACGACCGTCTTAACGGTAACAGCGAGCAAAAAATCCCAGTAGGTCATACAAAAGTCACGAAGAAGTGACAGTCCTGTAATGCTGATCTCACAACACTGCCGTAATTCTACTAGCTAGGAAGATAAGTAGAAAAGCTAAAAATGTAACACATTAGCCTATCTAAAGAACAGATAAGTAAATACATCAGGGTTCTGCTGGTTTTTATGTGTATTGCATACATTGCACAGGTTATGGTTAGTTGGACGTATATATATTACGACCAAGGGCTCTGCCACTTCCTTTACCAAAAAAAAGCAACCACGACTAGGCACTCAGTGGCTGCTGCCCATGGCCTGTATTGTGGAGAGAAACGAGAAGGCACTTACTGGTGCAATAAAGGTCATGAACAGCATTAAGCATTAACAAATATCACGTGTTTGCTTGAATTCCTTCAGTTTGTGGCTTTTCAACAGATTGCTCCAGTGAAACAATATATGTGAAACTGGTTTGGTAAATTAAACTTTCCATTTCACGTCTATTGTTTGCTGCAGAATTCTCTATTCATTTCTGATTGTCAGTGTTAAATCAGGCGAGTTACTAAGGGGTGGCTGAATTGCATGAGACTCCAGGTGTGGTCTTCTAAAGCCCCGAGTCTGCTTTTGGCACCCTTTTATTGTCAGCCCGAGTCCCTGTAATATTGAGAAAGAAATAACATCTCCAAGTAAATAATTTGTGGCAATGCAACATATGTAGAGGTAATTATACAGCTCAATGTGGGGATATTGTTGAGGGTGCATGCTTTCATTGCAAAAGGTGCTGGAGCACCTTGCTAGAAGTTTGGAGTTAATACAGCAGGTGTGGAGTTAATACAGCAGGTGTGGAGTTAATACAGCAGATGTAGGGATTCATATAGTAGGTGTGGGATTAATACAGCAGGTGTGGGATTAATACAGCAGGTGTGAGGTTAATACAGCAGGTGTGGGATTAATACAGCAGGTGTGGAGTTAATACAGCAGGTGTGGAGTTAATACAGCAGGTGTGGGGATTCATATAGTAGGTGTGGGATTAATACAGCAGGTGTGGGGATTCATATAGTAGGTGTGGGATTAATACAGCAGGTGTGGAGTTAATACAGTAGGTGTGGGATTAATACAGCAGGTGTGAGGTTAATACAGCAGGTGTGAGGTTAATACAGTAGGTGTGGGATTAATACAGCAGGTGTGAGGTTAATACAGCAGGTGTGAGGTTAATACAGGAGGTGTGGGATTATTACAGCAGGTGTGAGGTTAATACAGCAGGTGTGAGGTTAATACAGGAGGTGTGGGATTATTACAGCAGGTGTGGGTTTAATAAAGCTGGTGTGAATATAGGTTTATATAATACTATGAATGAATTCAGATTTGATGGCATAACATGAATCACAGAACATGTGTATAGTTGGACATAGGCTTGGTGTAGTATGGGGATGGGAGGAGCTTAAATCTGTTATATGTGAGAGGGGCCATAAAACTTACCCTTCTGGCTGTATTAGGAATGCCACTGCCATCAGTCTCAACACACTGCACAGCTGTCTGATATGTCACTAGAGCCCCCGCAGGTTAGACTGGGTACTGCCAATAAATGGAAATTGTGAGCATGCAAAAACCCAACAATCATGTAAGCTCAAGCAAGGAGCATTTTATTTCCTTGCTCAGTAACTAACAGGACATGCTATTGTTTGTTTAAATGCAGTTTTTTTTTAATTCTTTATTTTCGTCGTGCATGGCTTTAGGTACACGTTAATCTTTGTTGCCATAACAATGAATGCAAGCTTGTACATATATACAGAGACATTTTCATGACATGTGGAATCGTAGCACATTTTTGGTTTATGACAGGAGTCTGAGTAATAGGTCAGTCTCATTTGGGTCTAGTGTTTGTCTGGGAAGGTGCCTATATGAGACTGCTTGGTGATCGTAGGTGTGGGTTTTGGGTGGCTGATTTAGCCTGATGGTGTGGGCTGGACAGGGCGTTTGTAGCGGGTGTGCTCCCCTGAGAACTGGGTTTAGTCCTGGGAGTTCTTGTGCTAGTACGTCGTGTGGGTTAGGTTCGTGTAGGTCTCTCGGTCTTTGTGTGCCCTTCCGCCCTAGTTGGCATCTTGGGCGGTCCGGGTTAGAGGGGATTGGGGAGGGGATGTGGGTGTCCTGTGCGCTGTGTGTGTGAGTCATCATGTGGGCCCCTTAACGTGGGGATAGCGGGGGGGGGGGGGGAGTGCTGCATTAGGTGTGGGCCTATTCTTGGGTATACCGTCTGTGCAGTTCCCTATGGTCGGTGCTATTCGGTCTGGTGTGGGATATTCCATCTCTGTGGTGTGTCGGCGGCCTGTGGGTGTCCTATTTGTAGTGTGTTGGGTACATGTTAAACTGGGTCAACAGATAAACAAGTTTTTAAAACATATGTATATAACAGGTGTGAGTTAGCATGTTACGAGTCAGGTCCCTGCGTTTCGGTCTCCGGCCGGGACAAACGGCCTGATGTTCGAAATGTCCCATGAGTGCTCGGGAAGGCGTCTCTGCTCCTCCGGGGGCCTGTTCACCAGTCCAAGTGAGGCCAGGAACTGTGGTGCCTCCTCTGGTGCCGTAGCTCTGTAGGTTTTGTCCTCCACTGTCACTGTTAGGGCCCTTGGGGCAGTCCAGCGGTATGCTATGCCTTCTTCTTGGAGCCTCTTCGTGATGGGTCTCATGGCCAGTGGTGTATCCTGGTTTTGTGCTGCCCCTTCCCCCCGCCCCGCCTTCTAAATACACACACACACAAATTGACAGATACGCATACATTAGCTAACAGACACACTCACACTCACTAACAGACACACACACTCACAGACATACATACACACACTCACAGACATACATACACACTCACAGACATACATACACACACACACTCACAGACATACATACACACACACACACACTCACAGACATACATACACACACTCACACTCACTAACAGACACGCTCACACTCACTAACAGACATACACACACACACACTCACAGACATACATACATACACACGCTCACACTCACTAACAGACACACTCACACACTAACAGACACAAACTCACTAACAGACACACTCACACTAACAGACACACATACACACACTCACACTCACTAACAGACATACACACACACACACACACACACACACACTAACAGGTTGACACACACTAACAAACAGACATACACACTCACATTAACATATATATATATATATATATATATAAAAATATATATTAACCTCAAGATATTTAAAGGGATACTATAGGCATCTTTAGAGCATTGATTGTAAAATAGTTTAGAGTTTAAACAATTCCAGTTTCTATTTTCTACAGCATACAAGAATGATATCAAAATGATGTCTTGACAGAATGGCTACAAAACAAAATGAAGGAAAGATGCTGTTTTGGTACTTTTGCCATTATTTAATTATGTAATAATAATAATATTAATAATATAACTAAAGTGGTTATATATGGCCACAATTACTTTGGGCACAGCTTTTGACAACCTGCACACCTTTTGACTTAGGGGTTTTACTTTTGCACATCCAAAGATATCCAGTAGCAAAGCAGATTCGCTGCAGATCTGTCACAGTTCTACTTCAATTTGTTATACCCTCTGTAGAGCAAAGCCCCCCCCCCAGCCTCCTTACCTTTGGGAATGCTGGGGGGTTCTCTACCTCCCTGGGGTCTAGTGGGGCTGTCGGTCGCCGCAGAGTGAGGCTGGGAGGCGGAGCCGGAATATGACGTCATATTCCGGCTCCCAGCCTCACTCTGCGGCGCGCGAGGGAGCTGAGCAGAGAGAGCTCAGAGTAAGTGCTCCCTCGCTAGCCGCCCTCCCGCCAGTGCCGCCCGACCGCCTGCCTTGTCAGTAAGCCGCAAAGCTACCAAGGCATTTGCCCTGGGCATTTGGGGGCGGCTTTTTTTGCCGCCCCCTGGAAAATGCCGCCCAAGGCAAATGCCTTGTTTGCCTCGCGGCTAATACGCCCCTGCTCATGGCTTGCCGCCATTGAAGTGTGGAGCGGGTAAGATCCTGGTAGAAGGTCAGGCTGTGTGTTTCAAAGTGGAGAGGTGTTTTGTCCCGCAGTGCCTGTTGGAGTCTTTGTTTGTCAGCGTACGCGTGGAAGCGAAGTATGATGTCTCTTGAGGAGGCTGTGGGTGCCCTGGGTGATTTCGCTATGCGGTATACACCGTCTAGCTCTATTGCTTTAGCCGTTTTTGCTGGCAACACGGAGGCTATTAGGCGTCTAATAAGGTGGGGCAGCTCCTCTGACGCTATTGTGTCTGGAACCCCCCGGATTTTCAGGTTCTTCTCTCGGCCTTTATCCTCGAGGGAATCCAGTCTGAGGATCGTGTTGCTGTGGGCAGCTTGTAGCTTTTGTGTTGTCTCCTCCAGGGCTAATAGGCCTCGTTTGAGGTCGGTTACATCCTCCTCCGTCACCCGGACTCGTTCTGTGACTGCTTGTACTTCTTCTTTCACTAGGGCGATGTCTGCATCAAATAGTTTTTTAATGCAGTCGTAGAGGTCTGAGATATCCTGCTTGGTCGAGGGATCGGAGGATTGCGTGTGCGCCGGTTCCCCTGGAGGCGATCGGAGGGAGCCGCTAGGCCTACTGGGGGGTCGGCCATTTTCGTCCTCTGGTGGGTTTGTGGTGTGCTCTTCGTCCGCCCGTTCTGCGGGCGTCTGTTTTGTCGGGCCGGAGAGCATTTCGCCGATATCCCTCCCCTTTTGCGGACCTGTTTGTGTTTTGGGCTTCGTGCGGCCCATCGATGCTGTAGGCGAGTCGGCTTCAGACGGAGGTGAGTGCCAGGCCCAGTTTGCAAAGGCCTCGGCGTATTCCGCGGCCTTCCTCAGGTCGTGAGGCCTGGGTGTTTTCCGGAGCTTGCGGGCTGATTTGGCCTTCGAGTCGTATGTGAAGGGCATGAGTGAGTTCCTTGTGTGCTTATGCACCTAGTTCACCTTTCACCGATTGTCGATGGGGCCTGAGTCGATTGATTTTGGGTGGATTAGCCAGTTTTGGGCCCGGAGCTCTGAAAGATGGCGTCTGCTCCGTCCTGGTGCTTGGCCCCGCCCCCTTAAATGCAGTTTTAATCGTAGTTAATCAGAAATAGAACGTATTAGCAATGAATGGAAAAGCAGCCTGCGGTCCTTGCTTTACACAGACATTGTGAGTAATCCCCAGCACTTTACTGGAAGGAATGTTTCCATTGAATGACTTGCTTACATACATCCTGCACAACTCTCATTGTGTTCTTTACTTTTGTCTGGTCGTGCACAGCGCTAACCTTGAGGGAGTCTTGTAAATCAACGGGAATAAACTATTTTACTCCACCAAAAAATCCTAGGGTCAAGATCGCAGCATTTAGCTTTCTGCAGTATAAATTCTGGGAAATTCGTATTCACTGACTACTTTTTTACGACAGCAAGACCTTATAATGCACTCATTGCCACAAAGCTAGAATTTAAAGGAACACTATAGTCACCTAAATTACTTTAGCTAAATAAAGCAGTTTTAGTGTATAGATCATTCCCCTGCATTTTCACTGCTCAATTCTCTGCCATTTAGGAGTTAAATCACTTTGTTTCTGTTTATGCAGCCCTAGCCACACCTCCCCTGGCTATGATTGACACAGCCTGCATGAAAAAAAAAAAACTAGTTTCACTTTCAAACAGATGTAATTTACCTTAAATAATTGTATCTCAATCTCTAAATTGAACTTTAATCACTTACAGGAGGCTCTTGCAGGGTCTAGCAAGCTATTAACATAGCAGGGGATAAGAAAATCTTAATTAAACAGAACTTGCAATAAAGAAAGCCTAAATAGGGCTCTCTTTACAGGAAGTGTTTATGGAAGGCTGTGCAAGTCACATGCAGGGAGGTGTGACTAGGGTTCATAAACAAAGGGATTTAACTCCTAAATGGCAGAGGATTGAGCAGTGAGGCTGCAGGGGCATGTTCTATACACCAAAACTGCTTCATTAAGCTAAAGTTGTTCAGGTGACTATAGTGTCCCTTTAATAGGTATTGAATCACAGAAAGTTAAAAATGTGATCGAAAGATATAAAATAAATCCCAAGGATTCAGACTATTTTTGAGATTATAGGAGCAGTTCGGCCTTGTAACAATTAACTTCTTACACCCCCCAAAAATTATCAAAATAAATAAACCCCGTTCACCACCACCGAAACCTGTCTGTCATGGCATGTGTGCAATCCATTCGACAAAATAATTACAAAATTGAAGTGATTTGTGAATCAATGTCTGCTGTTGTAAAAAATACATTTACTGAAGAATAATTTCAACCAATGAGTTATTAATCTCCGGTATAAATAGGAGGGAAGTATAAATTATTTGTGAGTGTATGGTACCTCGGATTTTTTAGGAAGAGTTTGAGTGCCCAGAATTAAGAATGTGTTGTAGAGGACGATGCGATAGGTTTAACAGCATAAAACTGTGCACACATTAATAACATTCACTGTCTGTTATCTTTATCCCTATACGGTATACATTATATAATTGATTTAAAATGCATAATAATAAAAAATAAAAAATAAACTTCCCTAATAAAAATAAAAATATTTTTTTCTGTAGAAAAAAAGAAAACTGTTCAGGATCTGTGGGGAAAGGTAAATACTTTTTTTCATTGCGATGCAGTAATTAATAAAACCAACCCCCTGTTTGCACAGCAAAGACATGCAATCTGAGTATATACAGGGAGAGCGACGAAGAGATTAAGAATGGTATTTTCAGTTCGCCATATCCTGTGGCAGGTAACACAGTGTTTGTGGAGAACCGCGAGCTGTTTACATAAAAAACTGTAGTTAGGACTCTTCACTGTGACACTGCTGAGCTGCTCATGAACAGTACTTAGAGGGAACATCAACTTCGCAAGCAAAAGGCAGATACATGGTTTCTTGATAGACGGTGTTCATTTCAACACCCTTTGCCTCCAGAAAGTTATTAAGAGAGCTGTACAAAAGTAGCTCCCAGCTGCATAATCTATCCCCCATTGTCTATCAATATAGCACATCTCTGCATGTCAGTTTGAGCTGTAATTCTGACACGATTTATGTGGGCATAAAGCTGGGAATCTGATTGTTCGCCTGATAGACACAGGAATGAATGCAAATGACTGCCAGCCTGTAATTATACATTTTTATATTAGCATGGCAGCTACTTTCAATAAAGACAATGCTGTGTTATGTTCTGGTTTTCTTTTTATTCTCTCAGCCTTCTGTGAAACAACTTTATCATTACAAACCATCAAATCCCACAGTGACATGTCCTAATATTAGCGTTCACACACCATCTCTTATATAAGGAATTCAACATCAAATGAAGGACAATCAAGGCATATAATAACCAGGTGCCTTAATCAGTTTACTCTAAAGCTGTGATTACTGACCTTTGGGTCCCACTGTTTGTGGCGAATCAAACATTCATAGAACAAGTGAATAAGGTGAGCACGCTGAGTTGTTGAATGTGGTTACCTTGTCCACTTTCCTTAATACAACTTTATTTAATGTATGAGAACTGCATTCCCCATGATGCTTAGATGAACATTTGGAGTGGCAAGTTTGGCTAAACACGGGGACATTAATAGGATCCAGAAACACATGGGACTTGAGCCCAAATGAAGCCTCAATGACCGCTACACTGACAGAGAGCTGATGTCATCCCACGTCCCATCTCTCTTGTTCTGTCCGCTCCTCTCTACCCATAAACTGTGAGCTGCTTATGCTCTCTGGGATCTCAATGAGAGGCAGAAACAAGCACATTCTGCACAGACCGGTATTCGATGTGATCCTGCTACGCAAGCTAACTAATACAGTTCTGTTCCCAGCACCCCGTCCCGACAGTTACCATGGGGGTACCAATCTCTCCACCATAGCAGCCTTGCTGAGCACTATACAAGTGATCTTTCTTTTTTTTTTTCTTTCAATTCTTTATTTTTGTTGTGCTTAAGTGAACAGTTTGTCCTGCATCGTCACAACAACGAATGTAAGATCATGCATAAATCACAATGAAACAGAATACATAAGATATTTATCCTCCTGAGTTATCCCTTGCTTCATTACGCTGCTTCGTCACATTTTTATATTTAAAATATTAAAAAACAAGAGTGAAAGGCACAGCAGGGTCATGTGAGTGTACGTCATAAAAACACGTTTGGTCTATATATGCCTATGGGTCTGGCCTGTCAACAACAAAAGAAACAAGTGATGATCCTTTACCAGCTAAAACATTGCAGCACCCAAGAAATGAAAGTGTTAAAGATTAGTGTCGCCATAGGTTTGACATAGCTGTTATGCCTGGTTGTTTAAACTATTGATGTCTATACGATTATTCAGTTATAAAACATGTTAGGTATACTAGGTTAGCAGTTATATGTAACAGGTGCAGTCGTGGTATTTATCTAGTATTGCTTGGTAGTGATCCGGTTAACATAAAGGTCTAACGCATAGGGTTAACACAAAACAAGTGAAACATAGAAAGCATCTCATGAGTGTCTGCCAGGTAAGACATAGGGAAAAAAAAAAGGAACAAAAGGGTCTCTATGGTATTAGCAGGGCCGTGGGCTGTGGGCTTCTCCGTGAGTCAGTCCATGGTGTGTTAGCCCATGCCCGATCTGGAGGCGTTGTGTGCCTGCTTAGGATGGAGGTGGAGGTCGCCGCCGCTTGGTAGCCAGAGTCCAGTAAGCCTCTCGCCCACGGTCCCTCGGTTCAGGGTGCTGAGTACCTTGTCCGCCTCTGTTCTATGCTGGGAGTCAGCGATTTGAGGACGGGGCGATGTTGCAGATGCTGAGATCCGCAAAAGATGATTTTGCTTTGTCTTTCTCGGGTGTTGTGGTGCGGCGTAGCTTTCGCGACTGACCTGTTCGTCCCGGTCGGTTGCTGGGTGCATGCAGGGTAAGTGCCTCCTTGTGTTTTCCTCGGCGTGTATGGCATCCTTTTGGGTGGTGCCGTAGAGACAGGAAGGTTTTCCCTGTGCGGCGCCATCTTGGGGTCCCGTCAGGCGGGGGACTAGCTCGCTTGGGGCTGGGTTGCTGGGGATCGACCCTCCGTGGTCCAGTGTTTTCTGTGGCTAGTGGTGATCGGCTCTCCAGCTTTGCCCAAAAGGCCTAGAAAATGGCATTCAGCCTGGCCGAGTAGTCTGTCCCTGCTGTATCGCGCTCCCCAGTGCACGTGGCGTCCGCCATTGTGTTTTTTGGTATGGCTGGGTGCTGTTCTTGCGGGCGTGCAGTGTGCTTTTGTTTCGGCCCGGTTGCTTTAGTGTGGTGGACCGGGATTACCCCTGCCGGTCCTGTGGGGGTTAGGCTGGTTTTCATTATCTTAGCTGCAACGGTGCTGTGTCGGAGAGAGCGGCCGTCTCTCCCCGCCGCCATTTCCCGCAGGCCGCCAATAGCTTTTCTCGAGGTTATGGTCGTAGAGGTAATTTATGTCTGGTATCAGACTGCTTGCCAAGGTGTCCCCTTCCCGGTAGATGCGCCTTGGTGTTATTTCGGAGTTCAATTAGGGTCATTATGTGGAGTTTGTAGCGTGTGTGGCAGGAGATAACTTACAGTGGTGATGGTGCGCAAAAAAATAAATAAAAAATATATATATAAATTCGTATTCACTATGGACCTCTTATAGAGAGTGAAAGTAACCCTGTGTACATAAAATAAGGTGTTTACAGAGTGGAAATACAAATAATTGAAAAACAAACAGTGGTTGTGGTGAAACAAAGCACAATCTGTAGGTATACTTGCAAACTTGGAAATCACTCTGACACCTATTAAGGAGACAAAAACAGAAAAAGAGCTCCTAGTGCAGCATAGTAATTAACTTATAAATATATAGAATAAAGCAAACAGAGGTGCCTTTTAGGTGTTACACTCACAAGATTGGAGTGGTAAAAGCACCACTCGTTGCTATAGCACTCAGGGAGGATCAGCCCCTAGAGTGCGTGGGATCCCTGGAAAGGAAGCTTGCAATCCGGATCTCAGGTAAGTACACTTTATTAATTTAAATTTAAAAACAGCAAAACTTGTTGTGGAGGTAGTTAGTCCGCTCACCAGCCTCAGGAAACCGCAAAGAAAGTTCCATATACTCATGTAATGTAAAAAAATCTTCCGGCTGCTATCCTGGCTGCTGTTGCTGACTGTCTCCAAATCACTTCCTGGTTCCGGGTCCGTAATGCATTTCGCCCCACCCACAGGGCTTTGTCAAACGGCCGTTTGACAAAGCCCTGTGGGTGGGGCGAAATGCATTACGGACCCGGAACCAGGAAGTGATTTGGAGACAGTCAGCAACAGCAGCCAGGATAGCAGCCGGAAGATTTTTTTACATTACATGAGTATATGGAACTTTCTTTGCGGTTTCCTGAGGCTGGTGAGCGGACTAACTACCTCCACAACAAGTTTTGCTGTTTTTAAATTTAAATTAATAAAGTGTACTTACCTGAGATCCGGATTGCAAGCTTCCTTTCCACGGATCCCACGCACTCTAGGGGCTGATCCTCCCTGAGTGCTATAACAACGAGTGGTGCTTTTACCACTCCAATCTTGTGAGTGTAACACCTAAAAGGCACCTCTGTTTGCTTTATTCTATATATTTATAAGTTAATTACTATGCTGCACTAGGAGCTCTTTTTCTGTTTTTCTCTCCTTAATAGGTGTCACAGTGATTTCCAAGTTTGCAAGTATACCTACAGATTGTGCTTTGTTTCACCACAACCACTGTTTGTTTTTCAATTATTTGTATTTCCACTCTGTAAACACCTTATTTTATGTACACAGGGTTACTTTCACTCTCTATAAGAGGTCCATAGTGAATACGAATTTATATATATATTTTTTATTTATTTTTTTGCGCACCATCACCACTGTAAGTTATTTTATGTTCAAATCGTTTTACCAGGATTTGTTTTTGTTGGTTGCTGCATGTACTAAGATCCTTCTCTCATTTGCGCCATCCTATTTATAATCGTGTGTGGCAGGAGCACACTCTGTGTGCGACCGTTCAGTTCACTGGTCAGGCGCCGCCCCGATCTTTCTTTTTATATCAGGTGACTGCTTTGAGCAAAAATAAAAATGTATATTTATATAGTCCTGCCCCCGCTACAACCTGTAAGAGATCCAGGGCTAAAATGTCCCACATCCGGGGATTCAGCCTACAAAGCCCCCTAACAACACTTATGACAACACATTATGTCATTAACAGCTTTATGACTCCTAACCAGGCCCGGTGGACAGTGATGGCCAACGTGCCAAGGCTGGCAGGGGAAGTCACAGGATCTCCCCTGTCGGCCCATGCAGAGATGGCACTATCTCTGTGCCTTTATGGGCCGGTGGGGAGATCAAAGATCACCCTCACTGTCCCACAGACAGTTACATACGGCTGCCAGCTGGGGAGGGTAGGAGAGCAGGACCCGGGGGAACTCTAGCCAGCAGCACAGCCTGGTTCCTTTTGCAAGGTCGGAGCATTGCCGCGGTAATCATGGCAATGCTCAGATCTCACAAGAGTGAGCTCTAGCCCCACATACTAAAGTTCACTCACCACTAGGACCACCAGGGATAGCAGCAAAGCCTCCCCATCCCAGGCATAAAGTAAGAAGGAGGGGGGGAATATAAAGTTTATTTGTTTATTAAAAAAATACACATTTAAAATATTTAAATTAATCTTTTTAATCTTTAATTTTTTTTGTCATTAGTGATGACAAAACACACCCTATCTGGCCCCGCCCCATTCTCAGGGGGCCGCTGTGACTGAAAAACGCCCGGGTCGAATGTTTTTCCGAGTCCGGCCCTGTTCCTAACTCCTGGACTCAGAAGTGATGACATCATACAGCTATGCTATAAATCATAGTTTGTAAAGCTGGGCTTCAAAAACTGCATCATCAACGCTTTCATCTCCTGCCTGCAATGTTTTGCTTTACTCATTGTTAATTGTTTAATTACAAGTAGGATTACAGAGAATGTGCCTTCATTGATCTACTGGTTATCAATATTCTTATGGGTATAGAATTGGGAATCTCTGAATCCTGGACCTCTGGAGATTGTTAGCTGCTCTGATTATTGCTGTATGCCACCAGCAAGTTCACTTAGAGTCAAGACGAGTGCTTCACAATTTAAGCCAAATTAACTAGCTAGATCATTTTTTCAGCTCTTAAATATTGCAATTTACATCAGTTGTAGTCACCTTTTAATTATTAAATCCCAAACTGTACAACTATTCAGGTAAGCACATTAATATTTCATAAATAGGTATATTACTGTGTGATTTACTGTGTTGTTTGTTCCAATTATCACTTACCACACTGTTAAAGGAACACTACAGGGTCAGGAATAATAATCATTTTCCCCCTGCTATACCAGTCTTACAGCAGCTGGCCCCGTCTCCATGGCTGAAATGATCGATCTTGATGATCTCAGCCAATCCAGTGCTTTCCCATAGGAAAGCATTAGGAGGCTATTGCACGTGTGCTGCAAAACGTTGCTCTGTGCCAATCAGCAACTTCTCATAGGGTTACATTGTATCAATGCATCTCTATGGGAAGAGTTCAGCGGTTCCATGCAGAGCGTGGAGACACTGAACGTAGGTGTTACACACGGGGATAAGAAGCACCTCTTACTGGCCATCAATCTTAAAACCGCCTTTTCCTGAAAAGGCAGCGTTTACACTGAAGAGCCTGCAGGGACAGACTATAGACACCAGAACAACTACATTAAGCAGAACCTTCATCTGACACTATGTTCTGCAACATATACAGGTTAGTCCACTAAACCAAAAATCATTCTGGGCGATTTTTCAGAATTCAGCTATGTAGTCTTAAATGTTATATGACCTGGACTGAACAGCCTTGAATATATTGTCACAGTTATAGATTTAACAACGTGATTACATCCTAGAGCTGTTTAAAACAAAATAATGAAAGGAAAAGTGAAAATTTAATTTTTAGCATTTGGCCACCCGCAAAATAAAACTTTTATTGGGCACTAAAGCATTTCCTCCATGCAAACGAAAAAAGCCCTAATGCTAAAATACCTCCCACATGGCCATTTTTGCTTTTAGCATCTGAAAGTGAATTAATAGGACCCCGAGATTGTGTGATGCAGCAGGTAGCTTTCTTCAACAATTGGCCACTAACACCATGCGTGCCATGGTACAGAATGATTGCAAGTAAACCACAGCACACTGAACGCAGCAAGGTGTAAAACAACGAATAAGGAATCACCTGTTCCTACTGTTTTAGGCTCTTAGCGTACATAAATGGAACGGGCAGCCTGCATTTGCATTGCTGGTTGTATTTTCGCAGTATTTTCTTATATTGTTTATTTCTTTCAGTAGCGTTGTGCTTGTCGTGTGTTAAGAAACAGAGACATTGTAACTCTCTGAGACACAAAAATACCATTATAGTTTTTACAGGAAACTTAAAATCCAAGGTTTATTCTCTTTTAGGAAGTGCTATTTATTCTCTGCGCTAACTGCAGATGGGTTAGGAACCAAACATAGCCCACAAGAGGTTTCTGTAGTGGGATCCCTTGACTTGAATACCCCAAATCTTGCAGTAGTTTGATACGCAACTAGTAATCCTACACTTGGATCTCGCTTCCACAGAACAAATGCACGTGTAAGTGGATAAAAAATAATTTCAGTTTAAATTTTGTATTTGTAATACAAAATAAAAAGTATTGAACAACGGGTACTCGAACAAGGGCTTTACGGCACACTTGGTGCCCCACTACTCGTTTCGAGCATACCCAGAACCTCATTGCTGATGACATAACTTGAATCAACTGGTAACAATATGAACATGATGTCATCACTTATGCTGTAACAATCGGTTGTTGCCTTGAGTGTACGGTCTCCTCATATTACCTGCTGTCATTACAGAAAAAATTAAAAAATAATAATAATAATAATTCCTGATTCTTTATTTTTTTTATTTATTAACTTCATTATTCGCATTTCTCAAAAAAAAAAAAATACAGCACAAGCGCAGAATGACAGACCAAAAAAACATAATAAACACCCAATAAATATAAAGTTTCACTAAGGATATCAGTGAGAGATTTCATCAAAGCAGTACGACTAAACTGAAAATCACAGAGAATTCATTATAAATGCTCCAGAACCTGTGATCATTCCAAACGGCATTTCTACCTTTATTAGAGTGCTCAAGGAGGGGTGAGAATGTGTTTGTTTAGGATGATTAAACTGTGAATCCTACACTTGAGATGAAAGGCTGTTCTCCTGTGTTGGCAATCCGGGGTAATAATATCATACTAAGAGCACTCATGCTCCTCTTTGCATGATGTCTCTGTCTTCAAAAACCTTGCGCAAAGCTGAGACTTTATTTTTAATATGTCCAATTAAGTGTGCTCTAGAACTATTGGAAGTATTTTCTGCCTGCTAATAATGCTGGGATAAATAGATTATTCAAGGTCAAGGTTAGGATCAGGATTATTTACATAAGTGGGCATTTGGTTATGCAAGGTAATGGCTATCAACAAGCCTAGATTGAAACAAATCCAGCGGAGGGGTGGGGGGAAGCAATGATGGTCTTAGGACATAACCTTTGGTTTCCTTTCATTTAATTTATTGGTTACATATATTGAGATCTAATCAAAGATAGCATACAAGGTCACTTGAAATAGACTTATTTATGTCAGTGTTATTTAACATAATCACCAAGAATCCCTCTAAAGCCCACTCAATTCTAAGGAGTTATTTAAAAAAATATATATATTATATTGTTTGTATTTTTTAATGCATTGCATCAATAATGTTTTTGGTGTTGCTGTTTTCTTTTTTCTTTTTTTTGATAATGTGTCATAATACTTAGAAAATTTAAAAAAAGAAAAAAAACAGAGGGGGGGCTTCTCCACTTTGAAGGATCTGTTTAAAATTACACCATCTGGTAAGACTTCAAAAGAATCCCTGGTACAACACATGTTTTTCACTATACAAGCATGTCACTTAACTGCAAATTGTAGCCACCATTGAAAGGAGCACTCTAGTAAGTCAATAGATGGGTATTAAGAAAGAGTTTTATCACAAACGGAATGATACATAATCACAGTCCCCAACCTTAGGAAAAAGAACAAACAGATTGCTTTCTGCACGGGACGCCTCGCTGCCTGATTGGCTGCTGTCTGCTTGGAAGCATTGCAAGAAATTACCATCCATTTTCTTCAGTCAATCAGTAAGGCAGCATATAAAATGCATAGATTTGCTCCTACCTATAGATTATTACACTGTAGTAATAAATATTTTTGTTGAAAAGAAATGGGATTCCACATCATAAGATAAACACAGTGAATATCCAGATTATCATACGGTTATCGCATGCATTTCTAAATGTGAATGAACACAAAAAAGTGTAATAAAAGCATTTGTTTTCAAACTCTGAGTCGTCTGAATTTTGGGCGACCGACGTTCTGTCCGAAATTCCAAATTCTAGCAGACTGGGCAACTAATGGGTCTATTAATACTGGTGGGGACTAGACACGGCTTCCTCCTCTGTCTACACAAAAGGGGATTAGGTGGGGCTAACAGTGGATGGTGAACATGTCGATTCAATGCCCTCATCCATAGCCAGTGCATGGAGAGTATGATATAGTTTGGAGGACATGCACTGCTCTCCCTCACCTATTGGCATCACGGGAAGGGGTATTAATCTAATGAAAGCAGTGGACATGCCAATAGCCCATGCACCCAAATCAGTGCTCCCTTTGCCATTTCCCCTAGGTGGCAAGGAGCTCTCAAACCCCCAGCTACCCCCTCAGCAGTTTCTATGTAAGCCACTTTACAGTTGAGAACTGCCCTTTCCCTAACTTTATAACCTCAGCAATCCTTGGGTAGTAATGGTGAGCAACTGATGGCTGCTCATCGTTTAGCATATATGCCTCCACTCAAAGCAAGGCAGGCGAAAGCATGAGGAAGGAAATATTACTTCATAATGATTGATAGGGATCATATTGACCACAAAAGCTTTAATTTGATTTTTTAAAACTTTTGTGCCAGTTGGCCAGCATTTACAAAGAGTTTATTTGAACCATTTGCTAACTAGCTGCTACCGTTGCCAATGTGTAAATAGGTCAGATATATAATTTGGACCCAGACTGTCATCCAGACCTGGATTTAAGCTGTCATTCAGAGCACGAATTGTGAAAATCTGGACTTTGTGAAATATGTGAACTTAGATCGACAATCCTGATTATCTCACAGAAGGTGTGGTGGCTTTCGGTGGAGAATTTTCCAGGGTTAACTTACAAGTAAGTTTAATTGTTTGGTTTTTCCCCTCAGTTTTTCTTTAACCCCTTAAGGATTAAACTTCTGGAATAAAAGGGAATCACATGTCACACATGTCATGTGTCCTTACGGGGTTAAAGATGGAGGGATGGCGGAATCTAAGGACAACAAGGAACACTAACATTAAAAACACAATACAATGTTACTTTAATATTGTTGTATTACATAGTACAACGCAGTAACGCAAACAATATTATTGAGAACAAAGAATAAAAACCATAATATCACACATGTCATATTTGCTTGACAGGTGTAAGACTGCTAGAAGCAAACAGAATAAAACAAATGCATATTACGGAAATCATGCTGTAATGTGGAGTTTCGTTTTACTTGTAATTATAGTTTACAGCACCCTGTGCTATTACACTGTGCAATAATTACCATTCTGTGATTCTACATAGTTTTTTGCCATCAGTCAGTAAACAATAGCATTAATTTCATCACAAGCTGAGCATGCCTAGCATTACAAATCAATGCATTAATATATCACGTGTCAAAAAATAGCTACCTGACTAACGCATCTCAACAGTGAAAACAGATCCTTTTTCACATAATCAATCCCTTTCCCAGAAACTACAAGAAAAGGGTTGGTTTTATAATACTGCTATGGAAACGAAGAGTTGTGTTATCAGAAAGATTAACAGTGTGCTTATTTGGGAAGGTATCTCACACATTTGCACAGTACAAGCTCTACTCTAAGGTAATAAATAACATATGCCATGCAGTGTGGCTGGCTAATCACATGACCTGGGCAGTTGGAGAGTGGCTGGCTAATCACATGACGTGGGCAGTTGGGGAATAACAGGATGCACTTAATGCGTTTGGCTGATCACATGACCTGGGCAGTTGGAGAGTTACATGAGCCACTAGTGCGGTTGGCTAATCACATGACATGGGCAGTTGGAGGATAACATGAAGCAGGCAATGCGGTTGGGCAGTGGATTTAGGTGATAACGAAGACAGGTACATGAGACTAGTAGTGACATCATAACCCAGAGCCTCTAGTGACCAGCACTGAGGAGCCACCGGAGAAACCGCAGGTAGAGAAAATCCCAATTTTATCACACTGAACCAACACAAAGGGCAAGCATGGGGGGTGGAAAGCCTAGCTACAACAGGACATTATGCAGGGAATGAATCCCATATATATTGCTATTCATTATACCATATCTCTCATATTTAGCATACATTGAATATTACTAATTATTAGCAGTTGTTTCCAGATGTATCCCAGATCAGCTGTTCGCCTTCATTCTGCTGGTTTTATTGATTTTTTTTTATTTTTGTAGATGCTTAAGAAAAATATCAAAGAGGTATACAGTTAAGGACTCGCAGGTCCCATAATAACCAAATGGAGGGGAAGAGACATAAGAGAAACAAAGTGGAGACTCGCAGGTCTTTAATTAATAACAGCAGCAAAACAGAGGACTCGCAGGTCCCGTAACCATGGCTGAACAACAACTTGTGAATTGCACAGTACGGAATGTTGTTAGGTTTTGGCTGGGAGATTCTACTAAGGAGTTTGTCTGTGTGGACGCCGTTGTGTCAATTTTTTATGATTTGGGCAGTGTCGATGTGTCTGTTCGGGGGCCAGATAGTGTATGTCAGTCCAATCCCTTTCACTAAGGCGTCTAACTACATCTGCATAAACACCCTTCATTAGTTGATTCACGATCATCAGGGCTTGACTTGAAATCATTGATGTATGGGCCGTAGGGGGGAGTGGAAAAAAACAGGGGTAACAGGAGGGGGAGTGAGAGGGTATGGGTGTCTGAGGAGGAGGCGGGTGCAGTTCCATCCGGTCTCGGCTCCCCCAGGTCATCCTACTACAAGATTTTGTATTTTTCTTAATTGGGTGCATTCATTTGTTTGTTTTTTTAATTCGGTACACTTCAGAGTTTAGTGTGTAACCCTTCAGCGGTTTACAGTGTTCTGTGTCAGTGATTGCAGATCCTGCAGGGCCAACATTAGGGGCTGTTACTGTGAAAAATGCTATATAAATAGATTAGAATTCGGTAATTTCATTCAGGACGGCTGATATTATATGTCGCTTGTGCCAATACTTATCTCTCACAACAAGAACATAATATAGTTTTACAGTCATTCAGCAACCGGCTTCTCGTTGACCCCAGTCTCTGTAGTGTGGACGTTAAGCGAAATGTGATTTAAAGTTTCCATTAACCGCCATCTAAATGATGTTTCCTGTAACATTAGGAGTGCGCTGTATTATTTGGTGGCTGCACAATCATTTGAACATGTTAAGAGGAAGCAATTGGAGTATTTAATATGACAGAAATGCTAACAAGCTCTGAATTGTTCTTCAAAAGCAGTGCACACAATGAGATACGAAGAAAAGTCCACAATATTATCAGGCTAATGGAAGATGGGAGTTTAATAAATATCTCAGTGTCAGGAGAGCATTGCTGAATAAATCTCAGACTAGACGGCAGGCCTGCTTTCTTACACGGTCCCTCAATAGACATTAAACCATAGCTAGGGATTGTGGATAGGGAAATGGAAATGAGGCTCGCCCCATGTTATACATGGACCTCTTCGGGCCAATAGTGCTTTCCAACCATAATCTAGCTTACAGATGTCACGCCAGATAGCCCACATGGCTGCAAGTTCTGAAAAAGAACCCTGTACAGCAAGCATGACAAACTCAAAGGCTAGCACAGGCCAAATATACAAGGTTTTAGGTTATGTAGGCTGCAAAAGAAACCAAAACTTACATTTTCATAGAAAAGTTTGTTTTGAAAAGTACAGTATAAAAAAAAAAAAGTACGTGCCTCTGTGCACCTCCAGGTCCTCCACTGTCCAGCCGAGGCCATCGCAACAATGACCAACACACACTCACTGACAGACACACACACATACTGACAGACACACACGCATACTGACAGACACACACATTTACGCATTCTTGCACACACTCACAAATCATTTTATTTATTGCTCCCTACCTTTAGGAGCTGTGTGGAACCTCTCCCAGGGGTCCAGTGGGGATCTTCTCTGTGAATATATAGCCCTTCCTGCTCCTCACTGCTCCCTCATGCGCGCAGTTTAGTGATGCTGGGCTGGAATTACATCATATTCCGACACCCGGCGTCACCACAGAGGGCGCGCGACGGAGCAGAGAGGAGCAGGAAGAACAGACTGAGCTCCCTCGCTGCCGCCAGCGTTCTCTCCCAGCAGCCGGGTAAATTTTAGCAGAGTAGGCACCTGTAATGTGGAGAGAGCAGGCGCGTTCTCTGCCTTAGCAGTAAGCAAATCAAACTTGCGGCTCGCTGGGCCGCAAAGATATTCGTTGTGAGCCGTGTGCGGCTTGACATGCTTGCTGTACAGACTGTTTCTTCCATAATGAAGACTTCAGCACCATGGTCAGCAACCCCATCACACAGCCTTCTACCTGAAAGTTAACAAAACTCTGTCTTGTACAAACATTTATTTTACTCCGCCTCTTCTTTTGTCCTGTATTAAAACCATTGTTGTAAAGTAAATTGTGGATCATTCATAAATGGCGAGACACACATCACCCCTATGACAGCTCCAGTTATTGGAAATCCTAAAACTAGTTTATTTAAAGAATATCGCGGAACAGATACAGTCAGCTCTAGCAGGTATGCAATAAGTTTGTCTGTTGGGTTTATTGAAAGCATTATACATGTTTTGGGGTGCAGTCATGGTATTAGCTATATTTGCATGTCTGTTTCTTGCCGTTAAACACCATTATAGATTATTGCAGATTCCCGTTATTCTGGAAGCTTTTACAGTGGTGCCTAGAACTTGTCTAAATGTGTTTGGTTCCTTCCTGTGACTCAGTTTCGTATTTCATACTGCAGACTTTTCTCTGGAGTGTATTGGACGCTCAGCTCTACCCTGCAGTTCATCTATTTTGGTTTTTCAAATAAGCTCCCATCCTTGCTTCCCTTTCTGGTACTAGTTCCGTTATAGGTCACTTCAAACTGCATTCTTTGTTACTTTCTCTATACTCCCCTCATCTATACATTGAATGAAGAATCCACGCAAGGCAAATAGGAATCTGGAAGAGAAAAGGTTCAGTAGTTCTGCTCCAGTTCTCCATGTAAGAAGGGCCTAATAATCTATCCCTTCATATGAATATATGAAAAGAAATTGATTAATTAGTAAGATACGAATCGTTTTTGCAAATGCAGCGGATTATTCCAATTATTTAGTTCTACTATATCAGTGATGGGCCCCGTGTTGTGATCTACTTCTCCAGCAAAGCTCAGCCAGTCTGTATATTGGCTGAATACCATTGGAAGTGTAGTCCGCAAGACTCTGTAGTGACAAGTTCAGCCATCACTGTAAAAGGTCCGTAACAGTAATGATGTGTTTAGCTGGGTAGCTCACGCCATCATCCATCCGCAGGACATTATATAGTATACAATGCAAACAGCAAAGCAAATATGTGTCGCCCATTGATAAAAAATACTATCTTTATTTAGATTTTACAGCCACTGCCTTGGCTTCCGCACCATGACATCACTATTAAGTACACAGGATATGAAAAATGTACAGAGTCACATTTTAAAGTCAGAATTTAATTTGATAGCTATCAGGTACCCAAGTGATAAAGAACTGGACGGGAAAACTGATGCAGAGCACAGAAACCCCATGCTCATCACTTCTACAAGATTAAGAATCTAACAGGAAAACTGGTCACGCCATTCTGTGTGTGGTTTATAAAATATCTGAAATAAATATTGATCCATGAATACTGGGTGCCGAAATATGTGCTATTTTAGAGGAAATATAAGGAGTAGTGCTAAATATTACAGATTTTCTTGTGTCATGATCTCTGGTTCATGTATGTAACTATCAACCCAGGCTCCTCCACAGACACGTTAATATTAAAAGATATATGTAGCGGAGCTGCAATAATAAAACCAATATCTCCACTGGTGTTCTATAAAACATAAAGAAAGAGCAGTTCAGCAGAATAATCCCAATCCCCCAGTAACTGGCCGACACACAGTTCTGGGAGTCAACTGGTTTAATGGCCTTTTATGTGTGTCCCCACACTGTTACAAAATACACCCATAATTATATTAACTCTCAGGTCCAGGACATACATAACAAAAACACCCCAAAATACACAATTTACAATTAGGTACCCCCTCAAGTCCTATATCCCCGGACAGCCTGGATCTGAGCGCCCAACATATCCCGAAAGCACTCAGGTCCCACAGAAGCAGCCGAAACGCCACCGGGGTATAGTTTAGACTGACCGCACATGAGGCGCCTGCCCAAAAGAGTTCCATGAATTCAGGCTGAGTGATCGGTCTCTTTCCGGAGTACGAAACATAACAAATATAACTATTCACATCTAAGCTGGTTATGTGTCCCTCGTTCGGGAGTTGGATCCCACAGAACGCCGCTCTTCTTCGCCGAATGGAACCGAGCTTACATAGGAGTGAAAGTCGCAGCAGTATTCGCGTAGTTGAGTGTCCGATTATAGTTCCATACACTGCTGTATGTGTTCGCGGCTAAGATGGCCGCCGCCATGTGTTCGGCGATATGAACAACGGCAACCCAGCCGACTGCTTAGAACATTGTGGTTTCGAAGTGTTAAGGATGCTAAAAGGGACAATTGGCAACACACGACTCCCCTGGGTGGTCCAACTGTTCGGGAGTTTGTTCGGTATACGAACACCACAATTATAATTAGCGATGTCGCGAACATAACATTTTCTGTTCGCAAACGGCGAACGTGAATTTCCGCAAATGTTCGCGAACGGGCGAACCGGGCCCACAGGGACTCTTTCTGGCCACAATAGTGATGGAAAAGTTGTTTCAAGGGGACTAACACCTGGACTGTGGCATGCCGGAGGGGGATCCATGGCAAAACTCCCATGGAAAATTACATAGTTGATGCAGAGTCTGGTTTGAATCCATAAAGGGCATAAATCACCTAACATTCCTAAATTGTTTGGAATAACGTGCTTTAAAACATTAGGTATGATGTTGTATCAATCAGGTAGTTTAAGGGTTACGCCCGCTTCACAGTGACAGACCAAACTCCCCGTATAACGCACCGCAAACAACCGCAAACAGTCCATTTGCACAACCGCAAACTCCCCATTTGCACAAGGTTGGATACCAAGCTAGCCATGTCCCGTTCCTTGTCCTCACTGATGTAATTGAAGGTCTCTTCCTCCACCCAGCCACATACAACACCAAGGGTCCCCAAAAGGTGACAACAAGCCTCCTGGGACGCCTGCTGTTTGGTCTTCCACCTCCTCAAAGCCACCTTCCTCCTCTGACTCCTCTTCTTCAGACTCCTCTCTCTGCGTTGCCTCTCTCTGCGTTATTATAAGGTGTGTTAAGTAGTACTATTCCTATCAGTTTAATCCCTGTTACGTCCCCTATCAGGGGACGTGTATATGGCATCGATTTTAGGAACCGGGAGATGGAAAAAGATGCCGGGTCGGTCCTCCTACTTCAAATTTGGGGCACTGCGCGTGCAATCTAATGTGCCACCAGATAGGAGTGGTGTGTTAAGTAGTACTATTCTTATCAGTTTAATCCCTGTTATGTCCCCCTTATCAGGCCTTTTTTAGTCGAATGTATCGCCCACTGTCAGTCCCTTTGGGATCCATCCCTCATTCATCTTAATAAAGGTGAGGTAATCTAGACTTTTTTGACTTCGGCAACTCAGCAAAGGAAGCAGCAGCGGGTACAACATCATCATCATCACACTGTACGTCCATGTGTGTAATGCTGCCTGACTGAGACATATCCCTGTTTTCTACATCCTCTGGCAATAATGGTTGCTCATCACTCATTTCTTCCAACTGATGTGTAAATAACTCCTCTGACAGATCAAGTGAAGCGGCTGTGGTGCTAGTGTTGGTGGTGGCGGCAGGCGGGCGAGTGGTAACTTGAGAGGTGCCCAAAGCTAAGCTGGAGGAGGATGGTGCGTCAAGGTTCCGAGCGGAAGCTGTAGAAGATTGGGTGTCCCTTGTTAGCCAGTCAACTATGTCCTCAGAACTTTTTGAGTTCAGGGTACGTGGCCTCTGAACACTGGGCATTATTCTAGGGCCAAAGGGAATCACAGCACCACGACCACGACGGCCCCTGCGGGGTGGCCTGCCTCTGCCTGTCATTTTTTTTTCGATTAGTGGTACTATGCGTGCAAGCTACTGTGACAACAGATATGAGTGGCACTGTGCACGGGCAGAAGTTGGCAGAGTAGACGCTGTAGGCCTGACACACACGCTTGCAGACAACTAACTGCTATTCAATCTATTACAGTCAAAAAAATTTATTTTTTTTTAAATGTACACTACTGTTACACCAGATATGAGTTGCACTGGTGTGACACTGTGCCCTGGCAGGCCCTGAAACGCACACGTGTGAAGGAAACTGACTGCTATTATTTCACAGTCAAAAAAGTTTTTTTTTTTTTTTAAATGCAAGCTATTGTGACACCAGATATGAGTGGTGGCACTGGGCAAGTGGGCACAGTATACGCTGTGAGCCTGACACACACGCTGGCAGGCAGGCAACTGCAATTAGATTACACAGGGGGAAAAAAAGAAAAAGCAGACTGATGTTCTAGCCCTAAAAAGGGCTTTTTGGGGTGCTGTCCTTACAGCAGAGATCAGATGAGTCATTCAGGACTGTAGTGGACATTGAATACACTAGCCTAGCTATTGATTTCCCTATTAAATCAGCAGCAGCTACACTGTCCCTCCTCTCACTAAGAATGCAGCTTCCGGGGGGCGGGGCCTAGCTGTCATGGAGGAAAGAGGCACTTCGTGTGAGCTCCCTCAATATCTCACTTTAAGCAGCTATCAACAAGCGAATTTCACCCCAGAAGGGGATGACCCAGCAATGTTGCTCCTACCTGACCGACCCGACATGCTTAATAGTGGTCAGCAACTCGACAGAGTCTTACTTACCTCCGCGTGGCAAGTGTGGCCTGGTGCTCACCGGGTGGGAGTGGTGGCCGATCTCCCGATCCTGGTATGCCCAGGAGCAGCTACTTCCCGACAGGAGCTCCGTTCCCCCCCCCCTCAGACCGGTGGGGGTTATCCCGGTCCACCCCTGAGAGGCTGTCTGGAGCTAATGGACACAGGCTGACATACTCATCTGTTACTCTCCCAATATGGCGGCAGCCGCGTGTCCTCCTGGTACCAGCAAAGCATGGCAGGATATTGAGTCTAAGCTGGACAGACTCTTTAATCAATTTTGGAAGCAAATAACAAGCAGGAAGCCCCAACAAGCTCCACCACAGCTAAGCGAAGCAGTCCCCATTAAAATCCACCAACGCAAAAGGCGTCGAAGACGGGACCGGAGGCACAAACAGAAATGCAGAGCCTGCCCCACGTCAAGCACTCGCCTCCACCTTAAGCCACCACAATCCCCCACCGGACGTGAAGCACCACCGGGACAGATCCGACCACCCGACAAAACAAGCTTCCACCACCTCAAGCCGCGAACCCGGCACTCAGCCAGAGACTTGCCTTTGTTGTTCCAGGTTCCAGGGTCTGCACCTTGTGCCCAGAAGGGATCGAATGAGCACAAGCAGTAAACAGCAGCCTGCCAAGCATGTCCCACTATAGCCGATCCTCCACACCATGCCTTTGATCACATGAACTGCTCTCTGCACATTAACTAATCGTAAAGTAGCAAGCGTTTAAACATGTCATTATTTCACCTCCTAAAGAGTTTGTCGTAGTTCCTTACATGCCTTTACCTTAACCGTTCATGTATTATGTTATTCACTAGTCTAATCTCATGGGGCGACTCACACTTGATTTATAACTAGTGGTGGAGCTGCTGATATAAATAAACAGTTGATAACGTGCAAGCTACACCCTAAACATGACAGCCATCTTTCACAACAATGTACTGCTATATACTCATACCCTCAGTGCAACTAGCCATGATATAAGCACGTTCAGCCTAGCATGCTCAAATATAACACACTTCTGTCAAAAAAAAAAAAATTAAAAAAAAAAAAAAAAAAATGAATGCAGCTTCCGAATGAATCTAAAATGGATGCTGTCCAGGAGGTGGGAGGGTCTGGGAGGGAGGGTATGCTGCTGATTGGCTGGAATGTGTCTGCTGACTGTGAGGTACAGGGTCAAAGTTTACTCAATGATGACGAATAGGGGGCAGACCGAACATCGCATATGTTCGCCATCCGTGGCGAACGCGAACAAGCTATGTTCGCCGGGAACTATTCACCAGCGAACTATTCGGGACATCTCTAATTGTAATCCATTCAGTGGACTGCAATTAAAGAACCACAAGTATACAATCCAAAAGAAGGGTAAATAATCCAAGTAGGTGGCTGGTTCAGCCAATATATATGTGGCGAAACCAACCTCGCCACTATGAGCTGGAGAAGCCTGGTTGCTCGCCTGCTTCCTTTGGACTATGGACCAGACTTTAAAAAGCTTTATTTTACCTGCAGAAAGGCATATTCGTGCCTTTCAGCCGGGGTGTTCAGTAGATTCCAGCTACCGAACAAACTACCGTATGAGGGACCACCTAGGAGATGGAGTGTGCCGTCAATTAACCGCCCAGAAGCTGCGGTTAACCGCAGCTTAATTGATGAACGCTGGGTGGCCTTTGTTCGTTTGCCGACCATGAGGTAGCGGCCATTTTAATCGTGCAAAAGACCAGCGGTGTTCGGCGAGGATTCTATGGAACTATAAACGGACACTTAATTGCACGAACACCGCTGAGCCGTCTGTCGCCTGGGTCCTATCGTACAAGGTTAACCGAACACTGGAATTCGGTATTTCTATGGGAATTGTAGTAACCCAGATAGCTATACCATGGAGCCTATTTGTGTGATTAAAGACTTTGGCTCCATGGCGATTAAACTGTATTCGTGTAGTCTGGGTGCCAGTCACTTAATAATGTGCACCCAGACCTGAGCTATCTGGGGATATGTAACATGTCTGTGTTGGGTGGAATAAAAGTGACTTTATATATTTTAAAGCATAATACTGTATTTAGATCCCCACATGTGTAATGGAGTCTTGTCTTTGTCCTGGGAGGTAATTGGATTACCTCTACAATTATCTCCAGGGCAGAAGAGAGGAAACCAGGATGCATTGTGGGAATGTTTACTGCTGTGTGTCTGTAATTGGTTTATGTCTGTCCTTTGTTACAGTCTTCCATTTGGTCCCCTAGGGGAGTGTCCACCAGGTGGGAGACCTGCATAAATTTGGGCAGGTAATAATGTATATTGCTGCTACCGGCCCTTTAAAAGCATCTAGGAACAGATTGGGACTTTTGGGACTACTGTCCCTTTAAGGCCGGGAAGCATATTCCAGTGTACTGCCTGTAATATTGTATATGTATTATGTGTTAAGTTTAACCTGGGTGATATATATGCAGCATTCATCTGATTGTTCGGTAGAATCACTCCATTCATTATATTGAGTGAGACTACCGAACAACCAGACCACCCAGGACTAAGTGTGCCTCCAATTACCGTTTGCAACAATGTTGCAAACAGGTAATTGGCAATCCATGTAATGTGTTCTGTGTCCTCTGGGTGGCCGCCATTCAGGAAACAACCACGTGGCGGCGGCCATCTTTAACTGCCGAACAGCGGTGTTTTGCCGTCGAGTGTCTGGAACTGAAATCGGACACTCGACTAGGCAAACACCGCTGAGACCTCCAGACTTCCAGGATTTCGTGGGGAAACTACCGAACGGCCCGCCGTTCGGTAGAAAGAAACATACGAACTAGGGGATTCATACGAACTCCCCTTAGTCTCTATAACACCAGTAATTCGTATGTTTCATTCACCTGTTTGTGACCGACCGCAGGGCCAAAATGCATGGAACTGTTTTCGGATACTTTACCCATGCGGTCGGTCAATACTTTAAAGTCCCATAACTCCTGAACCGTTTATCCGAATGGGCTGGTTTTAACATATGTTGTTCCTCCAGACTAGGGCTATCTGGAGATATTGGATTTGTGGATGTACCCCAAGTATTTAGGGTACATCCAAAACTTGGGTAAAAATATGTCCCTGTTAATTGTGTTAACAGATATGGTGGAGGGAGGAGATGTGTGGGTTGTACCTTAAACTGGATTGGTGTACTGTAAACCCCTCCCTTGCATGGGAGAACCTCATATAAACCCTTGTGTGAATAAATCAGTTGGAGTTGCTGTTTAACCCTGAAGCTGGAGTGTGTCTCTTTCTTGGGGGGAAGGGGACTGTATGCCGACTGCCAGGAGTGTAAGCTGTCCATATTGCTTTTCCTGTTCGGCTGCTTCCAGGGTTCGTGTGTCTGCTGTTCGAGAGTTGGTGAATTCGTGCAGTTTGGGAGTTCGGGAAGTTGGTGCTTATGGTAGCTGCTGGTCTATGGAAAAGGGGATTATCGCCTAAACGCATTTTTCCCCTTTTATGCTGAAACGGTCCGTTACAATTGGTGGCAAGCGGCGGGATCGTTCCTACAACCAGAGGGACAGCTACAGACAACACCATTCCTGGATTACAAAGTGAGGGCAACGCCAGTACCCGTACAGCGCCCCTATCTACAAGGAACCAACTGCAGCAGAGCAAGCATGGCACCCAGCTACACGCAGGAGGAGTTTGACAAAGAGCTGAGATCACGACTGATTTTCTTCGGACCCAACCCCCCGGAGAAATGCGTGCGGCTTGTGAGTGGACATGTAGATGAGTACCTGCGGTTCATGGCAGATCCAGCCAAGGGTATCGGTCGCCCTATCCGGCGGCAGAGTGCGTTTCGGGGACTCAAAGGTGTACCCCAGGGAGATGATGGTGTCGTCCATCCTCCCCAGCAGCCGTGTGTGTCCCAGGGAGCCGAAGGTGCAGTCCTTCCTCCCCAGCGGCAGGCTGAGTTACAGGGGGCAGAGGTTGTTGTTCCTGCCCCCCAGCAGCAAAGTGATATGCCAAGAAGGCAGTGTGAAGCGAAGGGAGAGGAGAGCAGCGTCCTCCCTCCCCAGCGGCAGTGTGTGCCCCAGGGAGCTGATGGTGTCGTCCATCCTCCCCAGCAGCCGTGTGTGTCCCAGGGAGCCGAAGGTGCAGTCCTTCCTCCCCAGCGGCAGGCTGAGTTACAGGGGGCAGAGGTTGTTGTTCCTGCCCCCCAGCAGCAAAGTGATATGCCAAGAAGGCAGTGTGAAGCGAAGGGAGAGGAGAGCAGCGTCCTCCCTCCCCAACGGCAGTGTGTGCCCCAGGGAGCTGATGGTGTCGTCCATCCTCCCCAGCAGCCGTGTGTGTCCCAGGGAGCCGAAGGTGCAGTCCTTCCTCCCCAGCGGCAGGCTGAGTTACAGGGGGCAGAGGTTGTTGTTCCTGCCCCCCAGCAGCAAAGTGAGATGCCAAGAAGGCAGTGTGAAGTGAAGGGAGAGGAGAGCAGCGTCCTCCCTCCCCAGCGGCCGTGTGTGCCCCAGGGAGCTGATGGTGTCGTCCATCCTCCCCAGCAGCCGTGTGTGTCCCAGGGAGCCGAAGGTGCAGTCCTTCCTCCCCAGCGGCAGGCTGAGTTACAGGGGGCAGAGGTTGTTGTTCCTGCCCCCCAGCAGCAAAGTGATATGCCAAGAAGGCAGCGTGAAGCGAAGGGAGAGGAGAGCAGCGTCCTCCCTCCCCAGCGGCAGTGTGTGCCCCAGGGAGCTGATGGTGTCGTCCATCCTCCCCAGCGGCAGTGTCTGTCCCAGGGAGCAGAAGGTGCAGTCCTTCCTCCCCAGCGGCAGGCTGAGTTACAGGGGGCAGAGGTTGTTGTTCCTGCCCCCCAGCAGCAAAGTGATATGCCAAGAAGGCAGTGTGAAGCGAAGGGAGAGGAGAGCAGCGTCCTCCCTCCCCAACGGCAGTGTGTGCCCCAGGGAGCTGATGGTGTCGTCCATCCTCCCCAGCAGCCGTGTGTGTCCCAGGGAGCCGAAGGTGCAGTCCTTCCTCCCCAGCGGCAGGCTGAGTTACAGGGGGCAGAGGTTGTTGTTCCTGCCCCCCAGCAGCAAAGTGAGATGCCAAGAAGGCAGTGTGAAGTGAAGGGAGAGGAGAGCAGCGTCCTCCCTCCCCAGCGGCCGTGTGTGCCCCAGGGAGCTGATGGTGTCGTCCATCCTCCCCAGCAGCCGTGTGTGTCCCAGGGAGCCGAAGGTGCAGTCCTTCCTCCCCAGCGGCAGGCTGAGTTACAGGGGGCAGAGGTTGTTGTTCCTGCCCCCCAGCAGCAAAGTGATATGCCAAGAAGGCAGCGTGAAGCGAAGGGAGAGGAGAGCAGCGTCCTCCCTCCCCAGCGGCAGTGTGTGCCCCAGGGAGCTGATGGTGTCGTCCATCCTCCCCAGCGGCAGTGTCTGTCCCAGGGAGCAGAAGGTGCAGTCCTTCCCCCCCAGCGGCAGTGTGTGTCCCAGGGAGCAGAAGGTGTCGCCCTTCCTCCCCAGCGGCAGTGTGTACCCCAGGGAGCTGATGGTGTCGTCCATCCTCCCCAGCGGCAGTGTGTCCTGCCGGGAGCAGAGACAGTCAGTCTCGCACCCCAGCAGCCGGACAAGAGAATGAAAGGGGAGACAGCTGGTCCCCCTTTCCACCAGCAGAGAGAGTGGCAGGGAGAGGAGCCTGCTACCCCCTCTCCCCAGCGGCAGTTTACCGTCCAGAGAGAGGAGCTTGTTACACCCTCTCTCCAGCGGCAGCCTAACCCACCAAGGGGAGAGGTTAAGCCCCACGACTGTGCAGATGGGACCGTAGTCTCTGTACTTACAGCCCAAGGGGTAGGGACGGTCGGTCCTGTCCCCCAGCCACAGAGCGATGAATCCAAAGGGGAGACAGTCGGTCTCCCCCTCCGGCAGCCGAGCTATGCACCTAAAGGGGAGACAGTCAGTCTCCAGCAACCAGGCTCCAACCAGACTACTTCCGTGGTAGTGCTGGCACCAGGACAGAATACCGCTGGTCTCTGCCCCCTCAGCAACCCACCAAGGCAGCCTAACTGTTCCCCACACAGTCATGGTGAGACACCTGGACCTGGACAAGTTTGTAATTTTTTCAGGTGTAGTACCCAGTTATTGTGGGGGGGCTGTACTAATAGTTGTGTTTTGTGGGTGGGTTGCTGGACTAACCAGGGCACTGACCGGCAGGAGGTCAGGTACCCTGTTAGTCTAGTTGGTAAAGGGGAGAAGTGTGGCGAAACCAACCTCGCCACTATGAGCTGGAGAAGCCTGGTTGCTCGCCTGCTTCCTTTGGACTATGGACCAGACTTTAAAAAGCTTTATTTTACCTGCAGAAAGGCATATTCGTGCCTTTCAGCCGGGGTGTTCAGTAGATTCCAGCTACCGAACAAACTACCGTATGAGGGACCACCTAGGAGATGGAGTGTGCCGTCAATTAACCGCCCAGAAGCTGTGGTTAACCGCAGCTTAATTGATGAACGCTGGGTGGCCTTTGTTCGTTTGCCGACCACGAGGTAGCGGCCATTTTAATCGTGCGAAAGACCAGCGGTGTTCGGCGAGGATTCTATGGAACTATAAACGGACACTTAATTGCACGAACACCGCTGAGCCGTCTGTCGCCTGGGTCCTATCGTACAAGGTTAACCGAACACTGGAATTCGGTATTTCTATGGGAATTGTAGTAACCCAGATAGCTATACCATGGAGCCTATTTGTGTGATTAAAGACTTTGGCTCCATGGCGATTAAACTGTATTCGTGTAGTCTGGGTGCCAGTCACTTAATAATGTGCACCCAGACCTGAGCTATCTGGGGATATGTAACATGTCTGTGTTGGGTGGAATAAAAGTGACTTTATATATTTTAAAGCATAATACTGTATTTAGATCCCCACATGTGTAATGGAGTCTTGTCTTTGTCCTGGGAGGTAATTGGATTACCTCTACAATTATCTCCAGGGCAGAAGAGAGGAAACCAGGATGCATTGTGGGAATGTTTACTGCTGTGTGTCTGTAATTGGTTTATGTCTGTCCTTTGTTACAGTCTTCCATTTGGTCCCCTAGGGGAGTGTCCACCAGGTGGGAGACCTGCATAAATTTGGGCAGGTAATAATGTATATTGCTGCTACCGGCCCTTTAAAAGCATCTAGGAACAGATTGGGACTTTTGGGACTACTGTCCCTTTAAGGCCGGGAAGCATATTCCAGTGTACTGCCTGTAATATTGTATATGTATTATGTGTTAAGTTTAACCTGGGTGATATATATGCAGCATTCATCTGATTGTTCGGTAGAATCACTCCATTCATTATATTGAGTGAGACTACCGAACAACCAGACCACCCAGGACTAAGTGTGCCTCCAATTACCGTTTGCAACAATGTTGCAAACAGGTAATTGGCAATCCATGTAATGTGTTCTGTGTCCTCTGGGTGGCCGCCATTCAGGAAACAACCACGTGGCGGCGGCCATCTTTAACTGCCGAACAGCGGTGTTTTGCCGTCGAGTGTCTGGAACTGAAATCGGACACTCGACTAGGCAAACACCGCTGAGACCTCCAGACTTCCAGGATTTCGTGGGGAAACTACCGAACGGCCCGCCGTTCGGTAGAAAGAAACATACGAACTAGGGGATTCATACGAACTCCCCTTAGTCTCTATAACACCAGTAATTCGTATGTTTCATTCACCTGTTTGTGACCGACCGCAGGGCCAAAATGCATGGAACTGTTTTCGGATACTTTACCCATGCGGTCGGTCAATACTTTAAAGTCCCATAACTCCTGAACCGTTTATCCGAATGGGCTGGTTTTAACATATGTTGTTCCTCCAGACTAGGGCTATCTGGAGATATTGGATTTGTGGATGTACCCCAAGTATTTAGGGTACATCCAAAACTTGGGTAAAAATATGTCCCTGTTAATTGTGTTAACAGATATGGTGGAGGGAGGAGATGTGTGGGTTGTACCTTAAACTGGATTGGTGTACTGTAAACCCCTCCCTTGCATGGGAGAACCTCATATAAACCCTTGTGTGAATAAATCAGTTGGAGTTGCTGTTTAACCCTGAAGCTGGAGTGTGTCTCTTTCTTGGGGGGAAGGGGACTGTATGCCGACTGCCAGGAGTGTAAGCTGTCCATATTGCTTTTCCTGTTCGGCTGCTTCCAGGGTTCGTGTGTCTGCTGTTCGAGAGTTGGTGAATTCGTGCAGTTTGGGAGTTCGGGAAGTTGGTGCTTATGGTAGCTGCTGGTCTATGGAAAAGGGGTTTATCGCCTAAACGCATTTTTCCCCTTTTATGCTGAAACGGTCCGTTACAATATATATATATATATATATATATATATATAAAATTATTTATTTATAAAGCGCCAACAAGTTCCGTTGCACTGTACAATGGGTGGACTAACAGACATGTATTTGTAACCAGACGAGTTGGACGCAAAGGAACAGGGATTGACGGCCCTGCTCAATGAGCTTACATGCTAGAGGGAGTGGGGTGTAGTGACGCAAAGGTAAGGGTAGGGGTAGAAAGGTAGATTGGTAGTATAGTGATCACTGAGTGTTTTGTTTTGATGACAGTTTCAGGAGAGGAATCAGGGTGCGGGGAGGGAAAGATGTTGACAGTTTAATTGATATGCTTTCCTAAAGAAGTACGTTTTCAAAGATGTTTTGAAGGATTGGAGATTGGGTGAAAGTCTAACAGAGAGGGGAAAGGCGTTCCTTTGGAATGGTGCAGCCATAGAGAAGTCTTTAAGGCGACGATCAGAGGTCGGAGTACAAGCAGAGGTAGAATATTTACTTCCACGTGCAGTCATAATGATCCAGCTTATCCTTCACCACATTCATTGCCATTCAAACATCGACACATAATATAGAAATGGGTATTCCATATTATGGTGCCATAGTTTTAGATATGTTATTATTGATTGCATAGTCTGACATGCTGTAATCAGAAAGTTAAAACCGGATGGTAAAACCATGGTGCAGTGTGTTCATTTGTGGTCTGTTTGGTTTGGTCATTTTGAAAAGGTATTGGAGTATAATAGTGCTAAGCACAGAGCTCCTGCTTACCTGTACGGTCATATAGTGGTGCAGTGTACCTCAGGATCCTAGGGATTGTGTATCCAAGGTGATTAGAAACTTTAGGTTAAAATACCCAAGTTGTAATTCTTTATTACAAATCTGCCAATTCCGTTGTTAATATTTTTAGGGTACTCCAGTGGTTCCCAAACTGTGTGCCAGGTACACAGGGATCAAATGATCATAGCACCGGGAACTGTGTCTCCCTCTCCTCCTGCCAGCTCTGCAGGATCACAGGGGAGATCAGAGATCTACCTCTCCGGCCCGCTCACAGTGTAATGCCAGAAGCCGGCAGGGGAGGGAGGGAGAGATAGAGTACCTGGGGAGCTCTAACTTGCAGCTCCGCCAGGTTCTCCTCTCGCGAGCTCAGAGCATCTTTCCCTTACACACACACACACACACACACACACACACACACACACACACACACATTACCCCCACACACACACTGTACCCCTCACACAACATGCCCGCCCCCACACACACTATACCCTTCATACAACCTGCCCCCTTCACACACACACACACTGCCCCACATACACGCACACTACATCCTTCACAAACACAATGCTATCGTGTACACTCACTGCACCCCTCAGATGCACATACTGCAACCCTCACACACACTACTACCCCTATCCCCTACTGCAGATCCCAGGTAAGTTGTCAAACTGTTCTTAAAAAGTTTGACTACTTACTCTGGGAGGGCACTGTGGGCACCATAACCACTATAAAGTGCTGTAGTGGTTATTGTGCCTGGATTGTTACTTTAAATTATCTGCCAGTGCCCCTACCAAGATTAGGTTCTGGATCTGCACTTAAACGGCAAGCATTTCTGCCAAACAGGGGCCCAGTATATGCCGCTGCGCTGTAGATATACACAACCTAGAAAATAGTTTTGACTTGGGGCGCCTTGGAAAAATATTGAAATATTAAGGGTGCCTTGAACCTAAAAAGTTTGGGAACCACTGGTGTAGTTAATAAAACCAGAGAGAATATTGTCAGAACCAGGAGAATGACAGCTCCTATAAAATGGATGGCAAGGAAGTTAGATGCCCCCAACTGCGGTAAATCTACAACTCCCATAAGGCTTTGCCAGATGACTAAGTTTAATAAGTGTTATAGTTTTACAATAGTGTGGCGTGTCTACCGTATGGCCAACGCTATCATAACATTCTGCAGAAGCAAGCAAAGAAAGGCTGACAGATTGTGCAGAATAAAGTGGAATGTTTAATCTCTCCCAAAGAATTCTGCACACTTTAAAAATGCTGTAATTTGGAGGTGTTTATTGGTAATCCATTTCACAAGCAACAATCTATTAAATTATGTGATTGCATGCTTGTAAGGGCTTATTGTCAGGGGAGTAGTTTATTGAACTCACCAGCTCTGAGAGAAAGTAAAAATACATTAGTTTCATAATTAGTTCATTAGGAAATGACAACAGCGATGAACTCTGTATCAAACGACTCGCCTCTACAACAAATAGTTTTCTGTTTAAACTTGGTGAGAGGAAAGAAAATGCACATAATTAAAGCAGGGGTGGATAATGTCCATCTTCCTAACCGGAGGGAGAACAATGACCTCTGTTAACCTATTAATGTCCGAGAGCTTATTACTGGCAGTCTGGAGCTTGCCATCGTATCCCCCTATCAAGGCATGCGCACCCATTAACATTGTAAACCAGACTCCAACTTGCATAATTGCTCTAATCTGAAATTGACTGATATAAATCATCTGTTTCTCTCTTTTATTATAAAATTAAAAATCGTTAAATAACGATTGTGGGCAACACTGCTCGTTGAGGGACGTTGGAGGAGGCGTAGCCCTGACCCAGCACTGAAGGACATCGGTGCTGGGATCAGGTAAGTAAATGAAGGGTTATTAACCTTTTATTTACTGCAGAGGGAGTTATAGTGCCAGTAATACAGCTTTGTATTCTAATAAATGATATCCTTCTGCATGTTCATGTTATATACTGCTGGGCAGAGCTTTTCCTGCACATTTTATGATCAATGGATTCTGTTCTTAATAACAAAAATAATTTAGCAATCACCAAATTCATGTCTATATAGTCTGGAAAAGCACTTAATCCCACCACCTGAACATCTTCATTACCTCTAAATAGGACACTTCTTAGGGCCTATGTTCCCACGTACAGCACGCCCTGACAGGTCGGGATCACATACCTTATTTCTCTTTTAGAGCTGATTCTTACTAAATCCTAAAGACTTTAGATTACCCTACATGTTCAAATAGGAGACAATGCAGGTAAAACTATAAGCTCTGCTGAGTCTGATAGTATAGACATGGTATAAGTGAATTTGACATTAGCTAAAGTAGTCAGTAGGTGGTACTGGGCTCTGTTTGACCAGACCATATGCTATCCTCCTAGTCCAGACTCACTGATAGAGGGTGCATGGGTGTGAGCACCTATCCCTCATCACACATTGGAAGCACTTTATCTATTTATTTATTTTTAACAAAAAGAGAAAATATTAGAACTCTGAGGACAGGATGGAGCTTAGAGATACCTCCGTGGCTTGCCCTTTGGTTAGTCCCCACTCAGGTCTTAAAAATGTTTTTGCTCATTTTCCTTTTGCTGTTGTAAATATTTGCAAGTATCAATAGTAAAAAAATAAAACGCATACGTACGCCAGACGAACCATAGATCACGTCCCTTTGAACTTAGACACCTGTCCAATTCCTCTACATGTTACATAGTTACATAGTTACATAGCTGAAAAGAGACTTGCGTCCATCAAGTTCAGCCTTCCTCACATATGTTTTTTGCTGTTGATCCAAAAGAAGGCAAAAAAACCAGTTTGAAGCACTTCCAATTTTGCAACAAGCTAGGAAAAAAATTCCTTCTTGACCCCAGAATGGCAGTCAGATTTATCCTTGGATCAAGCAGTTATTACCCTACATTGAACGATTATATCCTTGAATATTCTGTTTTTGCAAGTATGCATCTAGTAGCTGTTTGAACATCTGTATGGACTCTGATAAAACCACTTCTTCAGGCAGAGAATTCCACATCCTGATTGTTCTTACAGTAAAAAAACCTTTCCTTTGCCTTAGACAAAATCTTCTTTCTTCTAGTCTAAACGCATGACCTTGTGTCCTATGTAAAGTCCGGTTTGTGAAAAGATTTCCACACAATGGTTTGTATTGGCCTCGAATATATTTGTATAATGTTATCATATCCCCTCTCAGGCGACGTTTTTCTAAACTAAATAGGTTTAAATTTGTTAACCTTTCTTCATAGCTGATATGTTCCATTCCTTTTATTAATTTTGTAGCCCGCCTCTGCACTTTTTCTAGTGCCATAATATCCTTCTTTAGAACAGGTGCCCAAAATTGCACAACATATTCAATGTGTGGTCTTACCAGTGATTTATAAAGAGGCAAAATGATATTCTCGTCCCGAGAATGAATGCCCTTTTTCATGCATGACAATACCCTACTGGCCTTGGCCACTGCTGATTGACATTGCACATTGTTGCATAGTTTGTTGTCTATAATAATTCCCAAGTCCTTTTCGTGTCTTGTTATCCCTAATTCGCTTCCATTAAGGGTATACGTTGCTTGTGTATTCTTTACGCCGAAGTGCATAACTTTGCATTTTTCAACAATAAATTTCATCTGCCATTTGAGTGCCCAGTCCTCCAGTCTATCTAAATCCCTCTGCAGCAAAGTAATATCTTGCTCACATTGTATTATTTTACAAAGTTTTGTGTCATCTGCAAACACTGAAACATGACTTTCAATGCTGTCTTCAAGATCATTTATAAACATGTTAAATAGAAGGGGTTCCAGAACAGACCCCTGAGGGACACCACTTGCCACCTCTGTCCAGCTTGAAAATTTACCACTAACGACAACTCTTTGTACTCTGTTTTTAAGCCAATGTTCTACCCAAGAACAAGCATTTTCATCTAGACCGATTTCCTTGAGTTTGAACACTAATCTTCTGTGTGGAACTGTATCAAATGCCTTGGCAAAATCCAAATAGATCACATCCACTGCAACACCCTGATCTATACTTCTACTTACTTCTTCGTAGAATGCAATCAAGTTAGTTTGACACGACCTGTGCTTCATAAAACCGTGCTGATTTTTGCTGATAACCATGTTCTTCTCAAGGAATTCTTGAATATTATCCCTTAATAACCTTTCAAATATTTTACCAGCCACAGAAGTTAAGCTCACAGGTCTATAATTTCCAGGCAAGGATTTTGAACCCTTTTTGAATATAGGAACAACATCTGCCTTCCTCCAATCCTCCGGAACACTTCCTGAAAAAAAACAATCTTGAAAGATTAAAAACAGAGGTTCACTTATTTCTACACTTAGTTCCTTAAGTACACGTGGATGGATACCGTCAGGCCCTGGAGCTTTGTTTATATTAACTTTCTTTAGTTGCTGCAGCACCTTGTCTTGAGTTAACCAATTACAATTATTCTGCAAGTTTTTAGTAGCAATCATTTGCACAAGTCATTTGTCATTCTAGGGAATGACTATCTATCATGTCTTATCTCTGTACACGTTTATTTTTAGAGAAGAAAAAGGTACTCAGAGTATGGATAAATGGTATTGTGATATGTTTTGTTAGGTTCACTCCATACAAAATACATTTCACCCCATAAAAAGTGTTGCATAGATGAACAAAATTATTACTTAATCATTAGGATGTCTCAGCCACAACCCGAAGGATACAGCAGCCAAAATTCATGGGAAAACATGCAAAATGTTGTGGATTAAACATGTAGCAATGTGCAGGAGGGATGTCCATTCCACAACACTCCACTAGCGGTGCCATATTGACAGAGAGTGGGTACATTAACTCAGTGATTTACTCCTCAGCAGTGCAATGACTTATCATTATATCTATACGTTCACTTGCACAACATCAAAAACAATTGGCTTTACCTTTAAAATGCACCTGTGTCGTTTCTGCACAAATAGGTGAATTATAAAACAAATCTATTTCATGTTTGGGCTTTTTTACACAGACTAACAGTACAGATATCATTTCCATTAAAACAAGTTGGAAGTGTTAATCCTCCGAGGATTGCAAGTGGTAGAGTCAGGGTCAGCAGAAGGATAATCGGATTGTCACACGAAAGCAATGAGAAAGGATTATCTGTGCTGGACACATTAATCCTGGAGCTAAGAAGACAGTATCCTTTAAAGGGATTAAAGGACTAAGCCAAAGAGATCTGATTTAACTACACAGACCTTGCAAAATAAGGAGAACGGAGCAGTCTGCCAACTGGGATGCAAAACTCATCAATAATGCCATAAAAACAGGGAATAAAATGGCAGCAGAATGTGAATCGCTCATTAAAGGGATACTCCAAGGTGGAACTGAACCGAAATGTTTAATGCATTAAAGAAAATGATTCAAAAATACATAAAAAGAAACACATGAAATAAAGCCATAGAAGGACCGAGCAGGCATATGTCAGCCAATTCTGGCCTCCTGGGCATTTTCAGGGATAAACTCCAGGACGGATGTTTAAAGCAATATGTGGTTCAGCACCAGACAGCTGTACCATTTACTGTTATATATAAATGGAACTGCTGTCCAAAAAGATACCAGGTGAATTGTGTTTACAGCCGTTATAGTGGAACATAAAATCTGTGGACATGGACAGTGGCAAGAGACCACCTTGGACCATAACCCGCACAAGAATAGTAAACTGTAATAGTGCAGAGAGTTTCCCTTTAAGCATTTAACTGCAGAACATTCAGGTTATTATGTAGCAACGTTGCCTGCTGCTACTGAAGAAAATCATTAAATGTATGTGTTATAGTAAACCGAACAAATTGTGATAAATGCTTCATGTAAAAAAAAAAAAAAAGTTCAACTACTTGAATTTCAGCAAAAGAAGAAGAAAAAAAACAGTTATTAGCTACATAAGACGTATTACCAATTAGCTTAATTAGGCCTCCCCTGTTGAGATAGCAATTGTATACTTATGAAGTTGGAACATTTACATTATACAGGACAATTTAAGATTATGCTAGCTTTAGTGTACTAATAATCTTAATTTTAATAAGGACAGGAGGCGAGTATTTTGCATTAACTCTCTTTACTAAACTCCACAGCAGTAAAGAAAAAACGTAAAGTAACAAGTAAATCACTGAGCAGCACAGTATATAAGGGTCATACAGTCTGCATAACTTCCTCTTTCTTGAAGCGACATCCAAGTCCAGATAGATGCTCGAACGTCCAGAAACTCAACGAAACTGTAACAGTGGTCTCTGGCGAGCGGAACTTGAGTAGACTCCTGATAACGAGGTAGGAGATAAGACCAAAACGAAGTCGTCAACCCATCTTACGGAGTCGTGAGGTTAATCAACCAGCGATCAGTGGAGGTCCTGGAGAGGGTTACACTGAAAGGAGAGTATAAAATCGGTTAGGTACTGAACCGGAACTGTTCACACCTGTGTGTTGTAACGGAATGGAGTAAGTCAAATTAACAAAGACTGATAGAGAATTGATTATAGAGTAAAAATGGTGTGAGATGTAAGCATGTTGCATGACTAGAGTGTCTGTCTAGATGGCCGTACGGGCATGGATGTGGAGGGAAACCGAATGTGTCCCGTAGGTAAGTAATCACTAAATAAATCCCAATATCCGTCGCCTTCAGATCCACTCCCCCGAAGAGTCAGGGTAGGGAACAGAAGGGAGGGAAAATACTCGCCTCCTGTCCTTATTAAAATTAAGATTATTAGTACACTAAAGCTAGCATAATCTTAAATTTTATAACATGACAGGAGGCTTCCTATTTTGCAATTTTAACGCTGAAGAAGAGACATCCCAGCAGAAGGGGGAGTGCGAAAATAAAATGTACGGAAGGTGGATTCCCGAGACCAGTCCGCTGTTCGGAGAATATCCGAAAGGGACGCCCCTGCCATGAAGGCTGATGATGCCGCCGCACCGCGGACGGAGTGGGCGCCGAAAACGGGGTCTATACCTGCAAGGGAAAGGATCCAGCGGATCCATCGGGCCAGAGTGGTGACCGAGACCGGTGCATGAGGGCGTACGTAGGAGACTAGGAGTTGACCCGACGTAGAGGGGCGGAGTGAGGAGGTGACCGAAACATACCTGCGGAGGGTGGACACGACGCAGAGCTGCGGGTCGTCGGGGAAGAAGGGGTAAAAAACCGAAGTCGATCCTGACTTAGTGCGACGAGAAACGCGGAAAGTGACCCCTTCAGGGGCCACCTCAAAGGCGTCAACATCGAAGGCCCGAACATCGGAAACCCGTCGAAAGGACACTAGGCAAAGGAGAAAAGCGAATTTAGCGGATAGTTGGCGAAGGGAGAGGCGGTCATTTGGAAGCCAATCCCTGAGAAAACGAAGGACTAGACCCACATCCCATAGGTGGGGGTATTTGGGGGCCGGGGGGCGGCGGAGCCGCATACCGCGGAGCAGGCGGCAGACCAGAGGGTCTTTGCCGACCGGGAGATCCCCGACGGGGGTGTGAGCCGCCGAAATCGCGGAACGAACGACGTTGACCGATCGGTAGGAGCGGCCAGCTAAGAACAAGGAGGAGAGAAAATTAAGAATCATGGGAATAGGTGCTGTAAATGGATCGGAGTCCCGTTCCATGCACCAAGTAGACCAGGAGGCCCAAGCTGAAAGGTAGCATCGTCTAGTTCCCGGGGCCCATGAGTCCCATAAGAGGTCCCTAGCTGCCTGCGATAGTCCGCTGACTCGCCAGGAACCCCGGAAAGAGACCAAGCCACCAGGGGTAGCCGGTCTTCCAGTAGGAGAGGGTGGAGATACCCTTTGGGATCCGTGAGAAGGTCCGGGAAGGATGGTAGGAGAAGAGGGTCCCTGTAGGAGGAGGCCAGGAGGTCCGGGAACCATGGTTGGCTCTGCCACAAGGGTGTTATGACAACTAGTTTGATCCGTTGCGTCCGCATCTGGTGTAGCGTTCTCGCAATCATGGAGAATGGGGGAAAGGCGTAGGCTCCTGTCGTCGGCCATTGTTGGAGAAAGGCGTCCGTCGCCTTGCTCTCCGGGTCCGGGAGCCAGCTGAAGAATTCCGGAGTCTGGTGATTGTTGCGAGAAGCGAACAGATTCAGGTGAAATGGACCCCTCCGGGCTGCCAGGGCCCTGAAAATTCTCGTGTTTAGCTTCCAGTCGCTGACGTCTCTCCAGTGGCGAGAGAACCAGTCGGCAGTGAGATTGATCTCTCCCGGTAAGTATTCCGCTTGTAGAGTGATGTTGCGAGGAAGGCAGTAGTCGAAGATGTCCCTCGTGATATCCGACAGCAGGCGAGAGCGAGCGCCTCCCAGGCGGTTGATGTACTGGACTGCGGACACGTTGTCCATGCGTAGGAGGATGCAGCAGTTGGTGCTTTCCCGGGCTAAGCTGCGGATCGCGAATGAGCCTGCCAAGAGCTCGAGGCAGTTGATGTGCATGGAGAGCTCGTGCGCTGTCCATGTTCCTCCCGTGGAGACGGTTCCGTTGGTGGCACCCCAACCCCACAGACTGGCGTCTGATTCCAATACGAAGTCTGGGGTGTCTCCGAATATGGCCCTGCCATTCCAGGCCTGCATGCTGTCCAGCCACCATGAGAGTTCCTCGCGAACTTCCGTCGTCACCGGGACGGGTTGGTCGTAAGTAGGCCTGTGGCGTAGGTACTTGGTCTTGAGACGTTGCATGGCCCTGTAGTGGAGGGGACCCGGAAATATGGCCTGGATGGAGGCGGATAGGAGACCCACAATCCTGGCCAGGTTGCGTAGTGGAATGGAGTCGAGTCGGAGAACCCTGCGAATCTCCTTGCGAATGGCTGCAATCTTTGAGGCTGGTAGTCTCAGAGTGCAAGTCGTCGAGTCGATCTCGAAGCCGAGGAATTGTATAGTTTGGGCAGGGGTCAGCTCCGACTTCTGTTGGTTTACCACGAAACCCAACGATTCCAGGAGGGACACTGACAGGCGAGTGTGTTGGCGGAGCCTGTGTTCGTCGGAGCAAAAGAGGAGAAGGTCGTCTAAGTAGATGATGCACCTCACGCCCCTGGATCTTAGGTGGGCCACCACTGGCTTCAGGAGTTTGGTGAAGCACCATGGGGCTGAGCTGAGTCCGAAAGGGAGGCAAGTGAACTGCCAAGGACGTCCGTGCCAGAGGAAACGTAGGAGTGCTCGACAGTCCGGGTGTACCGGGACTGACAGGTAGGCGTCTTTTAGATCGAGCCTGGTGAACCAGTCGTGACTTCGAAGGAGGTCTCGTAGGAGGTGGATGCCTTCCATCTTGAAGTGGCGGTAGACCACATATGCGTTGAGGGCGCGTAGATTGATGACGGGGCGGTATTCTCCTGACTTCTTCCGAACCAGGAAGATGTTGCTGAAGAAGCCGCCCCTGTCGTGGGCCGGTTGGATAGCCCCTTTGTCTCGGAGCTCGCGTAGCTCCGCGTTGACCAGGTTGTGGTCGGAGGCTGACATGTGGATGGGGCGAGGGGGCTGAACCTGAAAGGGAGTCCCCGCTAGGTCTATGACATAACCCTGTACAGTCTGTAGAATCCATGTGTCTGAACAAAGGGCGGCCCAATTCTGGAAAGAAAGGGAAATACGGCCCGCAGTGCGGGTACAAGGTAACAGTGGAGGAATATGGGTTCTTACCTGCGGCAAAGCGGGAACGTCCACGTCCGCGGGGTCCGCGACCTCTATCTGAGCCTCTCGAGAAGGGTTGTTGTCGGTAGTCCCTTGTCGGGTAAAATGGTGTTGGCTGGGTGCGGGGGCCTGAAGGCCAAAATCGGCTGGCGGCACGGCCCCGTTGCCGGCCAGCCCTTCCAAAAACCCCTCTGGTGGGGTTGCTTCGGAAAACTTTGCGCATGGATGACTGCGCCTTATTGAGGGAGGTGAACACGTTCACGTGTTTATTGAGTTCCTTGAGGAACGGTTCACCGAAAAGTTTTCCTTGTGCCTGGGGCCCAATCTCCTTAGTGCCAAGGTCTGCCAGTTTGCCGTTAATACGGTACAACGCTGCTTTTCGCCTCTCCGAAGAGAGCGTAACATTGGTGTTTCCGATGAAACAAAAACACCGTTGTGCCCATTCACGAACATCATGTGCCCATTCCCTGATGTCCTCGGAGGAGAAGGAGTCGGCTTTTGCGTAGGCGTCATCCGCCAGATACATAATGCGTGCCAGGGGGCCTACAGAATCCAGCAGGTTGTCTTGAGCACCCCATAGGCCTTTCTCCACCCCACGGCGGGGGTCTCTACCACTACGCATCATGAAGGTCGACATGACCTTATCGAATTCCGGGGTCTGAGCGACTTTATCCGGCAGGGAAGGGCGTGGGCATTCAGACCTGAGTCGGCTGCGGACCTCCTTCTCAAGAGGTTTGCGAAGCCACAGGTGCATAAACCTGGCAAGGTGTTCTGGAGGCGACCAATCACCCGATCTGGGGTGCCGTATGTTACGGGGGTCGAACATCGCTTGACCCGAGGGGTCCAAAATAGTGTCTGAGTCGCGAGGTTCTGCGTCCGCAGTATCCTCGGTACCTCCAGACTGGGCAGCACCCAGGAGGGTCTCTCGCATGAAAGCGGAGACAGACTTCTCATCCGAGCCCCAAGCGTCGTAGTCCGAGTCGGAAGCATCAGCCTGCCATTCATCCAGGACTGCCATGGACTGGGCAGGGTCCTGCTCTTCGTCCGAAGAGTATTCCAGACGCGGGGCCGGGGTGTGTAATTTAGAGGGCTTGCGTTTGGCAGGTGCCTTACCCTTAGTCAATTTTGGCGTGAAACCTTCGCCTTTGTCATGGCGCTTTTTAGGGCGGGGATCGTCCCTTGACTGGTGGTCGGATAACTCAGATTCCGATTCGTGGCGGGAACGTCTGCGTTTTGGCACGTCAGGAGCCGTGGCTCGGGTCTTAGAGAGTGCCTTCTCCACAGAGGCAGCGACAGCTGCGTTAATCATGGCCTGAAAGTCCACAGGGAGGTTCTGGGAATCTTCCATGGCAAGGGTAGGCAAGTACGTCACTGAAGGCACAGTAAAAAACGGGCACCCAGGTCTTGACGATAGGCTTAGGGTCAGGTTTGTATAATGGTGGGAACAAGCCCAGAATAACCCCAGCAGGGTATGATAGTGACCTTATAAACTGGGGCTCACCCAGTTAGAGAGAACTGCGACAGCTAGTCTCCCAGTAAGCAGCGTAATAATGGGGGCTCACCCCGGTTGCACAGGGTAGAACCCTTAAGTGCAGGTCACAGTAATAATAAACAGGCAGCAGCACTGACCTGACTGACCCAGCCACAGTATATCTTGATAGAAGATGATGAGACAGCAAAACAACAGCATATAGAGGTGATTGAGCAGGTAATCCTTTTGTACAGACACAAAGGGTGTGAAAACCGCAGTGCAGGCTGCAATAGCAGGTGAATACAGGCACACTGAGTCCCTAATGAGGTGTACAAGGCAAGGTTAAGATGGCCGCGAAATTCTCGCGAGATTCGCGATCCAAGATGGCGGCCGCGAGGTAGGCCGCAAAGCCGGGGACTAAATTTATTAGGCCGGCCGCGAGTGGAAGCGGGCCGGCGCGGAACCGGTCGCGAACGGAACCGGCCGCAAGGAGGGAGCCCAGGAGGGCACTCCAGGTAGGGGGGGGCGGTGGGGAGGCCTGGGGGACCGGGGTAAAGCCAGGAAAGGTCCCAGGAGGTGTAAAGGGGGCAGAGAAGAGGGCCGAAAGGCCACAGAGAGCCCCTAGTCCCACAGCCCACTAAATAAGTATAAAGGCTAAAGTAAACAGCAATTTAGGCTATGTAAATAGAATACATATAAATAAACAGATAAATAGGTACGAAAATGATAATAAATATAAATATAAATATAAGAGCTCCAGAGGAGCAAATATTCTGACCTGTCTGCGTGGAGCAGTAAAGAAAGAGGAAGTTATGCAGACTGTATGACCCTTATATACTGTGCTGCTCAGTGATTTACTTGTTACTTTACGTTTTTTCTTTACTGCTGTGGAGTTTAGTAAAGAGAGTTAATGCAAAATAGGAAGCCTCCTGTCATGTTATAAAATTACCAGCAGTGAAAATATTCGTCATAATGGCGTTTTAAGCAAAACATTGCTGAAAAGATGCTCAGACAACAACAAACACAGCTTAATAGCTTGCACTATAGGATGATACCCACTGGGAGTATGCAAGACAAATTATAGCCAACTTTTTCCATTACTGAGCAAAATATTCATTGATCACCCATTGGGAGGATCCAAATCAAAATACCAGACAAGTTTCCACAGCACAAGAGGACTACCCAACCCAGAAACATATTGTCCTGCTGAGTGAAAGGGAAATCAAAGCAAATTTGACAATTTGTCCATGAACTATACTTCATTCCCGTCTATAAACAGCTTAGTGAATAGACTTGTCACGGTCTGATCCTCCAAACGTAGTAAAAGGTACCCGTCATGACAATCTTAAATGATCAAACTTTTAATTTCATCTATACATTGTGCTAGCAAATGCATAGATTTCTTTAAAATCAGATATTAAAAACATCCCTTTCACACTTCTGTCTGGCAATTGTCTGTGCAGACTGATGTCTTATCAAGGGAACCTTCCCCTGGTAGTCTCTCATGATTGCCTCCAGCCTAAGGGAAAGCAATGCCTGCAAGGGGAAGCATGGAGGAGGGGCAGGCTATGTGTGCAAGCAGCAACAGCATGGAGAGAAGAAGCCAGAATGACTTATTGCACAAGCTTTAGAAAGGCAATCTGAGAATGGAGAGAGAGGTAGAATGATACATTTTAATTACTTAACATAAAGCGTTGAGAATGTTTAACCTGTTGTGACAAACAACTATGTGCTTCCCAAAACAGGGGTATGCAGGAGAAGATTGTCTTATAGCAAGTGTAACATCTACTGAGAACATAATTTATGGTCTCAGCAGGAGACGGGTAATGGAAACAAAAGAATTTAAGAAAAGAGGCTATGGAGAGAGAAAAAAAAGTGTGTGAGAGTGTGTGTATGTGTGTGTTATCAGTCCGGCTCTGATCATATGCCACAGTTTTCTACCTGGATCAATTTTCCAACAGTACCAGTGTGTAAGATCTGTATTTACAAAGAGTGTTTGTTTATATGTATTGATTAGTGTATTGTTTGCTCTAACGCGAACATTAATGTGTTTCCCAATTCATTCTTTCTTTGTATAGTTGGAGCCCCTGTCAGGCTCCAAGCACCACAGAGCACTCCGCGCCTTCACAGCCAGGGCCCTGAGAAATGCCGCTGGGCTATTTATATTATATCCCGTATTGTAAATAGCCTTCAATGGTAAATTGAATTGTCTTCAACGCGGCTACAGTTCCAGCTTGGCTATTTCAGCCTTATTTTTCCCCCCCTTCAATTCTGTTTCAGTTTGCTACAATTCACACAAGGAGGGATTTTCATAAATTACCCTTATCTACATAACACATTAAGACATGCAGTAAATACCTTCCAGTTCTGTTCCTCAGCTTCAAAGGCCAACATAACTTATAAAGCATCATGATCGATGCAAGTTAGGAAACCACTTAAGACAAATTATGGCTGCATTGTCTAAAATGCTAGACTATGTATCATGCACCATTCACTCTGAATAAAAATAACATAAAAACACTCTGCCTAATTATTTACAGCAGAAAGATATGGAACTGTCAATCAACACTCCCGTTCTAAACGCATGTCAACATGAGGTTAAATTTGTCTCTCAGTTTTAACGGCATAATTAGCAGTATGTGGGAATTGCGGAATATACTGGTTTGGTTTTTTTCTCGTTTCTCCCAAAATAAGGCTTTCTGGAGAACATGTTGCAGCGTATTCAGCTAATAATCTCTGGGATTCTATCAGGTTTTTATTCAGCATTATTTCACTATTATAGACTTAGAAGACAGAAAAATGCACTCCATTTCTGTACCTCAATCGGGAACAAAGCTTTCATTACACATAATTTTGTGAATACGCATATAAGAGGATTGATGTAAATGTTTTTTTAAAAATCTGCAAATAAATGGGCAAACTGCACAGAAACAGTAGATATATGGGGGGAGGGCGGAGGGATGCCATTAAATTGAACCTGATAAATAAAACTAATATCTTGTAAGAAAAACCAGAGAAGCAAAAATAGAGAGACCAAGAGGGAGAGAGTGTGTGTGTGTTTAGAAGTATAAAGTATATCAACCCAAGAGAAACATAGAATGTGACGGCAGATAAGAACCATTCGGCCCATCTAGTCTGCCCAATTTTCTAAATACTTTCATTAGTCCCTGCGCTTATCTTATAGTTAGGATAGCTTTATGACTATCCCACGTATGCTTAAACTCCTTCGCTGTGTTAACCTCTACCACTTCAGCTGGAAGGCTATTCCATGCATTCACTACCCTCTTAGTAATGTAATACTTCCTGATATTATTTTTAAACCATTGTCCCTCTAATTTAAGACTATGTCCTCTTGTTGTGGTAGTTTTTCTTCTTTTAAATATAGTCTCCTCCTTTACTGTGTTGATTCCCTTTATGTATTTAAATGTTTCTATCATATCCCCCCTGTCTCGTCTTTCCTCCATGCTATACATGTTAAGATCCTTTAACCTTTCCTGGTAAGTTTTATCCTGCAATCCATGAACCAGTTTAGTAGCCCTTCTCTGAACTCTCTCTAAGGTATCAATATCCTTCTGAAGATACGGTCTCCAGTACTGCGTACAATACTCCAAATTAGGTCTCCCCAGTGTTCTGTACAATGGCATGAGCACTTCCCTCTTTCTACTGCTAATACCTCTCCCTATACAACCAAGCATTCTGAGTATACTGTAAAAAAATAATATTAATGAAATAATGTTTTAATAAGTAATTGGTTCCCTATTAACAGCTTAGCTTCACGTGTCTCGGGCAGAATATTTATTAATGGGACACAAAGTGTGTAAACTTTACGCGCGACACAGGAAATGTAGGAGAATTTGAAATGTGAAGTGTGCTTGGCCTGGCCGTTGTGCTTATTTTTTATTTTTTTTTTGTCAATCTTTCTTTTATTGAGGCAGGAGTTAAATGGGGTACAGAATAAAGAGGAGGGGATCGTTGTGCTTATTTTAAACATGACTTAAGCCGCGTTCATTTTACCCTTATGTAAAGGGTTAACAATTCATCAGATTTGTGGAGGCGTGCTGCAGCAATATAGCTTAGGGATGTATGTTAGAATACGGCTTATTTAGGTGCTAAGCCAACCGTGATATTTATGAGTAAGGGCAGCAGAAACAAGTTAGAAAGACGTCAACGCGGTTCACACAGAGGGAAACATGAAACTGTCATTCACTAAACCAGTAGTTCTAGGGATTTAGCAAAGTAACAGAGCTGGGGAGAAAAAAAACTATTGAAACTAGCAGGACCACGGTCACCTCAAAAATATTTTTTACATAAATTATATATTAACCTTTAGTATATGTCAGGATCCTTCCGCCATTTACATACATCTTGGGTCAGACTGTGTTGGAATTTTTTCTCATTTCTTTCTGTATCTTTCAAAAATGAATACCAAAAAATACATGGTTTATTTCTAAAACACTGGATTTTGTGTTTAGTTAAAAAAAAAAAAAAAAAGGCCAAATCTGATCGGAATTGGGTTGGTCCAAGCAAACCTGCAGCAATCGGCTGGAGCATTTGGGGGTCTAGATTAAAATCAGTGCTTTTTTGCCTTTGAAACCTACACAAAAGTACAGGATTCACAATATCTACAAAGCACCTAAAACAAGCATTCTTGCAATGCCCCAACAGCAATAGCAATATTATTTAAATTAAAAATGTGCAGTACTCTTGAAGGCCTGGCAACTGATATGATTTGTAAGCAGTATTGAGCTCGGGCTAGCCAAACATGTCAAGAGTATATATAGAGACTAAGCTTGTTATCTATGTTAGTTCCTTAAAAGAACACAATAGCTTCAAGAACACAAACATGTATTCCTGACCCTATAGGGTTTAAAACCACCATTTAGGTGGCTTGCCCCACCTTAGCCCCCTTAGAAAGGGTTAAAACTTTCCTTATTTCAAGCGCCTCAGAATTGGTGATTTCAGTCAATCCAATGCTTTCCCAATTAGCCTTGCCAACCAGCATCTCCTCATAGGGATGAATTTAATCAATGCATTTCTATGATTAAATTTCAGTGTCTGCATGAATGGCAGTCACACTGTGCAGCACAGCCCCAGGAAGCACCTCTAGCTGCCATCTGAGGAGTGGCCACTGGAGGTGTTCCTAGGCTGTAATTTAAACACTACATTTTCTCTGAAAGGCAGCGTTTGCAGAAAATAAGCTGTAGTTGTTCTGGTGACTATACTGTCCCTTTAACATGGAATTAGATAGTGAACAATATGCTATAAAATGCTGACAGGTATAGGATTAGCTACACAACAAAATGAGGTAACCTGAGTAAACTGCAGACTACGCACATACAGGACATAAAAATGGAAAATAAAATGAATGTGTACAAGGCCCAAACCTGCAGTTATAAAACAAAAGCTAAAACGAATGGTATATAGATTGTAGCAAAACACATTAGGACTATGCACTGGCACTTAAACACCCCTGTGGGTCACAAAAAAGGGTTTATCAACAAATCTTATCATAGTCTAAGCACACTTTGCTTAGTGTGGTAATCATTGTTCCCTCTAAGGAGTGTGTGTATGCGTGCACAGACTTTTTGAGGGAGCGCACAGAGTATGAAACCGCACACAGCTCTTTGCGGCACCCACCAGAATGTGGGGAGGCGCTGCGAGAAACGAGTCATTGGCCTGTCACAGGGGGCCCAGGAGGTGGCCAACTGGCCACCTTAGGACACCTCCAAAGTGGGAGCAAGAGAGGAGGCAGAGGTATTGAGGGAGCGTTGACGTATTTACAGTTTCTCTCTGCTCCCTTGCACGCCCTCAGTAGTGACTTCGGGAGCCAGAATAGAACGTCACTCTGGTCCTGGTATCACTACAGAGGGAGCAGAGAGAAACTGGAAGATCCATTCCCTATAAATGGTCCAGTGGGGGAAAAAATAAAAAAAAAAAAATATATATATATATATATTTGTGTACGGGATTATGGAAGGGGCGCACACTAAACTGTGTGAAATTTTTAATATATGAGAGTCGGTTGAGGTGTGCCGAAACCGACGTGAGGTTAGGCCTGCAAAAGAGGGCCCACCCAGGTATAATGATATATGAAGAGGGTGTGGTGGGAGGGAATTTCCGAAATCGTCGCAGACAGGTGAGTGAGGGGAATGCTGGGTTTAAATAGGCATAAAATCCCTCCCACAATTTCAGGCATACGCCTTCTATTTGTGTACGGGATTATGGAAGGGGCGCACACTAAACTGTGTGAAATTTTTAATATATGAGAGTCGGTTGAGGTGTGCCGAAACCGACGTGAGGTTAGGCCTGCAAAAGAGGGCCAAAAAGTGTGTGACATTTATTAAACATAACAAATCATTTAGACATATTATAGAAAGCGAGCCTGATTTCTTTCTGGATTTGGAATGAACCGGTTGTATGCCGAGGACTTCCAGCGACCCATCTTCTCTACAAGATGAGTTGGAACTGGATGACTTGAGGCTGCTGTGGCGGCCCTAACACGGAATGAATGTACCGAGAAGGAACTTCGTATTGAGGCCAGGACTAACAAACAAGGAGCGAATGTATAGCATGAACTGTTTGAGAAATGTGGCAAAAATTGTACGAGCAACCATTATAATCGGAAGGCCTTTAGCATCTTGAACCACATACAATACTTACACATATCGTAAGCCGTAGAGTATGTTTGCTTAGTATTAGTGGACAAATCTTACCTGCATAGACTCTAACTACAGGCATGATTGATACCTTTTTTGACCTGCAGAGGAAATCTGGACTGCGTGTTCTTTTATCTCAACCGTTACGTTTAAGCAAGGTCCGACTTCAGGACTTCGGAAGTGGCTAAAGCGGAGGAAACTGCAGGGGAACTTGAGACGTCAGGGTTAGCGTTTATTAAAGATAATACGATACCTGGAGCTAGTTCTTGTAGCATGCTGTGAGGAGGAAGGAAACGTAATAGGTTTAAATTATGCGAAACTCAGAAGCTCATTGAGCTTTCTCGTGTAGTAGAGCTGCTAGCTAATGGGAACCAATAGGTGAAGATAAGGACTATCCCGTAAGAGTTGAGGCCGTGCCAGTAGCCCTGTGTTTGAGAGAAGCCCTACCTACGATTTAGGCCATGTGGACTTGTACCATCTAAGCGCGGCAGGGTATTAACCTCTTGTGGAAAAGCGTTAACCTGACCGAACACGTGCGATTACCTGCATTAAACCATAGCGAAAAAGGACTGTAACAGGCGCCTGAAGAAACTGCCGTGACGTGAATCGAAGAATAGAATGCAAAGCCGTGACCCACCGTAGGGAAATGTTTGCACAAGAGAGGAACCTGAAGAGGAGCTTTGACAAAACTTGAAGACGATATGTGTTCGTATAGCAAGTACCCTATAGCAGTTACTTGGTAGGCATGAGATCGTGAAAGATTGTACAACAGGATGCATAAGGTGTTACGCCTTAAATTAAAACATCCAGCATGACCGAAAGTAACTCCCGATGGACTACTTAAGCTTACATAAAGAGAAGCGTGAACCACGACAAATGTGTGACAAATGAATTGACTGCGCATGGAGGACCCTGTGAATGTCAGGCGTGCAGACAAGTCCCTAATTAGTAGATTAAGGATTCGAATGGTATATGTTTGGCCAAAAATGGAGGCGGAGTGACGCCTCGATGTTTGACATGAAACAAGTGGGAATACTGTGCACCCGGTCCCATCAGATCGCTAAAGCTTATCCTGCATTGCTTGTATAAGCGACGCCGACGTGGAAATTGAGAGATAGTATGAATCGATAAACGGCAATTTAGAACTCAATGTACCAAAGTGCCCCCAAAACGTCGCGAAGAAATAAACGGTAAATCCGTAATACATGAGACCGGAAGCAGTCACTGTGCGTCACGTCAGTGCCTGGAGGACCCGACGATGGTCCAATACGAGGCCAAATCTGAACAACGTGCAATGTGGAGGGCAACGTGAGACCCAACAAACCAATTTGACTGAATATAAGTAAGAAATGCCTGAAATAAGTTGTTGGAGGAACCGCTGGACTTGGAGTCTCCTAGCTTGGTTTGGGCACGTAGTGTACGCGGTACCTAAGGATCGCCAGTGAGCGACAGGTTGGGGTAACATATGAATGTATATGTCTATGTATAGGAATCCTCGAACTGCTAGCATTAAGCATCCAGCAGACCCATTGCCCGTAAGAGATAACGTATTGAAAGCACCGGAGTAGCCGAGAACGATAGTCCTGAAATACCGTTTAGCATCGATGTAGGAGTATGTAACGCACGATCGAACCTAAGGCGGGAAATAAAGCGCTAGGATACCTGAAGCGGTTAAGGGATCTAAAACATAGTGACTATGCTTGACGGGTCTGGGGTGCGCCGCCCCCCCCCCAGCTTACCAGGAGCGCGAGCGTGAGTGCGTGCGTGCTGGCTGACTAGCTAGTGCCGCAATGCGGCGAAACGATTACACTAGGTTGGTGACGGGTGAGGCCCTGCTAGTTGCCAAGCGGCTTGTGAGGCTCTATCTATGCGTTGGCGTGAGGGGGTAGCGTGGCCACTGAATGAGGTGGCGGGGTGTCGGCCTCTCGGTGACAGTTAACATAAGATAGACTGGGAGTGACAGATGAGGCCCTCTCTATGCCACAATGCGAGGCGACTAGCTATGATTTGGCCCGAGGGGCGTAGTACCTCCGAGTATGAGGATGGGTGTTGGCCTCGCGGGACCACTAACCTATGGCGAAGAAGCCAGGGGGAAATAACAACTAGTGGACACCTAGGAACCTAACAGCCAGCAATTGCTAACTAAGAAGGAAGGGTAGGTAGTGAGAGAGGACATACTACAGAAAGAAACGTGGGTAGCAAAGAGTTAGGAACGTATGGTTTGACCGAAACCGGAGTGCCCAGTGAGCATGTGGGGTCCGGATGGTCGGGACGTATGAGCTAGAATGCGTATACAATCGTATGTATGGCCCTCGGGGCCCGTGGTGCCGAATCGTGGCCCCGGTTTGTAATGTAAAATGAGTTTTGTAGTAGTTTTTTTTTTTTTGTTTTTTTTTTTTTAATAGGTGCTATTCACTGTGAGTGAGCAGTATAGAGAGCTCATAATAATGCATTTTGTGTAATGCAGCCCTGAATAGTGGGAAATAAAATTAAAACTGTGGATGAAATGGTAAACTTGGGTAGAGGCAGAAGTGAGCTGTAGGGTAATGTCAATGGCATTAGCGGCTACCTGGAATCACATCAGTAATGTGTTTAATGACATTTAAGTAGGGAGCCCCTTAGTGGATTCTCTTCAGCACAATCTACGCCATGAAAATAAACAGATATTTGTGTGTAGTTGCACTAAAAAATTAGGCAGGAAGGGGTGACGAACGACCCAGCCATGTGTCGCTCATTAAAAATAAAGCACATACTGAAAATTGCATTCCCATGGGAGAAGGCAGAAAGGTGATACAAATACGCACCACCAGCAAGCCTACCTCTCCTTAATAAACTCCATAAAGACCAAACATAGGATCGAAACCCAATGTCCTGGGTTGCCAAGGCCGGCAGCACATGGTTGATTGCAAGGACAGTTGAAAACTCCGTAGGAGGTCTGTGTTAGATTATCTAACATAGTTTGACTCCGTGCAAATGAAATGCCATAAACCTGAATATATTCATGAAATTACGACGGTGGATGGTTAATGTCCGCCACCCTGGGATGTGATGTCGAGAACCGGGGAAACAAAACCCCAAACCAGCGACGGTAACACTGCCGACAATGCCAGGCCGTACTAATATATGAAGAGAACATTTGGGGCGGATTCACGTGGATCTCGCCGATAAAACAAAAACCCATGGCACTGCATGGGTTACTATTCGCAAGAAGCGGCTGAAAGATTGCAGCCAATCGGCAGCCGACGGGGTGGATTTGGCAGGAAAAACACTATGGGCCAGCGGAGCCGGTAAGTTAAAACCATTTATTCCCTTTACAAAGCCCAATTGACTAATATTAAGATTATTCATATTATAACACGCTGAGTAAACACCCACAAAAGCAGAAGTTGATATTTATCCTGAGTGGATGTACACCCAAGTATTGCCTCGCCTTAGTTCCAGTCAGCGTTTGCTGTCACACACATGGACTCAGTTATAGTCTGTAGGACCGCCTTGCACATTGCGGTAAAAGCATAAAAAATAATAATGAAAGAGAAAAAAAAAAAAAAGTCATTAGTGTCTGGAAGGTGTCTTGGATTTGATATATTGTGACAGTATGGGAGGTAAGAATGTTTGAAAAATGAAGAGTGGTCATGACATAATGAGTATGGCATAAGGGTTATTGGTGCTTTGTGAGATCAATGTATGGCTTTGAATTAAAGAAGAAAAAATATACTAAGCTACACAGCGCAAGGTTATTCGTATGATCAAACTGACACAAGCTGGACTTGAAATAAGTGAAGCCATGCTGTCGTTGCTTGATACCTCAAATTTGGATGCACAATGAGCCCATACCGCATAGCTTGATTGTACTCTATAGATAGAGCGCTTGCTCACGTGCTCAATAAATGGGAACTTTATAGCAGTTTTGCTAACAGGAAAATCTGGCAATGTACTGCCTCATTAGCAAAAACCATGAGAAATATCCAGTGCTGATGGATCCATTTCCGGAACATTGTGCCGTTTTCCCATTATCAGCATTGTAGTATGGGTTGCAGTTTTAACAGCCAGTTAGAGAGAATGAAATGTGTGCGGGAAGCTATACGGAGCATGTCGGGGAATGATAATGCGAACGGAGCGTATGTGTAAAAGGAAGATTAATTCGAATGGACTCACGGTTTGGGCGAACCGCCGAACGGCCTCCATGCGGATGAAAGACACTCACGAAAAACCGGCGGGCTGAGTACGAGCGTCGCGGCGGATTGACGTCAGAGGTCTGTGAAAACGGAAATGAAAGCAAATTTCCGAAATCGTCGCAGACAGGTGAGTGAGGGGAATGCTGGGTTTAAATAGGCATAAAATCCCTCCCACAATTTCAGGCATACGCCTTCTATATATATCCATTTAATGAACTGCATTCAGTTTTTCCCCCAAGTTGGGGTATGAACATTCTTGCCCAAATACAGTTGGGCAAGCTACCAATACTATATTTTGGCTAAGTGAAAAATGAATTATTTGTAATGGTTTAAAGTGCTATTTACAGTGGTGGTGGTGGGGCTGTAGCTTCATGGCGAAGTATACAGGCAACATTTGAGTTGTGTGTACCATTGTCTGTGCAGTTGCCCTTTATTGCTTTCTGTGGGCTGTCTGACAGACCAAAATGGGCATTAGCAGACAGGCTTGTCGGTCTGAATGGCTGACATTGCAGTAATACTGTTGTGTAGCTGCTAATACTACATATAAATACTGTAATATAGTGTTATAAACCATGAAAGAGAGGCAGTAGTGTACCAAACTTATCAAGAAAATTTCAGGTTTACATTCACACAAACATTCTGTATGCACAAAATGTAGGATCTGGAATACATTTTGCACAAGAGAAAAATATCTGCGCACATCAACTAAGAAAAATTAGAAGGAGCATTGGTGGTAGGCCCAGGTAAAGTTGCATAAATCAGGAGTCCTATACACGGCAAGTCACTTCGCTAATGCCTCGTCGCAAGGCTGGAACCATCGACGCCCAGAAACAAGTTTGCCCCTCGGACAGTTCCCTTTATGGTTTAGGATTCAGAGCGAAGTGAGGGACGCCCCAATATATCTCGCCTCTTCGATGCCCCATCCTTCCTTCTTTCGGGCATCCATGTATCGGGTATACAGGGATTCCCCCAACCGGTCCCAGAAGGCATTGCATATGCTATCAAATGTCACTAGAAAGTCCAATCGAGGCCTCACACACCTAGAGTCCCATCGCCATCTTGGACGCAAAGCTAGTCCCCTAGATTTTATCAGTTTGTGCACAGACCAGTCTCAGATATCCGTATGTAGCTCAAGGTGCTGAGATATCCCTTACTGGCAGATGGGGAGCAGGTAGTCTGTTGATCGTGGGTTGAGGGATCGGCCGCCTCTTTCACTCCCATATCGCCAGGCTGCAGCTAGGCCTCAGGATTGCCCTGGTGTGTGGACAAGCAAATGAAACAATTCTGGCTTCCAAAAGTGCAGGTTAGGGGACCCAGGTTTGCAATGAGTGCAACTGACATCCAGAAACCATACAAGCCATAAACTACACCGTTTCGGCTTTAGCACTGCAGCGGCTTGTTTATTTAGCCAGCTCTTTGCAGATTTTTAACTTATTAACATGTTGCTAATATTCTGTGATCCTGGCCCTTTAAACCAAAGAAAAGAAAAAGTTACCTGCGCTTTTTCCTTAATCCCTATGTATATTTAGACAAATGGAGGTAATTTAGTTGCTCCAATGGCCATTGGAGGGATGCCCGCCTGCCAACGTCAAGACAGACCCCCCTAAGCGGGTCCTAACACTGACCCTTCAGCCTGCTTCCTTGAGCTTCTGGCAAAGATATCTCTAATGAGACAGAAAGGGGTATTTTTTATATACACCCCTTTACTTATTAACCCTTAATAGGGAACACATGGGATGGGCAGCAGCATTGTAACCAGGCTGTGTGATACCCCCCCCGCTTAGGGGGGTCTGCCTTGACGTTGGCAGGCGGGCATCCCTCCAATGGCCATTGGAGCAACTAAATGACCTCCATTTGTCTAAATATACATAGGGATTAAGGAAAAAGCGCAAGTAACATTTTCTTTTCTTTGGTTTTTACTATATATTGGGGCTGATGTGTGTTGTAGTCCTTGCAGCTTAAGCGCAGGACTTCTCTTTTTGTACTGGCCCTTTAAACGCCTAATACACGTCAAAATAAAATAATTCCGGGGAGCGGGGCCGGACCGCCATGCTGCAAAGTCGCACAACAGAGCAGCTCCTGCAATTTCTTATATTTTCAGCCCTTAAAAACTGAAAAGATACCTACTGGACAACTGAAAGCTGTGGCCCAGTGCAAGAAGGCATCCTGGCTCCGAGGAGAGGCTTGCTGATCAGTTCTAGTCCCTTGGAGGGGGGCTCTCCGTCGTCCATGATGGGGATCACTCAGGCGGTGAGTGGGGTGGACGGCCGCGGCCCTGCCTAACAGCACCATGCCGAAAGTATGAGGCTATGTGGAGCTGGGTAATTTCGACAGATATACTCACACCTGTCCGGGGATTTACCTTACTGTTGATTTCAAGCTGTCTAATAACCTATCCCCCAGATAGGAAGCATAGCATATTAAGCATATTGAAACGTTTGCCTACTCAGAGATAGTCATTCATTCATTCATTTACTAAGCGTCTGCTACACTTCTATTAACATAGTCAGTGGATAAGCCTATACAGCCTCTTACACACACGCTCTGACTTGCAAAGCACTACTGTCTACTCCTATTAAATGTAACAATGTGCACAGTTTATCCATGCCATACAATTGTCTTTATATGTTTATGGAAACTCTGGCATTAGCTGTTGTGGCATTGCTGGTGTAAATGCAGCTTGTATAAGCCATGTACGACAAAAAAATTTAAAATAAATAATAATAATAATTCCTCCGTTACATAACACGTTCTGCTTCTGGAAAAGTAAATAATTAATTCTGTAATTTTCAATAATACGCACAATGAGTGAAACATCACAGTTTACCTGGAGGCTGTTTATGTATTCACTGTATTGCAATAAATTAGAAGACAATAAATCCTTACAGTTCTAAGCAGGGATTTTATTTTATTTTTCTATGATTGACCAGAGACGGTTTAAAACATGAATTGTGCAGCGATAACAATTAGGCCATTAATATACATACACAACCAAACTGGCCATGAGATGTTTACATTGCAGCATTATTTAGTACTTTCTGATTAGCCCATATCGCGTGTCAATATTTCTGAAACCTGCTTAGTTTGTTTAAAAAAAAATAAAATAAATAAGAATATATAAAATAAAGATTACAGTTACAACATGGACTTGTTCCAGGTATTATTCACTGTTTATTATCCAGCATTTCCAAACTTGTTCCCTCCTCCGCTAGTCAATCACACACTGGGGGGCAAATAGACTTGAGCAAAAATTCATTTCAGCCAATTCATTCAAATCAAATACCTTTTAATCTACAATCCATCCGGGATATGGAGTCTTATTCATTTAATAAGACACCACAAGTTAATTCTGCGCAGATCAATTCATTCAGTGTGGATTAAAAAGGAATTTTTGCACAAGTCTAGCACAAAACAAACACTAAAGAACAGACATGCTGGGAAAACACTTGTTTCAAATCAATGGGGTTTCTACTTCCCACATCTTGGATAAACCTGCAAGCTTTTCTCACAAGTGGCATCCCCAACCAGTTCAATGGATGCTCTCCCAAGAATACAAAAACAACGAGCAACCTGGGTGTGCAAAAGGCAATAGGGGCCATGTATTAAGGTATAAAAAAACATCCACATCCCACAGCAAAACGTCCAGATCTCTGACGGATAACCACACATTTTTCAATAAATTATACCAGTGGGTCTCTATGCTCCTCAAACCTCCCCCTCCCCATATGTTCAGGTTTCATATAAAATATCCCAATTAAAACTAATCTGGAAAACGCTTAAGTTCCAAAGAATTGGGGAGTGTACAATACTTAGTCTCACGTTAGGAATATGGTTTTCAATTGTGTGGCTATAAACAATGTTTTCTGGTGATCGGTCTACAGGAAATGTCCTCCCTCACTATACAACTTTCACTTCATATGAATCTGCTTCCTAGAATGTTTCCACTTCCAATTAACAATTTAACAAAATCATAGAAAATCATACATCATATACTACTGTAAACAAAACAAAACACTCTTATAGAGTCCAGATATTTAAAATAGATTTCTTTATACAAAGTTAAATATTTGGTCTTGCAAAGCAATGCTCTTCTAATCAGGCCGTCATGCTGGGTTCGCTTATTCTCTGGATAAAAAGGATCCGACCTTGCATAACAATGTCATGGTTTTCTATACTCTGAATGTACCTATATAGCCATCTGATCTTACAGTCTGATGTGTACCAATGCATTTCTGTTTTGTTTAGACCGACTACTAAAAAAATATTTTCACATAAAAAAAAAAAAAAAGCATTTAATCCTTCGGCTTCAGGAAAGCCTTCTTTATTTTGGTGGTTTTGATATTTCTATTTTGGTCTTCATCCTCCAGCACCTTCTGGTCTCTCTTTTTCGCAAACTTTCTCTGGATACTGCCGACTAGTGACTCATATCTGCAAATAAGGGAGAAAAACCAAAACGTATAAAATTATTATTTTATTATTTATATAGCGCCATCAGATTCCGTAGCGCTGTACAATGGATACATAGTTAACACTTGCATTTATGTCAATACAAGAAATGGTGGGAGGCCAATGACAGACACTTATTTCTTTAACAAGATACACCTCCACATATTACTGGGATTCTTCTTATCTAATCAGCTTCCTCTGCACATGTTCTTATGGGTTGTGTCTTTCTTTACACATTCGTTATTAATTTGTGAGTCGTAAGTGTTATGGAGTATCTATTGTGTTGAGGTTTTTGAATATTACTTTGGAACCCAAACATTAACAACGGAGCAGGTATTATTTATATTTTATGCAAAACAAAACCAAAAAACCCAACACTTGCAGGCCTTATCTTCTGTAACCTGTAAGGTTATATGTAGAGTGGAACATTGTCCTGGATAACTTCACTCCAGTTATCCCACGCAAACCATCACCACTGCACTTCAATTCTAATTTCATCCGTTGTGGTTTTACATTATGAGACAGAAGATGTATGACAGTCATTCTACTAACAGACATGTGGTCGCAGCATTTTCCGCAATGGAAATCACAAGACGCTGCAACAGGTCCAACACAAATCAGACCCATTAGGCCACACTGGATTTACACTATTATTACTTATAAAGCGCCTACACATTCCGCAGCGATGTACAATAGGTGGACTAACAGACAAGTATTTGCAACAAGATGAGTTGGATGCACAGGAACAGAGGGGGTTGAGGACCCTGCCTTCCAAATGTGAGAATGTCATGGATGTGATTGATTCCGCCAGTAATCCAATGGAAAAGGGCAGAATACAAAGACAGTAGAATGCAGCATGTATAAAGGGTTTGTTTCGTAGACGCAGACATAGGTTTACTTTAACTTCCTAAACAAATTCAGTGAGAACTACCTTCCAACAACCGACACCAATGTTTAGGCTGGGATTCGATTAACTTCTTTTAGCTTTTCTGGTAAACGTAATACCCAAACATCATAAACGATCAGTAGACCTTTGGTATCCCTGACCTTTTTTTTTTTTTTTAATGACAACTGAGACACAGCCTGAAAGATCTTCTGACAAGCGCTCAAGCCTCCTGGGAAATTGCTGTCCGAACAGAAGATAGAAATATATCTTACCTTAGTGCCATCTCCTCATCTGTGACATCAACTTCCATTTTTCCTTCATCTACAACCTCTTCATCCTTTGTCTGTGAGTTCATTTGAACCATCAGCTTCTAAACAAATTAAATAAATAATGTTTGGGCCCATACATACAGCAAACATAAAAGCAGTCAGCCCCTTTGATGTCTGAAATATACAGCGAACTAAAAAAGGTGTATCCATCATAGAACACAAAATTATTATTTTTTTAAATTAAATCACAGAAGTACATTTTCTGTATATACTGTGCTAGCAGAATTGCTAGTGAATGTATGGATTATTCCTTAAATCTATTTAGAGATAGTCCCTACAAATATTTGTCAAACTATTTTGACAGTTTACTGACAGGGAAAGCAGTAGAACCCTCCTACAGTGTACTCTCCTGCTCTCCATCACAGAAACTACATAGCATTGAGATGAAGGGATCTGGGTGCCCATAGAGTCCCTTTAAAGGAAAATTAGATGGTGTCAGGAATACAAACAAGTATCACTGACACTACAGTGTTAAACTAACCGTTTAGATACGCCCCCTGCTCTTATTTCATTCACCTTGTCTCTCTCACCACGCTGGTCTTGTAGCGACTGGTCCCGATTCCATGGCTGAGATCACCAATCTTGATGATCTCAGCCAATTCAATCCTTTCCCATAGGAAAGCATTGGGAGGCTGTTGAACATTGCAGCAAAACACCAATCAGCGTCTCCTCATCTCTATGGGGGAGAATTTAACTGAATGCCAGTGCCCTGGGAAACCCCTCTAATGGCTGTCTAAGTGACTGCACCTCGGTATTACTAGCCAGCAATGTCAACATGTAAACAACATTGCCTTTTCTGTTAAAAGACAGTGTCTACAGTACTTCCACTACAGGGAAAGGCTAGAGACACTAGAACCACTACATTAACTGGCAGTGGATCTGGTGACTATAGTGTCCCTTTAAAGAGAGATGCCTAAATTTAAACTTCACCGGTGAAGACAAACTATTATGTCCTGTTCCTGAGCCACGCGATAGCCAAGTGGTCTTCAAGACTATAGACACCTGCCTTTAAATGAATGTAATTTACTATTGATCACTCTAAATAATCTACACTGCATTTCTGTAAGAAGGGGGGGAACACACATAAAAGAGCTTATTAATCTCTTGTCTGACACGAGTTTAAAGTATAACCCAGTCAGTGATTGCACGGATAACCCTTATATTGAATCCAGCAATCCAGCCAAGAACATGGATTCCTTCACGTTGATGGACAGAGCCAGTAAAACTATTAAATATGCATTTCGAAGCACAGGTTATCCATGGTGTAAATGTACTTTTATTCCCAGTTATTTCTCCGGTCACCCAGGACAGTTCGTTATTTTACTTAATATTAAACACAGACCTAGTACTGGTCCGGGACTAGCGTCTCCTGCTGGTAAATATTCATATAACACATTGCAGTGAGCGTGTAGAATGCCACAGAAGCTATGGAGATATATTCTATGGTGAGGGAAGGATATGGGGGATGCGGATGGCACAAAGCTCCTCTTCACACTCACCTCAACCTCAGGATTAAACCCCTTGAAGGACATTCTGCCAAAAAGGAAATCTTCACATGGGCGAAAACTTCTCTCTTCAATGATAAAGCTCCTGAGAACGTGGGACAATGAAAACACGGTTTTAGTAAGTGAATCCAGAGCGTTATTAGAGGTGAAAGGCACACAGCAATTTTAAAATCTAGTATCATCCATTTGTGTGTCTGAGCAGCGTACAAATAAGAACCGGATAGATAGATAAAGAAATACGTCCTTGGTAATTAAAGTTGTTTTTTGGCTAGTGAACGAACAGGTGTTTTAGAGGTGGTCAGCTGGCCCCGTCTTCTCAGGAGTTGTCTGAACATGGCTGGAGGATTAGAGATTGATCATCAGCATTCACTGGCACCCACCAGAGGCCTGCCTCTGTGCACAACATATATACACACAGATCACCCCTCTTATCTGCAGTGATCTGGGCAACCCTCTGAATATATATAGGATAATATGCCATCAATGCCCTTTTATGTAGTTGGACGATGTTAAAAAGCTGTGTAACCAGCCGTTTAAGTGTTACTTAATTTAATTTATCCATAGTTCCCATATTGAATTCTAGTATGCATTAATAATATGTTAACAATTCATTAGTAATATGCTGGGTATAGATATAGAAAGTGGCCTTATTTGTTTTATGCTAACATTCTTTTCCAAGTGAATAACTCAATGTGGCATTTATTACACTGGTAGCCTTTTACTAGGTCAAAAAGAAAATTGATGCAGTTAAACAGTTCCTGGAGGGATGGAGTATTTAAGACCAAGTAATAAAACACATGGAAAAGCTATAAAGACTGATCTACCTGGACAATACACTGGAGGTTCTCTGTGGCTGTACAGGGGTTACAGTAGCCAGTCAGGAAATCTGGGATACAAGGTTGTTTAAGGATTCCTGATAGAGTCAGCTGTTCCCACATCTATCAAGAAGAAGGTTGGGGGGAGGTGGGAGGTTTGTGGCTGGCCGGGCTGACTATAAATTAGAGACATCAGAAATCTGGCTGCAGAGCTCCAGAGTTTTCCAATTATTGCAGGTTACAGCCTTGTGCGTTTAAAAAACGATTTCGAATAACATCTCTATAAATACCGCGTGCAGGATCCTAGCACAGACAATACCTGGCAAACCAATCCCATGCACATCGCATGTTAGACCTCTGCCTGCTTCATAACGCCACAGCGACCACATGAGAGGGGCAATCATTATAGCACGATGGGCTACTTACTCTTTCTCCTTCAGTTCGGGTAAATCTAAGTACCAGTGTTCATCGCTGATTATTCTTTTCTCATCCTCTTCTAACTGCTTCTTAGTCTCTGCATCAAGACTCCGCTGCATAAACTAAAGGGATGAGATAAGGGAGAAATCAGTTGTCAAAGTATACAGAACTATTAAACCTTCCCCAAAGTAGCGTACCTTACTCACATGGCTGACATTTTAACATAAATACATACTCTTCACTCAGGTTTCTGCGTAATGAAGTCTATAGATTATTGCGCAAAGAGGGAGATATGAGTATGGCTGGAGGTCAAAATAAATTGCTTTTAGGGTTTGATTTATTTTTACAATGTGGGCAAATCGCAGTTTAGTTTATAGCTTTATTGTAAAGCTAAGGAATTGCCTTTGACTAGGTCAAGTCAGGGGCACCGACATTTTGGAGATGGTTTACAAGTGGTGGAGAGGAATTTGTTAAGACCTCCTTCAGATACAATTAACCTGTAAGGACAGAGGGGTACGTTTTTGGTTATTTACGGACCTCAGGGGTGTACTGACCTCCACAGATGTTCCATCCCATGTTCAATGAAGCAGATCCCTGTGGTATCATCACCCCATTGAAATATATTTTAACAAAATTAGTAGATATACCCTCATACCTTGTCTGCACGTTTTCTTTGGGTGTATATAAAAAGAAAGAAAAAATGAGCTTGCAGAACCTACAGACCTGGGGACACTCCAATTAGAAGGCAGGCGCACTTATGCTTGGCTGATTGACAGCCAGGGAGGTGTTTGTGCCCCCGAATATAAAAGTGCATCAGGTTTATTTCTACCAAAAAATAAGAGTTAACGCACTTTGCCAACAAATCTCCAACATGAGGACATCATTATGAAAATAATCTAAATTCACTTTTGGTTAAATTTTTACCATACCACGATTGAGGAGGGTCTGTCTCATTTGGGGTCTTTATATACTTTACTAGCGACGACTGGGATAAATTACTCTCCCCCCACCCCCCCCCCCCCCCCCCCCCAGGCAAATACATGATTACAGCGGCAAGGTCTTTCTATACCTCCTCCGAAGTCAGTGATGAGGGGAACTGAATGCACATGCGCGGCTGGGAGACAGCCTGTAAAGGAAGTTTCTCTAAAACTGTAATGTTTTAACTTACAAGATTAAGGGGACGGGGGACACTGCAAACAGACCCCTACATTAAGATGAATTCATGTGGGTGCCAATAGTGCCCCTTTAACTTGAAAACAAATGTGTCCCTACTTTGACTCACATCATTGGACTGTGTTGGAGTTCCAAAGTCAATGTGAGTTATTTCAGAAAGAATATAAATATATATATATATATATAAAAAAAAAAAAATTAAACTTTATTCAGTCAAAACCCTCTAGAATGTAAGCTCATTGAGCAGGGCCCTCCACCTCTCTGTTCCTGTACGTCCAGTTGTCTGGTAACAATTACATGTCTGTTAGTCCACCCATTGTACAGCGCTACGGAATCTGATGGCGCTATATAAATAATAAAGCCAATAAATATCGAAACCAGCACTAGATTTATTTTAAGACATATGACTACATGCAAGGCTGCCTCTCTTTAAAGAGAAAAACACACCAGTTGTGAACACCTTATTCCTGTTTATGGTGATCGTAAACAAAGTTTACAGTAAATGAAATGGTTTGCATATTAGTTACACCGTTGTGTAGGATGAAAAGAAAGAAAAACATTATTAGCCTTGAAACATTTTATGATGTTGATCCTAAAGAAAACAAAACCCATATTGTTGCCATCTCCAATTATGCCACAAAAAGGAAAAAAGATCTTCTTGACTCCATAATGACAATCCGATTTCTCAACAACCTGTTCACTCACACACTCACACACATCAATTATATCCCTGAATATTCTGTTTTGAAAAATAAAAATACAAAATAATAATAGTTCTCTTCGGGCAGATAACCCCAAATGGTTGTTGTTTTTTTACTGTTAGGAATGCTATCCTCTGCTGTAAGTGGAATGGGTGACCTCTAACACTTTATCTTAAAATATTATTTTAGCCCAATATTACAGTCAGATCTCTCTGGAGAACACTGCAGTTTGTTTTATTGCACATTGACCATATCATTGCTTTATTACCAGTGTCAGAAGTGCTTTCACCGATTTCCCTTGGAACAGATTTTACGGCTGCCACAGTGAGAGGGAACCTTGGGAGGATCCATATAAAACTCAATGTGAGAATAATCACACATACACTGATTGGGAACACACAGGGTGACATTCATTTAGCGTATCTATGACTTCATTAAACCTGGAAAGCAAAGCGATTTGTCAAACAGAATAATAAGGAATGGGGATGCTGGCATTTAAATAGTCTCCTACAGTATTTATAGAAGTTTCATGCTACAATAGGTTTGGGGAAATAATATCTTGAGAAAGTGAAGAAGGTAACACTAATGGGGGTGGGGGGGGTCAACTGTGTTCCAATGCGTGAGCTAACATTCATTTGGATTTCTCCATAATATCAAGCGATCACAATCAAATCTCAACACTGCAACAGTTCCAAGTGAGCTGACGCACCTCTCCAACAAAGATATTGAGGAAAGAAACCCAGTGCCAGGTCGATATGAAAATCAATGGCTAAGCAGCCGGGCTACTGGCTCTCGCATGACTGTCAATCTGTCAATTAAAGACGCAGCACTCCGTCAGTGTCAAGTTGCTTGCATCTCACACACACACACACACACACACACACACACACACACAAAACAAGCTACACTTACTTATAATTTCCTTCCTGTCCATTCCATCTCTTCCATGAAACAGGTATATACAAAACATGCAACAAATTCTGAGAAGTAATTTTTCAATTATTATGTATAAAAAAAATATATAAAAAAATAAAAAGGTCCTAATATGCGTTACTGCTTTAAGTAAGGTTACTGATGTTGAAGTGTTCCGTGATCTAATCGCTTCTTCCCTTTCTGTGCGCATTTTGGTAAATGGCTAAATGAGTAGGTATGGAAACAGGTCTGATCTCATGTTATTAGTGATCCATTAGAGCCAGGTTCCAGCCGTTACCATGTCAGTAAGAAACGTTTCAATCCCTGAACCAGGTATTGTAGCTCAGCGCATGGTGTATATCAGCTGTACTGCGGGTCATCAGTGCCTGAAACTCATTATTCCAGCCCTGTTTAATCTATCTGCTCTGTGACAGCATGAGCTTCACATGCACTTACAGAGTAATAGGGCTTCCCACTGCAAAACCGATTACTGAAATCACCTGCAATGTATATATGGAGGTCAGAGATATACACCATAACATTCCCAAAATCAAATGTTCCTCCGGGGGAGGGGGCTATGGTTAACCCAATTCCCCCAAAATGTCCTCACTGACAAATAACTAACTGTGCAGTGACAAGACCCTACATCCAAATGCCAGTTCACCCTCCCCCCACCCAATTTACTGCCACATTTCCCAGACAATTAACCATCTCCTTGCCTAAATTAGATTTTGACATATTTGCCTGCCTATGAACCCCAAGTATTCGCTAAGAATAAGCCACTAGAACTCTGGTGGGCCCGCTGTCATTGCACCTGCAGTAGTTCTGCCCATGCAAATATATAGAACGTAAATCTCTTGGACAACAGGGCGAATACACTGGAGATGCTCAAACACCGGTACCCAATGAGAAATGGAGTTAGTCATTCAAAAAACAAATGCACAACCAATGCAATGCACAGAGTTTTTCCCACATGGTGTTACATTAGCCACTTGCACAGACCGACACACTGACACACACACACACACAGCACAATGTTTGTTGCATGTTCTGCTGATCTGTGTAGCATTTTCCTCCCCTCCACCAGCTATTGCTGCAGAGCACCGAGGTCAGCGATTCGGTATGGATTACAGCTGGCTGTATGTGGTTATTAAATATACCATGGGCTGCCTTGTGGCACGTGCCCCGCTAAACAGTATGAGTCCATTCAGTACTCTATGGGTAATGTGTGCGATTTGCTCTATATTCGTGTAACGTGGGCGAGTAATGGGAGACGCTATAAACATTTACATAGACGGCATTTATCAAGGCATGAGGAAGTAGATTTCCAAAACTAAAGCCATGCCAGCATCATAAAATCTACAGGTTCAGTCTTTATGGCACCGTACAGGAGGTAGAGATGGGTATTGGTGTGCTTTCCAGGAAATAATGCGATTATATTGAAAACAAAACAAAAAAACAACTCAGATATTACTCATATCAAAGTACACTGAATAGGTACTCACAGCAGCATTGTTTCAACACAATGCTAGGGTCTCTCTTTATCAAGCCATAGTGGCAGTGGGCCAGGGGCACCCTCTGTTAACATGTAGTGAGTGCTGGTCCACGTTTGATAGGTCTGCTGGATATACCGCATGTGTCACTGAATGAGGTAATAGAATGATGTCACTAGACAAGGAACTAAGTTGGGATCATCATTTGCAGTGAAAAACTAGCAGAATAACATAATTTAAGGGATAGAGAAAAGGACAAAGTATTTTACCTGAAAACTATATGGAGATTAAAAATAAATAATAATGATAATTTAAAGAATACAGCAAATCAGACTAAGTTTGTGCTTTTAGAGAACCACTCCAAACACCTAAATAATATTAGCTTGATTAGCTTGCTAAAGTGCTTTATGTGTGGAGTGTTAGCTCTTTTTCATTTTACAAAAAGTACAGATTTCAATAGAAATTGGCACTTTTAAAAATCCATCTTCTTACACATCCGTGGCTGTCAGAGAGCCAGTCATGTTCCTGGTTGTTTATCTCAGTGGAGCTTAACTGAAGAGGCAGCAATTGTCCACAGCTTTGCCCAGAGCACCTGCCTTGCAAAGACTTCGCACTGAGCTGCATTGGGAAGTCTGTGATTGGACAGACAGAGAAAGTATGGGCGGGGTTAGAAGGGGAGGGCTTGCAAAGGCAGCAGAGAAGAGAACTGATAATTGTAGATATACCCCCTCAATTAAAAATAAAACCATGCATTATTAAATACGTTGGGGTATATATACTAAACAGTGTTTTTGTTTCAGGCAGTGGCATGTTCCTTTAAGATATTAATGATAACACCCTGTTGGCTGTCTATAAAAAGCCAGTGACATTAGCAGTCTTCTTCCGTTACTTCCCCTGATCTACTTGCCTCTCCAAGCATACCTCCTTCTCAGACCGGCGACCTTTCTGAATCATAGTTTCAAACCGTTCTCAATGAGCAGCCTCTGATAGGCTATATCCCGTTAAGAAGCTTAGTCTCTTCCAGGGGGTAATAAAAACAGAAGGTATCGAAAATACTGCCATTAGTTAGAACTGTGGTGTTTGTAAACTTCTTTAATATATTCTCCCAATAAATACAAGCATGAAAAACGCATGGTTGTATTCAATAGAAGGTAGGTCTACTAAATAACGATTGTAGTATGGAATGGTTCTTTAAGTCTGCGTAGAAAACATTCTAGTGAGAATTGTAAGGAATTCAACGTGAATTTTAAATTTAAGTTCAACATGACCAAACTGGAAAAATCCCCTTAGCAAGCCCTCCCATCAGGTAAAAGGAGGTTTTCCTACCACCAGTTAAAAAAAAGAGCCAATTTCTAAGTAAATAACACAATCTAGACACACAAAGCTTGGCTTGTGCGGAGTGTTCCTTTAGAAGGTGGATATTTCTATCCCCACACTCACACCAGAAGTCACAAGTTGGATTATTGACACTGACGGTATAGTAGGGACTTTGTTTAGAAATCAATGGGGAAATAGTTCCTTCCTTGCCCACTTTATTGTTTATTTGTATACTATATTGTGATTGGCGGGAATGGCATGGCCTGGTAAATATTCTGTATTTCTATATAGAACACCTGTTGGTGGGCTCACTTTACGCGAATTGCAGCTTTTATACCGATAACAATATCCATTCTAATGTTCTGAAAATGTTCATTATATTTTAGCATTCATTGCAGCCGACATTGTTCGCTTAACTAACAGACGCAGACACTTGTAGCATCACGACGGAAATGTTTAACTGTATTACAAGCAATCTGATCAGCAGGAAAATCCGACAGTCAAAAGACGGAGAGAAAAATTAATCTAAAATGGTTAAGCCATGAGCAGCAATTAGAGAAAAACAGACACACAACACAGCCTGCTTACAATTTCTACACAAACACGGACTCTCTTGCAGTTTAGTTTCATTCTATGTTACTTTATATCCTAATAGTGAAATTAAAGAAAGCTTGCTAAAGGGTAGGTGGAGTTATACCGAGAATAAAGTATGTTGGTTTCACCATTGAGTGACGTGTCCACGGGGGGGGTTTAAAGTAAAGCAGTGCCGATGGCTGAGAGCACTCCGCTGATGCTGTACGTAAACCAATGATTATGGGCCTGCAAAGGCAGGGGGTCATTGTAGCTCCCATCAAGTTATTAAGGGGAAGATATGCTTTATCATTGTTTAAAGGGATACTCCAAAAAAAAAAAAAAAAACAGTTCGCTAATGACCCTGCTGGAGGTGGAGTTACACTGCTGGCAGCTAAGAGGTTAATCTCTATATGTGCAGCGTTCAAGTCAATGAAGTGGTTATGGTGCTTGGAGTAACCCTTTAATTCTTCTGGAGGTGGTTCTCTGGACTATTGAGGGACGTGTGCCAATCAATACTTGTCTTGGATTTATGTTTCATTTTAAAGTGACACCTTGTTTCTAATGTTGGAGAAGGCTCAATCCATTGGTACCACCAGGTAGAACCCAGTTAATCTGTCAAACCATAACGGTTCGACATCTCACTGTAGGACAACACCAGGGAATATCCTCGCACCAGAACCATTACACTAGGCAATTATGGTGTAATGGTTCTCCTTTATTTATGGTTTATTTTTCTTTTGGAGCCTTATTTGTACTGTATTACCCTAAATAGAATGACAGATCTATGCATCGCAGTAAAGAAGTGTTAAATACAATTTATCTCTGGATGGCAGAGGCCTGCTCACAGACTTCTAGTAGTAAGTTTGTGCTCCGGTCCTTCTTAAGCTAAACTGCGCTTGACAGTGAACACAGCAAATAAATTGTGACTTGCAAACTCGGTGGCACTTTGATGCCTTAATGAGCACCGCAGTAGCCATTATGCATTCTCACGGTCATGTTTCAGCCCACATGTTTGGGTTGGAGAATAGAAGAGAGAAAGGGGGGGGGTGGAATCTTGATATTAATTGCCTTTTTTTTTTTTCAGAAGAAATGTGACAACACCACTTCTTCTAACACACATTCAAAAAGTAAATCAATAGGGGATGCAGAATAACACCGGCTATAACAAAACCATTTAACACGGCAGGGAAGGGATTGGATAAAATGCTGCCGTTAAAAGCATACAATTAGAATCTGGTCAGTCTGACACCTTGCTTTTATCCCCCATCAGTGAATGCAGCTAAACCAGTAACCTCTCACTCGAGGACTCACGCAGAAAACTATTCATTTTGGCAACTTACAATATTGTACCAAGGATTTTAGATACGGATTGTCACTTCAACGTCTCATAATTCTATGAAAAGACCCCCCCCCCCTCTTAGACTCTTTCAGTCAGCCCCACTATTCTAGAGAAAAGAAAAAAATATATACATATATAATGCGAGGCTCTCAAGGCATTACAATTACCATTACTGACAGATACACTGTATACAGTACATGGGAACGTGCCTGGAAGTAATCTACTCTTACGATTTAGACAGGGCTTAAGTGGTTTAAAATAATTTTCTAGGTAACAGAATCCAATAGCTGCAAGAGCTATTCAAAGTTTGAATGGTATAATAAATTGTATTTTCTATATAAAAGTGTGACCTGGAGAGTGGGAGTAACGCAACCCAGCGCTATATCTACATCAGCCTGCTGCAGTTGTTATGATGCCCGGAGATCTCGGCAGTCTTTTAACATACCTGTGTTCCAATGGACACTGTTCGCTTTCTCCATGACAGCCGGATCCTCTCTGCATTGAGCTAAGCCCTGTGCAAGAGCGTCCGGAGAACTCTGGATTGTCAAACCATTCACAAGCAAGTTGGCCGGCAATATATGGAATGCATATGTTTTTATAATCTCAAAAGGAACCGGACGTTAAAACAGGACAGTGTAGGCAATGTAACTGCTTCTTGTCATTGTAGGGGGTAATGTGTCTGGAGTCCTATAGCTCCAGTCTTCCATTTAAGGTTTTTTTTTTTTTTTTAATGTAAACAAAAGTCCCCGGCAGCCCCATCCCTTCTGAACTGCTTGGGTGAATAAGAAAGTATTAGCCTGAGTAGCTATGGGCGGCTATGATCATTTTCAGGCGATCACAGGGCCCATGCTGGTATGAATCAATATGGCTAGAAAGAAGTGTGTGATCTCTGCCTTAGTCACACGTCCAGTGGGCTGGGCTCTGGGAAGCCAGAGAACCTTATTCAGTGTCACTGAATGAAGAGACAGCGCCAGGGGACTCCAGACACTATAACCACTTCAAGGCGATAAAATGGTTATAGTATCTTCATTGCCCACTTATCAGGAAACACATAACTAGCCAATTAAATGACAGAATGAAATAATAATAATAAAATAACCAGAATAGGAATGGGGGAGGGATATTTTACTAAAAAAGATATATATTTATAATATAGTGGAGAAAAAACACTAAACTCTTTCAACCAAGTATTGGGTTATATTCTACCTATAGCCTGCATCTTCTATCTCTTTTCAAGCAACAGAGAGCAAAATTCAGTATTTCTACATAAATCACAATTTGGATTACACACATCATGGCCACCAATCCCCATCATACACAGCTTCCCCCCTCCCCCCCATCAGAGACACACGCACTAGTGTCCAGGATATCACCCCATGATACACACGCCTGTCCACAACCCTCCCTCCCCCATATCACAGACTCTGTCTATGATCCCCCCCATATCACACACTCTGTCTATGACCCCCCCCCATATCACACACTCTGTCTATGATCCCCCCCATATCACACACTCTGTCTATGATCCCCCCCCATATCACACACTCTGTCTATGATCCCCCCCCATATCACACACTCTGTCTATGACCCCCCCCCATATCACACACTCTGTCTATGATCCCCCCCCATATCACACACTCTGTCTATGATCCCCCCCCATATCACACACTCTGTCTATGATCCCCCCCCATATCACACACTCTGTCTATGATCCCCCCCCATATCACACACTCTGTCTATGATCCCCCCCCCATATCACACACTCTGTCTATGATCCCCCCCCATATCACACACTCTGTCTATGATCCCCCCCCATATCACACACTCTGTCTATGATCCCCCCCCCATATCACACACTCTGTCTATGATCCCCCCCCATATCACACACTCTGTCTATGATCCCCCCCCATATCACACACTCTGTCTATGATCCCCCCCCATATCACACACTCTGTCTATGATCCCCCCCCATATCACACACTCTGTCTATGATCCCCCCCCCCCCCATATCACACACTCTGTCTATGATCCCCACCATATCACACACTCTGTCTATGATCCCCCCCCATATCACACACTCTGTCTATGATCCCCCCCCCATATCACACACTCTGTCTATGATCCCCCCCCCATATCACACACTCTGTCTATGATCCCCCCCCATATCACACACTCTGTCTATGATCCCCCCCCCATATCACACACTCTGTCTATGATCCCCCCCCCATATCACACACTCTGTCTATGATTCCCCCCCCATGCCGTGTTGCCATGTGGTCGGGCAGTGAGGGTATGCCTGGCCCGCGGGCCGCTCTCACCTTCATCCGCAACAGGTTCTTAGACAGCCGGGCGACATCCTGAGCCATGGCGGATCTACAACAGCCGGTACCGAGCTACACACTGACACAACCGCCGCTACCGAGCCAGACCCGGCTAATCAACGCAGAGACAGCGAGCCAGACCCGGCTAATCAACGCAGAGACAGCGAGCCAGACCCGGCTAATCAACGCAGAGACAGCGAGCCAGACCCAGCTAATCAACGCAGAGACACCGATCACATGGCTTCCAGCGAGCCAGACCCTGCCAATCAACGCAGAGACACCGATCACATGGCTTCCAGCGAGCCAGACCCTGTTAATCGGAGCTGATCTATCGAACACATCAACACAGGAAGAGCAATCGATGTGAGATGTGCTGATTCCCAGATTGCTGTCTATGTGCACAATGTGTGTGTTTCTGGTCATTACATGCAGTAACTGTGTGAATAGCACATTATTAGTGCCAGGTATAAACTGAATCCACATTGTAATGTAATAAACCCAGTATGGTGAATGGTAACAGAGCTAATTCCAGATATCTGTCCCATTCAGCCATGGAGCTGCACACTATAGAGCAAATAGATATCGGATCAGCGCTATATGATCTAATAGAAGCTTAAAACAAGTGGAAAGCTGCAACTTATAAAAAAAAATTTAAAATAAAATAAAAGGTATATGGCAAATATATGGTTAAAAAAAGCCAATATTCCTTTATTAATAGTAAAATAAGAGTATAAAAACAGCCAACACGCGTTTCGCCACACAGGGCTTTATCAAATGGCAATATTGCCAGTTGATAAAGCCCTGTATGGCGAAACGCGTTTTGGCTGTTTTTATACTCTTATTTTACAACTATAAATAAAGGAATATTGGCTTTTTTAACCATATATTTGCCATATACCTTTTATTTCATTTTAAATATATTTTTATACCTGGTCATTCATAATCTTGGATTGGCCAAGAATCCTAGGTGGGGATAGTACCACCCATGTGATTATACTGAGCAGTACATCCTGCTCATACAAATGTGAGTATTTTCATTTCTTCACTTTTGATTTATTTTAACATATACAGTGAGCACTATATTTGGCTCTTATTTTTCCACATACCGAGGAGCTCCTCAAACTACCAACACCTACATCCTACCAGTGGGGGATAGACGCCACTGAATGCCAGCTATACTTGAGCTAGTTTATGCTCTTAAATAGGTGAGTGAATTACCGCCCTGTTAAAATATTTAATTCCTATCTGTCAGCATACAGTCTGTACTATTGGAGTGTCTTTGTTTTCTTACCTATATATCTACAACCGAGTCAAGACTTCCCCAACACTAGATGATCAAGTTTCCTATTGGACATACTGCATACTAGAGTCTCTACAAGCCTATTGGAATCCAAAAGAAGTCTATTCAATATTGGGACTATTACTTGTATATTCTTTTATTCTCTCAGTGTATGTGAGTATAATACTTTTTATTCATTATTTCTCTTGTAGCGCGACCTATTTCCTTCTGTTTTGTTTTGCACACTATAAAGGCATTATTCATTAAACAGCCAGGTGGGCTGAAATACAAACTGAGTGACACAATGTGGGTCAATGTAAACAGACTGAGTGACACAATGCGGGTCAATATAAACAGACTGAGTGACACAATGTGGGTCAATGTAAACAGACTGAGTGACACAATGTGGGTCAATATAAACAGACTGAGTGACACAATGCGGGTCAATATAAACAGACTGAGTGACACAATGTGGGTCAATGTAAACAGACTGAGTGACACAATGTGGGTCAATATAAACAGACTGAGTGACACAATGTGGGTCAATGTAAACAGACTGAGTGACACAATGTGGGTCAATGTAAACAGACTGAGTGACACAATGTGGGTCAATATAAACAGACTGAGTGACACAATGTGGGTCAATATAAACAGACTGAGTGACACAATGTGGGTCAATATAAACAAACTGAGTGACACAATGTGGGTCAATATAAACAGACTGAGTGACACAATGTGGGTCAATATAAACAGACTGAGTGACACAATGTGGGTCAATGTAAACAAACTGAGTGACACAATGTGGGTCAATGTAAACAGACTGAGTGACACAATGTGGGTAAATATAAACAGACTGAGTGACACAACGTGGGTCAATGTAAACAAACTGAGTGACTCAATGTGGGTAAATATAAACAGACTGAGTGACACAATGTGGGTCAATGTAAACAAACTGAGTGACACAATGTGGGTCAATGTAAACAGACTGAGTGACACAATGTGGATCAATGTAAACACACTGAGTGACACAATGTGGATCAATGTAAACAGACTGAGTGACACAATGTGGGTCAATGTAAACAGACTGAGTGACACAATGTGGGTCAATGTAAACAAACTGAGTGACACAATGTGGGTCAATGTAAACACACTGAGTGACACAATGTGGATCAATGTAAACAGACTGAGTGACACAATGTGGGTCAATGTAAACAGACTGAGTGACACAAAGTGGGTCAATATAAACAGACTGAGTGACACAATGTGGGTCAATATAAACAGACTGAGTGACACAATGTGGGTTAATGTAAACAGACTGAGTGACACAATGTGGGTCAATGTAAACAAACTGAGTGACACAATGTGGGTCAATATAAACAGACTGAGTGACACAATGTGGGTCAATATAAACAGACTGAGTGACACAATGTGGGTCAATATAAACAGACTGAGTGACACAATGTGGGTCAATGTAAACAAACTGAGTGACACAATGTGGGTCAATGTAAACAGACTGAGTGACACAATGTGGGTCAATGTAAACAATAAGCTACAACTCTACCAACTAGTCTAACAGTGTGGGGAGTTTAGTAACTGTTGGTTTAATTGAGATGCACAAAAACAGAAAGTGTTGGGAATTCACCGGGAAAAAATACGATTTTGGATCAAATTAATCTGGATGAGTGGGAAATGATTTCCAATGCAGCTGTTTTAACTTGGAATCTAGAGACTATACCTACTAAGTGTCCCTATTCAGGATGGACAGTCCCTATTTTTAATCCATCTGTCTCTCCTCTTCTAGGAGCTCCATATTGTTGGTGTGTCTGAAGGTATAACAGACCTTCACAGTAATAATACTCCCTGTAATGTGTCTGAGTGTATAACAGAACTCCACAGCAATAATACTCCCAGTAATGTGAGTGTATAACAGAGCTCCACAGTAATAATACTCCCAGTAATGTGAGTTTATAACAGAGCTCCACAGCAATAATATTCCCAGTAATGTGAGTGTATAACAGAGTTCCACAGCAATAATATTCCCAGTAATGTGAGTGTATAACAGAGTTCCACAGCAATAATATTCCCAGTAATGTGAGTGTATAACAGAGCTCCACAGCAATAATACTCCCAGTAATGTGAGTGTATAACAGAGCTCCACAGCAATAATACTCCCAGTAATGTGAGTGTATAACAGAGCTCCACAGCAATAATATTCCCAGTAATGTGAGTGTATAACAGAGCTCCACAGCAATAATATTCCCAGTAATGTGAGTGTATAACAGAGCTCCACAGCAATAATACTCCCAGTAATGTGAGTGTATAACAGAACTCCACAGCAATAATCCAATAATCCAATAACTCCCCAGTTGCAGAGACTATCTATCCCAAATGGCCCATGTGCGGGGTCGGCTGATCCGGGACTGGAACTGGTTTAATCGTAAGAGGCATTGGCGGACAATCCAATCCCAAGAAAAAACTTGCATTTATATAGTTTGTTAACATGTGTTTATTTAGACCTAGCAACCTAATGCCTGAGGTCACATATTCGTTACACTGAACCATATCGTTTTAATGATTTAACACACTCAGTAGGCATGCATCTAAACAACCAGCTTGCAGTAGAATGTTACCTAGGCTTGCCTAATAATCAGCAAATCTACTTACTGTGCCTTTAATACCCAAACGACACACTAATGTCATCTCTTGTATTAACCTGTGGAAAACACACTAGCATATATGTAAATTCTTGTCATACTCATGTTTACTCCTACTCTCACTGTCACTGCGTTTACAGGAGCAGCGCAACCCGATCGCATATCACCTTCCAGCCAAGTAATGCTGCAATGTAAACCATACTATTAGCACAAACCGTACTATTAATATAATTAATCTAGAACTGTTAAGCATTGACCGTCCTACTTCATTTTATTTTACTATTGCTAATTTCACCGTTTAGCTATGCTTAAAATTGTAAATAACTGTGCAATTCCTCATGCCACTGTCAATCTCCAGTACATCTTTTAACACGCTGATGTGGCGTATGTCGCTACCATGTAACACCCTGCACAACAAAAATAAAGAATAAAAAAAAAATCCTGCAGGAACAGGCTATAGAACCAGAACCACTACATTAAGCTGTAGTGGTTCTGGTGACTATAGTGTCCCTTTAAATAGTGAATTGCAGCTTATTGTAAAATGTACCCTAAATGAGGTGAGTAGAGAAAAAAACTCCAGTTCAGCTGTAATCCATATTTGAGAATTTTTGCCTAATTTGCATTTGCATTACTAATTTATTCCAATTAAATGTTTGATAAATAAACACCTCTTTCCCCACTGCAACATTAATCTCTCCATATATACTAAATATGGCTAGTTTGTCGGGTTTACAAATTACAGGATGATAGGTACTATAGCTAGTTTGTTTTAACTCCTAACACAGATAGCATGCGCACAGTTTTCACACTTACTGCTAAATCCCTGTTTTTTTAATACTACATCCAGCAAAGGGGTACAGAGCTGTTATTGTCCCCATGCAAACGTAGCACATGAATAGCTATTTTCTCAGGGTTTGAATTCTGGAGTCTCTAAATCAGGTTCTTAACTAGAACGCTTTTGTTACAATCCTTGCCTTCACTATGCTAATTGCCATTCAAGACCAGGGCTTGAAACTTCAAGTACTCTGCTAAGAAACCGCCTCTTCTCGATACAAAACCGTACAACGGCAGCCTTGGCTTGTCTGGTCACTGGAAAGACTACTGCTAAATCTTTATGTCACATTAATAATATATACTGCGTATAGAGCTCTGTATTTGTGTAGGGAGAAAGCCACAATGTTAACGGGCAGATAATTCGCTGTTCCTTAGCTCCTGTGATTACCACTACAAATAGCTATTGAAGGTTGCTACTTGGCAAAGGTACATCTGCCGTTCTCCCAGCACAATATTCTGTCTCTGGCTTTTAAGACCCATTTCGTCAAATGAAAAACGATTCTGTCAATGCGAAACAAGGAAAAATTGCAGAAAGCAGGAGATTGAATCCAATTCAACACGCAGAGATACAGCAAGATGAATGTTTAATTGGGTTAAGTCAGGTAACGCCATTTAAATCGAAATACACACATCAAATATTGCATTACGTTTCCCCCCCATATTTGCTCTGTTTTTATTATTCGCATAAATGACTGAATAATAGAACTTTGTCTCTGAGTTTGTTACACTTGCCGAGGTTTTCATCAATACGATAGTTTTCATGGTGTTATTATCCCCGCTGATGTGAAGTAAACTTGAAACTTGTGCATAATTCAGCGCTCTGTTATACACATAATTCATTTTACTTCACTGCAGCCTGAAATTCCATTACTAAACCACTTATCGCAACACATAGTTTACTTCATATCCTGGTGCAAAGTTCCTTTGTGTCTGGGGAACCCTTCCTGAGCGGAAAATGGACCTGTCTTAAAATCACCGTTACAAACAGGAGCGAATCTAATTAGCGTCGAAGTCTTTCCCTGCTACAATGCAGGAGTCACAGGGTGAGAGGAGAAACACGCTACCAGCACTGGATGTCACTATGTGCACTTGTGTCATATATTTCATATCGAACACCAAACGGCAATCGTATTACTCAGGAATTGTCAAATGCCAAGAAGACAGGGTATTACACCACAATCACGACACATACTGCTTCTTGGCTCCTAAATAAATCAGACTGGCTCCTAAATTCTATAAACATTCGTCAACATCTATTTACTGGGAAAATAAATGCATTTTGTAAGTCACTGTTGCATTTTCTATATGGTGTAATACCATCTGCAAGCGTTACAGTAACCGAAATCTAATTCTTTTTATTAGAATAACATTTTGCTGTTTTATAAGATAACTTTTATTGAAGAGGTCAAGGCTGAGAATCCTATCATAGGGGATTCCCATATGTTGTATAAATTATTTCGATAGGGCTTGCTTGTACCTGCATTCTCTGCCAGTTACTCTATCGCAGTTGCACCCACCTGCTTTAAATGTCACTGGCACAGGAGAAGCAGGGGGGGCACAGTTGCGTCCAACTTTACGTGTTCCAAAGAGAGACAGGTTGTTGCTATAGCAATTTTGTACAAACACCAATCTGGGTGCCTGGAATGATATGTCCCCTTATAGACATTCAGTGTCTATGCTGCCGTTGTAATCTAGCATTTAGATGTCCCATTCTTAAACGTAATGTTACACTCATGTAGCAGCAGCAGGACTGTATAGATCTCTCAGGGCTATATTAGGAGGACATTGTGTGCTGGAATAAGGGGTTATAAGGATTATAGTGCTAGCATGGCATGTTATTGGTCTATAAGGTCAATATGGAAGCTGGTGTTGAATACCAAAATACCAAAGGAAAACCTAAGCACCAGTCAGTAGACAGTCCAGAGGTGAAGATGTACAGCAAGGTTACTAGTAGGAGAACAATGGAATAGTTGTGTCTGGCAGCAGTAATACTGCAGACGTAGTGTTTGGGACTCATAACTAGGGATGTGCATTGGCAAAAAATTTGGTACGGTTCGGCACTTCTGAAATTTGGGACTTCGGCAATTCAATACTTCAGTTCGGCACTTCCGAAATTCGGTACTTCGGCAATTCCCTAACCCTAGCCCTACTAGGGGTAGGGTTAGGGGTAGGTTGGGGTAAGGGGTAGGGTTAGGGGAAGGTTGGGCTAAGGGTTAGGGGTAGTTGTAGGGTTAGGTTTAGAGGAAGGTTGGGGTAAGGGTTAGGAGTAGGGTTAGGGGAAGGTTGCGGTAAGGGGTAGGGTTAGATTCCTGTCATCATTCCCTTCATTTTCCTTCCCTCTCCTGTTTTGCCACTTTTCACAAATCCGAAGCACTTCGGAAATTCGGCACTTTTGAAATTCGTCAATTCGGGACTTCGGTTCGGAAATTCGGACATTTAAATTCAGACCGAAATGAATTGCACATGTCTGTTCATAACCTATTGCAGTGTCTGCCAGGGGAGTAGTCAGGCCTAAACAGCATTACAGAGGGCTACCGACTTCGTAACGGCTGCAATGTACATCTCTCTGATGGCAGATCAGTCAGGAGTTACGTCAGCAGGTCAAAGAACCCGGGTTCAATGCCACCCAAGTACACAATTCCACTCTTTCATTTGTGTGGTCTAGCAGGGGACCAGGAGATAGGTGTTCCAAAGGCACAGATTTAAAAAAAAAATTCTACATCGTTCTGTATAACAGATGTTGGCACTGGGATGTGATGTCATATTTCTTCTCTTAGAGTGCAGATTAAATGAAATGGCACCTATAGATTGCATTTCCTGTTCCTAATTTAGACCTTACATACCCAGATAACAGACAGGAGGGGATCAGCGCTTAAGATTATATATATATATATATGATACAGATGATGTTCTTAGTATATTAATCTATAAGTACAAAGCAAGAAACGGAATTTTGTACTTTTTGTATTGAATTTTGTACTTATAGATTCATATACTAAGAACATCATCTGTATCGTATGTATATATAATCTTAAGTGCTGATCACCTTCTGTCTGTTATCTTTACTATGCACTTAACAAGGGTGGAGAGAACCTCTTGTTGGTGATTTGCTGCTAATTATAGATATTGAGCGCTTGTACTCACCAGTTTTTCCATATCCTAAAGTGCCCAGATGCCTTCCTGTCCCTCACGCGTGATGGGGCCATCTCACCCCACTTGGCGTCATTCCTGCCACAGCACGCTATAACCACACAAACACTTGGTTCAGGGTCGCGTCACTCTGGAGTCATTACTGACTCAACCCCAAGTGTTTTCGCAAAGTCGCATTATTCCTGCTGAATTTTCCTAAAGAGTGGCATCATTCCTTTGTCAATTTTGACGTGACTCATTCTAAGCTTAGGTCGCATGAATGTTGGCTGATTGGCGATGAAACCTGCGTGTAAGCCATTCATGTGCCTTCTGGCGCACAAGATTGATGCAAACCAATGGTTTTATTACTTTAAGTATTCAAACGCTTCCTGCCTTTGCCAAGGTGCCATGTTGTGGTTTTTGGCAATCCAATAGCGTGTTTCTTTGTAGTTGTGATTGTTACTTTTGACCTTGGCTATTTACCTTAGTTATCCTGATATCTCTCCTCTGCTCTATTTATCCTGTTGTCTCCTGCCTCCGACCCTCAAAGGATGAGTAATATCCTCCTGGGAAAGTGGAAAAAAATTGTCTTCCAATATGCCATCCATTTTTGATGAAAAGGAAGAGGACGTTCCCAGCATCCCAGCCTATCATATGACATATCGATGGAAAGCCCAGGGTGTCCTCTTTACAATACAGCGGGGATTGATAGAGCAGATAAAAAAATAAAAGGAGGTTCATGTGAACGAAATGTCCAGTACAGAGGACACAAGTTAATGGACTGGGTCTCCGGAGGATATGGCCTATCTGTGCTGTCTGTTTCTACTACTTTTGGGGTTTGTGTATTAAGTATCTCACCTTCTGTACCATCGAACCAGGAAGATAATATTTGTGTATGCCCAATCTATAAAGCCCTCTCATGCCCTTGTGCACCCTCCTGTCCCAAGTATAATATGGCAAGAAGTGGTGTTCAATAGACAATATGAAAAGGCATTTGTCAAAGGATTTGTCTATATGTTGAGGCTAAAATCAGACAAACCTCTTACCCAGGGCCAGATTAAGAGCCCAGTGGGCCTGGTGCTGACAATTATGATGGGCCTAATTGCAGAATCTTATCGACCAAAAACATTAAAACACTCCCAAGCGTCATGTATCTGATGGAGAAGGTGTTGGAGGGAAAGAAAACAGCAGCTATAAGAAAACACATACTCTATGCTAATCTCTCTCTAATTCATGCTTTCATCTTTCAAGTAAATCCATAACCCCTAACAGCAGTGTCCAGTGAAGCAGGACGTCTATGGACGGGGTAAAACTTTGTGCCACTGATGCAAATCACGTAACCTGCTGAAAGGGGCGAACATGCCCAACTAAGGGCATACTATGCAGACAGCACCCTGAGGTTGGCATAAATGCGTCTAATGATGTGCTTGCTGAATGATTTCTAAGAACTGTCCCCTAGCACTCGCTGGTCCACTTGTCTCCTTACCTTCTTGCTAGCAGGCAGAAGCTCCTGGTATACAGTCTGGGAAGAGAAAAGCTGTATGTAGTGAGTGTAGAAGAAAGGGAACATGCCACAGTGTTAGAGAGACCAAAGTCAGCATTACCTTAAAGGAACACTATAGGGTCAGGAACACAAACATGAATTCCTGACCCTATAGTGCTAAGCCCACCATTTAGGTGAATTACCCTCCCCCCCCCCCCCCCCTAGCCCCCTTACAAGGAATTAAAACTCACATTAATTTCAGAACCGTGTGGGTTCGCCGGCGCTACCTCTTACCTTGGTGACATAATCAGAATTGCCGATTTTTTTGCCAATTGTCTGAAATCTGCAAGGGGACAGGGCCAAACGCCGTTTTGGCCAATCAGCACCTCCTCATAGAGATGCATTGAATCAAAATTCACCGTCCCCATGCAGAGCGTGGAGACGCAGAACCGCACTGCTACCTACTGTGCAGCACTGCACCAGGAAGCACCTCCAGTGCTCATCTGAGGAGTGGCCACTTGGAGGTGTCCCTAGGGGCAATGATTATACTCATTAGAGCAACCACATTAAGCTGTAGTTGTTCTGATGACTACAGTGCCCCTTTAACTAATTTCATTGTCAGACAGTCCACACAAGTTTTGTTCCCATACATACCTCTTAAGTTTTCATTCCTAAGCAAGAGTATGTGAAAAGTAGTTAGGGTTGCCAGCTTTCTTGGAAAAACATACAGGCCTTACTGAGTTGCATAATTAGTGTCTCAGTGTCCCCATATCTCCCAGTGTCCCCAAGTGTCTGTGTCATAATGTCTCCCAATGTCCCATAGTGTCTCAGTGTCCCCATATCTCCCAGTGTCCCCAAGTGTCTGTGTCATAATGTCTCCCAATGTCCCTTAGTGTCTCAGTGTCCCCATATCTCCCAGTGTCCCCAAGTGTCTGTGTCATAATGTCTCCCAATGTCCCTTAGTGTCCCCATATCTCCCAATGCCCTCATGTCTCCTTGCAGCCTTTCCCCCCATTCCTCACTTCCATGAGCTGAATGCTGTCTCTGCAGGCTGGGAGATGCTGTCTGGACCCCTTGTAGTTGCTCCCCTGCGGATCAGTGAGTAGAGATAGTCAGGGAGGGATATGCTGGAACTTCCTATCCCTGTTAATCCGGCCCTGCTCTTACCCCTAGAGTTTGTTATGTAAATAGGATCCCTTTTGGCAAAAAAACATACCTCTATTTTTATACATAGAATTAAAAACAGCAGCAATTTATAGACATATACAGATATCAAAACAAGGGCCTCTCTCTACCTTTACAAGTTATCTTGGAAAAGACGCAGCACTGGGAGATCTTTAGTGTGTCTATTAGAAACTAAATGTATTCCTAATATCAGATATTCCACGAGAACCAAAGCAAAAACTGCCTCTGATATTATCTAACGTACAGACACAGCAAGTGGTAGGGAAAATCGCAGACATCAATCATTCCCACGTTAATCAAGCTGCCTACTTCTGACGGTTTGCGAGCCAGCCATCCAGCGCAATGCAAATCAAACACCTTATCTGAAATGGGAGCAGACATTTCTGATGTCTGTAATATGTCTTTGTAATAAATACAACCGGATCAACATAATGAACATTCTGAGTGAAACTTAATTTTGCAGAATAATAATTTTTATTCTATAGCTATCACAGAACGCATGGCTCGAATTTTGTGGAGTTTTAATTTCATTTATAATAAATAACGGTAGTGCACGAAGCCGTACAAGATAAAGGTGCATTTCATGTACTGCGCGTTCGGTATAATGGAAATATTAACTACCTTGCTACAGAACAGGTTTCCAATTAGTTTCTGGGAAAATGATATTCTACATTCAGATAGATACAATAGCTCATTTTGAAACTCAATTCTGATAACATACAAACATTTCATTAAAAAAAAGCAGTTATATAACAATTAAGGCAGATATTTTGAATCAGTTTGTTAACTCGTTATCGTGAGGGGTTCTGTAAAACCAGGATGTTTTTTCATTGTAGAGACAATAGTTGTATTTTAAATTATACCCACAAATTACCCAAAATGCCCTGTGTGTAGTTGGCGCTAATGTAGTGGTAGAAATAGGTTCTGTTATGCATCTCTCTGTGCCTAGGCCACTTGTAGAGCACAAAATACAAATAAGAGCCAAAACCTAAATGATGGTGACAGTGCAATCAACACCAAAAATTATAAATTGAGATGGAACTTAAATACTTATACACAAATAAATGGTTAATATTTCATTGTCAGGTTCAAGACAGGGCAAAATCTGTAGACACAAAATAAATTCTCGTGGGTGGTATTTTACCTGTGATTCAGGCTCCTAAATAAGAAGGTATAGTACTCACATACTGCTGAGCTTCATATAGCCGGCTCACACTAACGGCACAGCAGCAAACGCATACACTGCTTCCAAACCCCCACAATCCACCGTTACTCAGCTCCAGGATAACTTCTACTGAATGAGGGGCCTTGAGCAATTCTTTACACAATACTTTAATGCGGGTTTCACATAAAATAAAAATATACCAATAAAAGCAGGGCTTTAAAAGCTACAATCTGAAAAATACCTTTTAGCCCAAAAATAAATATTGCACCAGTAGCAACACCAGTACTAGTATTTAAAGTACCCTCTCTATGTATACGGTGTATATTTGTGGTGTTGTTTTGTCTGTGCTGTCACCCTCGTTTGGTTTTAGTATATATTTTTTATTAGTTTTGTTTGTTTTGTATTATTGTTTTGCCACCATTAATGGATGCACTGTATTTACTTATTCTGTACTTGTTTTTTTAATTTTAGGAGAGGGAGAGATACAACCTCTTGTGCATCCTCCGTAAACAACAGAAAAAGCGATTATTTTTTTTGGAAGGAGATATTGGGGCCTGAGAAGGTACATGAATTGTAGATATGGCCTGGATTCCAGCACTAATGCCGGGGAGAAGAAAACCGCAACAAACATTTCTCCCCTTTACCATGGTCTTTGTTAGATACTCCACCACCACTCAGGAAATCAGCTCTAATTTTTCAGTCTTGCTTTGAAGCATTGCACATTTTCTATTTCCCGTGTGTTAGTAGTAAAAGTATGGATGATCAAACAGCCATTAGTGACGATTAGACGCACTCACCCGACATTACACACGAACATAAGCACGCACGGCAACCCCACCTCACACCCTGTCCTCCACACCTAACAATACCAACTATGATGCAACACAAAACCGCTAAGACAGATACGATACGTAACCGCAGGAGACCAGACCCAAAGCTCCCCGGCTACATCACCAGACAGGGTACCCCCTCCCCTCCCCCCCCCCCCCCCCACAACCCAGTTTTGTACCCCCCTCCCCAACCCTTAGAGCTACAACAGAAACAGACGTAACAGAAACCAAATACCACGTAAGCTACCCCCCCCCCCCCGGTGAAAACTTGACACCGCAAAATAAGGAATCTATATATATATAATAATAAAAAAAAATTAAAAATAAAATAAAAACCACGACAGGCAAAGCAAACAAACCGCAACGAAGGCTTCTGCGCAAGCCAATTGAATGGTACCAACAGGTCAGGGCAGGCAATGTGAATCGTAGTCATAGGGGCAGAATTCAATCAAAAACAGCAGGAAGAAAGACACGGAATACTGGATTTCAGGCAACATAATAACCACCTTGAGCTTGATTTATTGCAGGAACTATAACACGTGTAAAGTATGAGGACCATGAATTGTGACTGATACATGGACTCTAACACACAGCCATGACCCTGGAGCTCACAATGGGGACACTAGGAAACATTGAAACCAACCCGCAAATCCATACATAGAAAAACATGGGCTTTTGAATGACACGTTTGCCTTTAAAGAGTTCATTTAAAGCCATTGTTTTTGCTCACATTTCTGAAAGGGCTAAACGTGAGAGCATGGAATGACGAGAATTATGTCTCCTCTATTCATACTGAGGCTGTGTCTGCAAATGACTGTAAAGCTATCCGTTTTATCCGTGCCTAGTCTGGGTTACAGACACAGCAGAATAAATACTCCATAGTGAAATAATTGCTGGCTGTTGATAAAGAATAAGTTTAAACCCTTTCATTAAACTGAACTGCGAGAAGGTGTCACCTTAAAATAAATCAAGCGATTTTTTTTATTCTGCCAACCAGTTAATCAGCTACAGGCCGCAGGAAACTAATAGAGCCAAGTATTTATCCTGATTATAAATTATAGTATTTACATTCTTATTGTGATTTCTACATTGCAAGCTGAGGTCAGTGGCATTAGAAAGAGGAGGCAGGCAGTCAGAAGGCGAAAAACAAAAATAGTAAAACGATCCAAATGGTACGGATTTTTTAATTACTAAAACAATAAAACAATGAAGAAGAATCTTTACTTCGCTGGTAATGTAAGGAAGGTGGGTGTATTCGGTCTCCGGTGGAGACAGTAAAGAATAAAGCCAAGGCAGTCCGCTGAGCTCTAAATTGCTCGGAATACAGTGAATTCCATGGGTACCACCTGCAAATTGTCTGCACCTATCTTCCCACATGAATAATCCCCCTGTATTTGCAGTAGAAGATGTCTCATCTCATCCATGTTAATTAGGACAATGTGAATGTAACTGATTTGACTCAGAGGATACGTTTCCAAACTTTTGCTGGCTTTCGATTAATTTCCTTCTCCACTTTTGACATTCAGAATTTTTAATCTGTTCTAGAAAATGTAACCATTTCCTTTAAAAGGCACTGTAAACGTTTGTGTGTTCGTTTAATGGAATGGACTATCATTGGAATTCAGATCAATAGTGGTCTACCTAGACATCTGCAATCGCAAAAAGTATACTGTACTTAATAATGATTTCATACACGTGTTCCCAGAAACAGGTTAAGAATCAATGGATGGCTGAAAGAATCTGTAATCTGTTTTGAGATGATAAATAATCCTGATTCTGGGTGGTGAATGGGGAATTGGTACCCATTGTGTAAAGGTCTGCCACAGCTGGTACAGGGGAAGGCTTTCACAGATCACTTTATTGCAAAGTTTAACATGTAAAAAGATTGAAGTGTCCTCAAGTGAAATGTCTAGAGGGAGAAGAACCCAACACGAGCATGTATCAGCATTTATGAGGGAAAAGATTGAGTCACAGAGAGGTATATTAAATTAATGGAGAAAGGCACACAATCTAACTCCTAGAACCATTGTAAATGTTGGGAATATGATTCACAATTAAACAGACAAAGTCACTGAAACTTCTAGTTGAAAACTTGGTGATGCTCGGCAAAGCAATCCCATTTGACAATCTCAAGCTCTTATTCTGCAACAGGACTTGTCAGTACTCTGAAAAAATGTTAGCAACAATATGATAAATAAAAACAGGAAGAAAAAAATCAGCGCTAGTACAATAATAATAATAGTCCAGAGGTAGCTTGGTCACCAAAAGCGCAGTCTCTCTTGTCCAATAGGAGTAGAATAAAACAGGGAAAGAAGGCATCGTACCTGAAATGTCCTTTAGGAAATGTATGCAATGACAAAAAGGCGAAAAAGAAAGGACTGATAGTGTAGCAGCTTAAAAACTTCTTAATGGAGTTTGGATAAATCAAATTGTGCCCTCACACTTTCAGGGAGCTTGAATACAGCTCTGACTTGAACACCTTGGCAGAACGATCAACGCCTATGGATATAGTAGGGGGCAGTCTCTTCAGGTTGTCCATGTGGCAATAGGTATCCTCATAGAAATATAAAAGACAAATAAAACTATAGAGTGTAGGATGTTGCGCTAATAAGCAAGGGTAGGTATTATGGAGCCTAAATAATGGCTCCAGAAATAGCACGTAAAGTAGTATGATTTCCCACTCTAGGATATAGGTGATGTGATATCCTCCATGGATATATATATATATAAAAGAAAAGTAAAAGCCACAGTAGTGCGTGCAATAAAATTAGAGTGTTAAAGGAAATAAGAGTAGAAAAACCTACTCACAAGCGTTAGAGCAAAATGAGGTTTGCTCAATCCAATAGATTTAGGTGGTATTATACCCACAAGGGATTTACAGCTCAGGAAATCAGCAGCAGAAGGCCAGATCCAGTAAAAAAAAATACTTTTATTAATAAATACAATCAAATCAAAGTTAACAGATAAAATAAATGTATAAAACAGTATAACAGTACACTTAACGTGTTTCACCTTGATTGGGCTTTATCAAAAGTGTAAATGGGACATGCACTGCTTAGATAGGGAGAGAACATTTATAAAATATAATAAAATAGCAGGGCTGGTTCTGTACTTCGAGGTAAAAGAATTGTGAGGCTTAGATCGAGAACTTAATCTAACTTTTCAATGCTGCAGGTTTTCTGAGATTTCAGAGAGAATATTACTAAGACATTCTGGGAAATTACTGTCCCAGCTCCAGAGTCTGAAGGGGAATAGAGACTAATTTGGACCCACTTAAATATAGGACTGAGTAACTAGGCTCCAATAGTGGCATGTCGGGCAAAATGAGCAGTCAATGAAGATTCTTATCTGTAAACCTGTAACTGTCTGGCGACAAAATAGGTTCTGTTTTGGAAACTTCTAACCATGTTTCAAAATAACTAAATAAAAAAACTTTGTTTAAAAAAATAAAAAAAAAATAGCACATGCCACATTTCCATCCATTCAAAACTGTTCCAAAAAGGAATTCCACTTTTTTCTGACTAGCATCTCAATATAATATTTTTTATTAATTATATTTTGGGGGGCGGAGCCTGGCAGCCGCACGGAGTGGTCGCACACACTGAGAGCTCCGCACAAACGGGCTCCTAAACGAGAAATTCAGCGACTCAAAACCACAATCTCTCGACACCACAACACCGGGAGGCATCCCCAACTCGCAACCCAGTGGTGTGCCTGACCGCGACCGGTGGGAAACCCCGGAGGAGAGTCCGAGGCCTATAAGAGGCCTAACAGCAGAGCACGAGAGGGAGGCGGCCGATCCCTCAGCCTGCGATCGAGCACTCACCCGGGAGGACCTTCCTGCACCTTCTCCCCCCCAGCTGGTGGGGGTTATCCCGGCAAATCTCAGCAGTGTCACACTTGCGAAGATCCTACTAGCATGCACTCGGGTGCAAGATGGCGGATGCCTCGTGCAACCCACTGCCTCAAACTAAGCAACTGACCCTGCAGGAGAAGCTTGAAGCTCTACTCACAAACTTTTGGGCTCCATTAGCCGCACGCCAGCACAAGCCTGATGGAGCCCAGCCAGGACTTCCCTTGCCACTCACCACAGAGCAGCCCGCGACTTCTAAATGACGCTCTGGGGCGGCATTGCCACTAGGGGAGAAAACACAGAGGCCACGGACACAAACACGGCGCCGGAGAACCTGTCGGGCACGACCCAGTAACCGCCCTAAATCACGGTCCCAACTGGGAAAAGCACCTGGGCACAATTTACCTCCACGGGTGACCACAACTCTAAGCGGATGGAAGCAACCACCTACAGGACATCGAGCAGTGACTGGTGAGCCAAGGGGTAGCTCATGCACGAGACAATACAGGTCTCCCCCTGGAGGACTTATTAGCCACTTTGATGCAATGCCCAGACAGGGAGTAGGGTGAAAAATCCCTGAGCGGGGAACAGCTTGCCTACCGGATACCGACAACCTGCTAAACCAAGGGACGTCCCGACAATAATTGACGCTAAATTAACGCTAATTAATGTCAGAATGATGTACTTTCTAAGTGTCCTAAGCGTTCTTTTTTTTCTATTTGTGGCAAGAGCCCTGACACTAACGAACGTATCTTCTTGATCACATGTTTTACCGTGAGCAGTAATGGGTGTGGGAATCCCAGTGATATTCACTCAGCAGACACTAGTTTATGTAATTTGTTCAGCATACGTTTATCAGCTTATGTAATCACCATGCATTCTCCTCTATGATATCACTTTGCCAATTGACCCCTAACTAGCAACCATAGTCTACACGGGTACATAGAGTTGGTGCCAGCTGCCTGATTAAGCCTATATAATTTTACTCTAGTGTTTTCACATTATGCTGTATACACAACCAAGACCTAGATCACAACTCCTCCATCTACGAGCCAGCACTAGCACTGTGTTTTTCTCACTTGAGTAATTAACGTATGTACCTAACACGATCCATACTACTAGCCTGTTTAAAGTCTCTGTATAATCTATAGTACGGGAAATGTCCCACTTAAGCTTATACTCACATGGCTTCCAAGTTCCAATCCTTATATTTCAATTTCAATATATGTTTCAATTCCGGCCCTATATTACTTTATAGCTGACACAGAGACTTCTCTTGAACCCATCATTTCTTATGATATAAAATGTGCACCGTTAATGTCTGCCTAACACATGTTTATAAATGTTGAATTGACTGGCAAGCAACTGCTGTTGTGGCTTTGCATGCCTATTTGTTTTTCCGCAAGCACAATAAAATAAAGAATAAAAAAAAACTTTTTAAATGATTATTTTTCTTTTTTTCATAATATTCTAATATCAAAAAATTTCCGATATATAATCAATATATGGAAAAATATGGAAATGTTTAACCATTTTAGAAATTATCCAAAAATTATAAATAATTTGAAAAGCGTGTCCAAATATACTAAATCGAGGCCTAAGCATCTTGAACTTTCAGCAATCCTGTGTTACCACTGTCATCGGAGGCTGCGCTCAGTGTTGTTTCCTTAATAGATATTCACCTAAAAATCCTTTTTTGCAGAGAGCAACATTTCATCGGGGCCAATATTGCTGGCCGGGTTCCACCACACACAAACTCTTCTAATGTATTCAGCTGCTGCCCACTGCATCATTCAATAAGAACTTACAGAAGAGTAATCTTCACAGTTAAAACTATTTTCTCATTACAGATAATGGGATGAAAAGATGAAAAATGATCTGAGCCATTTATTATTCTGAAAGCCCTCTATCTGGATAACCTATGGTGATTTAAAGGTAATGGCGGTGGAGAAATAACTCATTTAGCGTGAGGCCTATTTTTCCAATCACTGTTTTAATGGTTTTTACTGTCATACACCCATTCTTCTACATACTTGTACAAAGTTGGTAATTGCAGAGCATAGAACGCTGCCAGTCGTGTCATTCACAAATTACCTGCTGTGAAATTCTACGTAAGACTTTGCTGCCAAGAAAGAGGGACCGTGTAAGCTCTGCATCTCTCAACCCGTGTAGCGTAATGCGGGAAATGATTTTAAACGGATATGTAATCTATTAAACAAGGTCATATTCTGGTAGGTACACACATTTAATGTACATAAAGTGCTGGTAAAATCACAATAAGTTCTGTGCTGGCTTACACAACGTTCCGAGCATTGTGAGGTGCATATGTGCGCCCTGGACATTATAGGAATTATAGGAAGAGTCATGTTTCTTTTGACATACCTTAGTTGCACACCTCAACCTAGTAATTAATCCCACAGCTTTAATCGGGTGCGAGCACCTTCCCCAGCCTGTGGACTCACCGGCTTGATTGCTACCACATTAGCATGTGAGTGATGGAATGCCTCACATTCTGTTCATACAATCCTCCAATCACAGCAACTACAGCCCATGGTTGCACATTGCATGCACTTGCTACAAAGGCAAGTAGGAAAACCACAAGCAGAAGGCTTTTCTTGTCCCTCGTCTATGAATGAATCAGAGTAGGTCAACACCACTGTCTACTCCATCAGCATGGTGGTGTATGCCGAGCACTGACAGGTAGTTGGGAGAAGTGACATCTTTATTTAGACAGATACACTTCAGCAATATGTTTGATTGGTGTCATATCCAGAGCCGTATTACCCATAAGGCAGCAGAGGTTGTGCCTGGAATTCCCCCTCTCCTGCCATATGGTAAGAAAGAATGGGGCAAGTAAACTTTCTTCAACCACTAGACATCACACAGCAGAGTTTACTCACACCCAACACACACCCAACACTCATCCACACTCAGACTCCCCTTCACACACACAACACTCAGACTCTTCCACACAGTAAATCCATCCATCACACACATACTGAACCAGAACAAACAGACACACTTAACCTCCTCCCCACATACATCTCTAAGCCTCCTACACACACACATACAACACTCAACCAGCACACACAGACACACTCAACATCCTCCCCACATAAACCTCCTACACACAGACACACCACACCACTCAGCTACATGCACCACTCGGACAACACACACACTGTGTAAACACTCAGTTTCCACACACACACATACAACACATTTTTTAACACATTCCCTTTAACTAAAGCTTGACATTCAATCTGGATAGCTACTGGATCACTCCTGGATAAATAGTGGGCTTCCCGATATTTTATCTGCGGATATAACGGACTGATCCTTTAAATTAAAAACCCCTGGGCTTCAATGCACTATCTAATGCTATGTTGTTGCTGACTCTATAACAATGGATACTATTTTAGAACTCCTTTGTAGTGCCGGTGTTGAGAGCAATCCATTTTACATGCAAATAAACAAGATATGTATGTTTTATTCTAGTGAATTTACTCTCAATAAATCTTATCAACCTCAAATTTAAATTTCAAAAGTAACTTTCAGAGCTAAAGCAACATTTCTACGATCTCTATTGTGTTGTTTCCCATTGTTCTGCTTAATGTACCCACCACATTGTTCCAAGGCTCATATTTAGTATTGCAGAACATAAAAAGAGAATTGTCCCATTTTCCTTTTCACAGGTAAAATCACCATGAGCCCATTTTCCGTTTGAAAGGTATTTAGCTGAATTATTTCCATTCAAAGGACTCTTTTAAAAATCTAAATACCACACTATACTACACTATCTCATTAGTGAGAGTATTACAACGTCTGGACGATCTCTAGTTCAGAATGTAATAATAATTTACAGATTTGATACATTAACATTTTCTAGTTCTCTCTAGGCCCAGGTTGTATATATCATTTTATTACCCAACTCAATGACACTCGTTTTATCAAACGTGGAAGAAATTAACCCCTTAAGGACCAAACTTCTGGAATAAAAGGGAATCATGACATGTCACACATGTTATGTGTCCTTAAGGGGTTAAAGGAGCACTATAGGGTCAGGAACACAAACATATATTTCTGACCCTATAGTGTTAAACCACCATTTAGGCCCCCTGGTCCCCTCTTGCCTCCTTAAATATAGTAAAATCTTACTTGTATTGAAGCCTGAAGCTGCTGGATCTGACATCATCAGAAGTGTTGTTCTGAGCCAATCACAGTGCTTCCCCATAGGATTGGCTGAGACTGTCAAGGAGGCAGATCAGGGGCAGAGCCAGCATGATTCAAACACAGCCCTGGCCAGTCAGAGAGATCAATTGAATAAATGCAGGAAAGTTCAGTGTCTGCATGCAGAGGGTGGAGACACTGAATGTTTGGATGCACATTAGGCAAGACTGTAACCATTCATTTTCAGTTTATTACATGCATTCCTAAACAAATCACTTAGACTGCATATGCACTGAATATGAGGTGGGACCACTGTAAGGGTGGAAGGGGTTAACAGTATATGGTTCGTTTGTGCTAGGAGAGAATGTATGTAGTGATTTGACAGCTGATACGTAATTATACGCTGATTGCTATTATACAGATTTATAAATCCTTCTCAGCCACTACAAGCATCATCCTGCTAGCCTGCTCCATGGCCTCCTGCTAGCACGCACTCTTCTCTCACACCTTTCTGCTCTGGTGGAGAATTCTATATGTCAAGGCGATGGATTTCCATCAAAACTTGTTTATGGGATTTTCAGGAATAATAGATATATAGGAGAAAATCAATTTATAGCAGTGTGTATTTCATACTGCATTTTCCTTTATTTACAATGCAGCGAAATTATACTCTGCAAACCGCAAAGTAATTCTGCTCAGTATGATAGCTTTAATAAAATAGCTCTCTTTGTTTTTTTTTGTTTTTTAAATGTCTTGCAGTACTCGGAGCAATTTCTCTTTATTTAAGGCATTCAATCAAAGCCTCTTGAATTCACACAAGAGTCAAACTTACTGAGGGACAAAATACTGGTGGAATATCATTATATCGGTAATTAACATCTTATAATCAAAGGCATACATCACTCAGCAATCTGATTATTGCTGTGGAGCTCTGCGATACACTAACATTACTGTGAGTTAATGTGAGTTTTAATCGCTGTGAAGCTCTGGGATTTCACTTAAAGGGACACTCCAGGCACCAAAACATCTTAATCTAAATGAAGTTGTTATGGTGACAGGAGGCCCTGGAAGCACTCTAACCTAAAGGGATTGAACCGTTCTCAAAGCTGCCCCCAGCACCGATGTTCACTCCACCCAGGCGGCATCCAGCTTCTAAATGTTCAGATTCAGGGAGCATAAAGTGTCGGCGTGCCTTGCACCCACTGATTGGCTGATAGTGGTCAGCTGATGCTCTCAGCCAATCAGTGACTCCTCATTCACTCATTCATAAACTGGCTTGGAAAGAAAAAGTAACTCTTGCAAGCCAGTTTTATGAATGGGGTGTTACTGATTGACTGAGAGCATCAGCTGACCACTCTCAGCCAATCAACGGCACCCCTGCCTGGTCGCACTCCGCGCTACCTGTATCTGAAAATTCAGAAGCCAGATGCTGCCTTGGGGGGAGTGGGTAACACTGTTGGAGGCAACAGTTAGAGAGCGGTTTAACTCCTTGAAGTAAGAGTGCCTCCAAGGGCCTCCTGTCACCATAACAACTTCATTTAGATGAAGTGGTTTTGGAGCCTGAAGTGTCTGTTTAAACACACTGCATATTACTTTTTTTGATGCGATCTATCTCCGTGATTTCACTGTTACACCCTGATTGTGAAATATTGATATAAGCAGCATCACTGCAATATTCCCACCTACAGTCAGTATTGTTACATCACAATCCTTGTTTATCGCACCGTTAATGTAGGACAGTATAATATACATGCAAGGAAACACACACTTACATTTAGAAATATCAAAACCACTGAAGAATTGGTGCTTGCTCAGGGGAGCTCTCAGCACTAACCTGGGGTGTGCTGAAAATTGTCCAATAAGTGCATATCTTAGGCTAAAATACTAATTAGGAAAGCTCCTTATCGCAGCTATTTTCCATTATTAATATTCGTAAATTGTCAATTCTCTGCAATTTCTTGTTTAGTAAATAAATGCCAAGGGCTTAGGTTTTTCCTGAAGTGGCTGTTCTTGTTCTACAGAGTTAAATTACATTTTATTTTTGTATTGTTTGATTATCTGTCCTATCCAGTTACTATTGTTTCCAGCAATTCATACCCTTCAATAATACATAGTATGGATGAAAGAGTTAATTACATTTACAAATCATATTTGTGTGTTTTTGATTGTGTGAAGAGCTGCAAAACGTTCCCCAGCTGATCCAGGCTCGGGTAGAATTTAGTGCTGATTAAACTTGCTGCAGTTACATGTTAGATGAATAAAAATGTTCTGCAGACCGAGAGAGCTTGCAAATTCAGATTTTCTGATGTCATAAATGGGAGCTATTCCACATTAAATTTTTAAACGCCAGCTGTAAATGAATATCTATAGATTACTCCTGTGGCAACATCTTACAGACTCGTATCTGTCTAGCGTGCATCCAAATATCCTATCCCAGGCTGACAGCATGCATACACCATCGGATTGCAGAAACAAACTTTGAGAATATATCAAGCAAGAAGTAGTAATATATATATATGTGTACGCACCCTGCTAATCCCAGATCCTAGAGCACTGAGGGCTAATGTTGGCACTTCTGAATTAAATTTCCCATGATGACAATTCTACACTTACAGGTACAGGTTAGGCGTCACTGCACTGATTCACTTCCAAATTTCAGCTTAAAAATGTCAACATTAAAATCTGCTTGTGATTACAGTTTAAAAAAAGACTGACTGAGATTCATTTGACCTGGAATACACAGCATCTTAGAGGGACACTCGAAGCACCGGAATAACATTAGCTTACTGATTTAGTTTTGGTGTATAGATCATGCCCTTGCAGTCTCACTGCTCAATTCTCTACCATTTAGGAGTTAAATCACTTTTGTTTCTTTTTATGCAGCCCTAGCTGTCACTCACAATGCCAGCATGAAAAAAACAATGGTTTCATATTCAAGATTCAGATGTGACATTTTAAAATAGAACTTGAGTTGCTTTGACTGCCCATCAGGAGCAAATACTGTGTCTCAACATGAATGGGCAGAGTATCATGGTAAATAAGTAGAATCGGAAGGGAAATGTGTCAAGTTTCAAGGTACCCCAGACTTGGGGTAAATATGAAATCTCAATATAAAGAGGCAGATTCTCAGTCTAGAGTGAATGTGCAGACTCTCCAGGAGAAGGGGAGATTCATACTGTCTCAGGGTGAATCTGTAATTACAAAATGAAGTTCTAACTGTCAACGTGAAGATTCTCATAGCTGTTTCCATTTAAATACGTTTTGAGTAAAAAACGAAACAAGGGGGGCAGGGCCTGGCCGCGGAACGGAGCAGTCGCATGTCGCTGCTGCTCCAGCTTACCACCGTGCACACCGTCGACTACCGACGAACAGAGGCTGTGAACCACAACATAGCGACTCCCAAACGACTGGGGCTACTGAGACCTACGTGTAGACACCAAGCAAGGTGATCTCTGCACCGGTCCCGACCCGCACGGGGTTGCGGCCTACGAGCATGGCGGCGGTGAGGGAGACGGCCGCTCTCTCACTGCTGAAGCAAGACACGAGACAAGATTTGTGCCCTCGTTCCCCCCCCTATGGACCGGCGGGGGTTATCCCGGTCCCCACCAATGGGACATACGTTGATCCAACAACTGCACCTACCCACTCAAGGCTGGACTCCGGATGTTCTGGGTCCAGCCACATGGCGGGAACCTCGCAAAGCAAACTCCTTAAACCACCCAGGGACGCCTTGGAGTTCCTACACCAGCTATGCACACGCCTGTGGAGGGGGCACAATACCAAGGGACTGCCTTACAAACGAGGAATAAGAGATTTGGCGGCCTGGATCCGCCCGGCTACCCGGCGCCATCTGTGGGTGATCCCTCCACGGAAGGCAAAGGCGGCCTCTCAACGGAAACACAGCCTAGGCGAGGCCTTCCCGAACCATGTCGGCAAACACGAGGTGGAGGTAGGACCCAACCCAAGCAAGCTCCTGAATACACCCCGGACTAACCGCCAAACACACCCAGCCACCAAAGGGGCCACACGATCTTCTTCCGAGCTGGGGGTTCGTCAAGAGGTAACCCTCCCACGCCACCCATACACCCGAGGGGACAGCCGAGCACCGGCAAACCCTCAGGCCCACGACCCTGTTGATGGGGCCAATGGACTTGTGGCAAGAACCCCTACTAAGGCCTCGGGCCGAAGACACAAGGTCCCCAGACACCAAGCGCCCGGTCGGAGCGGGCGGAGAGCAGGGAATCGGGAAAACCCGGGCAGAAACGATGCTGAGAGCACCGCGCCGGACCACGGGGTGGTCTGCCTCCAGAAACATCCCAAAGGCATCGGGTGAACTGTCTCAACAACCCGCACCTCAGCCATCAGTCTAGACATCGGACAGACTTTGGGTGCTTTCTCACTGCTGTAATTGTATGGCCGTCTAGAGTCACTAACGTTTTTATCTGCTTCAGTTTAACCCCTTACCTTGGTTTTGCTAGCTATAAAGCAATTACGATACTGAACTGTCTGGCCCAGCATTTTGACTAGCCTGTTCTATGCATGTTTAACGTATAATCTAGAGACGCATATGACGTTATAGGAATACTAATACGGATCCGGCTAGAGGTAGCAAGATTGTTATCCCGACAGGGTCACATCCACCTCAGTCCAACATGCCTTTATTGTTTAGCTTGAATAGCTTGTTTAGCCTGTTATAATGATAATAATGGAAACCGTCATTTGCCTGCAGTTAGGGTAGCCTTTGTACCCCCTATCTAGTTACACACTAATAACCTGTGTATTGATCGATTAAGATACCCCTGTTACCCCCTAAAAACACGGCAACTCCGCTACTGACTCATAACAAACGCTAAGCTGCTGACTGTAACTCGAGTTTAACCTTCCTGACACAATAGTGCTGAATGGGTTAAAAGCTTATGCCGGATCACGATAGTATTTAGTGTACCCAACCCTGAGAGCTAAAACTGCCCAGTAGTTGCAACTAGGATCACTCTCAAACAGAATGTTTTAGCGTGGATGACTCTGCCCACTATACCAGCTCAGTTGAGCCTTAATAACCCTCTGTGTGTTCATATGACCCGCAAATACTACCAGGCCTGTATTGCTATGTTGTTCCTATGTCGTTATAAAACAAAAAAATATCCTGTTTAGCTATGACTACCAGACTTGTATATGAAGCCTAACTTTATTACTTTTGTTTCTCAACTAAGCTTATACCACTCTGTTTACATGATTGTTCCACAAAAAAAAAGCAAAAAAAAAAACACGGCAATCTTTCTTTGAGGTGCATTGCACACTATCTTGATATTGTTCACTCGTGTTATCCCACAATGCCTCCTCTTTCTCTTCTGTACCCCATGACGCATATGCCATAATAAAAGAAAGATTTACAACAAAAAAAAAAAAAAAAAAAAAAACAAAAAAACGAAACAAGTTTTACTCTGAAATGCTCAGGCCTGTTTTTTCCCCCCAATGCTCTCGTTTTAAATTATTAGTTAGTTATTAGTTAGTTAATATTAGTTTGTTATTTACCTTTGCGATGTGTAAAGAAAAAGTGAGCTCCACTAATACAGTATCTCCAGACCTACACTTCCTAAAACGAAATTACCCAGCTCTTCCGTATAATTCAAAATAACGTCAACCTCGTAAACGGCCAAGCAGCAAATGATTTATGACCTGAGGATCACCGTTAGATATGCTCTTGAGAGCACACTGGGGAGCACAAAAAAAAGGTGTTTTAATATCAATGCCCATAGAACAGGGAGAGCCTAATGATCTGTGATAAGAGCTCATGCACAATAAAAGAGAGGCAACTCGGCGTCCTGGTCCAGAAAGGCTGTCTTTTACTGGAAGAGATAAACAAATGAGTGATAGAAAATCTTTTCCTAACGAACGTTTATTTCCTTTTTGCTGGTTGGCAATAAAAGGGAAGATCAGATTTAACGCTGTGGGAGTTCTCCTGTAGACTAATTTATCGAGAAAATGTGTTTGATAATGGTGAATTTCTCAGGCCTCTGGAAACAGAATGTGGCATGTTTATCCTTGGAAATGAAGATGCCTGTCTCAGACTAACGACGGTGCGTGCCTTGACACCTGGACTAGTTACTGTTTGCAATCAGGAATTTCTGCTTCCATTCTTTATTAAAGGGACACTGTAGCCACTGTTACTCTTCCCTCTCATTAAAGTGGTTATAGTGTCTGGAGTCTCCCTTCCATTCAGTGTTAAACTGTTTTTAATGTTTAAATGCTAGAAGTCCCCAGAAACCAAACCCCTCTGTGCTGCTAGGACTAATGAGGGAGCATTACCTTGTGAAGCAAGGGGTAGCTGTGATTGGCCGAGAGTGTCAGCTGTCTACTTTCAGCCTACCACAGCGTTCATTGCTGGTATGATTTGGCATGGCTAGAAGGAAGTGTGTAATCTCTGTATTAGCCACACCTGGCGTAGGGGTGAGCTGTGAGTGGCCAGTGATCCTTATTTAGTGCTAAACTGCTCAATGCAGGCACTATAACCACTTCAATGGGATGGAATGGTTTAACACTAAATGGAGGGACAGAGGCAAGGGACTCCAGGCACTGTAGCAAATCCAATTAGATGAATATTTAGAGAACATACATTTGCAGAGGTGGAGTTTGGAGCCAGGTAGCTCTTAGCATCATAACAACTACAGCGGCTTATTTTAGTAGTGTAGTATTTTTCTTGCTTGGAGTAATCCTTTCATGGTAAGTGAACCTCTTTGGTTACACATTGCCAGAACCTTAAAACAGCAACTGCAAAATCTATTATATGCTTTAGCTCCTGCCATAAACAGGTCCAACAAAACACACCCAACCAGGTAAAAAGTCTCACTGCACTTGTCTTTCCATCAAAAGCATGGATTCCACCAGTGTATCATTGCCCTTAAAATCAAGATCCCCTGAAAAATGGGATGGGTATAGAGATATGTAGACAGAGAGAAAAAAATGGTAAAACTGAGCTGTCAGCAGAACCATTCCATTGGTTTCTATGGTGATTATTTCCGCTGTAGAGCAATCAGCAGGAACATTCCAATGGTTTCCATGGTGATTGTTTCAGCTGTAGAGCAATCAGCAGGAACATTCCAATGGTTTCCATGGTGATTGTTTCAGCTGTAGAGCTATCAGCAGGAACAGAACATTGGTTTCCATGATGATTACTTCAGCTGTAGAGCAATCAGCAGGAATATTCCATTGTTTCCATGGTTATTGGTTCAGCTGTAGAATAATCAGCAGGAACAGTCTATTGGTTTCCATGGTGATTGGTACAGCTGTAGAATAATCAGCAGGAACATTCCATTGGTTTCCATGATGATTGGTTCAGCTGTAGAGCAATCAGCAGGAACATTTAATTGGTTTCCATGGTGATTGGTACAGCTGTAGAATAATCAGCAGGAACATTCTATTGATTTCCATGGCAATTTCTTTGTTCCCAAATTTTTCTGCTAGCCCAAACGGACTACAGTTTTGACAAAACGAGGAAACAATAGGATGAAATGTTTTGAGATCTGCAATCTTTCAAAGGGTTACGGCAAAGTGTGGCATTGGTATGTCTAGAACTATAAGTGATTTTAATGACTACAAATTGGTCTCAAGAAATTCAATAGATAAAATGACAGATTCCATATTAATAGGAATATATTTGTAAGCTGATCTGAAATGCCAGGGTGATATTTTGTGATATAAGAGGTACAGTCCCAGCGGTGTCACAGTGTTTTACATTGCTGTAGGCTCCAGTATCATGCGCAGACTGTGCGTGTACGCAGAGGGCTGAGAGGTGCTGTAACTCCTCACAATGGGCTATTGATTGCTTCCAACAAAATCCATAATAAGGAGTAAGGTGCTTGTTTATTTTTTTAAGATGAAGCTCTCTCTTATACAAGTATTGATTGTGTAGAAATCAACAGGGAAAACCCCTTCAGACTTGCAGATCTCTGACTTGCTAAAGAACAGACTCCTTTACTGCAGTGGATGGGAGTTGAACACTCTGTGCTGTTAAAAACAATCCTCTATGTATTTCATCCTTAACTTATCAACGGGACTTTATTATTTCATCAATCTCTTATACTCCTTATCTGGATTTACTCCATTGCAATAATATTCTTGCCCATTTGGTATATTGTTTGTTTTTTTGTAATGAGCTACTATAGAATATAACGTCCTACTTACTTAGCGTTAGCTGGTTCTATAGAATGTAATGTCCTACTCATTTAGCATTAGCCTAACGCTATAGAATGCAATGTCCTACTCATTTAGCATTAGCCTAACGCTATAGAATGCAATGTCCTACTCATTTAGCATTAGCCTAACGCTATAGAATGCAATGTCCTACTCATTTAGCATTAGCCTAACGCTATAGAATGTAATGTCCTACTCATTTAGCATTAGCTGGGTTCTATAGAATGTAATGTCCTACTCATTAAGCATTAGCCTAACGCTATAGAATGCAATGTCCTACTCATTTAGCATTAGCTGGGTTCTATAGAATGTAATGTCCTACTCATTAAGCATTAGCCTAACGCTATAGAATGCAATGTCCTACTCATTTAGCATTAGCTGGGTTCTATAGAATGTAATGTCCTACTCATTAAGCATTAGCCTAACGCTATAGAATGCAATGTCCTACTCATTTAGTGTTAGCCAAGTTCTATAAAAAGGAATCTCCTATAGTGATGTCCCGAACGGTTAGCTGGCGAATAGTTCCCGGCGAACATAGCTTGTTCGCTTTCGCCACGGATGGCGAACATATGCGATGTTCGGTCTGCCCCCTATTCATCATCCTTGAGTAAACTTTGACCCTGTACCTCACAGTCAGCAGACACATTCCAGGCAATCAGCAGCAGACCCTCCCTCCCAGACCCTCCCACCTCCTAGACAGCATACAATTTAGATGAATTCTGAAGCTGCATTCTTTTTTTATTTATTATTATTATTATTATTATTTTGTGTTTGTGTTTATTATACATTATCCTCCATAGCCAGTAACCTGTGTTTATTATACATTATCCCCCCATAGCCAGTAACCTGTGTTTATTATTCATTATCCCCCCATGGCCAGTAACCTGTGTTTATTATACATTATCTCCCCCATAGCCAGTAACCTGTGTTTATTATACATTATCCCTCCCATAGCCAGTAACCTGTGTTTATTATACATTATCCCCCCATAGCCAGTAACCTGTGTTTATTATACATTATCCCCCCCATAGCCAGTAACCTGTGTTTATTATACATTATCCTCCCATAGCCAGTAACCTGTGTTTATTATACATTATCCTCCCATAGCCAGTAACCTGTGTTTAGTATACATTATCCTCCCATAGCCAGTAACCTGTGTTTATTATACATTATCCCCCCATAGCCAGTAACCTGTGTTTATTATACATTATCCCCCATAGCCAGTAACCTGTGTTTATTATACATTATCCTCCCATAGCCAGTAACCTGTGTTTATTATACATTATCCTCCCATAGCCAGTAACCTGTGTTTATTATACATTATCCTCCCATAGCCAGTGACCTGTGTTTATTATACATTATCCTCCCCATGGCCAGTAACCTGTGTTTATTATACATTATCCCCCCATAGCCAGTAACCTGTGTTTATTATACATTATCCCCCATAGTCATTTATCGTTGGACCTAGGCAGCATGATGTCTTAGGCCGGCCCAGAGAGTGAGTGAGTGAGTGAATAATATAATATATATGTTCAGAAACATATTAGTAATATATGTAAATCGGGTTCATGCAAAGAGGGTGAAAAGGTATTAAAGAAAAACACACTTATTGCATCAAATTTACAAAGCCAAACTTTTAAAAGCTTTCCTCATTTCTTTCTCGGGATGAGGAATATATCAGTTGTAGACTGAGGATTTCCATCTGCCCAATCTTTTAATAATATGCACTGGAGTGTCAGTGTTGAAGGAGACCGAAGCTGCCCCTATTCTAAATGAAAGACCCGAGACATGGATACAACCCAATCTTAGGAGTAGTGTTCTGATGTAGAAGATGAATTTAGCCGTAGTCAGAGGGATTCAGTGAGAGTAGTGGTGAAATGTGTGTGGCATGACTGAGTGTAGGTAAGTAAGAGTCAAGTATTTTAACTGGGCACTAGTTCTAGGTGGGATGAAGTGGTATAGCGGATGGATGAGTAGTTTGGTTAGTTTTAGAGGTTTGTAGAGAAAATATATAGTGATCATGATTTTAAGTGATATCCAATATTTTAATTTTTTTATTTTTTTATTAATTCTTTATTTTAGATGTGCTTGGTTACATTTCAATCAGCGACAAGAGTTATGCATTATACATGGTAGAATAGAAAATTGGTTAGTTCCTCTGTCACATAGGTTTGCACATATTTTATAATTTTTTAAACAAGTTACATTACAATAGTAGAACAAGTTTTAGCGCGTGCTTCTCTTCTGTTAGCTTTAGGTGTGGTGCGCGATGGTGTGTTACCCTGTGTTAGTGTCGTGACTCCTCCGGTGTTGCGTGGTTGTTAGATTTGGCTGTTGTGGTGTAAGTACCGAGGGAGGTAGATTTTGTCTGTGTGCACTTGTATGAGCTAAGAGTGCCGTGCTATGTATAAAATTTGGGGGACTAAAGTGCAGTTACAAGTTAGTGGTTGCCCTTAACCCATGGGGCATGTGGGGGGGTGAGTGAGCTCGGTAGAGTGTGGTACGAGTTGACTGGTGAACCCGACTTTGTTGTCTACTGCATGTGGACATGTATGAGCCAAACATATAACATAAAACAAATAACATTTAGGTAACTTCTGTGGCATCTGTCACAGGGGACATATCAGTGCCCTATATCTCTCTCTGAGTCCCGAGAGGCTGTTTCGGCTATGGCTAGCCGAGATATGCAGTCCCTGTCAAGGCGTTGTGGATGCGCTTCCAGGGGATCTAGGTGTAAACGGGCTCGTCGTGGCAGGATGTCCCATCTGAGACGAGTTATTCGCTGTTCAAGGTGTGGGTAGGTTGGTAAGTCCCAGTGAGGTGAGTATAGTGGGGATTTCGGTCTCAGATGTGACCCTGTAGGTGTTGCCATTGTGGGTGAGTGTCACAACTCTGGGTGCCCCCCAGCGATATTGTATTCCAGCACGTCTTAGGCGGCTAGTTAGTTTGTACATAGTTTTCCGCCACTGCAGCGTTGCCCTAGTCAGGTCTTGGAAAAAAAGAAGTTGTGCGTTCTCAAATGTCAGGGGCGTCTTGCCCTTCACTGCCGACATAATAGTGATTTTGTCCTGTGTCGTGGCGCAACACAGGATAATGTCTCTGGCTTCTGTGAGTGGTGAGTTGGGTCCAGCTGGTAGCCGGTAGAAACTCTCCAAAGTGATTTTCCGGGCTGTTGTTGGTGTTAGGATTGTAGCCAATAGCCTCCTAAGAAAGTGCGGTAACTCGGTCTGAGTGATTGTCGTGGGCACTCCGCGGAGCTTTATGTGGTTGCGGCGCAGGCGATCACCTTGGTTTCAGACTTGCACCGTTAGCACCTGGTGGGCTGCTTGCAGGGTGTGCACTGCCTCTTTAAGCTGGGTGAGTTCGTTGTTGGTTGCCGTTACTTTCTCTGCCACTGCATCGATATTTTCAGTGTTTTGGCGCACTTCAGCTTTTATAGTGCCTATATCTTTGGCTAACAATGCCTGGATTTCGTGCATCCATTGTTGGAGGTCTTGTTTAGTAGCCAAATTATGATCCCCTATGGTTTGAAGGGCTGGTAGTTCAGTGCTGTGCAAGGCCGAGGTTGGGGCTGGTGGAATAGACCTCGTTGGTGTATGGGAGGCTGCCGCCGCCGCCATCTTGGATTGCGACTGGCGTTGTAGCATTTCCCCGATATCGGGTTGTTCTGCCGGCATGTGCTGCTGACCTTTTTGTGTGCGACGTTTCATTGTCGCAGAGGTTTATGTGGGTACTGCTGAGCTCACCTCTCCGTCTCCCGGATCGTGGTAACACCGGTAGTCGTCGAGGAGAGTCTCCAGGGAGCAGAGGGCCGGTGAGTAGCAGGCCTTGGTTCGGCGCTTTGCCTTCCCGGTCTTCGGGGGCTGAAAGAAGGGCATCCGCCCGTTCCCCGCTGTGCCCTGAGTCGGTGAGGGGTCTCGGAGGTAGTTTGCTGCAGGTTGGTGGGCAGTTTTTTGTCTCGGACGGGAGCTGACAGAGATGGCGTCTGGTCGGGTTCAGTCCCAGGCTCCGCCCCCGATATCCAATATTTTTAAGGTGGTCTCAAACAAACATAAAATGCTATATAAAATTTGAGGGAATATCGAATAGTCGTATACAGTAAATCAGAGAGGGCTCAGAATATAGAACCATCGATCGGTAACCTGGATGAAGTAGGGGGTCTATCTGTTTTATTAAATACGCGGTAATATGCTTTTAATGGGATAGGACGTTAGGAAAGGTGTGTGATTGGGATAAGCGGTTGTGGCTGTATTTACCTTATCCTGGGACCGACCTGGCTCCTAAGCTTGAGCCGCGCGTTTCTGGATTACTCCTGCCTCCACACGAGCCGCATGCGGCTTGATCTCCTCTTCTGACTTAGCCGCGTGCACTGACCGCAGTGATCGGTCACGTGGCCCGCCTGGCTACTCATTTAGCGTTAGTAGAAGTCCTACTCATTTAGCTTAGTCAGCTTCTATAGAATGGAATGTCCTACTCATTTAGCTTAGTCAGTTTCTATAGAATGGAATGTCCTACTGATTTAGTGTCAGCCAGGTTCTATAGAATGGAATGTCCTACTCATTTAGTGTTAGCCATTGTCAGGGTCACCAGTGCTATGCACTAATTATGGGTATTTGGGTCTGAACCTGGGTCTCCTGCATCCCAGTCAGGCACCTTGTCCTTGACTCCACGCATCTCTAGTTCCTTTTGTGTGGTTCCTGGGTTCATGCTGTCTGAATCTCTAGTTCTGGACATTTGCACACCTGTCCCTGGTTCCCTGAAGATTGGCTGAGACTCCCTATTTAAACCCCACAAGGCTGGTTCTCGTGGTCAGATCGTGTTTCCTGTTCCTGTTTGGTTTCACTGCTATTTCATCTGACTCCTGGTTTTGATCCCCTGCTCGTCTACCGTTTTCGCCTGATTGCCGCCTATCCTGACTTCTGATTCTGTTTCTGACTACTCTTCTGGATATCCCTTGTCTGTACTGCGTTCCAGGAAGCACTGGTTATTTCAGCCCCAGTGCACTTTGTCACAGCCTTGGGGATTTCTGTCTTGAGTCCCCTCGGCCTGTGTCGAATTGCAAAGGGTGCTTTAACTCTGCGTGCCGGACTCCCACTCCAGGTAGGATCCGTGACAGCCAGGTTCTATAAAAAGGAATCTCCTACTCATTTAGCGTTAGCCGGGTTCTATAGAGAGAATGTCCTACTCATTTAGTATTAGCCTAGTGCTATAGAATGGAATGTCCTACTCATTTAGTGTTAGCTGGATTATATAGAATGGAATCTCCTACTCATTTAGCGTTAGCCGGGTTCTATAGAGAGAATGTCCTACTCATTTAGTATTAGCCTAGTGCTATAAAATGGAATGTCCTACTCATTTATCGTTAGCTGGGTTCTATAGAATGGAATGTCCTACTCATTTAGCTTAGTCAGTTTCTATAGAATGGAATGTCCTACTCATTTAGTGTCAGCCAGGTTCTATAGAATGGAATGTCCTACTCATTTAGTGTCAGCCAGGTTCTATAGAATGGAATGTCCTACTCATTTAGTGTTAGCCGGCTCTATAGAATGGAATGTCCTACTCATTTATCGTTAGCCGGGTTATATAGAATGGAATGTCCTACTCATTTATCGTTAGCCGGGTTATATAGAATGGAATGTCCTACTCATTTAGCTTAGTCAGTTTCTATAGAATGGAATGTCCTACTCATTTAGTGTTAGCCTAGCGCTATAGAATGGAATATCCTACTCATTTAGTGTTAGCCAGGTTCTATAAAAAGGAATCTCCTACTCATTTAGCGTTAGCTGGGTACTATAGAGAGAATGTGCTACTCATTTAGCGTTAGTAGAAGTCCTACTCATTTAGCTTAGTCAGCTTCTATAGAATGGAATGTCCTACTCATTTAGCTTAGTCAGTTTCTATAGAATGGAATGTCCTACTCATTTAGCTTAGTCAGTTTCTATAGAATGGAATGTCCTACTGATTTAGTGTCAGCCAGGTTCTATAGAATGGAATGTCCTACTCATTTAGTGTTAGCCATTGTCAGGGTCACCAGTGCTATGCACTAATTATGGGTATTTGGGTCTGAACCTGGGTCTCCTGCATCCCAGTCAGGCACCTTGTCCTTGACTCCACGCATCTCTAGTTCCTTTTGTGTGGTTCCTGGGTTCATGCTGTCTGAATCTCTAGTTCTGGACATTTGCACACCTGTCCCTGGTTCCCTGAAGATTGGCTGAGACTCCCTATTTAAACCCCACAAGGCTGGTTCTCGTGGTCAGATCGTGTTTCCTGTTCCTGTTTGGTTTCACTGCTATTTCATCTGACTCCTGGTTTTGATCCCCTGCTCGTCTACCGTTTTCGCCTGATTGCCGCCTATCCTGACTTCTGATTCTGTTTCTGACTACTCTTCTGGATATCCCTTGTCTGTACTGCGTTCCAGGAAGCACTGGTTATTTCAGCCCCAGTGCACTTTGTCACAGCCTTGGGGATTTCTGTCTTGAGTCCCCTCGGCCTGTGTCGAATTGCAAAGGGTGCTTTAACTCTGCGTGCCGGACTCCCACTCCAGGTAGGATCCGTGACAGCCAGGTTCTATAAAAAGGAATCTCCTACTCATTTAGCGTTAGCCGGGTTCTATAGAGAGAATGTCCTACTCATTTAGTATTAGCCTAGTGCTATAGAATGGAATGTCCTACTCATTTAGTGTTAGCTGGATTATATAGAATGGAATCTCCTACTCATTTAGCGTTAGCCGGGTTCTATAGAGAGAATGTCCTACTCATTTAGTATTAGCCTAGTGCTATAGAATGGAATGTCCTACTCATTTATCGTTAGCTGGGTTCTATAGAATGGAATGTCCTACTCATTTAGCTTAGTCAGTTTCTATAGAATGGAATGTCCTACTCATTTAGCTTAGTCAGTTTCTATAGAATGGAATGTCCTACTCATTTAGCTCAGTCAGTTTCTATAGAATGGAATGTCCTACTCATTTAGCTTAGTCAGTTTCTATAGAATGGAATGTCCTACTCATTTAGTGTCAGCCAGGTTCTATAGAATGGAATGTCCTACTCATTTAGTGTTAGCCGGCTCTATAGAATGGAATGTCCTACTCATTTATCGTTAGCCGGGTTATATAGAATGGAATGTCCTACTCATTTAGCTTAGTCAGTTTCTATAGAATGGAATGTCCTACTCATTTAGCTTAGTCAGTTTCTATAGAATGGAATGTCCTACTCATTTAGCTTAGTCAGTTTCTATAGAATGGAATGTCCTACTCATTTAGCTTAGTCAGTTTCTATAGAATGGAATGTCCTACTCATTTAGCTTAGTCAGTTTCTATAGAATGGAATGTCCTACTCATTTAGTGTCAGTCAGTTTCTATAGAATGGAATGTCCTACTCATTTAGTGTCAGTCAGTTTCTATAGAATGGAATGTCCTACTCATTTAGTGTCAGCCAGGTTCTATAGAATGGAATGTCTTACTCATTTAGTGTCAGCCAGGTTCTATAGAATGGAATGTCCTACTCATTTAGTGTTAGCCGGCTCTATAGAATGGAATGTCTTACTCATTTAGCGTTAGCCGGGTTATATAGAATGTAATATCCTACTCATTTAGCAGTAACTGGGTTCTACAGAACGGAATGATCTACCCATCTATCATTACCTGGACTTCATTATAAATATGCAATAATACATAATGCTATTGTAGGGTTTGTGTGAACCAGATTGTTATGATGGCATAGAAGCATAGGATTTCATTTATCCTTAAGTGGCTAATAATTTTAAAGACCCCTAGCGTTCAATGCTTAATGCTTCCGCACAAGATATAGAATGTTATCATTAATACAATGCAGCCCTACTCTATTCCACTGACCATATACTATCCAATGTAGTAATGTAACCACGTGAATCTACTGCAGATAAGAAATCATTATTTGTATGGCATATATCCATGGAATTTAATCAGACATAGAGGTTGTGATAGGAGACCTCCTGTAAACCAGGAATAATGCAAACCATTTCAATACATATACAATATATCTCAAATAAGATAGCAATCCATTCTGCTGAGAATATCAATATGCACAAAATATTCTTACTTCATATAACAAAAGAATAATATACATTTTGTGCCTTGTAAGTGCATATAATAGTGCCATATTAGTAGCTTGCCTATTTTGTACTTAGCAATACTTTATACATATAATAGATGTATTTAGAAATCTCCCAAGAGTGAAATCTCAACTTATCAACGACTACACAGCTGAATTTATTAAATAGTCGCATTGCTTATCTCCATTTTACAAACAAATGACTTTCAGAAATTTTTTTTCTTTTGACTTTTAACTAAAAAAATCTTCCTCCGCTTGGGGATAAATGGCATTTTTGTTTTAAATTTAAATAAGAAAGGTTACTTTTTGTTATCAATAAGTATTTGTATACATGAGAGTGTGTAAGAATAAATCCATTAGCAGTGGATCCATGCAAGAAGATTGCATCCTCCAGTATGACATATTCATAAAATAATTTTTGTTTAAGGAAATTAACTTAATTTGGCCAGAATAGCCAGCATATATTCAACTCAATCTGGTTAGCATTCAAGAAACAAAACTGTATTCCTAACGCTATAGTGTCTGTCACGGGAGATGGGACTCCTCGTACATGTTTCCTTATTTGTACTTTGTTTTGTCTGATATCCCCCTGCATTCGAATGGAATTGTTTCCTTCAGTTCGGTTACCGAACGGACTCTGTGTGGTCCCCCTTGTTAACACCTTGTAATCACCAACCTCCCCTGTTAACCACAAACAAGCATTTCGTATATATGAACACGCGTGTGCAAACAATTGGCGGACATTTTGTCTCCTGAACGCAGGCAGCGGTACATGGTTGTCGACTGCGTGGAACCATTCTCGGCTACACGACCCTGTGAACACCCGGTAAACTGGTACCGCTGCCCATCCAACTTCACGTACAGTTAGGAGGAGAACAGCATTCGGGAGTAAGAAATTACCGAACAAGGAAAGTATTAATTTATTAAAAGCCAGGGGATGCGTTCGTCAATTTGTTCGTATGGACCTCCCGAAAGTGACCGGCCAGCCTGACCAATTCTCTGGAACTGTTTTGAGCTACCACCTCATGACCGGTCGGTCAAAACTTTGCTCGAACATAACTTTTGTTTTACCGAACTGATCTGAGTGCTTTTTGGATATATTGTGCTCTCAGATCGTGATATCCGGGAATATATAATTTTTGTGGGGTTCCTATACTGTCTTCATGTATTTTCATGTATTTGTCCTATACTGTCTTCATGTATTTTAGACAATTACTTACCAATTTCCAGCTCTAAGGCTCCCTGGCACTGCTTCCCTCACCACTTTCCACGACATCTCAGAGGATGCAGGGCCTCCTCCGCCGATATCCATTCCAATGCTCCTCATAGAGCATAGCTAATCCCTGCAGGCTTTATAATATAAATGCTGCCTTTTCAGAGTAAAGACAGTGTTTACATTGCTGGCTAGTAACACCTTTAGTGACAGTCACTCAGACAGCCACTAGAGATGCTTCCTGGGTTAGTGCTTCACAGGGTGCCCAACGTACGTTAAGCATCTCCACGCTCTGCATGGAGTCGTTTTGCCGCATGGCGAAATGGCCTTATAAAGGGAAAGCAGCCATAGAGGCAGGACCAACTGTTGTGAGACGGGTTTGGCGAGGGAGAAAAGGTAAGTAGAATACCTTAAACTAAACATTATTCCAACACTATAGTATTCCTTTAACCCTGCTATGGGTTTTACGTTGCAGTTTTCAGAGGCCAGAGGCCCTGCACTCAGACCACTACATTGAGATGAAGCGGTCTAGGTGACTCTAGTGTCCCTTTCAGCTGTTAGCAATCACAGTGAACCACGGAGGACTTTTACAACGGCATTGTCACCACGCTCCCCTCATCATACAGTATATTAAAGATAAAATCTTTATGAAATATTCACATTGATTGTATTTTCAATGCAGTCAAAAGGTATTCTAAAACAAAAGGGGAACCAGGGCCAGGTCTACCTTCCTTGTACTCCAAGGCCAGTATCCTGAATGCATCCCTCACCACCACTATAAATGCAACACTCTGGTACAGTGTAGAGAAGATGGAGAGCAAGTGGCACCCGGCCAGGGAAATCTCACATTCGGCCACACGGGAGGAGAATGGATTGGCTGGTGAGGGAAAACTTTGCTCTCGCCACCAGCAATGCTGTCTGCCTCCATGAGGCAAAACTGGTCATGGTAGGGACTACTTTGTCTTACGCATTTTTAATGTGCTTGACAAAAACTTGACAAAAAGCAGAACTACCACGATCAAGTTTTGTCAATTCCCCCTGCCGTAACTAGTGACGGTTAAGAGGTAAAAGGCATTGTCTTATGGAGGCTCCTGCTGTGTTTCCATGGATCTCAGTGCCACACTGACTTGGGTTTGTGGCAGATGAAGCACTAGGAGCTGAAGAGGATCCTCTGGACGAACATGGCGGTTGCCATCAGGGATAGCTTCAGGTAAGTAAACCCTACCTACCTCTGCACCCCAGGGCCACTGCATAGCAATTGGTGATGTCACCATCTTTGCAATATATGCAAAGACCCCAGAAGGTGACAGGGCTTCTTTAACAACCAAATGTAAGAGAATAGAGACATGTTAAATCAGCCGAACTCACAAAAGCAAATTTGTGTTTTATGAATAGACCTTTCTCACATGGACAATGTATCGTCAGTTGATAGCTGTACGGTTACACTTTGTGTAAGGTGTGAATCTTCTTTTTAAGAATTCTTTATTTAATCATGACCAGATATATGAACAGGTAAGCTGTACAAATGAGAATAATACACACTATTATGGCATAAGTAATCTCCAATTGTGACATTTTCATTACAGTAAAGGAATGGGCAATACAGAGAAAATTCAATAAATCATACAGAATCGTAACAACTAAAGATAAAAGGGTGGGCATAGGGAGAGGGGGATAAAAAATGCTCTGTTTACCATTTTTAGGAACACAGGGGGGGGGGGGGGTTAATGTCAAAGGTCTGAGAGCAGACTATCCAAATCTTTTCCATTCTCACAGGTTCTGAAAACATCTGTGGTAGAAAACATTATCTAGATATCCAGGTCAACATATATTAGGACATGCCCTCTTGTCTAAAAGGCTCCTCCAGTAATCTACCATGGAGAAGTAAAGGTTACGGGGGTTACACTTAAACCGATCCAGCTATAGAAATCTATGAAATGAAAGAGACTCTAAAATTATATGACTAGATCCCAAATCTTTGTTTTTGTAGGTTAAATACATTTCTAGATGCAGATAATTTGAGGAGTCATGTAAGAACACCGTGAGCTGTGAATGTCCTCAGTCCTCAGGATTAGCCTTGGTAAGAGACACTTCATGCCTTCCAAGCTGTGACCACAGAGCTGAAAGATACATATTCCATCATAGGGACATAAGCGCTGCCCTCCATTTAGAAAACGGTGTCCTTTTCTGCTGGGAACTCAGTGGGAAGACTGATTGTCTGTGCAGATGCCATCATCACTTCCCAAACTAGCCAATCCATTTCTTCGTTTGGCATCAGAAAGTGACAGCAGAATTACTGAAGCCAACCTGAGTGAACGAGGTAGAGAAGTGACATGCTGGTGTGAGATTTAAATGGCCAATTTTCAGGAAACTGAAGAAAATCTATTTTACCCACACATTGTCTTCAAAGGTGATATAACCAGGCATTGCCCTTGTCAGGCAGCATCTCAATGTTCAGCATTATAAATAGCATTTATTCTACTTGCATAAAAAAAGATTTTGAACATTTCTGAATGTTATGCTATATTTGTTAAAGATTTATGATTTTTTCCAGCAATTTGAAATTTTCCCACACTCCAACAAAGACAATTGTTACTTTATTAACCAATCAATCTATCGTCTCTTTCTATCTTTCTCTCTGTCATTACATCTTGCTTTCTGTCTATCTCTATATGTTTGTTTGTTTTTTGAGGGGGGTAAATATAATTTTTTATGATGTTGTCAAAATGTAACACAGTGGGACACACAGGTCCCCAAGTCAGATGTATATTTTCCATGTAAACAAAAATCAGAACAATAGGAAACTCATTTGTCCTTGCATGGTTTTTATCGGTAACTTGAGCAATTTACACCCAATAGCTGGGTCCGGGGAAGGTATAAAGGGAACTAAACTAGAATCAGAACAAATCAGGTTGATTAACAAATCACATTACTGAGGTAGGAGGTTTGTACTGCATAACCTATTCCCATCTAGGCTCTGCCCCCCGATCCAGTACCTCTTGTAACTGGTCAGTCCGCCAACCTGGTGACCGAGGTTGTGATGGGCCTGTGTATGCGTCCCTACAGGCTCCCCACTTTCCTGCATGGTCTTTTCTGCAGCCTATCTTTACATAAGGAGCTGCTGAAACTTGTCGATGTAGGATGAAATCAGCCACTGTGTCCAACTATGTCTGCATATGTCTGCGTCAAGGTCGGTTCTTCCAGCTGTCTCAATTCTTCCATTATGGTGTTCCAAAGTGCTGGTGTGATATCCTGCCTACAGAACAGCATAATAACCCGTCTAGCTATGTTGAGAAGGCGTATGGTCAGGGACTTCTTATATAATTTGGTTGGGAGTAGAAATGGAGCTGGTTATAATTTTGGCATATTATCTGAGATTTTTGATAGGGGGGCATGGATAGGTTCTCAAAATGGCTTGAGATGTGGTGTGTCCCACCATGTATATAAAACTTTGACAGCACACCAGCATAGGTCATCTAATTTAGGATTGATGGTGTTCATGAGTAGTGGTGTTTTATACCATAGTGACAGCACCGTTTCCTGTGTCTTGCTCGACAGGGCGCAGTGGTGCACCAGGTCACATCTTTTTCCACTGATTTGGCATCTAGGTTTTCCCAATGGCCGTTTCCCATTTACCCATTAAGGGGGGAGGTGGTAGGTTCCTGTTGAAGTGAAGTGTTAAATATAAAAGTGAGATTGCGTGTGGACGCTCGAATGAGGTTAACTGTCCAGTTGTTGGGATTTGCGAATAAAGAACCATTTTATGGGACGTCCGCCAGGAGTTTGTTTAGCGATATCATTTTGCCCTCCACCATCACGTGTCGGATTTGTGGGTGCATTTGTGGGGATAGGCAGGAATGGCCCATGTGGGAAGTCTGCACTTCCTGTCAAGGGGCAATAGGGAGAAAGGAATGAGAAAAGGCCCATCTTGGGAGCCAGAGTGTGTCAAACATGTAATGTGGAGATGACAAAAGACTGCTGGGCCGCCAGCTGCCTACTCGTGGCAGAGTCCATACACAGCAAAGTCTTCAGGGACCTTTGGAGTTAAATTAGTTCAATATCTTTCTATAGTTTATGTACCCCATCAACACAACAACAGGTTCATTTTTGTGACTGCAATACGACCCAGCCATGATATATGTGACAGTGTCCATTTGGTCAAGCTTTTCTGGAAAGAGGTAAGCACTGTCAAAAAAATGTGTTTGATATAGTTGGGATAGGTCTCTGGTAAGCCAAACTCCTAGGTATTTAACAGCTTTGTCTGACAATTGGAATGGGAAGCTCTGGTGGATCAGGTCGGATCTCCTAGCTGGCACATTCTAAACAATATTTAGAATGTGGAATTTGCAGACGTTAATCTTGAGGTTAGATAAGTTTGCCGATCATCCGTCCCAGGATCCAGGAATGGATACACAGAATAGAAGAAATACATGCAATGGAGGCTGTAATTGCTTCCGCTAACCTGGGCGGGGATGATAGCTACCCAGTTTTACTCGGCTATTCCTGCAGAAGCTCTAGTGGCTTTAAAAGTGACGCCCATGAGAGGCATTTAGTCCCTGAAATGAAACCTGCAGTAACAGCAATCTTTTCACATGCAGGGTTAAAACTAGAGAGTCATAACACAGAGGAGGATTTATTGAGATGCAGTTGTCTGGGTGCCTATAGAATCCCTTTAAGAACCATTATTATAAGAGTGTGTTCGTCCCAGATCCAGTAAATGCCATTCTTGTTTCTAATTTGGCCAAGTAACAAGCAGACGGCAGGTGCGCATACTTCCCTTTATTGCAGATACCAATTAAACAGCAAAATAAAAACTTTAATTGACATAATATTGTTTTTTTTTAAATAAAATATTCAGCTTTCATCAATTAATCACTACATCAGTAGACTTACTGCAATAAATAAATGTGAGAAATTATATAAGATGAATTGGATCATTTAGCAGCCTGTGAAGCATTGAACAAAATGTTATTTTAAATAAATAATCAATGCAGTCACAAAATTGGTTGTTTATGAAGCGATTTAAAAAATACTCTCCGCCTGTTACTTTTACAAATGTTGCTATTGGAAAACATCCACATCATTTTTTTTTTTTTTTTTTTTTTAATTCTTTATTTTTGAGTGCATAGAGAAAAAACGGTTACAAGTGCGTTTGACATGCCCCAACAGCATGTGCTCGCTATTTAACAGTTAACATCGGTAAACAGAGGCATGGCATGGAAATACAATGCACATTTTTATATATTATGACATGAAGGCTAGTTGTGACTATAGATGGTTATGAGTTGAGAAAAGTAAATGTAAATGTAAATAACAACTTAATATGTAAGTAGTTAGCATGATACACAGATTATACCAGTTTGATTTTATGTATAGTAAGATGCCTGTCAGGTACCGCTGTCTAAGTATTAACAAACTATAGGCTGGCATATGCAAGAAAATAGGTTAAACAAGGTAAAACAATGTTTCTACGATGTCTACATGTTAGTTGCATCGCTTAATGTAAGGTTGCTATGTCTGGACAAATATGGAGAACAAAGAATCATCTTGGCTTAATATGCGGACCTCAATTTTGGCTACGGGTGATGGGATTGTGAAAATGAAAAACACTGAATTGGAGGTAGGCTGAACATGAGATGAGAAGTAAGAGCATAGTGTCAGCAGTTCAGGTAGGGTTTGATGCATGTCAGTTAGACAAAATAAATGCATAAAATAAAGCAGTAACTGAAATACAGAAAAGTTCACCCTATCCCCAGTTTCGTCTTCCATCCTCCTTGTCTGTTGAATGTCCCAGTGATCCATAACTTGACACTCTGTATGCTCCAGGCTTCATTGGGAACCCGGTTCAAGCTTGGCAGGCTGCGTGTATCTCGGATACCGGTATGTCGATGCGGTTTGGTGTTTGCTGGGACTTGAGGTTTCTCCCTCCGTAGGTGCGCTTTGTGCTTTGGGGAACACCCCTTTGATGCTCTCAGCTTCGTTGTGGTGCGGTGGGTGAGCAAGTGTAGTTGGGGTCGGTTGTTCGCTCCCCTGGGCCTGGATTGAATCTCCCGTGAAGAGGTGGGTGTTTGCTTGAGGTTGGGGATTGTTTTCTGCGGTTTCCTCCTGCTCGCCGCTTTGCGCAAGAGGGGAGCGTGCTTACTTCGCCGTTGAGTGGTTGTAGGCCCCGTCTGAGCTGCAAGCTGGCGCTGAGGGCCGCGTGGCGTTTGTCGAGGCGGACGGCGTACAGTGAGTGGGGCGCTTTGTTGCAGCCTGAGTTCGAGCTTGATCCAGAAGTTTAGAAAAATCCTGTCAATGCTGGACAGGGCGCTTAGTGGTGTCTCATGGCTGTCTGCTGGCCGCCACGTGGTCTCCGCCATTTTAGGTTGGCCGCTCACCTCTCCAGCCCATGTCTCGGTTGTTTCTCTCGTGTTGGAGGGGACCCTCATGGGTGGTCCGGGATCACCCCCACCGGACCAAAGGGGGGGGTTGCGGGGTGTCCGCTCGTGGCAGTTGGTCTCCGGTTGGTTCCAGGCTGGGAGATCGGCCGCCTCTCCCGCCCGGTGCCCACCAGGCCACATGTCCTCACGGGTGCATTCTGCCGTCTGTAGTCCGCTCACAGGCCGCATCACCGGTTTCCTGTAAGGGTAGAGGACTGGTAAGTTGCTTGGGGTCCTGTGGTGTGGTTTGTAGCGGGACAGGGGTGCCCTTTCAACCATTTTTCCAGGATTAGTGCGGAGCTCTAGTTAGGCACGTCTTCCCTCCATGACAGTCAGGCCCCGCCCCCCCATCCACATCATTTTATCTCTCCCTATATTTGTTGTTGGGGACATCAGCTGATATTATTATATTTATGGGGAAGCAGGTCAGTCGTGGTGTGTAAGTCAGTAGTTATGTGTAAGTCAGTAGTGGTGTGCCGAAACCGACGGTGGGATAAGCCTGTAAAAAAGAGGGCCCACCTTAAGGAAAATAGATCTAATACAGGGGGAGGTGGGAGGGAAAGCAAAGTGATGGATTGTGAGGGGAGGGGGTCCAGAATAAAAAGACCACATAATTCCTCCCACAACTCCATGCTAATGCCTTCTCATTTGTGGTCAGAAACATTGGCTTAATTAATATAATTATAGGGAAGCAAGTCAGTTGTGGAAGCAAGTCAGTTGTGGTGTGCTGGAATTGATGGACTCTTAGGCCTGTTACAAAAAGGTAAAAAAAGAAACACCAATGCACTTTATTACAAAATTTCAAGCATATATTACAATGCAATGGTGTCACGGGTTCGCTAGTCTATTGCTGTTATTCCTTCAATCCTCCACTAGTCCTTAATTCGAGATGTGTTGAATATGATGATAGTATTATTGCTGTGTTAAGTTTCCCCAATATAATGGACGCAACCAGTCGTATTGGGTAGAAGAAGCAATCTGAGCTTTATTAGGCCATACTCTGCTTTTATACAGGGCCCCTAGCATGGGGTTTCCAAGACAAAATCATAGGGGTTCCCTTACCACAAGCCTATTTGAGAGATAATTTAGCTCCAATCAAAATCTGAGCACACAACATATACCCGAAAAGTGCTCAGATCGGTTCGGTAGAATGAGCGTTAGGTTCGAACAAAGTCCCCTGGATTTTAAGAAATTAATCCTTCCCTTGTTTGGTAGTTTCTTACTCCTGAACGCCGTTCTCCCAGCTAGTCAGAAAGTCGAACGGGTAGAAGTACAAGTTTCGCAAGCTTGCGTAGCCGACTCGGAGATCCATGCTGTAGAGGACCATGTACCGCTGCATGCGTTCGGGGGAAAAGATGGCCTGCATTCCTGATAGCAGATGTGTTCGTATATGTGAATGCCGGACACCCAGGGAAGCACTTAAGGTGATTGCTTGTTTGTGTTTAACAGCCAGGGGTGGTCGGTGATTACGAGGTGTTAACAAGAAGGGACCACACATCAATTCAATAACCGAACAGAAGGAAATGGATAGGCGAACACAAGGGAACAATTATTTGGTAGTGATTCCATTCGAATGCAGAGGGATATCAGATGAAACAAAGTACAAATAAGAGAACACGAGGACGAGGAGTCCCATCTCCTGTGACAAATGGCATTAAAGACTCATCTGATTTCAAGCTCTGGTTGTGGAATATGCCTACCGTAAATAGATGATATCCAATGGCCCATCCTCTTAATAATGTGGGTAGAAATGTTGTGGCTAGATGCTGCAGAAGCCGCACCTATACGAAATGAAACTTGACAAAGAGGAAGGGTTAAACCATACCCTAACAGAACCCTAACATAGAGGGAAAAGTTAGGTGTGGGGAGAGGAGCAACTTGCAAAAATAGCAAAGTAGAATCAGGGAATTTGCCTACAAGAGGCTGAGGGAGAACATTTAGTTTTTTTACTGGTCACCATTTAGAACCGAATGGATGAAATGGAATATCGACATGGGGACCTGTTTGACTAGTCTTTTGTGTGTTTGAGATACAGAATACAGTGATCTATTTCTTTACTAAATTTTGTTTTTTTAAGGCACTTACTGGAATGTGAAAACTTGAAAACAACTGTGAACTCTCTAGGACAAAGTAGCTGCTATGATGACGTCAGTATGTTGTTCTAAGGAGGCTTTTTCCAGTAAGTCTGAGATTGTTCGGATCTTTGAACCTGAGCCTTGAAAAATGTCTACAAAAAAAGATCTGTGTTTAATTGATCCCAGTCAGTTTTTCTGGTAGTCCAATTCCTCCCTACGACGAGGGAAATTGGAGAAAATTATGTCTATGTAGAGACAAAAAAAAAAAAAAAAGACAAATTATGTAAATAAATAGATTCTGGTTTAGCCTAGGGTCTCTGGCTTTAAGGATGACTGACAACTCAGGCCTCACTCAACTCACTGAAAGACTGCATTTTCCATCCTGCAGTGAAACACCTACCACTCTCAGGCCTCACTCAACTCAGTGAAAGACTGCATTTTTTCTTGGGACTCGAAGAAGAAAAAATAAATTTATGTTTTTCCCTTTTAAAATATCCTTCCTTTTAGCTGGTGGGACTAGGTGAGCCTGGGTAGCCAAATGGCTAGAAGGGTCCATTAGAAGACTAGGTGCAGAAGAAGCATTACTGTGGAGAATAGTGGGGAAACAGGTGGAGGATTAGCTGGAGTTGTTGATGGGCCAGCTAGGCTGACTGATTCCAAGTTTCAAGTCTATTTTTAATAGAATTGATAAATACTGCTAAGAAGGAAATTGTGGTGGGTGTTTCCTTTGTTACTGGGTTCTGGCCTTGGAGTGTCTGGTTGGGATCCCATTAACCGTAACACAATATTCCTAATTCTGCAGTAATTTTAAGGATTATCAGGAACTAACAGAACTGGGGCCGCGTCATAAAAAGGGGAGTCCGCATAGCGGCCAGGAGACTAGCCGATCGGGCAGGATGATTGGCGGAGGCGGTCCGCTCGATCAGAGAAGCAGCTGATCGTTGGATGGTCAAGGTAAGTATAGGAATGAATTTAATTTAAATCGAGAAACAAAATGGTACAAAATATTCTAACATGATGAGAAGGAAACACATACTTTGTGGGAAAAACATTAGAAGAGAAATAGGGAAATAATTCACCAGAAGAGAAAAAGGGAAATAAAACAAACCCCAAAATCAAGAGATTACAATCCTATAACAAGCCCCCCCTTCCCTCCAAAGTAGAGAACAACTCTGCATTGATAACAAGAGGGAGCTGTGGCAAAACTAGCCACTTCTTTGTTTAAGAGACTGAGTTGGTTCGACTATTTTTACTTCACGAACAGAATATGGACATATTGTTTGTCAGTCGAAACCAACTACCGAACGGGGAGACTACCCAGGGGAGTAGTGTGTCTCCAATTGAGGATTGTAACACCTTAAAATTGCGAGGTTCTAAATGGTGGGATGGGTGGTCGCTGTTCGTATGAACGAACCCATGGTCGCGGCCATCTTTGCGCACGAGCGGCCAGCGGTGTTTGGGAGTGTGTAGAACTAAAATCGGACACTCGACCTCGCGAACACCGCTGGACTTCCATCCTGTTCGTACGTGCATTTCCTTTCGTCTAAGAAAAGCGGCATTCGACTAAATTGAACTAACGACCATCAGGCACACGACTAACTAGTTTACGGACATTTACATTTTTACAAGTTTATTCATGAGAACTCCTGAAAGAGGACTGGTCAAAGCATTCAATCACATGGAACTGTTTTGGGGCTTCACCTCGTGGCTGACCGGTCTAAACTTCACTTGAATGGCTTTCCTGTTCTACCAAACGGATCTAAACGGTATTTTGACAGATTGGGCGGTCCTGCTATTCCCTGCTATTCGGTGAAGTGTCTTTCGTGGAGTTCTGAGTAATATTATGGGAGTTATGATCTTTAAAATATTGTTTAATGTTCTGTACTTGTAAAGAATTGTCCCTATGCAATTATCTTCCAAGTACAGAAAAGAATCATGGGAAATGTGTCTTTGTTCCGTGTCCTCCACAAGGTCCACCAGGGGAAAACCCCTGGAATTTAATTAAGAAACCCCTTGCATGGGGAATTGTATAAAAGCCAGCTGTGGCTCAATAAAAATCAGTTGACTCCCAAAGCTGTGTTTCGTCCAGTTGTTGGGGAATGGGATTGGAATTGTCACGCTGCACTTTATTTGCATGCTGATCAAGTCTACCTGCAGAGATATTGAAGTTAATACTTCTACTCCGCTACAGGAGCTAATTGACTTAAAACCAGAAGTACTGCAAGAGGAAAAAGAAAATATAATGTGAACCAAATATATCAGTTAGTACCTATTGAACCTAATCTAGCACATACCCCTCCTGAAGGACTGACAACCCAGGAAAGAACAATATGTCAAAACTCTCCCCTCTTCCCACTAAAGTTAAAGTCGAAATGAAAACGTTGTTGCATATAAACAAACAAACAAAAAAAAACCATAACAGTTGTCAGTGATATTGAAAGAAAGATATGTAATGCTGCCCCCCACACCTTTTTTTCCCCTGTGATAAAAAGTTGCAGCATGTACCCATCTATTAAATGAATGCACTGATGAAATATATCAAGATCCAATGAATACAACCAGTGGAGGTCTGCCACTGGCAGGACCTTCTATTCACAGTTATGGTTATTCTGTTACCGGGAGCAAATGAGGGCACCAACAGCGAAAAAAGGCTCAAATTATGCACCTCGAAGATCTGCTTCTGGCCATACTCCGTCTACCGCTGTTGAATGTAGACATTCCAGTCCGAAGGCCGTCATTAGTGGCTGAATGCTGTTGTTCACGGCTGGAAGCTGTTGTTCGCTGTAGAAAACTGTTCGCGACTGTAGGCCGTCAATTCATGGTCAAAGCCTGTCGTTTGTGTTCTGAAATGATGACTCTGATAGTCAGAAGCCAGGATGCCGTAGGTGTGGTTGCAGCCTTATGTGGTAGCCACAGTAACCACTGCAAATCGACGGTTTGTGAAGGGAAAGGTTCCATGTTAAATAGGCCGGATAATCCCCCCCACAACTCCAGGCTAACGCCTTCTCGTATATCACACACACACAATACTTTATATTTCTGTGTAAGTATATTGAAAGATATACTAGCATATAGCACCGGATACAGACAGAGCCAGTAACCAATGGATTAATTAATGAGAGGATACACTAGCCATTAAACTAAAGCAGTGTAGCAGATTTTCTGAGCTTTATTGGTCAACGATGCTAAGACTTATTAATGTTATTTTATATTATTCCTCAAATTATACATTGGGCAACTGTACTTCTAAATCAACCATTAAATCTCGACTGGCTAAGGACCAATACTGTACTCTCTTATTAATATTTTAGGCGTTTAAATAAGGTAATCTAATTTATAAACCCGTAACATGGGCATAACAGTGTTAAATTGTCCAATAAAAATATAATTGCATGCAATTACAATCTTTTTATCGCCAGTCATTCAGGCAATTATGTTTGATATATATAAGTGTATTTCTTTTAAAACCTACATTACTTAATAGCAGATTATTTTAAAAATTATTTTTACAAATATGCGGTTTTAACTTTCCCATTTAATGATTTAATTGATTGTACTTGGTATGAAAACATTTAAAATAATATTTCAATTAAAAAAAAAATATATGTATCTCGTGCTGCTCTGTTTAAAGAAACACTCCAATAAAAAATATGTATATATAATTTAATATAAAAAATAAAATAAAAAATATGTATATATAATTTAATATAAAAAAAAAAAAAAAATATATATATATATATATATAAAATTAAAATTTCTGGAACATGCATTTAACCACTTAAGCACTGCATATTTGTATATTCAGATGGGTTATGGGTAACCAGGACAGTTTTAATTGGATAAAGTATATTGGATGGAAGACACATATGGCTAAATAATTCGAAAATTCCTTGCATGTCAAATGACGAAGAGGGTTTATATGTAAACCCTTTATTTTGTAAGAGGTAATCCAGACGTTGAATTGTTGCAAATATGCTCACATATAATCTAACAATCAGGGAAATTCAGATCCTCCAAAAGTTAAGATTGCTGTAATTTAAATATGGCAACTCTAAGCTATTTGTTAAACAAGATACGTTGTTGAAATAATTTATCATGAGAATTAACATATGTGCATTTTAAAATTACGGGCAATATTTGAATAGGATATAACAATTTAGGGAAGAGAGCTTTTATAAAGCACATCATCAGAATTGTATCATATTTAGGTGATGTCATTTAAAAATAATTTCAGTGTCAGGCATATTTTTGTTTATTGTTTGTTTTCAAACACTATAATTACCACCCCGTTCCCCAAAATATTAAAGCAGACAGATAGACAGGTAGATAGATAGAGTATCAGTGAATACATTTTGAAAGCCCATTAGCCAAAAATACGGCCATGCAACATATAAAACAGAGAGGCAGAAACTCATATCATTTGTACAAGAGTGTGTGTAACCAATGTGCCCCAGATTAATGAGACTGCTAAAATGAAATCAGTAAGGCTATTTTTGGGGGAATGAATGATGCAAGAGGTAATAGAATCTTTTATTCTCAGCCAAAACAATCTTAATTGTATAGTGCTCTCTGAAAAAGCCTAATTACAATAGATCAGGTTTGACTAAGCCAAGATTAATTCCACAAGAAATTGGAAGATGAAGCATTAAGGTGCTGAGAATTTTGAAATATTTTATCTCATTCTCCAGGAAAATTAAGTCTATGAATCATGTGGGATATTCAAGGAGGGAAGTAGAGGTGCGTGAGGCATACAGACTGCACACTTGGTTTAGATTCATTTTTTATATCTTCGATTACTCCCCGCACACCGTCCGTTAAATCATCAATACAGCAGATTTTACAGAAGCGGATTGTTAATATGGTCGTTGTACGCAGGCAGATCTGTCATCGTTTTATGTATAAATCCATGCGTTGATCCCAAAAGTACTGTTGTGTTCTGCTTCTTCTGTTAAGAAGCTTTGAGACTGAAAATACATTACTGTAGCACAGCGATCCACTGGGAAAAACCCAAAAAACATATTCGAAATGAGAAGAACGTACAGGAAAAAAATCAGCAATGACAAATGGAAATGCAGAAGCACAGCTAATATTTTTCATCCTTTGTTAAGACCTAACAAAGTATTGTATTCTGTGGATTATGGGACAGTGATTAATTTATTAAACATCTAAAGGGTTGTTTTTTTTCAGTAAATTAATAATTTTAGGGTTATAACTAGGCCATTTTGTAAAAATTTTTATTGCTTTTCCAATGGATTATGTGAGCTTTATTTTGATAGTCTACATAAAAAATCTAAATATTATGAGAATGAAAAAAAAAACCATGAATTACTAGAAATTGCCCGGTTCATTTTCAAGCGTTAGTCCAATATAGCTGCGTTGGAGATCCTGAGATTTGTCCAATCTTCATAGTTTGTAGCTTATTGAATAACCCTGTTTGGCTTTGTGTTTGGTTTACACTTTACACATTTTAGATACCTTTTCAGTAAACGAAACGGAGGGCAATTCATATTTTACTTGAACTGTGCCCGTTTTAGGAAACTCTCTAATCACCAGTTGCTCAAAGCCCTCATGGTTTGGTCGACCCGAGTTCCACTGATTTTTCTGTTGTGAAAATAATATTAGGAGCTTTTAAATGAGCTACATGTAGTCAGACTTCCAAGGAAATAGCTACATATTTTCAGAATAAAAACAGGTGATGTACATAATTTTAATGCAATTCCAGTGCACTATATGCCTAGCCAGAGCTGTACACTAAAATGAGAATTGTCTGATCTTCAAAGTGCCCAAATGAGCTGACAATCTAAAGGTTACTAGCCAAACCTCATTCATGTTGCCACTAAAACTGCAAAATGATTATCTCAGATTGCTGTATCTTTAGTGCAGAGAGGACATATCTAAGATTTCTATTGTGGACCATGTGGGTAGGACCAGCCTTAGATACCAATAATTGAAGGGAGATATATAATCTGAGACCTACTGACAGGATATGGTAGTTGGGTTCAGTAAGCACAATACTAGGGTTCTCGATGAGCCTAAAAGGACACTCTAGATGTGGACCCCTTTGCACTGTTTTAAGAGGGGTAGTAAAGGTACCTCATTAACAAGATCTATGTTATTGTCCGCTCTTTCAAGGGTCTCTCATGGCTTGTTTTTAAAACAGAAATACTCGTATAATGTGCATTTGTATTCGCTGCCTGAAGAGAAAGCTTACCAATTAAAATCCTGCAACTGCAGGCAATGGCGCAGAATTAATTGCGGTATCAGTCATACAAAGGTGTTCCATTGGTCGCCTCATCTTGTACCCTTTTGCTTTCGATTAGCATCGAGGGAGATTAATTCAAATGTGTGATTAACTACACAGCTTACAATTAAAAAAAAATTCTATTCTCAGTGTGCCAAGGTGATTGTTTTGAATTCTATTGAGTCCATGTAACTCAGCAACAAACATTGCTCTAGAATGTGTTGGGCTGTTTAATTTGCTACAGAAAGGACTGGCATGTTAGCAATTATAAGGATAATGCAGTATTTCCTGGATAGATGCCATTGCATTGCAGGAACCCGGATCATTGAGATCCTGCTCTGCACTGTTTGGGATTGTATCCATAGTACGTGCTTCATGTTCAAACCGTGTGATTCTTTTCAATGAAGGAAAAAAGACTGACACATTATGGGAAAACTGAACAGAAGGATACTTTGTAGACATGAAATGTCTATATCCCTTCAATGTAAAAGATGTTGGGGATTTTATTCATCATCAAGGCATCTCTATAGTCAATGATCAAGAGTCAGTGACATTTTCCAAGCAGTGTCGATCAGGCTGCTGCCAAGAATTAGACTGACCAACTGCTGTAGAATACTCAGGGAACACAGCAGCTCACTTTGGAGGGGGCAATTAACCAAAACCCTCGAATATCTTTTACACTAAAGGGATACGGACATTACAATGTAACTGCTGTCTGTAGAATACTCGGGGAACACAGCAGCTCACACTGGAGGGGGCAATTAACCAAAACCCTTGAATATCTTTTACACTAAAGGGATACGGACATTACAATGTAACTGCTGTCTGTAGAATACTCGGGGAACACAGCAGCTCACACTGGAGGGGGCAATTAACCAACCCCCCAATATCTTTTACACTAAAGGGATACGGACATTACAATGTAACTGCTGTCTGTAGAATACTCAGGGAACACAGCAGCTCACACTGGAGGGGGCAATTAACCAAAAGCCCCCAATATCTTTTACACTAAAGGGATACGGACATTACAATGTAACTGCTGTCTGTAGAATACTCAGGGAACACAGCAGCTCACACTGGAGGGGGCAATTAACCGAACCCCCCCAATATCTTTTACAGTAAAGGGATACGGACATTACAATGTAACTGCTGTCTGTAGAATACTCAGGGAACACAGCAGCTCACACTGGAGGGGGGAATTAACCAAACCCCCAATATCTTTTACACTAAAGGGATACGGACATTACAATGTAACTGCTGTCTGTAGAATACTCGGGGAACACAGCAGCTCACACTGGAGGGGGCAATTAACCAAACCCCCAATATCTTTTACACTAAAGGGATACGGACATTACAATGTAACTGCTGTCTGTAGAATACTCAGGGAACACAGCAGCTCACACTGGAGGGGGCAATTAACTGAACCCCCCCCAATATCTTTTACACTAAAGGGATACGGACATTACAATGTAACTGCTGTCTGTAGAATACTCAGGGAACACAGCAGCTCACACTGGAGGGGGCAATTAACTGAACCCCCCCCAATATCTTTTACACTAAAGGGATACGGACATTACAATGTAACTGCTGTCTGTAGAATACTCAGGGAACACAGCAGCTCACACTGGAGGGGGCAATTAACTGAACCCCCTCCAATATCTTTTACACTAAAGGGATATGGACAGGGTCAGTGTGACTCACTGGGACATTTCCTGGTTTGCCTCCCTTGTCCGCGCTATGCGAGTGACTCCTCAGCCGCCTCTAGTGCATCAATCTCCCCTACGAGGTTCCCTATATTAGTTGGCAGTGAGGCACCCTATATTTGTGCTGGCTGCTGGGTAACTCATGTTTGAATCCTGGTCAGACCCTCTCGCCAGTAACTGACCTTGGGCAAGGTATCTTACTAGATATATCTGACTACCTCATATCCACATAGATTGTAAGCTAGTTAGAGCACGACCTTCAAATATCCCTTTTCTATAATTGTACAGCGCTGCAGAATATATTGGTGCTATGTACATGATGTCAGTCATTGCAATCAGTCTCCCCCTTCCCATCTTATTATTGGTGAGAACACATAAGGGAAGGTTAACCTGCAAATTTAGTTGAAATAGTGTGCAGTAGTGCGCCATTCAATCAGGCGCCGCCATCAATAATTGGCATTTGGCTCGGTTTCCTTTCTATCATTTTGAATAAATAGTTTTTGCATATTTTAATAAACACACTATCTATAAAAAAAGGAGTGTTGCTTTAAAGAAAAAGAATGGTGTTTGTATCTCATATATTGTTTCTACTGCATCATCTTTGTATCTATCAGCTGCCTGCATTGTTTGTTATCCTGTTATAATCTCCTTCATTTTTCGAGTTGCACATTACCACATGAATGTAGATGGCTCTTCACGCCTAAACAATAAGACCAACTTCAGCTGCAGAATGAATATTCATCTTGAAAGCAGAACGTCAAGTTACAAACAGAAAACATCTGTTTAACAGCTGAAATGTCACCTGGGAACCATACATTGGAGCTACAGAGAAGGCAAGTTTTCTTAATGCAATTTGTTGCAATTTTATTCTTAAAGGAATACTCCAGACCCCTAAAACATTTTAGCTTGCTGGAGTGGTTAATGCAGAATGCAACAGAATTGACAACTTTATAAATTCTCCTGGTTACACCCCCAGACTCTCAGACAACCGGTCCTGTAACTTCCTGGTTTGTTTGGCTCAGTGAAGCTAAACTCAAGATGCAGACAATTGCCCAGAGCACCTGCCTTGTAAAGGCTTCTCATTGAGCTGCATTGGGAAGTCTGTGATTGGACAGACAGAGAAAGTATGGGCTTTTACATGCTATTTTAGATATATCTCCTATTTAAAAAAAAAAAAAAAGGCATAATTGAATGCATACCTGTTGCCACTTCGAGCATATCTACTAAACATTGATTTTTAATATTTCTAATTTTTTTTTTTAAATTTGCACAGTGGAGTGTCCCTTTAAGAGTCCTTAGAAAGAGGTCTTCTTCTTTTGTTCAAGAACAGCTTTTGCCAAGTTCAAACAGTAAGATTTCAAGTATAAATAAAATATTTTAGCATCTTTAACCCCTTAAGGACCAAACTTCTGGAATAAAAGGGAATCATGACATGTCACACATGTCATGTGTCCTTAAGGGGTTTTAAAGGGACTCTATAGTCACCAAAACAACTTTAGCTTAATTAATAAGTTTTGGTGTATACATCATGCCTCTGATGTTTTACCTGTCTGTGACTGACACAGTCTGCACGAAAACAAAATGGAACGTTAATTACACACAGGAGGCTCTTGCAGAATCTGCCAAGCTATTAACAGTGCATGAGGTAAGAAATTCTAAATAAACTGAATCTGTAATAAAGGAAGTGTAAACATTAGATGACTTTGTACAGGAAGTGTTAAGGAAGGTTGTGCAAGTCGCATGCAGGGAGAAGTGACTAGGGCTGCATTAACAAAGTGATTTAACTCCTAAATGGCAGGGCATTGAGCAGTGAGACTGTAGGGGCATTATCTATACACCAAAGCTACTTTATTAAAGGGACACTACAGTGCCAGGAAAACAAATCGTTTTCTTGACACTGCAGGTCCCCTCTCCCTCCCACCCCCCATCACTTGTTGCTGAAGGGGTGAAAACCCCTTCAGTGACTTACCTGAGACCACTGGTTTAGGGTCCACCCACGCTCCTGCCCCGCTGAAAGCGGTTGCGCATGCGCAGCCGCCGGCGGGATGAGACTTAATGCGCTTTAGACCTCCCCATAGAAAAGCATTGAAAATGCTTTCAATGCTTTCCTATGGGGATTTTAGCGACGCTGAAGGTCCTCACATAGCGTGAGGACGTCCAGCGACGCTCTAGCACAGTGCTATATACCAGGAAGTGCCCTCTTGTGGCTGTCTAGTAGACAGCTACTAGAGGAGGAGTTAACCCTGCAAGGTAATTATTGCAGTTTATGAAAACTGCAATATTTACAGTTGCAGGGTTAAGGGTAGTGGGAGTTGGCACCCAGACCACTCCAATGGGCAGAAGTGGTCTGGGTGCCTGGAGTGTCCCTTTAAGCTAAAGTTGTTTTGCGGACTATAGTGTCCCTTTAAGCTATAGTTTAAAACAGAAAAGTTGTATGCTGGTTTAGGAGATGTGCAGAAAATGAGAATAACACTAAAACAATACAGGTGATAAGCTTTCCAAATGGGATCAGATCCTTAACTAGGAAATGTACAATTCTACCTTGTTTAGTGAGAATACATCTGTACAGGCTAATTAAAAACTGTGTGGTTTTCTTGCAGTCGGAGCAGACTCCCAATTCTTTCAGACCTTTCTTTCTAAAGGTTAGCTTTGTGATTTTTCTTGATATTTTTTCACGTATCCAAATACGACCAGTGTTTTGAAACTCTGTAGCTCGTTCAGCTCTTGCACAGACTAATTAAAGGACAGTACATAACGTAAATCTTCAGTCACGTTTTATTACCCCTCAGGTTATGACTTGCATCAGACTACAATGAAGATTTTAATAAAAATATTTAAAGTGTGTTATTCATACTCTTACAAAATAATTTATATTGAGAGAAATGGGCAGCAGAATAAATTAAATATATTTCTAATGTTGCGCTCTCAAAGACTCACATCATGTTCTCTCTCTTTTTTTGCGGTCCTCTTTATTAATGCCTCAGTTTTAACGATGGGGAGTCAGAGAGACCATAGAAAAGCAGTTTAGCAAATCATACTTAGTAAGGGTCACAGGGGCAACTTTAGTAGAGGGAGGGGATTTGTTTAAATCCCAGTTGTCAGTGTTGATCTGAAATAATATTTACATTTTACAAACTCGACTGCTGCATAAAAAAATGAGAGATCGAGACATTTATCTAGAATAATCACTTAAAGTCTTATTCTTGTTAGTCTATAAAACATAGGAAAAATTGGTAAAGGAGGTGATAAGAGCCACAGAGGGTACACGTGGAAATAACTTAAATCAGAGAAGAAAGAAAGATTGTTTAATTAGTGTCTGGCAATGGTTTTTATATTTCTCTGTAATTAGATATGGATGCTACTGGATGGATTTTGGGGGACAGACGTGTGCGCAAAAACATCTAAATTGCATAACTGCTTTGTTGTAGTTTTGCATTTTGAATTTCAACCAATCAACAAGAAAAGTTAACATGAATATTTAAGTGCTAATTATTATTATTTATATAGCGCCAACAAATTCCGTAGCGCTGTACAATGGGATCATACCTATTCATTTATAGAATAAAAATCAGAATTAATCTGTAGTTTTGAGCTATACGCAGAATAATTCATCATACTAACGAAAATACGATAAAAGTGGGTTTGTAGATCACATACACAATTGCTCAGATGATGACATCATGCATATGTCACAGCTGGTGAGTGACATCACAATGAGTCCATCACTTGATGAGGTGTTGGTGGATTGAGGAGGTGTAAATGAGCAGCAGCCATTGTTAAAAGAGGTTGTAAATTAGGGTACAGATGCTTAGAAAACGAACAGATGAGTTTACAGGTTGCCCATTGTGGAGTTAAAGAAAGGTAAGTTGGTCTCTAATGTTTTTCCATTATATTCTTAATAAAGGCAAAATGGTTTGATTTGTTCCCACAGGATAGAGAGATTATTGTTATAGTTAATAGCAAGCGCCATCTATGAATACTCACAGCTTTACTTTAATTAAAATACACAGAGTTTCAGTGTGTGCTTGATAGGAACATTAATTAATCTGTTTCCTATTTTGTTAAAAAAGAAAAAAAAGTGAGACACCTACAAGTCCCTTTGGAGAAAACTATAAAACTGTGCTATAAAAATAGATTATTTTATAAAGTATTTATATAGACACACAAAAAAATAATAATAATTACTCAGTATTACTACTCCATCCATCCAGGTAATGTATATGAAATTAAATGTTTTGTAGAATTTTTAAATACACTAGTGGATGTTATACACATTAAGATTAAAGACCCCCTAAAGTCGCCACACCACTTCATCTCAATGAAGTGGTGTGGGTGCAGTGTCTGTGACCTTTCCACCACAACCAATGTTTACATTGCAGGGATAAACACACCTCTAGTGGCTGTCCTCTAGATAGCCACTAGAGGCGCTTCCTCTACAATGACCGAGTAAAACGTGGTCATCTGAGGTTGCCGCTCATAGAAAAGGTTTGAATACAGTGCTTGTCTATGAGAGAAGCATTTTGTGTGTATTCGTTTCTAATGCTCACCTATGTCTAAGACTTTGCAGGTGGAAAAGTGGCCAGTAGGGCGTCTTAATAAAAAGTAAAAAAAACAAAACGTTGAATTTCAGGTTTTTACTGAATATTGGAAGTGTGTGCGGGTAGAAGGGCTAAAACATCTCTGCAGCTAGGGCACTAGCGCATTTGGAATAAAAATGTTAGGTTTGTAATCCTAACACTATATTGTTTTAAATGTTATACACCACGGTTTGTGTCCGGGTTTTTCAGGGATGCAGGACTGAGATTTATAACTATACGTTATCGCTCTGTGCAGACAGTATATGGGCAGAAAGAATTAATGGTTAATACTTTGCACCATAACCACTAATGCTTGAAGCCGTGTCTAGGTTATGGTACGAGGAGGTCCTGTATCACTTTGTGGCAATTATTATAGCTACAGTGAATCACAAAAATAGCTACATGCATTTTCACACTGCCCACTCTGTGATATCCCAGGGAAGCAATGCTTCACACAAACACATGCATTATTTACAGTTGCTAAATTATCTGTAATCTATTAACTTGCTGAGCAGTTTCATTTATGTTTAATGAGAAAATAAAAACCGAAAAGACAATGATTGGCCAAGGAATTTCAGTTACTTCCTGGTCTTCCCAGGGGATTGAGAGATGAGTAACTTTTTAACTTCAAAATAATTTGCACATTGGAGAATTCTGGTCACCCTAACATATTTGCCTGATGAACAATTTGCTAGCATCGAATAATGTACTCTCCTGTAATTACATTTAATTGGTGGTGCTTTGAGTTTCAGACACATTATAAAAAAAATAAATAAACTGCTCCAGTAGCAGGCCTTCAAAACGGATGTTGAGGAACCCGGAATTAAATATCCTGTATTCCTTTGTAACTACAGCTTAAAATATCAAATTATCGCTAATGTTTTCTTTTCTTTTTTTTTTTTTTGCAAATTCCTTCTAGCTCATCTGCTTTTCCCAAATATATCTGTCCTTTTTTGATCTCAGAGCTGTTGGCTGCTTAGAGATACACTAATTTTCTTTTGCTCGTTCCGCTTACAAACGTGCTGAGACACGCGGACAGGTTACTGCCTAATATCTGATGATTACTTTACTAAAAATATTGGTCTGTGACAGGACGCTGTGTCACTTCTGACTAGATTTAGTGGAATAAAACTTTCATTAACAGGATCATTAGCACAGCCTGATTTACTTCTGCACGCTTTGAGTACATGTTTCCCTAAGCTCTAGTTGCAAAATAAACGGAATTGTAAAAGAAAAATAGGTAGCTCAATTAATTGCTTCTACCAGCTGCCTTTGGCATAGAATCTGAATGTATTTTCTACAATTTATCAAAAAGATCCAAGACTTGTTCAAATTGTACAAGGCTGTCAATAATTCAGGTTTCTACCAGTGTTCTACTAAATATCAAAATGTGTTCACCATTACATTTTTTTTTTTTTTTAAATTCTTTATTTTTTTCGTGCACGTGATTAACAACGTTGTTAACTAAGCCACAACAGCTCAGGTTCTCATTTCCAACTTACAATAAAATATGGCAAATATGATAATGCACATTTTTAGGGATTATTATACATCCTTTTCAATGGTATAATACAATAGGAATTTCACAAGTTTGTTAATCGCTAGCTAAGGATATAGTGTAATGTTGCATTTACATCTAGGCTATAACAAGGTTAACTATTATGATTATCCGAAGATGCGGCTTACGGGATAATAAAATAAAAACATAAAAAACAAACCAACGATGGGTTACACAATTCTTCGCATTATAGTGTGCAAATGTTGACAGTGTACCTGCTCTACCCTGAGGACCGATGAGCCCTGTTTAATCGCATGGTGATGTTTCGCTTGTGGGTAGTGCCTACGGACTCCACGAAAGCGTCGTGTCTGAGGGCTAGTGGGGAGCGTGTGGGAATGTAAACTTTTTCGGTTTGCCCATATTGTGCGGTTTCTGAGGCTGTAGGCAAGCTGGGCTGGCCATGTGTTATTCACGGGGCGGTTTTGGTTTGCCTAAAATCAAAGAATAACCTGCAGATAACCCGCTGTTAGTTAGAGATAATAAAGGAAAAAATTAAGGTAAACAGACAATCGCTTGCGCGTTGCGCGGCAGTGGAGGAGAAAGGAATAACATATATGGCCCTGATCTTATCTGCAGCTAGTGTATAGGGCATTGCACTCCTTGGCGCTCCGCACAGCACCCGGTTTCAAAGCAATAAACATGATATAGACAGGTTAGCTTAAACATAAACAAAAATTTAACAATTTAACAAATTAATGCAGGCTGTTGGGTCTAAAATGCTTAGAGCATCCTTAAAATTGCCGGTATTAAAGAGTCATAAACCTTAGCGGGGTAAAGTCGGGTCAAGTGTGCCATAACAATTGGCGGGGTATCTCCAATCGTGATCAGGGGTGAGTTGGATCATCAAGCATCAGAGGTGAGGCATACGTCGAGCTCCCCGACAAGCTCAGGATGTATAGTTGGTTAGTGTGAGGCCTCACACTCTCCACCCGAGACTCCGTGATCAGGATCATGGTGGAACATGGTGGGGGGGGCGTGGACAATTAGGTTTGTCGGCTGTGGCATAGGGTATTGTGTGATAGTCACTGTAATTAATGTCCCTTACGGTGGGGTAAAGTCCCAAAAAGAAAATCTCACAGAGGCCTTCAGGTTGTAGTAGGGATGGTGGACGTTCCGGCTTGTCCTCTGGGCACAAATTCGACTGCGTTTGCATTTTTCCAGCTTGGGGGGTTCGGGTGTTTTCCTTTGGGCGGTGGCTGGGGCAATGTAGCCTGAGGGAAGCCAAGCAGCTTCAGGATCGCCGGTGCTTCCTGCATACAGTGTAGCTTGTGTGTGTTATCGCCCTTCGTGATCACCAGAGTGTGAGCCGGGCCCCAGCGATATTGAACTTGTTGCTCCCGTAGGAGTGATGTGAGCTGCTGCAGGGATCTCCTCCAGGCCAGCGTAGCCCCCGAAAGATCTGCATAGAACGTTAAGTTCATGCCCTCGAACGGGTAGGTCGGCTGGGCCCTAGCCGCTGTCAGGACTGCGGTTCTGTCCCTCTGGGCTTGAAACTGCAGGATGACATCCCGGGTGGCCGAGTCTGGGGCCTTAGCTGATTTTGGGATGCGGAACATGTCGTCCAGCGTCACCGCTTTGGCATGCTTTGGAGTAAGCATGACCGTGAGGAGCCGTCTCACAAAATGGGGCAGTTCAGAGTCCATTACTGCATCTGTTATACCTCTGATCTTGAGGTGCTTCAGCCGACGCTTGTCTTCCATCTCGGCATACCGTAGGTCCTGCTGCTTGGATAGGTTCCTCAGCTCTCTTACCTCCTGCTGTAAGTCTTTGAGTTGTGTTGCCTGTGTTTGAGTGGAGTGTTCCACAGCCCCGAGTCGTCCATTGAGGCCTGTTAAGGTGTCCCGGATTGAGGCCACCTCTGCCGATATTTTTTTATGGTGGTCCGCCATTAAGGCACTGATGGCCTCCATGCTCACCGGCGTATGGGCTGCGGCTGGAGGAGGGGGCTGTTGTCGGGTCGGTGGCGACTGGAGGGCGGCCTGAATAAGCTCCCCTTCCGCTTCATCTGATGATTCACTATAAAAATCAGAACACCCCCCATGGAGGGACGCCATGTTAGGAGTTGAGGCTTCTCGGGCCCTCCGCCACAGCTCACCTATATTCGTGCCCGGGTTGGTTTTTTCAGGCTTCAGTTTTTTTGTTTTACGCCCCATCTCGTAGGGATGAGCAGCTGAGGCTTTTCGGATCGAGTTTTGCCTGATTTGAAGGGTTTTAAGCGGGTTTTTCCCGTTGTTTGGCTCGGAGCTCTGCAACCCTGCGACCATCCGCTACCGTGGTCAGGCCACGCCCCCGTTCACCATTACATTTTAAGAAAACTTTCATAGAAATGTGAGCTTCATATTTACAGATCCTTCAATAGCCAAGATGACCATGTAGCCTATATAGTTAGAGGAGTTTATAAAATAGAAATCCTATAATTTGGGCCTTAATGTAATCCAACGCTGGAATAATAAAATAGCACAAAATATCAAAGAGCCACATACAGTTGTAATCAAAATTATTCAACCCACATTGAAAATCAGGTTTATCACCTCAAGAGGCCTTCTCCTCCTCACCAACAGATGCAGAGACTGCCTTTGAAAGGGTGGAATCGGACTATTATTCCCAGTCCTGGAGCCATAGGCGTGCGCAGGGGGTGTGCCGGGTGTGCCTGGGCACACCCTAATCACACCTCCGTGCTGCACTGCCTCTGGGCAGACTGACATGTCGGGTCCTCGAACCTACACAGGAGGGGGCCCGGTGGCGTGCCCACAATGCCGCCGGGTGCGAGGCCCCTCCTGTCAGTCTGCCCTGACAGAGATCCGGCCTCAGTCTGCAGCTCCGCTGGGAGTGAGCTGCAGACTGAGGTGTCTCGCGATCTCCAGCCTGTAAGAGCGTTGCCGCGGCAACGCTCTGACTGGAGATCGCGAGACTCACCATGTGGTCTGCAGCTCACTCCCAGCGGAGCTGCAGACTGAAGAGAGAGGGCGCCCACTGGACCACCAGGGCAGGTATTTATAAACCCCCCTTCTACCCCCTCACTCACTGCTCCCCCACCCCCATCTACTCACTGCCCCCCACCCCACCCCCTTCTACCCCCTGTCACTCACTGCCCCCCATCCAACCCCCTGTCACTGCCCCTACCCCCTTCCCCTCTACCCCAACCCCTGTCACAACCCCTCCACTCCCCCACACCCCCTGTTACTGCCGCTCTACCCCCCTAACCCCTGTCACTGCCCCTCTACCCCCCTTACCCCTGTCACTACCCCCTACCCCCTGCCACTGCCCCTCAACCCCCCCAACCCATGTCACTACCCCCCTACCCCCTGTCACTGCCCCTCCACTCCCCCACACCCCCTGTTACTGCCCCTCTATCCCCTAACCCCTGTCACTACCCCTAACCCCTTACACTGCCCCTCTACCCCAACTCCTGTCACTAACCATCTACCCCTGCTACCTCCTGTCACTGCCCCTCGACCCCTTCTACCACCTGTCCCTCTACCCCCTTACCCCCTGTCGCTGCCCCTCCACCCCCTACCCCCTGTCTCTACCCCTCCACCCCCTACCCCCTGTCACTGCCCCTCCAACCACCTAACCCCTGTCGCCCACACAGTGCACCCCTCACAATCACACACACTATACCCCACACACATTGCATCCCTCACAATTACACACACTGTACCCTTCACAATCATACACACTGCACCCTTCACAATTACAGCACACTGTACCTTTCACAATTACACACACACACACACACCTTACACGCTGCACTGCTCACAATCACACACACTGCACCTATGTGTATTTGTGTGTATGCATGTATGTATATATAGGTATGTGTGTGTATGTGTATATAAAAATACATATACACGCGGCGTGTGTTTGTGCTTTAGCGTGCACACCCTAATGCAACAGGCTGCGCACGCCTATGCCTGGAGCATGTGGGCCTAGGGCACCATATGCATCAATGGATAGATTACGGATACATGTCCCCCCACGGCTCGGGTTTGGATTAATGGGATCTACACTGACTTGTTCCATTTTCATAATGGGAATAGACAGGCTGCCCTCTCTCGCCGCTGCTCTTCATCCATGCCCTCGAAACATTTTTAAAGACGATACAGGACAACTCAGATATTGCTGGGGTGGAGATGGGAAATGGCCATCACTAAGTCACGGCATACGCTGATATGCTCTTTTTTGTAACAAACTCCCCAAAAATCTCTCTCCAAAAAATCATGTCAGAATTTAAGACGTACGGCAATATCTCCAACCTAAACATCAATTACACCAAATCCTCAATACTCAATGTAGGCACTCCTAATGTGCGTGCCGCCCTGATCCGTCAGATTCCTCTGTCAATGCCACGACTCCGCTATTAAATATCTGGGAGTATGGCTTAAGACTTACCTGCCAAAGTTGTAGCAAACTAACTTAATCCCATTATTGAGTGCTATAGGGAAGAACTTAGCTGAATGTGTTTTGCCCCATTTCTCATGGCTAGGTAGAGTGACTATAACTAAAAGGAACATTCTACCACGGATACTCTACTTATTCCAAACGCTGCCAGTTTCCCTCCCTTCCGCCTTTTTTACAATGCTACACACTCTCCTTATTATATTTATATCGATAGGCACCAAACCCAGACTAAAATTTGCACAACTGACACTCCCAAAGACTATGTAGGGGTGGCGGTCCCTGAATTTAAACTATATTATTTAGCGTGCCACCTGCAACAGATCTTAGAATGGGCTAAAGAGAGAGTATGTAAACCCTGGAAGGCCATTAAATCCCACCAAGTAGGCAGGCCATTCTCTGCCCTCCTATGGCTTAACTCTTAGCTCGCGAGCAGAAGTCTGTTTTCCCAAAAAGCGTTTATTGCAGCCACTAGGTCCATCTGGGACTCACAGGCAGGGAAGCTAAGATTGTACTTCTTCCAATACTTCTTCTTGCCCCTAGTGCATAACCCAGACTTTAAGCCTGGGGTGAGACTGGGAAACCTCCGCTGTGTACTCCCGCAAGAATTGCCTTGGATTCAAAATATAACTGCAAACGGGAAACTCCTGCCCCTCCGTACGTTGACAGGCACACTTGCAAACATCTTTATGACTAAATTCAGATACGCCAAAATCAAAGACTATGTCACCTTAATCCCACAACAACCTGACCTACATAGGGATCTCACACCCTTTGAACTACTCTGTCAGGATCTGGGGTTGAGACATGATACTTCTTCAATGGACAATCCTAGGGACTGTGTGCGGTGATTTAGCGCTAGCTCCCACTTCCTACTTTCCTCCTACACACGTTCCTATTCTCTTTATCCCTTTTTTTAAAACTCCTACATGCTTCACTTTACTTTACCTCTACTTACTCTGGGACTTGGAGTGTGGCTATTACCTTAGTGTGGAACACCCGCCTGTTAAACTAATAAAGCATCAGACGCCTGCTCTATCGAGCACTGAGTGGCCTAGGACTCACGGTTTCTTTTTATTTTCTATTTTCATTATTAAAATACAAATGGTAGAAGGCAATTGAATCTACCTCCAAGTTATTTGTGCATACAATGTAACCTGTGCGTTTATTCTTGTAGTAATGAAGGTCTTATATTGTTTTTGCAAAAAATAATTTAAATTAAAAGAATTGAAACAGGTTTATTGTCAAAATGTACAGACTTTCACATGTTTTGCAATGAATAAATCAAACAAAAGCTATTGAAATAGCTCAACACAATCAATGCTTCAAGTGCTTTCCCCAAATTCAATTGAAAATGCAACTTATAATGACTTCTCCAGTCTCAAAATTATTTAACCCCTTCTTGGCAAGCATCTTTACTACTTAGCAGAGCACCCTTTTGCTGTTGTGACCTGCTGCAAACTAGATGTATAGCCAGATACCAGCTTGTGGCAGCGTTACTGAAGAATCTTAGCCTATTGCTCATGAGCCTATTGCTCCAGTTCAGTAATATTTTGGGTTTGAGTGCTGCAACTGCCTTCTTCAAATCCCACCAGAGAATTCTATGGGGTTCAGGTCAGGTGACTGATTGCCACTGTAGAATTTTACAGGACTTCTTCTGCAACCAAGCCTTGGTGGAATTTGAGGTATCCTTGGGATCGTTGTCTAGTTGAAAGGTCTAGTGACGCCCAAGCTTCTGCTTCCTCATAGATGGCATGACGTTTTCTCCTAGGATTTCCTGCTACTTCAATAATTAATCTTGCCTTCCACAGGATGCAAAGCAGCCCCAGAGCATTACAAGCCACCACCATGCTTATCTGTAAGCAGCGTGTTCTTTTCAGCCTTTCAGTTTTGTTTCATCGCTCCACAGAAAAGAATTCCAAAACATCTGTGGCCTATGTTTATGATTTTGAACATATTGGAGCCAACTTTTCTTGTGCTTTTGGGTCAGTAATGGTGTACATCTCGGAGTTCTGGCATGGAAACTTTCTGTGCCTGTTGTCACCAAGTCTTGCTGTAGGTCTTTTGCAATCATTCAAGAGTTTTTCCACACCCTGTCAGAAATCTGGTTGCAGCCATTGATAGCTTCATTTTTTTGCCCCGTCCAGATAGTGTAACCACAGTTTCTTCAAATTTGAACTTGCGATCTATGCTTCCAACGGTGTCTCTAGGAATATTCAGTGCCTTCTCTGTCTTTTTGTATCCTGTTCCTTGTTTGTGAAGGGTGATCTTTTTTCTTAACTTTATGGACCATTCTTTTGCCATATTGCTAACATGCAGTCAAACATGACACTCAACAAACCCCTAGCTGCAAACGAGATGCGCTGCCAGACACCAGCCTCTGGCAGCATTCCTGAGGAATCTTAGCACACCTGGTGCAACTAATGAAGCCCTTGAGTAGTTCCATCAGGTGTGCTTGAGACAACACCTATTTTGCATATTTGTGCTGTTGTGAGTCAGGGGTTTGAATTAATTTAAAATTGGAGAAGTCATTACAAGTTGCAATTTCAGTTGAATTGGGGGAAACCAATTGAAGCAGTCGTCGTGTTGAGCTTTTTTTTTTTTCTTTGAGAGTGTACACATAGTATACAACTTTTCCAGTGTATGGAAATAGAAACAAGTAAGTAACGAACATACATCAATCACAGGTAGGAGGCTACAAGCCTAGCCAGACGCATATAGGAGCACATGGTAAAACCCAGACTATGGTACTAAGAGAAAGTCAATCACCATTGAGATAAAACTATCACATTCTGCCGTGACTCTGTTATGTATTGCTAAATGCTACTGATTAAAATAAAATAACATATATACAGAAAAGACTCCCGTGGTTGCAACTGTGTAAAGGTATTGGTATTAAAGTGTGTAACTGTAGGCTTATCCCCAATGAACTAGGGCATAAGTTGGCACAACCTAGGTGGGGCTGCAGAATGCAGATCCCCACACTTAATTTAACCTGAGTTTTAGCTTTGGAGTCTCCTCACGTTGTATAGTTGCCAATTTCAGTCTCTGCAAAAATGCCACCAAACCCCAGAGGAGGATAGTGTAAGTATGGTATCTCTGTGTGTGACATTGAGAGAGCCATCAACTCCTCAGCGGTATCTGACAGCTGTCTGGCGAGCGGAGATAGCTATCGCTTTTCCAGCAGAACAGCAAAGGGCAAGTCTCCATATATTGCTACTGAGAAGCCTTCAGACCAGGGACGTTTTAGCCGCGAGGCAAACAAGACATTTGCCTTGGGCGGCATTTTCCAAAGGTAAGGAGGCTGGGGGGGGGGGAGGGGGTTAAATAATAAAATATATATATATGTTAATGTTAGTGTGACTGTGTGTGTGAGTGTGACTGTGTGTGTGAGTGTGACTGTGTGTGTGTGTGTGTTTGCCTGTTAGTGAGTGTGTGTCTGCTAGTGAGTGTGTGTGTGACTGTGTGTGTGTTTGCCTGTTAGTGTGAGTGTCTGTTAGTGTGTGTCTGACTGTGTGTGTGTGTGTCTGCTAGTGCGTGTGTGTGTGTGTATGTGTCTGTTAGTGTGAGTGTGTTTGCCTGTGAGTGTGTGTGTCTGTTAGTGAGTGTGTGTGTCTGTTAGCTAGTGTATGCGTATCTGTTAGTGAGTGTGTGTGTGTGTGTATTTAGAAGGCGGGACGGGGGGGGGGAAGGGTTGGGTGGGGGTGGCGCCTGAGTTTTGTCCTGCCTAGGGCAGCACAAAACCAGGATACACCACTGCTTCAGACTGAATGTTGCCTATCCCTCTGAAGCGGAACATGATGGTGGAATAAATCGCAACATCCCTAGTGACTGCAATTGTGTCTCTGGGTTCTCCTGCCGGAGCTGCTGCAGCCTTGTGCACTCTGAAGTCGGAGAGCAAGAAAATCTCTGGATAAAAGGCAGCAGGGCATCTGTACTAATTTGTTTTCATTTGCAAAATCACGGCCTTGTTAAGAAATTCCCAATGTAATGGAGTAATTCTCAGATGACTATTTCGCGGTTTGTGTCTGGGCTCCAGGGATGGCACTGCACAGATGAGTTTCTGGACTTGCAGGGCCAGGCCCTCCACCTGGCTCTTGGTGTCCCACAGTTTATCTTCTCGATCATTTTCTCTGGACTCCACTGCTTTTATATTCTGGTGGAGGACACCCATTTCCTGCTGAGTCTCCAGATCATCGGTTTTCCACGACTTCCTTAGATCCAGCAGAAGGTTCCTTATGTCTCCCTTAGTTGCAGGAGAGGAGGTGTTGAGCTATTTGTATTGCTTTTGTTTGACTTGTTTGTTGCAAACAGCTGAAAGTCTGTAAAATTAGACAATAAACTTTATTTTCAATGGGGGTTGAATAATTTTGATTACAACTGTAGGTGCATTCCATCCTTTAAATGCAGAATACCCCAATTAAGATCAGGGCAGAATAAGCTACTTATGACAAGAACGTACAAGATGGATCACACATCCGAAATACAGGCACACGCTTCATATAAATAAATGAAAAGTAAGCTCACAGCCTTGTTAGGAAATACCCAATGTAATGGAGTCATTCATTATTTTTAAGAGCTGTCCCTTTTAATGCCGAACTTATTTTTCCATATGAAGATTGGAGAATATAAATTAAAACCAGGGGTTAATAATATGTCCTTTGCTTTTAAATTCTAGATTACGTTGGCTTCCTGCTGCATTGCATTTTGCACTGTCAGATATTTTACCTTTGGGAAGTTTTAACTTGTTGGCCAGCCCCCCCTGCGGATAGTTAACTGGGAGATAGTCATCTATTCGTACAAATTAATTAGCAGAGGCGTTATATTTCAACGGAATTACCACAAATGTCTCTCTTTGCACGTCGTGGGGATGCTTCCACCTCCTGTGTACAGTGATTCAGAGGCTGAGAACACAGGGATACTCTGTGGCCCTATAAAAGCGATGTTCTCTGACAATGAATGTTCATCATTTTTGTAACGTATACCCTCATGTTCAAGTGCCCAGGGAACTTATTTCACTCTTAATTTTACCATGTCTGACAGCGCCGCAAACAATTAGATTGAAAAGCAATGGGAATCTGCAATTGTCTTTTCTTGTTTGGGGTTGTTCATGTAAAAGTCAATGAACAGATTGAAGATGAAATAGGCGCTCTTAAAAGATCAAAAACGGGAAGCCGATTAATTCAACGCAGCCTCTGATGGTCACAAGTCAAGGGGAAATGTTTAGAAGAAGTCGGGGGGGGGAAATGTGTCATTCCAGCTAGTATGTTAAACGAACGGTCATCCTTTACAGAACCGTGTCTGGTTTTAATTGGCTTATAATTTTACCCATACATTGTCACAGAAATGTATAGATTAGACATTTTCAACAAAAATGCTGTTTGTTTTCTTTTCTCCATGATCTGGCCTGCATCAAAAAAGCATCCCGATTTTTTGGTTATTATTATAATATTTTTTTTTGCCAGAGAACTACACATCTTTACCTGTTGTAGGCACAATCTCTTATGCTTTCATAATAATCTTTGATTTAAAAAATGTCAAATTATAGTTCCATCCTGTATATTAATGTGTCAGAATTATTTCTGCGTCTCATTCCTACCTCTCTCCCCCTCCTCGTGCCCCATACCCTCCCTCTCTCCCCTCCATGTGTCCCATAGTTCCCTCTCTCCTCCCTCTGTGCCCCGTGCCCCATTTCTCCCTCTCTCCTACCTTCCCTGCCCCGTGTCCCACGCTAAACACAGGGGTCGTGGCTGCGGCCAGGCCCCCTGAAGTGAGGGGCTCGGTCGCAGCTGCGACCCCTGCGATCATGGTAGGTACCCCAGTGAGTGGGCCCCCTATTTGAGAGCCCTGCTGGCTCCTCTTTCACTGTGCAGTAGTGCTTGGGACATATGATGTGAGAGCCCTTCCTCACAGGTACCTCCACCTACTGCTCACTGCCACGAGGAGCCATATTTTTTGAAGCAAAGTGGTAGAAAAATAGGAGTGCCGAAGTGCTTCGGAATTCTGAAAAGTGGCAAAACAGGAGATGAAGGGGAAATTATGGGAATTATAACAGGAATCTAACCCTACATGTGTAAGTGGTTGTGGTTTTTAGTGGTAGGGTTAGGGAATTGCCGAAACAAGACAATTTTTTTGCCCATGCACATCCCTACTATTTACTTTATTGATATTGTGCATTTTATTTCAGATTCCGAGCCCCGGACCTGGCCAGTTTATTGAAATTTTCAGTTTCCGACCCTTTATTTACTTACCTGATCCTAGTGCATTTCCCTGGCACATGACGGTGCTCTATGAGTGGGTGCTAAAGTTCATGTATGGCGAGTGTCGCCCTCGCATTAGGCCCTCCCCATATAAAAGCACTGAATTAATGCTTTCCTATTGGGAATAAGCGGACACTGGATGCCCTCATGCAGAACGTGAGGATGTCCAGTGTCAGTTACTGGACCAAAAGTCCTTTAACATCCAGTAAGCGCCTCCAGTGGATGCCTGCAGCACTAAGTCTGCCTGCAGTGGCTGTCTACCAATGAAAACATTGCAGTTTCTCTGGTGCACCAAGTGCAATTGGGACACTGCACCCACACCACTTCAATGAGCTGAAGTGGTCTGGGTGCCTATAGTTCCACAGCTAGGGATGCCAGACTCGCTTTGCTTTCCTGGATGCAAAATCACGTTGTCATATAGCAGGATGTGAAAGTTCCTGCCCGATAGTATGTACATAGCATATCTTGCTAGAGGGAAGTAAAAATAAATTGTAGCATACGAAGACTACATGCCGGCAGGGCTGTACTATTCAGGCATGAATAAGTGATATTGTGTCTAGGAAAACATGGTGTATCAGGCAACCCTAGTTGGTGGATCTGACAATCTTAAACTCCACATCACAAACAATCCCAAGCATTCTGTTACTCTGTCACTTTCACTTGGATTCAGACTGGAAATCAGGAATGAACACGATTCGGCTATGCACAAGTTAAAATGCAAACTGCTCGTTATCTCATTGAAAGCTATGCCAACAATCGTTGACAAAACTGTAATCATGTTATAACAAACTACTTCATGAGATTACCATAAAGCAAAGCTTCCGCTAGGAACTGGAGTTTGCTTTATAAACCACATAACAAGTACATGCAGATTGATAGGTGTCAAAATAAAGACTAGAGCATTAGCAATTACACAGTTGAGCAGACAGAAGCATGAATAAGATGAAGTACAGCAAGGCAAGATAAGGACATTGCATAATATTTAAGGAATAAAAAATAATAATAATACTTATAATTATTATCGCCAACATATTCCGCAGTGTGATGAGGACCCTGTTTAAAAGAGCTTACAATCTAGAATATCCAAAGTGATTTGTACTCATGTGCCAGGGGCTAGTTCCAGCCCCGACACACATGACTTTGGCAGCACGGAACTCGGTTCTAGGCTGCCCAATGTTAATTCTGTGCATATATTACGTTTGTCAACAGCGCGCACTGCGTGCTCGTGACAGATGTTCTCTGATTATTCCAAAGGAATCTTGTGTCTTCCTTCCCTAACACACTGAATGCAGCCATTCTGCCTCCCTTTCCCCACTACTACCTTTTTTGGGGGGGGGGGGGGGGGGGATCACCCCCCCCACTCCCCATATCCCTCTCTGGCTCAGAGTGCGTGCATGCGCTATCAGCTGGATAATTGGTCCAATCAAAGACTTCTCTAAGAGAAGCCTTTCCTTGGACTGTGCGATGGCAGGTGTGACGTCAGGAGGTGAAAAACAGCTCCTGGTGCTGAATTTCATGAAAGTAAACCTTTGTTTTATTGTTTTTTATATAGCATTTGGCGAGGAGGAAACCTAAATAATATTGTCGAATACATATTTTGAATTTTAAAATATGTCTTTTATTAAAGAGAGGAAATGACACAGGAGAAAAACCTGAAACTAATGACCATATGTATCAAGTGCGCATGTATCAGCATGGATACATCACAGCACCAATCACACAGGCCGGCCCACAGGTACTGTTTGAGTGATTTCTGCCAAGTCCTGGTGCCCCTAGTATAGCGCAAGTGCAGAGAAGGTGGGACAGAACCCTAAAAATTGTGACTGTACCATCAAAATCAGGAGAACTGGGAGGTCTGCCCTCCCCCAGCGCTCTGTGCCACTGTCACCATACTTAGCCATGTACTTGATGGCTCAATAGTGTCAGTCTTTGCTAGTCTCTCTATAAATATATGGTGGGGTGTCAGACTCCATCCATTAACACAAAACAATGTCTGCCACCTCTGGCAATAAAAGAGTTAAAACATATTGAAATATTTCTCGGTATTCAGGACACTGTTTATTCTAATGAGTTACAGTATCCCTGCTGTGATGCAATAAATTATGTTAAAATATGCAATTATTATAATTTGTGGCACAGAAAATGTAAATATATAAAAAAAAAATTAAAAAAGAAAGAAGACGAGTGTACGGGACGAGACCGCAATGACATGAACTGTACCTTGAACTCTGGGATAGCCTGTCAGACACACCGTGCTGGGATTGAGGGAGACATTTTCTAATTGTTGGCAAATTTTGGGGACTGTTGTATTGTCTGTCAGCAATCTTTCTGCCACTTTTCCTGACTCAAAATTGTTCTGTTTCTTTTCTCTCTCTCTCTTTTTTTTAATGCCATTACTATGAAAGAACCCCCCCCCCCCCCCACCCCCTGCCCCCACAAACTTTGAAGAAAACAGTCACATTCTAGAATGCTTTAATATATATGATGGCATTCCAGCAGCACTTTGGCCGAAGTTGAAACTGTAGAACAGAATTCCACTAAGCACATCACATGTAAAATAAAAACTAATTTTATGGAAAAGTAAATCATAAAAACATGCTAAATTACAGCGGAATGGAGGACAGAGAAAATAGCTGAGCAAGTTTGATGCCCGAGGTGCCTCTTTAGCAGCTCTTTTCCTGAGTAAGGGAGCAGTGAGGAGGCACCTTGAGGTCTGAACACTATATTTTTCTGTTCCTGCTTTCTGCTGTCATTTAGTGTGTTTTTATGACGTTTCAATAAAAGAGAGGTTTTTATTTGAGTGGATGTGGTTTCTGGAATTATACACTACAGTTTCAACTTGAGGTCAAGGTGCTGCGGAGACCCAGGCCTTTTTCTCCCGGAGGTGGAGGTCTAAACACTGTTTTTGCTGGGAGGTAATCCATTCATGCTGTTACCAAGTCTAGGTATTTGCACAGGTGTTTCTGTTCCATTTGAACCATTTTCAGCTTTTGTTTAAGTATATTCAGCTCTCAGCAATTATTCATTTAGTTAATAATCCTGTGTGGGGCTCATTCACTGAACTTGGCAATTGCAAAGAAATGATAAAGGAATTTAAAACAAAGAAGGAGGGGGTGCGGGGCTTAGCCAACAAGCAGAGCAGACGCCTGAAAGCTGAGCTCCTGAGTGAATCACCGATTATCGCAGACATTTCGCTAAAACCAGGCCATATATTAAACCGGGAGTCGCCGCCTGCATACAGGGAAACCTGGTGACACGGATGACACTTTTCCCTAGCGTTTAGGTGATCGGGAACACAAGATGGCTGGCTGGGGCCTGCAAGCGACAAAGGCGGGGAGAGACGGCCGCTTTCCCAGCCAACGAACCAGAGAACTGGACCCGCAAGCACACTGTCTCCCCCCCCGGACCGTAGGTGGTTATCCCGGTCACACTTTAAGAGAACACACCCAGGCACTAAACTCAAAGAGAGAAGCAAGCGGGCAGAGACGCGAGGTACGGCCCCGCAAAATGGCCGCTGCCACGTGCGCTCAAAACGAGTAAAAGACCCGACCTTATGACCAAACTAGAAGCTATACTGTCCGCGTTCTGGGCGAAATTGGCGGCCAAGGAGCAACAAGCGGCGGCACACAGGCCACAAGCTCACCCAAGGTACTGCCGACAAACCCCCACCGCAAAGGCACACTCCCTCCCATAGCCAGAGCCAAGAACTGGCGCCAACATGGACAGGGCTCCCGGCGGGCCCGCAAACCCAAACGACTGACTTTGCCACAAACAGAGCGCCGCCAGAACAGCCACTCAGCACACTCACACTCACAACCCTGGCAAGCAAAAGGGACCCTTCGGGCTCTTCACCCAACCCAGCAACGGAAATCGACAGAATCCAAGAGACTCAAGTGGCGCACTCCACACCTCCTCCGATTACCCCACACAGTCTCTACCCTTCCCTCAGCCATGCTGCCAGACTTTCCTGCAACACAAGAGACCGTACGGCTGAACACTCCAATGGGCACCATAATGACCAACCCTCGAAACAGAGATAGCACACTCCGGGGCCACAAAAGAAAGAACGAGGGTGACAAGGTCCGAGGTGTACTAATGCTGGGTATCGGTTAAAACACCCATTACACTGCCATAACGGGGTATTTATAGCACGGACAGCCCCGAGCTCTCTTACCAGCTAAATACCCAACCTCAGTTGTCTAAGACCTACTCCCTATAGACAAGGCTCCCATACCAGCATTTACCTGCTAGTATAATGTTACTCATGTTGAACCCTGCGTCTAGCGATCTAATACTTAGTTAATTAACATCACAGCAGGGCATTGATAAGCTTAGAGAGAATAGAAACGTGAATACACAACGTAGGCAAACTTTAGCAATATTAAATGCTGTATAACGTATCCTAGCTTAACTCTTATATGTATTATCTCAATTAGCTACTGCTATACTGCAAACCGTGCTTTTACACTAAGACTACGATAACATAGCAGAATAGAATCGATAACTAACAGTTATTATAGCCCATTGTATTTAGTTACCGGTAATCTTATTTCATCATTATATCTGTTTAGTCAAGCATGATTAAAAAACATAAAATTGTGCGAATTCTCATGCCACTGTCAAACTGTCTTGAACCCTGTTATACGCTGTTGTGGCGACTGTTAAATATACTGTAATCATCTGCACATCAAAATTAAAGAATAAAAAAAAAAGAAAAAGAAAAAATGGGTGGGGTCAGACAATGTCCCTGGTACATACCATACTGGCTCCATACCTGCAGGTGGGGGTCACAGTGTCCCTGGTACATGACATACTGGCTCCATACCTGCAGGTGGGGGTCACAGTGTCCCTGGTACATGCCATACTGGCTCCATACCTGCAGGTGGGGGTCACAGTGTCCCTGGTAAATGCCATACTGGCTCCATACCGGGGGGGGGGTCACAGTGTCCCTGGTACATGCCATACTGGCTCCATACCTGGGGGGGGGGGGGTCACAGTGTCCCTGGTACATGCCATACTGGCTCCATACCTGGGGGGGGGGGTCACAGTGTCCCTGGTACATGCCATACTGGCTCCATACCTGGGGGGGGGTCACAATGTCCCTGGTACATGCCATACAGGCTCCATACCTGCGGGGGTGGTTCACAATGTCCCTCGTACATGCCATACTGGCTCCATACCTGCAGGGGGGGTCACAATGTCCCTGGTACATGCCATACTGGCTCCATACCTGCAGGTGGGGGTCACAGTGTCCCTGGTACATGCCATACTGGCTCCATACCTGCAGGTGGGGGTCACAGTGTCCCTGGTACATGCCATACTGGCTCCATACCTGCAGGTGGGGGTCACAGTGTCTCTGGTACATGCCATACTGGCTCCATACCTGCAGGTGGGGGTCACAGTGTCCCTGGTAAATGCCATACTGGCTCCATACCGGGGGGGGGGGGGTCACAGTGTCCCTGGTACATGCCATACTGGCTCCATACCTGGGGGGGGGGGGGGGGTCGCAGTGTCCCTGGTACATGCCATACTGGCTCCATACCTGGGGGGGGGGGGGGGGGTCACAGTGTCCCTGGTACATGCCATACTGGCTCCATACCTGGGGGGGGGGTCACAATGTCCCTGGTACATGCCATACAGGCTCCATACCTGCGGGGGTGGGTCACAATGTCCCTGGTACATGCCATACTGGCTCCATACCTGCAGGTGGGGGTCACAGTGTCCCTGGTACATGCCATACTGGCTCCATACCTGCAGGTGGGGGTCACAGTGTCCCTGGTACATGCCATACTGGCTCCATACCTGCAGGTGGGGGTCACAGTGTCCCTGGTAAATGCCATACTGGCTCCATACCGGGGGGGGGGGGGGGTCACAGTGTCCCTGGTACATGCCATACTGGCTCCATACCTGGAGGGGTCACAGTGTCCCTGGTACATGCCATACTGGCTCCATACCTGGGGGGGTCACAGTGTCCCTGGTAAATGCCATACTGGCTCCATACCTGCAGGGAGAGGGGGGGGGGGGGGGGGGTCACAATGTCCCTGTTATTGGAATTGGTCTCCACAATGGCTGCCCCCAGAGCGGATGTCTGCTTGGTGTTTTGAACTCAGTAATCTTTCTCAAGCCCCGCCCTCGAGGCTCCAACATGTTGTTAGATTAGTAATTAGCTCACCGTGGAGAACCTGGTATCCTGAGAGCTGTATAGGTTACTTGGTCACGGCAGCCCCTGTATACCCAGAGAGCAATGTGCTGCAGCCCCTGTATACCCAGAGAGCAATGTGCTGCAGCCCCTGTATACCCAGAGAGCAATGTGCTGCAGCCCCTGTATACCCAGAGAGCAATGTGCTGCAGCCCCTGTATACCCAGAGAGCAATGTGCTGCAGCCCCTGTATACCCAGAGAGCAATGTGCTGCAGCCCCTGTATACCCAGAGAGCAATGTGCTGCAGCCCCTGTATACCCAGAGAGCAATGTGCTGCAGCCCCTGTATACCCAGAGAGCAATGTGCTGCAGCTCCTGTATACCCAGAGAGCAATGTGCTGCAGCCCCTGTATACCCAGAGAGCAATGTGCTGCAGCCCCTGTATACCCAGAGAGCAATGTGCTGCAGCCCCTGTATACCCAGAGAGCAATGTGCTGCAGCCCCTGTATACCCAGAGAGCAATGTGCTGCAGCCCCTGTATACCCAGAGAGCAATGTGCTGCAGCCCCTGTATACCCAGAGAGCAATGTGCTGCAGCCCCTGTATACCCAGAGAGCAATGTGCTGCAGCCCCTGTATACCCAGAGAGCAATGTGCTGCAGCCCCTGTATACCCAGAGAGCAATGTGCTGCAGCCCCTGTATACCCAGAGAGCAATGTGCTGCAGCTCCTGTATACCCAGAGAGCAATGTGCTGCAGCCCCTGTATACCCAGAGAGCAATGTGCTGCAGCCCCTGTATACCCAGAGAGCAATGTGCTGCAGCCCCTGTATACCCAGAGAGCAATGTGCTGCAGCCCCTGTATACCCAGAGAGCAATGTGCTGCAGCCCCTGTATACCCAGAGAGCAATGTGCTGCAGCCCCTGTATACCCAGAGTGAGGTAAATATAATGTATTATTGGTGGACACTTTATATATAACGTGAGGTGAATATAATGTATTATTGGTGGACACTTTATATATAGCGTGAGGTGAATATAATGTATTATTGGTGGATACTTTATATATAACGTGAGGTGAATATAATGTATTATTGGTGGACACTTTATATATAACGTGAGGTACATATAATGTATTATTAGTGGATACTTTATATATAACGTGAGGTGAATATAATGTATTATTGGTGGACACTTTATATATAACGTGAGGTACATATAATGTATTATTGGTGGATACTTTATATATAACGTGAGGTGAATATAATGTATTATTGGTGGACACTTTATATATAGCGTGAGGTACATATAATGTATTATTGGTGGATACTTTATATATAACGTGAGGTGAATATAATGTATTATTGGTGGACACTTTTTATATATAGCATGAGGTGAATATAATGTATTATTGGTGGACACTTTATATATAGCGTGAGGTGAATATAATGTATTATTGGTGGATACTTTATATATAACGTGAGGTGAATATAATGTATTATTGGTGGACACTTTATATATAACGTGAGGTACATATAATGTATTATTGGTGGATACTTTATATATAACGTGAGGTGAATATAATGTATTATTGGTGGACACTTTATATATAACGTGAGGTAAATATAATGCATTATTGGTGGATACTTTATATATAACGTGAGGTGAATATAATGTATTATTGGTGGACACTTTATATATAACGTGAGGTAAATATAATGTATTATTGGTGGATACTTTATATATAACGTGAGGTGAATATAATGTATTATTTGTGGACACTTTATATATAGCGTGAGGTGAATATAATGTATTATTGGTGGACACAATATATATATAGCGTGAGGTATATAATGTATTATTGGTGGACACTTTATATATAACGTGAGGTGAATATAATGTATTATTGGTGGACACTTTATATATAACGTGAGGTACATATAATGTATTATTGGTGGATACTTTATATATAACGTGAGGTGAATATAATGTATTATTGGTGGATACTTTATATATAACGTGAGGTGAATATAATGTATTATTGGTGGACACTTTATATATAACGTGAGGTAAATATAATGTATTATTGGTGGATACTTTATATATAACGTGAGGTGAATATAATGTATTATTGGTGGACACTTTATATATAACGTGAGGTGAATATAATGTATTATTGGTGGACACTTTATATATAACGTGAGGTAAATATAATGCATTATTGGTGGACACTTTATATATAACGTGAGGTAAATATAATGTATTATTGGTGGATACTTTATATATAACGTGAGGTGAATATAATGTATTATTTGTGTACACTTTATATATAGCGTGAGGTGAATATAATGTATTATTGGTGGACACAATATATATATAGCGTGAGGTAAATATAATGTATTATTGGTGGACACTTTATATATAACGTGAGGTGAATATAATGTATTATTGGTGGACACTTTATATATAACGTGAGGTGAATATAATGTATTATTGGTGGACACTTTATATATAACGTGAGGTGAATATAATGTATTATTGGTGGACACTTTATATATAACGTGAGGTACATATAATGTATTATTGGTGGATACTTTATATATAACGTGAGGTGAATATAATGTATTATTGGTGGACACTTTATATATAACGTGAGGTAAATATAATGTATTATTGGTGGATACTTTATATATAACGTGAGGTGAATATAATGTATTATTTGTGGACACTTTATATATAGCGTGAGGTGAATATAATGTATTATTGGTGGACACAATATATATATAGCGTGAGGTATATAATGTATTATTGGTGGACACTTTATATATAACGTGAGGTGAATATAATGTATTATTGGTGGACACTTTATATATAACGTGAGGTACATATAATGTATTATTGGTGGATACTTTATATATAACGTGAGGTGAATATAATGTATTATTGGTGGATACTTTATATATAACGTGAGGTGAATATAATGTATTATTGGTGGACACTTTATATATAACGTGAGGTAAATATAATGTATTATTGGTGGATACTTTATATATAACGTGAGGTGAATATAATGTATTATTGGTGGACACTTTATATATAACGTGAGGTGAATATAATGTATTATTGGTGGACACTTTATATATAACGTGAGGTAAATATAATGCATTATTGGTGGACACTTTATATATAACGTGAGGTAAATATAATGTATTATTGGTGGATACTTTATATATAACGTGAGGTGAATATAATGTATTATTTGTGTACACTTTATATATAGCGTGAGGTGAATATAATGTATTATTGGTGGACACAATATATATATAGCGTGAGGTAAATATAATGTATTATTGGTGGACACTTTATATATAACGTGAGGTGAATATAATGTATTATTGGTGGACACTTTATATATAACGTGAGGTGAATATAATGTATTATTGGTGGACACTTTATATATAACGTGAGGTGAATATAATGTATTATTGGTGGACACTTTATATATAACGTGAGGTACATATAATGTATTATTGGTGGATACTTTATATATAACGTGAGGTGAATATAATGTATTATTGGTGGACACTTTATATATAACGTGAGGTACATATAATGTATTATTGGTGGATACTTTATATATAACGTGAGGTGAATATAATGTATTATTGGTGGACACTTTATATATAACGTGAGGTAAATATAATGTATTATTGGTGGATACTTTATATATAACGTGAGGTGAATATAATGTATTATTGGTGGACACTTTATATATAACGTGAGGTGAATATAATGTATTATTGGTGGACACTTTATATATAACGTGAGGTAAATATAATGCATTATTGGTGGATACTTTATATATAACGTGAGGTGAATATAATGTATTATTGGTGGACACTTTATATATAACGTGAGGTGAATATAATGTATTATTGGTGGACACTTTATATATAACGTGAGGTGAATATAATGTATTATTGGTGGACACTTTATATATAACGTGAGGTGAATATAATGTATTATTGGTGGACACTTTATATATAACGTGAGGTACATATAATGTATTATTGGTGGATACTTTATATATAGCGTGAGGTAAATATAATGTATTATTGGTGGACACTTTATATATTACGTGAGGTGAATATAATGTATTATTGGTGGACACTTTATATATAGCGTGAGGTAAATATAATGTATTATTGGTGGACACTTTTTATATATAGCGTGAGGTAAATATAATGCATTATTGGTGGACACTTTATATATTACGTGAGGTAAATATAATGTATTATTGGTGGACACTTTTTATATATAGCGTGAGGTAAATATAATGTATTATTGGTGGATACTTTATATATAACGTGAGGTGAATATAATGTATTATTGGTGGACACTTTATATATAACGTGAGGTGAATATAATGTATTATTGGTGGACACTTTATATATAACGTGAGGTGAATATAATGTATTATTGGTGGACACTTTATATATAACGTGAGGTGAATATAATGTATTATTGGTGGACACTTTATATATAACGTGAGGTGAATATAATGTATTATTGGTGGACACTTTATATATAACGTGAGGTACATATAATGTATTATTGGTGGATACTTTATATATAACGTGAGGTGAATATAATGTATATTGGTGGACACTTTATATATAACGTGAGGTACATATAATGTATTATTGGTGGATACTTTATATATAGCGTGAGGTAAATATAATGTATTATTGGTGGACACTTTATATATTACGTGAGGTGAATATAATGTATTATTGGTGGACACTTTATATATAGCGTGAGGTAAATATAATGTATTATTGGTGGACACTTTTTATATATAGCGTGAGGTAAATATAATGTATTATTGGTGGACACTTTTTATATATAACGTGAGGTAAATATAATGTATTATTGGTGGACACTTTATATATAGCGTGAGGTAAATATAATGCATTATTGGTGGACACTTTTTATATATAGCGTGAGGTAAATATAATGTATTATTGGTGGACATTTTATATATAGCGTGAGGTAAATATAATGTATTATTGGTGGACACTTTTTATATATAGCGTGAGGTAAATATAATGTATTATTGGTGGACACTTTATATATAACGTGAGGTAAATATAATGTATTATTGGTGGACACTTTTTATATATAGCGTGAGGTAAATATAATGTATTATTGGTGGACATTTTATATATAACGTGAGGTAAATATAATGTATTATTGGTGGACACTTTATATATAGCGTGAGGTAAATATAATGTATTATTGGTGGACACTTTTTATATATAGCGTGAGGTAAATATAATGTATTATTGGTGGACACTTTTTATATATAACGTGAGGTAAATATAATGTATTATTGGTGGACACTTTTTATATATAGCGTGAGGTAAATATAATGTATTATTGGTGGACACTTTTTATATATAACGTGAGGTGAATATAATGTATTATTGGTGGACACTTTATATATAACGTGAGGTACATATAATGTATTATTGGTGGACACTTTTTATATATAGCGTGAGGTAAATATAATGTATTATTGGTGGACATTTTATATATAACGTGAGGTAAATATAATGTATTATTGGTGGACACTTTTTATATATAGCGTGAGGTAAATATAATGCATTATTGGTGGACACTTTATATATTACGTGAGGTAAATATAATGTATTATTGGTGGACACTTTATATATAGCGTGAGGTAAATATAATGCATTATTGGTGGACACTTTATATATAACGTGAGGTAAATATAATGTATTATTGGTGGACACTTTATATATAACGTGAGGTAAATATAATGTATTATTGGTGGACACTTTATATATAGCGTGAGGTAAATATAATGTATTATTGGTGGACACTTTATATATAACGTGAGGTAAATATAATGCATTATTGGTGGACACTTTATATATAACGTGAGGTAAATATAATGCATTATTGGTGGACACTTTATATATAACGTGAGGTAAATATAATATATGGGAGACAGCCAGTGGAGTAGACTTGGTGCTGCAATGTAGACATTTCAGTTTCTCTGGAACGGCATTGTTTAACATTGCAGCACGAAGTGCAATAGTGACCCTGTACCCAGACCACTTCAATTAGCTGGCACTGGGTTGAAAATGTTTGTAAGGTGTGTATATTTTTCTATTAGAATTGAACATCATTAAAATTTATATTTTAGGTTGCTGGATTCAGAGATCATTCTGTTTTTTGGGCAATGCCTTTGCAAAACATGGCACAGTTTGCATTGACCAAAGCACAGACTGATCTCTAAATTCAGCAACCTAAAATATCAGTGTCCACTGTCTCACCCTTTTTACCTGCCTTAGCTAGAGGGTTTGTAACATTTCTTTGATCTGTCCATTCCTTTGCGAGGATTCTTCCCAGATTATGACAAAAAAAGTATTATTGGAGGATTCAATTCTAGGGTTTGTTGCACCTCTTTCGGTATAATTAGTCTGGTCTAGGGGTTTCCTCATCCACATCTCCATCAATTTGCTCATATGAGAGGCAGGAACCCCATCAGAGAACCGAGGATGTTTGATGTGGACAGGGTGTAAAAAGGGATTTCCCTCTGAATCCGATATAACGGATTCTGTAGTATCCGCATTAGAAAATTTATTAGAGTTTTCAGACGCTGAACTAACTTCTTAGGAGATGGATTTAGAATCATCCAAATCTGAATCACTTGAGGAAGTGTTGAAGGAAACTGTCTTCCTTCTTAACATGGCCTTCCATGCTTGTTTTTCAAGTAGTGTAGTGTAGTGGTGTAGTGTCTTGCTGGGACCTTATACTAATTTTCTCTTCTGGTCAAGCAGTTTTTAGCACACTTTTGGGAGTCTGTAACATCATTGAAGCAATGCATCCTTTCCTGGGTGACTATAATGTCCCTTAATAGTTTAAATTCATTGTGGATTCGGGACACTTTTCACCATAGTGAGTATTGCATTCCTGACTCTTCTTCCACTAAAAGTGCCCCAAGCAGCTCCAAAATATATTATCTCACAGTTTGCCATAATAGCTACTGTGATGCTATGGCACACTAGAGATAGAGATTTTAATAAAATGTTATACCCAACAAAAACAACAAACCATCAACTGTGGGCGGGGAGAGAATAAAACCTTTCCAGGAATACAGGTGTCTGGTAGTTATCAGTATTTATTAATGTTGCATTAAATTAGAAGTTACTGATAAAAATAGCAATTAATAAAATAATTCAATACCCAAGGGGGATTAATCTGCTCTCCAGAACACATGTGACAATCTTATCCTTAATACAATAACTGAGATACTGCTAGATTGTCCACTTGTTTATAGTGAATTTGTAGTCAAGCCATATTGTTAAAGTGCCCTATTACCATGACAACTTTATCAAAACCCTTACAGACCAAGACTCTCCATCTCGGGGGTGAAGTACATTATCCTTGTGAGGCTGATTTGGTTGACATTTGCCGCTCATTTTCTAAGAAATCAAAGTCAAGTTACAATTACAACCATCACAGACAGACTGATTGTACCCAGCCTCCAATGGAAAGGAACTTTGCGGCACTGTGAAGGGAAGATTATCTTTGGAAGTCCCCAGAGAGCTGCAATTATTCACATATTGCCTGAGATTTCTCCTTCAACTGCAAATGAATTCCTTTCGGAATTGAACTGTCATTATCTATATGCATAAAGAAATTCCAGGGCCAGGAGAAGAAGTAAGTAAACAGAAAACATTTTACCTTATCCAGTTTTAGAAACTGAAATCCACATTTGTATCTGCTTTAAAAAACAAAAACAAAAACAAAAAATATATATATATATATTGTAAAGCGCTACGGAATCTATTGGCGCTATATAAATGGCAATAATAATAATAAATAATATATATATATATATATATATATATATATATATATATATATATACATGAGACTTTAGTTTTTTTTTTATCAAACTTGATAAGTATTCACTTCTTTCACTTACCTTGGTGATAAGTAGAGGCACTTGAGGTTTTGCTAAGGGGACACTGCAGGCACCAAGACCACTTCATCTCATTGGAGTGCTCTGAGCGCAGTGTCACTGCCACCTTAACCCTGCAGCTGAATACATTGCAGCTTTAGAGAAACTGCAAAATCTTCATTGCTGAGTTAAGACTGCCTCTAGTGGCCGTCTCCCACTAAAGGCGCTTCCTGCTGTGTGAAACAACATCCTCATGCAAAGTCCAGCAGGTCTGGGAAGTGCCCCCTCAGGCAACCCATGGTAAGAAATTTGTTTGTGTCAAAATCTACAAAGGAACTCAGAACCCGAGACCCTGCCCTGACCACATCGTGAATGGATATGTGCTGGATCCGTCCTGGAACTCAGGATTCCGGAGCAGAGGCAGGTGTAGGGAGCATAGTGGGCTTGCCCCCAAGCTGGCCCGAGCCATCTTCCAGGCCTTAATCGTGACAGCCAAGAGAGGGTTTGAGAGAATATCATCTGAAAGTAGGTTGTGTGGTTTGTGCAAAAGTACTGGCAGGGAATACGGCTGCATCAGAAAGGAGTCCACGGCTAGATCTGAGTATTGTGACTTTCTATTCGGTATCAGCACAGTACGTGCTTGGTTAAGGGAATCTATTGAGAATCCCTTCAGATATATTTGGTCAAAAAGGCTTTAAGGGTGGGGCTGATTTGGTGTTGTAGCGTTTTATAATATTCAGTGTTATATCCATCCGGGCCTGGAGCTTTACCTGATTTAAGAGAAGTGATAGCTATATGAATTTCTTTTTCAGTGATCGGGGCGCCAAGTAGTTCCTGGGAGTCCTCTTCTATGTGGAGTAGGTTCAGATTTTTTAGGAAAGCTATACCCAGACCATGCTGATCAGTCAGGGCTATTGATATTTTTTTGAAATAGTCATGAAAGGCTTTATTAATTGCTGCATGAGCAGTGAGTCGGACTCCCTCCGGTGAATTAATTGCCGTTATTGGCTTGAACCTGGTTTTAGGGTTGGCCATGGTTCACCCAGACCTTCTCCCCCCCATCTGAAGAAGTGTTGTGTTTGAAAGTCTAATTTTGATTGGGCGTTATTAGTTATGTAAGTGTTTAGGGTGGATTTAGTGTCAAGGTAGGTTTGTTTACGTCAGATGGATTAGCTAAATATCTTGTGTGAGCTTGTTTGAGGTCTGTTTCTAGGACAGCGTAGTCCTTCTGCCATTTTTTCTTTGCAGATGAAGTATAGGAAATGATCTGTCCCCTCATGACTGCCTTGGAAGTCTCCCAGAGTAATTTTGGCTCTTCCACATGTTCCAGATTGTCATCCAGAAAGTTTACCCAATGGGTCTGTAAGTGAGATCTGCACTGAAGTGCCAGTGTCTAGTGTGTGGAGGAGTTGGAGGGGTGGATACCGCCATTGTGATAGGTGCGTAATCAGATATCACGATTGATTCAATGGTTGTTTTTGATATATATGGTAGGAGTGTCGGTGTCACTAAAAACATATCTATTCTAGAGAAGGAATTGTGTAATTGTGTACCAGGGAATGGAAGGTGTAGTCCCTTTCACTGCCATGGAGTATCCTCCAAGGATCATGTAAATTATAGGTGGACACGATTTGGGAGAGACTGCGGCCCCCCCCCCCCCCCCCCCGACTATCACTTGAACTATATCTATTTGAGCAAGCAGGGTCAGAAGTTTTGTAAAGAAAGGGCCCGGGGAAGAGTTAGGGGCATAAACATTCACAATGCAGTAACAAGTTAAGTTGACAGTAAGACATAATATAACATATCGACCCTCCGGGTCAACCTCGCAGCTGTGTATTGCGTATTGAAGGCTGGAATGCAACAGGATTGCCACCCCACGTGTTCTGGATTTATATTTAGCTGTAATACAGAACTGGATCCAGGGAGCTTTAACCCCTTAAGGACACACGACATGTGTGACATGTCATGATTCCCTTTTATTCCAGAAGTTTGGTCCTTAAGGGGTTAAGCTGCGTGCCAGCCGATTGTGACCAATGAGTCTCCTGTAGAAGGGTAACATGTGGCTGCTGTTTAGTTAAATATGTAAAAATCTTCTTTCTCTTTATGGGCGTTGTAACGGATCGACGGGCACCCTGACTGGATGCTCCTAGCACTTCCTGAGGGCTCCAAGCACTCTAGCAGACACCACAACCACCGAACCGGAGAAGCATACGAATGCTCTCAAACATATGAATGCTGTAAACCACTGAACAGGAAAAGCATACAATCAGCTTACACTCCTGGCAATCAGCATACAATCCAATTCCCCCAATAACGAGACGACACTTTGTTTTGAGGGTCAAGCAGAACTGACTGTACTGGCACATACAGCCTCTTTTATTCACAATCCACAAACATAGTACTGCCCACAGGGTTTTGAAATACAACCAATCAATCCGTACAATACACACAGACACTCTCACACAAAATCCTCCCCTCTGCCTGTGATATGATTACTGAACACAATGGGTCATATAATTATCACAGGCAGAGAAATACAGTTTCTACAAAATATTAACTACCAAAATATACATGCCATTCACATAAAACATAAATTTTCAGAATCCGCATGCTTGAAATATACACATACTCAAAAATCAGGGCAATCGGTTCAGGGGTTAAAAAGTTAAGGGAAAGTCCTATTTGACCAAATTAAGCATTGCTTTTCTGCCCAAAACCAGTTCCACAGAGTTTTCTATCCTGGAGATAATTGGGAAGTTATCCAATTCTCTCCAAGGACAGAGGCAAAACTCCATTAGCCACATGGTAGCAACATATAATAAAATACAATATGCCCAAATACTGTATTTTTAAAGGGCTAAATCTCCCAGGGGCCATAGTCAGCAGGCAGGAGGCGGGCAAACAGGCTTCTCCAATGCCCAGTGGCGAGGTTGGTTTCGCCACAGGCGTGTTTACCCCTTTTACATTCCAGGCGAGGAATTTGATAGAAGTATAGAAAGTTCTTGGATGAGAAGACATTGGTGTCTTAGCCTATACCTCGGCGGGGAAGGTGGTATAGCTGTGATTGGTAGCATAGAAGGGGACTCCGTCCATCCCAGCCCAAGCGGACGGAAAATCCCAGAGTCAGAGGTAAGCAAGGAGTCCAGCGGATCCAGTACGTAGAAGGCCAAGTGGCCCAAACTATATACAGATGGGTAAACCAAATAACATTTAGAGATAAAGGTTCATCTCTCCTCCCTACGTGGTGAGGATCCGGCTGAGGAGTTTGGTGAAGGTGCCCCCCAATCCAGGAGAACATTCTGGAGAAAGATGGTGGCCTCTGATACTGAAGATGTAGGTAAAGTATGATTTGCAATTCTTAAGCGCAGAGTGGCAGGGTAACACAGAGCAAATCTTATGCCTTTCTTGTGTAACGCTGAGCAGATGGGAGTAAAGGCTCGTCTCCGCTGTGTGACTTGTACAGAGTAATCTTTGAAGATTAGAATTTTTTTGTCTTGATAGGTGAGTCAGGAAAGTTGTTTATAAGCTGTAAGGATACGAACTGTATCATTGAAGTTTAGAAATGTTGCTATTATTGGTTGTGATTTAGTGGCGTCATTGGGCCTATTGGGCCATAATCTGTGTGCTCGTTCGATAACGATGGGAGTGGATGCAGAGATACTGAGTTGTAGGGTATCCTTTAGCCAGCCTTGAAGAGTGGGGATAATGTCAGCCGAATTTAGCGATTTCAGGGAAGCCCACAAACATTAGCTTGTTTCTCCTACTCCTGTTTTCGAGATAATTTAATTTGTCCTGTAGAGATGTTACAGTATTGTGTTGTCGTCGTATAGTCGATTGTAATTGGTGCAGTTCGTCTTCAGTTGCGCTTTGTCTGGTTTGCAATAGAGTAATTTGAGTAGAGTGGGATTGGAGTAAATGGACTTCATTATCAATGGATTCTTTAATGTCCTTGAATTGTGAGTCAAAGATCGGTTTGAGGCGATTTGACACCTCACAGGCTATTTCTGAGGCTTGCTGTGAGATGAGAGTAGATGCTGTAGGGGGTCCTCATCCGGATCAGAGCCAGCAGGGAAAAGGGCCGGTGTAGGTGGGGGTGTGGTTTCCCTTGGATGTTTCTTGGCAGGTCTTTGTGGTTTGTTGTCGTTTAGAGGAGGATTTATCCATGACGTGGAGAGGGAGGGAAGTTCTAGTAGTTGGCAAAGAGAAAAAAAAACAACAAAAAACGAAAAAAGCTTCTTGTGAGCTGAACCTGTTTTCTGATGAGCTGTTAGCGTAGGTTTTTTTTTGGGTGTCCAGACGTGGCTATGGGGAAGATATGCGAGGGCCCCTGCACGTAGAGATTTTAGTCGTTTGTAAGGGAACTTGACACGGTGAAGGTATCCGGGGTTTTGCAGTGTTTCAGGGTGCAGTAGAGGTCTACAGGTTAGATAGATATAGCAAGGGATAACCTGTAGAGGTGTCCAGGGTTTTGCCGTGACTCAGGGCGTGGTGGGGGTCTACTGGTTAAGTACAGCAAGGGATAACTTGCAACCACAGGTGTACACCCCCTACCAGGGGGAGGAAAAAAAACAAAACAAAAAAACTTTCTCTCTCCTTCTCCTTCTCTTCAAATTGGAAAAAAGAATAATAAAGTCAACCAAGGTATGTACAATCTATGAGGGCCTGTAGGTATAGAAACACCACTAGTTATGAGAGGCGTTACTGTCAGACCTCAGTGCTGCATAGCTGTGGTCATTTGGCAATGAGGTGAGAGATAGTGGTGACAGGGTAGAGTTTGTCAGGAGTCTGATTGATAGGCACTGATTATGAGTGAGATGACAGTTCCTTATCATAGCACAGGCTTGCATTAGAACCAGTAGGCAGGTCTGTAATTATATTGCAGCTAGAAAGAGTGGAAAGGAGACGAAAAAAAAATAAAAATAAAAAACTCAACAAAGGTGTATATACACATGAAGCAGCTGTGTGGCAGCCTGAATTCAGAGTGGGGGCCATGTGTGTGGGGTTATTAACCTGCCTTGTATGGCCTAGGGAGTTTGCCAGGCCTGATGTCCTATGCAGGTTTGGGGCACAGCCTTAATTGTAGGATCCTGTACCTGACGCGGTATACACCGCAGGCATCTTTCCTCCGCAGACGTCGGGAGCCTTCAGTGAGCCTCTGCTCTGTACAGAGAAGCAGTGATGTCCAGCAGCTGCGTCTAGGTAATGGTGGCCCGTCTCACGGGCCTTGACTTTCGGTTTTCTCTCTCTGATGGAGAGGCAAGCAGACCACCACGATCCCCAAATGGAGTCCGGTCGGTCTGCAGCAATGCGGGAAAGCGGACACTGTGCCCAAGGCAGCCCCACACAGCCAAAGAGCGCCAGATGGAGATGGATGTCATTTTCTCGAGCGGAGGTGCGATAAAACGCACCCAGCTAATATGGCGGCGGAACCGGAAGCCAAAAATACATTTTACAATTTTATTTATAGAGTAATCCGACTGAAGTGCCTGAGGGATATTTTTAACTGGAATGTGGCATACTGAGATCTACATTACTAATCTGATTTGGATGCCCCTGAGGAGGTCTATGCAGACAGACAAAATGCGTAGGGCAGAGACTCTGATTAACCCCTTAAGGACACATGACATGTGTGACATGTCATGATTCCCTTTTATTCCAGAAGTTTGGTCCTTAAGGGGTTAAAGTGGGTTTTAAAAAAAAATAAAAATTATTAATACCTTTATTGTTTCATGCATTTTGTGTTGACTGTTTTTGGTTTGGTCCTGGATGAAAGCTGCTGACGGTTATTCTCCACCATCACCTACAGCTTATGTTTGATGTGCCTTTTATTTACTGGTATCTTGTAAGTGCAACTATTATTAAAATTTGTAATTTTATATAACAGTTTTGTACTATATGTTTGTTGCGTTACTACCATTACATGGAGTTGGGAACTGGAAAAAAGAAGATTGCTATACACCAAGAGTGGTGTTCTGCCTAATATCAATCTACACTTGTCAGTGCAATAGCCCATTAAGTTTGGTCTGGTATTCTAATTCACTATATTGCACATTTTTACTGTGTTTTATTCATTGTAATGAAGTTATCTGAATGCCAGTAATGCCCCTTTAGAGAGAATAAAGTAATGGCAAAATAAAAACAACCCAGTTGCATTTTTCCAGGATATATATATATATATATTACATTTTGTACATATTGTATATTAATATTGTTTTTGTATTTTATTGTACACTAACTGTAACAATGCAATGATTTGTGAACCCAGGACATACTTGAAAACGAGAGAAATCTCAATGTATCTTTCCTGGTAAAATATTTTATAAATAAATAATATGTGTGTGTATGTATGTATGTATGTATGTAAAAAAAACAACATACAAAAAAAAGGGTTATGGCCACTATCAAACCTATAGGCACGTTCTCTGGCAGTGAAATCTGCAAGCTGGTACATTGTTTAATATATAATTTTACATACATCCTAAAATCTGGGATTGAGATCAGCCTCTTCTTTAACTCACATGTGGAATGGGTCCTAAAATATCAACCCCCCTTAATAATTTGCCAAAGGAATGCATCTCCTTATTACGAATGAGGCATCTGTGTGATTGTCGGGCCTTTTCTAACTGATCATGTTGTTTCATTACTTTTTCATTGACTGCAACATAATTATCTTAATAAAGATGATAAATTACTTTGTTCATAAAGAAACCCTATCACAGCTAATTTGCAGCACATGTAGTGTTGCATTAGGATGTATTAATCCCACTCAGTTTGTGAATGGTAATCTTATAGAAATAACTTTGCTTTGATCAATTACTTTTAGTGATATCTTGGCTACAAATGAAATATAATGTGGACAAATATTTATTCTTAGCTACAGTATGTACTTTTTGTGAACCAAACCAAAAGCATAGCAGTGATTTTGTATGCAAATAATTTGAAACAACATTATTGGGGGTGTAAACTGTATAGTATGCATTTCATTTTTTTTTCTTTTTTTTTTTGTGTTTCCTCCTTGAATAATATTAAAACCATGTCTCCTGAATAAAATATGATCATGTTAGCAATTCTGTGACATTGCTGCCAAATGCTCTGTAGTTTACACCCTGGGCTGAGATAAACTCCCTTGTATTTCAATGCAGCTCTTGGCTCTGTGCTTGACAAACAGAGGTAGTGGACCGTAAACTAAACAAGTAGATTTTGCACATGCTGACATGATGGGACTGTTATGTGTGTTCCATAAGAGGAATATTATCTGGAATCATGTCAAATGGCTGAACTACTATTTGATCTGTCTGTTATTATGTCATTCGTCCTTGATATTTGTTGATATTAATAAGTACAATACTGGTGATTGCTTTGATCCGTTAAAGGGGTGACTTTCTTGCAAACCTGTATACTTGATTGAAAGCAATTTAACTCTTCAGTGATTAAATAGGAGTAAATCACAAAGTGTGACAGTAAACAGGAGGGGTGGTAGGGTACAGCTTGAAGCTTCCATCATGATATCTCAATTAGAATTTTCTGGTTAAACTGCCTGCAGTGTGGTGTTCTTTTGGGCTTTGTTTTTCTATTTTTTTCCCCATCTTATTAAAATTTCTGTGACATTGCGGTCACGCGCTCAACTTTTTATATCGTGGATAAAAAGGCATGCTTCTGTGTTTTCTACATCTCTGCTTTTCTCCATCTATAAATTCTCTCTCAATGCACTATGGACTCCAGTGTTTATCCAGTGACCTTGCACAGGAAGCTAGTACACATGCACACAATCTACGACACATGTGCAGGAACCTTCTCATTAAAACTTTGATGGAGATATCATCATTTTTGATTATGTGAACGTCCTCAAACACTTGGCACACGAGGCTGCCAGTTTAGTTGGCAGACGAAGATGATATTGAGGGTATCAGTTTGAATCAAGTACAGACACAATCCGTGTGCAAGCAACAGCCTTATGCATTGACATTAACATGAATAGTTATTTACCTATCCTAGAAATCAAAGTGAGAGCAGTCCATTTCATTGTTAAATTTCCCCCCTTCATAATATTGTAAAGCGCTGTAGAATAATTGAGCACTATATAAATACCGATAATACTAATAGTCACCTATACCACTCATCTCAATGAAGTGGTCTGGGTGTAGTGACCCTGTCCTTTAATCTCTGAAATGTAAAATATTGCAGTTTTTTAAAAGAAACTGTAATGTTTAGATTGTACGGTAAAGTTCACCTCTAGTCTCTGTTATTATGACAGCCTATAGAAGCACTTTCATGGCACTGACAGAGTAAAACTGTTATGTGACGCAGAAGTCCCAATAGAAAAGCACTGATTCGGGGGGCGGAGCCTGGAGCTGAACCTGAACGGACGCATTTACAGAGAGCTCCGAACAATCGACGAAAACCCGCCTCAATCCGAGGTACCAGGGTGCCATCCGAAAACCCAAACACCCACCCGAGTACCCCTAGAGAACGGGCGAATGCCGTTCCAGTTCCCGCAAACGGGTAAAAAGACCCGGCGAAAAACTGGGGCCTACCTGACACTCCAAACCACAAGGTACGCGACGGAGGTTGCAGCAATAGACGGTCGACACGGCACTTACCTCTCAAGTGATCCCGTGGAACCGGACGGCTACACAATGGGTCGCAGGTCCCAAAAGCCTCCACCAACCGCCGGCAGAGGCTCCCAAGATATAGGCGACATGCTGCAGAGGCCGATGGCGCCCAAGATGGCGGCCCCGCCGGAGCGCACGCCAGCATCCCCAGACGAGGGGGAACAGAATGGGGCTGGATTAGAGATACCCACCGCTCCCCAAGTCACAGAGCCACTAACCGGCCGGGACACACAAACCCCGGCTACCAAACAAGATATTGCTGACCTCCTGAGGGAAATGAGGAGAATGCATGCAGCAGATCTCAACCTGATTAAGACAGAAATGCAAGCGATGACCGCACGCACACAGACCACAGAGGAGGACATCCTAGACCTCAAAAGAGAGGTGAGAGAGATACAAGACACTTGCTACCATATGCAGGCCGCGCAGGCCGCCCTAATCACAAGACTAGACCAAACAGAAGACCGCAACAGACGCGCTAATCTAAAACTAAGGGGGATCCCAGACACCATAGACTCCTTAGAACTACCCCAATACATAAGACGTCTCATAGCAACGCTCCTGCCACCCGCTCAGGCAAAAAAACTTGTTTTAGACGGCTGTTTCCGAATCAGAAAAGCCAGACAAGCACCAATGGATGCCCCTCAAGATGTCACTCCATGACCGACAAAATTAAGCTTCTCACAGCAGTCAGAGGAAAGACTCCACTAACATTTGAAAATTCTCAAATTACCTTTTACCAAGACCTGACCCGCAACACGTTACTGTGGCGCAGATCCCTGGCCCCGGTCACAAATCAACTGAGAGAAGCAAAGATTGAATATAAATGGACATTCCCAAGATCCCTGACAGTGACCAAGGGGGGCACCACGCACAGCCTTTCCTCGCTACAGGATGCGGAACCATTCCTGAGGGCACTGGGGATGCCAGCTCTAACCCAAACGAGGGAGAACGTAAGGGAGAAAGCCACAACGCCACACACTTGGAATCCAGAGACAGTAATCTCTTTCACTCCTAGGAACGCTGAGAGAAACGAAGCCCCAACCTGAACTGCCCCACTGCGCCAGATCTTCGACCTCCTATGTGACCTCCACAGGCGCTGAGGAAGAGCTGATCTGAACTGCATTAATGGTGACCAGCAACTTTAATGCATTACCCAGACATTGTCCCCTCTCTAGAGCTCTGCAGACTGGCTCACCTCTTGTTTTACCCTGTTTTACCCTGTGCTTGCTTTTTATGGTTTTATGGTTTCTGTGTTTTGATATTACTACACACACACTCGACAAGTATAGCTTTCGCAATACCATAACAGCGACTGACCGCCATCAGCCGTGACGTGCTCGGACAAAGAACACCACAAGCTCCGGGGAGAACATACCCTCCCCCCCCCCCCCCCCCCCCCCGTGACTTCCTCGGTTAGAAGTCAAAACCCCAACCAATCGGTAGACCACTAAGAATCAACGGGCTCCATGAGCACTACTGCTCGCCTCACGCACACACGCTGACATAAAGAGACTTCATAGAATTCACCCACAGACACAATCAACACTAAGGACAGCCATGTGCACACACACGCAAACCCAACACGAAACACATCAAGGTGTACAATCACGCTGACAACTACCTGCAGACTGACGACCTTCAGGTACCCACACCCCGAATTAACACGATCCCGGAACTTGAGGGGGAATGACATACACTACGTAAACACTCTATGAAGGCCTTAGTTCCACACTAGTCGACTTGTAAAAATAAAAAGTGCAGATCTAGCTGACATCACACTCGGAACTGATAGACAAAAATATGCATTGACTATGTTGTGAAGTCTTGTAAAAACCATCACCCGCAAGGCTGTTGGCCAGGCGGGCTGTTTTGTACTCTGCACTCAAAAATAAAGAATTAAAAAAAAAAAGAAAAGCACTGATTCACGGCTTTCCTATGGGGCAGTTTAAATTTGCGCTGTATTTGCTGCGCATGCGCATTCTGTTCCCAGTGCTTCTCTTTGAGGAACATTGGATTAGACCATCAAAGTGGCGCTGGAAAAAGGCAAGTTAAATAATTTATATATTGTTTGTACTCCTTATACTATAAGGCTCCTTTAAGTTGTACTCTTGTTTTTGCTATATATCTTGTAATTGAGTAAAAAAAAAATCTTTTGCCTTCCTTTTTTTCCTAGAATATACTAAAATACACAAAAGCAGTGATAACCTTACGTTGTTGCCATTGTTCATCCTCTTATCTCTTTGACCTCGTGTTCTGCTCTGTTCCTTACTAATATCTGATCTCATCATAATCTCAGATGAACCATTTATAGAAGTCCATTTTTCTTGGCAGTAATGAGATGGCTGTCCCTATCGAATGCATTTTTAGATCAGCGGAAACATTTGGTGCTCTGTCCTGAATAGCTCATTTGACCGAACAGAACGTATAATTTAGCATGGACAAGTGTAATTCACCCTTATGAATATTTGCTTGACTTTTAACTAGCAGATGGAAAGCTGTATCTAAACATTTATGTTCATATGGCAAAGCATTTGCTCAATTCAACCTAATTTGTTTTGATGGCATTCCTTTGTTCTGCTTTTTCTTGTTACTTTGTAAAAAAAAAGATATATGCAATATAAAATATATATATATATATATATATATATATATATATATGCCAAGACAAAGACAGCACGGACGGAAGTTAGTAAGCTGGATTAACTTAACAGAGGTGGAAAGATCATAGATAGATAGATCCTGGCTGCTGCGGAAGTGCAAGGATATGCCCATACTGGAGGCGCTGGAAACAGCTAAGCAAAGACTGACAGCACTGGCAACCAGACTGAGCAGATACACTAGACAAGGGACCAACACCATCCAACTACCGACCAATAACCTGCCTCTCCACAACATGGAAACTCCTGTCAGGCATCGTAGCCTCCAAGATCCAAGGGCATAGGAGTCAATATATGTGCAATACTCAGAAGGGGATTAGAAACCACACCAGAGGATCAAAATACCAACTACTGGTAGACCAAGCAGTCACAAGGGATTCTAAGACCAGACAGACCAATCTGTGTACGGCCTGGATTTACTACAAGAAAGCCGATGACACAATACCACACACGTGGATACTGAAATGTTTGGCTCTCTACAAGGTCAGCAAGACAATAAGAGCCTTCATCAAGAACTCAATGGGCAAGTGGAAAACAACTCTAGAAGCCAATTCTAGGACAATAACTCAAGTGCACATCAAATGTGGCATATACCAAGGTGATGTGCTATCCCCAATGCTGTTCTGCATAGGCCTCAACCCCCTTAGCCAGATCATCCAAGAATGAGCGAGACATTGACTCACTGATCCATCTAACTAAGATATACAGAAAGGACATCGAAATGTCGTTCGGACTAGAGAAGTGCGGGCGGATGATGTCAAAAAGAGGGAAAATGATCAGGACAGAAGGAGTTGAAGTTCCAGAAGGCCAAATAGAAGATATAGAGAACAGCTACAAGTACCTGGGGGTACCACAAACGCACTGCAACCATGAGGAAGAGGCAGGAAGGCCAAGTAGCAACATCCAAGTACCGCCAAAGAGTCAGGTCCTGAAGTCCCAGCTCAATGGCAATAACAAGATCCACGCCATCAACACATATGCCATACCGGCCGTCCGGTACCCAGCTGGAATAATAACCTGGCCAAGAGAAGAACTGGTCACCATGGATGTCAAGACCAGGAAACTACTTACTATGAATGGAGGATTCCACCCGAAATCTAGCACCCAGAGATTGTACACCTGCCAGAAAAAAGGAGGTCGGGGCCTGATGAGTGTCAAGGCCACAGTCCTGGATGAAACACAGAGCATCCACAAGTACATCACGGAGATGGCTCCCAAAGATTAACTGCTAAGGGAATGCCTGAGCCTTTCACAGATCGAGGATGCAGAAAAAGAGGAGGTTCCTTGGCAAGACAAACCTCTCCATGGTGTGTACCACCGGCAGATAGTGGATGTGGCTCACATGACAAAATCCTACCAGTGGTTGGAAAAGGCAGGACTGAAAGACATCACTGAGGCACTAATCCTAGCAGCACAGGAGCAGGCACTCCGCACCAGATCAATAGAAGCTGGAGTCTACCACACCAGGCAAGACCCAAGGTGCAGACTGTGCAAAGAGGCCTCTGAGACAGTCCACCACCTAGTAGCCAGATGCAAGATGTTAGCAGGAACAGCATACACAGAGAGAAACAACCAATTTGCCTTCTTTTGGATCAACAGCAAACACATATGTGAGGAAGGCTGAACTTGATGGACGCATGGACCGAAACATCTGCACAGATTATGGATTGGACCTGCCTAAGTCCAGATGGGAGATACCACAAAGAGTAGTTGAGAATGACAGGACTAAGATCCTGTGGGACTTCAAGATCCAGGCAGACAAGCAAGTGCTGGCCAACCAACCAGACATCTTGGTGGTAGACAAGGAACGAAAGACTGCAGTCGTGGTGGATGTGACAATACTCAGTGTCTAGAACATCAGGAAGAAGGAACATGAGGAGGTGGACAAATACAACTGACTCACTCAGTGAAAGATGTATTTTACTTCAAATTTAGCACTTTAAACCTGTTTCTACTGTATTTTTCTTCATTGGGCCTTTCTATAGATTTTGTCTTTTTTAGTGGGGGGCTACTTTTCCTTTTATATAATTGTCAAGTTGAAATAAACTGTACAAAGGTTAAAGTTTCCGTTGAGCGCTACTTTTTTAATATAGTTTGCCAGAACAGACCTCACGCGTTACCTCTTCCTGGCCATCCTCTCTTGTGCATTGTCTATTAAGCAGAGCAAAAGCACATTGCATCAGCTAATGTACACTGAGCATGTGTGAAACCCCTCTATCACGCATGCCCAATTGGTCAAGTGTCTGCTTCATTGATGACAAGTGCTTTGAATTGGGCATGTGCCAGATTGCACATCCATGGAACTGGATTGTGCATCAGAAGAGAAATGAAGATGGTGCTAAGTGTGAAGATCTTGTGGGCAACAATATGGTTTAAAAGCTAAGTAAGACAAACAAGGGGCAAAATAAATACATTTTAGAATGCTTAAAGCGTCTAGGTAACAAAAAACAAAACTGTTTAATGTACCTGAAAGAGGTAGTTACTATATATTTAGTTTTTCGAAATATTTTTCTAATTCCTAAAAACATACCTGTACTTCATATTCTGCAGTTAAGAACACGCCCTTGCTTTTGCCCATTAGCAGATTGCTAATTTGTGCTGGACAATGCCCAGTATATTCAGGAAAAGTTAATATAGTTAGGTTGGCTCTAGAATTGGTTCTAAATGCCTGAGAATTAAAGGTTGAAACTACTCCGGCATGATCTGTTAACCAAAACCAGCTCATAAAGCTAAATTGGTTGTGATGCCTAGATTGATACTTTAATGAGATGGCTAGTGAGATGGGGATGCAGGGACAGAGCAACTGTATAGCTGTTCAGTTTCAAACCCCTCCCCCTATCTAAATAAATTTTAGATTTATTTACTAATCTGTTTCCGTGTTAACTAGCAACTGAAAAATACAAAGATTACATTTTTTTTTTTTTTTCCTTACTATGAATCATGGTGCAAGTTGCAATTTACACAGGAAATGACAGTGCTGTAGGGGCGTCTTAATTAGTATTATGATTAGATATAGAATTAAGAAAGGCACAAATTTGGCAGGCAGCACTTTGTTGTCCTCTGCATTTCACTGAGGGTGAGGATCTAGCGTTGCCAGTGAAGGAGTTGAAAAAAAAGAGAGAGAGATTGAGGAAACTCAATCTCTTTAAAGCTGCTACTCATGCCTTATCTGTTTGTTTGTTTGTGTTTTTTTTTTTTTTTTTTCATATATGTATAGGTACTATTGTTTTCATCCTGGATGAAGGGGATGATCTTGTTTATAATCTTGTTCACATGGGTATATCAGCTATCCTTCCTATTGTACCTCTAATATATAATTTCAGATTCAAACAGTCTTGTAGTCAAACTCTACAATATATAGTTTTTTTAATATACTTGGATCTTTTAGTTGCATTGCTAGCAATTTAGAAGTTTTTTTAAATAAAGGTTGTGCTCTGTAATAAAAGCTAATAAAAACCGATTATATTTATGCAGAGCAAAACTAGCAGACTTTGCAATGTTCCTCGTAATACCCGTATAAATGCCATCATTTACTCTGTTTTGAACCAACACATCAACATTGGGAACGTGGGCCTTGGCAGTTTGACTTTTGTTGATGTGCTAATGCCTTAGATGTGGTTTAGGAATTTCCCATTTAATGCTGACTTGTTACCCACATGGCAGCAAGGTCAGTGCGTTGAGATAGAAAAATGCTATCTGCAGATGTTGGCGCTGTGGAAAATAGAAGAGAATGATGACGCACAAATGGTGAGAATGTGTGAGGCAATAAAGTCATTTTGAAGGTCAATGATGCTATTTTAGGGGTGACTGTGGAGGAAATGCAGTACTACCCCTTATCAATGCTTTTTTCATCCACCTCCGTTCCGTTTTTCAAGTATAAGCAGTTTCTGCCCTCTGGAGACAGCGTGCAGTGCTGACCTTTTACAGTTGGGTGGAGAGGGTTGTCGAAATCATATGTAATCATATGTATAACCGGACACAAGTCAATAGAGGTTTGGGCGCCATGGTTGTTCTACGTATCCTCCCTGATGACTGTAAGTTAACCGGAAGCTCAGCCGGGGGGTGTATCTCCTGGGGTGTCCCTGCACTGCAATTGAAATCTATGGTGGCCACTACTGGCGCAGTGGGACAGACTCGCATAGAAAAACAAGAGACTACATTTTGTATATCCCTGTAGAACATGCCTAAGGCACTAATTTCCTGTGCACCGTATAAATTACTTAACCCCTTAAGGACACATGACATGTGTGACATGTCATGATTCCCTTTTATTCCAGAAGTTTGGTCCTTAAGGGGTTAAAGTATACATATTTTCCTTCCCCTCATACTCCTTTGTTTTTCTTTTTCCCACCAGATCCTGCCTACGGCCTCTTTACCTTTTTGATCTAACAATCCTCTTTTTCTTATTCTTCCTTGAACTTAACTCGGACTTCACTGGTGCGGCCCCTTGGTCAGGTGTCGTGAAACTGAGCAAATGCTTATTTGTATATCGAAAGACCCATATTGTAAACGGAGATTCTAATCTCCATCACCTTATGGCATGGAGGGATGGGTCTTCGTGGAAGGATACCCTCTGTTTATTGATTACTAATGCCTTATGTTGCGTGTACTACTGTTAAATTATGTTTAATCTAGTTAAATTGTGAATGGTGTCAATGAGAATTTGAACTGTAGTCCTACACTACCATGCTGTACATTAAGAGGGTGTGTTACATAGTATACGTTCATACGATCTGCTGTACAACAACTATTTATTTCTTTACTAATCGTGTCTGTTTAAAGGGACACTATAGTCACCAGTGCAACTACATGTATTCCTGACCCTATAGTGTTAAAACCACCATCTAGCCCCACTGGGCCCCTCACGCCTCCCTAAATATAGTAAAAATCTTACTGTATTCAAGCCAGAAGCTGTAACTCTGCATGCTGTTTGCCTAAAAAAACAAAAACCAGTCTGCTGACATCATCAGAAGTAGTAGCCTGATCCAATCACAATGCTTCCCCATAGGATTGGCTGAGACTGACAAGGAGGCAGATCAGGGGCAGAGCCAGCATGATTCAAACACAGCCCTGGCCAATCATCATCTCCTCATAGACATGAATTGAATCAATGAATCTCTATGAGGAAAGTTCAGTGTCTGCATGCAGAGGGAGGAGACACAGTGCTGCCCTGTGCTCTGCTGACAGCAGATCTGAGTGGATTGAGGAGTTTTATGCCTCAATCAACTCGGAAGTCCCTCTGGTGGCATTCTGAGTGACTGCAACTGGAGGTGTTCCTAGCTTTCAATGTAAATACTGTATTTATTTATTTATTGACCATTTTTGTAGTTGTATCTATGCTGGTAACAGAGAGGTAAATAGTTAAAGGGAAACAATAGGCACGGTAACTGCTTCATCTAATTGAAGTTGTTATAGTAATGAAAATACAGAGTCACAGCGTGTTACCCAAATGTATACCAAAAACACTCAAAACACCCGTGTGGTAACCTCTCTATCCACACTAAAAATCACAGCAAATCATATACATACAGTGGGTGGAATGTTGCGGTTCAGGATTAGATACAATAGTATTAAGGTCGATGAAGTAACTGTGGAGATATGAATGTACAGATACCTAGTGCAATATTGTACTGTAAAATAAAACTTCAACATACAGTGTATAGCTTAGTACTCACAAGGAGGGAGCCAATTGGAAATGGCTCAGTCCTGACGCCTGTGGGATAGTTAGAAGGGATCCCACTCCCTTCCAAAGTGCAGGTGATGTTCTGTGTCTTTCAAAAAGGAATGCCCACGCCAATATGAAATTGGGGACTAAGTCCTTTTATTAGTAAAATAAAAGTGGATGTACAGCACAGTGAAATGCAATGAAATAAAAATAAAATCAAAACAAACTTGATAAAATCACTAAAATTGTGCTACAGTAAATAAGTCCACTGTGGGGTAAAAAGAATTACTTGCAAAACGCGTTTCGCCCAAGTCCTGGCTTCCTCAGTTGCTACAAGTGTCTTTCAAATACTTTGTTTATATACCCACTTCGGAGGGTGTTCGTTTCCGGGTTCGCGCCGGTATCTCCACTTCCGGTCGCATATCAATGACGTACTTCCGGTCCACGGTCCTGTTGTTGGAACGCATATGCGTTCCAAATCGTCAATAACTTTATTGTTCTTTAGCAAAGTCCCATACACATATCAAATCCGATATCCACTTAGTACAGTGGATAAAAGAGCAAAAAGTGGTAAAAGATCTTCATATTCAAACCATCCAAATGGCTAGAAGTATATAAATAAAGTTGGTATTGGGAAAATATGATAATAGGGGAAACAGTAAACCTGTTGAGAAGGTGATTTATAAGTGTCATCTTTCATAAGTGGAACATGCAGCATTTAAAAGTGCATAAAATTAAATACTGTGGTGAGAAACTTGTGGTTAGAGCATCAATGGGAGTGTATAATTTCTAAACGGAATTTAAGGCATAAATAATTATAAAACGGAATAAAAAGAAATAAAAATAAAAATCGATATTAAAAGGTTATAAACGGAATTAAAGACAGTCTAAAATAAAACTTTTCCATGCATATTATAAAAAATGGCATATTTCAAAGTCTGCATTGAGGCCGTTAGGTATAAGGGTGTTGAAATTAAAAATGAATCTCATCTCTTCTTTGCCTAGTTTGTTAATATAATTGCCTCCCCTCCAATCCTTTTTAACTAATTTTATTGCACAAAAGAATAGTCCTGCAGGGTCCTGGTTATGTCGAGTTTTAAAGTGTTGAGAGACAGAGTGCGTTTCCAGACCTTTTTTTATGTTGCGGACATGTTCTGCAATCCGTACATTTAGGGGTTGTATGGTTCTTCCTATATACAGGAGATTGCATGGGCATTTAAGTACGTAAACAATTCCCTTCGAATGGCATGTGAGGTGGTCTTTAATTTTGTACGGTCGACCTATTATTGCACTTATGTCTATGAGGTGTCTTTTTCTGTTTTTAGTGGCTCTACATGGTAGGCACTCTCCACACCCATAAAATCCTATCAGGTCATTAATAAAGTGCTTAGGTGCTGTGGTTTCTAAATTGCTTCTAACCAGCACATTTCTTAAGTTGCTGGTGCCTCTAAAAATCATTTTTGGTTTGGGAGGTAAAATATCCTTAAGTATGGGGTCGTCCTTCAGGATGTGCCAATGTTTATTGATGGCTTTCTGTACTTTTCTAGCATTTCCATTATATTTACTAATGAAAGGGACTCCTTCGTAATTGCGTGTCATTATTTTGGGTTTGTATTTTAAAAGTTGGTTTCTTTCCAGGAGTCTAACTTCTTCCATGTCCTTCCTTAGGGCGTCCTCATTATACCCTTTCTCTAAGAACTGTTGTTTTATGTACTCGGCCTGTTTGGTATACTCCGTTTCCTCTCTACAGTTCCTCCGGATTCTTTTGAACTGCCCTTTGGGGGCATTAGTTAGCCAGGGCTTATGGTGGCAACTATCTCTGTTGATGTAACTATTAGAGTCCACCGGTTTGAAGTAGTTCCTAGTAAAAATACGTGATTCTTTAATGTAAATATTCAAATCTAGAAAATTTATGTTGTTGTTACTCACATCACTAGATAGTTTAACGCCCCAATCATTGGTATTAAGGAATTCTAAAAACTTGGTTAATTCACAACTACTGCCTGTCCAGATAAAAAATATGTCATCTATATACCTGCGGTAGGACACCAAGTTCGCCCTCCATTCATGGCCACTAGAAATAAAAGATTCTTCCCAGTATGCCATGAACAAGTTTGCGTAGCTGGGGGCGAACTTGGTGCCCATCGCTGTACCGCAGATCTGTAAGTAAAAACAATCCTGAAACCAGAAAAAATTGTTGGTTAAAATAAGTAAAATCCCTTCTAAAATGAACTCTATTTGTTCCTTTTTAAAAGATGACTTCTCTAAAAAGTATTTAGCTGCTTCTAATCCTTTATTATGGGGGATGGCACTATACAATGAGCTGACATCGCACGTGACTAGGAGATTCCCTTCTTGCCACTCCGTCTGTTCTAATATTTGCAGCATGTTAATGGTGTCCTTCAGGTAATATGGCGTTTTCACTACTAAGGGTTGCAACATGATATCGATATACTCAGATACCCGTGTGGATACCGAGTCAATACCCGATATGATCGGCCTGTCTTTTGGGTTGTGCTGGTCTTTATGCACCTTCGGTAGGTGATAAAACACCGGAACTTTGGGATAGTTTATGGACAAATAATCAGCTTCTTTTTCATTAATAATCTCCAGTTCTTTTCCTTTGAGGATATATTTCTCGAATTTTTTTTTGTATTTCACTCATTGGGTTTGATGGTAGCTGTCGATACGTCAGTGGGTCCAACAGGATTCTGTCCGCTTCTTTGATGTAGTGCTCTTTGTTAAAGATGACAATCCCTCCCCCCTTGTCCGCCGGTTTTATTACGATGTCCTTATTTTTGCTCATCTCTTTAATAGTTTTTTGTTCTTTCCGGGATATGTTTTGCTGATAAGGGGTAATTTTCTTAATCTTATTGATATCTTTCATGACCATGTTCTCAAAGGCCTTCATTTGATCCGAGATCATATGTCTTGGAAAAAATGTGGACTTGCTTTTGATAGGATTTTATGGGTGTGGAGAGTGCCTACCATGTAGAGCCACTAAAAACAGAAAAAGACACCTCATAGACATAAGTGCAATAATAGGTCGACCGTACAAAATTAAAGACCACCTCACATGCCATTCGAAGGGAATTGTTAACGTACTTAAATGCCCATGCAATCTCCTGTATATAGGAAGAACCATACGACCCCTAAATGTACGGATTGCAGAACATGTCCGCAACATAAAAAAAGGTCTGGAAACGCACTCTGTCTCTCAACACTTTAAAACTCGACATAACCAGGACCCTGCAGGACTATTCTTTTGTGCAATAAAATTAGTTAAAAAGGATTGGAGGGGAGGCAATTATATTAACAAACTAGGCAAAGAAGAGATGAGATTCATTTTTAATTTCAACACCCTTATACCTAACGGCCTCAATGCAGACTTTGAAATATGCCATTTTTTATAATATGCATGGAAAAGTTTTATTTTAGACTATGTCTTTAATTCCGTTTATAACCTTTTAATATCGATTTTTATTTTTATTTCTTTTTATTCTGTTTTATAATTATTTATGCCTTAAATTCCGTTTAGAAATTATACACTCCCATTGATGCTCTAACCACAAGTTTCTCACCACAGTATTTAATTTTATGCACTTTTAAATGCTGCATGTTCCACTTATGAAAGATGACACTTATAAATCACCTTCTCAACAGGTTTACTGTTTCCCCTATTATCATATTTTCCCAATACCAACTTTATTTATATACTTCTAGCCATTTGGATGGTTTGAATATGAAGATCTTTTACCACTTTTTGCTCTTTTATCCACTGTACTAAGTGGATATCGGATTTGATATGTGTATGGGACTTTGCTAAAGAACAATAAAGTTATTGACGATTTGGAACGCATATGCGTTCCAACAACAGGACCGTGGACCGGAAGTACGTCATTGATATGCGACCGGAAGTGGAGATACCGGCGCGAACCCGGAAACGAACACCCTCCGAAGTGGGTATATAAACAAAGTATTTGAAAGACACTTGTAGCAACTGAGGAAGCCCAGGACTTGGGCGAAACGCGTTTTGCAAGTAATTCTTTTTACCCCACAGTGGACTTATTTACTGTAGCACAATTTTAGTGATTTTATCAAGTTTGTTTTTATTTTATTTTTATTTCATTGCATTTCACTGTGCTGTACATCCACTTTTATTTTACTAATAAAAGGACTTAGTCCCCAATTTCATATTGGCGTGGGCATTCCTTTTTGAAAGACACAGAACATCACCTGCACTTTGGAAGGGAGTGGGATCCCTTCTAACTATCCCACAGGCGTCAGGACTGAGCCATTTCCAATTGGCTCCCTCCTTGTGAGTACTAAGCTATACACTGTATGTTGAAGTTTTATTTTACAGTACAATATTGCACTAGGTATCTGTACATTCATATCTCCACAGTTACTTCATCGACCTTAATACTATTGTATCTAATCCTGAACCGCAACATTCCACCCACTGTATGTATAGAAGTTGTTATAGTGTCTGTAGTCCCCTGGCACTGTCATTTGATTCAGTGTTTAACTATTTTATTGATTTTATTCTAAACAAGGGACCCCATCAGCCTATCCCCGCTGTGATACTTAAGTTAATCAGGAAGCATTAGCCTGAGCATCAATGGGTGGCTGTGATGGATTTGAGTGTCAGCTGACTGCTTTCAGTCTATCAAGGCAACATTAATGGTATGAATTTGAATGGGTTGAAGGAACTGTGTCATCTCTGCCTTAGCCACTCCTACAGTGGGAAGCCAGGAAAATGTATTTAATGTTAAACTTGGAATTGGTTTAACACTGAATGGAGGGACAGCACCAGGGCATCAGATGAAATGCTTATAGTGCACACTGCCTACAATGTCCTTTTAAGAATAAAATCTCCAAACACTTAATCTATGCATTTAGTTTTGAATATGTTTATTGTTTTCACAATATAAACGCATATCTCGGATTGATTTGTGGTAAAGCGGGTAAATGCCCACGCAGGGGCGTATGCATCAGTATAGAAAAGAGCAAGCATTTGGTTGCCTACGCAGAGGCGGATTTGTCATAACCTGTATAGCATAATATATTTGTTCTTACTGTCGACTGATTTATGCAATTAAAACGATTTACTGCTGTATGTTTCATTAACGTAGTCGTCTTTTCAGTAGCTGGTGCCCATCTTGTATGTACTCTGCACGAAGTTATGCAATACTTGTAAATGATTAAAGGCGCTGGTAGATGTACGCGAGTGATTCAAAGTAACCAAGCTTTGACAAGAATTAAGCGCACTTAAAGTTTGCAGAGTTAGATATATCAAGTACATTAGGCACATTTAGTAACGCAGGATACGAAGCCCTTGCTGCCTGGCCCGCATCTTATCTGTCTATCTCGCATATTTATAGCTAAGTAGAAATAGATCAACTTGTAAGCATGTAAACATGGTTATGCGCATGTAAATAAAGAAATTAGCGTAACATACCATGTGGGTCTGGTAAAGGGGTTGTGCATACTACCATATCATTTAACACTAGTATTTGGCATACACAAGCTTTACGAAATTAAGCATCATTATCTAAATCATGTTGTAATAAGCTAGTATAGTAAAGGAAGCAATTGTAAACTGTTTGGCCCTTCATAGGATAGTGTGCCTTCATTATGTATTGTTGGCCGTTACACTATTGAGCACTCCAACATTTTTCTGGGTACTTTTAAACAAACGGTCTGTCTAGAAGGGGGGGTGGGGGGGCTCTCATGGCACTGCTTCCACACTGTCCCTGGGGTGCCAGGCCTCCTTCCCTCTCCCCATGCCGAGCTCTGCTCACCGGTCAGGTCCCCCACGGTTCCGTGGGCACTCAGGAGCACAAACTGTCCGTTGGACCCCACCACAAAAGGTCGTCCGCTCCCTGCACCTCCCCAGCTCCATGCGGGTCCCTTGAGGTGTGTGTTCCTACGTCTCGCCCGGTGCCGGCCACATGCTTGAAGCCGGTGTCCACCCCCCACGACCACCGGTTCGTCGAGGGGGGCGGCGCCATCCCGCCTCACCGGGCTCACGGCGCCGGGGACTGGGCCCTCCGGGGACCTCCCAGACCCGGAGACCCAGGCACCCACCTCTCCAGCGGTCAAGGCCACAGCATGGAAGATCCGTCCGGCGCCCGGCCCTGCCAGGGCCCGCGCGGGCCGCTCATGACAGTCCCCCTTGGTGAAGGTAGCGTGGGTATTAAGTGTCCCTTAATTCCAAGTGTGATCATCAGGCGGGCCACATTTGTGTGGCCTGTGCCTGTAGTGGAGGTCAGCGTGTGTCCCAGGCGGTGGTCTCCGTTCCGGGGCATGCAGCCTCCATGTGGCCGGAATTATCCCCTCCGACCTGGGGGGGGGGGGGGCGGGCCGCCTCTCTCGTCCATGTGGACCCCCCATCAATGGTTCTGCATCTGGGGTGCTCGCTCACCTGGCCAGGCGGTCGGGTCTCGGTCAGCAACTATACTTGTTCCGGCCGGAGATGGTGCCTAGGCCGGTCTCATTAGTTTCGGTGCTCCCGCTGGGTATTTGGCTGCAGATCTGTATCGTTCGAAAGCTTAGGTGATCCTCTATTATGTCCCAGCGAGCATTCCAGCTGTAGGGCATTTTAAAAGTAAATTATCTGCCCTTTTTCAGGGCTCTAGCTCGGAGCTACATTATTCTGCTGCCATGCGGCTTGGCGGCCCGGCCCCGCCCCCCTAATCTATGCATTTAGGATGAAAGACTAATGTCTACATCACGTTGCTGCAATGGTCAAAGGAAGGTAGAACTAGTGATTTGGAACAGTGTTTCCTAGACTTGCTGTATCGGCACACTAGTGGTACAGGTGTTGGCAATATCTCTACTGGAAAATAACTATAAAACATGTGAATTCTAGACTGGTTTGGGATCCATCATCTAGAAGGATGAGAGGGAATGAAAATTAACATGAACATTCACATAATTACAGTCACTGTAAAAAAAAAAGTGTGTGTTCAGTTGTTCGTAACAACATTTTGTTTACAAACTAATGATGTAGAGTCTATATAAATCTGCAAGGAGCAGCCATATCGTATATGGGATGTCATCCTAGGTAGCATTTGTGATGATATCTTTTCATAAAGTGAGCAGGTGTCAATACTATGCTTGTAAAATCCTAGACATACTGTACACAGCTCATGGTTAATTAAACTCTCGTTACAAGCAATGATTACTCATCGGTTCCTCACTTTACTCTGCCAAGTTAAAGAGAATGGATGTTCCCATCATCTGTGTATTGGTGACTCTGCTAACCTATATCCGAGGATTATAAATTTTGGCAATTGTGCAGGAATGGTATCAGGAGATACTATCCACCTGTTATATGCCAAAATAGTGCATTAATAATGTTTTGAACCTTCTAAACACATTGCTTTATACTCAAGGACTGTGTTTTATTTTTAATACCCATTTTTGTCCTTTTTATTTTTTTTTTTGATGGGGATAAGCTTTAAGGGCTGCATTTTGTGTGTGTGTGTGTCATAAATATGAAAAACTAAATTTATTTTAGGATTGTTGTATGGTGGTCAAATATTTTTTTCTGTCACAGAGCAGGATCAGCATGTGTAGAATTGGAGGAATACTCCAATCACTATAACCACTACAGTCAACTAAGAAGTCTACTTTTCAAACTTCCCTTATTTTACAGCGTGTTTAATTTGATTTTCATAGTTCCTGCTCTGCTATGACTCAAAATAATAATCTGCTAAAAGCTGCAACAGCCTTCTGTGTGTGATTTAAGCTCAATTAACTGAGTAGGAGTTAAGAATCTCTAAAGTAAACACACTCTTAGAATTACATTTTTCTTTTTTTTTTTCATGGAGGCTGAGTGAGTTACAGCCAGGAGAGGTGTGGCTAGGGCAGCAGAAACAAAAGTTATTTAACTCCTAAATGGCAGAAAATTGCGCAGTGAGGCTGCTGTACACCAAAACTGATTCAGTCATTTTTTCCGTGCTTGGTGTCCCTTCAATCCATTCTGGGGAAAAAATCTGTATTATTGTGTGCCTTTAAATTTTCTCTGCATAAAAATACTGGTAACTGTTTACAGAACTCATGCTTAAGTACACATAATGTAAAGTTCTGAAAATTTGGCCTCAGTTCTGCTTGAATCTCTGGCAATCAAAGTGTTTAAGTTTCTCAAGAAATGATTTTGCTCACAGACCAAACTTGTGAATATTATTTTAGCAGTTTTTGTGACAGATCCATCACACTCCAGAAACCATTAAAGCAAGCAAACTGATATGTATTATTACCCGCATAAATAAATGTAAATTACAGAAAACCATAGATACTAATCTTACATTATTCCCATTTTTTTTCTTTCTATGCAGAGATTCTGTACAGTATTATCAGTATGATAGTGCTATGTTACCATTTTAAATCCTTTTATTTAACATTTTGCGTAAGAGTATATGGTATAACAATTAAGTGTTTTTTTTTACATTTTTACAAGAATTATAATGTATAATTTTAACCTTTAAATTTGGAGAAATCAATGTGATGTAAGTAATAAACATTTGTAGCACCTTTTTGTTAAACTCAGATTTGCACAGATTTAGAATAAGAAAGATTACTCTTACATAATTATCAAATTGTTCTAATTGATAATACACTTGCACAAAAGATGGCGCTAGAGAGCTGTTTGAGACCATAGCATAGCCACACAATAGCAAGTTTTTTTTTTCCCCGTTCTTTTGTGCTGTTGGGTCATCGGGTTTGACATACAAACTTTGTAAATGGGAAATGATAAAATATAAATTGTGTAGTTAGTTTTATCCCTGCAGAATGGATACATAATGTGTCTTGAAAAATATGTTTTTGGTGAGTGAAGGGCCAAGAGATTATCAGGAATACAGTTTATATTCAATCTCACACTTTCTCCTTTACTCTTTCTCAATCAGTCATGGTGACTTTATAATACATATCGCATCCTTCAGATGTCTTGAACTGCGAGATAGTCTTTTACCAATATGTGTTCCGTAATCCTCAGATGCACAGAATAATACTCAATTGTAACTTTAGGATATATTTTTGTGTGCTAGTTTCTGCATGGGTGAACTTTTTTTTTTTCTTGCTTCCACTTAAGACATAAGGTACTTAGTATTAACACTGCTTAATTAAAAAAAAAAAAATGTATGTGCTTTCATTTTTGTTAGTGTATATTTATTAGAAACAAACTGACTTTGCATAGTGATAGGCAAATTTTTCTGTGGCAACCCTGTATGCAAATAGAACTGCCTGGTCAGCAATATTCCTGTGTAGATAAAGTATGTGATTGCTCAGTGGGAATTGCATTTGCAGACCCCGTTAAAGGCAAACTGGCAAACTGGGTCATGAGGGAGTGACTATGCTGAAGTGGTACAGGGTTCTGAATTTGAGAAAGGAATCCTATGGAAACCTCAATACAGGAGTGCAGAGTGTGACATGGTTTGGGAACAGATGTTCAGGTTGTTTTTATGGTGCCTTTCTACTCAACATAGGAAGGTAAAATCATCACGAAATGCATTGTAAGAATGTTTTTGGTTGTGTATGCTCTTCCTCCTGATTTTTGATCTGTGGGTTTGCTTGGTTGGCTGGTTAGTTGCAATGATAGTACAGTGCCTCTGACAGCCACATGGATACATTGGTATTGACTGACATTTGAGTCACAGTCATAATCAGGGAGATATACAAGAAAGTTATCAGGATTCAATCCATCGCTTAATCTATGTTTCTAATCATATAATTAAGTGTTCTTGCATAGCAAGACCACTTAATGTTATCTCACATATATATTATTAAGTGTTCTTGCATAGCAAGACCACTTACTGTTATCTCACATATATATTATTATTATTATTATAGCCAAATTTGCCACCCTAACTCCTCCCACAGTTTTTACACTACATAGACAAAAATTTACCAAACGTACAGATTGTTCCCGATCGGATTGCTATTACTTTGTGGAACGTTTCGCCAAATGGTTCACGGAATATCGTTGTTTTTGTGGCGAAATTTGTCCCATAGGAATGAATGGCAAAGCTAGAGTGGGAGCTGGCAAAAGCTGAAAAATCAGGACATGATTTCTAAACTGCCACCACTTCCTCATTTTCAGGCCCACCTACACAAATCTTATATCAAAATGTTCAGCTATCCCTGTTGCCACTAAAAATGTCAACAGCTAAGCCATAGTCCTGATAGTTTTCACAATATGATCATTTGTTTGCAACTCACGCAGTCCATTGACATTCATTGAAACTCCACTCTGCAAAGCTCACATTTGAAGGGCAATTTCTAAACTGCGACTGTGCCTTCATTGTTAATATCTCAGAGACATACTATACATCAAAATGTAGGTTAAAATGTAGGTTAAAATACGACCGTTTGAAGATGGCAACCGCAAAAATACTCTGACCTGTGCAAGGCTGCAGCAGCACGTGATGTCATAGACAGGGACTTTTGCACCTGCTAATGTTTTTATAACTGTATGTTTTAATGTAACTGTGAAGCAGTTTGGGCAACAACGTTGCAATTAAATGTGCTATATAAATAAATAATAACAGTTACTCCGCCCACTCCAGTTGTAGACTACTGGTGGAGGCAAGAACACTTCACACAATTTCCCCAGAAATTGTAGCTTTTCTAGTTATTATTATTATAGCCAAATTTACCACCCTAACTCCTCCCACAGTTTTTACACTACATAAACAGTAATATACCGAAACGTGCGGATTGTTCCCGATCGGATTGCTATTTCTTTGTGGAATGTTTCGCCGAATAGTTCACGGAATATCGTCGTCCTTGTGGCGTAATTGGTCCCATAGGAATGAATGGCAAAATGTTCAAAACTAGAGTGGGAGCTGGCAAAAGCTGAAAAATCAGGACATGATTTCTAAACTGCCACCACTCCCTCATTTTCAAGCCCACCTACTCAAATCTTATATCAAAACGTTCAGCTATCCCTGCTGCCACAAATGTCCACAGCTAAGCCATAGTCCGTATAGTTTTCACAATATGACCATTTGTTTGCAACTCACGCCGCCCATTGACATTCATTGAAACTTCACTCTAGCCAGCTCAAGCTTGAAGGGCAATTTCCAAACTGCGACTGTGCCTTCATTTTTAATACTTCAGAGACATACTCTGCATCAAATGTAGGTCTGGGTCTTGTGATTCTCGCAATATAAAGCTCTTCGCTGTAGGAATTATAGTTTTTAAAATACAACTGTTTTGAAGATGGCAACCGGCAAAATACTCTGACCTGTGCCAGGCTGGAGCAGCAAGTGATGTCATAGACAGGGCCTTTTGTACACCTGCTAATGTTTTTATAAATGTATGTTTTAATGTAACTGTGAAGCACTTTGGGCAACAACGTTGCAATTACATGTGCTATATAAATAAATAAAAGTTGAAATGCATTTCTCACTCTATCAAGTTTACCATGTGTACTTTTTAAATTTGATCAATCAATTGGTTAGTGTAATGTTTACTATCTTTACTCACTCCAAACACTCCACACAGTTACTCTGCCCAGTCCAACCTTTCCACAGTTACTCCAGCCACTCCAACCACACAACAGTTACTCCAGCCACTCCACCCAGTTACTCCGCCCACTCCAGTTGTAGACTACTGGTGGAGGCAAGAACACTTCACACAATTTCCCCAGAAATTGTAGCTTTTCTAGTTTTTATTGTGATGACAAGCGAAGTCTACACATAAAATAGGTATCTTCAAGTTATTTAGATGGTTTACTGCAGGAAATTTCACCTTGGGAATGTGTCCAGTTTTTTGGATGTTTCTTCTGTGCTTTTAAAAAAAATATTTATTGACCGGACGTTAGAGATGCCACTTGACTGTTAGCACAATTGCCTTTTGGATTGCTGCTTCAGAATATGGTTGTGACTCAACTTTCAAAGTTTACATTTATTTTATTTCAGCTCAGAAGAGCTGAAAGACTATTTTCATTTTGTATGATTCAATCTCTTAATTAAACTCTGAACTGTGTGAATCCACATTCCTAAAGTTAAAGAACACAATGTAAAATTATTTTTGCAGCTCCTTGTCAGAGCTGAACCCCTAATAATAATAACTTTTCATTGTGAGAGACATGGTAGTGCCTTGTTTCATTTACCCCTAAGGAGGTTTAAAAAGGATCTGTCATCCACACCAACACATTGTGCAAGTTCCTGACCTAAAATGTTGGACTGATTGGCCAACTTGAATGTAATTTGGGAGCTATGGAGACTCTGAGTCAACCATCCTTTTACAGCATATTGATGTCCAACCATTTCTATCATGTCCGATACTCTCCTTTCAATGGTCCATCCATCATAATTGCTGGCAAGATTACAATACTGGTTCTTGGTCACTGATTGATGGCTGACACTATTTTCATTTTTTTATTGAGCGATGCCCAATAGGTTTCTATGGCAAATCTGGGAATGTGTGCAAGAAGGGCCTTCTGACATCTTCTGGCAATGGAGACTGCTACAGAATTACTGAATAACAGTCCTCTCTGGACCAGTAACATGAATAGCACATTAAATCAGCAGGTTTACTTTGTTTATGTCAGGATTACAAGTTGATCCAGCATGCAGAACTGTGTCACACCTAGGACTAAGGATAACGTATAACCGGACCTTAGAATGGCCAGACTTAACGTATCCAAGAATAGTCAAAAGACTTGCCGAGGTCAAGAACACAGAATCAGACACAACAATGAGGGAAAGCCAAAAGTCAAGGATACCAGAAAATCAAGATCAGGAACGCACTCTTGGATTACCATAAGGATGAAACCACGACAGGGCAATGAGCAAAAAGAGAATTGGGTTTAAATACCCCTCCCATGACAGGCCTTTGACCCCAAAAGCAATTACCAGGTTTCCATGTGCATTAATGCTGCTCGGCACAACTTTTCCTGTCAGGACGGTAATGCTGCTCGGCACAACTTTTCCTGTCAGGATGGTAAATGCCATTAACCACATTTTTACATGCCGATGAATACGTGGAAGCATTAGCTTGTGGCGACTCAGGTTGGAAGACCAGTCAGGAATTCAAGGACAGGAGATCGGCCGCGTCCTGTGCCTCACTTTGACCACCAAGTCACAATAGTGGTAAATGAGGTATGAGAGCCTATACTCCAGCCCACGTCCATCAGACACAGAGTCTGTTAGAGGAGCAGCTCTGTTGACTAATTGCCAAACTTGAAATTAAGATGCTTTATTCATAGAAATCGCTCAGAAGCTTAGCTTGGATGTGTCCTGCTCTCTCAGCTGTTTGACCCTGCCCCCAATATTTGTTTAAATGGACTGCAGAAAAATTTAATTCTTTAATTGTGCCGTCTGTCCTTGAACCAGGCAGGGGCTTGAGATTCATCTACACATCTAAATAAAGCAAACCTAGTAATAACATGCAAGAACAATGAAAGATACATCTGGGCTGACTTAATATTTTTAATATTTTTTTTTGTGTTACCCTTTAGGTGTCTGCTGCATTTTCCCTATTTAAAGCCTACTGTAAGACAATTAGTGAAAAGGACCTTCATTGGGCTATCTTTCAGGGGATACTGAATTGGCTTGTGTTGACATGGTGGTTGCATCTACTATATTCACAATAAAACTGCTTCCTTTGTCTGAGAGGATCTGAGTGTTGTGGAAACTGGCTATTGGCATTTTGTAATTCTCTGCATTGATTATTGATTTTCTTACTGTAGCATAGCTTCCACTCCATCTGATCAACTACCTGTACCTTGTTGATACCCAAGGCAGATTATAAAGGCCCCTTTATACAAATCTTGTTCCCCTAAAGAAGATTTAAAAAAAAAAAAAAAAAAATCTATATATATTTCTTACACTTACTGAGTGTCTTATGTTCTCCCGTTGTTACATTCATATGACAAGGAAAGCCGTTCTATTCAGATTTCACATTTGACTACTAATTTAAGTGCATAGACTGAAATGCCATTTTATTTACTGTTTAATTTCTCAAGTCACCCAGTGTATAGATTATATATATATTCAGAGAAAACACGTGATTGAAATTTTTAATGATTTTCCATTTGCTGTTATTATAGAAAGTAAATGCGTTATTGAACACTGTGAAAAACTGTTTATATTCAATGGGTAACCTATTCAAATTTCTTTCTATCTGTCGACCCTGTATTAGTGTTATATTTAGGTAAGAGGTGTCATAAAACATAGGGGTTTGATCAGTAAACACTGGCTTGATGACTTATATTTCTATTTTTAAAATATTATCTTTCATACATTAAATATGCAAGTAACACAATCAAAATTCACATCTGCAGTTTGGTGGTGCATATTGTTCCCATTGGCTTTAGATCGCTTTTCCCAGCTACTTTTCATTTATGTTGCAATGCTATATTATGTTGCAGTGGCATTATATCAGTTATAACACAGGTAATGGAGGTGCTACCCAGGCACTGCATAACCAAGGAATTCCCCACAATGCAATGCTTATTCATGTTGATAGGTGCTCTGAGCTTTAAGTGTAGCTTTGCAATTTGTAGAACTTGGTGGTTTTCTTACTAAACTGGGAATTGTGGAGAATTGAAAAGGGAATTGTAAAATAGACATATAGTTTAACTGGGGAAAAAGCTGTAAAAAACGTATACATTTCTGTGTGTGTATGTTTGTATGTATATATATATGTGTGTGTGTGTATATGTATGTGTATACCGCATATACTCGAGTATAAGCCGAGTTTTTCAGCACATTTTTTGTGCTGAAAAACCCCAACTCGGCTTATACTTGAGTCACTGTCTGTATTATGGCAACTTACATTGCCATAATACAGACTGGGGGCTGTGGGGGCTGCAGAGCGTTTACTTACCTCTCCTGCAGCTCCTGTCAGCTCCCTTCTCCTCCCCGCCGGTCCATTCAGCACCTCTGTCAGCTCCCAGTGTAAGTCTCACGAGAGCCGCGGGGTCATAGTGCGGCTCTCGCGAGACTTACAGTGTGAGCTGACAGGGGAGCTGACCGGACCGGCGCGGAGGAGGAGGGAGCTGACAGGAGCTGCAGGAGAGGTAAGTAACAGCTCTGCCAGCCCCCTCCCCCTCCCACCGAACTGCCAATGGACCACCAGGGAAGGAGAGCCCCCCCCCCGCCATGTATCAAGCAGGGAGGGGGGACGAAAAAAATAAATATAATAATAAAATATTAAAAATAATAATAATTAAAAAAAAAATAACAACATAACAAAAAAATTTAAAATAATTAATAAAATAAATAATAGAACAAAAAAATGATTAAAATAATAATTAATAAAATAACAAGAATCAAAATGCCCACCCCCCACCAACACACAAACACACACTGCATCACACACACTGTCACTTCATTCATATACACACACTGCACTCACACACTGCATTCATACACACACACACTGCACTCATACACACACACACTGCACTCATACACAGACACTGCATTCATTATGCCGGACTTTACATAGGACACGAGGCCATGCGTTTAGACTGGAAGAAAGAAGATTTCGTTTAAGGCAAAGGAAAGGTTTTTTTACTGTAAGAACAATCAGGATGTGGAATTCTCTGCCTGAAGAAGTGGTTTTATCAGTCCATACAGATGTTCAAACAGCTACTAGATGCATACTTGCAAAGACAGAATATTCAAGGATATAATCTTTCAATGTAGGGTAATAACTGCTTGATTCAAGGATAAATCTGACTGCCATTCTGGGGTCAATAAGGAATTTTTTGTCCTAGCTTGTTGCAAAATTGTGCTTCAAACTGGGGTGTTTTTTTTTTTTCTCTTTTGGATCAACAGCAAAAAACAGGTGTGAGGAAGGCTGAACTTGATGGACGCAAGTCTCTTTTCAGCTATCTAACTATGTAACTATGTAATTATATACACACACTGTAAATAAATATTCAATTAATATAATTTTTTTAGGATCTAATTTTATTTAGAAATTTACCAGTAGCTGCTGCATTTCCCACCCTATTCTTATACTCGAGTCAATAAGTTTTCCCAGTTTTTTGGGGGAAAATTAGGGACCTCTGCTTATATTCGGGTCGGCTTATACTCGAGTATATACGGTGTATATATATGTATATATATTGCCAAAATACCAGGGTATTGCAGAATGTAATGATACCTTTTTTTTTTAACATAATACTTAAAAGACAAACTTTCAAGCGTTTTCCTTTCTTCCTCAGGTCTGAAGCAGTACATACATGTATAATGTCTTGCTCATACTTTTATTATTTAATGTTGCATGGTATTAAAAAAATACTCTCTGAATATTGTTACATCTTCAGTATTCTGTCTCCTTTTGTTGCATCTGACACTTATGTTAATTAAAAAAAATAGTAACAAAAACCAGGAAGTTATATAAATAAACTAGCGAAAATGGAAATTGCATAAAGGCGTTGTCAGATTTTCACAAATTTCCACCAAATGACATGTGTGAATGAATGATTCATGTTTTAGTGCATCATCTATTGAAATGGCTAATTGTTTTTAGTTGTGGGTGCTACGTTCTCACTGTTGAAAAATTGATCACTTGGATCTTATTCTTATGTGAACTTTTCATTTTACTAATGGAATTAGGAAAAACAAACAACAAATATCTGAACATTCTGTCAAATAGACTAGAGCTTTGTTTTAAAGGGCCCTATTATTGACATGGATTTCATGTGGCATGTCCATCTGCAGGAGATAGCCTCCCCAACACAGTGAGCAACTGCTTGCCATGCACACAGAACACATGCACTGGATAGCAGAGAGACAATGGTTCATGTTCCTAGATTAATTCTGTTTATGATTGGGACACCTTGTTGGGTACATGGAGTCATTCATCAATCAAAAATAGTCCTTGCCACTCTGCTAACAATTGCAGTCATTTTGTAGCCAGCAGCATATACATTATAGTAGTTTTTTATTCCCCTCACTTATATCTTCTGGCTTTTGGATCAGCCGTTATGCACAGTTTACATGTAACTTAGCAACCATGTTTCTCCAGCAGTACGTCATGACGCCGGCTTCCCGACACTTCCGGGTTTTAAACCGGTCTAAAGGTGATGGAAGTAACACACGATTGTTTTACACATCGGTTTGGTAAGTGATTTACTGCACCTATGTATATATTGCCACAATTTATTATACAATCTGGGATCTTGAGAAAGACCTTCAGGGGTCGAAACGTAGACAGATTTTCGTGTTTTTTTCCATTAAATACACTGTTGATGTTTACAAGTCCTGTGATGCACCCTTTATACTGTTTGGATATAGCAAGCATTAGGCTGCTAGAGTAGGACCTGCCAAGAATGGGGTACATTGACATTGTGGCAGGCTTATGCAATATGTGATCATATAATGTAACTAAACCCCCATTTTTGCCTAGATGTTTTTAAATAAAACTATTACAATCGAAGATTTGAAATTGTTCTTTAGTGAATAAGCGAGTGCACTGGATTGTGTATTTTGTATGATATATATATATATATAAACAGTTAATGCAATGTTAAAAAACAAATACACACACCAGGCAAGCCATAAGACTTGCTTTTACCACAGGAATCTCACTTTCAGTGCTCTCACTACTGCAAGGGATTCTGGGTAGGCATATGCAAATGAGCTCAACAAAGAACCACATTTTTGCCTCTTAGTGAGAGCACTGTTAAAGTGAGACTTCGGTGGTAAAAGCAAGTCTTATGGCTTGCCTGGTGTGTGTTTTTGTGTTTAACATTGCATTAACTATCCACTTATTTCAGGTGGAAGGGGTTTTCAGACACACTTTTTTTTTTCCCACCACAACTTTGGTGTGTGTGTGTGTGTGTGTGTATGTATATGTATATGTATATGTATATATGTGTATATATATATATATATATATATATATATATATTGTGATCCTTGTTTGCAGGTAGCACGGTCCTCTAGGGTAAAAAACAGGCACAGTCCTTTTATTTGCATATAATCCAGGCACTTTATTTGTAAGTCCACACGGGAGACAGCAGCAACTGAAAACATAAATATAACACAGATTCCTATAAACAAAAACCTAGCTCGTCTGAGCACTTACTAACTTCAGGTTCCCTATCTCTCAGGGGTTAAACTGGAACAAAACAATATTGGTTTCACCAACCTAGTGTCTTTGTCAGCTCTCAGCACTCCAGTGTTTAGTTAGCCTACTGCTTCCAGCTCTTCAAGAGAGAAAATAAACATTCTCCTAGTGCTCCAAGCCAGCCTTAACTGCTTTCCTTTATGCACTCCCAGTGCTCCAAGCCAGCCTTAACTGCTTTCCTTTATGCACTCCCAGTGCTCCAAGCCAGCCTTAACTGCTTTTCTTTATGCACTCCCAGTGCTCCAAGCCAGCCTTAACTGCTTTCCTTTATGCACTCCCAGTGCTCAGTCTCCTTGACTCTCTCACTGGAGAGAACAGCCTCTCTCCTACCTGCTTCCAGGGAGGAAGCCAGCAATCCCCCTTTACCTGCCTAGCAGGGAGGGGTTTATTCCCACTGCTACAGCTGATTATCTGCAGCTGAGCAGTGGGTTGGAGACAGTTCCAAAGAACTCTGGCCTGGAACTTATTTCTCCCAGTTGTGTATAAACTGAGGAGTGGAGCATTGGCCCACCCTGCTCTCCAAATGCTCCATCCCAGGGGCCCATAACTAAACGTAGCTTTGTGTTGCACACCACACATACAACATGTACTTCCCCTGGGGTTAAATGTTAAAGGCCTCTCTTTCTTCACTTTATCACAATATACACTCATGTACAGAATCCTTTTTCAATTTCAACATGAGTTTTGAGTTTGCAATCCATCAGGCCAATTAGATGCACATGTCTTTTTGTGTGGCGCTTCATACAGATTGTGGTACTCACATTTAACATTGAAGGCATCCATCAATTTAGCACTACAGAAAGCATGTTAAACTCACAGCCCGCATGCAGCCCACAATGAATTTCTTTGCGGCCTGGCAAGGGATTTTTGTGCCCGCCTCTGCCTGCGCCCCCAACGAGCATGTGGCTCCACCATTGCTACCTTCACCTTGGGAACTGGCTCTGTGAGGGAACAGCTGCCTGAAAATAGGGAAGGAGAGAGACAGTATGAATGGAAGTGGTAGGAAGGGAGACATGGTGGAGGATATGAATGGGAGGGGAGAGAGACATGGATGGAAGGGGGAGTGTAATATGCATGGAAGGGGAGAGAGACATGGATGGAAGGGGGAGGGATATATGGACGGGAGAGAGACATGGATGGAAGGGGGAGGGATATATGGACGGGAGAGAGACATGGATGGAAGAGGGAGGGGAATATGGATGGGAGAGAGACATGTATGGAAGGGGGAGGGATATATGGACGGGAGAGAGACATGGATAGAAGGGGGGCGGAGACATGGAGGGAAACAGACATTGAAGGGAGGGGAACAGAGACATGGATGGAAGGGGGGTAGCAGTTAGCGGAACAGTGTGCGCAGCCACACCTTACTCTGCCTAGAGATTGCAGAGGGACAGGAAGTGAGCGGAGTGGATTGAAACTGCAGTTTGCAGAGAGACTGAGGTAACGAGCGGAGCCGACACTCCAGACAGTGATATTACTACTGAGATAGTAAGTAACTTGAGGTGAAGCTTTTAAAGTAAATAGTTTGTGTGTACCCAGGATTACATATTGTTTGCATGAGAATGATACAAGTAATTTTAGTTTGTGTTTGTCCAGGTCGAAATCATTTTTTATTTTTTTTATTTTTTTTTATTTAAAGAAGAGAAGCACTAATTGTTTGTAGCTCTTTGTTCAGTTATGTCATATATAAATATTCTATACATTATTTAATCAATGGCGTCTCATGTGTTCCTCAACTATGATCAGGAACCTTCTGTGTAAACCCCTTCCTTAAGTAGTCTGGCATTACAGATAATTCCAGAGAATGGCAAAAACAGGCTATGTCTAAAAATATGAACAGGGAAAGAAAAGCTCATAGGGTAATGACGTTAATTGTAATAAACCCCAGTTTTCAAGGTTGTACTCACAGAACAGCAGAAAATTCAGGCTCGTCAACAATATGTAAAATCCCACAGATCCAGCAGTGTTCAGATGTCCAATAATAATGCATGTAGGCAGACTAGATGGGCCGAATGCTTCTTATCTGCCGTCACATTCTAAAGAGTTATACTGTACTTTTAAAAATAAATAAACTTAAACCTGGTTTATGTGGCCCGATCCAGACATTGAGTTTGACATGCTTGCTCTACGTGTTTCGACTAGTAACTTTAAACTTCAGGAGTAAAAAAAAAATAAAAATGATCTGTGCTTTTGGTTTGGTTTGCATTTCCTGGAAATTACTTAGACCGGTCTTAAACTTCCCCATTGCTGTGGTTGAAGCTATTCATCGTCGGCCATGGACTTTACTTTATTGATCTTTAAACTTTACTCTGATTACTGGATTTGGCTTGTTAACTAGATTAGTTCACTACTCCCCTCTAAGGTACCAAAACACCTGGAAAAGTCCCCATCCCACTGCATGTGTCTGCTCACACTATGTGTGGCCACCTCAGAGAGAAAGTGTTTGTTGGGACCATATGTGTGAAACTGTACTCTCCGTGCTGGCCAACCACAGGGCAGGATCAACACAGCAGTAAACGTACAGCCTGCAACCACTATTTTAGACCATCATGTGCCAGTGACAAGGGGTTAGTGTATAATGACTGTGCGTTACGTCTGTATCTTAGAGCTGGGATGCCACATTTTATAACTGCAACTTCCATGATGCTTTGTCATTTTACATGCTGGCAAAGCATCAAGAGATTTGTCGTTCTTTAACCCCTTCAGGACCGGCCTGTTTTTGCGATGTTTGTACGTTAAGGACCAGAGCAGTTTTAACACTTTTGTGGTGTTTGTGTTTAGCTGTAATTTTCCGCTCTCTCATTTACGGTTCCCATACAAGTTATATATTGTTTTTTTCAGGACAAAAGGGGCTTTCTTTACATACCATTATTTGTATTATGTCCAATATTGTATTTAAAAAAAATAATAAAATATGGTGAAAAATTAAAAAAAAAACATGTTTTTGGACTTTTACTTGAAAAATCTTTTACTTATCTACAAAAGCTAATGAAAAAAACTGCTAAATAGATTCAAAATGTTGTCCCGAGTTTAAAAACACCCAGTGTTTACATGCTTTATTGCTTTTTTTTGCAAGTTATAGGCCTATAAATACAAGTAGGAAATTGCTGTTTCAATATATATATATTTTAAATGTATCAATAGTGACCTTGTAACACCGTTATCTGTCATAAATCCCCGAAACACACCTAACATGTACATATTTTTTTAAAGTAGAACACCCAGGGTATTCAAAATTGGGTATGTCCAGTTTTTTTTAGTAGCCACTTAGTCACAAACACTGGCCAAAGTTAGCATTTATATTTGTTTGTGTGTTAAAAATGCAAGAAACGCTAACTTTGGTCGGTGTTTGTGACTAAGTGGCTATTAAAAAAGGCTGAACATACCCCATTTGCAATACCTTGGGTTGTCTTCTTTTGCAAATGGTATGCCATCATGGGGCTAATTCTCATTCCTTGGCTACCATACGCTCTCAAAGGCAACCTAACCAATCCGACAAATTTCAATAAAAAAAAAAAGTAAAATCAAGCCTTATATTTGACCCTGTAACTTTCACAAACACTATAAAACCTCTACATGTGGGGTACTGTTATACTCAGGAGACTTCGCTGAACACAAATATTAGTGTATCAGAACAGTAAAATGTATCACAGCAATAATATCCTCAGTGAAAGTGCTGTTTGTGTGTGAAAAATGCAAAAAACTTCACTTTCACTGACAATATCATCGCTGTGATATGTTTTACTGTTTTGAAACACTAATATTTGTGTTCAGCGAAGTCTCCCGAGTAAAACAGTACCCCCATGTACAGGTTTTAGGGTGTCATAGAAAGTTACAGGGTTAAACACAGTGCTAGCAAATTAAATTATCTGGACTTTCGGCCTGGGTTGGCAGGCAGGTCCCTCAAATTGCAATCATTAAAATTACTTAATTAGGTAAAAATATTACATAAATACACATGTAGAATTTTAATATATATACATATTTATATATTTGACGTCTACGTGTATATTTATGAAATTATTTATGTAATTATGTATATGGACATATGTATATTTCGTATTGTTTTTATTTATTTATTTATACATAGATATATATATCATTACATTCTAAGTGTATTTTGATATAAATATATATATATATATATATCTCAAAATACTGTTAGAATAAAATTGCATATATAAATATTTTTTTATAATTATTAAAAATTATTTTTATTTTTTGTTATTTATTTTTATTAACATATTATTTGTATTTTATAATAATATATATATACCATATATATAGCAATTATATATATATTGTATATATTCGTGTGTAATTTAAATATAAGTGTATTTTTATATTAATATACGTATATATAAATATAAAAATACACTTAATATGACATTATATATATATGATACATATACATATATTATATATAGATATAATACATGTATATATATCATATATATATATATACACATATTATTTATTTATTTTTACACTGATTTTACACTGTTTTTTTTTTACTTTATTTTTTGGATTTTTCACTTGCAGGGAGACTGCCTGTCAGCACAGACAGTCCCCCTGCAGGCAGATACACAGACACCTATTGCGGTCATGTGATCGAGTGATCACATGGCCGTGGGGTCCTGATCTGCCGAGGGGGGACTGCCCGGGCAGACAGGCAGTCCCCCTGGACCGGGTGGAGCACTGATCGCCGCCGTGGGACCGACGGCGATCAGGTAAGTAGCCCCAGACCGTTATGACGGTTCAGGACCGTCAGCGGTCCAAACGCACGTTTTACCGCTGACGGTCCTGAACCGTCAGCGGTCCTGAAGGGGTTAACAACGGGGATCTGTCTTTTGGATGTCTATAGTTTTAGGCATATCAGCCCAGAAGAACTACAAACAGATGGGAGTGCTTAACCTAGGAAGACCAATCACTGAATGTTCTTTCAGTCTGTGGCTCGGTTTTTAATTGATTGTGTTTTCACCTTTATTTATACCAAGTTAGTTGCATGTGGGTACTCAAGGTCCATCTCCAATGTAGACCAAGAGCTGTTGGATGGTTTGTCTATATCAGTGATGGCGAACCTTTTTGAGCCCGAGTGCCCAAACCGCAATACATGCCAACTTTTTTTTCCTTAAAGTGCCAACACGGCAATTGCGTGTGGGGGGGGGGGGGTGTGGGGGGGGGGGGGGTGTTGTATGTGAGGGGTGCTGTGTGTGTGTGAGGGGTGCTGTGTGTGTGTGTGAGGGGTGCTGTGTGTGTGTGTGAGGGGTGCTGTGTGTGTGTATGAGGGGTGCTGTGTGTGTGTATGAGGGGTGCTGTGTAAGTGTGTGAGGGGTGCTGTGTAAGTGTGTGAGGGGTGCTGTGTAAGTGTGTGAGGGGTGCTGTGTAAGTGTGTGAGGGGTGCTGTGTAAGTGTGTGTGTGAGGGGTGTTGTGTGTGTGTGTGTGTGAGGGGTGTTGTGTGTGTGTGTGTGTGAGGGGTGTTGTGTGTGAGGGGGGTGCTGTGTGTGAGACGGGTGCTGTGTGTTTGGGGGGGTGCTGTGTGGTGTGTAAGTGCTGTGTAAGTGTGTGGGGGGGTGCTGTGTGTGTGTGGGGGGGTGCTGTGTGTGTGTGTTTGGGGGGGGTGCTGTGTGTGTGTGTTTGGGGGGGGGTGCTGTGTGTGTGTGTGTGTGTGTGTGTGTGTGTGTGTGTGAGGGGGTGCTGTGTGTGTGTGTGAGGGGGGTGCTGTGTGTGTGTGAGACGGGTGCTGTGCTGTGTGGGTGTGAGACGGGTGCTGTGCGTGGGGTAGGGGTGCTGTATGTGTGTGTGAGACGGGTGCTGTGCTGTGTGGGAGGTAGGGGTACTGCTGGGGGGTAGGGATACTGCTGGCGGGGTATGGGTACTGCTGTGGGGGGTAGGGATACTGCTGGCGGGGTATGGGTACTGCTGTGGGGGGTAGGGATACTGTGTGTGGGGGGTAGGGATACTGTAGGGGGTAGGGGTGCTGTGTGTGGGGGGTAGGGGTGCTGTGTGTGGGGGGTAGGGGTACTGTGTGGGGGGTAGGGGTACTGTGTGGGGGGTAGGGGTACTGTGTGGGGGGGTAGGGGTACTGTGTGGGGTGGTAGGGGTACTGTGTGGGGTGGTAGGGGTACTGTGTGGGGTGGTAGGGGTACTGTGTGGAGGTACTGTGTGGGGGTAGGGGTACTGCGTGGGGGGTAGGGGTACTGCTGGGGGGTATAGGGGTGCTGTGTGTGGGTAGGGGTGCTGTGTGTGGGTAGGGGTACTGTGTGTGGGGGGTAGGAGTACTGCTGGGGGTGGTAGGGGTACTGCTGGGGGGGTAGGGGTACTGCTGAGGGGGGGTAGGGGTGGTGCTGGGGAGATAGGGGTGGTGCTGGGGGGTAGGGGTACTTCTGGAGGGTGGGGGGGTGCTGTGGGGGGTAAGGGTACTTCTGGAGGGTGGGGGGGGTGCTGTGGGGGGTAAGGGTACTTCTGGGGTGGTGCTGTGGGGGCTATGGGTGGTGCTGGGGAGATAGGGGTGGTGCTGGGGGGGGGTAAGGGTACTTCTGGAGGGGTGGGGGGGTGCTGTGGGGGGTAAGGGTACTTCTGGGGGGTGGGGGGGTGCTGTGGGGGGTAAGGGTACTTCTGGGGGGGTAGGGGTGGTGCTGGGGAGATAGGGGTGGTGCTGGGGGGGTAAGGGTACTTCTGGAGGGTGGGGGGGTGCTGTGGGGGGTAAGGGTACTTCTGGGGGTGGGGGGTAAGGGTACTTCTGGGGGTGGGGGGGTGCTGTGGGGGGTAAGGGTACTTCTGGGGGGTGGGGGGGTGCTGTGGGGGGTAAGGGTACTTCTGGGGGGGTAGGGGTGGTGCTGGGGAGATAGGGGTGGTGCTGGGGGGTAAGGGTACTTCTGGAGGGTGGGGGGTGCTGTGGGGGGTAAGGGTACTTCTGGGGGGTGGGGGGGTGCTGTGGGGGGTAAGGGTACTTCTGGGGGGGTAGGGGTGGTGCTGGGGAGATAGGGGTGGTGCTGGGGGGTAAGGGTACTTCTGGAGGGTGGGGGGGTGCTGTGGGGGGTAATGGTACTTCTGGGGGGTGGGGGGGTGCTGTGGGGGGTAAGGGTACTTCTGGGGGGTGGGGGGGTGCTGTGGGGGGTAAGGGTACTTCTGGGGAGATAGGGGTGGTGCTGGGGGGTAAGGGTACTTCTGGGGTGGTGCTGTGGGGGCTAGGGGTGGTGCTGGGGAGGTAAGGGTACTTCTGGGGGGGGTAGGGGTGCTGTGTGTCAGTATCCCCCCCCCTCCCTCCTTCTTACCTTTAATGAAGTGGGGGGGGGGACACACAGCCATCCCTGGTGGTCCGGTGGTGGCAGGCAGTGCTTCCGGTTCGGGAGGCAGGGGAGGGATCTGTGATGCTGAACCCTCTGTCTTCCCGCGCGATGCTGTGGAGCGTTGCCATGGTAACGCTCGGCAACGCTCCACACAGCATCGCGCGGGAGGACAGGGATCAGCATCACAGATCCTTCCCCTGCCTCCCGAACCGGAAGCAGAGTAGGCGCCTGCCGTTTCGGGCAGGCAGGTGCCTACTCTGCAGTGATGGCGGACCTGTGGCCGCGTGCCCACAGAAAGGGCCCGGCGTGCCACCTGTGGCACGCGTGCCATAGGTTCGCCATCACTGGTCTATATGAACCAGCAGTGGCTCTTCCTTTTTTGTGGGTTTGTTTCCCAAACTGCTAGCTAAATGTCATGGGAAACATGATCCGTTACAGCCAGATTGCCAAAGATTAGTCATATTTTATATAAAGCAACCCTTCTCAGAAAATAGAACTGTCCCATAGAACTTAACATGATCCATTTCTCCTGCAAGTTTTCTTGCATTCCTGTACATTTTCCTCCTCACCTTGCGGTATTTGCGCTCAGCGGCTGTCCATATGTATAACTGACTCTTGCAACATGTTGATGGACAGCAGCCGCTGCGGATCCACACCAAATTATACCCCCATGTCCGCCCACGTTATTGTCAACGTCGGCGTGACGTCTCGCGGGAGACACGCGCACACGTTTGGGGGTCAGAGGCAGTTTTCGGCCAATCAGAATTGTAAAGGACTTATTTAAACGCAAATGTACTTTTCCTCATTGCCCTGTCGTGGTTTCCCTTAGTGGTTGTCCGAGAGTGTGTTCCTGAGCGTTTATTTCTGGTTTTTGACTATGGCTTTGTTTGACTTCCCTGTGTTCTGGTATCCCTGACTTCTGGATTTCCCTTATCGTTGTGTCCCATTCTGTGTCCCTCAACGTCGGCAAGTATCCTGACTGTTCTTTGGTGCGTTAGGTCCGGCCATTCTAAGGCCCGGTAAGACGTTACCTTTTAGTCCTAGGTATGATACAATTCTACGTGCTGGATCAATTAGTAATCCTGACAATTCCATGGTCAGAAAATCACCACAAAACAGAATGAAAGTAAAACCATCTATTTTGTTATTTGCTATGGATTTCCGCCAAGATTTCAGAATGTTCCTTTTTTTCATACAATGCTAATATTTTCCTTTCCAAACACCTACTTGTGTTCCAAAAGTACAGGATCACATATTCTTGTAGCACTAGCAAATGAGCATTTGTGAGCAAAATTTTGTCTTTTGAAGTTATCAATTTATACCAGTGCTATGTGATCTATACGTGCCAGTACTGCATGATCTATAAATGCCACTGCGGTTATCTGTTTGTGCCATTGCTAAAACATTTATACGTGCCATTGCAGAATGTTTTATACATGCCAGTTCTGAATGTACCTTTTAAAAGGTACTATTGTATTAAAGTGACTCTATAGTCACCAGAACAACTACAGCTTAATGTAGTTTGTTCTAGTGAGTATAATCATTGCCTTCAGGCATTTTCATGAAAACCCTGTGTTTACATTGCCCCTAGGGACACCTCCAAATGGCCACTCCTTAGATGGCCAATGGAGGTGCTTCCTGGCTCAGTGCTGCACAGTAGGCAGCTCTGACGTTCAACGTCGGGAACGCTGAATTTTCCTCATAGAGATGCACAGAACGGTGTTTGGCCCCGCCCCTTTGACGATTTAATTTTTTTTTGGCAATTCTGATGATGTCACCAAGTTGGCGGGGCCAGTGCCGGCAGACCCGCACAGCGCTGGAAATAAGGTGATTTTCTTTCATGCTTTTAAAGGGGACAAGTGGGGGCAAGCCACCTAAATGTTGTGTTTTGCACTATAGGGTCAGGAATACGTTTCTGTTCCTGACCCTATAGTGTTCCTTTAATTTGTTTTGTTCATGCTTTTTGTGCAGATTTGCTCTGAGCCTCCATGCAAACATTATTGAAACCCTTGGCAAAACTATATTTTGCCACACCCAATGAGTAGGTCTTGCCCTTCTTCAACCTTTTTATGGGACACATACACTTTATTTACTTCTCAGCAGTGATTAAAGGACAACTGTCATCAAATGTTCACTTATTATTTACATTTAATGATACATAGTGATATAGTTAAATGTTTTATTAGGTTTTCTTTAGAAAATGTCATATATTTTTAAAATCTCTCTTGTTATCTGACCAACTGCTGCTCAGCCTAACTTGCCGGCTGCTACAGTTTCACACCGAGAAATCACAGCAGCAGCAGGTTAGATTGAGCGCCAGTTGGTTAGATAACAGTAAAGTTCATCTCAACGTGGCTGCTCAGACAGATAAAAAGTGACTTTTCGGTTAAAAAAATGTTTTTAAGTCTCTCTCTCTCTCTCTCTCTCATTTAAAATATATACCAATAAGTTTCATAAAACGTGATAAACATGTTAACCATTTCAATACTTTTCAGATATAAATTGCTGATCTCACAATTGAGCTCATCCACTCACAGGAGCCCAGTGACAGGATTGTGTAATGATGTCATGTTCCATGACCTAACAATGCAGACACTCCATGCATAGCCTTAAGCCTGAAACAAAACCAAAAAAAGAGCATTAGGGGAATTGTAGTTTTCCAGCAGTTGTATATTTACCTTCTGTCACCTCTGCATTAAAGGACCACTATAGGCACCCAGACCACTTCAGCATAATTAAGTGGTCTGGGTGCCAGGTACAGCTAGGATGAACCCTTTTTTCTATAAACATAGCAGTTTCAGAGAAACTGCTATGTTTATAATAGGGTTAATCCAGCCTCTAGTGGCTGTCTCATTGACAGCCGCTAGAGGCGCTTCTCACTGTGATTTTCAGCGCATTCAGCCGATGATGTCGCTATGGAGGAGGAGAGTCCCCCGCCCGGCGCTGGAGAAAGAGGTACTTTAACCCCTTCCTCCCCCTGGAGCCCGGCGGGAGGGGGACCCTGAGGGTGGGGGCACCCTCAGGGCACTATAGTACCAGGAAAACGAGTATGTTTTCCTGGCACTATAGTGGTCCTTTAAGTAGTAAATGCGTGGGGGCTGGAGTCTCAGCAACAAATGCATAAAACTGATCCCTTGCGTAGTACCATGGAAGGTGTACGAGTTGAAAGGATAGGCTTGATGTGAACATAGAATAGGCAGACTTCGAAAAGTGTAAAGGGACGGAAAGCCTGACATGGCTAGAAATCAAGAAATGCTTGATGTGGTTTGTTTTGTGTGTAGTGGGAGTGGACCATAACTATTTAGTGGGTGTTTGCTGTGCATGGTGCGGTCTGTGTGTAATGTGCACTGTCTGTCTGGGAATCTTGAAATACTAATTCTCTATAGAACACATTGGTATCTGCTCTAGACTTTGCAATTTATTTTGCTCGTCACTTTGTACAAATAAAATGTCACCTATTGCTGGAATTCCTGAGCGTGTCAACTGACACTTTAAAGGGCCACTATACTTTTAAACTACCTATTTAGATGAAATAGTTCCCCAAGAGTTTTACTTCACTTATTTCACCTGGTGCGCTGGTCTCTTTGTGGCTGTCAGCCTCTATGCAGCAGATCATCATAAATGCTGCCTGTTCTCAGAACAGACAGTGTTTACATTGCTGAGACTTCAGGGACAAGCTATTTACCCCAGAAACACTGCTTTACACTTTAGTGGTTCTGATACCTAGTGTCCTTCTGTCACTTCTGTCTCTCTGGTACTTATAGTGTCCGTTTGTAAAGCTCTAGCCTTTGTGGAAGATTTGTAGTGTGTGGTTTGAGATTTGTCCCCTCTATCTACAAGTCTAATAGTACATCTTCACCAATCTCTGTACCACCTCTGATCTCTCCACTGATCCATTTCCTTTGTCTGACCACCATCTGCTAACATTTAACATCTGCATACCTCATACCAAAATTTCAACACCTTCAACTCTCCAACCTCGCAGAAACCTCAACTCCCTCGATCTCCAGCACTTCTCCACCACACTCCAAACACTCCTTTTACCCATCTCAAATCTCAACTGCCCTAACTCTGCAACCTCACTCTACAACTCCACTCTCTCCTCTCAACTTGACATCATGGCACCTCCTACAGTTAAACGCAGCAAGCGCCCCCAACTACAACCCTGGCACACTAAGCTCACCCGTTGCCTCCAAAAATGTTCCAGAACTGCTGAACGCTGCTGGAGAAAGTCTCACTCTGCATCTGACTTTGTCCACTATAAATTTATGCTGCGCTCCTACAGCATGGCTCTTTTCTCTGCAAAAGTAAACTACTTCAAAACCCTCATAAGCACACTGTCCCATCAACCCAAACACCTGTTTCACACTTTTGATGCTCTTCTTCGCCCTGTGACTACCCCTCCTTCCACCACCTTGTCCGCCACAAACTTTGCATCTCATTTCACTGAGAAGATCTCTACAATCAGGAAAGAGATCTCTAACCTTCCCCTATCATTATATCACCCAACCCCACTCCCCCTGCCATCCTATGCACATTTGCACCTGCTACAGCACAAGAGGTTTCTGCACTGCTCCTGTCCTCCCGCCCCACCACCTGCTCTCTCGATCCTATTCCCTCGCATCTCATCCGCACTTTGTCTCCCTTTCTTGCTCTTCCTCTCGCTAGCATTTTCAATCTCTCCCTTTCCTCTGGCACATTTCCCTCACCCTTCAAACATGCAACCGTAACCCCGATTCTGAAAAAGCCCAACCTTGATCCCAACTCCCCATCCAACTACCGCCCTATCTCGCTACTCCCATTTGCCTCCAAGATCCTCGAGAGAGTTGTGTATGCCAGATTGACAGACTTTCTCGAATCCAACTCTCTGCTTGACCCCCTTCAGTCTGGATTCCGCGCTGGTCACTCTGTCGAAACTGCTGTGACCAAAGTATCCAACGACTTAATTGCTGCTAAATCTCACGGCCAATACTCTATCCTAATCCTCCTTGATCTTTCTCCCGCCTTTGACACTGTTGATCATCAACAGCTTCTTCACATTCTTCATAACTTTGGTCTACGGGATACTGCTCTCTCCTGGTGCTCCTCCTACCTCTCCCAGCGCTCTTTCTCTGGTTCTGCCTCTTCTCACCAACCCCTCTCTGTCGGCGTCCCCCAAGGATCTGTCCTCGGCCCCCTATTGTTCTCCATCTATACTGCCTCCCTTGGTAAACTCATCAGCTCCTTTGGTTTCCAATATCATTTATATGCAGATGACACTCAAATCTACCTGTCCTCCCCTGATCTCTCTCCGCCCACCTTGACTCGTGTTTCTGACTGCCTCTCTGCTATTTCCAACTGGATGGCTGCTCACTTCCTTAAACTCAACCTGTCCAAAACAGAACTTCTAGTTTTTCCTCCCTCAAGTGCTGCTACTCCTGTTGTCTCCATCCAAGTCAACGGCGCTACTATCACCTCTACCTCGCAGGCTCGCTGCCTAGGGGTTCTTTTCGATTCTGACCTCTCTTTTACTCCCCATGTCCAATCGATAGTCAAATCCTGTCGCTTCCAACTCAAGGACGCGGCTAAGATATTGGTTCATGCTGTTGTTCTCTCTCGCCTCGACTACTGCAATCCCCTTCTGACCGGTCTTACATGTTCCCAGCTTGCACCGCTGCAATCTGTAATGAACGCGGCTGCGAGGCTTATTTTCCTGTCCGGTCGCACCTCCCACGCCTCCACGCTCTGTCAGTCCCTGCATTGGCTTCCAGTTAGATATAGGGCCCAATTCAAAATTCTGGCACTTGCTTACAAATCCCTACATAATGCTGCTCCAACATACCTATCCTCCCTCATACACAAGTATGTCCCGTCGAGACCCCTGCGCTCATCCCAAGACCTACGCCTATCCTCTGCCCGGATCCCCACCTCTGACGCTCACCTTCAAGACTTCTGTAGGGCTGCACCTATTCTGCGGAACTCCCTTCCCTCCTCAATCAGACTTTCACCCAGCCTCCACTCCTTCAAAAAATCTTTGAAAACTCACTTCTTCGTTAAAGCGTATCAATTAAACTGTCAGCAGGCTTCTCATCCCCCACCCCATGACTCCTTTCCTGCAACTGTCAAAAATGACCTACCAAGCACTCAATAAACCCTTCTCTAACAAACTATTTAATTCCCCTACTTTAACCCGTTTGTGTCACTATACCCCACTCCCTCTGGCATGTAAGCTCATTGAGCAGGGCCCTCAACCCCCTCTGTTCCTGTACGTCCAGTGGTCTGATCTCAATTATGTGTCTGTTAGTCCACCCATTGTACAGCGCTACGGAATTTGTTGGCGCTATATAAATAATAAAATAATAATAATAATAATAATAGTTCTAAACCTGACATGAACTTCATTGTCTTTCATCTGTTTCTTTCAGGGTTATTCAGTACAATGAGAATAGCCAGGAACTGGAAGTACATTTAAAATGTTATGACGAAAAGACAAACTGGAAAAGTTCTTCAAGTTAGCTAAACTTTAATTTGAGCTATTTTGGTCTTAAATTTAAAATTCACTTGGCATTCCTGACAATTCTCAATTCAGTGATTAACCATGTCAATGCAATCTAGGTTGAAAAAAAAGACTCAAATCCGTCAAGTTCAACATTGAAACCTATTCTTTTTTACGCTGTTGATCTAAAAATGTATTTTATATTTTGTTTCTTATATGTTAGCTCTTCTAAATTTAGCTGTCATTTCCACTTGAATGTATTGCTTTTTCCCCCCCTTAGAGTGGAAGCCATTTTGAAATTGCATCTGTATTTTGAACACTAATTGGCAAAGAAAACCTGTTGTGCGATGCCAGAAACCAGTCATAACCTGCGATTCCAACAAGATGATTTTGCTCCTGTCTTATGTTGCATTAGTTTGGCGGCCTAGCAATGACAAATGCTGATTGTGTTCTCAGGATATGCAGGTCAGGTGTATATTTTTTTTATTTTTTATAATTCTTTATTTTTGTGTGCAAATGGTTACAGGCATTTGTATGTCGCCACAACAGCGTTTGCAATCATCACATGATCTTATAGGTTCAGACTGTAGTAAGGCAATTGTACTGCACATTTTTAATTTCTGATATGGTAAAGCTATCTAGTGAACAGGTGTTGTTGGTAATGATTGAGTCGAGGTGTGCCAACCGTATTATCCGGAGCAATCTATGCATTATAGCAGGAGTGTTATGTGGTAGCCTGTGTGTATTAGTAACTTGTTGCGTGTGGTGCGCTGGTTTTCTTGTGTAACCAGACAGGTTTAGTGTGATCCACTTTGAGGAGGTGGGTAGGCCCAGCGGGACTGTGCAGGAATGACCGCCTATGTACATAATAGCTTATAGCTAAAAGGACGGCTCTTATCTGTGGATTAAGTCAGACCCCATAGGCTCCTTATGATAAGTGTGGGATGTCGATTAGCGCTTGGTAAAGCGGGGTTTAACAACGTGGTCTGGGGCCTGGTGCATCACATTTGTATTATCAGGGCGTCCCTGAACAGCAGTACGGATGTACTCCTGTGGATGTGCCTCTCTGTTCTCAGGGAACGTGTTAGGGACTTATGCTGTGGGTGCGCTGTACCTATTGAGGTAAGGAGTGCCACACTGCATTCTAAGGAGTATGCTGCAGGTGTAATGGTAGCGCCTGGTATAAGTGTGGCCTAGCATGAGTAAGGCCTATAACATAAACAGAGAATATAACTAAAAATAAAACTGTTTTAAGTTTGTGCGTGTTAAGCAGGAGGGTTAGTATTTGGCTCTCTATATAGACCGGTGGCTAGAGTTCAAGTTGTGGCAGCCTTGTAGGCATCCGCTGAGGATCTTCGCGGTACAAATGGAGCCATGCCGGCCGGGTCCCAGACGTGCGTTGCGACAGCCGTTCCTGCCCATTTGTTGGTTAGAGAGTCTTGTGGGAGACCCAGAGTCTCTAAGATGGCCTCTGCCCCTTCGAGGTCCTGGATAGGGTAAGAAATGTTGCCTTGGAGGACAGCTAGAGTGCGGTTCAAGAGTCCAAGGCTCCCATACGGCCAGTCAAACCCTGTAGATCTTTATGGACTGTCGCGATATCCATTAGGATGTCTCTCCGCAGGCCCGCCAGCAGCTCCTGCATGTCTGCTTTGGTGACTGGTGTTGAGTCCGGTTTTAAGGTTGCAGGTACCGGGTGCCGGTTTAGCTCTCGTGGAGCAGGTGGGTGAAGATCCCCAGGCTCCAAACTTTGGTCGTCTGAGAAGTCGGAGCTCTCTCCCATGTAGGCTGCCATCATAGGCAGTGAGGCGCCATAAGTCGCCAATGCTCGTACCCGGTTTCGGCTTGTCTGGCCTCTGTTTTTTTAATTTTTTGTCCCATGCCGATGTGGGCTGCCTGGAGGTCCAGGTGGGGTCGATTTGTTTGGGGCTGGGGTCAATAAAAACTCGGCAAATAGGCCTCTGGTTACGGAGCACATCAGGCGTGCGAACGTTCCGTTCAATAGCTTAGCTCCGCCCCCAGGTCAGATATTTTTAATTACATTTTTATAAATAAAAAATCCTCAACCTGTCCAATCATCAAATCGATTGTAAACATTTTAACTGCTATGAACTCTTATTTAACACTTTAATTTCCAGAGGAGCAAAGCTTCCTGGGTGCTTCAAACCCAAATATAGGACATTATAGAACTCAATTATGAGCATCCCAGCCATGGAGGGGCCCGAGAGCTTTTTAAAATGGTTCAGTGCACCTCTATTTAAGGGGTTGTTATAAATGCATTAATTTGGCACTGCTAGCCTCAAAAAATAAAAATTTCCAGGTTTTTTAGCTCTATTTAGAAAAGCTTACAGTTATGAACTTGTGCAGGAGTCCTGTTTACATTTTCTGATGACTCGAACTGCTACCAAGTGGTGAACTATATATTAAAAAAAACTTCTGAAATACTGGGTATGCCTGGATGAACTTAAAAATGGCTGCTACCTTACAGTCATATCGGGTAACTGCAGCCCCATGGTGTTTGCAGCAAATGTATGAATTTCAAAGATGAAAATGTTTTTATTTATTTTTCAGTGCATCTTTTATGTAACACATTGAAATGGTGGTCATGTATAGCTTACCGTGTTGATTTAATATATAAAAAAATAACGGGAATTGGGGCCATGTCTGGAACATACATTTATCATTAGTGGTTCTGACTTAAAGATCATCACATACACACACAAAAAAAACAATGAGTTTTACATTTTGCAAGGCTACTTAAAATCACCCATCTTAACAAACAAATATGGGAATTCAGCTTCGTTATATGGCCATATTGTGTTAAACCCAACACTACATCACAGTACCCCAATATTGGTGGGTGCTACACCAATATTAACTTGCGAGATACACTTGCTATGATCACCTCCAAAGGCACCTAGAGTGTGTGTCTGATGTGCTCAAACCAAAAGGAATCCAAATATACACAGAGAAAAGGGGAATTGGGGGAACACACCAAACATGCATATCTCAGTAGTTATGCTTAAAGGGACACTGTAGGCACCCAGACCACTTCTGCCCATTGGAGTGGTCTGGGTGCCAACTCCCACTATCCTTAACTCTGCAAGTGTAATTATTGCAGTTTTTTATAAACTGCAATAATTACCTTGTAGGGTTAAGTCCTCCCCTAGTGGCTGTCTATTAGACAGCCACTAGAGGGAACTTCCTGCTCTATAGCACAGGTTTTCTGTGCTAGAGCGTCGCTGGTCGTCCTCACGCTGTGTGAGGACCTCCAGCGCTGCTCAATTCCCCATAGGAAAGCATTGAAAATCGTTTGCAATGCTTTCCTATGGGGTGCGCTAATGCGCATGCGCGGCATTGTCGTGCATGCGCATTAGGTCTCCTCGGCCGGTGGGCGGGATCAGTCTCGCCCACCGGCCGACGTAGGCAGAAGGTGGAGCGGCGGGGGAGGAGCAGGCAGCGATGTGGGACATGTCGCTGCCTCAGGTAAGTCACTGAAGGGGTTTTCACCCCTTCAGCAACTGGGGATTGGGGGGTGGGAGGGAGAGGAATCCTGCAGTGCCAGGAAAACGGATTGTTTTCCTGGCACTGGAGATTCCCTTTAAGTAAACACCAAAATATATACAAAATACAGATTAGTTTCTCCTTTGGAGGTGAATACAGGAAAGCATATATTTGAGGAGAGCCTCTGGAAGCAGTTTATGCAATATTTATTGCAGTTGGCATATTTATCTTCCTTGCTAAAATTAGTGTAGGGTCCACTGAAATTGCGGTACTTTGATGTAGTGGTGGGCTTAACGTGGTATGGCCATGAGGTGGAACTGAATCCCCATATTTGTTTGCTAAGACAGGTGATATTAAGAAGCCTTGTAAAATCTAAAACTGTTTGCTGTTCCTTAATCTGCATGCGGAGGACATTGGTTGTAATTGTCCCCTTATGGATTAAAGGAAATCAGTAATTAATTATAATGAACTTGAAACCCCAAAACATTCCTACTAAATTGTTGTTGTTGTTTTTTTATCTTTGTTTCTTTGTTACATGGTTAAATATAGTAATTTTTAAAAGCCACCTGGACATTTTAAGTTTCTTTATTTTTTTTTCCTTTGGTGTGTATATATAGCCAGCTAACAAGATATGTCGAGATGGCAGCTTATGCAGGCTGTGGCTCATCTCCACACACAAGTTAATGTCCGTCAACTGTGAATGTGAAGTATCGGTTGCCCTTTATAAAATTATACAATGTGGCACCCACTACCTCTTTAAGTTTCTTGTTCTCTGTTCTAAAAGAACACACTAGAAATAGGATTAAACTAAAACATCTGGATTTTGCTTGGGCTTGTTTCTGATTCCACTTCAATTTAGTGGTTTACAATTAATGCTGCCAACATTCTTTTTATTGTATTTTTCCCTCTTAAGAAAGTACATGTTCAGTAGTTGTTTATATTCATTTTGGGAAGATCAGGTCACCGCATGTTTCATCTCCACTCCCTGTAGCTGATGAATCAAGGCATGGCAATTTAAATTATAAAGGAGAAACACTTAGTAATTCTGTTTTCATTTTTGCACTTCACTGGGTAGTACACAGTTGACATTTAACATTTTACACCATTTAAATTATTAAAAAACTTACTAACCTTTATCATATTGCATTTAGCACTTCATTTGATACTCTTGCTCCTTAAAAATCTTCTCCTTGCAATCAGACAGACATCTGTATGGCAAAAATAATCACAAATTTCACCATAACATTCCCCCTAATTAGAATATGTGACTAAGTAGTGAGCTTATCAAATGTTCACCCTTTACTTTCGATGGGCTTTTTTTGATGAAATAAAGCAAATTAATGTAATTGTGATATATGTTTGGATCCTAGGATGTACTTCGCACATAAACCTAGGGGGGAAAGAATTGTATTTGAGAGTCAATTGTATGATATGGGGCATTACAGTCTGCTATTAAGAGGAACTCTATAGTCACCAGAACACTACAGCTTAATGTAGTTGTTCTGGGGAGTATAAACGTTCCTTTCAGGGTTTTTTCATGTAAACACAGACTTTTCAGAGAAAAGGCAGTGTTTACATTACCTCTATGGACACCTCCAAGTGGCCACTCCTTAGATGGCCACTGGAGAAGCTTCCTGGGTCAATGCTGCTGAAAAAGCAACCCTGACGTTCAGCGCCCCCGTTGATTCACTGCATCCAGCACTCCCATTGATTCACTTCATCTCTATGAGGAGGTCCTGAATGGCCAAAATTGCATTTGGCCCCGCCCTGTGCCGATTTTAGCCAATCCAATACTTTCCCTATGGGAAAGTATTGGATTGGCTAAAAATCGCCGAATTTGATATCACAAAGGACCCACGCAGCGCTGGAAATAAGGTGAGTTTTAAACTTTTATAGGGGGGCAAGCCACCTAAATGGTGGGTTTATCACTATAGGGTCAGGAATACATGTTTGTGTTCCTGATCCTATAATGTTCATTTAAAATGTGCAACAAATCCCTGCAGTTTGCTTAGAATTCGAGATTCCCTGCCTCTCCCAGACTGCTCGAATGCGGCCACTATACTTTGAGCCAAAGCAGCTTTTGCACATGGAAGTAAGAGTACAGAGAGTCCGTAAGGGCTGACTCTTGCAGAGGGGTAAGTGGGGCTTAAATTAGTAAATTTTATTTTGCACTGCTTTGCCAACCAAATTTTATAGATGTTGAGGCTAACAAAGTTTATTGCCTTTTCAAATTGCACCTGTTATCCATAACTTAATAAGTGCATTGTGTTGGCAAAATAGAAAGCAGCTTTATTGATTGTAAGATTTGCTTCCCTTAAGGTCACTTACTCTTCCTTGAAGATGTCTTGTGTGCAATTGCCGGCCCAAATGGCAAGCAAATCAAAGCACAATTCCGTGAGAGTACCCTAAGAATTATAGGATCTTGACACATCACCAAATGTCTACTTGGATATGTATGCAATCCATATGTGAAATTGCCCGTGTCCTCTGAATTTGTAATTCTTACTACTATGCCAATGGTATGGAGGTAAAGTCTATGGTGAGAAGTGTCTAGTGAAACATATTTTCACTTATACAGATGCTAACATATTGGCTAATAACAGATACAATTGACACCCTGTTCCTCATGTAGTGTCACTAATCTGCGGCTGTCCTACACGTGTGTGCATCTGTCACACTCACTTTTCAAATGTTCTTTCCATGTCTCTTAATGAGCCTTAATATTTTAGACAATCGTGAATGATTCTGCTTTATATTCTGTGTGCCAAGAACCAGTTTCTGTGGGGGGTTTTTTTGTCATATTTTAAATATTTATTATTTTGTTCGTTCCTAAATGTGTCCCATTTCTATGCAGCATAAAAACTTGTGACATTATTGCAAAATAATATATAGCTGCACATTCATTTCTGTGCTCAGTACTAAAGGTAAAAGGGTAAAATAAACCTCCAGCATTTGTAATCCCCAAATATAAGATGATGATGCTATTTTGGAGAGAACATATCTAAATTCATTTAAACCAAGCAGAGGCCAAATTGTATGGGCATCTGATCGTGAAATCTCCAAAGACAGTTTGCCAGTAAGCATAATGCTGTGTCTGTGGGGATTTGATTGGTAGCTAAGGGGATTAACATGTCTTATGTCAGTGCCTCATGTCTATTCCACTGATATAAAACCTGTAAATGGCAGTATCTAATATGTATGCAGAGAGCCCACACTGTTTTGTATCAGTACTCTTTTACCATGACATGTCAATTGCATTTAACTACTGCATGGGCGAGTGAAATTAAACAGCCTCTCAGGGAATCGTCAGACGTTGGGGAAAAGTACTAAAACCCACTGATCTTGTTTAACAAGATGAGTGACATTTGTTTAAAATGTGATCTGAACGAACATTAAAGCCCTCTTGTTTTGAAAAACCCAGCCGTGCATTTTATGTTCCTTTTAATGTGCTTTGCTTCTTCTGAGTATAAAATGTTTTCATAGCCGATCATCTTTTCAGATGAAGACTAGTCAAGGATTATCTCTTCATAATTTATTTTTTAGCAAATTTATCTGACTAAATTAGAGCTAGTGTGACCTTCTTTCCTCTTTATTGTGAATGTTTGAATTTATATTAACATCACTGCTGCCATGTGGACTGCACATTGATTAATGAAGTTGAGCATTCAGGTATTATGTGTGATATATGCATGACCAGGTAACCTCTCCATTTGCTGGGATATCTGTGCGGCTGACGTACATTGTAAACAAAGTTAGCTGCCACTGCTATTTTCTTAGGATTTACAAGCATTTGTAAACAATAGTCTCTTCGTCTGCCTCTTATTTTGAAAGGCAAATTAAACTAGATGGTGTAAATGTATCTAGGATTATTGACTGTCACTATGCACCCACAAATCTTTTTCGTTATCTGTTCCTTTTTTGTCCTTGTTATGAATTAGCTCTTAACACTTTTGCAGGCAAGGTATATATACCACTGAGGGATCGCCAGATAGTATTAGGTAGTTGGGGGTAGTTAGTTGCTATGTGTCAGTAATGTTTTTTGCTTTGCAGACGTCAGTGTATTGAAGACTATTGGAGTGAACATATTTAATAAATGTATCCAGTATGAATGTAATTACATAGAAACTTAACTATAAATCACATCCCACTAGTTCCCTTAATAAATGACCTGTTGGATTGCTGATAGGCATTGTACACATTGCAGATGATCTACTTTTGGGCAGGGAAGCATCCATATAATTTTGCTTGAAATAAAAGATTTCTTTAGTGTGTAGGAACCTTTGGTTTTGAAGTAGTTCTGTTAGAACAGTGTTTTTCTGCAGGGTAACTGGTTATCCATTCCTGGGAAGAATGCAGAGCTGATCAAAATAAACCCACTTTTCCTTTGAGGTAGATTTTTTTCAGTTTATGGGACAGTTGGATTTTCTGATGATTCATTTAAACTGTCAAAGACTCTGTGACCCAGGGCACAAAGTCAGGGAACTGGTGGTCTGGATAGCAGACAAAGGACAGAATAAGTAAGATCAGGATGTAGAGAAACATGATCTCAGCAGGAAGTCAAGAATATGCAGAACTGCCCAAGGAACTACTAATAAGGGAGCACCGGGTTTATATAGATTGAATGGGACTTGACTTGTCTGGAAATCACATGGCGTGTGCATAAACATTTCTCTTACCATTTCCCTGCTGGTGGCATTTAGCTGTCTGCTGCCTGCGCTGACTCCTGAGTCTTGGCATCCAGTAAGGGGAATCGCAGCTCCCAGGGGGAAAAGAGGGGCAGGTAGTCTCATGATCAAATACATTAATTCCTCTATTGAAACATCACTGTAAAATAAAAGAAAATGGTGCAGTGTGGTGAAAAAAGAGAAGACAAGATGAATAAAATGAGGAGACGTATGGAATGCTTACGTGTTCTGTGTCTCGTGGAAATCTCTTCATAAATGGTACTTGACCCAGCTTGGAACTGATTATCTGTCTATGTTGGGTCTCTTACCTTACTTAGCTGAGCTCCAGGTCTGCTCTACTGGAATCAATTTAGTGATTCCAGTAGATTATTACTCAACTTCCGATATGTGAGCAGCAGTTCTGTGTGGCTGGTGGGCCACATTTTGTGTTCCTATGTAAAAACAGGTCCACAAACTCAAGTTTTTTACGTTTATCCCTTTTAACCCCTTAAGGACCAAACTTCTGGAATAAAAGGGAATCATGACATGTCACACATGTCATGTGTCCTTAAGGGGTTAAACTAGAGATGGCGGGGATAGAAGCCATCCTAAATTATGATTTGAGTTGGTTTAAGGACTGCATGGAGTACTGCAACCTGTTGAAGTCACTGCATGCTACCTGCAAGAAGGTTTGTTATGATTCCTGCTTCAATTTTAGAATGTTGAGCACTGGTGCCATTTATTCTCTTTACCCACCTGTGCCCACATAGGAATACCTTCTGTTATAAATTGCAGAAAAATAATAAAGTTGACTAGATCTTTGACAACTAAAATAAATCTTGGATATTCTTTTACGTTCCCATCAAGTCACACGAGTATTAATGTCTTCTTCAAGCTGATTTCATCACTATTACAAAGGGACCAAAATTTCATGTTATTATATTATCAATGACAAAAGGCAAAAAACTGAAAGTACAAATATCCTCTGTCTGCAGAGTGCCAGGCAGCTTTCTGAAATACTTTTAGGCAGCCTTATCGCAGTACAAACCATATCATGTTAATTTTAAAATTGTCAGACATTTCAAAGAATGTATTTAATGTGTGCATTTGCTTTGTAAGAGGATTGTTTTAATTAAAGAGAGTGAGATTATCTGGATTTATTTCTGCCTGATAAATTCTTGCACAACTTAAAAAAAAGCTGTACTGAGCAATAGCTGTATAAACAAAGGTTTGGTTCTTTTTTTTAATTGTTTCTTTTTGGTCTCTGTCCTTCTGATAATAAATTTAGTGGCTGAAACATTCTGCTAGTAACAGAAAGGCATTAGAAATTGATGTTCCCAGAACATGTTTGCTGTGTTAAATTGTGTTTAGATGTACATTCTTGCAATTCCAGAAGGCTGTCTTTCTGGCACAACATGGTAAAGCTTTTGGAGTTGGTCCCTAAAGGGAATGGCAGGTAGGCATCGGTTTCGTGTGTATAAATAATGCATTGAAGGTAGGAGCAGTGCAAACTGTCAGTTATGGCGAATGTGTTTTATCCTGTAACATAGTCTCTATATAGTACCAAACATGTCACATATAATAGAAATTGGGGTGGGGTGGGGGGGAAGCATACATGTATAAAAATGTGTTTACGGTCTACACTTTTTATTCAATATGATTTATTTTCGTAAACAAATACAGAGTATAGGTGCTCACTATGTACTCAAGAGATGGATAGGGGCTGCAGATTATCACACAAGACTTCACCAACCTTGTGACAACACAAATGAAACAAAAAAGAATAAAAGATAATCCACGCCTAGGGTCTATGGATCTAGTAGTGGAATCACAAACATATAAAAGTATATACATACATATATAAACACAGGATCTTGTTGGTAGATGGATCTCTCAAAAAGACAAAAGAGGAGAGAACAAACAATATAAGTGCAATATATTTTTGAGGTAGTATATTGTGACGAAAGCACACTCATACTTTCAAGAGCTATGTAGAGCTCTGCTGTTGAAGGCGTGGACGGAATAATCCCTGTCTTAGGATGTATATGTAGCAGTAGTGATGGTATGTTCAGCAGTGGTGATGGTACTTTCTTAGTAAGGTGCTTTCCTATTTGTCTCCACATATAGCACTGTACTAAGAAAGTACCATCACCTTCGGGGCTATGTAAACCCCTAAGTGTCCATCCTCTCTTTCTAATGCTCTATTTCTCTGCATCACCCTTTCCACATCTGACCATTTCGGCAACCTCCCTGCTTTCCAATTTACAACAATCAACCATTTCACTATTGAAAGAATACAAAGTGGGAGTGATTTTTATTATTTTGTGCGGTAACTAGGTATGAAGTGAAACAGAGCCAGTTCTGGGGTTAAATTAATCTTTTCACCAATTATACGAGACACCCCATATTTTACCTCCTTCCAATACTTTTATATGTGAGGGCAGAACCACTACATATGTATGGCTACTTGGTTGCAGCCTCTCCAACAACATTTAGAAGTGTCATCTTTCTTCATTTGCCAAAGTTTAAGCGGCGTTACATACCATGCATTTACAATTTTAAAGTATAACTCCCTGTATGAAACGTGTTTAATTAACTTATCCGTTAAGATGGAAGCAGCCGACCATATTTCCATGGGCCAGGATTGATTTACTTCTTCTTCCCAAATTCTCATATTTAGACATTTGGTGTTCAAATCCCCATCTCTCAAAAGACTAAAACATTTCGAAAGCATATGCTTCCTATTTGTTGAACATATTATTTTTTCACAAGGAGTCAACTGTCTAAACTCTTTTAGGCGATAGCGCGATGAATAAATACTCAATTTCAACCTATTGTATTCTAACCACATGTTAGCTGGACTGTTAAAATTAGACTGAATATAATCAAATGGAAGGAATTCATTATTAACATATAAGTCTCTTAAGTATCTACATCCTACCTTTAATAATATCTCTAGCAAAGGAGAAAGAATCTTTTCCTGAATCCATAAAATAGGCGTGATCGGACTTGGAAATGGGATCAGAGCGTATTTGCGATTCAAATTCCGCCAGCCTTTGAGAATGTGCCATAATGGTGAAGTTTTACTATGCACTAGACCAGGGGTAAGCAACCTTTTAGGAGCACTGTGCCGATATAGGAGTGTGATGTCCCGTAGCGTGCCGGTCCTATTTTTTTAAATTGAGGTCTGTATGCTGCCGTATTCTGCTTGTTATTTTTTACTGCAGTTGCTTTGTATCGTTGTATTTGTGCGTATATGAGCTATTATATTGTATATGTTCATTAATAGTTTATGGTATCGTGTATGATATGTATGAATGTGGGCTGTGTATGAGGGCTGCTTGTGGAATTCTGTGTGGATGGATATGTCACATTGTGTGTTTGGTAGTGTGTGTATGTGTGGGCTGTTTGGGGTATTGCATGTGAAAGGCTGCATGTGGGGTTGTGTGTATGTGTCTGGATTGTTAGTGGTGTTGCGTTTGTGCAGATTGTGTGTATGTTTGTTTGTGGGCTGTCCGTATTATTTGTATCAGGGGAGGGTTATTCTGCAGCTCTGTGTATATCTAGCAGTGTGAATGGCTTCCCTGGGTTCCAGTGGGGACCAGGCTGGCCAGGTACAGGTCAAGGACAGGAGCTGCAACAGCAGCTGTGGGCTGCTCTACTACAGTATGAATTTCAATTTACAAGTGCTGGAATGAAGTGATCTGAGATCAGTTTCTCTACGTGCTGCAAAGTATAAATTGAGGATTGTCCTTCACCACCTCTTCGTATTAGCAGATATCTGAAGTTTTACTGGGACTCCTGATAGGCCAGAGCCTGTTTGGCTCTAGCAGCCTTGAGTGCCGTGCATGGCACTAGTGCCGTAGGTTGCCTACCCCTGCACTAGACCACTGGATAAATCATCTCGAAAAAGAATTGAGTTCAGATGTGTTTCTTTAAAAAAGAAGGCTTCTAACCCAATTAATGTTTTGTACCTCCTCCTCCCATCTCAGTGTATGTGCCAGAAGGGAGGCTTCCTGATACTTCTTAATGTCTGGATATGCAATCCCACCACCAGAAACTGTTTTGGCCAAAATTGGTATCCTAATTCGCATTCTTTTATTCTGATGGATGAATACATCTATCGCCCGTTGTAAATAAACGGGACAGTGCCAGGGTATGCATCGCATAATATAGGCGATCTTAGGTAATCTAGTCATCTTAATCGCTGCTATTCTACCTGACCAGGAAATCTTAAGATTTTTCCATGTAGATAGCACTTGCATTATATTAGAGTAAACTAATTTGAAGTTAACTGTTTTTTTCATTTCAACAAATAATTTAATTCCTAAATGAGTTATTGAATATTGCCACTGACTATATCCTAAACAACCGTCTAATGTGTGCATGTATTCATCGCCACTGTATTTTTATAACTCAATTCAAATGTAATAGAGTACATTTTGTGCAATAAAACTGTTACATAAAGGTTAAAAGTATCCATCTTGAACTCTACTTATATTGAGTAAAATTTCACAAAAATATATTAGGGTAAGAAATTTAAATTAAAATGCGTTTTTAGCTTTATCCTAGAAGGTTGGACCGAGTGACATTTTATGTAAGTGTGCAGCACTACTCAGCTGCGAAATGTGCACAGCATAACACCCTTTGAGCTGGGACTGTCCCACACCCAAAACTGATGATGAGAGATTTCTGGGCTAAACGCCTGTGTTTTGGTCTTTACAGAAAATGAGTAATTAAAGGTCTAAAATACTACATTATATTTCCAATTGCTTTTCTTGCGTGTGCTTTGATGAGTTAGAGAAGCCAGCACATTCCATCTGGAAATATTTCTCTGCACATTTTCCAATCCTCTCATTTGGCAACCTCCCTAGGAACAAGTTATTGGACTCTCTCAGACACTGGCAAAAACCTGTGCAGCTTTCACATAAATATTCTCTTTTCTGGCAGGACTAAAAACAGGCTTCTGACAGTTTCCATATATGCATCTCTTAGTGGCTCTACTCAAGATTGCTTACATTTTTATTTTTTTTTATTTTTTACAGTCTGCAAAGCTTTTGCAAAAGTTCAGCTATTTATGGCTGTTGAGAAAACTAATTTTCCCATGTTTATGTGTTTATGTAAATCTAACAAAACTCTAAATATTTATAAAGAGCTGGAAACGTGATCCTTTTCTCCAGACATGCCAACCTATAAAGTCTGCTCTGGACCTATTATTATAGATTCTAATAATAATTATCATCATTGTAAGTCTAGGAGAGGCACTCCGAAGGGAAACTGTAACTCTAAATTATTCATAAGCATTATAAACATTAAAAATCACCTTAAACTTGCCTTAGCCTTTGTTTCATGTGATGTTCCATTTACTATTAAATGTATGGTAAAGTTTGGAAACCAGTTCAGTTCTAACACAGTCAGGACACACATTATATTAGAATAAGAACAAAAAGAGGAGGGGGAAGGGGGTAGTAATCCAGCACTAATTTATATAGGGCAGCAAATGTTACAATGCTACACGAAGAGAAACATTGTTCCATTTCTATTTCTCTCTCTCTGTGCTGACAGCTAGGTACCAGGGGCAGAGACTATTACAATAATTGACAGGTAGCCAAGTTGTAGATGCCCAGTTACAGAATAGAGCTAAGTATAGTATTTCAACTTTTCACTTTAATTTTTCGACTTCACTAACATACATATATTACATATACATAGCATAATATTAACCCCTTAAAGACTGTTTAATGTACCGTTCTGTCTTGTGGTGTCAAGCCATTACTATTATTATTATTTTATTATTGATATAGCGCCAACAAATTCCGCAGCGCTGTACAATGGGTGCACGAACAGACATGTAGTTGTAACCAGACATGTTGGACACACAGGAACAGAGGGGTTGAGGGCCCTGCTCAATGAGCTTACATGCTAGAGGGAGTGGGGTAAAGTGACACAAAAGGTAAGGATAGTATTAGACTAATGACAGTTGCAAAAGAGGAATCAGTCGGGAGCTATTAACTATTAACAGTTTAATTGTTGCGCTTTTGTGTGGGTTTTTAATGATTTTTTGAAGGATTGGAGACTGGGTGAGCATCTAACGGAGGAGGGAAGTGAGTTCCACAGGAACGGTGCAGCCCTCGAGAAGTCTTGAAGGCGAGCATCAGAGGTGGGGTTATAAAAGATGGACTTAAGTCTTCAGCAGAGCGTAAGGGCCTAGACGGGACACACTTTATATATTACGGAGGATAGATAGGTGAGAGCAGCATTATGTAGAGATTTTTAAAGCAAGAACCAGAATTTTAAATTGAGCCCTATATCTTACAGGAAGCCAGTGTAGGGACTGATAGAAGGGTGTGGCGTCGGCGGTGCGGGCAGACAAGATGAGCCTCGCCGCCGCATTCATTATGGACTGTAATGGTGCAAGTTGGGAGCATGTAAGACCACTGAGAAGTGGATTACAGTAGTCAAGGCGAGAAAGTACAGTGGAATGGACCAACACCTTAGTCGCATCTGGCGTTAAGTAGGGGCAGATGCGGGCAATGTTTTTAAGATGGAAGCGGCAGGATTTGGTGATAGACTGGACATAAAGCGTGAAGGAGAGGTCGGAGTCAAACAGAACACCTAGGCAGCGAGCCTGCGTGGTGGAGCTTATGTTAGCACTGGTGACTTGGAGGGAGACAGACACAGGAGTAGCAACGCTTGAGGGTGGAAAGAACAGAATTTCAGTTTTGGTCAAGTTGAGTTTAAGGAAGTGGGCAGCCATCCAGTTAGAAATAGCAGAGAGGCAGTCAGAGACACTAGTCAACAGGGACGGTGAGAGATCAGGAGAGGACAGATAGATTTGCGTGTTACCCACATACACCCTGTTCCAAATTATTATGCAAATGATATTTTTCTCATTTACCTAAATAATTGATGTAAATAACAGTCAGCATAATTCTCATGTTATCAACTATTAAGAGTACAATTCAAATTTTATTGAACAAACCTCCTAATGATAACAGTATTTTTTTTTAAAACATAAAAAACTTACAATGCACTGTTCCGAATTATTACGCACAGTAGTTTCAAAACACTTTATAGGTTGTAAAGAACTGAAAATTTTCATTTGTTGTGTTTGCAGCATATTTACTGAAATCAAAAGCTATTTCAGTCAAACTTATAACAACATTTTAACTTTTTAAACATTTTAACAGGTCATGTTACATTTTTTTTTATTCTTCATTTTTGTTGTGCATGGTATAACAATAGGCTTGTTCAGCCACAATAGCAGTCACAAGCAGTAATGTAACGAACAGTTGAAACATAACGTGGCATATGAGTATACAGCACATTTTTAGTTTTGTAAAATATAGCTTATGAATGGAGTAGAACAGACCTAATACATGCTGCTTGTGTACAGTTAGGCTCAATATAGACTACAGGGTTTACCACAGTGACTGTATTCAATTTACTATCTAGAGTGAGTTAGTAAGGCATAACTAGATTAACATTTATCTCACATGTCAGGCAGATCATAAGATGACATTTCTATCTGAGTAGGAATACCCAGTTCCTCGCTTGCAGTGCCTGCCAGGTAGATCAGGCAGATAAACAGAGCATCGTTTTATGCATGAATAGGCTAAACTAGGTTCTGGCTTTTCCCGGCTTATATATACACGTCTATTTTTGGGCGCGTAATGAGAGACAAGAAGCATGTCATGCCCAATCCTAGTTTGGCTCGGAGTGGTTAAGGACCGCTGGTTCTATAAATCTTGAACATTCTAGTGTGCTAGATAGCGATCTGCTTAGTGTGGAGGACTAGGTTAGCACAAAACATGCCTAACATAAACAAAATGTTAACATAAGTGTCCACTGAATAAGTTGCACGGGGTCAAGAACAGGTGCAAAAGAGTCTCTAGGCTACTTGCAGGATTGTGAGCTTTGGGCTTCTTCTGGAGTCAGTCCATGTGACCTCAGCCTATGCCCGACCTGGAGGCTCTATATGCCTGTTGCGGACGCAGGTCGCCGGTGTCGGCGAGTAGCCAGAAGCATGTCGGCTTCACCCTCCCACTCTGGGCGTGTTGTAGGGCCAGCATTTTTCCACCACGGACTCTGTGACTTATGAAGGCCGGGTCCTTCCTTGAAGAGGTAGGTCTGGAGGTTGTGGTGGTGTCGCACCGCCTGTGGTGTGCCGGCCTCTGCCTATGTGGGCGATGCTGCAGGGCTTTGCCTCTCGGGGCCCTCCACCTGGTGTGACCTGTGCCCTTTGTTTTGTGCCCAAGGGCTTCCCAGTTTTTCCGGTTGTCGCCGTCTATGCTCCCCCTCGTGCTCCCGCTCACCTGTAGCTGCGCGTGTGCGGCGGCGTACCGGGCCTCCAATTTAGCCCAGAAGCTTGCCAGCAGCGTTCCCAGGCGAGCGTCCAGGGTTTCGTAGTTGCTGTGTGTGGGCTCTGGTACTGCGTGGCCTTTGTTGGGCTGCACATCTGCCATCTTTAGGTATCGGGTGGTCTGTAGGTTCAATGCTCGATTTAGGCTGTTCACCTCGATTACCAACCCTGTAGGCATCCGGGTTTTGACGATTGAGGCCGGGATAACGCTCACTGGCCCGGGGGGAAGGGAAGCCCAATACTTCGGGTGCCGCATGCTTTGCTGAGCCGGGAGAGTGGCCGCCTCTCCTCTGCCCCGCTTGGTGTAGGCCCCAGGCCTGCGACCCGTCGGTCCACTAGGCGAACCAGGTGTGTGTGGTATCCTTCTGCTCTCCAGCATTGGCAGTTCATGCTGAGGTTAGTTGTGGGTCTGGATTGCTAGGTTTTCTCACTATTTCCGTTGATTATCGGGTCCAGGCCCAGGAGCTCACGGATAGTGCGTCCGATCAGCTCCCCGGTCAGGCCCCGCCCCCACACGTTACATTTTAATATAGGACCCCTTATTTGATGGCAGCTTCACAAGTCTTGCATCCATTGAACTTGTGAGTTTTTGGACAGTTTCTGCTTGAATTTGTTTGCAAGATGTCAGAATAGCCTCCCAGAGCTGCTGTTTGGATGTAAACTGCCTCCCACCCTCATAGATCTTTTGCTTGAAGATGCTCCAAAGGTTATCAATAGGATTGAGGTCAGAGGAGGATGGAGGCCACACCATGACTTTCTCTCCTTTATCCCCATAGCAGCCATTGATGCAGAGGTATTCTTTGCAGCATGAGATGGTGCATTGTCATGCATGAAGATGATTTTATTACAGAAAGCATAGTTCTTCCTTCTGTACCAGGGAAGAAAGTGGTCAGTCAGAAACTCCACATACTTTGCAGAGGTCACCTTTATACCTTTGGGGACCCTAAAGGGGCCGACCAGCTCTCTTCCCATGATTCCGTCCCAAAACATGACTCCACCACCGCCCAGCTGACGTCGCAGCCTTGTTGGAACAGGGTGCCTGTCCACCCACCATCCACTACTCCATCCATCTGGACCATCCAGGGTTGCACGGCACTCATCAGTGAACAGGACTATTTGAAAATTAGTCTTCATGTATTTTTCTGCCCAATGCAGCCGTTTCTGTTTGTGAGCATTGGTTAGTGGTGGCCGAATAGAAGGTTTATGCACAGTTGCAATACTCTGGAGGACTCTACACCTTGATGTCCGTGGGACTCCAGAGGCACCAGCAGCTTCAAATATCTGTTTGCTGCTATGTAATGGTATTTTTGCAGCTGCTCTCTTGATCTGATGCATGGATCTGGCAGAAATCTTCCTCAATGTGCCTTTATCTGCACGAACCCGTCTGTGCTCTGAATCAGCCACAAATCTCTTAATAGTGCGATGATCACGCTTACGTTTTCATGAAATATCTAATGTTTTCATACCTCGTCCAAGGCATTGAACTATTTCACTCTTTTCGGCAGCAGAGAGATCCTTTTTCTTCCCCTTATTGCATGAAAATGGTTCTCTGCTTAATAATGTGGAACACCCTCCTTTTGTAGTTTTTCCTTAACCCCTTAAGGACCGCTGACGGTTCAGGACCGTCAGCGGTAAAACGTGCGTTTGGACCGCTGACGGTCCTGAACCGTCATAACGGTTTTGGGCAACTTACCTGATCGCCGTCGGTCCCACGGCGGCGATCAGCTCTCCTCCCGGTCCAGGGGGACTGCCTGTCTGCCCGGGCAGTCCCCCCTCGGCAGATCAGGACCCCACGGCCATGTGATCACTCGATCACATGACCGCAATAGGGGTCTTTGTATCTGCCTGCAGGGGGACTGTCTGTGCTGACAGGCAGTCTCCCTGCAAGTAAAAAATCATAAAATAAAGTGTAAAAAAAAAAGAAATCAGTGTAAAAAAAATAATAATATGTGTATATATATATGATATATATACATGTATTATATCTATATATACCTATATATAATATATGTATATATATAATATATATAATATATATAATGTCACACTAAGTGTATTTTTATATTTATATATACGTATATTAATATAAAAATACACTTATATTTAAATTACACACGAATATATACAATATATATAATAACTATATATATGGTATATATATATTATTATAAAATACAAATAATATGTTAATAAAAATAAATAACAAAAAATAAAAATATTTTTTAATCATTTTAAAAAAATTATATATATATATATATATTCAATTTTATTCTAACAGTATTTTGATATTGATATATATATATATTTATATCAAAATACACTTAGAATGTAATGATATATATATCTATGTATAAATAAATAAATAAAAATAATACGAAATATACATATGTCCACATACAAAATTACATTAATAATTTCATAAATATACACGTAGACGTCAAATATATAAATATGTATATATATTAAAATTCTACGTGCATATTTATGTAATATTTTTACCTAATTAAGTAATTTTAATGATTGCAATTTGAGGGACCTGCCTGCCAACCCAGGCCAAAAGTCCAGATAATTTAATTTGCTAGCACTGTGCTTAACCCTGTAACTTTCTATGACACCCTAAATCCTGTACATGGGGGTACTGTTTTCCTCGGGAGACTTCGCTGAACACAAATATTAGTGTTTCAAAACAGTAAAACATATCACAGCGATGATATTGTCAGTGAAAGTGACGTTTTTTGCATTTTTCACACACAAACAGCTCTTTCACTGAGGATATTATTGCTGTGATATATTTTACTGTTCTGATACACTGATATTTGTGTTCAGCGAAGTCTCCTGAGTATAACAGTACCCCACATGTAGAGGTTTTATAGTGTTTGTGAAAGTTACAGGGTCAAATATAAGGCTTGATTTTACTTTTTTTTTTTTTATTGAAATTTGTCAGATTGGTTAGGTTGCCTTTGAGAGCGTATGGTAGCCAAGGAATGAGAATTTGCCCCATGATGGCATACCATTTGCAAAAGAAGACAACCCAAGGTATTGCAAATGGGGTATGTTCAGCCTTTTTTAGTAGCCACTTAGTCACAAACACCGGCCAAAGTTAGCGTTTTTTGCATTTTTAACACACAAACAAATATAAATGCTAACTTTGGCCAGTGTTTGTGACTAGGTGGCTACTAAAAAAGACTGGACATACCCCATTTTAAATACCCTGGGTTGTCTACTTTAAAAAATATGTACATGTTAGGTGTGTTTCGGGGATTTATGACAGATAACGGTGTAACAATGTCACTATTGATACATTTAAAATATATATATATTGAAACAGCAATTTCCTACTTGTATTTATAGGCCTATAACTTGCAAAAAAAAGCAATAAAGCATGTAAACACTGGGTGTTTTTAAACTCGGGACAAAATTTTGAATCTATTTAGCAGTTTTTTTCATTAGCTTTTGTAGATAAGTAAAAGATTTTTCAAGTAAAAGTCCAAAAACATGTTTTTTTTTTTATTTTTCACCATATTTTATTATTTTTTTTAAATACAATATATGACATAATATAAATACTGGTATGTAAAGAAAGCCCTTCTTGTCGTGAAAAAAACAATATATAACTTGTATGGGAACCGTAAATGAGAGAGCGGAAAATTACAGCTAAACACAAACACCACAAAAGTGTTAAAACTGCTCTGGTCCTTAACGTACAAACATCGCAAAAACAGGCCGGTCCTGAAGGGGTTAAATTTGGCTCACCTGGCAATCTAACTATCACAGGTGTCCGAGATTGTTTTCAATGATCAAAAGAGCCCTGAGACACAATGCCATCCATGAGTTAAACTGAAAAACAAAATATTTAATCTTTGTGACACTTAAATAGAATTTGCATAATAATTTGGAACAGGGTGTAGAAATTATATTGGAAGCCAAAGGAGCTAATGAGTTTAACAAGGGAGGCAGTATAGATGGAGAACAGTAGGGGACCAAGGACTGAACCTTGGGGGGGACACCAACAGAGAGGGGTTGGGGAGACAGAAACACTGAAAGAGATTTTTTTTTTCTTCAATTCTTTATTTAGGTCGTGCATGAGGATAACATACATGTGTGCAATACCACAATGATTGTCACACACATCATAAAACATTGGATTATAAACATGTGGTAGTAGATGCTAGGCACATTTTTTGTTTTATAGAGAGAAGACTAAAATATACATTCTGGTCTAGGCATGCAGTATCCTACAATTTCCTTGAGAGCGACATGCCTAAAGGCTTGTAGGGAATGTGTGGGGTTATATTCCTTGTGTGGGTACGCTAACCTATGGGAGTGTACATATGCAAGTATTGTGATCGCTTGTATTGGGGATAGTCATACAATTGAGTGTTTCATCCTGGTTGGTATTGCTGTCGTAGTGAGCGTTACTGGCGTTTAATCGCCATTGTAGTGCCACCAGTGCTTTACTTGGAGGGCGAGTTATGCCTATGTCTGGTGATAATTATTACACCCGGCTATGGCAGGGTTAAGCTCGAAAGGTATGCTAGACTAGTGTCGGGCGGGGGGGGGGAAGCAATGTGGTCGATAGACCTTCCTGCTAAAGGAGTGTGATCAACAAGCAATTAACTTTAGCAGCCTAATAGCCTTATCGTGGCTGCGTAACAGCTAAATATATTTAATGATTGGATTATTGAATCCGGTACATCACAGTTCAGTGTCTGACATATTTCAGGTAGTCACAGTTCCACTCAGTTCAGCCGTGGGTCCGCGCGGGACAAAGGATGTCACTCTTTCGGGGTTCCACTTGTGTGCTGGTTTGGTAGTTCCCGGAGTTTCAGCTCCATTTAGAGAGTCCTGAGGGAATCCCAGTGTGGGTAGTAGCGCTTTGGCTTCCTGGAGGTCTCGCACTTCATGGGTGGTTTGTCGGGTTTTATTTTCTTGGTCTTGCGCCCCATCTTCTGTTATTATCTCCCTTAGACCTCGCAGGGAGCCCGAAGCGGCTTTAATTGTGTGCAAAAGATGAGTTTGGGCCTGAAAATGCCAGAGCTCTCTTGCCATGCGACTGTTCAGCTCGGCTGCTTGGCTCCGCCCCCCGTTTTGCTAATTACTATAGGAGATTCATCAAAGGGTCCTCTTCTGTGATACCCCCATCACCAATATGACACATAATGGGGCTAGTTGTACGATATGGTCTAAGGAAGCTAGAAAAGCTTTTGAACCTCTTAAGAAATTGTTTGCTTCTGCCGACATTGTGGTGCATCCTGACACTAGCAAAACCTTCATACTGGAGGTTGATGCCTCCGAAACTGGGGTGGGGGCTGTTCTTTCTCAGAGGGAGAGTCAGGATACCCCTTTGCATCCTTGTGGGTACTTATCTAGAAAGTTGTCTCCTGCTGAGCTTAATTATGATATTGGCAACAGGGAATTATTGGCCATTATACTAGTGCTTAAAGAGTGGCGACATCTTTTAGAGGGTTCCAAAGACCCCCTTTTGATCATCACTGACCGCAAAAATTTGGCATATATAGGTGATGCTAAATGACTGTCTTCTAGACAGGCTAGATGGTCCTTGTTCTAATCTCGCTTTACCTTTTCATCACTTACAGACCTGGCCCCAAAAACGTTAAAGCTGATTGACATTGAATTGGGACAAGTGAGTGAATCATTGCTTCCACTGTTCTTTCCTTATCGTCCCCTCTGCTTGGTGGTATCATGGCGGCTCAATCCCAGGTACCTTGCAATAAACCTCTAGTTAAATTGTTTGTTCCGTTGACTGAAAGAAAGGAGGTAATGAGGGTGTTCCACAACAATGTGACTGCTTGACATCCAGGCATTAATAAGACCATATCCGCTATCTCGAGATCATTTTGGTAGGATTCACTCAGGAAAGATGTCAAGGAATATGTGCAGGCCTCCTCAGTATGTGCAGTTTCTAAGGTTCCTCATAAACTATGGGTTACGGCAAATCGGATGTGCAGCAGGCTTATTTAAACTCTTTTTTACTTTTTCTCATTGCCCTGTCGTGGTTACTCTTAGATGGTAATCAGAGAGGGTGTTCCTGATTGTGTGTCTAAGTTTATTGACTTTGGCTTTGTTTTGACTTCCCTGACTTCTGGTATCCTTGACTATTGGCTTTCCCTTATCGCTGTGTCCCTGACCTCAGCTAGTATATTGACAATTTTTAGGTACGTTAAGTCCGGCCATTCTAAGGTCCGGTTAGACGTTACCCTTAGTCCTAGGTGTGACACATTTCAGCGTGTTGGATCAACTGTAATACTGACAGCAGACAGTTGAAGGATACTCCAGGGACTGTTCAGTTCGGCTTTGATGGAACTACTTGACCCAGTGCTGAAATGCAGGTATTCAGAAACTTTGGCCTCTTCTGCCTCTGGGTGAAGATTGGATGGCATCTTGAGGCCTGATATAACTGAAATGGGCAGGTACATAATTTAGCAAAAATCTAGTGTTTTGGGTGTGTAAAACATAAAATATTGCGTCATGTTGCAGAGCATTTTGGCCAAATGGCCAGATTACGTGTCAAAGTATATACTGTACGATTTCTATTTTATTTTTTTATTTACTTTTATGCTTGAATTATGGTTTATGTAACCAATATTAAACTTAGAGGCGAAACATATCTGAAAGCTTTGAAAAAAATATTGTGCTCCTTGTAATATGTGAAATGTGACCTCTCACAGAGACGGTTGGAATCCTTAACATATGATGTACTCCACAATACAGGACTAGTAAATCCATTTATTTTGAAGCACTTTTCTTTAGATGCACTATTTCATAGGCAAAATAAAGTGTTTGGGTTTTTTATAATAAATTTGAAGTTACATAATCACACAAAATTAAAACCTTTTTTATTAGAAACAATGTATACAGGGGGCAGAGCCTGACAGCAGAGCTGAGAGGACGCTTGCCTCAGCAGCTCTGGCTAAAAGGGCCACTTTCCCGGGCCACCCCCACATGAGCCCCTGGACAAGCTATCCCCAAGTGAGACTAACACGAAGTCCGGAAGACACTACTAAGGCCTACAAAATGGCAGACGACTCCCGCACCACAGCCATGTGCAATGCCAGCAGAGAAACGAAGATCCGACTCAACTATCTCTTCGGCTTATTCTGGGAGAAGCTCGAGATACTTATGAGGCCCCTGGAACCGGTGACCCCGCCAACAGCACAATACAGGGCCTGACACGGGAGGTCAAAGAAAGGGACATGGAGGTCCCCCCAGACTCCACTCCCAAGACGGGTAGGCACCGGAAAAAGGCCGCCCTGAAAGCCGCAACATGGAGGCACGCTAAGAGCAAACACAGCCCGGGAACAACCATCCAAATCACGGGGACACCTGCAAGCAACCAACAAAGGCTAGCTCGCCTACAAGCAGTGATCCAACAAAGGCCCCGGAGAGGCACATCCCATCGCGACCGACTGAGAAGATGGTAGAGCACACGGACAAACAAGACCGCAGCACCTGAGCATTCGCAGTGGACCAGCAGAAACCTGCAATCACAACTAAAAGAAAGACCCACAACCAGGACTATAACTAACCCGTCAAGCGAGCCAGACCTCCACACCGGGAACTACTCCCCCTTGCACTCCAGGATCACCGAGGGCGAGACATAGACCGCCGCATCAGGGCGCCACCGAGATCCCGCAGGGCATCGGCTGACGGCAATAATATTTGGGCAGCCGAACAGACTGAGACTGCACCCTCTTCCAAAGGCGCTCACAATTTACAGTCTCATGGGAACACAGCACCACACACATCTGCAGCTCGATGGCCGAGTTTTAACCCCTTAAGGACACATGACATGTGTGACATGTCATGATTCCCTTTTATTCCAGAAGTTTGGTCCTTAAGGGGTTAAGCCCACTCTTGGCCTCTACACCAACTAGGCCCCAGGGGATCAGTGTGGAACACTAGCACCACTACCACTACTACACCACGACAAGCAACTAAACACCAATGCAGGATACCACACACCCATCAACCTCATCCCAGTCAGCATACATAACCACATACGCTCCTACTGAGATACCGAACCGCTGACAACCTGATAACTACTTGCGTATCTTGTGTTATTTAGATCATCCTGACACTCAAGCCTAAAACTCTTAACCTCTCGATTGAACCTACCACTGATATTATGCTAATGTTATTATACTTAAACATGTGCCAATTCTTCCTAATGCTCCTACTGCTATGCTTGAAAAGATGCCAGAGGACTGCTATTGGGGCACCCCAAGCTTGTATGTTATCATTATGCACACAAACCCCCTCTCCCCCCCCCCCAAAAAAAAACAAACAATGTATACAGTATGTGAAAAACATAGAAAATACAGTTTTACAAACATAGAAGAAAATGCCATAATTGCTTCTTATCCTATGTACTAAACAGATACAATAAGATTGTGTCTTACACTGTAAAGTGACTGTATGACATAAAAATAAATAAATAAATGTACAAATGATATTTGACATTAAGCCACATATTTCAGGTACATGCTCTCAACTTTTGTGGTTGAACCACAAGTGTATTCAACTAACACAATTTTTAGTGATCAAAAAACTCTAGGGGTTCAGTTGATAACATATTTAAAATAGATTTTTTTTTAACTATTTTTGCTGAACGTTGCTTACTTGATCCAATCAAACACACTTTACCTCACTAAACTGATACCCATATTATGCTGGGAGATTTGCTTACCATTCATCGATGAAAATCTCATATATGCCCTGTTATTTAACAGATAACCTACACGTTGCATCTTTTGGGCTGCGGTAGTGCAGTATGTTGGTACAGCTCCCCTGAAAACGATATGTATCTGATGGTAACATTTCATCATCCTAACTTCTGGCTACCAATATTATTACGGTACTGCCATCAACCTCTGGCATCAACCTCTGCCAGTTCTTAGAATCCCTGTAAACAAGTCTTTACATTGGAAAATCTAACTCCAACTGCGCAGTGACTTACTAAGGTCACTGGACTGTGATAACATAATCTGTTATCTGTATACGCTTCTGAACATCAAAGAAGAGAGGTCCATGTGATCAACAGTACTGATCTACAATGTCCTTATACTTTGCGGGGTACGGTGAAAAGTTTGTGACCCGAGGAGCCTTTTTTCCCCATGATAGTAATGCATCACTGCGTCGGTTGAATGTTTCGCTGGATTTATTCCAACGCGACACGTCCGATTTCTTATGAACAAGTAAATCGATCCCTTCTGTTTAGTTTTTTGCTTTTGCAGCATATGTATTTTAACCGCCCTCAAATGTTAACTTTGAAAGTAAAAAGGCAGCATTCATTGTGACAGGTTGACAAAATATTTGTTTGAATGATGAATTGAAAGGAGATAGTTTTGATTTTTGCAGAAAGAGATAATAATGATATTTGATTGTAATCCCATGTAAACACGAGCTGTTTTACTGTGTGTGTGTATGTATATATAGGTGATACTTGAAAAATTAGAATATCATGCAAAGGTTAATTTATTTCAGTAATGCAACGTAAAAGGGGAAACTAATATATGAGATAGACGCATTACATGCAAAGCAAGATAGTTCAAGCCGTGATTTGTCATAAGTGCGATGATTATGGCTTACAGCTCATGAAATAAATAAATGAACCTTTGCACGATATTCTAATTTTTCAAGTATCACCTGTGTCTGTCTGTGTGTGTGTGTGTGTGTGTGTGTATGTGTGTATATATATAATATATAATATATATTAATTTCCATGTGGGTCCAGCACTCACTCTCACGGTATTGTGTTTGCCTGGGTGCTTACTTCAGCCTAAATGTATAATCCAAGAAAAGTGCACTCTGAGGACGCAATAGATGAATCTTTAAACATTTTTGTTGTGCAATTTGATACACTAAAATAATAAAATTTCAGTCCATTGGTGGACTTTTTTCAAGACAATATATTTTATTTAATGTTCAAAAACCCTTAAAAGATCTTGGTCATGGGGGGCGGAGCCAGCATCTGAATGAGCAAGACGCAGCCTGCCACAGCTCCGTGTCCTGGACACCTATAAAACGGATCTACCAGAGCCTAAAACATACCTTCTGGGCTCTGAGAGGGGTCCCCTGAGTACCCTGCACCATGGGGAAAAAGACAAAGAAACACAGAGCATATTCCGGCTCCGGATCCATAGTTATCAGCGTTTTCATGCGTCCGACCTTGTGGCACGAGCCTTTCAAGATGGCGCCGGCTGAGGCCCACTATTCAGTCGTCAGACGACGACAGTTTACCTGCTACCTCACCTGCAGTCTCCAAGATACAAGCTTTGCCCCAGCTGCTAATAGAGCTAGGAGACGCAGCTCCTTCCACAAAAGCAGACATAAAGGCGCTGATGCTGAATATTAAGGCGATGTGTGATGCCGACATGGCACTTGTCAGAGAAGAAATTGCTACGCTTAATGGGGTCTGTGGAGGAGACCTTAAAGAGCTCCAGAGTGGCGCAAACTGCCACTGACGCAGCCCTGGGATCTTTACATAAACAGTGTGCCGTCCTGGCGGCCCAGCTAGCCAGTATGGAAGACAAAGCCAAGGCAAGAAACATGTGGATCTGAGGGGTACCTGAGACTGTCTTAAACGTGGAACTGCCACATTACTGCCTGAGGCTCATAGCCACTTTATTAATACCGAAGCAAGCTAAGCAGATAAGAATTGATTCCTGCTTTCCCCTCCCCAGAGCTATTAGGCGCCCAAGGATGCACCACGGCATGTGCTCATTAAGTTTGTCCTGGACACAGACCGAGGGGTCCTCATGGTAGCCGCAAGAGGCTCTCCCATGGTTACTTTTGAAGGAGCAAGCCTCATATTGTAAAGGGACTTCTCAATACATACCCTTACATGGTGCAGAGCTTTTCGCCAAGTAACACCGCAGCTTCGGGAAAACTCTATCCCTTATAATTGGGGCCCTCACTTTTTGATGGCAGAACACGCTGGCAAGATGCATCTCTTATGACATCTCTCTGAGGATCCAACTTTCCTCCAGTCATTGGGCCTCCCAGCGACAGTAGCACCAAGGGATGCCTGTCCACCCTGGAATTTTGCAGAAAGAAATCCCTTCGTGCCCAGAGGAACAGGGCAAATAACGGAGGACTCTCTGACTTGAGAACTGCAGCTGCATCTCCCTGTAGCAATGTGTAATATTTCACACTGTTCTAACCACAGTACACAGTGTTGAGTCTCATATGAGTGTTCATCTCATAGTTTTATGTTTAGAAGTTAGTCTATAATTTGTCTCTGCAAGCTGACTGCCAACCACACTGTCCAAGCAATATCCGCCCCTCACCCCGAACGTGCTATGTTCCACCTACCTTATTTTAAGCTCCTCACCACACGTTCGGCTATTTACCTGGAGTTCCGGACCTATTACAAGATTATTGCCCAAAGCCCTGGGTAACTAAAGGCCATTATGTCCAAATTCTCCCAACCACCCGTGCATTAACCCATGTACAGTGCACGACCCTGCCATTACTCAGTAGGGCACATAACGCAAACTACCCGCACCCTCCTAGGCAATTACTTGCACAACCTTTAAATAGACACGAGGGGGATCAGCTTGACTTCTTCACACACAAAAAAAATGTGTGGAAACAGTATCTGTGCTGTTATACATGCTAAACACTGTTTGTTGTACCTTGTTCCTTTATGCAGAAGATGTAAAGTGGTTAATACGCATACCCGCAAAAATAAAGAATTAAAAAAAATAATAATAATCCTGGTCATGGATAATATAACTTTTTTTATTTTTTTTTAAATATTCCCAATTATTTAATCTATACACTGTTTTCTCCTATTCTCTGTATGCTTGCTCTATATTGACTGCCAGATGCAAAGTTAAACGATACTTGAAACTTTTTTTTTGTCAATCTTTGTTTATTAGAATATTTTTCAAAGAATTAAGTGGTACAGAAAGTAGAAATAGAATAGCATTTAAACAACATGTTAAGGTAAGTAAATACATCCTTCAGGCTGCTACCCCCCTCGAAGCGTACACATCAGGGGTTATGTGGCTGGGTATAAACAATACTTGAAACTTGACAAAGAATGGTTAGCAGTTAAATTGTTACCCTGTATCTGTTGTGCACTTTAATAAAGGGACATTGGGTAGTTGAGGATGTGCTGGGGTATTATTTTACTTTACTATTCAGCTGATTTGTTGGTGAAACCGCACTCTTTTAGGATAGGTGATGTTCTGAATAGGATAAAGAAATGCTCTTTTTTGTGGTTAGAGAGTTTTCCAAAATCATAACAGTATGGGATTTGTAGATCCCTATGTAAGATAATAGTTTGTGTCAATGCAAGCAAACATGTACACGGTAATGTAATAAAATTAATTAAGAAGACAGCCGTTATCTCTATATTTGAGTCTGACCTATTGCAGTAGGATCTCATCTATGGCCCTAAGCCAGCCAAGCTAAAAGTGCCCAGCTGGCCACACTTTTTGTTGTTGTTTAATCGTCTTTCAAGGTAACAGGTCAACGCTGTGTGAAATGTGGATTTATACATTTAATTTTTCATAACTTACAAATATATACTTCCTAAAAGTTAAGATAAGTAAACATTATATTAAAATCCTGGGAAGTGACAGTTCCCCTTTTAATTTCTAAATATAGAAACAAAAGTGATATATTTCTTAGCGATTTGGTTAATATAGCATTTAGATGGGGGGGCGGGGCCTGAGCTTCATGGCAGCTGGACGTGCCTCGTGTGAGCTCCGAGCTCAATCTTCTTTTCTAGCCGGAATAAATGCACTCCAGCCAGCCAGAACCCACAAAAACACCTGAACCGTGGTCGTACTTACCTCAGGAATCAGCCGAGGCGCCCCAGGTCTGCCGCCCGCGGGTGCACAAAGCGTCCATCGAGGGTATCGGGAGTGAGGCCTAGTAGCATCGCCGGACGGGTGAGACAGCCGATTCCCCGCTCTGCGCGACCTAGTGCTCTCCCAAACCTGCAATACAGCCCTGTCCCCCCCCCCCCTCTGGACCGGTGGGGGTTACCCCGGTCCGCCCTTGCCTGTAGCCAAGCAATTGTAAGCTTACCGCAGAAACACAGCCACACCAAGCAATCCTGACGATGGACTTACCAGCCACGCTGCACGGCCGAAACACGGCCAAGATGGCGGCCCAGCAAAGGCCCAAATCAAGTGTCACGAACACCCAACGGCTACCGCATCCTAGGGAGGCTTTTGACCAGCTCTGTTGGAGCTTTTGGGCGATACTCCACAAACGAGGACTCTCTCATGGTCAAGCGGTGAGAGCAGTGGCTTTGTGGATCCGTCCAGAGGCCCGGCGCCGCCACTATGACCCCATGCATCAGGCCTCCAGAGCGGGTAATCCGCTACACAGACGCCAGCAAAAGTCACAGCGTAAACGAAGCACCCCCTTGAAGCCGGAGAGTCACCCACCCCGACGGCAAACATCCGACCCGCACCAACAGCTCCCAGCCACAACGGGTAGCACAGCTACAAGGCGGCAAGGGAAGGAGAAGCACCCAGCACGCTCATGTAGAAAAGTGCAGCCAGACCACCTTCCCGGGAACGCAATCAAGGCATACAGAATGTGCAGGGGTCCCCTGTCACACGGACTTTCGATCCACCCTAAGGTCCTCATATACTGCAGCACCACTCTGGGGGACAATACCGTTTTGAGAGCTTCCAGGGATGGTGTGGCTCTGCCGAGCCGAGGCATTGGCTGACATTGCCACATGTCCCCGAGCAAGGCACCCATGTCCCCCTAAGGACTTACTGCTATATTCCAGCCTGCCGGTACAAAGACAGACCATACTGTCACATAGTTATTATTTTGCTTGTTTTAGTGTTATGTGTAGGCACCCTGAGCTGAGTTAAACTAATCGCAGAGAGCTAGCTGACATGTATGCGAGGCAGCAGTGGCCATCAAACGTGACATTGTTCTTGTCTGCTCTTTTGTCAGACCAGCATATCACAGCACACACAATATTGCCCCCAAATCTAGATACTCCACAATGTTTTATTTGCCTGTTATATTCACTTTGGTGCTTAGACGGCGCTGCATTATCATCATTATTATTTTCACTGCCCCTGCCTTGTCTAAAGCGACAGTTAATAATTAGCACCTAACCTCATGTCACACACAAAATGGCGTCTAGCTGACACACCATCACTATTCATGCCTGCAACCAACCTACTTCAGGCCTTTTGTTCCTATGCCACTTAACGCCCCCGGCAATCTCTCCTACTACGCAAAGGGCAACTGACATACCCACCATAGCGGCGCTCAAACAACTGCCCAGCCCTAGGGGCATCACTATACTCATAGGCTTAAAATATGCTTAACCTTTGAATGATACTACTCGAAATATCTAGGTTGCTCCTCTTAGTTACCAGCCTATATGAACCTACAACTAGATTGTTTTACCTAGCCTGGCTTCTCTTGTTTTAAAAACAAATAACGTGTTCTTAATTTGCTATACCTAAAAACTTAACCGTGTTGTTTCCTTCACCATGACTTAGTATATTACTACTAAAAAAAAATGTATGCATACTTAGCGAGCCACAATACTGTTACCAAATGTTTAAGTACCTTGAGCCTGCCAACGCTGTTGTGGCGACACAGGCACTGTTGTACACACCTGCATACCAAAAATAAAGAATTAAAAAAAAATATATATAGCATTTAGATTCATTCTAAATTAGAGTTTTTAGAGAAAACATACATTTTGCAAGGCAGAGTCCAATTTACTAATATGCTGCACAATGTTGTGCGTGTGTGTGAATTCCAATTCACATTAAAAAAGAGAGAAGAAAACCTTTTAGAATAATGACAACGCTCGATTTTTCCTAACGGCAGAGCATCCAGCGAAGTTAGTGTTTTTCATCTTTTTTTCATTCAGAAATTCATGGAGAATAGAATGGGTTTATCGGGGCTAAAATCTTTCACATAATGCATTAAAGAGCGTTTACTGCTCTCCTGGCAAGAAGTGTAATTATCAGTGTTCAAATGTTCATCAAACATGCCATTTCTTATGCATTAGACTCACATCCTATGTATTTTGTTTAGACAGTTAAAAAAAAAAAAAAAAAATCATAATATTTTACAGAAGTAGAAGTAGTACTGAAATAAAGTCTCCTTGTGATGTAGTTTTGAGATTACATTTAATTTACATTAATTTTCATGCTTGTTTAATCTACAGGCTAGCAGTCTCCTCCCATGTTGTTTAGCTGAAGTGAAACACAGCACAGTGAATTGTGTGCAAAGCAATATTAGAAATACGTTTCTTTCTGTGTTACGTACAGTCGCTCTACAGTTGCTCTGGCTCTGAGAATTTAAGCCCCTTAGAAATTATGTGTTTGTGGTTTTTAAGAGATTACCAGCGAAAGGTTGCTGTGTTAAAGAATGCGGCCCACTTATTGATTAAAGATTGATTTTTTTTTTCCTCTCTCTTATGTTACTGGGTCTTTTATCAGTGTGTCTTGCAGAATTCAAGAACACTGCCCATTCATATGTTATTCATTATGTACACTCCATTTTCTACTTAAATTAAGTCAAATCTAGAAGACAATTCGCTGTGTGACGACACATTTGAAGATTTTTATCCTATAAAAACTTTCCTATTATATTATGGGTCTTTATAAAACAAATCAAAAGACTGGTTTTGGTGGGAGTTTCCATTTCTGTGATAACCAAAAAACGAAATAAAGTTTACATTTACTTTTTTATCAGTACCGAGGCCAAGTTCTCCCTTACAAAAAGGTGGGATAGGGCTTATTTTTCTGTTGGCGCAGCCCTACCCCATCTTTTTGTATTGTTTTATCTATCTGTTGAAGGATTTGAGGGGTCTCCTTCGTTTGGGTTGCTGCCCATTTTCTGTTGTATTTCAAGTTCTCCCTTATGTTCTTCCACTACTATCCCTCCCCTTGACTGGATGGGTAGGGCAGGCTGAGGAGAGGACAAAGAAGCATGGAGTGGGGTGGCTGTGACTGTCCAGTGCCAGCATGCTGGCGCAAAACACTGATTTTTCACAGAATTGCTATTAGCCAGGCCAGAACGCCAGTCCTGGGCTGACTAATGGTACCATTCCAGTAGCAGAGTGTTTAATACACAGCTGCATTAAGGTTAATTTCTGTATGTGCCGCATTTTATAGTGAAACGCTGCACATACAAACTCTAGGCGCCATGACTACTTAAAATCACTGAACTGGTTATTGTGTTTAGAGTAACTCTTTAACCCCTTAAGGACCAAACTTCTGGAATAAAAGGGAATCATGACGTGTCAGACACGTCATGTGTCCTTAAGGGGTTAATGTCGCCCAGCAGTCTTGTCCTTGCTTCTTCCTTGACCAACCAAAACGCATTTCTCATTGGCCACTTGAAATGTTTAAAAGTCAGTTGTTTTCTCTTTGAGAAGATCTATTCAGATTTGTATTTAGTTGTCTTTATTGATTGTTTTTATTTGTATAGGGAACGAACGTTGGTCAATCTATGCTCCATAAAATGCTATGCTGATAATTGTTAGCCGCTACGTAGAGAAATATCATTCAGTTTCTTTGAATGTAGAATACAAAAATGTTAGATGCCTTTTGGTTATCTAAGAGCCTATTTAACCTGAAATGCATTCCTGTGTGTTGCCACTTTCCTCCTCTATTTTTTATTTTTTTTTTTCATATTTTTTTTTTTTTTTCCCCAAAGTGGGCTTTTACATTTTTAAACATCCTTTGCACAGTGTGTTTTGCAAGTGATAATGGCAATATTAACAAGCAATTTATTTAGCTCAGTAGAGCACTGTAAAGACCTTGAAGAATGGGAAAAGTTTATTCATAGAATATGAATCACAATCACATCACAATCACATGGAGTGAAATAAACAATCTAGACATAGCAATTGATTTGGTATCTTGCTCCCTATTACAGTCTCATTTAGCGAATGCAGCTTATTAATAAAATATACATGGAAGAAATGTAGGTATTGATTACCAAGCTTGTTATTTATTTCAGATAGAAAAGATGAGGGGAGGATGGGGGACCAGAGTTTTGTCGTAAATAGACAATTAAAATAACATTCTTTCTCTTCCAGCGTTGCAAAAAGAAATCTCTCTGAGTAAATAAAAATGTCAGCCCATGAAAGGGAGAAAGGAGATTTACTTTACACAAAGGATGTTTGGGGTTTTTTAGTGCATCTTTTCATTTTCAATCCTGTTCAACTGCTATTTTGTTTTCACCCATGGGGAGGATAAGACCAGGCATGTAGACACGGAGTTAATTGTATCCCCTTTACCTCTGTGTTCCAACATTTTATGCTAGATGAAAAATAACATGATAAAACTCACCACACAGAGAGACTTCAAAATCCAGATTAGAACCAGCGCTGTGCTAACAAGATCCAAAAGGTCAACACTGTGCAGTATTTGGTTGGTTTGTGGTCACTGATAATTTTGGAATATCACAAAACAGGTCCAAAAAACCTCTTCTTGTTTAAGATAGCACTCAATTTTATTGGGTGATACACATCGTTAAAAGATGTTAAGAAACACACAGGGGTCTTTTTCAAGCTTGAGAAAGACCCCTGTGTAGGTTGAAACATTGCCTTGTGTTGTGTGTTTCGCCCATTAAAATATATTTGAACAAGAAAGGGGTGTTCTGGACCTTTGTTTGATATTGCTATTGTGTTGTTTTTTGACGAAGACCTGGGTCTTGATTCCCAAGTGTGTCCTGGCTATTTTTGGATCATAACCAATGCTTTGGTTAGGAAAAAAAGTGGCTTTTAAAACAATGTCCATAGTTTATTCTACCTGCAGAAAAGCAGGGTGAAATCTTAAACACCATACCTGTCTGTGCTTATTAACATGTCTCATGGAGTTGTGGAAACATGGTTTCTTGTGTTTCTGTGCCCAAGGAGAACTTAACAACGTCCAGCTTGAAGTATGAATCAATCTGCATTGTGCAGTTTTATTGTGTTTATTTGGTATGTGTGTGTTGTGACAAACTCCCCTTGCCACGAGCTCCTGGAGGAGCCTGATTGCCAGCCTCCTGCCCACTGACTATGGGCCCTGCAGGGAAACCTGTAAAAGACTACCAAACTTGACCGACTGTTAGCACTGATTTCCCTGGAACTGTTTTGGGCATGGGGCCATGCTTGCGGTAGGTCAAAACTATGACTTCCAGGAAATTCCTGAGCCACAGAACCGATCTGGGTGGTTTTTGGATATGTTGTTCACCCAGATTGGGGCTATCATGGGATGTGATTTATGGGGATATGTTGGATTTTGGGGTACTTTCTGAACTTTGTGAAAAAGTGTTTTTTCTGCCTGGAGATAATTGAGTTACTTACAGGACTTTACTCAATTATCTCTTAAGCAGAGGTGAGGGATTGTGTGCTGTACATGGGCGTGTCACAGACTGTATGTTTGTTCCGATTGGTCCTTTGTGTTCCTGTGCCCCATCAGGTCCAGAGGGTGTTCCTCTGGCCTGGAAAACTGTATAAAAGGCCAGTGTGTCCCATTAAACTTGATATTCCAGCTTACACTCCAAAACTGTGTGTCGTCCTGTTATTGGAGGGAAAGAAGATTTACTCCTGTGCAGTGGTGTATTTAGGATTTGTGCTGCCCCAGGCAGGACGGTGCTTGGGCACCCTCCCTCCCCCCATTTACATTTCCCCCACCCCTTCCTGTCAAGGCCGCACTTGGACTGACTGACGCTCACTTACTGACAGACATACACACTCATATACACTGACAAACAATGACATACGCGCACTCACTGACAGACGCACGCACTCACTGACAGACGCACGCACTCACTGACAGACGCACGCACTCACTGACAGACGCACGCACTCACTGACAGACGCACGCACTCACTGACAGACGCACGCACTCACTGACAGACGCACGCACTCACTGACAGACGCACGCACTCACTGACAGACGCACGCACTCACTGACAGACGCACGCACTCACTGATAGACGCACGCACTCACTGACAGACGCACGCACTCACTGACAGACGCACGCACTCACTGACAGACGCACGCACTCACTGACAGACGCACGCACTCACTGACAGATGCACGTACTCACTGATGCACGCACTCACTGACGCATGCACCCACTGGCAGGCGCACACACCCACTGGCAGACGCACGCACCCACTGGCAGACGCACCCACTGGCAGACGCACCCACTGGCAGACGCACGCACCCACTGGCAGACGCACGCACCCACTGGCAGACGCACGCACCCACTGGCAGACGCACGCACCCACTGGCAGACGCACGCACCCACTGGCAGACGCACGCACCCACTGGCAGACGCACGCACCCACTGGCAGACGCACGCACCCACTGGCAGACGCACGCACCCACTGGCAGACGCACGCACCCACTGGCAGACGCACGCACCCACTGGCAGGCAGACGCACGCACCCACTGGCAGGCAGACGCACGCACTCACTGACAGACGCACGCACCCACTGGCAGACGCACGCACCCACTGGCAGACGCACGCACCCACTGGCAGACGCACGCACCCACTGGCAGACGCACGCACCCACTGGCAGACGCACGCACCCACCTGCAGACGCACGCACCCACTGGCAGACGCACGCACCCACCTGCAGACGCACGCACCCACCTGCAGACGCACGCACCCACCTGCAGACGCACGCACCCACCGGCAGACGCACGCACCCACCTGCAGACGCACGCACCCACCGGCAGACGCACGCACCCACCGGCAGACGCACGCACCCACCGGCAGACGCACGCACCCACCGACAGACGCACGCACCCACCGACAGACGCACGCACCCACCGACAGACGCACGCACTCACCGACAGACGCACGCACTCACCGACAGACGCACGCACTCACTGACAGACGCACGCACTCACTGACAGACGCACGCACTCACTGACAGACGCACGCACTCACTGACAGACGCACGCACTCACTGATAGACGCACGCACTCACTGACAGACGCACGCACTCACTGATAGACGCACGCACTCACTGACAGACGCACGCACTCACTGACAGACGCACGCACTCACTGACAGACGCACGCACTCACTGACAGACGCACGCACTCACTGACAGACGCACGCACTCACTGACAGACGCACGCACTCACTGACAGACGCACGCACTCACTGACAGACGCACGCACTCACTGATAGACGCACGCACTCACTGACAGACGCACGCACTCACTGATAGACGCACGCACTCACTGACAGACGCACGCACTCACTGACAGACGCACGCACTCACTGACAGACGCACGCACTCACTGACAGACGCACGCACTCACTGACAGACGCATGCACTCACTGACAGACGCACGCACTCACTGACAGATGCACGTACTCACTGATGCACGCACTCACTGACGCATGCACCCACTGGCAGGCGCACGCACCCACTGGCAGACGCACGCACCCACTGGCAGACGCACCCACTGGCAGACGCACGCACCCACTGGCAGACGCACCCACTGGCAGACGCACGCACCCACTGGCAGACGCACGCACCCACTGGCAGACGCACGCACCCACTGGCAGACGCACGCACCCACTGGCAGACGCACGCACCCACTGGCAGACGCACGCACCCACTGGCAGACGCACGCACCCACTGGCAGACGCACGCACCCACTGGCAGACGCACGCACCCACTGGCAGACGCACGCACCCACTGGCAGACGCACGCACCCACTGGCAGACGCACGCACCCACTGGCAGACGCACGCACCCACTGGCAGACGCACGCACCCACTGGCAGACGCACGCACCCACTGGCAGACGCACGCACCCACTGGCAGACGCACGCACCCACTGGCAGACGCACGCACCCACTGGCAGACGCACGCACCCACCGGCAGACGCACGCACCCACCGGCAGACGCACGCACCCACCGGCAGACGCACGCACCCACCGGCAGACGCACGCACCCACCGGCAGACGCACGCACCCACCGGCAGACGCACGCACCCACCGGCAGACGCACGCACCCACCGGCAGACGCACGCACCCACCGGCAGACGCACGCACCCACCGGCAGAAGCACGCACCCACCGGCAGACGCACGCACCCACCGACAGACGCACGCACCCACCGACAGACGCACGCACCCACCGACAGACGCACGCACCCACCGACAGACGCACGCACCCACCGACAGACGCACGCACCCACCGACAGACGCACGCACCCACTGACAGACGCACGCACCCACTGACAGACGCACGCACCCACTGACGCACGCACTCACTGACAGACACATACACACATTCACTCACACTCACAAACACACAGACATTTCCACCAACACTCTCAAACTAATATTTTTTTAATTTTATTTTAAATCCACCCAGCCTCCTTGAGAGAGCTGGAGTGGATTGCGTACCTGCAGTTTAGTTTAGGCTGAGTAGGCGGCGCTTAGTGATGCCGGGAGCCGGTCTGACGTCATATCAAGGCTTCATTAAGTGGTGCGGAGGGAGCTGAGCAGGAAGAGCTCCGGTGAGTATGCTCCCTCGCTGCCCGCCGCCAGCTCTTGAGCCCCCCAGGACAAGAGGCAAACAAGGGATCTGCCTGGGCGTTTGGGAGCTGCCTTTTTTGCCGCCTAAGGCAGATGCCTCGCGGAAGACACGTCCCTGCTCCTGTGTCTGCTGTTCCAGCTTGCAGGAGATTCAACGGGGAAAGTCCTTGTTGTCACATCGTGTTCCTAGCTGCGGATCATTCTGACAATGGCTTCTGGTATCCAGTACTCTTTTTACAATTCTTGTTTAGTTTTTCTTGTTTTTTCTGGTTTTCTTTATGCTGGGTTTTCTTGGTTCATTCCTGTATTCCGTTCCTGGAATTTACAGTCTCTTGGATTCCTTTAAATGTTTATTTTATGTTGCCACTCCCGTTCCTTTTCCATGATTCCTTTTGTTTCAGTTTGTCCCTACAGGCAGTTGCTCAGGTTATCTGCCTTTTCTTGCAGGTAAGTGCTGTATGTCCTTTATTATAGTTCATTTAGCAGACATTAGGTAGTTAGAGTAGGACCTGCCAAATATGGGGTACATTGGCGTTGTGGCAGGCTTATGCAATGTATGATCATATATAGTAACTAAATCCCCATAGTTTTTCACATGTAGAACTTAGTTATGTCTCCTCTTGTTTTACCTTGTATCTCTTGACTTGTTTTATTTTGTCTTGTATTCCCAGTTCATGTACAGTCCTGTCCTGCCCTGTTCTTGTTTTCCTCATGTCTTGTGTACATGTTCTGGGTTCTGCTTTCTGTCCTGCTCTGTTTCTGGGTTCTCCTAGTTTTTTTTTTTTTTTTCTTGTTTGGTGTCTATTCTAGTCTTACCTTGTTTCTGTACTGGATACATTTCTGCTGCAGAGCCTCCCTATTCAGCTCCTGGGAGGTCTGCTTCATTCCAAGCTCCTAGTTCCTGGGATCCGCTGAAGCTGCATCAGGGTCTTGGTATGTGGCCGCACAAACGCTGGTGCTCAACACCTGGGGGCATGCGGTTACCCGCCCAAACAGTGTCTGGGTCCAGGTCACCGGACCGCCACCCTGACACTTGTAAGGACTAGAGCTAATTCCCCATTCGGTTCCAGAGTTCCCAGGACTGAATGTCGTCCAGTGCCTGGAGGTGTCAGAGCTAATTTTCCCTTCGGATCTCAGGAAGGAGGTGACCGTTCCAGAGCCACAGTCAAACTATGGCGACTGAGGTCAAGAAGTGCTGCTGTTTGTCCCCTGTTCCAGCTAGGAAGCGGTCCTTTGGCGGAGGTGCCCAGTCGGGGCGCCAGGTGATCCATTTCATGTGTGTATATATATTCTTGTCATTTATCTAACAGAAGGGGTTAAAGGCTTAGATTTGTTTTCCCAATGCTGGAAATGAGCCACCCAAAAGAGAAACTTTCAGCAACAAACCTGACCTTCTTCCTATTATTTTCCTGTCTTTTTTTTTTTGCATATTTGCGACCACATACAGAGCCATGTATTGGTCTAATTACACAACAATCACACATGGGAGAACTATGCAGAGAATGAATCCAGCTGTCCACCCTCTAGCTGGGAACAGTGAACGCAGAAACCAGCCTCTTCATTTAGGAGCTGACCGTTCCCTGGACATGGAGATATATTTTATTGCTCCTTGTACAATCACCTAGCCGAGCCCTCCAAATGATACAGACAGAAACAAACAACTGCTTTCAGCTGCTACAATCTCTGGAATGTACAAAGGCTTTCCTGGCCCAAATAGCTGGACACATTCATATTGTGTTGCTCTTATGGACAAGAAGGGATGATTAAACAGACCAAGCCCCAAAAAATTCCTAAAGAACTAACAGTGCTAAAGTTTGCTCCAATGGAAAGTCCTCTAATTATACCTTCATTAGTAAATCTCACTCTGACCATCACCACTCCCCATATAAGGCTACCCTTTAGCAAATTAGATGATGTCCTTCATGGAGGCTTTGGTACAGGCCAGGGCCTGTTACATTACCCACTGCCGTACTGTTAAATACTTTTCATTTTTTCCATATTATTATTATTATCCCTATGTGAACTAATGAACTAGCACTGTTTGCTTTTTTTGTATCTGCAATTTTGTAAATCTACAGTTATTTCTTTTAATGCATTTTCTCTGTCAATGGAAATTCAATAAAAAATTAACATGGTTTGTCTGAAGTGTCTGAAGTGGTAGACTGATGCTGCTTGAGACATTTACACGTCAGAGAGTGCTTATTTGTTAAATAGAAAAAAATGCACACACTGACATTTCCTAACCAACACATTTTTTCCAACATCTTTAACACATATACTAGGGGGTAATGTAAAGGGCCAGATGATATACCTGCGTAGTTTGAGATGCTTGTAATGTTTGATTAGGGCCACGTGGTCTTTGTGATTATTAAGCTGGTTTTATACATTTCTTAGCATATTTGACTCGTGGAACCTTTAGTAGCAATACGATTAGGATATCAAGTACACAGGAGCTTTTCTTTATTATTTGTTACTGGGACTTATTAGGAAGGCTTTCCTGACCATTTCGTGGTCTTTTGTTTTCCATCCCATTTGGTTTTTAATTTCTTTGTTTATGGTTCTTTATAATTTTCGCTTTAGATCTCCATCTATACTTCTTTATCTCAAAAATAGCATTATATTCATTGTTATACAAGGATCCTTTTCCTTTTCTGTATTTGCTGCTAATGGATGTAAACCATGTAACAGTAATGAAAGGGCTGCCCCTACTACTCTAGTAATGCAGCTTTGAATTGCCTTCTCTTAAGTATTAGGACTGTGGGTTAAACTATAGCATTTGAAGTAAATTGATAAGAAGTATGTTATTGTTGTATTGAATTCCTTGTTATATGTGCATTCTCACCTCAATAAAAATGTAAATAAAAAAAAAGTATGTTCCTGTTGAGTGTAAATCTTTATTTAAAGTGGTTATAGTATGTGTTTTATTCAGCTTTGTGTGTGCTTCCCAGTGTGATAATTTGTGTGTGCTTCCCAGTGTGATAATTTGTGTGTGCTTCCCAGTGTGATAATTTGTGTGTGCTTCCCAGTGTGATAATTTGTGTGTGCTTCCCAGTGTGATGATTTGTGTGTGCTCCCCAGTGTAATAATTTGTGTGGGATTCACAATGTAATAATTTGTGTGTAATTCCCAATGTAATAATTTGTGTGTGATTCCCAATGTAATAATTTGTCTGTGCTTCCCAGTGTGATGGTTTGTGTTTGCTTCCCAGTGTGATAATCTTTCTGTGTTTCCCGGTGTGATCATTTGTCTGTGCTTCCCAGTGTGATAATTTGTGTTTGCTTCCCAGTGTGATAATTTGTGTGTGCTTCGCAGTGTAATCATTTGTGTGTGCTTCGCAGTGTAATCATTTGTGTTTGCTTCCCAGTGTAATCATTTGTGTTTGCTTCCCAGTGTAATCATTTGTGTTTGCTTCCCAGTGTAATCATTTGTGTTTGCTTCCCAGTGTAATCATTTGTGTGTACTTCCCAGTGTAATCATTTGTGCGTGCTTCCCATTGTAATCATTTGTGCGTGCTTCCCAGTGTAATCATTTGTGTGTGCTTCCCAGTGTAATCATTTGTGTGTGCTTCCCAGTGTAATCATTTGTGTGTGCTTCCCAGTGTAATCATTTGTGTGTGCTTCCCAGTGTAATCATTTGTGTGTGCTTCCCAGTGTAATCATTTGTGTGTGCTTCCCAGTGTAATCATTTGTGTGTGCTTCCCAGTGTAATCATTTGTGTGTGCTTCCCAGTGTAATCATTTGTGTGTGCTTCCCAGTGTAATCATTTGTGTGTGCTTCCCAGTGTGATAATTTGTGTGTGCTTCCCAGTGTGATAATTTGTGTGTGCTTCCCAGTGTGATTTGTGTGTGCTTCCCAGTGTGATGATTTGTGTGTGATTCACAATGTAATAATTTGTGTGTAATTCCCAATGTAATAATTTGTGTGTGATTCCCAATGTAATAATTTGTCTGTGCTTCCCAGTGTGATGGTTTGTGTTTGCTTCCCAGTGTGATAATCTTTCTGTGTTTCCCGGTGTGATAATTTGTGTGTACTTCCCAGTGTGATAATTTGTGTGTGCTTCCCAGTGTGATAATTTGTCTGTGCTTCCCAGTTTAATAATTTGTCTGTGCTTCCCAGTTTAATAATTTGTCTGTGCTTCCCAGTGTGATAATTTGTCTGTGCTTCCCAGTGTGATGGTTTGTGTTTGCTTCCCAGTGTGATAATCTTTCTGTGTTTCCCGGTGTGATAATTTGTGTGTGCTTCCCAGTGTGTTAATCTGTCTGTGTTTCCTGGTGTGATAATTTGTGTGTGCACTTCCCAGAGTGATACTCTGTTTGTGTTTCCCAGTGTGATAATTTGTGTTTGCTTCCCAGTGTGATAATTTGTCTGTGCCTCCCAATGTAATAATTTATGTGCTCCTCGGTGTAATAATTGCTGTGCTTCCCAGTGTGATGATTTGTGTGTGCCTCCCAATGTGATAATTTATGTGCTCCCCAGTGTAATAATTTGTGTTTGCTTCCCAGTATGATTATTTGTGTGTGCTTCCCAGTGTGATAATTTGTGTGTGCTTCTCAGTGTGATGATTTGTGTGTGCACTTCCCAGAGTGATACTCTGTTTGTGTTTCCCAGTGTGATGATTTGCGTGTACTATTTCCAGAGTGATTTATTTGTGTGTGATTTCCAGCATAATGTGTATGCTTCCCATTGTGATGATTTGTGTGTGCTTCTCAGTGTGATAATCGTTGTCTGTGTGTGTGCTTCCCACAGTGATGATTTGTGTGGTGTGTTTTTTTTTTTTCAGGTTTCAGTTAATGCTTGTGTTGCCCAGATTCCAATATTTCCATTACACACACAAACCCTTTCATGCTGACAATACTGGCTGAAGCAAATATTGATTAGAGGGAAATCTACTGCTCAAGAGACCACAGAACCAAATGTCTCTGCAAGCCCCCTTCTAATAAATAAGAAAACTGTTGCCTAGTTCTCTGCCGTTCACAGAGATAGATTCCTTCAGAGAGCTGGTTTCCAGGGGTTTCAGTGGACCTAGTCACAGCCTAACTGCATTGTGGAGTTATTTATCAATACTAAGTAAGGTAAGCACCCTCTATCTGCCACTGGACAGCGGAAGGTTTGAACAATGATACAGCTTTAACGGATGTATACGTTTCCACAAAACTCCGCTACAACCTAGTATTCACAACTGACATACAGGGATTATTTTTAACATAATTGGGCAATCTCTCGACCGATGTTTGATCTGGTACGTGTAAGGATGAGATGTCTGGCATTTTCTTCTCTGACAAAATTCTCTACAGTAACTTGATCACTATTTTAGTGCAGCTGGTTTACTTTTGTAAATATCTCTGTTCGGAAACATGTTATCCCCTCAGTGCAGAATGTATTGAAGAATTCAGTATGTTAACACTGCCACCACCTTTGATATTTCAAATTCTGAAATACTTCCTGCGTGCTGGCACCTCTACCTGCTTACAGCTACCTTGCAATCAAAATGTGAAGGGATTTGCACAAAGTTACATTTTTTTATTTTTTATTATTTTAGATAGTTTTGCTTTTTACATTTAAACTGCATGATTCCCTGCCATACAATTATGTGAAGTTTCTCTTAGGAGAAAACCTAACTGTTAGTAGGGGTAGTTGTTAACACTTCCCTTGCACTATCACATGTGCTCATCAAATGCTATCATTATGATATTTTAAGATGGTCGTCATCAAGAGTACTTTTATCACCGTGTAACTATCGTTCCTTTTAAAGTTTTGAGGCATGACATTTTTTTGTGCTACAGCAAGAATCATCACAGTTGAAAATCATTTTAGAAAATAATAGTATATACCACCACCACACAAAAAACAAAACAAAAGAAAAAAAACATTAAAGAAGGGAAGTTGACACACATATTGAGAGAGAATTTATCATCTTCAGTTTCCATGCCTACTGATTCATTTCTTGATTCTTGTTGTCTTCAAGTACGGAAAGATTTTCTGGGGATCTCATTTGACATGACTTTAACTGGCAATTAGCATGCCACTGGGGAAACGCTTGTGCACTGTTTGTGATGAGCATGTAAAACGTTCTACTGAAATACAGTCATATTACAGAATTAACCCTAATGTTGTGTGTGTTTGGAAATGATTTATAAGACTCAGGACTGCAGGGCTGTTGATGAATGTTTACACGTTTTATTTATGACTTTTGTAGACCTCTTCTTTCACATCCACCTGTACTGCTTGTATCCAAGTCTTTGGACTTTGTTTAATTTCCCATAATTTTTTTTTTTTTAACTAATATTCCTTTTAATTAATGAGTATTAACCTAAACATTGCAACAAACTCAGAGAATATGAGAACAAGCAAAAGCTTAGAGAAACTCAGTAGCTTACCCTTCAGTTAGTCCCCGGTCAGGTCTCAAAAATGTTTATGCTCACTTGTGTCATTACAGAGAGAACCTATACAATTATCAGACTGAACCCTCCTATGAAGGTCCAGAACCGAAATTCTGGCAAGTTCTCTCTGCACGAGTGTGATAGAACCCTGGATGATGATTTCGGCCTTCTTTTAGCCTCGTCGGCAAGGTGTAGCTGATCACCCTCTAGGGTCCATATGAGCTTTGAAAACCTATTCGATGTAACAAAGCTGATCTTATATATAAAATCTATTGGGCATCTACATTTCTATCTCCACATCTAAAATTTCCAGAAATGTCATCTGATTAGAAGATTCTAGATATATTCGCCATAAAGACTTCATCCTCTCTAAAAATGGATAATATTACATACCTTTTTAAGTAAAACACTACACAATTATACCAAGACCTTTAGTCTCATAGTACAGACACTGCAGGTGTGGCATATAGCAAAACAGCGTATGTAGCGTGGCTTATGCAAATTGGGAACAGGGGGAATGGAAAAGATTATGACCCCGGGCCTGTTATCTGGGAGACCGAACACTCTCTGCATGTCTGTAGTTCAGCCTGACTCAAGTGTGCAAATGTTTTCAACCTATGCAAAGAAAATGTTAATCAATCCCATATTATATTATTATTTATGCCGGTTCATTTGTGAAAGCGGATTTCACTCTATATTTACCATACTTCCATCTGGTCCTCTTCTCTTCCCTGCTCCTAATCTATACGTCCTTTATTCTTTTTCGTCCAACATTAATAATGCAAAGTATGGACTACTTTGACTTCTTTATTTTGATAGTGCATGGATAAAAATACAGGATGGTCGAGACACATTGGCTGGAGTATGTTTAACAGTAAGAATCGGTAACATATGTCAGAGATGCAGCACTTTTTTTTTTTTTTTAAAGGCAAGAAAAAGAAAACCAGACACGAGTTATGCCGTGTGCCTGCAGTGTAAGATAGGAGCCTCCAAAGGGATAGACCAGGACCACCCCTGCCGGTCCAGAGGGGGAGGGAGGGAGAACAGGGCACCAAGCAGCAACACTAAGAGCAGAGATCGGCTGCCTCTCCACCCTTTCAGACGCACAAAGCCTCAAGGCCGACCCGCAGGGCCATCACCAGTCGTGGGTACCTCCCGTCAGTTCCTGGGATACCTGCAAGGTAAGTAGCTCCTTCGTCAGGGTGTAAATAGCAAGATTATAGCTTAGGACTGAGGTCAAGCACCTGAGCTCCCCTGAGCTGCATCCGTCCGGCATGGCAGTCAGGCTCCGCCCCCTTTGACCTATGTATTTGTCATCAGCTTAACAAAATTTAGCAAAAGGCAGAGCTACCTCAAGTTTTGTTACTTCCCCCAGACGTTGCTAGTGACGGCTGAGGCAATAAGGCATTGTCTCTGTCATCGTGAGACAATATATATTGGTTATGAAGTGTCAGGAGCTGAGGAAAGAACATGGCAGTACCCATGGGGACATAATCAGGTCAGTATATCTACTTGCTATTGCACTCCCTCGACTGCTCAACAAACCGCAATGCAAAATATGCACGGACCCCAAAATATGACAGAGCCACTTTAGGATTAAAGCTACAGAAAGTAATTTGATACTAATTATCAACGTGATCGTTTTTTTTTCATTTCATGTAATTCTACTCTTTTGCAGTTTGTGACAAATTGTTGTGATAAAACTTGCTAATTTTTAAAGACTCGCCCTGGAGAAACTCATAATTTGATGTCTGGCTTTTGAATTAAGTACCTTTTGTGTTCAATTAAGCTTGATATGTTAGCCCAGTTAACCCTTCAATGCTGTTTGCTGGTATGAATAAATAAGACAGCCCTCCCTTATGAAAAATAAATACAAATATTTTAGGGGCATTGTGACAGAATGGTTTGAAATTACTCTGTATAATGTTTACCATTCTGAAAGTTGCTATCTGTCTGTGCTACAGTTAATCTAACATTGCATATCCAGAATTTCTGAAGCTCCCAAGAGTTGGCAAATGTGTGGAAAGCCGGTGTGCAGTGACACACGCTCCCAGAACCTTATTCTCGATTTGTTTTATTCTGTATTACGGCTGGCTCCTGGGGTCTAAATCAAATGTTTATGAATTGTGTTATGTTTTGTTTGTTATTACTGTTGCCTGCAATAATAAGACACTGCTGGCAATGGTGTCATTATATAAAACAATAAATTTATAGTAAAAACTCATCTTGTAGAATAATGCGTCTGCGGGAAAGAAACCCTCTGCAGTGCGAACAAAAAGAACGGCTAAAACGAAGTGGTACATTTAGGAGTGCACGCACGGCATAGAAATATTCACTGGAGGGCAATGTTCTCTGAAATTCCCTTCATACAGTACAGTTTGACACTCGCACTTAAACTTACAATTCTGTCTGTGCCATCTACTTGAAATAAGAAACAAACTACGTGATTCTTTAGTTAACTAAGAGGCGTTCGCTTAAACTTCGTGGTGACAGATAGAGCTGTCCGTGCAGATCACATAATAATCCTGCAATCATATCGAGGGGAATAGGAAATATAATCCTTTGCATTGTCAGATGAGAACTAATGAGTGAGGATTCCTCACTTTGGATTAGGAATAATAGTAATACTTCTGTGAGGGTTTTTGTTTTTGTTTTTTTAGTTGGTTTCCAATCCAGCTTTTGGTTTGTTCTAAAGATGATGTAATCCCCTTAAAAGCCACTAAGCATTTATGTTTTGGTTTTCAGGATTTTTTTAATAGTATGTTTACTTCTTCCTTATTTTTAGAAAACATGTTGGTGAGGTCCAAAATTTTTAACTAAATGTAGAAATTTGCACTGCAGCATTTGCCTGCATTCTGAAATGGAATGCTCATCTGAGCACACTGTCAATTATCGTTTTAATCCCTTGTTTTTGTTCCACTCCTCATTTGCATTGTGTACTTGGCTATACCTTGACAGAATGGAATTGTGATGTCATTTGCTAAATCATGCATCTCATAAAAAAGATTATAAGAAATAATAGGTGACTTTATTTTATTTAGCAGTTTAATTGGAAGAAACAGATTGTTTCCTTTTAAACGGCAATTGTTACTTTTCTATTAGTGACTTTTTATTATTAGTGAGTTCCTTTTACAATCTCTCAGGGACACTCTCAGACAAGACTTAGCGTGACTGTTAATGTCAGAAATGTTTTTTTTCATAAATTATAAAGCAATATGCAATATTTGTTTAATCCTGAACTTGCAGTGGTAAAGGGGCAGTCTAGTAACTAATTGAAGTGGTTGGTTATCGTGTCCGGAGTCCCAGGAACTGTCTGCCATCTTTTAGTTTCTCAATGGTTTTACAGTGAATCTGGATCTCTGGGTATCCTCAGCCTAGCCCCCTCACCTTACACCATATGCCATGTCTGTGTGTGTGTGATGGGATTGTGTGTGTGTGTGAACCACACATGGTTCTTCTGTGTTCATGTGTAGTTTCGTGTACCCTCATCTACTCTCCACTACCTCATAGTGTTTGACTTTGTGTCCCACCTTCTAATCCATCCATCTTTCCTCAACCACCCATACCTCCCTAAAACATTACTTTGTCCACATGCCCACATATGTGTGTCTCACTTATTTCCTTTCCACAACATATTTCTAAATCCTCCTCCATGTCACACCTAAGTATATTTCTGTCCTACTGCTCCTTGAGGTCGAACCAGTGTATTGTCCATACTTTCCTTCCTCCTTGCTTTGTTCAATAATTAATCCAAGCTGGAATGTACTCTAATTTTGTCTGTGTATTTCTCATGGCTTTGTCAGTGTTATATACTGTGTGTGTGTGAATAGAGAGGTGTGTAGAATTATAATAATAATATGCCATTATAATATGCTTCTCATACTGCAATCTAATGAATGTGACTCCATTAAAAAGCCAACATTATGACTGTGCTGTAATGATTCACGGAACTCCGACCTTGACATTTCAACATTGAATCATTCGTAATAATGAAAATGTGAACAAATGTTATTCCAAATTTCACAGAGATGTTTTTCTTTTCTTTCTTTTTTCAATTATTTGTTCTGCTGCCCTTGTTGCACCAAAATACTTGCAGAGACACAGATAAACAATAGGAATTTATACGTAATTTGGGCTTATAAGTTAGTGTGGCATGCGGATTCTGCCCAAGCCACAGCTTTGAATTGCCATTTAATTAAGTGAAAGAACAGAAACAGCTGGAATGTTTGGAATAATTTTTTAATTGACACCTTATACAGTGAAAATTACACCAGAGGATTCCAATATACTGCAAACAATTTTTGTCAGTTGGCAAACCTATTATTTAAAGTTAATGTCAATGTTAATTTCTCATTTTCTCACACATTGATTGTATCATTGGCAGCATACTATGTAATACCGAACACAATGAGCAACAAAACCTGAGTGATTAGATACAAAATGTTACATGCCATTTATAATATTGTCTTGATGACAGGGATAAGGCTGTGATTTATTCGCTAAATAGTGAACTATAGAATGTTGTATTTGTAAAAATTTTTTTTTTTTTTTTTTTTATCGTTTCGCTGCCAGAAAAAAAAAAAAAGCAAGTTATGAAAATAGCTGAGTGGGAGAATTATTCCATTTTAGCCTGAATTGGCAAATTTCTGTTGATAGTTCACTGAAGTCACTGCTCTATGAGTACACGCCAGATACTTTTGGTTCCAGATCGGTTGACGAGTCCCAGTTGACTTAGATGCAGGTTAATTGTAAACCTATTTTGCTGAAAGGGATGCTCTCAACTTCATATACTACAGGCTCTTTACAGTTTGTTGTATTGTCACGTCTCACTTTGGTATTCACTATAGTAAGCATTGTAGGTTAATTCGAAATGAAGTCACATGAGCCATAATGGAATAATTCCGCTATGCTTTCAGTTCATCTTATTTAGCTGTAAAAAATAAATAAAACAAATATGGGTCTCCTTATGCAACAATCCCAAACATCCATTTTGTAAGGGAAATAACATGCACATACTGACATTCATACATTCATATACATTTATATTCACACATGCTTACATTCATGTAAACACATACATGTACACACACATACACATACACACATTGATACACAATAAACAAGCACATATGGACAAATAAATACACACAGAATCTCACACACATCCATTTTATTTTACTTAATAATACAAATATATATATATATATATATATATATATATATTTGTCCCAAGATGGCAAGCTAGAAAAGCTAGCAGTCCTTGACCAATAGACAAGATTATCAAACATCACTGGTAAACTGCCACCAGAGAGTATGAGAGCTGCAGTGAATTACACACTGTCCAAAATCTCAACCAGCACCATCACAGAGACTAACATGCTCATATAAGCCACTGCACCAGTGGTCCTCCAAATTCTTGACTACAAGATCAGGTTAAAGGAGAAACAATGCCCACCATAGACACTAAGACTGGAAGATAAAGGCAACACATAAGGAAGTTGGTAAACCGGATCTTCACAGATGTGGAAAGATCAAGGATGGGTTTTGGCTACTGAGGAAATACAAGGGCATGCCCATACCAGAGGCAATCAGACTGAGCAGATAAACCAGAGAAGCAGAGACTAGGAGAATAAATGTCCTATTTACCAAATAACTTTAAAAGTTGTATGCACAGCTGTAGGGTAACCACATTTTCATCGAAGACCTACCCAGAGACTGAACAGTACTGGAAGGATATCTTGGGGGGAAGAAAGATCACATGACCAAAGCCCAGTGACTACTAGACCTGAAAGCAGACCTCTGCATGCTTCTAGAACAGGAACCAGTCACTATAACAGTCGGAGATATCCAACAGCGAGTAGCACACATGGAGAGTTGGTCAGTCTGGATAAACAAATTGACAACGCTGCATGAATGCTTATTCGCACAAATGAGCCAGCTAATATCAACAGACTCCAACCCTGACTGACTAACCCAAGGCAGAACAATACTGGTCATGAAGGACCCTCACAAGGGAACAACACCATCTAATTCCCGACCAATTCTCTTCCTCAATGAGATCAATGAGCCTATGAGTCAGTACATGAATAATACTCAAAAGGGGATTGGAAACAACACCAGAACATCAAAACACCAACTACTGGTAGACCAAGCAGTCACACGAGATTCTAAGTCTAGACAGACCAATCTGGGCACAAAAACAAGGAAGGAAGATGTACAATGACCAAACTTTAAAGTAGGGCATATATAGTGTATCTATATAAACGGCTACCCTAATCAGGGACAGGAGTACTATAGCTACAAGAAATTGGAGAAAAAAATAGAAACTATATAGTGTAAAACTGTATAGTACTGGAATATCCAAAAAACTGATCATGGTTAAACTCACATGAAAATGAGCCTCTAACGACAGACAGAGTTAAATCATATACACAGAGGTGTACTCTGGTGATGCAATCTGCTCTTCTGTCCTCTTGGATGGTATATACAGGAAAAACAACAAGAAAAAGAACACACTCCTGGTGTAGTATGTCCAAATTCAAGATTTTATTAATAATGCGTAGCTAACCGAATACTGCTCACCTTTCGAAGGGACAGAACCCTTTTTTACAATCAGACAGCTGGAGTGACTTGCAGAACTAAAGAAGATGTACTCGTGTATACTTAATTAAAAACATATATAAAATGATATACAAAATGCTAGGTTCAATATACAGATAGTGGTCTGTCAATTTTCCACCTCCGAGATGGACTACTATCTGTATACTGCACTTAACATTTTGCTTATTGTATCGTTCACGATAATGAAAATGTGAGAATTTTTCTGTTTTTTTTTAAAAAAATTCTTTCTTTTTGCGCAACTCGTGTGTGATAAAGCAAGTACAAAGAACACTTGTCAGGTAGCATGTAAGCATCATAGACATGTAAGTGTAGTGACCTGAAAAATTAACCTGTAAGTTGGGTTTTATATTGTATAGAGATGCAAGTGAACTACGAAACCAGTCATGTGTTTGGCCTTATGTGAAGCTCGATTGTCACAATATGTTGGTCAAGGTTTGGTTCCAAGGAAGTAGTGTAGAGAGCCGTTGCGGGTTAAGGCCAGTAAGAGTAGAAGATGCTGTGTGCTGAATGGGGGTAAGGCTGCGCCAGAAGTAAAAATTTTACCAGAAGTTGAGTGGCGTCACCCTTAAAGGAAAATTGTGTATGAGAGATGTCTTGGGTATCTTCTTACGTTAGCTTGGCTGGGTCGTCAGTGAAGGGTAGCTGCCAGTCATGGGGAGCTTGCACTGGGCTTGTCCAATGCACCTTCACCCACACCGTCCTGTGACAAGTGGTGAGGAAATTTACACCTAGTGAACTGTAGCCCTAATGAGTATCGGCTAGGGATGTCTAGTGGGGGAGGGGGTGAGGGGTTTAGTTGGCCGTTAGACCGTCCGAGCTGGTAAGAGGTGTAGTATGTACTAAATATTGCATGAGTCAAACGTAAAAACTGTAAAACAAACTTTTTTAAACTAAACTTTATCCCTGTTGGATTCAGGTTGTGATCGCAGCATATGCGGCCATATGCGCTGTCTCCGCGTACCATCTCCGAGGTGTTTTCACTGGGGCAAGTGGCCCAAAGTCCTGAGAAAGTCTCAAAACTGGTAGAAGTGCTGTTGCCTCTCGCAGATCTGCGACTATGTGCTTGTGTCCGTATCGGAGTACCTGGAGTGTGCGGGATCTGTTCCAGCGGTATTGGATTCCATTTTTCTGGAGCAAGGAGGTAAATGGTTGAAGGGTGCACCTCCATGCCAGCGTGCCTTCCGAGATATCCGTGTTGAAAGTACGAGACATTGTCTCAAAGTTGTAAGGCATACTTTACTGCAGCCATCAACACAGCCTTGTCTCTGATGTGTTGAAATTGAACCACTATGTCTCGCTGTACCTCAGCAGGAGCTCTTGGTGATTTTGGTACTCTGAAATGACGATTCAGCCCCACCACTTTTGCCTGCTTCGGGTGAAGAAGAGCCAGCATTAGACGCCGCAGAAGGTGTGGGGTATTTCTGCCCCTGGAATGTCCTTGAGAATGCCCCTTGTTTTCAAGTGGTTTCTGCGTCTGATATCTTCCATCATTGAGAAACGCTGATCATAGGATTCCTGTTGTTGCTGCAGCTTTTGTACTGCCTGCTGTAGTAGCTTTGGCTTGACACACCTTTTTCTTATTTCAGTGTGTCTTACCATACTTCCCTCTATCTTTTTCGTTAAAAAAGTTTTTTCTATTCTTACCCTATTCTAATAAAGGTTATTTTTAACTGTTTTTTCCACACCATACTGTATATATTACGATATACCTCATAGGACAGATCTTTCTTTTCCTTGTCTCATACTCACTATTAGGGTTACCCCCTGCTCTGTCCTCTTTGATTGATTCGGCCACCCTCATTTTCTCTATTTATCATAGTGCTAAACTGGCTACGATTTCAAAAAGACAGTGTTATTAGGCCTAGGTTATCTGATCTGCTGCGTTGTAGAATTTAGCAGGCACAGTTAATTTGTCAGCCTTCATCTCCACGGCAAAGCGATCCCCGTGAGTGGCTGAAGCTGGTGTAGTCCAGATGGAGTTTGTAGGCTGTTGCCCCTGTGCACCGGGATAGGGGCCCTCTCCTGCCCCAGGCAAGTGCCTGTGTCTTATGTCCCCAGACTTTGATACTGTGTGGTGCCAAGTCTGTGCCCCTACCAGAGTAGGCGTTATGTCTGGACGGTACTTGCTTGCGTTGGCGGAGGATCTTTGGCCACTGTGGTCGCTGCTTGCAGGCTGTGCTTCGTGGTGTTGTTTCACCTCCGGTTTGTAGGTCGTCGCTGTTTGCCCGGGTGAGGGTCCCCCCTCCTCCACGTCGCAGTACTCCTTCCAGCCTTATGCATCTGTGGCATCTGGTGCATGCGGGCTTGTAGTGTTGTCCAGAATGCTTTGAAGATTGCTTCCAGGCATTGTATGCCATGTCTCCTGGTTGCAGCTCTAGAACCAGGGCTTGTTTGTCCTGGGGAGAAGTTGTCACCATCTTGGGCGGGGTGCTTCATTGTGCCTTTAGATTGGTGCCAGGATAGTGTGCTTCTGGCGGAGTTTGCTCAGCTGGGACCGGGATGACCCCCACCCTTCCAAAGGGGGGAGGGGAGAGAAATGGGGCTTCGCCTACCACAGAGTCTGCTGGGTTCTCTGCCGGGAGGTGGCCTGCCACTCCCTATCAGGTCCTGCTAGGCCGCAATTATTTCAGGCTGTTTTTTTTTTTTGTCCCCTTAAGGCACATGGAAACCCCGTTTGGCATCAGGTGGTCTCTCTGCACTCCCAGTGGTCGATGTACCTCGATTTAATCAGCTGTGAGCTAGTTTTTCGTGTATAGTTACTAGTTTATATGGAGAGCTCTGCTGACATGCATCTGTTCACTATGGTGGCGAAGCCACCCCCACCCCAATGCTACTTTCCCCTCGACTTGGGTATTAGTCTCGGGTAGCAAATCGAGAGATTGCTGCGGGCAATGTGGGTTTTTAGTGCTCGGTATTGCGGAGCTCGCGGTGGATGCGACCGCTCAGCTCGGAAGTTCGGCTACGCCCCCAAATGTGAGCAAATGTTATTCCAAATTTCACGTAGATTTTTTTCTTTTCTTTTAAATTGTTTGTTTTGCTGCTACCCTTGTGCGCATAAATACTAGCAGTGACACTGTTAAAATATGGGCATTGAGTTGGCAAACCTATAATTTAAAGTTAATTTAAATGTTAATTTTAAAATTTCTCACACATTGATTATATAATTGGCAGTGTCCTATGTAATACCAAACACAAAGCACAACGATTTCTATAGCGGATACCTATGGATCCACCATAGAGCCAATTCCCTGCAGCCATCACAGATTGACTCTTCTAGATGGTGGTAGCTCCACCCTTTGTCTAGAAGTGTCAGATGTAGGAAAAATACACAAGCAAAGAAGTCCCTACATTGCCTCTTGACTGAGCTGGGAAATTCCAACACAGTCAGTACGAGTATTTCATAAAGAACGAAAAAAACGGTGTATTCACAGTAACAGTAAGGTGAAAGTGAGCTCTTACACTTAAGTGAAGGGATCCCTTAACCTTCACAACATAGAACATGCAAACAGAAATATAAGTGGAGCTTCAATTTACCTTTTTAGACAATGGTATTGTACAATTGGATAAGATGCTATTATAATAATCTGCAAATAATAAACAATAGACAAGCAAATCTTAGTGCAGATGGTTTTCACAGAAATATGTGTGAGAAAATAATAGATGGGTAACTCACAAACGTAGAGCCAATAAAACACTTGGCTCTGGTGGAAAGCGCCTCTGGATCTTTAAAGGGAGATCCCACACCTTCTTTCAATCTCCTCCTGGTCTCCTCCACTTTAAGCCAAAATAATAGGAATAGAGAAGGGCTGCTCCAAGGAAGGTTTTAACAAAATTTATTTGTATAGGTAAAAAATAATAGTGAATATAAAATGATACAAAGATCAATAAAATTTATATCTATGAGTCCAAAACGCGTTTCGCCAGTAACTGGCTTCCTCAGTTGGTCTGGTGTACCTTGTGTCCTCGTGCTCTTTTATATGCGGTTTGATTCCCAAATTACCGGCATCTGTTAGACCGGAAGTTCATTGTGTGGAACGCATATGGGGTCTGTTGGAACGCACGTTCCGTCCTACGTGCGTGCGTCCATCACATGATACGGAAGTCTTCTTTCGTGGAACGCTAAACTTGCGTTCCACAATCAGAGATTGCTGGGATCGGCTGTTGTACTTCCCTTTTGCTTCGTGGAACGCATGGCATGCGTTCCACCATTGGATATAATGGATACTCGAAAGAAGTTCTTTGAATGCATAGTCCATTGGGTCTCAATGGACCCATATATACACAAAGGATGGGAAAAAGGGACATCATAAAATTATTGAAAAATTGTTAAAAAACATTATATTGTTAAGCATGTTTCATGTTGTTACTTTATATATGAATAAAGAATACACATAAGCTTGCTGTGGACTGTGAGAACTGTTCATGATAAAAAAAGTGTATGTATGGCATACTGTTACAATCACATAAGAGAATTCAGGTAAAAATAGGTAAAGAATCCAAACTGGTAGATTGAAGGTGTTACTATAAAAAATTTTATTTAAAAAAATATTTAAAAATTAAGATGAGGGATATTTATAAAAATGGCATAATTCGAAGTCTAAATTTAGACCATGGGGGACCATGGTGTTAAAATTGTAAATGAAAGACATTTCTTCTTTACCAATTTTTTTAATAAAATCTCCACCCCTCCAATTGTTTTTAACCCATTTCAGTGCACAAAACATAAGACCTTGTGGGTTTTGATGGTGGTGGTGCTTAAAATGCTGAGAAACACTATGTGTTTCAACTCCTTTTTTAATATTTCTCACATGTTCGGAGATTCTAACGTGGAGACACCTAATTGTCCTTCCTATGTACATTTTATTACATGGGCAATTTAATAAATAGATAAGATTTTTAGAAAAGCAGGTTAATAGGTCTTTTATTACGAAATCTTTATTAGTAATTTCATTTATGTTCTTTATATGTCTCTTATTATTTGATGTTTCTCTACATGCAAGGCACGTTCCGCACCCAAAAAAGCCTTTGCTCTTCGTCAAAAAGTTGTCATTCCTATTCTGTTGGTGTTTTAGATTACTATTTACTAAAAAATTCTTAATGTTCTTGCATCCCCTATGTACTATTTTGGGTCTCTCTGGTAGTATCTCTTTAAGAATTGGATCATCTTGCAAAAGATGCCAATACTTATTAATAGCATATCGCACCTTTTTATTATTAGCAGAGAAGTTACAAACAAAAGGAATGTTCAATGTATTATCTTTCCTCCTTGTTTCTTTCTTTTTATAGGTTAGTAAATCTTTTCGTTCTAATTCTTTTACTTCGTCTATACTCTTTTGGAGGTTGTCCTCTTTGTACCCTTTTTCTAAAAACTGCTTCTTAATTATCTGTGTTTGTCCTAGAAAGTCGTAGTCTTTTGTGCAATTCCTTTTCAGCCTCATAAACTGGCTCTTAGGTGCATTTGTGAGCCATGGAGCATGATGGCAGCTGGTTAGGTCGATATACCCGTTACAGTCCACCTCCTTGAAGTAATTTTTTGTGAAGATATTTCCTTCTTCTATAAAAACAGTGAGGTCCAAAAAATTGATTTCTTTTTTACTTTGGGTAGAGGTGAGGCTAATTCCCCAGTCATTACAATTTAAAAAACTTAAAAAAGTTTCATAAAGAATCTAGCTTCATGGAATGCTCTTTTTTGGGGGGCGGGAGGAGAGGGGGATGCTGCTTTAAGAAGAGGAACCATAGCTTGTAGATTTTTAATAAAATCTGTTAATTTACCAGTAACTCAGCTTGCACAGTATGCAGGTAGAATTGTCTATGCTAATGTGTGTACCACCATGGTGCACTTTAAATACTGTTGCATTCAGTAGGAATAGCCGCAATATTGACATCTAGAGAAAGGAAAAATAAATTCAGCTTGTGGAGCAGAGACAAAAAAAGATAATACATTGTAGATTTAGAATATAATAGGTATTATTGGGTAGAGCCTACTAAAAGCAGGCTCCTGCAGTGTATACACATCAAGATATCTTGGCAACCATAAAAAAGCTTTGACTGTTTCTCATAAATAGTGTGAAATAGAAAAATATACTGTGTTAAATAGCAAGAAATAAACCGTATAAAAAAGATGTGTTACCAGCTCAGATAATGTAGTCTTTATGAAAATTTTCAAAAATTATCTCTTTTAAGTTGCTTTCTAATAGACTTTAATATACAAACTCCAGAAGAAACTGTGGATAACACAGTTATTGACCTTGATATGTATTATAAAACAGATATTTATTGACATGCCATGGATTTATTCACTAAATTATCTTACATGCAGTCCAATAATGAAACTAATAAACAGAGAGCCCTGGGGCAATATTTAAAAAAACAAAATTCCAGTCCCCTTCGACTCCAGACTATTAATTTCTAATTCCCCAAAAATGTATCCTCTTTTCACTTCCAAATGACCAACTCTATAGTCACAAGAACTATATCCCCGTGCCAGTTCGCCATATCTTTCCCCAATTTAGATTGCCACATTTCCATGAACATTAACCCTGCCCAAATAAGATTTTGCCACGGATAGCACATATGAACCTTCTCAATTCCAAAATTAGATTTGCACATGTGCTTATTCCTGCCAATTAATCCCCTCCCTCCCACAAGTAGATGGTAACAATCTTCTTCCAATTAACACATTCCGTCCCCCCAGTAGATCTTCTCATTCTCCTTGCTTTCCACACCCTGGGGAATATAATTTATACAAGTGAAACAAGTGCTAAAACGTGTATATATAACAGTCGAGTACTACATAGTTAACAAGTACAATTGCTAATGCCCTTTTAACCCCTTAAGGACACATGACATGTCTGACATGTCATGATTCCCTTTTATTCCAGAAGTTTGGTCCTTAAGGGGTTAATTGGGGTAGAGACCGGGATATATAGCAGATGTGTAAAAACAGAAAAAATAGACACATATACTGTCAATGGGATCTATTAAATATTGGTGTACAAATAATAGACCCACTCACATGGACGGCCGCCTGAATATAGTGGTAAATAGCGCCTTTATGGTTTTTAGGGCAGCATCACACCGTTCTTCTTGTAAATGCAAACCTCCAATCTGATAATAGTAAGAGAAGACTAATTGTGTTGTGGTGTATGTACAGACTTTTTTTTTCTCAAAAATAGGTTTAATTATTAGAATTCTGGCTCCATGGTTAGTCTGCTTAGTGCCAATTTAGGATGGTGACACGCAACCCCAAGAATCGCTCCTGGAACTTCTACGTACATAATATGATTTATAAATCAATTTTTTTAACATAGGATAAAATAACAAACTACTATATTAGTAGATATAGCCAAATAAAAAAACAAAAAAACACAATATTGCACTTGCACAAGAATGTCCTTTTAAATGGCAAAATGTGTTCCATTCGGGTCAAATGCTTCCTCGTAAAAATCTTATCTGCAATCTAAAATACAAGAGTGCCACAATAGTGTAGTAAATACCAGTACCAAGCAGGGCTTAGTGGTATATTGCACTCAAAGATTTAGGTGAGCAGAATAGTATGTATAGATGCAGCACTTCCTTTCTTCCCATTATCTAGGTATACATTTGTGGGGCAAAAGGAGAGACAGAAACATAATGCAGCGCTGTATACAAATAATATAACACTTTATTAGGTTCACAAGATAATAGTAAAAAGGAACATCTCAATCCACTTCACTTGATCCAAAAACCAAATTTACAGGACCTCCCGGGAGCAGGATCAGATAATAAAGTGAAATAAGCAAAAAAATATATTAAATAAATAACGTTAACAAATACCAAGTGCGACTATAAAAACATCAATAGTGCGGAATACAACTGACATCCAATTCTGCTAGACTGAAGCAAAAATGCCAACAGAAACTATAAATGTGCACTGTATCAACTCTATTATCTCCAGGCAGAAAAAACACAAATTTCTAAAAAGTCCCAAAAGTACTCCAAAACACATGATATTCCCACAAATCCCCTGATAGCCCAGGTTTGGGTGACCAACATATCCAAAAATCACCCATATCAGTTCAGGGGTTCAGAAATTCCATGGAAGTCCTTTATTTGACCAGCCGCAAGCATGGCCCCATGCCCAAAACAGTTCCAGAGAATCAGGGCTTGTGGTCGGTCTAGTTCGGTAGTTTGAAAATGAACAAACTACCAAACAGACAGAGTCAATAGTCTTACCCTGGAGCTTGTTCCCTTCATCCAGATGAATGATCCCACCGAACAGTGCTCTTCTAACTTGTATAAAACCGAACGCAGGCGATGATTGAAGTCCAGTGGTGTTCGGGAGTTTCTGTAGCCGATTTTAGTTCCAAGATAATCATACCCAAACACCGCTGCCTGCGTTCATGCGAACAAGATGGCCACCACCTCATGGTTGCTTATAGGAAGAGCGGCCACCCTGACGAACAATTAGAACACTGCGGTGAGAAACATTCCAAGTTGTTGATAAATGTTAACAAGCTCCAGGGTGGTCTCTGTTCGTGCGGTTGTTCAGTAAATGAACCATATAATCCCAATTGCACGAACAGGCTCCTCCAGGAGCTTGTGGCAAACTCAGGTAAAAAGGGGAGTTTGCCACAATAGCCAAATGTATCAACAATCTATACAGGTAGCAGATTGAACTGAAACCCACACTCCAAGCACTGCAACAACCAATGCTTCTTCATAGGTTAGAATCCAAGGAGGTTCCCTGCCTTCCAAAACAATTTTGCTTATAACTGTGATTTGCAGAATGCACCATTTTGTTATCTCACTCCCTTACAAAAGTGAATTTTCTAGTTTGTTGCAAAATTGTGAGTGCTTCAAACAGGGTTTTTTTCGCCTTCGATTGAATAATCAGCAAAAAACAGATTTGAGGAAGGCTGAACTTGATGGAAGCAAGTCTCTTTTTAGCCTATGTAACTCAAACATCACAGGAACTAGCTGTATTTCCTACAATGCCTATCCATGTTCTTGAACAACACAGGTACACTCGGGTTTGCACCTGCACAAATCGCTTTTGGGAGTCCTTGCATTGCACATGGATTTTCCCCTGTGGGGGCTTTTAAAATCATTTAAAATAAGTTTTTAACTTTTTCAACATATATTGTATTTTTGGCTGACCTGAAGGTAGAGGTTGGTCAGTCACACTGAGTAGCCAGAATTCTCAAACCAAACTAAAATGATCAAATGAGCCTTCCAGGCTCTTTGATACCACTCCGCTTCAATTATATTTTTAAATATGTAAGAAAGCTGACATTTCCAACAACTAGGTGAACAATGTGAAGAGAATGAGTAGCTATGGAATATCTCAGAGCATTAATTGCAGTGAAACCATATATACCCACACAATGACCTCTCTATTGGGTGCATCTGCTTAATATAGGAAATAGCAGCACAGAAAAACATGTGGTAACTACTAAACACATAATGCAGACTGACTGTCATGACCGTTATTGTTCGAAGGGAAGACGTGAGTAACCAATGTCTAAGAAACTTGGACTATGGGATGATAGTGCTTGATGTGGGATTAAAGCAGATTAGAAACGGTTGACTTCCTGGGATTTTCACCATCTGCAGGTCGTAATGTGTCCTGAAAGTGAGTGTCTGCTCAGTGGGCAAGGACTTTAAAAACATTTTTTAATTTTTTTTTAATAGAAGAAGCAGGTTCATTTATTAAGAAGGGAAATTAATAAATGCTATAGAAATGCAATATGCAGACAGCAGATTTACTGTAACCTGCCTGGATTCTGTCCATGTTTTTGCAGAACTGTGAAGGGAAAGGGAAAAGAGAGAGGGGGGAGGGGGAGTAGTGATTGTAATCATTCTCTGCATGTTTTCTTGGCAAACTGAATTGAGCGTCTTTTAAATGCCATAATGTACGTATGCAATGTTGCTGATCTGCTTATCCATTTGTGATCACAGTACATTCACTTTCAAATAGATACTGCCAGTAAGCTAATGGTCCATTATCTCATATTCCATGAATGAAGCAGTACAATCTGATATGATCTTTCAGGGATACCTTTCTGCATCCCTTCCCCCATGTTTGACTGTTTTCTAAATATATGCAGTGGGTGTGCCCTAGAAATACTGGACTGGGCCACTCCCCCTGCCTAAAGTGCACCACCCCTGAGGTTCCGTCAATAACAAATCACAGAGCCTCAGGGATAAAGTCGAAGAGCATTCAGATAAAGACATTTCTCCAACTAGTAAAATATTTCCTTGGGATAGGTCTGACTGTCTAAAATGGTTTTAAAATTTGAACACAATGTACTTTGTAGTACAAGCATATATTTGTTATATTTATTCTTGCAGCTTTCATATGTAATTTGCCACATTTATTTGAACCTTCACTGATCTTTAACTTAACTTGATTGACAATAATGTGGGAGATTCTACTCTTATCTATCTGCGCGAGGCAGATTTGTACTGTGCGAGGCAGTACTTGTGGTGAGACCTTCCCTTCTCTGTGTAAGTAGCATATGGCATTTGAATGCTAGCCACTTGGAAGCCAAAATTAGATTTCTTCCAACTTCTCATGTAACACTTACATGCATTAATTAATTCATTACTGTATGCCACAACTAGTCAAATACTACAATTTCCTATCCCCGCTCCCCATTAGCCATAAGCTGTGTTTATGGTCCGAGGTTTGTTGCAGTTATAATCTGTTAAGAGCTGTTGTTTTGCTATAGTCAAGACCTGCTCCCTGCATCCCTAGCCTGCCTGCTTGACACAGAAGCAAATCATCTGTCATTTCTTATACGTATGTGCACTGTGTAGGAATGCCAGGCACTCCTTTAATAATGCATGTGGTAGATGCTTTCATTGCACCTGCAAAGCAATAACACAAGGCTACAATGATCTCTGCTGTAGGGCAAGCTATTAAAGGTCAACATGATAGGGAGGGAGGTTTGAAATCAATATGGTTAAAAGACAAGAAAATATTACAGAAAGAGAAAATAAAGAGGAAAGACAGATACATTGTGTATTATTTTTATTTATTTATTTTTCTTAAAACTTAGTCTGGGAGAATAAATTCAGCCCCTTAGGCTCTGGTGATCTTTAGTGTGCTGTATATGTACAATGGGAAAGCTAATGCAGGGCTTGACAAATGTGCTTGGAATCTAGGAGCCAGCTAAAGAAGTTAGGAGCCAGTATTCTTTTTTTTTTTTTTTTAAACTAACAAAGCTTCATTTTCAGTGACAAAAATACAATTCTTAAAGGGACCCTACAGTCACCAGAACCACTGCAGCTTAATATCACAGTTATGGTGTCTATAGCCTTCAGGCTTTTCAATGTAAACACTGCCTGTGTAGAGAAAAGATTGTTCACATTGCTGCTTAGGAACCCCATTAGTGGCTGCCACTGAAATCCCACTCACAGACACACACACTCACTCACAGACATACACACACACAAAGACATACATATACAATCACACACACTCACTCACAGACATACACTCACACAGAATTTTTTAAATGATTTTGATTGAAACCCACTCAGCCTTCCCTACCTTTGGAGAGCTAGAGTGGATAGGCTTTCCCTGGGGTCCAGTGGGGCTGCTGTCATCTCCCTACTCTGCTCCCTGTGGTGCACTCTTTAGTATGCCGGGGCCAGAAGGACGTCCTATTCTGGCTCCCGGCATCCGTGCAAGGAGCACGAGGGAGCAGAGAGATGACTGCTTCCTCCCTTGCCGCCCACCATTGCTCCCCCACGGCCGGCTGCCTCTGCTACTCCTTACAGCCGGCCAGCCGGCCACCTGCTCTCTACCATGGCCGGCCAGCCACCTGCGTTCCCCCACGGCCGACCTCCTATCTGCGCTCCCCCACGGCCGGCTACCAGTATTCTCCCTTGCCACTCAGAGCCAACATATCACAGGCGCCAGGACAAAATTCACCGTGGCAACCTGGCGCTGGGGATTTGTCGAGCCCTGAACTAATGTATACATTCCACAATGATATGGAAGTCTTGGTATAAAAAAAACCAACCAGAACTTGATTAAACAGCCGGAGTTAGACAAGTTGCATGCCCCACTCGATCATATGTTTTACTCCCTCTTACATTACTGATGAGGTGCCTAGATGCCCTATTCATATACGCTCCCACACATACAGCCTATGGCACCATCTACAGGTGACCCGCCATATAGTTTCGTTTACTTTCACACGTTAATCTGGAGTGCCCAGCATATCTCCACAGGCTCATAGCCTGTATTACCCCCCTGCTCAACACATCTTGATATTTAAGCGACATAACATTAAAATTGTGCATGTTCCCACAACGTCAAGCTACTATAAAACTATAAAATTGTGCTTATATACGTCAAAATACGTTAGAGTTTGTTAACATGGTGACCGATATAATGTTTCATCGTACTCTTAATGCTCTCAATGTCCTTACTTTAATGCAAAAAATGTGCCATGTATCTACTGCCATGTCTTTGTATCAGTTATGTTTGAAAATTATGCACTTGCACCCGCTGTCATGGCGGTACAAGCGCTGCTGTTATATCTTGCACTACAAAAATAAAGAATTATAAATAAAAAAAAACAACCAGAAATCTCAATTCATCTATCTACACACCATAGAAATCTCACATTTGTCTGGTCTCCAACAGTCGTTACTCCAACTCATTTTAAATAATGGTTTAATGTTGGCACCCTCCCCACCTTTTCAAATGCAAAGTTACCCGCAATCCAGTGCTGGGCAAAGCTCTTGGTACTCCTTGTCACGGTTCTCACCGTTCCATCCAGATGGCCAGGCGTGGCCGCCGTTCCACAAGTGCCAAACAGGGGATTTGAACCTGGATCTTTCGATGTTCTGGGCCTGCTATACTGCCTCTAAGCTACAGCAGATTCTATTCTTTTTAGTTGTTCTATCCCTGTCATACCTGGCTATGTCTGCAGCACTAGGGGGCTGGACTTTATCTGTGGCTATTGCTTGTGCTTCACTTGAGGCAGATTGCTCATTAGTTGGGTATAAAACACTGCCTTGCCCTGGGAACCTAGTCAGTTCTTTGATACTGGTGATCGTACGTTGTTCCTGTTTTGTCTCTTGAACTTGTTCTCCAGATTGACCTTGGCTCCTGACCTTGGCTTCCCTCCTCGTTAATCCTGACCTCTGGCATCCTCTGACTTTGGCTTATCCTCAACTATCCTCCTGCTTGTGTCCTTGTCTGTACTGCGAATTGAAGCACCTTTCCTGCACAGGCCTCATTCACAGATTCACAGTCCTGGTGGTTTCTAACCTGATCACCTTGGACTGTGTTTATCTGCAAGGGTAAGCACACATCTCTGCATACCGGACTTCCACCACAGGTAAGATCCCTGACACTCCTCTCCACACCCCCGTTCCAACATTACAAGCTCCCGTGCGTGGTCCATTAAAATGCTTCTCAAACAGAAGTATGTGGTAGGACCAATCTCACGGGTTCAGCCATGTACGTGCTTGTAGCTGGTGAGAGGATTGAGAGGGGAGTGGGCAGGCATGGCTGGACTACTGTTTAAAATTAATGAATCCATCTTTAACACAGAGGTAGGTGTTGGGGGCTTGGAGGGACTGCAAGAAGGGAGGGCGGGAGGGCGGGCGGGCGGGCAGAGCAAACTTCTGACCATGTCTGTTGCCACCGTGCACTGACAACAGATGTAAAATATGCACAGAATTCACAGGAGGTAGCCCAGAACAGAGTTCACTCCCATGACATGTCCCTCTTGTTATTTTACAAACCCCATCCCCATGAAATGGGTACAGAGTTGCCAGATTTAATATTTGGCAGACATGTCTCCACTCTGCAGTGCGACAGGTGGCCGCATAAGGAGGTTTAAAACTTTCATATAGTAATATGGGGTCTTATTGGCCTCTATAGACTTTTTAAAATGTATTTTTACTTTTTTAATGTGTTAATGTTCTTTAATGGCTAGGAAGGGCAGGCCAGCCACCACGTAATTAACTCTAGCACTGTTAGCAATGCCAACAGGCCTGGATTTAATTCATTCGGTTTGGTCTGTCTGCAATCTAGAACAATTTCAGGGCTGTTACATGAACAATGTTCGGAGTTTTCTGTCGCCATGACCCCGTACAGAGGCAAATACCTCATTCGGGATGGGTCCGTTCGGACTTTATTGAATAACCCCATAGTTTAAACCTGCCCTCTGGTAACATCCTATGGCTGTTAACATGCAGTACAAATTGTAAAATTGTGTTTTTCATGTAAGGCTATTTACCAATCTGTGAGCTTTTTGTATAAGCCTTCAGTGACTATTATTTTGGCATCGTAGCTTTTGTAGATTGATTTCACATGACTCATATTTTCCCATGATGTTGAAGTTGGCACTACATCATGGGACTCTAGTTCACACAAAAAAAACGCTCTGCCATAACGGTCACAGACTGTGCCCTAAATATTATGTGCTGGGTGATGTTTAAATGGGCAAATTGTTATATATCTGTGTTAACCTGCAGATTGTGTAGTTTGAGGAGGCATATATCCTATATCACCTTTGTGATACATTCTAACAGCTGCTCGGGATTTGGGTATTTTATGATTTTCTACAATTGGCACTGTACACTTTTATGTCGTTTTAGGTATTCAAGTTCTGTTTCTTTATTTTTTTTAAACGTTTATTTTTAATCTTTTGGTTTTCATGAATACCAAGAAATATTAGTGCTTTTATTTTTTATTTTTTTTAGGTGCAGGAGCCACTTCTGCTCTGCAAAGTGTAATAACTTTTAGAATAATTTAAGCAGTTGTGCAGCAAGAGATGTAAGCAAATATCACCTTAATCAATATTATTGAATCACTGGATAAAAAGTCTCCATCTGTCTTTTTAGCAATAGAAAACTTGAAAGAAACCCTGAATTAAGGGGTCATTATCAAACATTCCCAAGACATTAACCTTTTAAGCCGCGCAAGGTTCCATTATTTGCAAAGTAACCTTGGTTCTATTGGAGTAGGTCAATTTTTGATCTCTAAAACCAAATCTGGCTGCTAAACATCTGGAGTGCACTGCGTTTTTTTTTGCACTTTTTTTTTTTGCTGTACTCATATCTACAACTTTTCACATGGCATATGGTTACGTGTACATACATTTCAATCATTCTCCAACTCTGCAAGTGTACTTTGGAGCTTAATAGCCTCAGCAGATGCTGCTTAAATGCCTAGGAAAAAAAGTTAGACTGACTCCAGTTGCTTCGAGATTAACACATTTATTACCAATCTAGATAGAGTGCGCCATTATTGCAATCCCCCAGAGCAACTGTCATGACCATGGAGCAGAGGAGCAATTGCTGTTTCAGAGAAAATGGCATTAGCAGAAATTACCAACCTCCAAATAGATAGTAAGCACGTCCTGGTTTTAACCCAGCGCCAGACATAGCTTGCGTGTGAAAATGAGAAACAATAATGGCTTCTTTGGTTCATTTTAAACTACAACCTAAATCAGGAGGCCTGTTCCCGCAGACACTATGCAATGAATTACAAGGGAAGGGAGGCTCATTATGGTGCACAGTGGGTAATGATATGCAAATCAACATTACTGATGGCTGGAGAGGTTTTCTGCCTCCTGGAGGATTTTAACAAACAAATACGACAATGAGGGGTGGGAGGGTGGGTGTGGGTGCCATTACTAAATGCTTTTCAGTCTGTTTGTTCAACAGTTGAGCAGGAAGTTAGCTCTTTGTCGTTTTCATAAGGATTTAGTTTGGGTTTATATTTCTAGATCACAATGAAAATGTCTATCAAAGGTAACAGTTTACAATATAAAAGAATTACAGCATTACACCCCGATTTTTGACACCATTCATACTTCTCAAAGTAACTTCCTGAAAGGGGATGAAACGTACTAGACAACGATAGGAATAGACTTCAGTGTCGTTTATGTTAATTTTTCTAGAGTTATTTGCATTTTCCAGTATACATTTTTTTTTTTTTTGTTAGAATTTTGTAATTTTTCATGGAACATTTCGTATCTTTGTAGCTTGCGGCAAAGAGGTAGGACTCGCAGGTCCATGACACAACTGTACTTTCAATATTCTAGCCACGCAAGGCTGCGAAAAAAAAGTCAAGATGATCACTACCGTATTTCACAATTATCATGAAGGTTACATAACAACGAATAATGTAAAACATAGCAAAGGAACGTCTGTTCAGTTTTTGTATTGAGGTGTGTCTTGTAGAATTTTGTAGTAATGTACTGTTAGCGGGGGTCCATTTAACTTTCAGTAGCGGTGTGGCTCCGTGTTCCAGCCCTCTTCTCCCGCCCACCATGTGTGGTGGTTCAGGGAAGAATGGAGTGCTAGGGTGGTGGGTTGGCGGTCACCAGCCTCCGTGAACCAGCGACCTGAGACCTCTGTCTAATTCTGAATCTGAGCCTGAGTATCAATCCCCTCATCCCCCGCTTTGCCCCTCTGTCGTCTATATGTCAGCATGCTTTGAAAGTCTGGGCGGTAGACCTCCACTAGCCAGTGTGTCCATATGTCTAAGTACGTCTGTGGACGGTCCTGAGCTGTAAACGTCAAGTCTTCCAGTATGTGTAGTTCATCCATTTTCTCAAACCAGGTCGTTAACGGGGGGTGTCAGTCTTCCAATAGAAGGGCAGGATATGCTTTGCTGTGTTCAGTAACTGTATAGTTATGGATATTTTATTTTTGGCTGTCGGGGTTGTAGTGCGGTGCAGGAGGTAAGCAGGAGGCTTAGAGGGGGAGGGGGGGTTTGTCGGAAAACTTTTGTAGCACCCTACTAATTGTTCACCAGTAGGGGACCACCTTTGGGCATTCCCACCATATATGCAGAAATGAGCCCACACCGATGTGGCATCGCCAACACCTGTCGCTCAGGTCAGGGATCATCTTCTGCAAGAGTTGCGGTGTTCTATCCACAGGGTCAAAACTTTGTATCCCGTCTCTCGAGTTTTGCCGTGTGAGGTCGCATATTTTGCCCCATTGTTCTGTGAAAGTGTCGCCCGTCATAGTTTTCCATTTACATGTTGGGAGGTGGTGGGAGGTTCCTTTTGTGTTGGAGCAGAGTGTATAGGTGGGGAGATAGCATGTAAAAGTGGGTCTTTGTCTGTCCCCATGCATTCGAATGAGGTAAAGTCCTTGCTAAGGTCAGGTTTCTGCGGAATGCTGTTCAGGAACTGTCGGTTTTGCTCGTATTTTAGACTGTGAAGGAAGGTAACGTGTGGGCTATCCAGAAAGTCGCTGAGGGGTTTGATTTTGTCGTCCTTAATCATGTGTCTAACTTGTATGTGTGTCAGTGGGGTCAGGCATGTGAATGCCCTTGGGTCCATGCCCGGGGTGAAGTCTGAGTTGTATGTAATCTGGTATAGAGGGGAAGGGAAGGAAGAGAGTCCCATCCATGAGGCCATTCTGTGCCATACTTCCAGAGTGGCCTTTCAAGATTCTTTTGTTTCAGGTATTGTACCGGAGGATTGGAGGAAGGCAAATGTCGTTCCTATATTAAAAAAGGGTTCAAAATCCTTGAATGGAAATTATAGACCTGTGAGCTTAACTTCTGTGACTGGGAAAATATTGAAGAGCTATTAAGGGATAATATTCAGATATTCATTGGAAAGAACTTTGTTATTAGCAATTATCAGCATGGTTTTATGAAACATAGGTCGGGTCAAACTAACCTAATTGCATTCTACGAAGAAGTAAGTAGAAGTATAGATCAAGATGTTGCAGTGGATGTGATCTACTTGGATTTTGCCAAGGCATTTGATACGGTTCCTCACAATAGGTTAGTCTTCAAACTAAAAGAAATTGGTCTAGATGAATATTCTTGTTCTTGGGTAGAACATTGGCTTAAGGATAAAGTACAACGAATTGTAATTAATGGTAAATTTTCAGCCTGGACAAAAGTGGTAAGTGGTGTCCCTCAGGGTTCTGTTTTGGGACCGCTTCTATTTAACATATTTATAAATGATCTTGAAATAGGCATTGAAAGCCATGTTTCAGTGTTTGCAGATTACACAAAACTTTGTAAAATAATAAAATGTGAGCAGGATATTGCCTTGCTGCAGAGGGGTTTGCATAGATTGGGGGACTGGGCACTAAAATGGCAGATAACATTTAATGTAGAGAAATGCAAAGTTATGCACTTAGTTGTCAAGAATGCACAAGCAACGAACACCCTAAATGGTAGTGAATTAGGGATAACCACACACGAGTAGAATTTGGGAATTGTTCTAGACAACAAATTGGGCAACAATATGCAATGTCAATCTGCAGTTGCTAAGGCCAGTAAGATTTTGTCATGTATAAATAGGGGCATAAATTCTCGGGATAAAAATGTAATTTTGCCTCTTTATAAATCGCTGGTAAGACCACACCTTGAATATGCTGTGCAATTTTGGGCACCTGTTCTAAAGAAGGATATCATGGCACTAGAAAAAGTGCAGAGATGAGCTACAAAATTGATAAAAGGAATGGAGCATTTTAGTTATGAAGTAAGGTTAAAAAATGTAAATCTCTTTAGTTTGGAAAAACGGCGCCTCAGAAGGGATATGATAACATTATACAAATGTATTCGGAGCCAGTACAAACCATTATCTGGAAATCTATTCATCAACAGGGCTATACATAGCACACAAGGTCACGCATTTAGGCTGAAAGAAAGATTTAATCTTAGGCAAAGAAAAGTTGTTTTTTTTTTACAGTAAGAGCAATAAGGATATGGAATACTCTGCTTGAAGAGGTGTTTTTTTCAGAGTCTATACAGATGTTTAAACAGCAATTGGATAAATACTTGGAAAAACATAACCTACAGGGATATAATTTCGAATTAGTGGGGTAATGGCTGCTTGATTTAAAGAGATATATGACTGCTATTTTGGGGTCAAGAAGGAATTTTTCCCTAGTTTGTTGCAAAATTGGAAGTGCTTCAGACTGGGTTTTTTTTTTTTTTACCTTCTTTTGTATCAACAGCACAAACATATGTGAGGAAGGCTGAGCTTGATGGGCTCAAGTCTCTTTTCAGCTATGTAACCAGTAGTGATGGTGCAATATCCGCCTTCCAGTTGTTGGAGTTATCCATGTCAATGCTTTCAGGGAGCCACCAGATTGAGCTCGTTCAATCTCCATCCAAGGTTTAACTACGCCGTCCTTGACCCATTCCAGTATTCGTTGTAAGTGGGCAGCCCGGTAGTAAAGGTGGAAGTTGAGGACCGCCAGACCGCCTTCAAGTTTTGGTCGTATTAGTGTTTGATATTTCAGTCATGGTGTGACTGTCAGCATTATAATTGATCCAGTGCGCAGAATAGTATCACACCTAGGACTAAGGATAACGTTTAACCAGACCTTAGAATGGCCGGACTTAACGTACTGGAGAATAGTCAAAATACTTGCCGAGGTCAGGGAAACAGAACGTGACACAACGATGAGGAAAGCCAGAAATAAAGAATACCAGAGATCAGGGAAGTCAAAACAAAGCCAAAGTCAAATACAAGAAAAAACACAATCAGGAACACACTCTCTCTGATAACCAACTAGTGGAAACCACGACAGGGCACTGACCAAAAGGTAATTTGGGTTTAAATAACCCTCTTGAGACTGTTATTGGTTTCTCTGGCCTCTGACCCCAAAACGTGCATGCGAGTATCCTATTAAAACTGGAACTGCAGCGACCGGCGTCTCTAGGAACGTTGTACTCGCTGGGGACCAGAACAGCATAACCCTTCCAATCAACCAAATACTGTAATGACCCTCAAGAAAATCTGGAGTTGTTTATAGAGGATACATTATACTCCTCCTGCCCAGAAACAACCAAAGGAGGGGGAGAGTCAGAAGGGGTTGTATACTTGTTGCAGATAGGCGGGGAGAGTCAGAATAAGACACAGGATTAATCCTGTGAATTATTCGAAAGGGGCCAATACACCTAGGTGCAAACTTCATGCTATGAACCTTGAGTTTATTATTCTGTGTGGAGAGCCATACCCTGTCATCCACCTGGTAACCAGGGTTGGCACCACGCCTCTAATCAGCATGCATTTTGAAATGAGCAGCAGCTGTTTCCAAAGCCGTGTGGACCTTAGTCCAAGTCTCATGTATATATGTGAGTTGATCATCCAGAGCGGGAATAGCAGTGTCAGAGAATACCGCAGGGAGAACAGTAGGATGACGACTGTTGTAAATGTGAGTGCCATTAATAAAACATCTCAAATATTGTTCCAATGATTGGTTGGCTCTCTCAGCTACACCATTGGTTTGAGGATGGTATGAAGATGGAAATTATAATTCCATGCCTAGCTGTTTGTTAAATGCTCTCCAAAATTGTGCCACAAATTGGGAACCCCTGTCTGACACAATAGTAAGCGAAATACCATGTTATCTAACTATTTTGCGTGTAAATATATGAGCCAGCTCTTGGTAAGAAGGTATCTTTTTGAGCGGAACAAAGTGTGCCATTTTAGAAAAGCAGTCAAGGATGGTGTTATAGCCTTTAGAAATCAGGAGTTCCACAATAAAGTCCATAGACAAATGAGACCATGGGATACTGGGTATAGGAAGCGGTTGCAATAACCCACAAGGTAGTTTATGGGGAACCTTAGAAACCGCACAAATAGTGCATGTCTCCACTTACTCTCTGATGTCCTTTATAAGAGATGGCCACCAAAATGATCTAGAGACAGCAGACACCATTTTAATTAAGTAATGCCTGGATGTCCAAATGTCACATTATCATGAAACATTCTTTGTACCGCTTTTCTTTCCAGTAACAGAATAAACAACCTATCTCAAGGTTTATCACTGAGTCTGGGCTGCCATTATAGCACAAAGAAGCGGAGAAGACAAGGAAAGAACCGTGGAGGCAATGATACATTCAGGTGGTATAATGGGAGAGGTTTCTAGTTCTTGTTCTGCCTCTAGGTCAAATTGCCTAGATAGGGAGTCAGCCATAACATTCTTACCTCCGCCGCAGCCCTCCTCCGGCACGCGAGGCCCCCAGGGGCCATGTGATCGCTCTCAAAGAGCGATCACATGGCCCCCTATAGCTGGCTGTAGATCTGCCAGCAGGGGGACTGTCTAAAATATTAGACAGTCCCCCTGCTGGTAGGTAGTGTAAAAAAAAATATTAGACATGTTTAAAAATAAATTCAAAGTATTTTTATACATATAATATGTATATATATGTATATATGTATATATAATATATAAACATATTATATATATATATATATATATATGTAACGTCATACGTAATGTATTTTAATATTCATATTAGTATATATTAGTATTAAAATACACTTAGAATGACGTTACATATATATAATATGTATATATTATATAATAGATTAATAGATATATACACACATATATATATATATATATATATATATATTTACAAATAATCACAATAATAAATTAAAATAATAAAATATTGAAACAAAATTTTAAATAAATTATATATTCATATGTAATTTCATTCTATTTTTTTTATTAATATATATATATATATATATTGGTAACAAAATACACTTAGAATGACATTCTATATATCTATCTATATATAAAATACAAATAACCGCAAATATATATATATATATATATATATATATATATATAGAGAGAGAGAGAGAGAGAGAGAGAGAGAGATAAATACATATAATTACATAAAAGATTACATTAGTATACACTTAGAATTTAAATACCTATAAATGCATATATATTAAAATTCTACGTGTATATTTAAATAATCTTTTAACATAATTATGTCATTTGATTAATTAAAATTTGATTGACATGCCTGACAACACAGGGAGAAAGTACAGAGAATTTAATTCGCAAGCACTATATTTGACCCTGTAACTCTCCAAGACACAATAAAACCTGTACATAGGGGGTACTGTTTTACTTGGGAGACTTCGCTGAACTCAAATATTAGTGTTTAAAACTGGTAAATTGTATTACAACGTGGCCGTGAACGAAGATGGCCGCGTAAAGACCGAGCTCCGACCCACTCAGCTAATAAAGCGGACCTACACATAAGCACGGCACGAAAATGGGGCGCACTAAACGCCCAGACGGATCCCAAACACCCAGGCACCCAGCAACTGCCGCACATACGGGCCCCATGGATGGCTACCTGGCTCCGGCACCCGCCGAATACCACGAGGCAGCCGGCGCAAGCATGGCCGACTCCCCGACCACCTCACCAGTACCGGAGACGGCTGCACCCACGCTGGCGGACATCAGTGCAGACATAAAGGCAATTAAAGCCCTGGCAGCAGCAATGGTAACTAAAACAGACATGCAGACCCTATCCGAGAATCTACACTCAGCGATCCGCACTGAGGTAAACTCTATTAAGGCCGAAATCTCCACACAGGCCTCCAGGATACAGGCAGCTGAGGCCTCAGTGCAAGCTGTTGGGGAGAGGGTTGAAGCCTCAAATCTGGCCATACATAGACAGGGCAATATCCTCCTACACCTTAGACGCCAAACCGAAGATCTTGATAACAGGGGCCGCAGATCGAACATTAGGGTCCGTGGCCTTCCGGAACCTGAAGGGGCGGAAGCCATAGAAGCAACACTACAGTCGCTGTTCCGCGACATACTGGGCCCAGAAGCGCCAGACTCCATAACATTTGACAGGGCGCATAGGGCTAACAGAGCACGCACGTCTGATAACGCACCGAGAGACATTATATGTTGCCTCCACTCCTATAAGCTGAAGGAGAAAATTATGAACAAGGTCCGCGCAAGGCCCACCTGGCGTTTCAATGGCGCAGAAGTTGCCCTCTTTCAAGACCTATCTCCCCTCACGCTTGAGGCTCGTAGGGCACTGAGACCCATCACAGCACTACTCAGGGATAGAGGGATCCCATACAAATGGGGTTTCCCCTTTATGTTATTAGCCAGACATCATGACGACTGGTTCCCGCTACGCTGGCCGGAGGAGGTGCCCAGGTTCCTTCAGCGCCTCAACCTCCCACCTACAGAGGTCACCGACTGGATCCTGGGGCCACTGGACCAGAGGCAGGGACTTCACACCCCGAACTTACAACGAAGACGACGAGACGTCACACCTAGGCGCCCACAGGCCCGCAGGCAACTGATGCCCACGGACCCGGAGGAATAAAGTTCTACCCCTCCACCTGTGTCCTCCAAGCAAGGAAGACCGACCAGGACACACTAACGTAACACGGCCCGCTGACAACCACAGATGACATCGCTATCCCGTGTACACCAGATGCCAGATAAGTACTGTTTACGCACACACAAGTAAAGGGACTTGTTCATGACCGGGTGCTACAACACTCCGCTAGCACGCCCCTGGGTGAGGAAAGCTACCCCAAGTTGTTTAGGGAGGGGGGCCTGTAGGGGGGGGGGACTCACCGTTTGGCCTACCCATGGGATGGGGTATCTGCAGGGCATATCCCGCATGTGCACGTAAGACACAACCTATGTCGCTATACGGGACTATTGAACTGCTATACACACGTGCACATATATGGAGACTTCCCTAAGGCAGGGTGTTGCCACACATTCTCAACATGCCTCGGGAGACGGGAGGCTGCTCTAAGTTGTTTGGGAGGGGGGCCTAAGGGGGATAGGATACACCTTCTAGCTTGCCCGCGGGATGGGACTCTTGCGAGACATGCCCCACTTGTGCACGCGGAACACGAACTAGATTGCCCCATGAGACTGCTGGTTATTCACGGGACACTCAAGCATTTGATGTATTATGGTTTTACTGAAGCTGTGCTGCGAGCTGGTCCGGTCGTAGCTGTTACTTATCACCAGCTATGGCACCAGAAGGGGGATAGATGGAGGGAGGGGGGGAACGAATGGGGGATTCTTATGTGAATATTGCTTTTATTTCGTTGATATTGTTATGCCGGGCCATATTGGGTGTGAAAGCTTTATGGGCGGGAGAAGGGCGGAGACACCACGGGGACATAGGGCTACGGAAGGGACGGGGGCCACGAGGTGAGCTGACCTGGGACTACACCTACGAATGTACATATAGTATCAGATTTCTGGGGTGGGGGGGGCGTGGGGAGGTCGGGCTGGGAGGGGGGGCGGCTGATCTCTGAATAATGTTACGATGTGAGGTCATATGTTTATTAGGTAGCATTGTTTATACCTTGCAATGTATGATAAGACTCACTTGCGATGTTCACTTTTGGCAGACAAACACACGCACTCCCATACCACCTGACTCTTGCCCTCCCCCCCCCCCCCCCCCCCCCCCCATGGATGGCCAGCCCCGCTTCCTGCCCCCGGAACATAGGAACGGGGACGGAGCCCGATATGGGAGACAGGGGGACTAAGACCGAACTCCCTGTGCGGCCGGCCCGGCCAGACACGGCCCAAAATTCGAACTACCTTACGACAACAAAGGGCTATCCGCCCCGACACAGGGTAGAGCCAGCAGCCACACGTACCGTCTATCCCTACAGTTGTAGACCCATCCCCCCATACTTTGTGACCGTAATACTCGAGTTTTTTATACAAGTATTGGCCATTAAATTCAACTAAGGAACATGTGGGACACGGACACTCCTTTGAGAGTACACACACTACTACATCACTGGACACTGTACATCCATTACTGACCGGACAGTGACACAAGACATCTTCGGCCACACCGCCACCCCGACATACACCTGTGTAGACCACATTACTGGGGGCCCCAGGACCGTGGCTGCCCTAGCCTGATAGGGAACGGTACGGTCCTGTTATCCACCCAGCTACACAGGACACCCTCGAGTGGAGGAGTTAACTTTAATTCTTATTGATAACGTAACACTGAGCACTCACAACAGGGGCCTCCTGGGACGGGCTACACTGGGTGTGGGCCGAGCCGCCCCCAACTCGTGGGACCTATAACTTACGAAGGTTCTACCTTTCATCTTCTTTAACTGCACTTACAACCTTCTTCTTTTCTCTCTTCCACCCTCCCATCCCCCCCCCCCCCCCCCCCCCCTCACACCGACAGGCAGCGCGCGCGAAGGCCACTGGACCCAGAACACCTAAACACGACCGCGGAGTCACCAGCGACCTCGCCCGCACTATCCCAATGGCGTACACAGCAGCGCCTCTACATGTCCTTACGCAAAACTGCCGAGGCCTTAACTCACCTGAGAAGCGCGCACACCTCCTACGAGAACTTCATCGCAAACGGATCTCGGTAGCAATGCTACAAGAAACACATCTCAAACCCTCGGACACCCATAGACTGAAAGACAGAGTTTACCCAATTAACTATCACAGCACTCATCCCGAAGCCCGCAAGGTGGGAGTTGCGATACTGCTGGCCGCTAATCTGGCCTTCACTCTGCTGGACCGACAGACAGACCCCAACGGTAGGTTTCTCTTCATTAAAGGCACGATTAAGGGGAAGACATACACCTTTGCCTCTATCTATGCGCCAAACGCAAAACAGGCGATGTTCCTATGCAAAACATTCCGCCAACTGGCAGCATTCACGGAAGGCACCCTCATCATAGGGGGGGACTTTAACGCACCACTGGATCCGTTGCTGGACTCCTCGACGGGACACAGCTGTATCCCACAATCCGCGATTAGGGCCATCAAGAAGACCATGCGAGACTCGAGATTGGTGGACGCGTGGCGGACCATTCATCCAACAACCCGTGATTTCACGCACTACTCCGCCATACACAGAAGATACTCTCGCATTGATTATATTCTGATCCAACAAGAAGGCCTCCAACACATACAGTCGGCAACAATTGCACCCACACCGTGGTCAGACCACAGTGCAGTGGCCGTGAAGCTTGACTCCCCGCTGTTCAGGCCTGCCAAGATGGAGTGGAGACTAAATGAGTCGCTCCTCTCGGATCCGGGTGTGCTGGCTGACCTGACCGAACACCTCACTAATTACTTCAGGGAAAACGACACGGAAGAGGTATCAAAAGTGACGCTATGGGAGGCACATAAGAGTGTACTTCGAGGTCACCTCATTAGAATTGCTTCCCGCAAAAAGAGGGAATCGCAGCGACGTATGTTGGAGCTCACCGACCAAATCTCCCGCTTGGAAACACAGCACAAACGATCACAACTTGAAGAACACTATCGCCCACTTTTGGATGCCCGCCGACAACTGGCAGACCTGGTTGCCAGCAAACACCATAGGGCGACACAACGATCCAAGGCCTTCTTCTACATCCATGCGAATAAAGGAGGGAGACTCCTGGCCCGCATGATCCGGCCCCAACAAGCAAGGGCACAGGTTCACGAACTCCGGAAGACCGATGGCTCACTTACTCAATTCCCTGAAGCAATTGCCACTGAATTCTGTAACTACTACAGACAACTATACAATTCCACACCGACACTCCCCGATGCCCACGGAGCGAACCTACAAGACGCAAAGTGGCGTTACCTACAAGGTTTCCAACCCGACGCTCTAACACCAGAAGAAGCAGAACTACTGGAGGTCCCGATCACCACGGAGGAGGTACAGGCAGCGATTAAGACAGCAAAAAGAGGGAAAGCTCCGGGACCAGACGGACTCTCGGCGGGATATTACAAATCATTCAGGGACATTCTTGCGCCGCATCTAATGTCAGCCCTCAATCGACTTCAACAGGGTGACACACTACGCCAGGAGACGTTGGCAGCCACCATCACGGTAATTCCTAAACCAGGCAAAAACCCCGAAAACTGCAGCAGCTACCGGCCGATCTCGCTTCTTAACGTGGATGTGAAACTCTTCACTAAGATCATTGCTACCAGATTACAACGGTATGTGCCACGCTTGATACACCCGGACCAAACGGGCTTCGTTCCGGGACGGGAAGCCAGAGATTGCACGCTCCGGGCGTTCTCTGTTCAGGCATTAGCCCTTAGAGAAAATTCAGGCCTACTAATGCTCTCCACAGATGCCGAAAAGGCTTTTGATCGGGTAAACTGGAGCTTTATGATGGCGACGCTACGAAAAGTGGGACTAGGAAGAGGGATGATGGCTTGGATAGAGGCGCTATATACGGATCCCTGCGCTAAAGTACGAGTGAATGGCGCCCTCACGGACGCCTTCACCATCCACAACGGCACGCGTCAGGGTTGCCCATTATCACCACTCTTGTTTGCCATCTCGCTGGAACCATTCTTGGATAGGGTGAGACTTACCCCGGAGATCAGGGGGTTTCGGCATGGGACCCAGGAACATAAGGTAGCTGCATACGCAGACGACATGCTCTTCTTCGTGAGCGACCCGACTGATTCCCTGCCGGCATTGATGCGAGAATTCGATACGTATGGCCGGTTATCGGGACTGAAACTTAATCTAACTAAATGCGAAATATTAGATGTCTCGACCCCGATGGACGTAGGAGAGCAAATTCAACGTGAATACCCCTTTCATTGGTGTCGGGACCAGATGCGATACCTGGGAATCTGGATACCCAGGAACCCGAAAGACATTTATGCCACGAATTACATCCCCCTTTTGCGCACAATCCTCAACGATCTCAAAAGCTGGAACTACGACCACATCTCCTGGCAGGGACGTATATCGGTAATAAAGATGAACGTCCTCCCGCGGCTCCTTTACTACTTTCACACCATCCCCTGGCACATCCCGACGGGATTTTTTGCATCTCTTAAGTCAGCGGTGATACAATACATCTGGAAGGGAGAAAGGGCACGGCTCAGCTTTGACAAGTTATGCCTACCCAAAAATTGGGGAGGCCTGGCTTTGCCAGATATCCGCAAATACTATCATGCCACGGTACTACAGCGGATTAGGGATTGGCAGGTGGCACCTGACACCAAACTGTGGGTGGCACTGAATAGAGAGGGCAGTAACAAAGCCCTCCACAGACTCACGTGGCATAATTCGGTGGACGCAACGTCAATGCTAGGTGCTGAATCGCCCGTCGCTCAAACATTGAAGACATGGTCCCACCTGAGACGTAACCAACACATCTCCCCGCAGCCGAGCCCCCTGATACCGATCACCTTCAACTCTGATATAGGAGGAGGACTTCCCCGCTCTTCCTGGCCAATTGTAGGAAATGATGACTTTGTCCCGATATTCGAAGTCCTCAGTAACGCGGGTATACAGAACCTTCGAGACTGGAGTGGGATACCACATCCAACACTCATGCATAGATTCCATTATGCGCAACTACGACATTTCTACTATAACCTTCCCAACAGGGTAGCAATACATAGAGAACAAACGTGGTTTGAACATCTCTGCACGACTGACTCAGATGCCGATGGCAGAGTCTCAGCCATATATCAACGGCTAATAACGGGAGAACGCTCCAGGAACACGGCGTTCAAAAGAAGATGGGAAGAGCTGACGGATAGGACGTTCACCGACACACAATGGGAACAGATATTGATTCTACAGCACAAGAGCTCCATCAGCACCAATTACCAGGAGGTCAACTTCAAACTGCTTTCCCACTGGTACAAGACCCCCTCCTTGCTACATAGAATATTCCCGGGATCCTCAGACGCATGTTGGAGATGCGAATCCCACACAGGCACAATAAGACACATTTGGTGGGACTGCGCACGGATTAAGCCGTTTTGGGAGGATATACAACGAGAGATGAAGACCATACTGGGAGACCTACCTGACCTCACCATAGAAATGGCCCTACTCCATCACACCGAGGGCTCAATTGCCCAATACAAGAGGTCGATAGTCCGACACCTACTAAATGCGGCTAAAGCATCCGTTCCCGCTAAATGGAAGCAGACACAACCACCGACTGTGACGGACTGGCTTCAGAGAGTAGAAGACATCCACACGGCTGAGGCGCGATATGCAGAATTGCTCGGAAGGAGTACCAAACATGTAGAGGCCTGGACCCCGTGGTATGTATACCTCTCACGACCAGGAGCAGCGAGACCATGAAAACACACCATTTCATACGGTCTTGGAGAGACCGAGCGTGCGCTGATGTCTGGTGCCATATCTAAACCCAACCCCTCCCCCCCCCTCCTCACCCCCCCCCCCCCCCCCCCCTCTTCTTCTCCTTCCAACAATATACGAGGTTTCTTACTCATCCCCACGCGACCCATCTCTGGGACTCAGTGGTGGCGGCTCGGACTACCCCAGGGGGGCCGGAACGGGGGTACCTGACTGTGAGGATGCGTGAGCTATAGGAGAACTTTGTAGTAGACACCGGAGAGGCACTCCAGTGCCATCACCCCCCAAAACATTAAATAAACAACTAACAACGGATTACAGGGATGACTGGGACACTAAACGAACTGAACAACGACCCCATAGTATGACTCAATAGACCGACGAGGGGAAGGGAACAGAACATACGCCCTGCGACACTCCAAGGCACCCCATCAGGCGACTGACTGATGGACCTACGAAGGGGACAGACTCACCTAAACCACTCCTGTAACATAAGTAGCCACTGGAGGTTCTCCCCCAGGAGACCCTAGACTAGGACGAAGACTTGAGGGTTACACCCTTAGTGGTGCACTGAATGTGCTTGACAATCACACCCTCAATTGCTACACAATGCACTTAGCTCATCGATAAATACTCACATGTCCTCGACACTGCTCCCTCGCAGGATTACGATGAGGCCCTCAGTCATGTATGCCGCATCTCGTTATGACTACAAATATGAACACTACCTTCCCTCCCGACTATTAGACTTAAAACCGGGCCACCTGAAGGGGCCACGGAATAGAGGCCCTAAGTTATCCCATTATTTAGCTTTCATTGAGAGGTTTTTGATGTTACTGGAATGGCATTAGCTTTTAACGATGCATCTAACTATATTTGTTCACTTGTCACTTTGCTAGAGTTGCCTACGCTTTATTGGCTAATGAACAACCATATGACGCTTGTTGCATACCAGATGATCAGAAGATAAAAATGCTTACTTTTGATGTTAAATTTCGAACTGACTTGCTGTATATACACTGTTGTGGTGTATGATTGTCTGTTTCTGTACTCACCTGTTCGTAATAATAAAGAATTTACAAAAAAAAAAAAAAATTGTATTACAACAATGATATTTTAAGTAAAAGTTAATTTTTTTTGCATTTTTTACAAACAAACTGCACTTTTATGGACTATATTATTGTTGTGATATGTTTTACTGTTTTAAAACACTAATATTTGTATTTAGTGAAGTCTCCCGAGAATAACAGTACCCCCCATGTACAGGTTTTATGGTGTTTTGGAAAGTTAGAGAGTCACATATAAGGTTTGCATTTCAGTTTTTTGACATTGAAATTTGCCAGATTAGTTATGTTGCCTTTGAGACCGTATGGTAGCCCAGGAATAAGAATTACCCCCATGATGGCATACCATTTGCAAAAGTAGACAACCCAAGGTATTGCAAATGGGGTATGTCCAGTCATTTTTTTTTTTTTTTTGAAATTCTTTATTTTATTTTGTGCAGGGAGTAACAAAACGTTTGTCAATGCCACAACAGCATATTCAAAAGATATAGGCACAGTAGTTGTACAGTTGTGACAAGAATTTCAGCACATTTTTTAAATGTTATGTTTTAAACACGTTATTTGCAGTAGGTTAAACATGCAGTAAGTAGTGAGGTCGTAGCAGAGTTTTGAACAAAAGAAAACAGTGCGATAAGTTGAGCTTTATACTTTAAGAGGCCTCAATGCGAGAAACTGTTAATTTACCAGGCATCTAACATTGTACATGTTGGGGTTCACGGTGGGTAGGGTGCCTGTCAAGCTATGCTGACTAGCTAGGTTAGCATATACAGTAAAGCTGTGTTGCTATGGTGGGTGGTTATGTGTCGAGATGGACAGGACCTCGATGGCTAGCTCCCTGTAGCTGCGTCTATTCCATTCTCACATTACTTTTTATGCAGGAGATGCTAAATCATAAAATAATACAAGATAAAAATAACAATACAAATGTTGATAACACTCAATAATGACGGTATGGCTTCTTTGGGCTTAATAACACGATAACGTTCAGGTGTTTTCATGATGCGGTTAGAATAGGCTAAGACATTAACGAGCAGGTAAAGGTCTCATTATGTCATCAGTGTTGCGCTAGGTGTACTTGTGCATGGCTAGAATGGGCAGTACAAGACCTCAGCTCCCGGTAATGCAGGTGAAATGTAAGGTTATATGCAAGTCGTGGCTATTTATGACTATTGCACCGTTTTTGTTATATGGTAGCTGCAGTGGTGCAATCAACTCGTCTGTTGTAGGGTAAAGCAGACAAAGTTCTAGCTGAGATTAACAGACTAACCTAGTAAGGTGTTAGTGCCGTCTTCTTAATTAACCAGAGCACATCTTATTTACATGCGTCACAATTATAAAGAAAATCGCCAGGCAAAGCATTGCTACTCAATATCAAGAGCATATTGGGTTTTCTATACGTATTAGCTAACAAAATCATAATACAGCATGCCAGCAAAAAATAACTGGCCATTACTGCACCCTGCTAAATAAATGGAGCATGCCTACGCAGGGTATGTCAGTGGATGGGTAAGCAGTCTCAATATGAAATAAACATTCTAATCCTAACAAAGAAGTAGACCCAGGCTTGAATACTAGAACAGTAAGATTAGATGAGGTAAAAATAAAATGTACAGTATAAGCATGAACATATCGTAACACTGGGTACGAGCGTGGTCAGATATATCACGTGAAATATCTATTAATGCTAGCATGGGAGAAGAGTTAGGAAAGGCGCGCGAGAGCCAATTTCAACATACAGTTCTGGTCACTCTCTCTGCGTATGAATGTTCGCAACCGTTGGGTGGCGGGCTATAGTGTTGCCCGGGAAAAGGGGTGCGGGGAAGCGTCCCAGTAGGTCTCACCCTTAATCAGGTTGCGGCGGCTGTATGCGGCCCTGCGGGCTGTTGACGTGGTACAAAGATCGGTGCTCCTGCTGTTATCTTCCCCAGGCAGCTTGCTGTGCCGACCGGTGGAGTTATGGCGGCCATTGCTCGTTGTGGCGTTCTCAGGTCCTCTAGTGTTTTTGTGGCCTCCTGCTGGTTCCGCACCACCAGAGGGCCGTTTGCGCCTTCTATATGTAAGGTGCGGCCTGGGCCCCAACGATACTTGTTTTTTTGTTGCAGCAAGAAGGTCGTGAGCTGCTTGAGAGATCTTCTCCAGTTCAGTGTGCCACTTGAAAGGTCAGCATAAATGGACAGAGTCATGTCCTCAAACGGGTAAGTTGTTAGGCCCTTGGTAGCTTCAAGAACGTCCCTCTTGTCCCTCATGTTTTGAAAACGAAGGATTATGTCCCCTGTGGCTGCTGGAGGTGCCGTAGCCGGTCGCGGTAAACGGAAGATGCTGTCTAACGTTATGGATTTGGCTACTTTTGGGGTCAGGAGTGTGGTTAGCAACCGCCTGATGTAGTGTGGAAGTTCGGTCTCCGGCACGGAGTCAGCGACCCCCCTGAGCTTTAGATTACTTTGACGACGTTTGTCCTCCTGAGTAGCCAGTTGCTGTTCGTGAAGCGAGGTTAGCTGCTGTAGGTCCTGTACTGCCGCCTTTAGCGTCTCTATCTGGTGTGTATGTCCATTAGAGGTGCATTCCACCGTCCCGAGCCGTGCTGAGAGGCCTTTCAGGTCATCCCTTATCGTGGCCACTTCTGCAGAGATTTTACTATGGTGGGCGGCCATGAGCTCTTTGATGGCCTCCATGGTCACCGGTGTGGTAGCTGGTGTGGACACCCGCGGTCTGTCTGGCGGTGGTGGGGCTTTTGCCGGTACGTAGCCCCCGTCCCCCACCTCAGACGAGCCATCCGTAAAGTCGGAACATCCCCCGTGCAGAGACGCCATTGATGCTCCGGCTGTCTCATGGGCCTGCTTCCACATGTCCCCGATGCTCATTCCCAGACGGGGCTTATCGGGCTTTTGCTTTTTCATTTTTCTGCCCATGTGGATTGGGTAAGTAGTGGGGCTCTCTGGGGAGCGTTTGGTTCGTGGTCGGGTCCTGTGTGCTTCGGTTTACCACGCTTAGAGTCGGGAGCTCCGCGGACATGCGACTGTCCTCGTCGATTGCTAGACCGGAAGCCATGTCCAGTCATTTTTAGTAGCCACTTAGTCACAAACACTGGCCAAATATTAGTTTTTTGCTTTTTTCACACAAAAACAAATATGAACGCTAACTTTGGCCAGGGTTTGTGACTAAGTGGCTACTAAAAAAGACTAAACATACCCCACATTCAATACCTTGAGTTGTCTACTTTTTCAAATGGTATGCCATTATGGGGGTAATTCTCATTCCTGGGCTACCACACCGTCTCAAAGGTAACATTACTAATCTGGCAAATTTCAATTTGAAAATGGAACGTTCTATATTTGACCCTGTAACTTTCCAAAACACCATAAAACCTGTTAATGGGGGGTACTGTTGTACTCGTGAGACATCGCTGATTACAAATATGTGCATTTTTTTTGCAGTAAAACCTAACCATATTATGACATTTACAGCTAAAATGCGAGGCGGAACTACAAATTAAAAAAATAAATAACATTTCTAATAGTTTTTTAAATTTTATTCATAATAAATTATAAATATTTTATATGAAATGAAAGCCCTGTTTCTCCTAAACAAAATGATATATAATAAGTGTGGGTGCATTTAATATGAAAGAGGTGAATTACGGTTGAACAGACATATAGCGCAAATTCCAGTTTTTGTTTACGTTTTGTTTTGATCAGAACGTGTACTATTGACTCCGTCCTGAAGGGGTTAATCACGATCGCTAACAGAGCTCATATTTCTCGCAGACGTACACAGTAACCTGTACGTCCGCGGTCACTAAGGGGTAAAAGGTAGGTAGACTGTGTAATAGAGAAGCAGGAAATGCTGGTTGTATAGGGAGAGTTTTTAGCAGTAGAAAGGGGGAAGTGCTCATGCCATTGTACAGAACACTGGTGAGACCTCACTTGGAGTGTTGTAAGCAGTACTGGAGACCGTATCTTCAGAAGGATATTGATACTTTAGAGAGAGTTCAGAGAAGGGCTACTAAACTGGTTCATGGATTGCAGGATAAAACTTACCAGGAAAGGTTAAAGGATCTTAACGTGTATAGCTTGGTGGAAAGACGAGACAGGGGGGATATGATAAACATTTAAATACCGTATATACTCGAGTATAAGCCGACCCGAATATAAGCCGAGGCCCCTAATTTTACCCCAAAAAACTGGGAAAACTTATTGACTCGAGTATAAGACTAGGGTGGGAAATGCAGCAGCTACTGGTAAATTTCTAAATAAAATTAGATCCTAAAAAAATTATATTAACCCCTTAAATCCGGAGGACGTACTATTACGCCCTGCAGGAACCGGCTCTAAACGCCGGCGGGCGTAATAGTACGTCCTCGCCATAATGGCCGCCCACGTGGCCGGCGCTAATCGCCCGCTGCAGATCGCGGTCGGGGGGGATGCCTGCCCCCCCAGGCAACCCCTCCTGTGGCCGGTGACCGCGATCTGCAGTCTCTGATCGCAGTGACAGGCTGTCACTGCGACCAGTATTAAGCATGTGTCAGACGATTTCAAATCGGCTGACACATGCGGCCGGCGGCTTTCCCCTTCTGCAGATCGCGGTCGGGGGACTTACCTGGCCCCCCAGGCAGTCCCCCTGGGGTCAGTGACCGCGATCTGCTAAGTCTGAGATCGCAGTGACAGGCTGTCACTGCGATCTCAGAGCTCTCTGATCGCAGTGACAGCCTGTCACTGCGATCAGTGTTACATGTGTCAGCCTATTGGCTGACACATGTAACTGGCACAGTGATCCCCCTGCAGATTGGAAGGGGGGAGTGCTTGTACCACCCAGGCACTCCCCCCTGTGGTCAATTACCCAATCTGCAGGAGGTGATCACAGTGACAGGCAGTCACTGTGATCACTGATCCTGTGTGTCAGCCAGTGATGTGACATCACTGGCTGACACTGTCTCTGCCCCCTGTCCTGTAAAAAAAATAAAATATTAGTTAAAAAAAGAAATAAAAAAAATGACAGTTACAAATAAAATATACTTAGATCATATATATTATATATATATGATCTAAGTATATATATATATATATATATATATATACACATACACACACATTTACACATACACGACGTGTATTTAAATATTAATATATATATATATATATATATTAATATCAAATTACACGTAGACTGATACTGATTAAATATATATATAATTATTGTTATATATATATTTATAAATAATATAAAAAAAATAAATATGTAAATACGTAAAAAAATAAAATAAAATAAATAATTAAAAATAAAATATTAAAAAATATATAGATGTGTTTTATTTCGTTCTAACTGTATTGTGATATTAATATATATATATTTATATCAAAATACACGTAGAACGAAATAATATATATATCTATATACATAAATATATACGTATATATCACTATATATATACCTATATATAAATAAAAATATTAAAAAAAAATATATATATATATACACGTATATATACACATATGTATATATATATATATATATTAATTCTACACATATATTTATGTAATAATTTTACATAATTAGGTATCCTAATTAATTACAATTAGCGGGACCTGCCTGACCACCCATGCCGAAAGTATAGGGAATTTAATTTGCTAGCACTATATTTAACCCTATAACTTTCCAAGACACCATAAAACCTGTACATGGGGGGTACTGTTTTACTCGGGAGACTTCGCTGAACACAAATATTAGTGTTTCAAAACAGTAAAATGTATTACAACCATGATATCGCCAGTAAAAGTGAAGTTTTTTGCATTTTTCACGCACAAACAGCACTTACAGGGACGATATTATTGCTGCAATACTTTTTACTGTTTTGAAACACAAATATTTGTGTTCAGCGAAGTCTCCTGAGTACAACAGTACCCCTCATGTACAGGTTTTATGGTGTTTTCAAAAATTACAGCGTCAAATATAATGCTTGTGTTTAATTTTTTTCACATTAAAATTCGCCAGATTGCTTACGTTGCCTTTATGACCCTATGGTAGCCCAAGAATGAAAATTACCCCTATGATGGCATACCATTTGCAATAGTAGACAACCAAAGGTATTGCAAATGGGGTATGTCCAGTCTTTTTTAGTAGCCACTTAGTCACAAACACTGGCCAAAATTGGCGTTTTTTGCATTTTTCACACACAAACAAATACGAACGCTAACTTTGGCCAGTGTTTGTGACCAAATGGCTACTAAAAAAGACTGGACATCACTTATTTGCAATACCTTGGGTCGTCTACTATTGCAAATGGTATGCCATTATGGGTGTACATTTATTTCCTGGGCTACTATACAGTCTCAAAGGCAACGTAACCAATCTGGCGAATTTCAATTTCAAATGTAACACGCTATATTTGACCCTGTAACTTCCCAAAACACCATAAAACCTGTACATAGGGGGTACTGTTTTACACGTGAGACTTTGCTGAATACAAATATGTGTATTTTATTGCAGTAAAAGCAAACAGTATTATGACATTAACAGTTAAAATGTCATGTAGAACGAAAAAAATCAAAAAAAATCTTATTTTCTCCCATTTTTTTCATATTAAATTATGTTTCATAGCTAAATATTTGATATTAAATGAAAGCCCTGTTTCCCCTGAATAAAATGATATATAATAAGGGGGGGTGCATTTAATATGAAAGAGGTGAATTACGGTTGGACAGACATATAGCGCAAATGCCAGGTTTTGTTTACGTTTTGTTTCGTTCACAACTTGTACATTTGGCTGCGGTGTTAAGGGGTTAATTGAATATTTATTTACAGTGTGTGTATATAATGAATGCAGTGTGTGCGTATGAGTGCAGTGCGTGTATGAGTGCAGTGTGTGTGTATGAGTGCAGTGTGTGTGCGTATATATTAATTGAATATTTATTTCCAGTGTGTGTATAGTATGAGTGCAGTGTGTGTATGAATGCAGTGTGTATGAGTGCAGTGTGTGTATGAGTGCAGTGTGTGTATGAGTGCAGTGTGTGTATGAGTGCAGTGTGTGTGAGTGCAGTGTGTGTATGAGTGCAGTGTGTGTATGAATGCAGTGTGTGTATGAATGCAGTGTGTGTGTATGAATGTAGTGTGTGTGTGAGTGCAGTGTGTGTGAGTGCAGTGTGTGTGAGTGCAGTGTGTGTATATGAATGAAGTGTGAGTGTGTGTGTGAGTGCAGTGTGTGTATATGAATGAAGTGTGAGTGTGTGTGATGCAGTGTGTGTTTGTGTATGTGTTGGTGGGGGTGGGCATTTCATATATTATTAATTATTATTTTTTTTTTATATATTATTTTTTTTATATTATTATTTATTTAATTATTTATTTATTTATTTTTTTATATTATTATTTTTTTTGTATTATTTATTATTTAATTATTATTATTATTTTTTTTATTATATTTAAAAAAAAAAATTTGTCCCCCCTCCCTGCTTGATACATGGCAGGGAGGGGGGCTCCTTCCGTGGTGGTCCAGTGTCATTGGTAGTTCAGTGGGGGGGAGAGGGGGGCTGGCAGAGCTGTACTTACCTTTCCTGCAGCTCCTGTCAGCTCCCTCCTCCTCCGCGCGGTCTGTGCAGCTCCCTCTGTCAGCTGCCAGTGTAAGGCTCTCGCGAGACTTACACTGGGAGCTGACCGAGGTGCTGAACGGACGGCGCGGAGGAGGAGAGAGCTGACAGGAGCTGCAGGAAAGGTAAGTACAGCTCTGCCAGCCCCCCTCTCCCCCTGTCTGTATTATGGCAATGCAAATTGCCATAATACAGACTATGACTCGAGTATAAGCCGAGTTGGGGTTTTTCAGCACAAAAAATGTGCTGAAAAACTCGGCTTATACTCGAGTATATACGGTACATAAAGGGAATCAACACAGTAAAGGAGGAGACTATATTTAAAAGAAGAAAAACTACCACAACAAGAGGACATAGTCTTAAATTAGAGGGGCAAAGGTTTAAAAATAATATCAGGAAGTATTACTTTACTGAGAGGGTAGTGGATGCATGGAATAGCTTTCCAGCTGAAGTGGTAGAGGTTAACACAGTGAGGGAGTTTAAGCATGCGTGGGATAGGCATAAGGCTATCCTAACTATAAGATAAGGCCAGGGACTAATGAAAGTATTTCGAAAATTGGGCAGACTAGATGGGCCGAATGGTTCTTATCTGCCGTCACATTCTATGATTCTATGATTGTACAGGATATGTCTTTTGTTGTCCGTCATTATTATTATTATTTATATAGTGCCAGCAAATTCCTTAGCGCTGTACTACAGTTCTTACTTGCTTGTTCCTGATAGGGTTTTTTTTGTTTGTATCTGTGAATCATGTGCCTATTTATAATTGCTGTGAGACCTCGACTGATCAATAACCTTCCTTGATCTCTTGGTATCTTTCTTGGTAAAATACAAATGCTCTACTGGCACTCATACTGAGCATATTCACAAAGCACTGTGCATGATATTCTCTCAATTCCAGGGATTGTGGCTATGACATCGCCAGGTAAGAATAAATAGGAAGTTTAAAATGGGAAACCATCCTAGGGGATGTCACAGAACATACTGATTGGGTAGACATATGGGATGCTCATAAATCATCATCTATATCTATAACAACAACAGTCATAGAAGACTATGCTCTAACGGTATACCACTCAAGCAAAGTTATCCCTTATAAATAAAATCACGAACGATCAGTGTTGGAGGAGATGCAGACAAAGAGGCCCTTACAGACATGTGGTGGGAATGTTTGAGGGTGCAGGCTTTCTAAAATGTGGGTGACCTTCTAAATAAAAAATTTCAAAGGAGCGTGGAGTGGTACCCTTGAGTCTTCCTGCTGTCCAGATCTATGGATGTCTGGGCAAAAATGGATCAAAAACTTTAACACAAGGTAACCTTAGCAGTATAATCTTAGAGCTATGGTTCAGTCTTGGCTTAAACCCGACACTCCCCTCACTGACGCGTTAATCCACAAAATGAAAGACCCATATCTTATGGACATATTAACGGCTCAGGTTAGAGGCACAATGAAGATGTTTGAAAAAGTATGGGAACTTTGAATGGTTAGAAACTGGGGAGGTTAGTGTGTTTTTGGTTTGGGGGGGAGTGAGTCGCTCTTCCTTTGCTCTGGTGGGTGGGTAGCCATTATGCCTCTCCTTTATTATTTAACACTCTCCTCGTTCCGGGTAGAGCAAATCTTTTCTTTAGCCTAGACTGAATCATAGTCCTCTCTAGGCCTTCACATGAAATTTTGATTCAGTTCACTCTCATGAGGACAACTCTATTCCTATTCGTATCTTACCCCCTTTCTTCTTCTACTATCTTACCTATCTATTCTCTGACTTCCATAGTGACAAAGCCAGCTTTTGCAGGTCTCTGATCCCTTACCAGGGCGAAAAGATACTCATAGGTGTATCGCATGATATAATTGCCGCCCAACAATCTTAACGTTATTTATGTTGTGTTCACATTTTTCTGATTTCTATTTAATTCTAAAAAAATATTTGGCAACAGGTATACAGAAGCAAACACTGAGACATAGAAGATAGATACTGTATTCACCTTGTTCTGTAAAAAAGTTACGATATATCTAATTTACTGTAATGTCAAAACAATTGAAAAGATGTCCTGCTTTTAAACTTGCATTTTTTACATTGCCTACTTGCTGTCCATGCAAAAATAAAGAGTTTAAAAAAAAATATAGGATGTTTAAAGGAACACCTTATAGTGGTTAATTTACCAGGAGTGTCCGGACGCCTCTCATCCAATGTATAGAGTCAAACGGCTTGCTAACTATTTCACTCATTTCCTGCTGTCCATCAGGTGGTGGTGGTCCCTGCCTCTTCCCTTCTTCTATGGTCATCTTAAGTACCTGCTGGAAGCCTCCATTAGCTCTCCTGAGCCAAGTCCTGCAGTGCATTGTCAGCTGTTCACCCGCAGTCAATGTGCTAAGCCCGGCACCACTTTGCTTAACTGATGGCAGTTTCTGGGCTCCAGAGAGGAAGGGAGCAGCACCCAATGGGCTCGAAGTAACAAGTCAAACCATTTAGAAATGATTTGACATACCCTGGGGGAACGACACAAAAACTGAGCCCGTAGGCCAAGCAAAGGAGACCCTTAGGCTGATACAAGCTACACTTGGGCATCTGGGTACCTTTATACCAAGACAATGTTCACAGTTTTATGTTTATAATTATGGGACCTGCAAGTACACAGTATATTCGAGAACTGGGACATGCACGTTCCCGCAATGTTACTTTTGTTCTTTGTATTTTACCATTTCACTGACGATGTGGGAAACCTGATTATTTTTTTCTCCCTAAAAATGTAAACTCAATAAAAATATATTTACAAAATAAATGCTTTGACAACTTACATTGGGAAAGGAGATTGGGGGGGGCAGGTTACTTCATGCACCAGTACCTCTGTAGTGGTTATGGTGCTTGAAGTATTTCTTTAACAAGTCCGTAATGCAGAAAGCAGACTCGGTGAATCTTTGCAGAAAACCGTTTGTTGTGCAGAGTTAGCAAGGGTAGCAGAGATATACAGGCTTCTACTGAGAGGCTAAAATTAACCCATAAAATGTACCTTAGTCTAGGAGCATGGCTATGATGTCACATGAGTCACTGTCAGTTTTTCTCTTCCCCCTCTTATGATCTAATCCATCTGTGTACACACAATGCACAGACTTCTCTATGTTTATTTCATTACCTCCTGCATTCGGCAGAAGCTGTAATTTACTGTCAGAACTGAATCTGTGTATAATCTCATTATTCCTTGCTCTTAGTGCTCTGTTTAATTTTCTTTCCACTGACAGTAAAGCTAATCTGCTTCATGTACTGTAACTGAAGATGTTATCTTTCCCCGTTTCTCTTCTTACAGTGTAATACTTTATTCCTACCTGTCTTAGCTTTGTTGGTAAAAACTACCAGGGAAGAGAGAGTGTGCTACTGGATCCTTACTGTGTAGCCATTACAGCTCAGCTAAGTTTTTTCGTCAAACATTTCATAGCAGAATGACACAAAACTAGAATCTCCCTGATGACGAAAGACTCCCCTTCTCCTACGTTTTCGTAGTGTTTATTTTGTCACGTTATTGATATCCGTTCCATCTAACCTTGATGTAAGTGATGGGAAGCAGTGGGATAACTGCACTCGGCTAACCAGGCCCAAATCCTTGCAGCCTGTACCCACCATTCAAGATAAACACAATTGCTATTGGTAATATGTCATGTTTAGCAGAAGGAGCCCCAAATGCAATAATGAGCTGAATGCTGAAACAACCGCGGCAAAGTATTAATACGAAAAAGGTGTGGACGTGGACAGGAATAGCTCTGCCATGCTGTCATGTTAGACAGCACAAGTTCACAGGCAATAGAGTGGCAATTGAGAGCACCGTACAAATGAAGAAAATTAAGTTGTTGTTTTTTTATATACAAGAGAAGGGCACACCCCTTCCATGTCTCTATTGTCCTTGTCATTATGCCAGCCACCTACCTGCGGAGGCAAACCAAAAAAAGTCCACTGCGGTGAGGACCCTCGAACGCGCCAATGTAGAGCCGCTTTCAAAGATGAGGGAGTACTAGGTAAGTAGGATGACCTGACATAATGGTAGTGTAAATGCTGCATTATCAAGATGGCTGGAGAGGTGGTGGCCTTTGGGTGCCAAGGAACACCTGTTTTTGACAAACCAAACAGTTTGACAAAGGGTAGTTCTCCACAGACGTATAACACAGCATGCGGCCCAGGGCCAGACTGGCCTACCGGGTTAGGTAGGCTGCCTGCCCTGATGCTGCTTTTTGTTGTGGCCCTCCCACAGTGCCGTGAATGATTACATGCTCCTGCAACCCGCCCGTGGCTGCAAGAGCCCAAAACATTCTTCCACGCTTGCTGCCGGATATGGACATACAGGGTATGGAATCATATCTGGTGACTGCGCGGCGGCTCTACACTGTGCAGAATGGTTGGCTGCGTGCAGAGCAGGCCAGCCACTCCCCTTTACCTGCTGCTCGCAGTGCCAGAGGAGTATGTGTCCTGAGTATGTGAGCAGAGAAGATCATGCAGGGCTAGACTGGAAGACGGCTTAAGGTAGGGGAAAAGGGGCTTGGGGGAACCTTCCTGTAGTGTATTAAATAGGGGGCAGTGTCATTAGAGTGATGGGAGGGCGCAGTGTAATTAATTGGGGGAGGGAGGGGAAGCAGTCTATTAAATTAGACTCAAGGGGGGGTCAATGTATTAGATTGGGGGAGCTGGCATTGTATAAGAGTGGGGGGGGCGTGGGAGGCAATGTATTAGATTTGGGGGGCATAGTAAGTAACTTGAATTAAAGCTTTTGAGTAAATTATATATATTTTTTGCGGCCCACATAAACTTAAACCTTGTTCATTTGGCCCGTGTCCGCCTTTGAGTTTGACATGCTTCCAATACTTTGTACTGTAGTGAATATGTTGCTAAGAGTCTCTCTTTAAACTGGATTAGTAATAGTAAACACGCCTCAAATAGATGAACTTTTCTGACTAATCAACACTGTTTGCTATTCTATTCTCTTACCTCCTGTTTTCTTTCAACGGTTGTCATGGGCCTGGCGGTCCTTGGGGGCCCCCTAGCCATGTGTGCTGCTGGGCCCCCTCTTCAATGTACCGCGGCTGGCTCCCTCCACCATGCCACTGGATCAACAGGAAATGCGATCTCCCCCCTCCCTGGCACGGTAAGAACCAGGGAGGGGGGAATAAAATTTAAATATACACAAATAAATTTAAAAAAATACTCCCCTCCCCCCTATTTTACACACACACTGAATCCTTACAAGCACACTCTGCACTACACACACACACTACATTCACTAAACACACTCTGCACTCACTATAAACACTACATTTACTAAACACACTCTGCACTACACACACACTACATTCACTAAACACACTTTGCTCTACACACACACACTACATTCACTATACACATTTTGCTTTACACACACACACACTACATTCACTATACACATTTTGCACTACAAACACACACACTACATTCACTAAACACACTCTGCACTGCACATACACTACATTCACTAAACACACTTTGCACTACACATACACTACATTCACTAAACACACTTTGCACTACACACACACTACATTCACTAAACACACTTTGCACTACACACACACACACACACTACATTCACTAAACACACTTTGCACTACACACAAACACACACACACTACATTCACTATGCACACATTTCACTCCCTACACACTACATTTACTAAACACGCACGGCACTACACACACACACACACTACATTCACTAAACACACTTTGAGCTCACTACAAACGCACTACATTCACTACAAACACACTACATTCACTATACACTCTACATCCACTACAAAAACACACACTCTGCATTCACTATACACACACCTACATTCACTACACACACACTCTGCATCTAATGCATGCATACAAACATTACATACATTACACAAAACGTACAATCTGCATCCACTATACCCCCTGCATCCATGACACACATACTGCATCCACTATACACACTGCATCCATGACACACATACCGCATCCACTATACACATTCTACATCCACTATACACACTGCATCCATGACACACATTCTACATCCACTATACACACACACACTTCATCCTTGTGGGCGGACTCAGGGCTGGCCCCGGGGGCCCAGATCTTGAGCTGTGTCAGGGGCCCTAAAATTTCTGATGGCAGCCCTATTCTTTCATTACTGTTTTGGTTTGAAAAACAAAACAGGAATTCACCTCCACAAACTGCCCAATTCAATGCCCTGGGGAACATTGTTGTTGTGCCATATAGAGTCGTACCTGCTGTTAGATGGTCACAAAATGTTTCTTACACACCAATCAGGATTCTGAATTTGCTAGATTTCCTTTACCGATCTTCTTGAACATTTGTTTGATTCTATAGCACCTGCGAGAGTTTTCCTATTCACTGTCTGCAAACAATATCCAGACACAATAATAGGAGAAAGCAGAACGTAAAAGCAGAATCCAGTGCTGGCATACCACTAGTTAGCAGCCATTTGCAACAAACTGTGTGTTCAAGTATTTCTGATGCATTGTTTTATTGCAGCCAATTATAGTTGAATGCACTGTTTGTGAGGACAGCCATCTGTGTATTAAGAATGTACATTTTATATTATTTTCTTCTATGTAAGTAAGAAAAAGAAAAATTGCTTTGAACAGAAAAGTAAATGACCCTAGTAATTGGAAACGTACAGGATGACTGTCAAGTGATATACCACATGATATTATTGTATTTAGTTTTGTAAGTCCTCCTAAAGACAATAGTGTTATTTGTATCTAGCAATGGAACCAAATACCAGATTCAGCGTATTAATATGAAAAGCCTTGTAACTTGGCAACTGTATAAAGAGGTTGGATGTAAAATAGTAAGATTGCCAATTGATTATTTCATGATGATTTTTCAGGGCAAACCAAGAAAGGGGATATATTGCAAACATGGTAAAAACTCCACCATAATGTACAGCGCTTTCACAATCCAGTATAATATGCTTGTTAGGTTCAACTATAATAGCAAGTAACCAAATGTAGCAAAACATGTGTAAACACTGTCTCACTACAGAAAATAAAGACATTATTAATTGCAACAAAGTTGCCTTTTAGTGTGGTTTGGTAACTATTTTTGTCCATCAAGCAGTTTGGTAAACTTTCACATTCTCTTATTTTATTGATGATTTATCAGTGTTTTGTCCTTTATCCTTTGGAAGTTTATGGAACTCAAATATTAATTAGACTAGGCAATAATAAAGGACAATCAGAGCTGTTTTGGCAGCACGAGGGGAAGCTACGTGATATTAGGCAGGTGCTTTTAATGTTGTGGCTGACCAGTGTATGTATGGGTATACACAGCCAGTATCAACATTAGTGTGAGGTTACTACTGACACTTCCTGTGGCTCTGCAAGACACAAGTCCTGACACAGTTTTAGTGGATTTTTGATTGATTGGAATTGATGTATGCCAATTTATATTGTATAGTTGGGGTAATAGTTTTCTCAACATGGAAACACATCGCTTAGAGAATACTAACTGGTGAGAAATTCTGTTCCTCTTGATGTAATTATTTAAATTTTTTAGTTCCCCAAAAATAAAGTCTAGAACTCATTTTATTACACAACAGTAATACACAGACTATTGCTGCAAAAAAGGCCATTATAAGTGGTGCTAAATTGGAGCATTAGAGACAAGCCAAATTAATCAATTCAGGTCATAATGATAGATAACGGAATTAGGTAGTAATAAGGTGACCTTTAATTCAGAAAACCATTAAGCACAGGATAAGAAAATTGTGTTACAAACCAAAGAACAAATTATTTGCAGGATTGGATTTGTACATATTAATTAGCAGTGCGCCTGATTTGTTGTTAAATGCTAGCTTGTTACGACCTTACATACGTATGTGTTGGGCAGGTAAGTTTTAATTAACTGATGTATTTAAAAAAAAAAAAAAATGGTATTCATGATCTGAATGAAAGTTCACTAAACCACACGCAATCATTGGGATAAGTTACAATTACTATTATCAGCATTTAGCACATTTAAAAAGCACCTTACTATAATGTAGTTCTTAATTGAATGGGATCCATTGGCCCAGTCAAAGTCCAGACCTCAACCCGATTGAATTTTGCGGAAGGACCTTAAGAGAGTTGTGCTTTTACAAATGCCAGAAAGACTCAATGAACTGAAGCAACGTTGTAAAGTAGAGTGGGCCAAAATTGCTCCGCAACAATGTGAGAGACTGGTAAAGTCAGACAGAAAACGATTGCTTCAAGGTATTACTAAAGGTGGTTCTACAAACTATTGAATCATAAGGTGAACTTAGTTTTTTCACACGTGACCTCCTTTTTGGCTCTATTTGTGTTAAATAAATCATGACCAGGTGTAAAAGGTCATATGTTGTTCATCTGAAGTTGTAATTATCTAATTTTAAGACCGCTAAGGAACAAATGATGTAAAAGCATAGGATTCAAAGAGGGTGTACTTTCTTTTTCTCATGATCTACATATATACCAATTGCTAGTTTTGTACCATTTGTATTACAATACACTCACTATTAGTGAGTTGTGGTGATGTTACAAAGATTGCTGCAACTGATTGAAAAGAAATGCTAATTCTTCACATTGCAAACTTATCTTCACCCACTGAAGCACTGAACGAGTAAATTATGCCAACCTATTCCAAACTGATAGAGATGTAGGGCAGGTCTCTGACATTCTACAGTCATCTAGGTGACTGAATGTGCAGCAGGTATAAAACAAATGTACCATAAAATAAAAAAGACTAAATCTTCTGCCAAACATGTTTTCTCTACTTGTGCAAACTTCCTCAGGCACCAGTATAACCAAGAGATAAAGGCTCCCTTTTTAATTAATATATGTGTTTGCAGATAGTTACACTATCATAATGTGCTGTTTCTTATCTATAATAACCCATCTGCTTTATTGGCTAAATAATGCATTTTCAGAAACCATAACTATTACAGGTGACACCCACCAGGACCCAGGCAATCAGCGAATGCTAGGATGGTGACCGATTATGCTTAGATGGTGTCAGGATGCTCCTGGCCCCAGAATTGTTACAGGTCGCTGTAGTGGTTTTGATGATTTTAGGGTTGTTGGGCTGTGCAATCCACACTGCACATCACTGGTATTATTTTATTGCTACGGAGTTCTGTAATGTGTTAGCCTGCTTCAAGCCGCACACCTCTGTCAATGGAAAGTCTTCTTGCATTAGAAGTTTCCAAAATGAGGAGATGAAGTTAAACAGTTTTTCTATACATTCTAGGGGCACTGCATTTTTATTGTATTGATTCCCACAGACGGAATGACAACACTGTATCCCACAAGGAATTGTGCTTTCATTATAAAAATACAATGTATTAATGTTGTTTGCCATTGGATAAGATCCCCGCTACATTACACCTTCCAGGCATCTCACATTACACAATGACACTCTTTACAGCGCCGTAAGTGATTCCTTGGGGGGAAAAAATCAATCTGATTAAGATCCATTACTTAGGGGGCTTTGTCTGATATTTGACTATTAGTTGAAAATATGTCGAGGGATTGCGATGTTGTGAAATAGATTATTCAAAGTAATTATGGAGCAGTGTAATTACTACAAAATTGAGGTCAGAAGATGGCATTTAGTATTACAGACTTAAGAGATTCCTAAAGAGATTTGTCTTGCAGTTTGGCTTCTCAGCCAATTATTAAAAGCTAACATTTTGTATAACAAGTAGAAAAATGTTTCATTTTGGGCATCAAATATGATGTAGTCAATGCTGCTTTCCCAGCCAATGCTGATCAAAGCCAGGTGTTTCTTGGTGACTACAATAACTGAATGGGGCAGGTCAAATGTTTTCACACATCTGTCAAAACACCACATACTTGGTTATATTACATCACATGTAATACACAGAGATCTTCTATAACCATGGGATTGTTGGTCTCTTTCTTTGCCTCCTTCTGTCTCTATCTCATCTAAAAATAAAAACAGTTCAATACATCAGAGAGGCCTGCATGAATGAGTAAATTCAATCCCATTTAGAAAACGCCCTCTAAATAGGAAATATAGATTATAGGCTGGAGAAGGATGGAAATGAAATAAAAAAAAAACAAAAAAAAAACGGATGTCACCCACTGCTTAGAATGTACAACATGCTGGATACATTGGCCACAAACATTGCTGATACCAGCTATGTTTCAGTTTGGCTGCTCAACGGGAAATCTATCTACATGCATTCCCAAATAAACAAATTTATTAAACTATTTTTTTATTATTGTGTAGGTTTAGGTCTAAAAGTTCACTCTAAGTTTTAGTTGATTTCATTTTTAATGCATTATATGGATAGTACATAAATAATGTGAAAGAAGGGGGCGGAGCCTTGCTACTGAGCAGACCAGACGTGCTCAACATGAGCTCCCACGTCTGGTACCAAAAATCGGGGTATACGTTCTGACCACTCATTTCTGCAGACCGGAGCTTACTTAATTATTGCCCGGGGGAGGTCACTGATCCCGGAGACACTTTGCACGGGCCACTCTAGCCCTTGAAGGCACATCGGAGGCTTGCGGCCTAAATGAGTAGATGCCAAGGAGAGGCGGCCACTCTCCTGGCTCTCAAATGGACAGAGTAACCAGTGTACCGTTACCCCCTCGCTCCCCCGGACACGGGGGTTATCTCGGTCCCCACTGACTGACCCCACTTACTTTTGACACTCCAAGATGGCAGCTAAAGTGTGGGCTCAGACCGTTATACTTACACTCAAAATGGAAGACAGTCCTTCCTCATTCAAGCAACGAATGGCGCCAGCTGAACCGGCCCCCCATGCCAGTCTGGAGCAATACTTGGACGTGCTGTTACCCGCTTCTGGGCGCAATTGGAGGCGCAGACCAGATCAGCACCGGCACGAAGCTGAGAGGCAGCACAAGGAGATGAGCAACGGGCACATGTAACCCCTTTGTGCACAGGCACCCAACAAGCTACAATGCCTCGTGAACAGGGCCCACCTAGGGGGAAGGCCATCCCGGGAACTCACCCACCGAACAGCAACACCCAAGAAATGCGACCCACTGACATAACCCAGTGTCCACACCAGAGATGTACCCAGCAGGAGGTGACATCTCAACAGCTGGCACCAGGTACTCCACCACGTCGACGGCCTCAGTGTCTCACAGACTGCATCCCATTCCCGCTACGGACCAGGCCATCTTAGAAACACTGCTTTCGCAGACCTCAGTGGATCAGCCATCGCAACAGCGCTTGTGGAACACTCCTTCAGGGACAATACAAAGACAATCACAGCGTGGGTATCTACCGGAGAATTGCAGGCCTCAGTAATGGGGGTTGGCTGACTGACATGCTTTATGGCGCTAGGCTGCAGCTTAGGGAGAAATAACTATCCCTAGACAGGCTAGGTCCCAATGGCCTTCTCTCTACTGCTACGCAGGCAGGGTTCCCAAGTGGCTTCTTTTACCACGTCTAGCCAACAATCTGGTCACAGAACTCAATCTTGATAGGCTGGTTTAGCTTATGGTAGCTTGTCTTTACTGAGCATAGCGCACCCTTCCCTATTACTATAGTTTACTGTTCAGCAATTCTTCACTACTGTATAAGGTCTCTCTCGTATCTATACATATGGCCTTGCCTGCATATGCCTTCATTTAAACCATGTTGTTTTTAGTTCTGAGTAAGTTGTGTTCATGTTTTATTAACCTCTCTCAGCATGTCTAGCCTGTGTTTAGCAATTTACCGTCAATCACCCTATTCTATATTTTACAAGCATGAATATCCATCTTGATACTATAGTTTAAAAAGTAAAAGTGCAGAAAATCAGACATGTGACCTATTTAACTAGTTGATATTGTATGATCCCTTCTGCAATGTCTTTGTTCATATGTGAAATATGCTAAGCACTACAAAAATAAAGAATTACAAAAATTATAATAATGTGTAAGAAGGACAATTTAAAGGACACTCTAAGCACCAAAACCACTGTATTTCATTGTAGACTTAAGAGATTCCTAAAGACGTTTGGCTTCTCAGCCAATTATTAAAAGCTAACATTTTGTGTAACGAGTAGACAATGCTTCATTTTGGGCATCAAATATGATGCTTTTAGTGCATAGCTGCTGTCTAGTAAATCTGACAAATTGCTGTTTCTGAGGCTGTCTCAGTTACCGCAGTTTCACTTAAGCACTTTTGACCATGGTCTATACAGTAAATATTCAGAATTGCGCCTTTCTGATGAAATTCTGTTGACAAAATCTCACATCTCTACATCTATATATATATGTATATTCCTGAACTTTAACATATGTACGTATAGTGTTCACTACGATCTGTGATTTCAGGCATCTATCTGGGGGCTTGGAACCTATCCCCCGTGGATACAGGTGCCCTACTGTATTTTTGTTATTGTACACACTGGGACAATACCAAGCCTGCTGCTTTCACAATATTTTAGCAAAATATCACAAAATAATTACAAAGTACTAGTATCACTTTTATAGGAGCATGATGAAAAGTTACTTTGTCTAGCTTTGCACTTTAGCAGTTTGCCATCTATACATCTCTGCTAAGTTTTAATGTTTACAGTCTAAAAGTGCTTAGTTCATAAACAGATTTGTTTTCATATCCATCAACGTGTTGTATTGTGAAATTTTTATGCCAGGTATAATGTAGCTATTACACATACAATCTAATGTGAATGGGAGAATATAAAAAAGTGCAGCCAAAATGCGTAAACAAAATTATTTTTTATTGCTTGTAGTGTATTTTTTAAAATTCTATTTATCTATGTAATTTAGTTTTATATCCACCCACTCTGCTTGTTTCGGGTACTGCTAAAGTTTATACTCTGTGCAACCTCACAACTTTATGTATATTATTGTGTAACATAAATTCTATGCTGTGCTGATTAAGAAAATATTTAGTAAGAGTTATATTTTGTTCCTTCTGCATATCTCCTGACTTTATCCCCATTTTTTGGTCTCACACTTCTATATAACACATAACATTGTAATACCCCTGATTTTTAGAAGAATCTTATGTATTGTAATCTTTTTGCTGCTCTCTGTTAGCCTCCCTCCTATTAGTGTCTCCATGTACCACTCATTTTCCCCTATTAAGTTGCAAATTCACTGAAGTTTCTTGTCCAATGTTACCCTTTTTAAATGTATTATTTAATCATGATTCTGGAAATATGCAGTTTAAAAGATGTAATCTTATCAGAAGGTGCTGATATCTCTGCTGCACAATGCGATCTGTTCAGAGGATACGTGTGGGGGAACTGGCCTATGTCAAAAAATGAAATGGGAGAAAGATTGGGGGGAAGGAAAGGAGAGGCAGGACATTTGGGAAGCAACATACATTTTATGCCTGTGTGGGTTTACATGAGCAAGTGGTCAAAATGTTGATGAAGTGGCACACTACTCCTCTAAACTTGTGTTGAATGAGGATAATAACTGCAGGCCTGTGTTGGCGACCGTGTAGGTTTAAAGGTACTTATACCCATATGTTGTGGATGTGTCAGCAAATAGTACCTTTTTGTGAGAGTGCACTGACTCTTTTGTCAAGGGTCTTTGGAAGGCCGTTCAACTTGGGTGTTCCTCTTGTCCAAATGAGTAGAGAGGGATTACCGACACGCTCCCCCCAAAAAGGTTTAATAGATTGACCCTAGCAGCATGTAGAACCTTCACAGGTTGCTGAAGGACACAGTTCTCACATGATGGAAGTTAAAGCAAAAATAAGAGGATTATCTCATGATACACAATGCTATGCAGGTATTTGAGAAGGTGTGGGACCCCATGGGAGGAGCTAGGGAGATAAGAGGTGGGTGAAGCTGAATCACTAAGTGGTCACGGTTCTTTCTGTGGGAAACTTGTTTTCTTTCTTTTTTCTTACTCTTCTGTTTTATTTTTCATGTAAATACTAATTTCAAAGTTTAAGCTTCTTTGCTAGTTATGCAGAGAGGATCTATTTAGCATGCATGATATGCCATGCTGGCCAGTGTATCCCTGATGGAAACTTTGAGGGGGCATATTCCTTGTGCGTGGGACCACATCGACACTCACAAGCAGAGTCAAGCCTCTGTGACTATCTACAACCTCCATAGTGAGGGCCAGGATAACTCCGACCGGTCCGTGGACATTGAAATATTCTCGCCTGCGAAGTAAGTCGAATAGATAGTGAGGGATCGGCCAATGCCCCCACCTTTGCCGCAAAAATGCCTGGCAGTTTCCAACTGGGTCTCTGGAGTTGATGGGTGTCTGCAGGTGTATACACACACCGTTTGGGCACTACATAGTCAGAATTATAAGATCTGTTTTGAATATTGCTTAAATCCTGGAGGAGCTCATGTACTTTGCATCATGTTTTTGACAACTGATGTGCATATGGCAAAATGAAGCTATAATAACTATGGCATGACTGTGCCCAGGTTGGAGATTGTGTGCTACATAAGCTATATGTGCCTAAATTTTGCCATTTGTGTTTCTTCAAGTCGCTACAGTTCTGTGTGAATAAACCCCATGGTGTTCTCCTGAACATTTCTACGCCCCAGACATGTAGATAAGGAAAGAGTCAAGGGTGTGAAACATGGCAGGGTTGTCAGCTGCTAGAGTTTTAGGAAACAATTTTTTTTAAACAAACAACCACATTGCTGGAATTAAGTCACATCCAACAATAAATACCACGTCTGATTCCAAATACTAGGAGTCTTTGTATTTTCTCTAATGATGTAATGTCAAATCAGAAGTTTCAGGAACTACAAATAAATGTAAATTGGATCAAGTCTCCTCTCCAAATCATTGTACCACGCTGATCAAGTGCAGGAGAAATTATCACTGACTGTGGAGTTTAATCACTTAACAACAAACTGTAGTCAATTAAATAGCTGAATTGTAAAATTTATATAAAATTTGGGATTAAAACAGTTAGAGATGTTTTGCTTTTTTTTTTACAAATCATTTATTTTATCTAATATTTTCTATAAGTCAGTGTTTAGTGAAAAAAAACAACATATTTTGTTTGACTTTAAAGTGATTTTTAAAATTTTAGACCAAAAAAAGAATGCAGAATTCAATAGAAATTTACACTTTTAGAAATTTACTTTGTTCAGTCAAACAGGTCCTGTTACTTCCTGGTTGGTTTAGCTCAGTGTATCTAAACTCAAGAGACCACCATTTCTGAGAGCACCTGCCAACAAAGACTTCTCATTAAGCTGCGTTAGGAAGTCTGTAATTGGACAGCCACAGAAAATTATAAGGGGAGGGTGTCCAAAGGCAGCAGACTAGTGATCTGCAGTTTTTAAAAGCTGTTTTTAGATATATCCCCAACGGAAAAAAATGCATAATTAAATGCATGCATGTTTTCATTTGGGAGTTTATATACTAAATAGTAATGTTGTCTTTTTAATATAATTTAATATAAATAACAGATTAAAAAAAAATGAGAAATTAAGAAATGTTATTTTTTTAGTTTTGCATGGCATTTTAACTGTGAATGTCACAATACTGTTAGCTGTTACTGCAATAAAGTACACATATTTGTATTCAGTGATGTCTCACGAGTAAAACAGTACCCCCAATATACAGATTTTATGGTGTTATGGAAAGTTACAGGGTCAAATATAGCACATTAAATTTTTTCAGTTTATACACATTGAAATTTGCCAGACTAGTTATGTTGCCTTTGAGACCAAATGGTAGCCCAGGAATGAAAATTACCCCATGATGGCATACCATAGTCAATCTGGCAAATTTCAATGTGAAAAAAGGAAATTAAAGCCTTATATTTGACTCAGTAACTTTTGAAAACACCATAAAACCTGTGCATGGGGGTACCGTTATACTTGGGAGACATTGCTGATCACAAATATTAGTGTTTTGGAGGCTGAGCTTAACCACGAAGCTGAGCAGTCGCATGGCTTTAGAGCTCCTGCAAACTGACGCTGAAATACACCAGATTTGGGCAGAATAAAACCCAGCAAAAACCACTGCAAATACTTACCAAGCAGGGGAAATCCAGCATGGGTCGGAAGACCAAAAAACAGAAACACGACAGGCCACGGCAAAGCCTGGATATCGGAGAGCTGCTGAGATAAGCACATGGAGCTGCTGGGCCCAAGATGGCCGACTATCCAGAGACATACTCAGAGCTCTCAGACGACTCTTCACTGTAGGAGGAAGCGCCAAACTTACTGGCCAGGCAGGCACCAAAGCCGAAACCCTTAAGTTCCGATTCTGCACCTGTCACAACAGAAGTGCTTAAGAAACTTTTACACTAGACCTTCAGTCTAATATCCACTCTGATGTAGCCAATCTGCGTACGGACATCCAAGGCCTGACAGGAAGGCTGAGCACATTGGAGAATACCTCCAACGTCCATGATGTGCAAATCACCGCCTTACAGCAGGAGATCCAGGGACTGCGAAAGCGTAATGCAGAGTATGACCGGAGATTTAAAGCCCTGGAAGACGCACGCCGTGCGAACAACATCAAGGTACGGTGCATAAAGGAAGATATCCCAACAGCCGAATTACTGCACTTGGTGTGAAGGCTCCTATCGGCGCAAACAGTCAACAGGACTTTACACAGTGACCTCCCAATGGATCTGTGGATCTGGCTCCTCTCAAAACCACACGAATCCTTAACAAGGGCCCAAAATAAACTCACAGCCCGAGTGGCGCTGGCCACTCGGAGAACAATAGCCAGGCACTGGGGCAGCAACACTACCCCCACCCCAACTGAAGTGCTACGGAAAATAGACGAAACAATCGAAATGGACAAACTATCCGCTCTGATCCATGACACCTCCAAATCTTTCCACAAGATATGGGACCCGTGGCTAATCAGAACAGCACTAACACCATAGACTCTACAGAAACCAACCATTCCCCGCCCCAAAGGACCTCCCCATAGCACTTCCCCCTCCTTCCATGCCCCACCCACCCGCACTCCTCCACTAACCCACCCCCTCCCATCTACAGGTGTGGGCGGGGGGGGGGGGAGCGTGGGGACTTTGTGTGTCCTTTTTTTTTTTCCTTCTTCTCCTCTCCCCTTCCTCCTTCAATCTCTCTCCCCTCTACCACCTTTCCCTCTACTACATCTCCCCCCTATCTACACTGGATTCAAAGGACTGGAACCCCGACCAGACCACCCACTAGAAAAACAGCATCACCACAATGACCCCCTCACAACCCCCATTCCCAGCCCCAACACCACCTAGAAGTGGGAAACCATGACAGACAACCACCGAGACTCCACACTTCCCACAAACACACAGCGTGCAACGATCTGATCAACTATGCATCTAATACACGTACACACTGCAAACTACACTCAGACCAAGCCTCTTAAGAGAGCTATCGCACAAGCACTGTTTAAAATGCATTATTATGCTTCTTAAGTCGGCCTTTGCACAGGCCCCGTTTGTCGTTTATAAATTGTGACACCCAAGAAGGCTTCTGCGCAAGCCATGATTTTCATCCACAGATTCACTTTCTAAGGTGGCTTTTGCACAAGCCTGGCACCCAAAGGACACGTTATGCCTTCCAAGACGGCTTCTGCATAAGCCCTGTTGTTTTCTCTGTTTATGATACTACCTACTGTCATAACAAAAATAAAGAATTTTAAAAGTAACATACCGTATATACTCGAGTATAAGCCGAGTTTTTCAGCCCATTTTTTGGGCTTGAAAACCCCAACTCGGCTTATACTCGAGTCAGAGTCTGTATTATGGCAATTTGCATTGCCATAATACAGACTGGGGGGAGAGGGGGGCTGGCAGAGCTGTAACTTACCTTTCCTGCAGCTCCTGTCAGCTCTCTCCTCCTCCGCCGGTCCGTTCAGCACCTCGGTCAGCTCCCAGTGTAAGTCTCGCGAGAGCCGCGGCTCTCGCGAGATTTACACTGGGAGCTGACAGAAGAGCAGAACGGACGGCGCAGAGGAGGAGAGAGCTGACAGGAGCTGCAGGACAGGTAAGTTACAGCTCTGCCAGCCCCCCTCTCCCCCCCACTGAACTGCCACTGGACCACCAGGGAAGGAGAGCCCCCCTCCCTGCCATATATCAAGCAGGGAGGGGGGACGAAAAAAAATATATAAATAAAATAAGAAATAAAATAATAAAAAAAAATTAATAATAAAAAAAAAGGGGTATAAGGACCACTATGGGAGGGAGGGGGTGGGTTAAGGACCACTATGGGAGGGAGGGGGGTATAAGGACCGCTATGGGAGGGAGGGGGGGTATAAGGACCACTATGGGAGGGAGGGGGGGATAAGGACCACTATGGGAGGAAGGGGGGGATAAGGACCACTATGGGAGGGAGGGGGGGTATAAGGACCACTATGGGAGGGAGGGGGGGTATAAGGACCACTATGGGAGGGAGGGGGGGGATAAGGACCACTATGGGAGGGAGGGGGGGGGTGGATAAGGACCACTATTGGAGGGAGGGGGGTATAAGGACCACTATGGGAGGGAGGGGGGGTATAAGGACCACTATGGGAGGGGGTGGGATAAGGACCACTATTGGAGGGAGGGGGGGGATAAGGACCACTATGGGAGGGAGGGGGGGGGTATATGGACCACTATGGGAGGGATGGGGGGGATAAGGAACACTATGGGAGGGAGAAGGGGGATAAGGACCACTATGAGAGGGAGGGGGTGGGATAAGGACCACTATGGGAGGGGAGGGGGAAGTAAGGACCACTAGGGGAGGGGAGGGTAAGGACCACTAGGGGGGGAGTGAAGGAACACGGGGGTGGGGAGGTAAGGACCACTGAGGGAGGAGGAGGGGAAGTCAGGACATATGGGGGGGGGAGGGGGCGGCAAAAAATGTTTTGCCTACGGCGGCAAATATCCTTGCACCGGCCCTGCACACACTGCATTCACACACTGCATTCATGCACACACACACTGCATTCATGCACACACACACTGCATTCATGCACACACACACTGCACTCATACACACACGCTGCACTCATACACACACACATACGCACACACTGCATTCATTATACACACACTGTAAATAAATATTCAATTAATATATTTTTTTTAGGATCTAATTTTATTTAGAAATTTACCAGTAGCTGCTGCATTTCCCACCCTAGTCTTATACTCGAGTCAATAAGTTTTCCCAGTTTTTTGGGATAAAATTAGGGGCCTCGGCTTATATTCGGGTCGGCTTATACTCGAGTATATACGGTAACTGAAAGCAATGCTGCCTTAGGGAACTTATTGGTTATTTTGACCTAAATTGTGAAATTCACTTTGAATTGAGGTACGCTGCTAAATCTAGCTCTGTCTATAGTGAATAGCAATGTTTCTTGTTTAAATAAGGCCTTGGCTTCACAATTATGAAATACGATTAGTAGGAGGCTTATGTACAATATTAGAAAAAGCATAAATCATAAGACAAGGTTAATGGATTAATAATCTGCTGCCGATATATGGTAATGGCTGGGAATATAATTAGCCGTGAAAGTGTCATGCCCCTTGATATTGCCAGGGCTGTAGTGTAGGATTGCAGCATTCATCTCAATGGGAAACTGAGGGGATCTCATTACAATTCTCTTTAACAATTCACACATGTCTAAGGTCACTGCAAGATAAAACATAGTTCCCAAGTAATTAAGCCATTTAGAATTTATAGAGATATAGCTAGATACTGTGCGTCATCTGTCTGTGTATGCATAGTCTTTTTTTTAATTTTTTTTATTTATTTGACTCAACTTTGAAGATGTTGCATTTGTGTTTTTTATTTTTTTCGAATTATTTTTTATTTCAACCTCTCCTTCACCATTTACATCCAGCCAATTGCCGAATCCTGTCGCTTTTATCTCAAAAATACAGTAATATGCATCTTCAACACCAAATGCATCCATGGTGCTTGTCTACACCGCTATTATCCTCCACCTTAACTACTGCACTCTGCTTCTCACTGGTCTTATGCACTCCCTGCTAACCCTACTACAGTCTACAGTGACGGCTGTAGTAAGGCTCATCATTCTGTCCCGCCATGCCTTCTCCCTCTGTCAATCCTTACACTGGCTTCCTGTGATATTTAGAGCTTAATTTACAATTCTGGTCCGTGTTTACAAATCTTTTCATAACACTTCTCCTGTCTACCTATCCTCACTCATACACTAAGTATGTCTCGCCCAGGCCCATACTCTCTGCCAAATACCTGCATCTATCCTCTGTTTGTACTTGCACCTCTCACGTTATAGACTTTAGAACTGCACTATTCGCATGGAACACTCTTCCCAGATCTATTAGACTCTCACCCAGTCTAAATTCCTTTAACAAAAATTACTGAAAACTCACTCACTCAAAAAGGCATCTCTATAAACCATAACCACTTTATCTTCCCGCACTTCACTAATCTACCTTCTCTCCTGCACCTGTGTTATCTAAAAAAATTCTAGCAACCGACTTTTCAAATACATGAAATGCATCCTAGTCTCTTGTTTCACTTTACCCCACTCCCTCTAGAATGTGAGCTCGTCTAAGCAGGACCCTTTACAACTTCTGTTTCTGTGCAACCAGCCCGTCTTTTGTTGGAGACTTGAAAATAATAATATTATTATACTTGCAACCTGTAACTGATGCAGTTTCATAGCTTATCTTACTAATGGATAGATTTCTACTGGGTAATGGACCTTGCGGTGCAATGGTGAAGGTCACCAACGTCTGTATCTAAAGTGATGGTGCAAGTACTTAATAGGTAATATATTGACTTCAGAAGACCTGCTTCCATCTGAACAGGACTGGGCTTTGTATTAGGTTCCCATGTTGGAAAATAAGAGGCAATGCAACAAGCATAACCGTATCATTTTGTGAGGAGTGTAACGGGTTATAGTTGTTAAATAGACACTGAAACCTCAACAGGGCATTTGCTCTGCTGTGCTCTTACCTACAGGCTCGGCACACGTGAAAGCCTTTATTGTTTTCATAAAATATTAGGTGTGCTGTTAACTGATGTTTGTTCCTTTTTATTTTACTGTATCAACAGAGCAGTTAAACTTAGAAGAAGAAGAAAAAAAATACTTCCGTTTGGTGATTTATTTAATTTTTGGTTTTAAACACAACAAGAAGATCTAAGTGTATCAGTCTAAAATATTCTATCCTGATAATTTATTTACCTGAAACAAGCCCAGCACAAGCTTAGAACTTAGAAAAATCTTCCAAAACCAATAAAAGATACAAATCTGCTTTCTTGAAAGCAAAATTTATATAAAAATAAATAAATAAATAAATAAAAAAACAAATATGAAATATGTGGTAATCTTGAAAGGCCACCACATTTGTGTTTAATTATGAAAATCTTTCTCTTTTGACAAGTAAAATGAATTTAGGCAGTCATGCATGGTGAGAAAGTTGAAGTGTCTGCAAATTAAATCAAAATGAAAATGAAAAATATAACTGTGGGTTTCATTTTCAGCATCGCGAGAGCCATCCTTTACATTTGACATTTTAGGATAATCCATCAGAAGTGTGATTGTCGAAATTTCTAAGTAATGTGCCTTCGCGTGGTAAAATAATAATTGTGAGTGTTTGCTGTTGTTAAGCAAATACAATAAATCCCAGCATCTGCAATCATTCAATATACAGATAATACGGTGATGCATTCAGACAATTAATATATGCAACCTTTTATCGTTCAACGTATGAAAGACTTCTAAATATCAGCATCAGTTACTTCTAGATTTATAGACCTCTTTTCAGCCCGGGGTCTGGATTTTAACAACACATTAGCTTTGGCTATTTTCTCTCATCTAAACGTAATATATAAAAAAAAAGTAATGGAAACTGGCATTTGGTATATGAATATTTTTCCCACTAATTTTTCAGGGCTGTTTAGCAATGCCAGACCTGTTTAAAAAAAAAATACAAAAATATTTCCTTTTTGTGTCCCTGTCTTGGCTTTTTTTTTTGGATAGCTTTTTTTTGAATATAATTTCTTCAAAGTGTGAAACGTGGGACTCGTAGGTCCCTGGCAGGAATATAAAGCATGTTCGACAATTGAAGGTTTACATTAGAACATGTAGGTGTCACAATAAATAATTGAACAGTTGACAGTCAAGGGGACACTCGGGTCCCATGTCCAAACTGCAAAAGAAAAACACTACTGTGTAAAACCTTAACATACATCCCGCTCCCACACAACCTGCATTGAATTCATAGGGCATTATTTCCACCCTATTATTTTTCAGCCGGACTTCAGTCTGTTTCAGGAGTAGTCTGTAGCCAGTATGACCATATCTCTGAATAGGTGTGCATGTAGTATTTGGAGCGCCCATGTGTAGTTCTTCGACTGCCCTAAGGTCCTCAACCTGTAAGAATTAGGGGGTGGGGATTTGTCACAGGTTGTCTTCAGAATTGAGGGGCTTTTCTTTATTTTGATTTTGTATATTTAATATAACTGTATGCTGATGCCATAATAACCTTTAAAAAAAAGACAGTGTCAGATCATTTCTTGGAGTGTTTACACAAATTTAGATTAATAAGGAATCTTATCTGAGTCTGTGTTTCTGGACAAAATCCTCAGATTAATCCATTGTTAAATGATCACTCCAAGCACCAAATCCAGTACAGAGCCCTGGCCCAATACTGTCTTAGAACATTTTGCCTTTTTACCTGGAAGCTTTCTGTCTGAACGAAGCCCAGCAGGGCCTAGCTCATTGGCTGAGAGTGATCAAATGACGCTCTCCGCTAACGACTTAGCCCTACACTGCAGGGCGTAGCTCAGAAGAGCGAACAGGCTTTTACTTCCACCCACAGGGAGCGGTGCCTGCAGACCACAGGTAAAAATATTAACTTTTCTAAAACAAATTGTTTTCTTACAATGGAGGAGAGGGCTCCAGGGCACTCCTGACACCATAATCACTACAGCATGCACTTATATCACTGTGCAAAATCCTGACACAGGATATGTATAACTGCATGCCTCCAATTTAAGCTACTTGCAGCAGCGATGTATTTGCCATTAGGCAAACAAGGCATTTGCCTTAGGCGGCACTTTCCAGGGAGCGGCAAAACACGCCGCCCCCAAATGCCCAGACTAATGCCTTGTTAGCCTCGTTTTAAGGGAGCCCAAGAGTCATCATACATCCCTGCATGAAGGCCTTTTAATTTTACTTGGCTCTACCCACCCACACTGTTTCCTTGTACCTACATAGCATGCTCTTCTAGCTGTTTGGAACCATAGCCAATCACCTCCTCATTCCCTTTACATGCTATCAGCTGCTGCAGTTATACTATTAACTATATCTGCTATCACATACAAATCCCTCTGCTACCTCTTGTCTCATCTCCCCAGTTTAACCTTTACATTGTAAGCTCACGGGCAGGGTCCTCTACCTGTTGTGTTGTGTTTGTCCTTTTCCCAATTGTACAGCGCTGCGGAATTTGTTGGCGCTTTATAAATGCCAGTAATAAATAAATAAAAGATGCAGCCATCATTACATGTAGTATGTAAAATATATCTGTCACATATGGCAGTTTGCGCAGCCTGATCGCTAACTAAAAGATGTCTACAGAGTATGTTATTGTCAGGATCGGGACAGGGATCCAACACGCAGAGTACAAAGAGTGGAAAGGTACGTATACCGGGCCTTAGAATGGCCGGACTAACGTACCGAGAGTAAAGAATAGTCAGAGGCAAGCCGAGGTCGAGGGAACGAGAAGACAGATAAGCGAGAGACAAGCCGGGTCAAGGGATAACAGAGAAACAGGGTAGTACAACGAGCCGAGTCAAAACCAATGGAGCAAACTAGAATACCAGAGCACTGAGTGACTAGACAAGCTAGAACCACGACAGGGCAATGAGCTGAAGTAAGGAGTAAGCTTAAATACCCTGGCTCTGGATGGAAATCACGCCTCTGACAAGTACCGATTGGATATCGGACACTTGAGTGACAGATTGCTCGTGCTAGCGTCATGACGTCACGTATTGAGCGTCCTGCTAGAAAAGGACGTGGATTCCTCGCGGCCGGTGTTTAAGTGACTGGATGAACCGCGAGGAACGGAGGAAACAGCTCGCCTGGACGGATATACCACCAAGTCTCTACCTCCCTTAGAGGTAGAGGCCTCAGGTACCCTGACAGTACCCCCCCTCTCAGATACGCCCACCGGGCGGAATGAACCGGGGCGAGATGGGAAGCGAAGGTGAAATGCTCTGCGAAGGCGAGAAGCATGGACGTCCTCCTGAGGTACCCAACTCCTCTCCTCAGGACCATATCCCTTCCAGTTGACCAGATATTGCAATTTTCCCCTTGAAATTCTGGAGTCAATGATGGAGTTGACCTCGTACTCTTCCCGACCCTCCACCTGAACAGGATGAGGCGAGGAGACCTTAGAGGAGAATTTGTTGCAAATGAGGGGTTTCAACAAGGAGACATGAAAAGAGTTAGGAATGCGTAAGGCAGGTGGCAGAGCAAGGCGATACGCAACCGGATTGATACGAGTGAGAACCCTGTAAGGACCTATGTAACGAGGAGCAAATTTCATGGACGGGACTTTTAGGCGAATATTCTTAGTACTCAACCATACCCTATCCCCAGGAACAAAAACAGGAGCCGCTCTTCTATGTTTGTCAGCGTGTTTCTTGAACAGCGAGGAACTATGTAATAGAATTTGTCGAGTCTGGTCCCATAATTTCTTCAGGTTGGCGACATGATCATCAACCGACGGTATCCCCTGAGAAGATGAAACCGAAGGAAAAATCGAAGGATGAAAGCCATAGTTCATGAAGAAAGGGCTAGAGCGAGTTGAATCGCAAACAAGGTTATTGTGTGCGAACTCCGCCCAAGGAATCAGACCGACCCAATCGTCCTGGTGTTCGGAAACAAAGCAACGCAGATACTGTTCGATCTTTTGATTAGTACGTTCAGCAGCTCCGTTAGACTGAGGGTGATAGGCAGAGGAAAAGTTCAATTTGATGCCCATTTGAGAACAAAAGGATCTCCAGAAACGTGAGACAAATTGAGAACCTCTATCAGAAACAATCTCTGAAGGGATCCCATGTAGGCGAAAAACTTCTCTCGCAAAAATCTCCGCCAATTCAGGAGAAGTCGGAAGTTTAGGTAGTGGCACGAAATGGGCCATTTTGGTAAATCTATCCACCACCGTGAGGATAACAGTCTGTCTTTTGGAAGCAGGCAAATCAACGATAAAGTCAATGGACAAACAGGACCAAGGTTTCTCAGGAATGTCCAAGGGGTGTAACAGGCCACATGGGGATGCATGAGATAGTTTAGTCTTGGCACAAGTCTCACAAGCTGCAACGAACTCCTCAATATCCTTACGAAGTGAAGGCCACCAGAAATCCTTGGATATCAGAGAGTACGTCTTGCGAATACCAGGATGACCAGCTATTTTACTTTCATGAAAACATTGTAAGAGCTCCAGTTGAAGTTCAGGGGGAACAAAGTTTCTTCCCTCAGGAGTGTTTCCGGGAGCTAGATGTTGTGACTTCAAGATCTGGTCAAGTAGCGGGGAATGAATTTTGAGACTGGTATTAGCAATAATATTGCATTTGGGTACAATGGAAGACAAAAGTGGTTCAACTGAAGCAGAGGGTTCATATTGGCGAGATAGCGCATCGGCTTTAGAATTCTTTGACCCAGGTCTGTAAGTCAGAACGTAATTGAAATGGGTAAGAAACAACGACCAACGAGCCTGCCTGGAGGACAGACGCTTGGCCTCTCCGATATAGGACAAGTTTTTGTGGTCTGTCAGGATGGTAACAGGATGTAAAGTACCTTCCAATAAATGTCTCCATTCTTTCAAAGCCTTGATAACCGCTAGTAATTCTCTGTCACCAATGTCATATCTGCTTTCAGTACCGGTCAATTTTTTAGAGAAAAATCCACATGGATGTAATGGTTTATCAACACCCAACCTTTGAGATAGAACAGCACCTAAACCAGTCTCTGATGCGTCTACCTCGAGCAAAAATGGCAGAGAAGTGTCAGGGTGAACTAAAATTGGAGCGGAAGCGAAAAGCTCCTTGAGAGTCTTGAACGCAATGAGAGCTTCAGTAGTCCAATTCTTAGTGTCAGCCCCCTGTTTGGTCATGTTAGTGATGGGTGCAATAATGGAAGAATAGCCCTTAATAAAGCGCCTATAATAATTGGAAAAACCAATAAATCTCTGTATGGCTTTAAGACCTGTGGGTAAAGGCCACTCTAGAATGGATTGGAGCTTATCCGGATCCATCTTAAATCCCTCCCCAGAGATCACATAGCCGAGAAAGGTTACCTGGGTTTGATCAAAGCTACATTTCTCCAACTTGCAGTACAAGCCATGCTGGAGAAGCTTGTGCAAAACCCTCCTGACTTGTTTGTGATGAATCTCAATGTCACTAGAATGAATGAGTATATCATCTAGGTATACAATGACGCACTCTTGCTGAAATTCCCTAAGAACCTCATTAATCAGATCTTGGAATACTGCTGGCGCATTGCATAACCCAAAAGGCATGACAGTATATTCATAGTGGCCATATCGAGTATTGAATGCCGTCATCCACTCATGTCCCTGCTGGATTCTCACCAAGTTATATGCCCCTCTGAGGTCTAACTTGGTGAAAATTGTAGAGCCCTTCAAACGATCGAAGAGTTCGGTGATCAAGGGAATCGGGTAGGCATTTTTAATGGTTATCTTATTCAGGCCTCGATAATCAATACAAGGTCTCAAAGAACCATCTTTCTTTTTAACAAAAAAAAATCCAGCCCCGGCAGGGGAGGAGGACCTCCTGATGAATCCCTTGTCTAAATTTTCGTGAATATATTCCTCTAGGACTGAGTTCTCCTTTATAGATAATGGGTATACATGACCTCTGGGAGGCATGGTACCAGGGAGTAGGTTAATTTTGCAATCAAAGGACCTGTGTGGGGGTAAGGTATCGGCTTTCTTTTTGTCAAACACTGCCTTTAAATCTAGATACTGAGACGGAATTTGTGTCTCTGTAGGATTGTCAGAGGTATTCGATGTATTAGTTAATCCAAGAGGTAAGACCTTCCGCAAGCATTTTTCTTGACAATTCTCTCCCCACGAAACTATCTCCCCTGATTCCCAATTAATAATAGGGTTGTGTCTCCTCAGCCAGGAGTACCCCAGAACTATGGGAATAGACGGAGAAGAAATGAGCATCAAGGATATATCCTCTTTATGCAGGATGCCAACAGTCAAGTTAATCGGTATGGTCTCATGAAAAATAACAGGCTCAAGTAACGGTCTACCATCGATGGCCTCAACAGCCAGAGGTGTCTCTTTTAACTGGGATGGAATAGCATGCTTGGCAGCAAAACCCTGATCTATAAAGCTCTCAGCAGCTCCAGAATCGATTAGTGCCATAGTCTTAACTACTCCCTTCTCCCACTTTAAAGAAACGGGTAACACAAGCCTGAGCTCCTTGTAGTTGTGAATAGAGGACAAAGTAGAAACACCCAAGGCCTGTCCTCTAGAGGAACTTAGGTGCGAGCGTTTCCCGAACGATTGGGACAATTTAGGCGTAAATGACCCCTGACTCCACAATACATACATAAACCCTCCCTTCTCCTGTACTGTCTCTCCCTTTCAGTGAGATGAGTACTGCCTATCTGCATAGGTTCAGGAATACGTAAGTCTTCGAACTCAGAGATTTGAAAGGTAGGCGCTAGTTTAAAGGAGGGTCTACGGGTCCTATCTCGAGTGTTCTGCCTCTCTCTTAAGCGTTCATCAATACGAGATATAAAAGAAATTAAATCCTCCAAATTTTCAGGGAGTTCTCTAGTAGCGACCTCGTCAAGAATTACATCTGATAACCCATTCAGAAACACATCTATATAAGCCTGTTCGTTCCACTTAACTTCTGCCGCCAAGGATCTGAACTCTAGTGCATAATCCACAAGTGTTCGATTGTCCTGTTTAAGGCGCAACATTAATCTAGCTGCATTGACCTTTCTGCCAGGAGGGTCAAAAGTTCTTCTAAACGCAGCTAAAAAGGCATTATAATTATAGACGAGTGGATTATCATTCTCCCATAAAGGATTGGCCCATCTCAAAGCTTTTTCAATGAGCAGAGTAATAATAAATCCAACCTTTGCTCTATCTGTAGGATAAGAGCGGGGTTGTAGTTCGAAATGGATGCTAATCTGGTTTAGAAAGCCACGACACTTCTCCGGTGACCCGCCATAACGTACTGGTGGGGTAATACGGGAAGAAGCACCTACAGTGGCTACCTCTAGACCTGAGACTGCAGGAGAGATAGGAGTACGTGTCTCCTCAGGTGGATTACTAGCACGAGACAAAAGTGCCTGTAGTGCCAAAGCCATCTGATCCATCCTATGTTCCATGGCGTCAAACCTGGGATCCGAAGAACCAAGCTGACTGTTTGTACCTGCAGGATCCATTGGCCCTGTCGTAATGTCAGGATCGGGACAGGGATCCAACACGCAGAGTACAAAGAGTGGAAAGGTACGTATACCGGGCCTTAGAATGGCCGGACTAACGTACCGAGAGTAAAGAATAGTCAGAGGCAAGCCGAGGTCGAGGGAACGAGAAGACAGATAAGCGAGAGACAAGCCGGGTCAAGGGATAACAGAGAAACAGGGTAGTACAACGAGCCGAGTCAAAACCAATGGAGCAAACTAGAATACCAGAGCACTGAGTGACTAGACAAGCTAGAACCACGACAGGGCAATGAGCTGAAGTAAGGAGTAAGCTTAAATACCCTGGCTCTGGATGGAAATCACGCCTCTGACAAGTACCGATTGGATATCGGACACTTGAGTGACAGATTGCTCGTGCTAGCGTCATGACGTCACGTATTGAGCGTCCTGCTAGAAAAGGACGTGGATTCCTCGCGGCCGGTGTTTAAGTGACTGGATGAACCGCGAGGAACGGAGGAAACAGCTCGCCTGGACGGATATACCACCAAGTCTCTACCTCCCTTAGAGGTAGAGGCCTCAGGTACCCTGACAGTTATATAAAAACAAACCAGATTTATGTCTAACCCACTTTTTAATATATGTACCTGGATGTCCTGGCACAGCGAGGGCATACTATGGCAATTATTTTAACCCTCATGGTAGGCAGAAGTATAGAAGTTAATCCCATTTGCATTTCGCTGCAGTTGCATGGTGCACCAGGGATATCATAGTGCCACGAGGCTGCTCAGAATCCTGAAATTGTTACTGAAGTGTTTTTTTACATGCCACCACTGCACAGAAGGCACTTCAATAGCATTTGCCAGGGTTTAGGGAACAAGAACCTGCAATATGTATAGAACTGACAGGTCTGCTTTAAACTGTAGACAGTACAGATTATATTTTTACAAGCAACCGTTCCCTTAGTTCTGGAATTTCTCAAGCTTTGGCATGTTGTAATGTCGACGGTTACGTGCCAAGTACATGTTTTGATGGTGACTTACTAAAATTATGCATGTACTTGCTGCTATATTCACTCGGTTAACACATTTTACCCTCTGCTCATATTGTTTTTGTTGTTTTCTTCAATGCAGTATCTCTATGGCTGTGTCCTTGACACTTCCATTGTGAAATTGCAAATCTGTGTATATAATGCCCTGCTTTTCCCCATGATGGAGACTAAGGTTTCTGCTGCATTTAAAGGAACACTACACACATCATAATCACTAAAGCTTACTGTAGTGGTTATTGTGCCAAAAATGCTCTGTTCACTTCACTCACCAATATTTGTAAATATACAGAAATAAGGTATACAAATTATACCAAACAAGTGGAGCGCTCTAAACAGTAGAGGGGTTTACTCACCCCTTTGGTACAGTGACAGTCTTGAAAAACGTGAATGTACATATAAAAGGAAACAAAAACAAGAAAAACAAAAATATAGTGTAGATGTTCCAAAAATGGATAATTGGTAGTAAGTAATGACTGAAACCACTCACATGGACAGGAGCCTATATGGTATTGGCTTATATGGACAGGAGCCATGTCCATGTGAGTGGTTTTAGTCATTACTTACTACCAATTATCCATTTTTTGAACATCTGCACTATATTTTTGTTTTTCTTGTTTTTGTTTCCTTTTATATGTACATTCAAGTTTTTCAAGACTGTCACTGTACCAAAGGGGTGAGTAAACCCCTCTACTGTTTAGAGCGCTCCACTTGTTTGGTATAATTTGTATACCTTATTTCTGTATATTTGTTTTTTATTGTGGGTAAGGGGTATTCCACTTTTAGTGTTGAGCAGCTTTTACATTTTGGGCACTGTAAAGAAACACTTTCTATCTCTTTATTGAGGTAGTTTTCTCTATTGATTAATATTTGTAAATAGTCAAACTGTTTTATAATGTTTTGACTTCTTACCAGGTACTGCAGGGCAGGGCCAGCTCATTGGCGGAGAGGGTCCGCTGATTGCTTTCAGACAATGAGTTGATAAGCTCGTTTGGGAAAGACCCTCTTCACCTACTGTTACCATATGTTATATGTGTCTTGTTAGAATTAAATGTTTGCCTTATTTACCTATTGTACAGCGCTGTGGAATATGTTTGTGCTATGTAAATAATTACAATTCTATTGTCTGCTGGGTGCCACATAATGGTGCCTGACATAACTCAGGTATCCATTCTAAAATGATTCTTACTACTTACACTGGAGAGATGTGAGGTGACTCCTGTCACCATATACACTACAGTGCACTCTGCTGGTTACGGTGCATGTAGTGTTCTTTTAATGTAGAATTATGACATATAAACACTCTGAATTGGCAAATAACTGGGAAATAGGGGGCAAATGTAGGCAAAGTTCTAAATGTCAGGTGATCAACAAAAACTGGTTTCCAAAGTGACTGTTACAGCTATGGAGCAATCAGCAGAATATCTCATTGGTTTCCATGGCGATTTGTAAAGCTGCAAAATAACTAAGCAGAACATTCCACTGGTTTCCATGCTGATTTCTATTCTGATTTCGTCAGCTGTAGATCATTGATCCAGGACATTCCATTTGGGTTTCTATTCTGATTTCTTCAGCTGTAGATCATTGATCCAGGACATTCCATTGGTTTCCATACCGATTTCTTCAGCTGTAGATCATTGATTCAAAGCATTCCATTGGTTTCCATACTGATTTCTTCAGCTGTAGATCATTGATTCAAATCATTCCATTGGTTGCTATACTGATTTATCCAGCTGTAGATCAGTGATCCAGGACATTCCATTGTTTTTTTGTTTGGTGATTGTTTCATTTTTTAGAACTTTGCCGCAGAATTATTTAGGATATATAACCCTGATGTTTACATCCGCTGGGCAACAGTCAGCATGCAAATGCTTTTCACTTCCTCATGATCTGTTCAGTATAAATGGTAATGAGTTCACTGATCACTAAGCATTGCAGTTTTTAGATGTTTTCTTTCCTTGATATGGTTGTGCTGGAGTCTGGCAGAACTGTTCTAAAGAGTAAAATAGAGTAAGAAAAAAAAGCTCTGCTGATTACTCTTCACTACAAAAATATATATAGATTCATTTTCTCATATTGAGGTTAATCTCCCAAACACTGTGTCGGAGCAGCCTCCACAGCCAAGCACTGCTATCTAGCTTTGAATTAAGCAGTAGGAGGTTTTATATTCCCTGCTCTCATCCTTAACACAAACTAAATTCCTCCACAAAACAAACTGCATCTGCTGTTCATCTCCGCGGAAATATATCTTTTTGGTTCATAGGAGTCTGTGTCCAGTCAGACTCCATTAACGGGATTGACTTTGCGCCATCTGCTTTCTGAATGAGTTCTTCTAAATCACAGAGAAACAAAACGGCCTTGAATCTTTCCAGATGACTTTGGAAATGAGATTCATAATTACTTACAAAGAAACACAAAAAAACAACAACCTTGCAGTAAGCATCCTTGCCATATAAAGTGACTGTTTTTAGTGAAAATTTATGTTTTTGTTGATCTTGTTCAAAACAAATTGTATATGACAAAGTCAGGTTAATGTAAGTGTCAAAATGTAATTTACACGTCTAACCTGTGACATTGGCAGTAGCTATATAGATTGTATTACTTATGTGAACTTTGGGTATCTTGTGCTGTTCAGCAATGCTGGACATGACTTCACACAATGCTTGGCGCCAAAACCCACACTGAAGCATGCTCAGCGGCACACCTGCAGTATGCACATGCATGTATTCAGGGTCGGATTTCCCATTAGGCAGAGTAGGCATCTGTTCTGTAGGGGCCGCCAGCTCTGCCTGTTAAATTGCATGTAACCCTAAATCTTTATTAGTCTTGCTATTCATCATCGGTCCTTCTAACTAATCCTAATTTGTAACCTAAGCCCTAAAAGTCATAACTAGCAGTGCTGTGAGACACTTACCAAAATGATCTGTTTATCTTAGCTTTACTTGCCATACAGGACCTCACTGTGCATGGTAACACACCCGAGCACGGCACAAGCATTTTCATAAATAGATGCATTTTATGTTTATGCTTTGCAAATAACAAATAGTATTGTACAATGCTGCGTAATTTGTTGGCGCTTTATAAAAATATATATTTGTAAAAGTATATACAGCTCAGATGTCCACGGTGTGCTGGAACAATGCAGTTGGCTGGTAATTTCACTGTCTTTGGAAACCTTGAACTGTGATTGTGAAATTTCAGACTCAAATGGCTTGAACATTACCGCTCTGCTACATCACAACAGACATATTACAGTGACCCAGTTTACCTACTGGCACCTGGTAAAATCATCACAGGACGCTGCTTGATTTCGTTCATGTCAATAAGCACAGCATTGTGAATGTTCTACATCTGATATCTGACTTAATCTCAAATTAAATGTGTCCGTTGTGCTTGATGAATTGGGTGTTATACAAAATAGTATCTCAATATCTCTGAAAGACAATACAAATTATTAAATGTACAATCGTGAAGATATGCAATACACAGAAAGTGGATGTGTGTGTGTGTTAGCAATAACTGCTATAAACCACCTGAGTGGGAACCCCTTATACCACTCTAAAAATACTTGGCAAATACATATAGTTGGTGGAACACACTCTGAGGGTTCTACAGAAGGAGACAAAACATAGTATAATATAGCCAATAAAAAGAATGCAAATGAATATAGGTTACTCACAAACTCAACATGGAGCCAAATCTATGCATATGGCTCTCATGGGTAGGGTGGAGGGACTTCTTCCCGCTGGTCTCTATGTAGTACGTGGTAATGATGCAATGAGAGATCCTTCTCTGGTATAGTAACACTTTATTGGTTCAATAAGCACAGCCCTGCCCTGACCCCCCCCCCCACCCCCCAGCTTTAGATGCCCAGTTGCAGGTCAGGTGACCAAAGGAAAGTATAAATTTTAGGAGGTTTTGGATAGTAATTGTAACGGATCGACGGGCACCCCGACTGGGTACCTCTGTTGAAGGATGCTCCTAGCGCTTCCTGAGGACTCCAAACACTGCAGCAGACACCACAACCACCAAACCGGAGAAGCATACGAATGCTCTCAAGCATATGAATGCTGTAAACAGCTGAACAGGAAAAGCATTCAATCAGCTTACACTCCTGGCAATCAGCATACAATACAATTCCCCCAATAACGAGACAACACTTCGTTTTGAGGTCAAGCAGAACAGACTGTACTGGCACATACAGCCTCTTTTATTCCCAATCCACAAACATAGTACTGCCCACAGGGTTTTACAGAACAACCAATCAATACATACAATACACACAGTCACTCCCACACAAAATCCTCCCCTCTGCCTGTGATATGATTACTGAACACAATGGGAAATATAATTATCACAGACAGAGAAATACAGTTTTATAAAACATATCACAGGGACCCCAAAACATGCAATAACCCCATATAGTATATATTCACCCAGATCCGTTCAGTAGTTTGGAAGATACAGTTTAATGCAGATTCCGCAGAACATATATTATATTATATAAAAATAATTGCTGTATGATGTGTCCCCTGTTGTATAGTTTAAAACTACTGCATGATGTCTTTGTGCACCAAATACCGGCGAGATGGCACCGTGGAAAAAAGTCACAACAGTGTCTGTGAGTTAAAATGTCCACCATCCATTGTTCTCACCATGTGCTTCATCCATTGTTCTCACCATGTACCTCTGATACATGAAATGGTGGCCACCCAGTAACTCCACAGTATGTCCCCAGATGGTTAAAGGGCCAGTAGCAGCATAATACAATACAACATGCCCAAATCCTGTATTTAAAGGTCAAATCTCCCAGGGGGCATAGTCAGCAGGCAGGAGGCGGGCGAACAGGCTTCTCCAATGCCCAGGGGCGAGGTTGGTTCCGCCACATTTCTCCCCTTTCCCAAAAAGACTAACAAGGTATCTGGCCTCCTGTCGGTCAGTGCCTTGGTTAGTCCAGCAACCCAGTAATGTCACTTTAATTATAATTTTTTTTTTATAAATTCTTTATTTTTCAATTTTCATTTTTCCAAAGGTACATAGATATTGAGGCATACGGATCATGGATTTGGTGTTACATCGATAATGGCAGGTTCCTTATCGCTAATGCGTTGCTCCTAGTGGTAATGCTGTTGCTAGCTGCAAGGCATATATGGTGTCTTAATAACAACCTTGTCCAATTTAGGTGTCTTATGTACCTAACTTTAATTATAATTTTCATTTGGTATAGAACAGAGATATGCATTGCGAGTATATACATCAAACCACTATCACTTTACTAGTTTAGTTTTGACACTGCTTTTTTTGTATTGTATTGTTTTTTTTTTTCATGATTTTTTTTTTTTTTTTTAAATTGTAAAAATTACATTGTGAAGTAAAAATCAATTTTTTAGCAAAAAATTATGTAAGTGAGGTATACATATCTTGTATCAGGTATTTCTGTGATATCTTGTGCCGTTTATGCATTTTCAGACAAGTTATGACAATGGTATGGCGTTTATATGACATGCACAAATTTTTTGTTTGTTGAGTACACCATGTTAGTCAGGTACGTCTAGAGTATCTTAATACGTGTAGTCGCAATGTAAGTCTAACGAGATAATGGTATTAAACATAGAAAGGTATAACAGATTAACTAAGGAATGGTTAAGTTTGCTATCGGGTTATGCCTATTGTGCGAGTATTTAAGTGCTGTTTAACACGCTAAACAGGAGTTATGAGCAGTGAGTACCCTGTGGCCTATGCAGGGTTGGATATTCAGACATGTAAAACATTTTGTTTACGTTAGGAGTGCCTATGCAGTGTTCCTAGTGGGGTTAACCCCTGGGTTGCCCAATCGTAGCGGAGGATGTGAATGCATGCATTCAGAGAAACAATAAAAACATAAACAACTTAAGCATAAGATCGGTGCCAACATTTGCCGGATTGTAGATTAGTATACATTATCTATAACTAGAGAAGAAGAGCTTGTCGATGGGACATGTGTGTGTTCCCGGCTATTATGTTCAGGTGAGTAGTTTTTGCCTTCCTAGCCCAATTGACCCATGGGCTAAAAAAGGGGGGGGGAGGAGGGGGTATGGAGAAAAGGTTAAGGTTTTCTGAGAAAGGTTAAGGTTATTATCCTGCTCTGTGTGTGAGTGAGGATGTGGGCTTTTGTGCCTTGTGTGGAGAGGGCTGCCCAAGTGCATGAGTCCCGAACTGGGCCTGTAAGAGGCAGTCCCGTTTGAAGTCAGGTTTTGGCTCTGGCATTAGCGCCCGATGCGGCCTGCCTAAGCACAAATTCTGCAGTAGTTCCTGGGTTTCATCTGTAGGTTGGTTGAGGCACTGTATTTGGAGTGTCAATGCTGAGGGAGTGTTGGGGTATTCCCAAGCGCTGCAGGATCGTTGCGGCTTCTTGAAGCCCCATGGAGGATTGACAGGGAACGAGAAGGGCACCATCTATAGCTTATTTTGTGCTGTTGCAGAAGGGTAGTGAGTGGCCTTGGTTCTCGGCGCCATGCCAAAGTGCTGCCGCTTAGGTCTGCATAGGATGTCCGTCACATGTCTTCGACGGTGTAAGGCGAATTGCCCCGTAGCACATTCAGGAGAGCTGCCTTGGGTCCCTTGAGTTGGAGGTTGTGCTTTTGCAGGTTTGGGCACCTGGAATATGCCTTCTGTTTCTGTCGTTTTGGATAGTTTGGGCGTCCAGCAATCTCCTCACCACATTATTCTTATTATTATTGCCATTTATATAGCGCCAACAGATTCCGTAGTGCTTTACAATATTATGAGAGGGGGATTTAACTATAAATAGGACAATTACAAAGAACTTACGGGAACAATAGGTTGAAGAGGACCCTGATCAATCGAGCTTACATTCTATAGGAGGTGGGGTGTAAAACACATTAGGACAGGAATTTGTAAAACACATTAGGACAGGAGGGTTGTGAGCTGCTGCATGCAGGAGAGTGAGATAGTTTCCAGTGCTTCTATATGGCCTGTCAGGCCCTGCAGGTCCTGGCGTATCGTGGCCATGTCTGCCTGAAGGCTTTTTTGTAAGTCCGCCAGTAGCTCCTTTAATATTGTGGCCATCACCGGAGCTGAGTCTAGCTTCATTGGGGGGGGAGGGGGGTTGGCGGTTGAGGAAGTGCCTGAGCCGGTATGTATCCTTCCTCTGTTCCGCAGGAAAAATAGTCGAGAGGGGTCCGAGCAGTCCCCAGGGATGGACGCCATTTTGGGCCCGTGAGCGCCATGGGCCTGCCAACAAAAATCCCCAATGTTCATGCCCATCCGTAATTTTTTTGTTTTCTTCCCCATTAGGCTTAAGCACGCTGGGTAGATTTTCAGGGCACAGTAAGGCCGGTCTGGATGCCGAAAATTGGGTGAGTATTACCCTTGTGGTCCGGAGCTCCACACACGTGACAGTCTGCTTTGGCAGTCAGACTCCGCCGCCCTGTATTGTGTTTTTTTATCACATTAATTTAGAATTATATATATTCACAATACTTTTACAACAGATTATTAAAATACACCTTAGCACTATCACTATTTAATTGGTCTCCCACGTTGACATTAGTGTAGGACCCACCGATAATGGGGTACTGTGAAGTAGTGGAAGACTTAACACAATATGACCATATGGTATAACTGAAACCCCATAGGTAATTTTAAGTAGCCTTATAAAATGTTATTTAATTTTTTTAATTCTTTATCAGTTTACATTTTTTTTATTTTATTTTTTACTTTGTTTATTAGAGCACAATGTATAGATAAAACAAGTCGTACAAATAGGCAAAGAAAAGGTACAAAACTATATGAACATAATATAACTTGCGGTCTGAGGTAACGTGTTCCATGCTGAGATTCTTGAGTATGGTTGCATTAAGTACATGGGTGTTATAGCCTGACCAGTATAACATATAAAAAGTACATACATCAACAGTGAAACATATATAGAAATTGAAACTTTAATGCAGGGGGTACCAAAAGGTAGATTCTCAGATGTTGTAGAACTACAACTCCCGTGATGCTTTGTATCGCTTTAGGATATTTTAGAATGACCTGTAGCGAGTAGTATCTAAATAAATTCCTAAATGTCAAGGGCAAAGGGAATTTAGAGGAGGGAGCGAAGAAAAAGCATAAGAAAAAGAAAAGCGTAGTGAAAGAATGGAAGGAATAAAGAGAAAGAGAGAAGAGGAGAAGAAAGGAAAAAGGGTGGTGGTGAGGGGGAGGAAAGAAGATCCTGAGGAGAGGAATCCCTGAAAGGGATTTAGGATTGTGTTGGGGCATATATGTGAGGAGGGGGTAAATCTTCACCTGTCACCAAAGCCAGGTACCTTAAGTAGGTAAAGAAAAGAGCCACCTGTCCCAAATTTTATTGAAATGTTTTGTACTGTCATGAATCAAAGCAGATCATTTGTCCATTTTCAGGGCTTCATCTACTTTTCGTTTGACTACGTATATGGAGGGCACATCAGGGATACCCCATTCTCTGCCACTGTGGGTCTGGTGACTAATGCTATCCTAGCTATGATTTTATGTGCTCTGGGGTGTACTTGTGTGGTTTGGAGAGGAGACAAATTCTTGGGTCTAGTGCAAACATATCAAACTCAAAGGCTAGCACGGGCCAAATAAACAAGGTTTAAGTTTATGTGGGCCCTCGTTTAAAAAAAAACCCAAAAAAAAAAACCTCCGGATTCCGGCCTCTGGTATACCCCCAATGATCCTGTCCGCACCCTGTGCCAAAGCCGATCCTCCCGCTATTCCTTAAAACCCTGTGAAGGTGAAGCACATCAACGTCACGTCGGAATGTGGCGTGGCCTTGCGTGTCTCCGTGCACCTCCAGTTCCTCCATTGTCCAGCCGCACCATCGCAACACTGACCAACACTCACTCACTGACACACAAACACTCACTGACAGACACACGCACACTCACTGACAGACATACAGTCACACACACTGACAGACACACACACACACGTTCTGACAGACACTCGCACACTGACACACACACTCTCACACATTTACACATTCTTGCACACACTCACATAATTTTATTTATTGTTCCCTACCTTTAGGAGCTGGTGTGGGGCCTCTCCCTGGGGTCCAATGGGGATCTTCTCTCGGGAGGACTCCTACCTGTTCCTCACTGCTCTCTCATGTGCGCAGTTTAATGATGCCGGATTGACGTCATATTCCGACACTCTACATCACTACAGAGGGCACGCACGAGGGAGCAGTGAAGCGCAGGAAGACTGAGCTCCCTCGCTGCCGCCAGCATTCGTTCCCCCCAGTTGGGTAAATTTGAGCAGACTAGGCACCTGCAATGTAAGCATGTAAAACTCGCGGCTCGCCAGGCCGCAGAGGTGTTCATTGTGGGCCGTGAGTTGGACATGCTTGGTCTAGTGGCATGTTTGAATGCAATATCCTAGATACCAGTTGTGTAACCATAGCTGTGCGTTTGTGTGAGCATTCCGAGCAGAGGTGAAAGTATAAGCCTTTACTCCCACAACCCTTCCAGCACAGGTCCAAATCAGATCTACCCATGTCTTGTAATCTGAGCTGGGTAAGATACCATCTCAGTAGCGTTTTATTAACTCTGTTGCGGGTTATTGATCACCTGAAAGAGAATCCCTCATGCATGCCTTTCATGATAGCTTATTATATAGAAAAGGAAATGTAAATATATGGAAAATGGTTTAACATTTTACAGACCATAAACAATTAAACAGTAGATTTTTACAGGTTCAGTTTTCTAGTGAGGTTAAGGGTGATATTCTGTTAGAACTAGCTGAATCCCGTAAAAGTTGGAAGCTTGAAAAACAAACTTCATCCGACTTTTTGTATTTTGTATTTTTTTATTTTTAGTTCTATTTTCAGAGATTAAGGGTGCAATTTGTCTGTTCTGATTTCACCAATCTCTAAGTAATATCCTTCCTTGTTCTAGAATGAAATTTTAATGGTAGCAAAGGACCATATGATTCACAGTCGAAGACAATAGTCTTCTCCGTTAGGTTTTGTTAGCCCTCTGAACCATTTTTCAAAATAGTATAATGAAACCCTCAGATTCCTGGCGCTTCATAACTCAAAGGTCATTGACTTCAACCTTATTTTGTGAAAGTCCTATTAGATAAGGCCCCATCGTCTTTAATCAAACAAGACAAGATCACATTGCGACACTTGAAGACATCTCACATACATCTTTCTCTTCGAGCATTCCGAATGTTTCCCTCAATTACAGATAATATGCCATGAACTCCTACAAACTAATCTATCCATCTGTCTGTCTATCTATCTTCTATATATCCATTTATGTATTGTTTGTTTTAAGTTCTTGAAGGCTATTTTCTGATATTAAGGCCAGCAGATATGAAAAGGTAACGTAAGGTTAAAAATAAATAATTTGATCACCACTGAAACAGAATCCATGCATGCCTTTCATGATAGCTTATTATATGGAAAACGGAATGTAAATATATGGAAAATTGTTTAACATATTATAGATCATAAACAATTAAACAGTAGATTCTTACAGGTTACAGGTTACAGGTTCAGTTTTATAGTGAAGTTAAGGGTGATATTCTGTTAGAACTAGCTGAATCCCGTAAAAGTTGGAAGCTTGAAAAACAAACTTCATCTGACTTTTTGTATTTTTTTTTGTATTTTTAGTTCTATTTTCAGAGATTAAGGGTAACGTAAGGTTAAAAAGAAATAATTTGCTTAATGCTTTTTGAATCCAATGCGACTAATCTCTTTTAACTGATCTTTCAAACTTATCTGTAGAACGCTGTGAAGGTGGTTGCAATCTTCACGGTGATCAAGGTGTCCCGTGTGCTATAGGTAACCACTAGAAATAAAATACGGAGTCTGAAATGCCTTTTAAAATCCAGCGTTCAACTGTGAAATGCTTCTCCCGCATGTTACATATTTTTTTTTATCTTTTTGTGGTTGTTAAAACTATAACACATATCCTGGAAAGAAAACAAATTAAACTGGCTTTGTCAGTGTCTGGGGTTTTTGCAAATAACTCTATTTGACTCTAGCGGTGACTCTACCGCTGGCAATGTGATGGTCAAGGGGTACAGGGGAAGCTGAGTTATAATTACATGAACCTGTCCCTTGTGCCCGGCCACCGCCATGCTTTTCTTGCTGGTTCTCTTCAGCTCCATGTGTAGGAAAAATACGAAGACCATGTAGTCCATACTTTCTCAGTATATTTATATTTTATCTTTATGAAATACTCATTAGTGGAGGAGGTGGCGGGGTGGTGACTGTGCTGGGTTAAGTCATTGCCAATAATATTAACATTTATATAAAATATTACAGATAAAGATACATTTTATTTAAGCACCTGGGTTTAATTAAAGAACACCTAGACCATTTAGTACATTTTCCTTTGTGTAGCTTCTGACAAGTACAAATAAATTCAGATTTTACCACTCAATTCTCAGTTATTGGAAGGTCACCTGCTTTTTCTAGTTAGCACTCAATGTTTGCTTTAGGCTTCTTGCACACTGTTAGACATTTTCGACTACTTTACCCTTGACAGTCAAATCCGCAAAACACAAGGTGTTTTGTTTATGATAAAAGGCGCATTGTCCGTTTACAGAGATATGGCATCTATATGCTTGTTCTAGACCAATATCAACAGTCAAATATAAATGAAGGTGTATATTTTCCTTGTAATGGCAGCGGAAAGCAACTATTTCAGCACACTCTCCTATTAAATAATCACTGAAAGAAGAAATACACAAACAACATATTTCTTGGTTAGGTTAAATAAATGCATATAAGATGGTGATCTTACCAAAAATACTCTATACATTCTGAATGTTCCGCATCCAAATCCCACAAACACTCATAAAAACCCATAAACTATATGCAATGAATTCATTTGGGGAAACAAAAAAACACGCATAGCAAGTATGATACTATACAAACACTCAAAACAAGGCGGAGTGGGGTTACCCAACATAGGCCTATATTATAAAGCCTCAGCCTTAGCAACGGGGGTATCGTTACATACCACTGCGGGGACCATACAATGGGTAGACATGGAGAGAGCCCAATTCAGCAATAACTCGGCACTAGAATACCTATGGACACCGAGACAGTTAAGGTCTTTAAAGCCTGACCTACTACCCACCACAAAACTTACTATCCAATTCTGGATGGCATTTTTGGAAGCCGTGGGGGATAAGAACACATTCCATGCAGGGGCACCACTGACGTCCTTAAGGGCTATTTCACCAGACATACGCTTCCAGAAATGGTCGCTGGCAGGAATAACACACATACACCAACTACTTCAACCCCAAAGAATGATGTCATTCCCCGAGATACAACAAAAATGGGAGCTACCCAATGACGCTATTTTCACATACTTACAACCTAAGGGAGTTATCACCACACATGTATATAAACAACAAACAAGCCCTACCCAAACATCCCCACCAACAAAGGCGGTAATGGAAAGGTGTTGGAAACACCCCACGAAACCAAAAAACATTTCCGTATGCTACAAAGCATGGGAGAATACTACACCCAACACGTCACCGCATTGCAAAACACTGTGGGAAATAGACTGTGCAATCCAAATTACAGACAAGGAATGGATACACGCATTAAACGACCTATCTAAATGGACAAAATCATATGCACATATAGAAGCACACAGAAAACTACTATACAGATGGTATCTCACTCCACACAAGCTTCACAAAATATACCCAAACACAACCCCAATATGCTGGAGATGCTCTGCAGCAGAGGGTACAGTTATACATGTCTGGTGGACATGCCCTAACATCCAGCTTTTATGGAGAGAAGTACATAATACGTTTCGTGCCCTCAAAATCCCAGATACCCCAAATACGCCTGAAACATACTTATGAGGTTCCCTCTAACATTCGAAAACTCACACAAACAACTGAGTGCCATCACCATCCTGGCAGCTCGTAGTCTATTAACTTTCCACTGGAAATCCACCACATGCCCAAACAAAACCCAATTGTGGGACAAAATACAACAATTGTACATTTATGAACGCATGGCCACACCTGATGCCAAAACGGCGCAGGTTTTTCACACAACATGGTCCCATGGGTAAAACTGTACAACCGGCAAATAGCAGGATAGAGCCGAAACAGCAATGTTGTATACTAGCCCTTCATAATTATAAGTATAAATTACAGAGGAGCACAAAGACACATACCGCTACCCACCACCCGATACGAAACCACGGAATATGATATCACAAACAGGTCGATTGTTGGGCTGGCTGTATGAGCAATAACTATATAAGCAACTATGTATAAAGATCCATGTTACCTGACTGTACATGTTCCCAACCTTCCCTCAACTTTAACGTTACTTATTTTTGTAATGTTTCAAATTGTATCACTGGTTCAAATTGTATCACTGATGAGGAAAACTTAATAAAAAATATATTTGAAAAAAAAAAATAAGCACTGAAAGTTGTCTGGATCCTGTACCAACGTGGTAATAGCCGATAAGCTGTTATTCGGGTGTGCGAGGAAATAGAGCAGAATTGCCTGCATGAACATATTTTTTTGCCACTGCCTGTCCATGAAGCGAAGTTGTAAGTGGTTAGGCTGCCTCAAGGAACTTAACCCCTTAAGGACAAAACTTCTGGAATAAAGGGGAATCATGACATGTCACACATGTCATGTGTCCTTAAGGGGTTAAATGACCACTATAGGCACCTAGACCACTTCAGCTTAATGAAGTGGTCTGGGGTGCCAGGTCCATCTAGGATTTCAATGCTTTCCTATGGAGAGCTCTAATGCATGCCACGCGTGTGCATTATGTCTCCTCAGCCGGTGGGCGGGATCAGTCTTCCCCGCCAGCTGATATGATGAGGGGGAGGAGCGGCGGCGACCCGAAACCACCACCGAGGGACATCGGCGGGGGTCTCAGGTAAGTCACTGAAGGGGTTTTCACCCCTTCAGCAACCGGGGATGGATGGTGGGAGGGAGAGGGGACCTGCAGTGCCAGGAAAACGGATTGTTTTCCTGGCACTGGAGAGTCCCTTTAAGCTTTTCAAGGACCGTTCTAAGTATGGATAGGTGCTGAGACGCACTACATGTGGACTTTAGAATTCACTTTCTTTGTTCTTGACTCAAATTTGCTGTCATCATTCACAGTAACAGTAAAGAAAAATAATTCTATTATCTCCCCTTCACTATTCTTTCCAACTGCCACACCGATATTTAAATGTCTAAAACGTAACTGCCACTTTGTTGTGTGGCCCTTGATAAAGGCAACCAGGAGGTGCCGAAACGTTGGGGGGTTATTTGTGATTCCTGTTTCTGCCCTGATAAGCTTGTGAGAATTGTGGTAAATCTATTGTTTATTATTTTTTTGCCTATTTTGTATCACTTTATATATTTTTGTACTTTAATCTTGATATTGGTTTATTAAACCTGGTTGAGTATTCAATGTGTATTCTGGTGTGCATTCTCTTATTTTGATTGCTATTTATGTTGGTATTGGAGGGAATACCAGTGAGAATTAGCGCCCAGGTGGTTATAGTTTGTACTAGTTAGTTTATCCATACTGTAATTTTTGTATCAGTGTGTGTGTGTTTACCCATGACAGTGTTGGGGATGGTGGTCACGGTGTATATCTGGCACCCAGACTTTTGCGCAGCCACTATCCTGACATGTGGGTTAGCACATGCAGCCCCAGGGAAAGTTAACCCCTTAAGGACACAGCTTCAAAAGCTTGTCTTACCCTTAACCCCTTAAGAACACATGACATGTGTGACATGTCATGATTCCCTTTTATTCCAGAAGTTTGGCCCTTAAGGGGTTAAGGACACAAGCCATTTTTGCACTTTTTGCTGTTTGTGTTCAAACACAATTTGCATTTCTGTCATCTATTGCACCACCACTTGTTATATACCGTTATTGAGAGGGCAAACAGGGCTTTAATTTTATGTCACATATGCATAGATACATTTTCATTAATTATAAAAAAAAATGCCAAAAACTATTTTTTTTTCACAGTTTTGGCAATAATAGCGTGTGCATATTATGTCCAGCTTAGAAAAGGTAATTCAGGGGGCGGAGCCTGGCAGCGAAACGGGCCGGTCGCCATTGCCGCGAGCTCTGACAATCACGGGCTCAATCCAACGAATATCGGCAGACACTCTCACCATCCGCCAACGAAAATACCACCATAGCACAGAGGGGAACCCCCGGAACCGACTGATGCCATTCCGGTACACCCCGAAGCAGGCAAAGACGAAATCCAGAGCCCAGGCCTACCTTCCATCAGCCCACCACGGCCTGGATTACTTATTTGACGGGGACTTCCTGGAGGACGCGTGGGACACATCCCTGCACAACTCCGATCACGGAACCTCCGGAATGGGACGCAGGTCACAGAAACCCCAACCAGGTACAGCACAGCCTGATATAGGCACACTGCTGCAGAAACAAACACCCGCCAAAATGGCGGCCGTACAAGGCCTTGTTCCCCCTCTAGAGCCTACCTCAGTGGAGCATAGCCCTCAAAGGGTTACACTGTCAAAACTCACACCCCAGCAAGATATCACTGAACTGGCCACTAAACATGACCTACAACACATGCAAAAAATGCTGCAAGAAATACAAAGCCTACTGGCTGCAGATCTACCCACCCTTAAAACCAGCATGCAACAAATTACTGATAAAGTACTACACACTGAGGGAGAAGTAAAAGGGATCCAAAAAGAAATCACCTCACTGCAAGAAGCCCTTTCCAAGATGCAACACACTCAAAAAAATCTGGAGGTACAAATAGCAGCCCAGGAAGACAAACACAGAAGCAACAACATCAAAATACGTGGTATCCCTGCCTCAGTCTCCAAGGAGGATCTACCACACTATGTGCGACGTCTCATGCAGTCCATACTTCGGGGGCTCCCTACTTTGGAGTCTCCGGTGGGGTCGTCGGAATATTAGCTACCGCCATGCCCTCGTCATTTAAGTAGTATAGTGTCATGGGGGATTGTGAGAGTAGTAGAAGAGGGGGAGGGACGGGGATTTTCTATGGCATTGGTAGCTTAGTCATAGTTCCCTGGTTCGGCCTGTCTTGTGTACAAGTGTGCCGGCCTGATTTCTCCCACAATAACATCATAACAGAAATTAGCGTATTTAGCAAGACAGTAAAACAGTAAAACATTTCAACATATCAACATTGCAACATGTTAGTTTATACAAGCCTGAGTCCTCGTTTGGTTTATAGCGGTAGATTCCGCTGGGTAAAATGAGAGTCCAAGGGCCGTGTGGGTTGAGTTCAGGTCACGTTGGTCCGGTTGGCAGTCCCGGTTAGCCCTTTCTTGGTTTGGTGTCGGTGTGTCTGTTGAGGGCGTTCAGTCGCTTGGGCCTCTCCGGTTCCGCTGTTGTTGCGGCGGTCTCTTGGTGGTGGTATGGTGGCGAGCTGTAGTCCCAGGGCTGCTGCAAAATCTTCCATTGCAGCTGGGTGGTGTAGGACATGTTCCTGTTCTCCCATGCGTACTTGAAGTTTGAAGGGGTGACCCCATCTGTATCTTAGACCTTGCTGGGTTAGTGCTGTGGTGAGAGGTTTTAAGTCCCTTCTTTTCCTCAGTGTGGTGGGGGCTAGGTCCTGGAAGAAGGCGAGCATGTGAGTCCCATGTTTCGGTTGTGTGGTTCTGGCTGCCGCCATGATTTTTTCTTTCGTGGCAAAGTGTAAGAGGCGGACAATAATGTCTCTGGGGACTGATGGGGTGAGGGCTACAGGTCGTAGGGCCCTGTGTGCCCTGTCTATCTCCCTGTCTTGGTCGGAGGAGTTCGGGAGCAGGGACCTAAACAGATCTTGCAGCGTGGGTAATATGGCGTCTGTATCCACTGTTTCTGGCATACTTCTTATTCTAATGTTGTTCCTGCGGGAACGGTTGTTCAAGTCTTCCAGACTGTCTTCAAGGAATTGTATTTTATCACTTAGGTAAAATATATCTTGCTTGTGCTGGGTGGTGTGCACTTTAATTTGTGTGATGTCAGCTTCTGCCTGGGCTGTGCGGTTATTCAGGGCCTCAATTTCTTCTTTTAGGCCTGAGATGTGCCGTTCTAGTTCTGCGGCTGTGTGTGCTTTTATGTCCGCTGTGGCATCTTGCAGCATTTGGCGGAGGTCGGCTTTGGTAAGCGGCTCTCGCGGTGTGCGGTAGTTGGAAGCTGCTTCTCTTTCAGGGGCTTCACTTTCGTCCGTTTCAGCTCCGGATTCTTGGGCCTCCTGGGTTAAAGATGGCCGCCCCTGTTCCCTGGTGGCGCGGAACATTGATGCCACCGATACGGGGGTATCTTTTTTTTTTTTTATTCCCCCCATGGCGGTATTGATCGGGGGGGTGCTGTGGGTAGCGTTTACCCCTTTTGTGTGGGTGGATGGCCGGGATAAGGTGCCGATGTTGGCTGATTGTGGCTCGTGGACGGGAGAGCTCAGGCCTCACACGTCCTGCTCCATCGGCGTTCAGGCTCCGCCCTTTACGTAACCATTTTTATCACCAATTTCTGCTAAATATTGGAGTAAAATAGTTTTTTCTCTATTTTGATATATTTACAAATAACAAGGTTTTTGTAATGTGTATTTCGTAAAGCACTTGAGCAGGCTTACATACCCCATAAATGCATACCATTTCTTAAAGAAGACATCCCAGGGTATTTCAAAAGGCATATTTTGAACCTTAGATAATTTTTCCGCTAGCTTGTACCAAGTGTAGTGGTAATAAGCATTTTTTCTGCCTTTTTGACACACAAAGTGAGTTTGCACAGTATATTTTGCAAACCTTATGTGTGCTACGACTGTATAATACTTCATATGTTGCTCAGCTATGTTGTCTGAGTACAGCAAAACCCCTGTATGTACTTTTGCCAGGTATATGTGGATGTTGAAGGGGCATATTTGAGACGCAGCCATTCAGGTTTTTTTTTTTTTCTTCTAACTTTGAAGTTTTACACTGTGTCTATGTTCCATTTTGGAGTAGTTTAGCTGGCTGGTTATTCAAACTTCCCCATAAACACATATTATTTGTTAAAGAATACACCCCAGGGTAATTCAAAAGGCATATTTTGAACCTTACCAGGTGTAGTGGTAATGAGCATTTTTTTTTTTACTTTTTAAAACTTTTTTTACTTTTGAAACTTTTTTTTTTACCGTTAACCCCTAACTAGCAGTAAGCAGCACTAACAGTAAATTCCCTACTTCCCCACCCACCCCAGCTAGCAAAATATATAATTTTAAAATATTTAAATGAATTAATTAAATAAATTGGGTTAAAAAAAAAAGAAAAAAGTTAATCCTCAGGGGTTAAAAAAATTAGATCACAGCATAATACTGTGATCTGTATTTTGATCACTATAGTCAGTGATCAACTGGAAGGGAAGGGGTTAAAAACAAATTGGACTGGTTAAAGGGGGGTGGGATTTTTGTAAACTTTTTTTTAAACGTTTTTAAAACATTTTTTAAAAACTTTTTCTAAAACTTTTTTTAACGTTAATCCCTAGCTAGCCTAACACCAAATTCCCCAATTCCCCGCTAACTTCCACCCACCCCAGCTAGCTAAATATATAATTTTTAAATATTTTAATTAATTAAAGAAATTAATTTAACCCCTGAGAGTTAAAACATTTTTTTTAATTAACCCTCAGGAGTAAAACATTTTTAAAATAAATCAGATTACAGTAAAATGTAGTCCCTGCCAATTGATCACTGTAGTCACTACTAGTTCTCCAAGATATCCTAGGTGGGATCATACTACTAATGCTGACTACAGAGAGCAGTTAGAATGCTCTTCACTTGTGAGTATTATTTTATTTATCTATTACTGATATTTTACTCAGTGAGCACTATCAGTTGTCTCTTTTTATTCCTTCCCCGAGTGTTGTACATACCCTTGACAAAAGACATCTACTATATATCCCATAAGCGGGGATTATACCGCTGTACGCCCTTCACGTTAGAGCTAGTTATAAGATCCTACAAATGTGAGTGTATTACCATCCTCTTCCATATAGTTTATATATTTGACTATGAATATTGCACAATGGGTAGCTGTTTTCAGCATGTGTACCTGTGGGCATGCACTCGTAAGGATTGTCATAATGGCAAGTGCATGAACTGAATGCGTTTTGGGAGTATGTTGGGGGCACACACTTTACAGTGAACCTCTGTTACGTGAAGGGTTGTACAAACCTCTGTAGATAACCCTTAGGTACACTTTAAAAGCAAAATAGCGTACTGCATAAGCAACAATACATTTTTGATATCCAAAGAATCAGTAAACAAACACATAATCGGAGAACTATTTGATATACTAATTGTACATAGACAACATTTATATAGATGCATTCTCTTACTCACATAATACATCTTTTGTTAATAACATGTTTGTTCTATTGAAATGCTGTTTTGCATGCACTTTCAGATGTAAACATGTTTTCATACTTCCTGCGGGAATTCTCTTGCATGTATTGAAATCTGTCTCTCTCTCCCCCTTTTTTCCTTTAGTTATCTCACTGGGAGACTGCTTCATCAACCACCGTTGCCACCTTTTAACTAATTAACCACAAACACCCACTGAGGCCAAGCAACATTTCCTAGCTTTATCACTTTGTTTTAGTTTGCACGCTTGCTGCAAACTCTTCCCCAACACCTGACGTCATGATGTAAATCTTATAACACATTTGAATTAAACAAAATCATTTCCTATTCCTGCTTATTAAGAAACCGTTCATAGATCACAAATCTGTCACTCACCCCACTCACTATTTTCTTTTATTTGTTTTCAGGCACAACATTCAGTTTTATATGTGTGCATGTTTTTATTTATTTTGCTTAATTTACTCCCTGCTGTGTCTTACACATCTATCCAAAAAGAAAGGGCAAAGCACAGCTGTCAATGAGCGTATCTTTTCCCATATATATTTTAAGCACACATGTCAAGTTTCTCTTGTGGTGTGGGCATATTTATATATCTTTATTTGCAGATGTTACTAGATGATCACGCATTTTTAAAATTAGATTATTTTTTTTTTACCTGTAATTTTGATTTAGCCGACAATCACTTATGTCTCACCAATCCTTTAGTCTCAGTTTATTGTTTTGTAGGTTTGGTTGTTGGATACGGAAACAGTTTTCTTTGAGCAAGCAGTCAATGTGGCAGAATCCAACGTTGGCTAGCGACAGACTTTATGTAGAGGAAGGCCCGTAGGGAGGTTTGTAAGTGGCTGTTGCACTGTATATTAGGATTTGACAAATTTCAATACAATCTAAGAGCAAGAATTACAATTCAGGAGTCGGATTTTTGTTATTTCTTAATTTTCTTGGACTTTTATGTCATTTATGTAAAAAAAAAAAAAAATAATCCAAACTACTCAAATATATTTAGGTTTTAGTGGCTTGTCAGCATGTGTGGTTGAGGCAGGTGCATATTCTTTTGAAGATGATGTGTGTTATATATGGTGTCATTTATTGTTTAAACTAGTTTACTTATAGTGAGCATCTGCCAGGCATTTTGTGGGTAACCCTGCTAGTTCCAAATTCACGGGAGGTGAGGTTTAATTGGTGATGTCTGGTTAGTAGCTTTGGGTGCAAGCACTTCAGCAGGGGGCTGTCTGAGCTGTCAGGCAGTCCCACAGGCTGCTAAATGTAAAAAAAGCAGATCATAAATTACATATATTATACATATACAGGTGGTCCTCATTTAGCTACCTACCTGTTTTACGACGGCTCGCACTTACGACCAGGCGTAAGTGCGAGCCATTGTGGGGATTCCCTGCTCTGGTGCACATATCTATGTTCGGGGAAACTTCCCCGAACATAGACAAACGCACCAGAGCAGGGAATCCCTTAACTCCTCACTTACCGACCGATTCGTTCTACGACCGGGTCGTAGGAACGGAACCCGGTTGGTAATTGAGGAATGTCTGTATTATATATGTATAATATATTATACAATAATTAAAGCATTTTATATTATACATATATATAATTTCATTATAAGTGTACATTGAGATATATACACATATCTCAAAATACACTTATAATGAAATTATATATGTATAATATAAAATGCTTTAATTATAATTATACATATATAGGAAATAAGTGTGTGTGTGTGTGTGTGTGTGTGTGTGTGTATGTATATATATATATATGTATGTATATACATACATACACACATATTTTATATATATATTATAAATTGGAAAAACAATTATTAAAAAAACCCAAATAAAAATGCTAACTTTGGCCAGCGTTTGTGACTAAGTAGCTACTACAAAAGACCCTGGGTTGTCTACATTTGAAAATAGTATGACATGATGGGGTTATTTCACATTCCTGGGCTACGATATGGTCTCAAAAGGCAACACAGACCCAGCAAACCAATCTGGCAAACTGAATCGGGCAAGCCCTATATTGACCCCGTAATGTTCCATAAAACCTGTACATGTGGGGTATTGTTATACTCAGGAGACTTCGCTGAACACAAATATAAGTGTTTGAAACAGTAAAACTTATCACGACGATGAAATCACCAGTAAAAGTGCAGTTTTTGTGTAAATTATTTAAAAAAACAAATAAAAACGCAAATTTTGGCCAGGGTTTGTGACTAAGTGGCTACTACAAAAGACTGGACATACCCCATTTTAAATACTGTGGGTTGTCTACATTTGAAAATAGTATGCCATGATGGGGTTAATTTTCATTCCTGGGCTGCTATACAGTCTCAAAGGCAACGTAGGCCAAGCAAACTACTATGACAAATTTCAATGTGCAAACATGGAAAAGGGGGAAAGCCCTACATTTGACCCCTGTAATTTTGCAAAAACCCATAAAAGCTGTACATAGGAGCACTGTTGTACACGAGATATGTTTCTGAACACATATTGGGGTTTTCTTTGTCAGTAACACATAACAGGAACTGAGAATCCATGCCTAATGTACAATGTGAGAGAAATATAACACAAACAAATGACAACCCAAAAGTTTGACAAAGACTGGTGGTAGAATTAGTGCATGGAAAGTGTTAAAATACCACCATCTGAAATACCCTAGGGTGTCTACTTTTCAAAAATATATACATGTGAAGGGTTATTTAGGGATTCCTGACAGATATCAGGAATGATACAATGTACCTTGCGTTGATTTTGAAAAATATGTTTTGTAAATAGCAAAGTGCTACTTGTACTTATTGCCCTATAACTTTCCAAAAAAGCTAAGAATATGTTAACATTGGGTATTTCTAAACTCAGGACAAAATCTAGAAACTATTTAGCACAGATGTTTTTTTGGCGGTTGTAGACGCGCAACAGATTTTGGGGGTCAAAGTTAGATAAGGTGTGGTTTTTTTTTACCTTTTTTTTAATCATATTTTATAATTTTATTTATAGTAAATTATATGATAAGATGAAAATAATGGTATCTTTAGAAAGTTAATTTAATGATGAGAAAAACAGTATATAATATGTGTGGGTACAGTAAATGAGTAAGAGGTAAATTACAGTTAAACACAAACACTGCAGAAATGTAAAGAACCCTGGTCCTTAATTGTAAGAACATTGGCCCTACAATGAAGACAGAAATCTAGGCGCCAGTAGATATGTTTTTTTATTTCTATGCAACTTTGTAGGTTTAAAAATATACCATATTTTGGTTCCTCTAGCTGCATTTCAACTCTCCTTTTACTACAACCTTAACATAGAAGCTTCTAGGAAGAAGAGAAGGTAAATGTTGGTTTCATTACTCATTTTCTACATTCTCTTTCTCTCTTTATCCTGAGTAGATACGATTCTTTATGCTGTAACGGTACAGTGATTATTCATAGCCAGATATCTGACCCATTGAAATCATTTTGCCAAACCTGCATTAGTTCTTAACTGATGACAGTGTAATAGTGCATTATTTATACTAATATGAAGGGATCAATGACTGTATAAACCAGCACCTGCACATTTTGCTTTCTAATCAATATTCAAGTTTTACATTCTAAATACTGTCATTCTAGAATGATTGCATATTCAGAACTTATCTGCATTAGTTGCTGTTGGCTTTAACAATTCCATTTCAGTATTTGTTCTATTTTGTTTGTCTTTTTATTCAACCACTTGCTCCTTCTATGCTCTTTTCACCCGATGTACTATTCACAATCTTTGCAGAAACTTCAACGGCTTTGTTTAATAAGGACGAAGCATCTGCATCTCAATAAAAAGCAGCAAATGATAAGGAAAAATGTGTGTTCAGTTTATCACCCCCCCCCCCCCCCCTCAAATCTATTCTTCATACAGCTGATCATGATGGGTACATTTACCACTCTGTAAGCTAAGCCTTCTCCTTGTGATAATGGCAAGCATGTCACACACAAAGATTGGGGCTGGGCACATTTTTGTGTTTGTAAGTACCGAACAAAACACTACATTTCAGTATGTTTATTTTACTACAAATAACCAATTTTCATCTTCCTGATTCTCAAAGGGAACTGACATGTGGTCAGTGGACCAGATTAAATAAAAAAAGAAAATACATTTTTTACACACTGAGTAAATTTAAGATGTAGCACTAAATGCATAAAAATGAAAAAAAAATAGCGCTTAAATCCGTAAACATGAAGAAAGTACGGCTCTTCTTAAGGGTTGTTTCGTTAGCCATGAATAGATATGATGAATGTGGCAGTTCTACCTTTGTGGGGTTGGGCATGCTCTAGTGGACAGGGGACATGAGCCTTCTGAGTATTATTTTGGAAATCTACTCGCCATCCTCCCTCTGTCCTAACCCCCTCCCCCATCTGTGCCCCTTATTTCCATGTTCTCCCTTTCCCTTCTACACTGCACACTTTGTTTTTTTTTTTCATCGCTCTCTTTTCATATTTCAGCCTTCCCTCGTTTCCAGTCTGTTTGGAGTTCTGCTCCCTGTAGCTACACGCAAAGTGTGTACTAACACTATTAACCTATGCGGTATATAGGAATAAGACCATCATGGTACACATTCTTTTGGGACCTATCGTGGTATGTTGTTCTAGGCCAGGGGTGGGGAACCTTCAGCCCTCCAGATGTTTTGCACTACATTTTCCTTAATGCTCTTGCAGCCATAATGCTTGTAAAGCCTCAAGGAAGATGTGGTCTAAAACATCAGGAGGGCCGAAGGTTCCCCACCCCTGTTCTAGGCAAACACTTTGAGACAAATAACGCTATGGCTAGTTTCTCTTAGGCCACTATTTCCGAGATGACAGAATAGTTGTATTGTGTTTTTTTCATCCATGTTTTTTAGTTTACGCAAACTAATTTGCCAAATGTGCAAACTACGTATCGATTGTTTCTGCAGTATTGTCCAAACTGATTTTATCTGTATCTTATTCTTATCTTGGTATTAAGATCGGCAAAATAAAGATTGCCAAAATAAGTAATTAAAATAGCACTTTTTCATAAAAGTGAAATATTTAAAGGTAGTTTTCAGGAATCGAGAGCATTAATTTCCTCTTTCACATACAACATAGTACATGTTGTTAAGTTAACTTTTTTCTAACATTTTCTTGCTCATGTAGTATTAGTAAATGCGTGGTTTTCCGAGTGGGTGATAAGTTGAATTGCAGGAACCATTTGGCTTGCTTATAATTCTAGATCGTACATTAAGGCGAAACATCTAAAAATAACTCTGAGATGTAGGGAAGTTCTTTAATATTGACTACATAATGTGTGTATGAATATAGTGTGACTACAAGGAATAGATTTGTGTATGATGATGTATGGAAATAAATTGAATATTTTGCTAGAATATAACAATTGGCAAACTTTTACCATGAAAGCAACAAAATCAATCCACCGGGCCCTGCATTAAGGGCCTCGTGAATTCCTAGCTTGCTGTACCGTATTTATTACACCACTCCAATGACTATATAGTTCTGGTTCAATCCGGGTAGGAGCCAATCTACATCATTATTTTGGAATGATACAACAATTGGGCCACATATATGATCGGGTCTATCATTGTAGAGTGAAACTAAAGCTATTGATGTTAGGAAAATAGAGCATAAAAAGAGGACACAGAGGTGTTTTTAAGAACCAGTGCAATGAAGAAGTAAGAAGAAAGGTGGAATAGAAAACCAGTGTTGATGGGGAATGGTGAGTGGTCAGGGATGGCTAACTTTGAAAGTTCAGATGTTGGAGAGCTATATTTCCCATGATTCTTAGCCAGCATGGGTCCTGTTGTTAGCCATTACTGCTCTAGACTTTGCAGATATATCGCACTAGGCGTTGTTCCACAAGGAGTTCATGATTAGGAGAAAACGAAGGTTCAATAATTATAATGGCATACTTAAATGCTCCTTTACTATGCCATCAAAGAGAGGTGACTTATAATGTTGAGCCAGCCGTTGGCTTTCTTTGCTGAAAGCATAGTGAAGTTTGACTCCCCTCGATAAATCAGCATGGTCTTTAGAGGGAGCAGAATATGAAATGAAAGAAAGCTACATATGTGGGATACATACATGTGCTCTTAATGAATATTCAGTATCACACAGCTCAGCTGTTTGACATCACAGATAACAGTTAATCGTTAATGTCTTAGATATGGAAAATGTTTAAAAACCTGGCCATTCTATCATATTTAATGGGATTACATTAAATATGATAGAATGGCCAGGTTTTTAAACATTTTCAATATCTAAGACATTAACGATTAAGGCTTCTTTCCTATATACCCATAATAACAGTTAGAATTGTGTTTTCTATACTTACTTACGGTAATTCAGTCTTATTCAGCAGGCATTGAGTTAATTGTCTGGAAATTCTAAATGCAGTCTAAACCAGAACTAAATTTGCTTCATTTGTAGAAAATGCTCGTCCGCTAGAGCAATGTCAAATGGCAGATTCAGCAGAGTAGGATAAAGGACTTTCGTAAATTGCGTTTGATAACCGCAAGTAAAATTTTCGGCAAATTGGCCTACATCTGCTATTAACACCCACTTTTTTTCCCCAGGCTTGTTGTGAAGGCCCCATAGATACGTTAGAAACTAGGCATTCTCTCTAATGAGACAAATTAGAGACTGTTTTTAAACCATCTCATTGCCTTTCCATAAAAGAAGAAATCTTCTAGAAGAGAAAAGGAACAAAATATATAAAGAAATAGTTTATGGAAATGTATTCACTAAAAAGAGAACTCCAGCCAATAAATTCTATTTCTTTTCCTTTCTTGGCTGCAACACTAGATTTTTTTTTAACAGCTGAGCTCTCTGTATAATAAAATATTATTTTGCTTTATACAAAATGTATTTATGTATAAAACCGGGGTATGAAGATTGTGCATTGCTTTATGCAAGGAGCTCACAATCTATATTTTGATGTTCACAGCACATGCACTATGTGGTGTCAACTTCCAAGGTCAAGCACTTAATGGAAGGTCATTTGATTTCAATAACCCGTGCATCAAACAATGACCTTCCATTTGACCTCCAGCTGTTTTGAGCACCTCATTGCAACGTCTCCCTGGCAGTGACTGTGTTAAATCTCTTAATGCAAGGGGCAGCTAAGCATTTAATAGTATGTTTTTGCTGCTGACATTTTTCATGTGAAGTCCCAGTGGCTAAGGATTCCACAGGTGATCTCATGCTTCATAAATGTTTTATTTCCAATATTATATTTAGATGATCTTACTGACACCAGATATTGCTTCACATGATTGTGTGGAGTCAAGAAAATGCATTTTTCCATCTCTGAAGTTAACAACCCAAAACCAAAGAATTTGAAGGTAATATTCATCTTGCCAATGAATTCATTCATATCCCTAATGACTAATCTCTGAGAAGAAGAGATTAACGTGCATATGGCCTGTCCCATTATGTTCTATAATCTACTAAAGTACACGTGGTTTAAACTGGAATACAGCTATAATTCTCATAAACAGATCCTTAGTGAAATCCCTTTGTTCGTTTCTCGTGTATGCAAGAAGATGTGCCGTAATATGCCTCATTACTGTTCAGATTTGTTTGTGTTATTTGCTTGAGTACATAAACACTAGATATTGAGCTTATACATCTTGGGTTAAAAGCAGCTCTGTCAGCTATTTTATATTGCTCATTACATGTTCATTCAATCCTCCTTTTTAACACATCACTTTTTTTGTTAGACATTAAAGGGTCACTCCAGACCCCTAAGGAACTTTAGCATGCTGATAAGCTTTATGTGTGAAGAGTGGGTCCTCTTTTTTTCATTTTGCTAAAAGTGCAGATTTCAACAGAAATTAACTTTTATAAATTAACCTTGTTACACTACCTGGCTTTCAAGCAGACAACATGTAATATTACTTCCTGGTTTGGTTAGCTCAGTGGAGACAAACTCAAGAGATGGCAATTGCCCAGAGCACCTGCTTTGCAAATACTTCTCATTGAGCTGCATTGGGAAATCTGTGATTGGACAGCCAAAGAAAGTATGGGCAGAGTTAGAAGGGGAGAGCTTGCAAATGCTACAGTGAAGAGAACTGCAGGGTTTGCAAACTGATTTTTAGATATATCCCTAATGAAAAAAAATACATAATTAAATGCATGCCTGTTTTCATTTCAGGTATATCTGCTACAAAGTGATTTATTTTTTATTTTTTTCAATTCTTTATTTTTGCCACAGACATGTGGTATGCATAGCAAAAAGAACCATCAAAACCATCAGAAGTATATAAACACACGTAAACTGTGGGTTTTTATTTATATGCTTAGTCGTGGCTCTGCCATTAGGAGGTAAACATCATTAAGATGTAGCCGTCGCTAAATAATAAAATTAAAAAAAAGAAACACACATAACTAAGGGTCTCCGTTGCATGTGGAACGCATTTCCTCCAGTATGGGACAGTCTTATCAAGAACAAGAACTTATCTAAAAGACTTCTAAATCATTATGCAAAAAACAGGGTGGAACAATTGATTGATGGCCAAAAGATCTATTCGACACCTGCTGCAATAGGGGACAGATTCAATCAATTTTATGAAGATTTGTATAATCTTAAACTGTCGCCTAATTTAAAAGATATTCAAAACTATCTAGCTGATACCCAGATCCCAAAAGTCACACCTCAGGATCTATTAACCTTAAATAGGATCATCTCGGTTGATGAAGTTAAATCTCAAATTAATAGACTTCCTATTAACAAAACTCCGGGCCCTGACAGCTTCACGAATATATATTATAAACAGATGCAGTCCTTATTAATTAATCCTTTAACAGATATGTTTAATCAAATAGCTTGAAATAAATCTTTTCCAACTGAATTACTACAGGCCAATATTATTCCGATATTGAAACCCGATAAAATCAGCCATAACCCTAGTAATTATAGACCTATAGCCTTGATTAACGTGGATATGAAGATCTATGCGGCCATTATCGCTGATAGAATTAAGACTATTGTCGCGATGCTGATCCATCCAGATCAGATAGGGTTTGTGCCGGGTAGGCAAGCGTCCAATAACATTTGGAGAATAATTGATACTTTGGACTGGGCTAATAGAAACAGGAAGCCCTTCCTGGCCCTGTCATTCGATGCTGAAAAAGCTTTCGACAGGGTCGGGTGGGGCTACCTCAGCGAACTTCTTATTGCTTTTGGGTTCACTGGCTGGATACATGATGCCATTATGGCCCTATATTCCTCCCCCACTGCTAGAACGGTGGGTCCAAATATTACAGCAGGGTGGTTTGCACTCAAAAATGGTACACGACAAGGTTGTCCTCTTTCCCCCCTGCTGTATATATTGTCTATTGAGCCTTTGGCAATCAATATTAGGAATAATCCCCTAATCCAAGGTGTCCAAACGAACTTGATGGATATCAAGATATCACTATACGCGGATGACGCGTTACTTACCCTTACATCTCCAGAGTCTTCTTTAAAAGCTCTAATGATCGAAATTAAAAGGTATTCCAATATTTCGAACTTTAAATTAAATATAACTAAAACCACAGTAATGTTTCTGAACCTGAACAATGATCTGGTAAATACCTTAACCCACTCCTATAAATTTATATGGACAGACTCAGAATTAAATTATCTAGGACTATTTATAACCGCCAATGTGACAGGCATAATGGAGAGGAATATAATGTTTTTCATGAGAAATATGAATCTCAAACTTAAAAGATGGAAAAATTTAGAAACCTCCTGGCAAGGTAAAATAAATATTATTAATTCGTACATTTTGCCTAAATGGCTATATATGTTCTCTATGATTCCACTCAAAGTCCCGGGGCCTTGGTTGGCTATGATCCAATCCAGCTTCAATAATTTTATCTGGAATAATAAAAAACCCAGAATTGCTCAAAAGATCTTAACTAAAAAACTGTCCAATGGTGGATTAAATTATCCTAGTATTACTTACAGTTATTATGCAAATATTATTAGACATATTTATCTCCTTCAGGACCCTGTGCAGGTCTCTGAACCATGGTATATTTTAGAGTCCGAAATGGCTCAAACAGACACATTGCAACTTTCGATGTGGACAGTCACAAACAATTCTTTAATCAACACGTTTAAGAATTCAATGATATTATTTCAAATTTTGGAAGAGTGGATAACAATAAAGAAAAAACTAGGCCTAAGTAATAAGATACCCAAGACATGTACACTAGATATACTGCAAATCCTTATAAAAGATTTTTCTCTAAAGAACTGGGCCAATGCAGATAAAATTAAGTTATTACAAATTATGCAAGGCGAGAATATTTTGTCATTTCAGACCTTAATTGATATTTTTCATATTCCATCTAGAGAAATTTTCACTTATTTGCGGATAAAAAACTTCATACACAAAAACGTGCTCAAATCAACTTCTATTTTTGCTAAAAACCTGGAAGTTATGTTTAAGTTTCAATCTATTAAAAAGAGCATGTCTGTTGCCTCATCAATGTTGGAAGCCCTTAAGGAGTCGCCTTATAGTTTGATTAAGACGTGGGAATTAGATTTGAAATTGCAAATTTCGTTAGATGACTGGAATTCCTCTTTAACCTGGGTGAATAAACATATCCATTGCTTGAATCTGTCAGAATGCCACTTCAAAGTTAGCTAAAATGTTTCACTCTGCCGACCCAACTTGTTGGAGATGCGGAAGTCATCTAGGCACCTACATTCATATTTGGTGGTCATGTCCAGTTGTTAAAGCTCTTTGGTCCTGGGCCTTTAATATTTTTGCATCTATGACTGTAGATAGAATTCCGGAGAATGCTGCTTCGGCTCTTTTACATCTGAATTTGCCTTTTGATTCTCAAAAAGAGATCTGTTTTGCCATTCATTGTTTAGTTGCTGCTAAAATTATTATTGCGAGAAATTGGAAAGTATCCAAGTTGTTTAATAAACGACTACTGATAGAGCAAGTAAGGTACCAAATATCAATGGAACATGAGATGATCAATAATTCGACTTTTACTTCTAGGAAAAACAATTGGTATTGTGAATGGTTAGATAAATACAGCTTACTATTTGGATAACTATCCTATAGATGGTTATCTTCCAATTTAATTTATACGAGACACATAAACACCTGTATAAATAGAGAAAGACCTCTTAAACTGAAAATAGAAGTTAATAACCCCAGTACAGGTGGAAGAGAACATATTTTGATTATGCGCTCTGAGTTGGTGGATTTTTTTTTTTTTTGTTTGTTGTGTCCTATTGTTGTTGTTTTGTGTATGTTAGTATTGATATGCTGGATTATAAGTGAATACGCGACTACTATTTATGAATACGTGTTATGCATTTTAAATATAAAAGAACTATGTATTTATTTGATGGATGTGCATATACGCTGCTAAGTATTAATTCCCGCATATTTGTTGTATGTAAAAAAAAAATGAAAATTTTTTTTCTAATAAAGATCTATAAAAAAAAAAAAAGATGTAGCCGTCGCTAAATAATAAAATTAAAAAAAAGAAACACACATAACTAAGGGTCTCCGTTGCATGTGGAACGCATTTCCTCCAGTATGGGACAGTCTTATCTAGCCCTCGCTGTTGTCATCTTCCATGGCGAAAATACTCTCCATGCCTAAGTCACCCATAGGCACAGGGAGTGGGGAAAAATGGGTAGAGAACACGTCGGTCATAAGAGTGGTGGGGTATTTATCATGTCCCAGCACAGATGAGAGAAACTGTAACATAACAGAGGTCTGGCACATTATCAGTGAGAGGCCGTTTGAGCTGCATTCAGGTGGTGACTCGGGCGTAGGATGCCGAAGCGGACGGCCTGGGTACAAACTCCGCAGCCGACAGTGGGTTCCATTGATGCGGGGGTTTGGGTGCCTTGGGTAGGTTATCCCGGCGAAAGGTTTCACCAATGAGGCCCACACCAAAAATCCGCAAAAGCACACTAAAGAAGGGATGGGAAACAAAATGGATGGAAAATATTTACCTCCTGTCGTTATTAAAATTCAAAATATTTATTCACCAAGACTTAGAATAACTTAAATTTAAGACAAGACTTGAGGGTTCACATTTTAAAGTTTTAGGACCCAGCCAAGAAGTATCTTCACATCTTTGGATAGAAACACTATCTGGTCATAGAATAGAAGTTGTTGACGATACAAAGCTTTCAACTGCTGTATCACACTTGTAGTGCAGTGGTCCCAGGAAAATAGCCTGGATCAAAGTTGAAAGTAGTCTCATCGTCGCCAGGAGGTGGAAAGGAGTGAAATTTTACTTGTTCTTTATGAGCTTTGACAACAGAAGCTTGAGAATGCAATGTATTGTTGATCTCAAACCCAAAAATCTTAATTGATTAACCCCTTGAGGACGCAGGACGGTTCAGGACCGTCATCGGCATTTTTCCCTTGCCGACCGACGACGGTCCTGAACCGTCCTAAATTTAAAATGTACTTACCTGATCGCCGTCGTTCCCCCGGCGGCGATCGGCAGTGCTCCCGGTGTGGGGAGACTGCCTGCAGCCCAGACAGTCTCCCCATGGCGGTTTAGGACCCCTGGGGCCATGTGATCGCCCAACAGGGCGGCCACATGGTCACAATAGGTGTCTTAGTCTCTGCCTGCAGGGGGACTGTCTGTGCTGACAGGCAGTCTCCCTGCATGTGTAAAATCATAAAAAAATTTAAAGTTATAGTTAATTAAAAAAAATATATTATTATATGTGTATATATATGATATATAGACATATATTATACCTATATAATATATGTCTATATATCATATATATAATGTCATGCTAAGGGTATTTTTATATTAATATGTACATATATTAATATAAAAATACACTTATAATTAATTTACACACGTATATATATAATATATATAATAACTATATATATTGTATATATATATTATTATAAAATACAAATAATAAATAATTTAAATTAAATTAAAAAAAATAAAAATAATAATAAAAAATTATATATCTATACGAAATTTTATTCTAACTGTATTTTGATATTAATATATATATATTTATATCAAAATACACTTAGAATGAAATTGTAGATATATCTATGTATATATAGATAAATAAAAAGAATGCGAACTATTCATATGTCGATATACAAAATTACATAAATAATTATATAAATATACACGTAGACTTCAAATATATAAATATGCATATATATTTAAATTCTATGTGCGTATTTATGTAATATTTTTACATAATTAAGTTATTTTATTGATTGCAATTTAAGGGACCTGCCTGCCAACCCAGGCCGAAAGTCCAGAGAATTTAATTTGCTATCACTGTATTTTACCCTGTAACGTTCTACGACACCCTAAAACCTGTACATGGGGGGTACTGTTTTACTCGGGAGACTTCGCTGAACACAAATATTAGTGATTCAAAACAGTAAAACATATCACAGCGATGATATTGTCAGTGAAAGTGACTTTTTTTGCATTTTTCACACACAAGCAGCACTTTTACTGATGATATAATTGTTGTGATACATTTTCCAGTTTTGAAACACTAATATTTGTGTTCAGCAAAGTCTCCTGAGTAGAACAGGCCCCCCCATGTACAGGTTTTATAGCGTTTTTGAAAGTTACAGGGTCAAATATATGGGTCAAATATTTTTACATTGAAAATGGCCAGGTTGGTTACGTTGCCTTTGAGAGCGTATGGTAGCCCAGGAATGAGAATTACCCCCATGATGGCATACCATTTGCAAAAGAAGACAACCCAAGGTATTGCAAATGGGGTATGTCCAGTCTTTTTTAGTAACCACTTAGTCGCAAACACTGGGCAAAATTAGCGTTCAAATTAGTTTTTTACTTTTTTCACACACAAACAAATATGAACGCTAACTTTGGCCAGTGTTTGCGACTAAGTGGCTACTAAAAAAGTCTGGACATACCCCATATTGAATACCCTGGGTTGTCTACTTTTAAAAAAATATGTACATGTGGGGTGTTATTTAGCAATTTATGACAGATAATAGTGTTACAATGTCACTATTGATACATTTTAAAAATGCATGTTTTGAAACCGCAATATCCTACTTGTACTTATAGCCCTATAACATGCAAAAAAAAAAGCAAAAAGCATGTAAACACTGGGTATTTTTGAACTCAGGACAACATTTTGAATCTATTTAGCAGTTTTTTTCATTCGCTTTTGTAGATGAGTAAAAGATTTTTCACATAAAATTCAAAAAACGTGTATTTTTTTCAATTATTCATCATATTTTTTCATTTTTTTTAAAATTAAATTACATGAGATTATATAAATAATGGTATGTAAAGAAAGCCCCTTTTGTCCTGAAAAAAACAATATATAATTTGTATAGGAACAGTAAATGAGAGAGCGGAAAATTACAGCTAATCACAAACACCACAAAAGTGTCAAAAAGATGCCTGGTCGCAAATGTACAACATCGCAAAAAAAGTCCAGTCCTTAAGGGGTTAAGCCAACCTTTCCCAGCTCATAACAAAGCCCCAAGAGGTGCACATAAAGCAAGTCAAATTGATGAGAAGAGATACAAAAATAAGAATATCAATGAGGTACACAATGGAGCAAATCCCTCAACGTCTAATGTGGGACATGACTAGCTTCAGAAACTTTAGGACATACTAAGCAGCAGAGCAGAGGCTGAAAGGATGGCATGTGAACTGCCAGATCCGATCTCTCCAACAAAAGCACAGGTAATTTTGGCAATGATGCTTTATCCTAATTGTGAAATGGTTCTAAACACAGAAACCAATCTCTGGGTTGCATAAGAAGTCCATCTTGAAACAAAGGCGTTCAGATCTAAAAGGTTGATCATTGGACAAAAGTATTTTCTGGAACAGGAAAAAGTTACTCAGAAACCATCCAGCATAGTGCACCAGTTCTATGGTGGACTTCTCTTAGAAAAGTAAACCTTGTCATCTGTCAACTTCTTCTGTTGACGAGAGAAGCAAAGGGGGACATGGCCGAGAATGCTGAACAGGAGTCCTTAAACGAAATCTATAATGCCCACACTTGATGTAACAGTGGCTGCTGCACATTTCTGAAGGGCTTTAAAAACACGTCGCTGGCTCCTGAAAACCTTCTTAATCGAGGTTTAAGCTTTATCAAGTGTAGAGAAGAGGACAACATACTGGTGCAGCACACAAACTAATGACATCCCCAAAAGAGAAGGCCTTGACCACCTGAACCAAGTTTCCTATTGCCAGGATCTCCCAATTTCAAGTCCGGGCACAAGAACACTGCCTTCCATCCTTCAGAGCAGAGAGAAACATTTGAGTATTCAAGCAAGCAAACATTGTAATGTCTTAAGTGACCTCCAGTCCTTTCTAGATCCCTTCACGAGAATCCCTTCACGACTTAGCCATTGACATTGCCATCAGGTGATCTAATTCTTGTATCTGTCATTTTATTAAGGACTGATGGGCAATGACCAAACAAGAGGGCAATACGGCCAATAGTGGGTCTCAGCCAAAGTACAAATTCAAACACTGTGCTAAGGTCCAGGCCAAATAAGTGTGATTCACCGCCAAGTTCAGGACAGGGCTAGGAAGTAATGGAGCATGCATATTGTAAAGCAGGGTTCACCCACAAAAGCCAGGACAGGGCTGGCAGAATATGGCAGGCACAAGATGTACGCTAAGAGTGACCTGTGGAGCTCACTCACCACACAACACTGTATAGAAGAATAAGACTCACCCAGGCTGATATCTAGCAACAGACCGGGAAAGCGAGCAGTACATCCAAACACTGCATCATAGGAAGGCAAAATAAAATGTTCACCATGAATCTTGCATAATGTGAGATAACTGCAGCCAGCAGGCAAAAGGACCAAAACTACCTGTCTGAGCTCGGAAGAAAGTGCTAACTAGATGGAGCCCAAAGGGAGAATGAGGAGGAAAAACATGAGGAAGGAAAAGGGGGAAAACCAGACCACCCTGAACAGTGGCAGTCTGGAGGAGACTACCTCATCGTTAAAATGACAAAGAGCAGGAGTGAGAAGACATACCCAGTGAAAGAATGAAATCAGAAGGAAATAAACCTCTGCAGGATTCAACAAAAGGAAAAATGGTATCAATAACCAGGCACAGGGCAACTAGCAAAGTGAGCAGTAAAAAAACAGAAAGTGATTTAATTAGGAATACCTTTATACTTTTTTTTATTTATTTATCTGTTTCCTATTTGTATTCTGCTATTGGAGGTATAATTCAAAATTATGATGTCTACAGTCACCTATTAAAATGAAAGAAATGCTATGGGATTTGATATACAAAAATGGTGGATTATTGCCCTCCAGCACAGATTACTTACATATAATCCATGGTCACCCTGCCTCCTTGGCTGAGATCATCAGCACTGGTCCAAAAATGTGCCCATTTGGGAGGCTAGTGCTCAGGAAGACCGTAACTTGAGGTGTGTTATCCCTGCAATGGAAGCATTGCAGTTTCTACAAAATGACAAGGATTCACATTGCAGGGTTAAAATGGCAGGCGCACTACATTGAGCTGAAGTGATCTGGGTGCAAACATAATAATCTGGTCTAAGAGTTTGAGTATTGTAAAGGGTGATAATAATGTAACTAAATAGGTTATGTGGAGAGATGAGATCTCCTCTCTCGCTAGGGGTGAACCATGGAGTCTTCTATATGGACCTGTTTCAACTTGCACAGGGACAGCTAATAAAAACATGCATTGTGCTGTGGTTTGTTTTTAAGACAGAATAAACGTCACCCTTTTAGGAGCAGGCTTATAACATACATGTTCTCTGCATACAATTAAGATGTGTAGCTTCCACATACTTGCTAAAGCCCTGTTTAATAGGGGATAGTAATGATCAGGAACAATGTTGCTCATTTCGATGAACTGAATGTGTAAATCAGGTAAATAACTCATAGTTAGGTAAATCAGGTAAATAACTAAAGGGAAATTGTTCTCCGTGCTTCTGTCTATCAGTTACAAAAGGGGTGAGCACTCTGCTTTTAAACACTTGCAATACATTTAAAGGTGACACATTTTAAATTCTTATTGGAATTCTATACTTGGAAACCTCCCTTAATTATTTGATATGTATGTGTAATGTTGGTCCTTTTCTGTCTTTGTTTAACTGTCTGTTTTTGTTGCTTTTTCTGTCTATTCTATAAGGGTTTAAGATTACCTCCCTGTTTGTATCTCCTGTCTGCTAACACCTGCAATGCAGTTTTAATTTAAGCTTTCTTTATTCTGTATGGATGGACGGGTAAATCAGAGTTTAGTTAAGGTTCTTTATTGCTGATTAAGTTCAGCTGAGCATAGCACATTGCAAACCTGACTCCAGAGGTGTTTTATTGTATGTTAATTTAATTGTACGTGAATGGTGTATGTACAGTGACTGGCTCACTGGGGTTGTGTGGTCAGGTATCTAATGGAAGGTAATTGTGGGTACCACACTAAGACCTGTAATCTTGTTTTTAGCCGAGACCTTTTCACCACATTTATACGCATGTTAATGTTTGACAGCTAGTTTCAGTTTTATATCTTCATTAAAAACCTGTAAATAAATGAATAGGAATAGTCATAAAACATAGGTAAAGGAATTGAGAACCAGCACTAATGTTGTTGCAGTGAATGATTAACCGTTTGGGGCAAAAATAAAATATGTCTTTAATTTGTTTTTGTTTTTTACTTATGCCAGATGAATGAGGGTTTTATTCACAAAGCAATGAATTAATAAAGAGTAGCAAAGTCTATCAGAAAAATAAAAAATTTGGAGAAAAAAAAGAAATCTCCATTTCTGTTAATTAGGCGTGAATTAATCATAAATACATTTACATTTTCAATACATAGTGACATTATTTCCTGTGAAGATACAGCTTGCCACAATGTTTCTATATTGCTGTTTCTGAATCACACTCTAATATGTGGGATTAGGTGACAACTCAAATTATTGCGCATCCTTTATTAAACAATTTAAACAACAACCAGCAGAGGGAATTAAAGCAGACCTGTCATGTAAAAGAATATTAAGAATGTTAAATCAAAACTGTTATTTGTGTTAAAAAAATTCTTTTAAATTATTTTTTTGTTTCAATTTAAATAATATTTATTTAAATAAAATCTTATTTTCCTTTTGTATTCCCTATGGAAAATCCATTTTAACACATGTGACGGAAACCTCACACAAATGCCAAACACATTGCCTTGGGGAAAAAATAAATCCAGTCATTATTTTCGAGAGTACCTAGTAATATTTCTCAGAAGTCTTTACTCTAAACTGGAACCATTACTTCCTTGACAATTTTGCCAATAATTAACTGTTGTCCTTTAAATGCACATTAATGGTATAGTGATTGGCATCACATTCCAGTTCATTCCTGGCACAGCCAGGGCACACATTGCAAATAGGACACATTCTTTCTATATCTCCTCCCCACTCTATGATCTCTCTGTGCTGATATGTAAAAAGCAGCGGTGTGCATTTCTACATTTAGCGTGAACCTGTCATGACTCATCTGATCCATCTCCACCGTGTCCTAACCAGCGGTCTATGTAAGCTCGAATCACTGTCTTCTTTGATTTGTCCTTCTTGCGGACACTTCCTCTGTGACTCTGACATGCTGGCTTCATTGCCAGCATGCCAGAGTCAGGATATCAGTCACTCCATTCCTAAACTCCTTGCCAGCACTAACAGTTTTGGCTAGTAACTGACCATAGGAACCGCAGTACATGGTGTGGTTTCTCAGCTTGTTGAACAGATGGACTGCCTGTAGAAGATCTCTTCTGCTCTCCATGTCACTCAATTCTTCGCAGAGTCTTTGCTGAAGAAATGATTGACAATTTGAAAAAGGTCCTCTTTTTAACCCCTTACTCACTAAATAAATTAAAAATAAATAAACTTCAAAAAGGCACTCAGTAAAAATAAAATTGTTAAAAATATATATAACGAATACCCCCCCCTCCCCCCGGACCAAGTACGTCCGAGGTATTCCTAATTACTTACCCGATCGTCGCCGTTCCCCCGCCGGCGATTGATCTTCCTGTCTATCTGCGGGGATTGTCTGACAGCCCAGACAGTCCTCCCTCTGCAAATTAGGACCCCACGTGCCATGTAACTGTAACTTTCCAAGACACCCTAAAACCTGTACATGGGGGGGATACTGTTTTACTTGGTAGACTTCGCTAAACACAAAAATTAGTGTTTCAAAACAGTAAAACCTATCACAGCAATGATATTGTCAGTGAAAGTGCCGTTTTTTGCATTTTCACACACAAACGGCACTTTCACTGATGATTTCATTGTTGTGATAGTGTTTCAAAACAATAAACCGTAATATTTGTGTTCAGCAAAGTCTCCCGAGTATAACAGTGTCAAGTTTTTCTTTGCAAATTATATCTGATGGTGACCATATAATTACGTGCTACAAAAATATAAGAAAAATGAAAGATCCCGATTTATTTTATATGCAAGTATACGGTTTGCTGTGGAGCATTTTATATTGGATTGGCTTGGCTTCTTGTTTAGGGAGTGTATCAAGTTTTTTGCTATAGACAAATTGTGTCGTATTTTCATCCTATTTGTCCAACTGTCTCTTATTTGTTCATTTGTCCAAACTACTTTTGTAATTATATTGTTGAGTTTTTTCCTACAAATCTAAATTTTTTTCACTCCCATTCTTAGCGCAATATATATATATCTTACTCATCAGTGCCAGACAAACCTAAAGACCACCCAAATAAAATCTATAAGGGTCTTGTCGAGGAATAAACCTTAAGCATGGATTTTCTGCCACATTGCTGTTATTTATTTATTTTCATGGATGTGTCCTTCAATCCATAACTAATTATTTGGGAGGAGGTAGGAAATTGCAGTGTTTTTCTGAATTAATCATTCGATCAAAATGGATGTGTATGATGATCTCCTAAAGCAGCAATCATTTTCCACTTGTTATTTGATCAGATCTATGGCAGATTACATTGTAACGGCTGACACTGCTTTTACTAGAATAACTGGGGTCTGTAATTAGCTCTAATTTAAGAAAGAAATCGATATTTGCATCATATGAGGTCCCTACACCTTTAATCATTATATGTAGCTCTCTAAAACCCAGAAATGATATAGTAATTAAGAGTTAAAATCAAGCTAACGTGCGTAAAACTGACAGTTTACATAAATGCTCATCTTTCCCATTGCAGCTCAATGCGAAGTCTTTGCAAGGCAGGTGCTCTGGGCCTCTTGTGTTTATCTCCACTGAGCAAAACAAACCAGGAAATTACAGGACCTGTCATCTGATTGACAGCCAAGGGTGTGTAACAATGTTAATTTATGAAATTGAAATCTGCACTTTATGTATAATGAAAAAAAGGGACAAACTCTTCACACATTAGGACCTGGATTGTTCGGATTATTCACCAAAGTGAGAATTTGAGTGAATTTAAGGTAACAATAGCTGACCTGGAAGCATTTTCTAACTCTGCTATGCTTTTAGTGTGGCTACTTTGGTGTCTGAATTGTAATAGTCCTTTGAGTTCTTAATGGAACCTTTTGAACAGCTTTAGAGATTGTCTGTGTATAGAGTTGTAGCACTGGAAAGAAGAAAAGTAGCTTAACCCCTTAAGGACCAAACTTCTGGAATAAAAGGGAATCATGACATGTCACACATGTCATGTGTCCTTAAGGGGTTAAAGGAACACCGTAGAGTCAGGATACAAACATGTAATCCTGATCCTATAGTGTTAAAAACCATGCTAAGTGGCTGCCTCCCCCTGCCCACCTTAAAAAGGATTTAAATGTACTTTTATTCCGGTGCCGCCCTCGTTCTGGGTCCTTGGCTGAGATAATCAGTATTGACAATCTCAGCCGTTTCAATGGTTTCCCATAGGAAAGCATTGGGAGGCTAATGAGCACATGTGGCAAAACGCTGCACGGCCAAACAGCATCTCCTCATAAAGATGCATTGAATCAATGCATCTCTAATGGAGGGAACATTGAGCACTTCCATGCAGAGCACACTGTGCAGCACTGACCCAGGAAGCACCTCTAGTGGCCGACTGAGTGACAGCCACTTGAGGTGTTCCTAGGCAGTATGTAAATACTGACTATTCTCTGAAAAGGCAGTGTTTACATTAAAATGCCTGCAGGAATATGCTATAGACCCCAGCACCACTACATTAAGCTGTAGTTCTGGTGATTATAGCATCCCTTTAACTTGTTGCTAGCCTGTTGCTAGTGGATCAAGCGAACATGTTTGTAAAAAAAAAAACAGCCCTCTTCTTTTAAGTCCTACTAGGTGGAAGGAACCACAGTTTTGCAGAAAGCTATTGCTCAATCCTGCACAATCTCCTAGTTTTTTTCTCTCTTCTTTTCACCCAATCCCCTCTTATTCATAATCGTTTTCCCTTGAACTCACTCAAACCTTCTCATGCAACTCTTCAATCATTAATTCAGATGTAACCAATAGCAGCTGTAGATAATTGTGGGCATTGCAGAACCATTAGAAGCTCACATGTCACCTTATCATGACCCTTAACCTTTCCATTAATACAGGTTCACACTAAGATGGGTATCCTTGGTGTCCCCCTCCCCCCCCCCCCCTTTTTATAAAAGCTATGGCACAAATAAATAGAATGACGTCAAAGTGCATGGAATTTGATAGATATTAATTGCATTTTTTTTTTTTTTTATATATTACTTGTTTATTTCCCAGAATCAACTGGCCAATCCTGTAGCAGGGTAAACTTAAAGGGAAACTATATGTGAAATACACAAGTTTCTACTGTATGAAAGTATTTTACTCGCAAATATGTACATATTATTTTTTTATTTTCGATTTTCTGTTCAGGAAGTGCTCAATAGAGCACGTGAAAAGGTTGCAGAGATATGAATATAAACATTTAGGAAAACGTTTTTCAAAAAAGTAGAACAGTGTTCAATTTAACTTACGTTTCCCTTGTAATAGAAGGGGGTGACCCTCAGCTACTGATAAGATTGGGACACAGATAAATGGCATTGACATAGGTGAGATTATTCACTTTGCAAGGATTAGGAAAGCAACCATAAGACAGAAGAGTCCCATAGCTTCGGACAGAGCAAATCCCAGGATGGCATAGGAGAAAAGCTGCTGCTTGAGAGAGGGGTTCCTGGCATAGCCAATAATCAGGCTTCCAAACACAGTGCCAATACCAGCACCAGAGCCTGCTACTCCAACTGTGGCAGCACCGGCGCCAATGAACTTAACAGCAGTGTCAATGTCCCTGCACACTGCACTGCTCTGCAACTGCATCTCTGTCCTAAGTACGGTGTAGTTCAGAAGTGGGGCAGATAGTGGACGGCAGAGAATACTGGCTCCATTCCTTATCAGGGCTGGGGATGACACAAACTTGGTGCAAGCGTACATTCTGAATGGAAGGTAATAACAGGAGTATTACACTGAAAGCAGCTTGGCGGGGACAGACCTACGGTAATTGCATTTTTAATGTATCAATATAGCTAGAAAGTATCTCATATAGAGATTGCACCACCAGCTTTTTACTTTTTGTTAAATATCTGTTCCTGTACACACAGCAGGTGTTCCCCTTATAAACATACAAAATTAAGACCTGCATTCAAACTTCCACTATTCGTAGGCGGCAGCTATGACTACAGTAAACATCAGCCCAAATTCATACAATAGAAATCAAGCAAAAACGTTACATGTGCACTATCCCAAATCCCCATGCACATTTAAATAACTGTAGTTTTTTTTTAGTATCACTCCAATGGCCATTTAAATGTAAGCACACCTGCCTCATCAAGGCAAGATCATGAGGCCTACACTAAAAATTCACTTTGCTGTCTTTAGCTAATGGTAAAAAAAAACTCTGAAAAGAGAGGGGTATTTATCTAAATCCCTACACACTTATTAACCCCTAACAGGGAACACATGTGGTAAGGTGTTCCCGTTATGTCACCTCTGGCGAGCACCCATACAATAATTATAATTAAAATATTACGTGTGGATTCCTTGCATCACAGTTGGCTCTCACGAGCAAGAATGGGTCCACCGTATTGGTTGGGAAGATGAAAAATGATTATGGACCCCGATAGAAATTTTTAAGTTGCTTAAAACAGTCGCTATAAAATTACATTGTGAAACAGAGCTATTAGCTAAAGTATGAATTGTTAATTTCTGATCTTTTTTTTAGTGAGTTTTTGTAGATATGGAGACAGAAGAGTTGTAGGCACGCAGGCCCCACCACATACATACATGCAGGTATTACACAGCTATACAGCTTGTATGGATCCATTTACGTTATCAGGTGTTGTATAATTGCGGGCGGTGGTATTCATGTTTCATTCTAAGTAAGATTATAGAGCCTTCCCCAATGATAGCTTATGTCTATATCTGCCTGTGGTTCTATAAGGCTTCCTGTGTCAGTTGTGAAAGTCAGTCCTTCCCACCTCCATGTCAATGAAGTAAGGTCTGCAAGAGAGGACAGCGAATAAAGAGAGATAAGTAAGTAAAGAGAAAAGGAGCAGAGAAAGTCCCCTACAGGCCCCCATGTCTCCCATCTGTGTAATCATTCAAAATCTGAAATATGCACTACCATATGAAACAGCGCATGCATCGCAACAAAGTATCATTCCTGAAACGGCTATTATGAAAATTATGAAACCGTTATTACATGTTACACATCTGGTTTCCTGGACAATCTAATATCGTTTTCCCACCACAACCTTAGGATTAAGTAAACCGCAATGGCTAACAAGTTATTCCTGGTTCATAGTTGTTATACGTGTTTTGTACGGAACTCTGCGTTGTACAATGTACATAGTGAAGCATGGTGCGCCAAGCGCACCCCAGCAGTAGCACCTGCCAGATTGTTCCCTAGGCCTATTAGGCTGATATAAGTATTAGGAGGGAGTGTCAATCATTTCCTACTCTGGTCATGAATAAAATCAGAGAAAAAGAGCAAAGTGAATAGAGATAGTGGAAGAAGAAAAGAAGAAAGAGAGGTTCCGTGTCCGGGCGGGCGAGCAAGCCCGGGCACCCCCCACATCATCCGCTCGTGTAAGCATTATAAGTCATGCGCCATATATACAAACGATGGTTGCCAGGCCTCGGCATGTCTGTGACCCGTCCCGAGCAGAGAGGCATGCATCGCCTGTATCTCCTCCACCCTTCGTAGCCAGGCTTCCTTAGTGGGAATCTCTGTTTTTTTCCAGAAAACAGGGATCAGGGCCTTAGCCGCGTTAAGCAAATGGCGAAAGATAGATTTCTTGTAACTCGGGATAGATGTGGAAAACAAGTGTAGCAAGGCCAGTTCCCTTGACCACTCGATCAAATCCCCATGGATATCTGTTACCTCGTTCCTCACCATGTCCCAGTACGGAACTATGACCGTATATGCCACATCGTGCCTCTAACGGCCTGACATCTCCAGCATGTGGGCGGTACAGTAGGGAAAATCCGATGGAGAGTGGCTGGCATCCTGTACCAGAGTGATAGTATTTTATAGTTAACTTCCTGATAATGTGAACTTCACTTCCTGATAATGTGAACTTAAATGTGAACTTAACTTGTGTTGCCATAATAGCACCTTATCCCACTGCGCAGCTGAGAAAGCTTTGCCAATCAGTTCCTCCCATTGCCTTTGGCAGGTTGAGTTTAAATCCTGATAGCTTGGCAAACCTCCTGAATTCCAACAGGAGGCAGGGTAGCATGGTCCTCCAGCTCGTCACAAATAAGAGGAGGTAAACTGCGTAGGCAGTGACTTTATGTTCCATCCCCTGTAGGGCATAGCCCCAAATGTTCGGGTTCTGGCGGAGTGCCTGAAGCAGGGTTTCCAGGGACATGGCAAGAGTATTGGAGAAAGCGGGCAACCCTGGCGAGTCCCATTGTGGACACCAAAGCCAGCAGTCAAAGCCCTGTTCACTCTCACCGAAGCATGCGGCCTGTTGTATAATGCATTTATCCAAGCGAGCAGTCTCTTGGCAATTCCCATATACTTCAGCATGGCCATCAGATATGGCCAGTGAACGTGGTCAAATGACCCCGATGACTGCCGCAGTTTATTAACCTGGGTACGCGACAGCCTATAAACGGCTTCCTGAACCTCCCGTGTCCCTACCTCCTGTTTCTACTCACCTCTTCCTGCTCCTCTTCTTTTTTCTCCCTCTTTCTGCTTTTCTATTCCCACCCCCCCCCCCCCCCCCCCATTCCGCCTTCCTCTCTATCGTCTGCTAACATTACCCTCCTCATTCCAGGGTCTCTTCCCTACTCCTGTTCCTTGCTACTCCTGCCCCCGCCCTTCTCTCTCAACACTCTCCACTCTCTTCATTCCTTTATTATTGTGGGATAGGGTCCCCCCTCTGTCCCCTCCTTGGTGATGCCCCCTCTCCCTTAAGGTGTACTGAGTGGCCCTGCCCTCCAGCATCCTAGTGCCATATGTCGCCCCCATGTCAACATGTCCCCACTCCGTTACCCCCTGACCCAGCAACCAAGTGGAGATGTAGGTCCCGCTCTAATCTCTCTACGGCCCTCCACCCCCAACCTATCTGCCGGACATTATGTTCCCTGCCTCCCTGGCAGCACACCAGCGGCCTCTGCTCATGCAGGGGAGTTAGGAGCCCATAGTAGCATCCACCCCAGCTTATAAAGCGTTGTGAGCTTGCTTTCGGGTCTCGCAAGCCATTCCTCGCGTCCCCATGCCCTCTCCTGCAACCATAAGCATACCCAATGCATATTCATAAGCACAAGTAAGCCACGTACATTATAGTCACAAGTAACATGAGGAGCTTGCCATGTCCCAAAAATCCCTCCCAAATAAAACCACGACACCCTCATCCCACACTCCTGTAGTAGTCCCCCAGGTAAACATTGAGAAGCTTGCAGGCAGTGATGGAGGCCCGTCCAGGCCGCTGCTGTGTAGTGTAAGCAGGCTGCCCCCCAGACATCCCCCACCCCAAAAAACTCCTATGCCGCTAGTGACCCTCTGGGGGCAGGTCTCGCCGTCGAGCTGGAGCCCGCATCTTTGGGTTAAGGTGCTCAGCCAGCAGAGCGGTGCAAGCAGGGTCAGGCAAGTGGAGTCCATCATATACATTCATTCCCCAGGCTCCGGGCGCCGTCGCAGCGATGGGCCCAGCAGGGACTCACCTCCACAACGCCTGGGAATTCTCTGTGGTCGAGGTCTCTGCTCCAAGGGGCCCAGCACCCAGTCAGCTACAATGATGGGAGGTAACCCCAGCTCCTCCAGGAATTGAGGGACCTCCTCCGGCCATCTTATGGAGGCCCAGCCATGTTGATGTCTTGCCAGTAGTGTGAACGGGAAGCGCCGCTTGTAGGATATGGTCACGGGCTTTAGGGCATATAATGACACATGTGCTCCGTGATACTCCTAAGTAGGCCTATCACGGGCCCTCCTCATGATGGTGTCCTTGATCTGGAAGGAGTGCATACAGCATATAAGGTCTCTGGGTATATTCTCTTCTATGTTTGATTTTGCGACCCTATGGGCCTTTTCAAATTGAAACTGTGCCTCACCCACATTCTCTTCCCCGTCTACTTCGAGTACCCCACATACCCTGATGTTACATCTCCACCCTCTGTTATCCACATCCTCTAACTGGCGTCTCATGGCCAGCAGCATGCCCCCTTGACAGGCCACCGCCATGTCAGAGGCCGTCATTTGGGCTGTCTGGGCCTCAGCTGCGCGCTCTAGTGTGTGTATGCGGCCCTCCTGTGTGCTCACTTCAGTTCGCAGACCTGCCAACCCATGCCCGAACCGCCTCTTGGATTTTAGAGGTAAGTAGCTGGAGGTCAGTCTTGGTGGCCATAGCTGCAGCCATGCTCCTCAGCTCCTCGCTGATCCTGTCAAGTGCACACTCCCCTCCGCCACATGCGCTGGGCTGAGTATGGAGTAATCCGTCCATAGGTCCGGAGTAAGACCCAGACTGTGATCCCATGAGAGGCTGTGTGGCTGCTGGACGAGGGCTTTACATGGGGCCTTTGGAGCACAGCTCACAGGTTAGACGGCCATTCCGGTCGGCGCCAAAGCCACGCCCCGAATTTCAGATCTTTGATAAAAATAGACAAATAGGAAACATTGCTGACTTTTTCCAATAGGTGTGCCTAACAGTTCACTTTAATGAATAATTGTGTGTTGGTGTGTGTGTGTGTAAAATATACACACACACACACACACACACCACTTTTTGTAAGACTTACAATAAATAAGTCTATATAATATTATTTAGAACTTTTCACTGTTAGCTTGATACATGTCGGATGTAAGAATAACTAATTTTTACAATGACTAAATTACATTATAGACCATTTGTTTAGTTTGTACCCTGTAGTGTTCATTATACATCCTAATTATGCATTGCCTCTCCTTATTAAAACGTACATGGCAATATCTATGTGTATGTATTTTCCCTATGGTCTTTGTACACAGACTTTATTATGGTGAAAATCCATGTTGACCATATGACACGCGTTAATGATGGTCTCCCAGGCAGCAGCGCAGATCTATTGTTTATAAATCATTGTCCTACTTAGAGCTGATGCAATTACTTAACCATATTCCTTACTGTGGTTTTAAAATGTGCACATTGTCAGCTCTGTGTAACAAAAAGGCATGTTTTGCCATTACTTGGTTTATTTATGGAGCATCTTTCATGGCACAGTCAGTATTATATGTAGTTTGCTGTGAGATCTATATATATAATAATCACAATATATCTGTACATTAGCTGATGCACTGGAGTCAGCAGGATCATATTTGTGATATAGGTCCAACTATGAATCTATTTATTTCTTAGCTTTCTGGATTTTATCTGGGATTCTCTCTCAAAAACAACCTGCAATATGTCTGGAATGTAGATGAAGGGTATAGATTGGGTTACTCTGCTATTCTGTATTTTCTAGAAACTAAGTGTTAAAAGAACATTCAAGTAACATAGCACATTATGTAATGTTTCTAAAAGAAAGTACACAGTGTGGCAGTGCTAAAACATAAACATTGTTTAAAATGTGTTGTACACAAATGTATACAATATCCAGAGGTCATGCAGGGATTTGTGCTCCCTGCAAGTGTCTCTAATTAAGAAAGACAGTCCTTCTTTTAGGCCCGACTCCATCCTTTTTTCTATATTAATGTCCCTCTTTCCTTGAGTTGTATTGTGTATGTGTATTCCAGAACGTCACTGCAATAAAATCCACAGAAAAGTGTCTTAAACGGACACTGTAGTCACCCAGACCACTTCATCTCATTGCAGTGGTCTGGGTGCAGTGACACTGTCCCCTTAAGCCTGCAGTGTTAATTATTGCAGTTACTAGAAACTGCAAGAATTACATTACAGGGCTAAGACTGCCTCTTGTGACTGTCAATCAGACCGCCAATAGAGGCACTTCCTGGTGGTTAGGTGACTTTTAGTCGCCTGACACCAGACGTCCTCGCACTCTGAATGAGGACATCCAGTGTCAGTAAAATCCCCATAGGAAAGCATTGATTCACCTCACATGCGCATTAGCTCCCACTGTGAGCTTATGTTGGAGGAAGCGAATCACTGACATTGGTGCTGGAATTGGGTAAGTACAGTAAGGGTTTATTAACCCTTGCACTACGGGGGTGGGAAATATATTGGTTGGAATACAGCTTTGTATTCCTTACACTATAGAATCCCTTTAAAACTACAATAAATGTGTAAACAGGAAACTTTATTCAATTCCATGAGTGATTATCTGGAGGTCATGAAGTCAGATAAAATACCTCCAGCTAAGTAAATGAGTGTCACTTATTGGTCATTTGAAATATTGGACGGTTACCCTTTTTTTGCAAATCTAATTTACTATAGCAGCCCACAGCGGATATGAAGATATTTAGGAAAGTGTATGTCATTTCTGGATGCTTCGATACATTTTGTAGTCTCTCTACAACCTTTCTCCCTCCTTTTGTCAGCTATTGGGTTGTGCAAAAATCTCAACAATGACACTTCTTGCTACAGTATTGTTTAGTTTATAAAGTTCCTTACATTGGCATCTGATCCCAATTACTTGGTATGGTTCACAGTGCCCTGCAAATACTATATTGTTTGCATCAATTTCCTTTTTGGATTAACTATGCTATGCAGGTCTACAATAATCCTAGGTACATAAGGAAGGATTGTAATTAAGGGCAGTTATATTGCAATAGTTCTGGCAAAAACAATGATGTATTTGGGAGTCATTTGAAACCATTGACTGCGGTGTGATTTGCAGACATTTATGTAATAGGAAGCTGGAACAGTTTAGTAAACTTTTAAGAGGATGCTGTTGATCCATTGCACAGACAAACTGAGCAATGAATTTCCTGCAATTAGCCATGCCATTAACAATAAAATTGCACTGTGTTGGTGAGCTGGGAATTGGGAAATACAGAGCTACAAAATGTATGGGGATTTAAAGCAAAATTGGCTGTATAGCGTAATGGTACAGATTGGCTGTAGCAATGTTACTTTTAGTCTCAAATGCTTTAATAGTTATTCAACTATTGTAATCTACAAAGATTTGGCTACCGTTTTTGTGTATTTTTTTTCCATTTCAGCATACTTCCTAAAAGTCCTGTTTAGGGACCCAGCTATTGAATTTGTATAAGTGTATTTATGAACTCACGTAACAATATAAAAATTATAAATGTAGGGAGGTCAAGACAATCATTGGTTTTCTATAAAATGTATATGTAAAAGTGATTTATTTTGAAAATGGTATATTTTAAGGTGTAGATTGAGGTGAAAATGAAGAATATGTGTTTATTTAGTCTATATACAGAATAAGTACTCTCAAAACAGACTCATTAAAATTAGGATATAAAATGTGAGCTTAGTTAACACCCTGCTTTGATTTCGGTAATTGAGTCAGCTGTTTCTCAAAGTAAATGACCTCTTGTTGAAGGCTTGGAACAGGAATTTTAAAGTCATATTACCTGGCGTCCAGAACCCAAAGATCTCTCTTTCCCTCCTAGAACCTGCAAATAGCTGGCGCAGGCTGCTCGTTATGCATCATTCAGCATAATCACTGAAGTTGCAGCCTAGGAACTGGCTGGCATACACTCTTCCCCAGCAAGCCAGTCTCCTGAAACTCATTAAACAAGGGTCCTGATTCAAATTAAATCACCATAATCCAGAACATAGAGAAGTATTTATGGTGCCCATATAGACCTCTCTATTACATGATTGTACCAGACAATCCCCATAGAGGGGGAAACGACCCACAGGCTGGTACTTTGAGACTCCTTCTTTAGAAGAATAAAGAATTGCTTATTCCTCTCCTTGTTAGAGAAATGCATTAATAGCCTTGTAACGTTTTGTGACCAGACCTTCAAGTCCCATGAGAACAATAGACTTCCTCAGACCCTTCCCTGTATCATGTGGTCTAGCAATGGTTGAACAGAACTTTCAATTGATCTGTACCCATGGTGACACCCGTCTCTCTTTATAGTTTCCACACTTTAACTTCATTATATCAGGCTCACGGTGCTGGACTATGACTCTTTATTAACAAGTGCACTGACCACATACAGAAGGCTCAGCTAGGGTGCAGAAGATAGAGATCTGACCCATTAGAGAGAAAGATCTCATATTCCCTCTAAGCCTTCTCATATCTCCATGTACTTCCGTGTTGTCTACATCCACTCAGTATAGGTATGCAGCATGCGCTAGAGAATAGCCATCAAAATTGTTATGCAGAAGCCCTTCTCCTTGAAGCGACATCGCTCATATGCTGTGGACTTAGTTTTGTCTTTTTAAAAATCTCGTCCAACGTGTCCAGCATACTACATGACTATCATTGATTTGAGCATCCTAGAGTCACAAATAAAAACAGATAAAGATAGAAAAATTGCACAGCATCTGTTTTTTTTTTTTACATCTTTAGTGGCGTTAAACCTGTGAAATGCAGCAACTACAATAAAACAAGTAAGAGCCATCCAATAAGATTTATAGGACGTTCAGAGCTGGAGGAAATAAAACCTAAGCTCTGAATATAAACACGTGAACTTTCCTTTGCTTCTGTTTGTTGTTTCACAATCCAAAATTTGTTGCAGCATGTCAGCAAGATATTTCTCTGTACTTAAAATACGAGAGCAGTCTCTGTGTTTGATTTGCGTTTATTAAATCATTCTTATTTGTGGATCACATTGCTGCCCGATATTCAACTACGTCTCTTCTGCATGTCTGAGGCTTATGGGAGTTACAGCACAATGACAGGGAAGCTCTATCCTGGGGGATTTTATTAAAGAGAAATATGATTTTTTTAAATGTTGTAATTTAGTCACTCTTCTTTCCTATACTTTCCACATTGCCCGACACAGAACCTGGATCAAAGTAGCAGAAATAGCATATACTGGTCCTTAGAATGGCCGGGCTACCGCAGGAGAAATTGATGCAGGGATTTTATGACTTCTTCCAGGCATGCCAGGAGCTGTATCCCATTTAATAAAATTGCACATGATTGATGAATACAGAGGGTTTACATGAGATCCTGTGATAGCTAATACAGACTACGTAAGGCAGACGAAAATCAAAATATTCCAAAATATTTTGCCTTTTCCTAACCTTAAACAAAATACATTCTGATCTGCCTTCTATATACCGTATATCTTCATTGCATTAAATATTCTGTCTGCAAAACTGAGCGGCAACAGATCTGCTTTATGTATGTCCCTAGAGATGGGTGTTTAAAATATAGGTCCAACTCAGGCACACAGTAGATGTTGCTCTGTGTCTCTCCTTTTGGCGTTGTCCAGATTGGGCTCAGATTGTCCAGATCCCAACGAGGTTAGCCGAGCGCTTCAGCATTCTGTAGACTGAAATTTTAACACACAGAGCTTTAAAAAAAAAAAAAAAAAGAATACATTTTCAACAACACCGATTAAAACCAGCAAATGTGCACACCATGCAATAATAAAATGAATATATACCCTAATGAACCGGGGAATAATATGTGATATTTTCAATAAGGAGAAGTTATTTTTCTTCTCACACAATGAGTTAGTCTTCAATCATCCCCAGCGGCTAATCCTGCAGAATACAACTTGTAGAATGTGGTATGTGTTATTTGGTGCCAAACCAGGTGGGCGTGTATACCCACCCCATCCAATTGCATACTCCATAGCATAACTTAATCAATCCATTGAAGTACATCTTTGCATCTTTACGTTTGCTGGTAATTTCTCCAGTATAATGTGTAAATGCAATCTGTATTTAGCTGTAAGTAAATTGTAGCCTACAGCTTAACTCCAAGTTGTATTACTCACTGCTAAGGGATCAAACTGTGATTAATGCATAATTGTCCTTTTTGGCATATCTTACTGCAAGATTATTTATCCTCTCATTCTCTAATTTCTGCAGAGAGTGGGTTATCTGTAATGTGCCTTGTTAGTCAGTTGGGAAAAGGTTTTCAGGAGTAACTGTCACCTTTGATTTTGTGAGAGATTCCCTTTTTCTTTTCATCCCAATTAATGATGTTGAAGCATTTTGTGGAGCAAGGTGTGAAGCAAAGTGTAACAAAGCATTAGCAATTTGCTCAACCTCACTTCCAACTGGCTCCGAACGGGAATTCCAAATCTAAGGCCAGTATAACCAAACTAAAAATCATAGCTGACTTAGGAATGCTTTCTAATTCAGCTATTTTGACCCTAAATTTGAAATTGGCTGTAAATTATTTTTATCTTTTGTGCTCCCAGAATTCCATCTGCATATCCGCATATCTTTACAGGCTTATGAGCATGGCATTATGAGATGTCTGCTATTTACATCATATTTACTTAATTTACCAAAATTCCAAAGTACAACTATAAAGTAACATTTAGTTAATATTTAGAGTCCACCTGCAGCACAATTCACCTTACATTACGAGGGGTTCCACATCCTCTTTAATTAAAGCAATGGTAATAGGCACAGAAGAGAGAAACCATTCTGTAAGCTCCATTCACCATGTCCAACATGAGCACTCATCAATTTGTACCTCTCACAATGGCTTCTTGATATGAACCTTCATCAAGCTTTCTTCTCTCTTATCTCTCATCCATCACACCAATATCTTTTTTTGCAAATGGAGCTTGATAGAAACATAGAATGTGGCGGCAGATAAAAAGCATTCGGCCCATCTAGTCTGCCCAATTTTCTAAATACTTCAGATTCTCAATATGGTATTGTCTGGTAAGGAATTCCTCCTCCTTAACCAATATATTGTATCATGGTCATGCTTTCAGACGTTTACACACCTCTACACAACTTTCCAATCTCCCACCTTAACCCTGAAAACTCTGCTGACATCCTGCAAACCTTCGGGCATACAATCAGCACTTGTTGATGACAGCTCTGCTTAATTTTGTCAGCTTTCTGCTGTGGAAATCCTGCAGCCTACATGTGGCCTAACTTTCAACATTGGCATGGGAGAGGCAGCCGATCTCTCAGCCAGCCATACATCAGCTGCTGGAAGCCTCAGTGGAATACCAGTTCCCCCCCCTTGCCAGTGGGGGTTATCCTGGCATTTCCAGCTGCTGTCCTTTTGACTAGGACTTACACAAGTACGACCAAGGGAGTTTCCTATATGTACCCAAGATGGCGGCTGGGCACAAATCCATAACTTTCATAAATCATTGGAGGCCTGTGCAGCTCCACCAGGGATTTCTGGCAGCATTTTATCGCCTCTGTGCTGCTTTCTGGGAGCGACTGCAACTCCGTGAGAGTTCGGGTGTCCCTGAGTACACCAAATTGAAGCACGATTGGAGCTCTGACTCTGCACATAAGAGGAAGACCTCTGACACTCACCATTTGCTGGATAAACCCGCAGATACCTTGGTTTGCAGATCCAAGTTGGGACTGCGCCCCTCTTTCCTTACTCGGCAGCTGATTATCAGGAGGGGTAACACCCCGCACAACTGTAGCTTACGCAATACAGGAAGGAGACGGAGGTAGATCCTGCAAAGGGAGATGCAGATGTGCAGTTCTACACCCCAAAACAAATTTTCATCTCATAGGTGACCTGCTGACCTGGTCTGGTCAGCATATGGTACTAGCCTGTTTTAGTCTGGGGCTGGCTCGTTTCTTTCCTCGACTATACAGCATGGGCCCTCATCAGGGGTTCCCTCACTGGGATAGATCCTTGGGCCAGGCCTCTCGGAGAGGAAAAAGTGAGGAGGTTTGCCATGCTTAAAGAGTTCACCCAGTATTTTATACAGGCTCCGCATCTACTTGCAAATGCCAATTGTGTGATTTTCTAGCATTTACCGGTATTCCTATTCCTATTCCTATTCCTTACCTGAGTCTGTTTGTATGATGTATTGTGAGCTTATGTTAAGTCCTAACGCTTTCAGTTTAGTATTTTTCTAGAAACTACAGTTTAATGTTGAGCATTATTAAATTCAAAAATTGTGCAGATTCCTCGACATGTATTCCTCATATTCTCTGACACCCTATTATGCTTTATAATGGCATGTCTTTGTCTGTGATATTTTCATCGCACTGCAAAAATAAAAAGTGTAAAATAAAATAATTTTAAAAAGCATTGGTAAATCTGTATGCTATGATCTAGCCATGAAAGTAACGCAGATTTCTATTTAGCAGCAAGAATAGTCTGACAAGCCTTTAAATTAAGCAGTTCTCTGCAGAACCAATTAAGCTTGTTCCAGTTACATGATGTAGCAAACCACTATAGGATGTTTTCCCCAACAGTGAGTGTTTTCAACTTTCTAGTAAACTGTTCTCTATACATTCAAGTAAATAAATAGAATAGTAGATGAAAGTCATATGGTAGTAACCTCACTGTGTAGCTGAATGTAGATTACAATGGTGGGAGTTCTCAGTCTAAAGTGAAGTACTGTCTTGTAATTCAGAGTTTCATTCAAGGTGTGAAAGCTTAATTATGTCCCAGGTGGACTCAAACTGAGTTATCTGCAAGCACTGGCCATATTTTACCACTACAGTAAGATATATAGATATGACATCATATTCCGGCTCCCATCATCATAGAAGGTAGCAGAGCAAGAAGAGCACAGAGATGAGTGCTCCCTCACCACCCTCCTACATTACACATGGCCTAATTGCCTCGAATGAGCGCTAAGGTGGCCAACTGGTCAACTCTTGGGCCCCCCATGACCAAAGGCTATTAAGGTATCTCCCGGGGCATTTGGGAGTGATACTTTTTGCCACACCCTTCGAAACTCACGGCCAGGGCAAGGAGTTTTGCCGCCCTAGGCAAAAAATAAATAAGCCCTCCCCCCCATATGTCCTGCCCACCATGTGACATCACAATGCCCCGTCCATATGCTCTGCCATATGGGCCAATGCCAGTTATGCACAAAGTGTCTTTTATCTGAAAAGGCAGTGTGTTTACATTAGAAAGCCTGCAGGCACAGGCTATAGACACCAGAACCACTACATTATGCTGTAGTGCTTCTGGTGACTATAGTGTCCCTTTAATGTGAGGTAAATTAGAGATTAGTGCCACTAATAATATACCGGATTGACAACTTACCACCAGATAAGGACAAGAGGATGTTGGGCTCAGGCTGCAGTCTGGCTCCACAGGGCTGGTGTAGAAGAGGGTCTCTGGAGACTGTTTTTAACAGTGCTCACAACAATTAACGGACAGGAAGCAGCTCCGTTTTTTGGGGCCCATTACACAGCTCAAGGTCTGGGCCCCCCAGGGCTTGACCGTGAGTATGCCTACAATGCCCACCCATAAATCCACCTACATAGCCCACCCATGAGTTCTCTCACAGGGAGTGGAGTGTATGTGTGTAGGGGATGTGTTATGTGTTATTGTAGAGGATGTAATGTCTATGTGTTCTTATGGAATGTAGTGTATAGGGATACCAATTTGTGTAAGGGATGTAGTGTGTGTTTGTGTGTAAGGAATGCATTGTATGTTTCTGGGTGTGTGTGTGTAAGGGATGCAAGGTGTGATTCTGTGTATGTAATTTAATACAGTGTGTGTCTGTAAGGGATGCATTTTGTTTCTGTGTGTGTAAGAGAATCAGTGTGCGCGCGCGTAAGGGATGCATTGTGTGTTTCGGTGTGTCTGTGTGTGAGTAGGTGTGCATTCTATATGTGTGTAGTGTAAAAGAGAGGGTTTGTGGGGTAGGATAGGGACTGAGAGGGGATCAGCTCTTTATTTATTTATTTATTTATTTTTAAACAATCTTTTATAGTGCTCTCCCCTCCTGTCAATTGGTGATCTCCCCTTCCCTCCTGTCCCTTAGTGCTCTCCCTTGGCCCCCTGTCCCTCTGCAGTCCCCCCCTTGGTGGTCTCACTTTCCCCGCTCCCTCCCCCTTAGTGGTCCTCCCTCTCTCCCTCCCCCTTAGTGGTCCTCCCTCTCTCCCTCCCCCTTAGTGGTCCTCCCTCTCTCCCTCCCCCTTAGTGGTCCTCCCTCTCTCCCTCCCCCTTAATGGTCATCCTCTGCCCCCACCCCCTTAGTGGTCCTCCCCACCCCCCCTCCCAAAACCCTTAGTGGTCCTTTCCCTCCCCCCTTAGTGGTCCTCCCTCTCTCCCCCCCCCTACCTTAGTGGTCATCCTCTCCCCCACCCCCATTAGTGGTCCTCCAACTCCCCCCTCTCCCAAACCCCTTAGTAGTCCTTCCCCTCTTCCCACCCTCAGTGGTCCTTACCTTCTTCCCCCCCTTAGTGGTACTTCCCCTCCTCCCCCCCACCCCCTTAGTGGTCCTTTCCCCTTCCTCCCACACCCCCTTAGTGGTCCTTTCCCCTTCCTCCCACACCCCCTTAGTGGTCCTTTGCCCCTCCTCCCTCCACCCCTTTAGTGGTCCTTTCCCCCCCACCCCCTTAGTGGTCCTTTTCCCCCTCCTTCCCCCACCCCCTTAGTGGTCCTTTTCCCCCTCCTCCCCCACCCCATTAATGGTCCCTTTCCCCTATCTCCCCCCCCCAGTGGTCCTTACACCTCCCCCCCCCCCTTGGTGATCCTTTTGGTGAGCACTTCCTGTCATTCCTCAGGAGCCGGGTACAGGATCTATCGCCCCCCGGGCCGGTGCGCCCTAGCCAACTGCCTAAGTCGCCTATAGGACGTGCCGGCCCAGGTGCCACCCAAGGCAAATGCCTTGTTAGCCTTGCAGTAAATACAGCGCTGATCACAAAGAGCCAATCTCACACACATCTTACTCAGCCAGACACATCACACTTTGCCACCACCCCCTCCTGTGCACACATCACTGGGGCCATTCTTTTCTAGTTATATCCATGCCAAGGAATGTGATATACTTCCCAGTTTTAGTAAAGGCAGGAAGGAGCCAGGGTGTAGCATTGATGTTGACTGAATCTGTGAAATGGACATATTATCAGACTGTGCATGGCTGCCCAGAAGCAATTTACACCAATATGCAGCTTTCCTTTCAGCGGTCAGAACTCAACGATTTGCATCCCTTAAACCTAGTAATATTTATTTCCTACTTGGCTGCAGAGTATTCTGGCCTCTGTCATCTACTGTTTATTATCTAAGCTCCTATTTATTAATTGTTTTATTATCCTGCTTTCTAAAATGTGTTAACTGGAAAAAAAAGATAACAGCGTGAGAAATAATGTACAAATAAATAGAATTATGTAAACAGAAGAAAATCTATAATAATAAAAAAAATACATAAAATTAATAAATCAACAAATCTGCCAAAACGTTCCAAAAAGGAGTAAGGGTTTAAAAGATTCTCCAAATATGTAGAAAGGACAGAGCAAGAGTAAGACAAGTGCACAGACCAAGATCAAGTAATTGATGACCACATATATCAAACTGTGTAATAGCTGGAGAACTTGTGTGTACGGTTTATCTCTGCTTTAAAACAAAAAAAATCATATTAATAGTACAATATATATTCTGTCTATCTGTCTACAGCCTGTTTTAGCAGCCACAAATTCTTTAATTTTTTTTCTGCTTTACTTGTGATTGTCTATCTCTCAATGAGAAAAATAAAATAAGACGCATTGTCCAATGCTCTTCAGTAGGTCACTGTGTTGACAGAAATTGATGATATGAATAATAGAATTCTCACCGCTCTCTCAAGCTTTACGGCACGTCTCTCAAGCTGTCTAACCATGAGCTGCACAAATAGCGACTTTATCTAAAACAGACCCAAAGCAAAAGTCATTTGACTTAAGATTTCAAGAGGATAAATCATCTGTCAAAACAATCGCTTAATATATCATCGGTTCCTCTTCTGGCTTCCGTCTGCTCTTTTTTTTTTTTTGCCTATTCTTATTTGTAAAATTTCCAGAACGGGATTTATTACATAAAATGCAATATTAAATAAAATTTCATTTTCTTACTAGATTTCCTAACCTTTTCTATTAGGAATGTGTCATTGTGCCTGTGGTACTTTGAGGGTTAACTAGAGAAGTGACTGCAGCACATAATGTAAAGTGCTATGGTAGGAATGATATTTACCAAGAAGGAAAGTAAAGATAATGTTGGATATAGATATTTGGGGCATTCTATTAAATGCTTATTTTAGCAGCATAAAGTTCTTTACAATTGGTTATTCTCTCATCTCCTTGTACGCAATTCATGTATTCAGAGTAGGAACATCTACTGTTCTTATTACATAGTTACATAGTTGAAAAGAGACTTGCGTCCATCAAGTTCAGTCTTCCTCACATTTGTTTTTTGCTGTTGATCCAAAAGAAGGCCAAAAAACCCAGTTTGAAGCACTTCCAATTTTGCAACAAGCTAGGAAAAAAAATCCTTCTTGACCCCAGAATGGCAGTCAGATTTATCCTTGGATCAAGCAGTTATTACCCTACATTGAAAGATTATATCCTTGAATATGCTGTTTTTGCAAGTATGCATCTAGTAGCTTTTTGAACATCTGTATGGACTCTGATAAAACCACTTCTTCAGGCAGAGAATTCCACATCCTGATTGTTCTTATGGGAAAATAAAACCTTTCCTTTGCCTTACTATATTCTTCTTATGACTGATTTTAATGCAGTATGCTGGGGTCGTACTAGGTTCCAGAAAAACCCAAGGCAAAGCTTGATAACCACTACACTAACTGAGAGGTGAGGCAATATCATTACATTGCCTCACCCCTCTGTACCCTGAACAGCTCGCTGCTTACACTCTCCAGGGTAGAGAACAGAAACAAGCACCTGATGCACATCCAGGTATTCAATGTGATCCGGTCACATTACCTCAATAATACCACAGCAGGCCAGCACCACCCACGCTTTAGTAGCCATGAGCAGTACTAAACTAGTCCTCTTTCTTTTTGTATCAGGTTGCTGTTTTGAGTAAAATCCTCTTCCATCCCAACTAATATTTTGGATAAATAAAAAATCCCACATAAGGGGCCTCAGCCCCCAAAGCACCCTCCCCCATCAATGACTATATTAGTACTGTATGCGTTTTCCGTACCTCTCTCTCATTAAAGTGGCCTCCTAGTCTCGCTAACGTAGTCCAAGCTGTCGTGAAATCATTCTGAATTTACTGGCCAGCCAGTTGTAGCCATGTTTACTTGTGATCACACTTGTAACTCTAAAGTTTGCATGGGAAATTTTGATAAACAGGGCACGACGGAACCAGTGAGACAAGGCCTGACAGTGTTATTGGAGAGATTGATTGGAAAGACCGGAAAGTGGATATCTTGGCATAATGAAAATGGGCCGCCTGCGCACATAGTGCTTTGGAAAAATAGTTTGTTTTGGGAGACACAATCTGAGGATAGTAATGCTAATTAATTTATATGATTTTGCATAGGAATGCCTTAATATATTTACAGTGTACACTTTTAAATATTTTTGTATGTATCATTTTTGTTATATTCTATAAAGAGGTTGATTATTAGAAATACCTTCTACTGGTCTTTTCAATAGGAGTGCAAAGTTCAGATATTGGTTTAAAAGAGTGTTGGGCCATGCACCCAATATAGAGCCTACTTATTTAGTTTTGTATGTTGTACCTTGATGTTGAAATTCTATTATTCTAAATTAACAGCACCTTATCCTGGGGAAGTGACGTACTGTTTTTGTAGTATCACATTTCACTACAAAGTATACTCAGACTCACTAGTGTGTGTGTGTGTGTGTGTTCCCCTGTGTGAGGGGCTTTTCATTTAGAATGCAAAAAAAATTATATATTTTTAAATTCATTTTTTTTCATCTCCGTCATCAGAAATGTTGTCCTTGTCAAGGAAGGAAAAAAAGTCCTGACCTCTTTTTATTTATTTTAGCACTATATTTATTTGTCAAAGTGAATGCTGCATTCATTTGCTGGATTCAAATACGCTCTTATCATACATGTGGCATATCTGCAATAGGAGCAGGAAAATAGCTTCCTCCCATTCTGCTAGGAGAAAATGCAACTATTTTCCCATTTTAAAAAATATCAGCACTTTAATATATATTTATGATTTGTAACAAAATTGCTCTTTCAAACAGGAGCTTGCTGCTCTTTACTGATTGATGTAAATGGATATACTGCTGGCCCTCCTAATGTAAACACATGTGAATGTCAGGCAACGTAGACTTCAAGTGGGTCCATAAATAAAACCACACAAAATGGATGGATTCTTTGCTTTCTCTTTAAAATAACTGACTCAGTGCATCCATTCACTCCGCACTTGCAAATACACGGGCTACTATTTCAACAAACGTTATATACATGTTCATTTAAAAGCTTGTCAGATAAATGCACTTGTTTTGGCTCGGCGGGGAAGACTGTATCCTTATTAGATTTGTTAACATTTAACTACATCAGATGTCTCAATTACAGCTTTTAAAATAGGCAGGAGGGTGCCGTGTAAATTGTTTTGGTTTTTTTCAGGACGCCGGAGATGCAAAAACAAGTATTGTCAGTGTAGCATTAACACAACAGGCTGACCTTTAGTTATGCCCTGTGCTTTATTTTAAAATAGGATCGACTTGGTACTCAAGCGTGCAATCCTTTTAGTGAAGAAAATGCTTGAATGATCTGTCTCATCACCAGCTGTCACTTCTGAGTGGTCACAGATTTAGTCCTACATCTGAAAATAGGTTTTAAAAAATCAACATTCCTGAGCAATTGTATTTATCAGTTTCACTTGTTTTTGAAGAGGGAAATATAATTTAAAAATATCCCAAATGTTTTCTATTTTCCCTTTAAACAAACATAAACCAGCTGGGATAATTAGAGATGCTGTAAATGGAAGAAAATGGGAGATCTGTTATCACAGTTTGCTATTGTATTATTCTGTTCCATCCACAGTTACATGGTGCTGTCATAGCTCCAGACTGCAGAGCATTTTACTTAAGGAACACTCCAAGCATCTTAATAACCAGTGCTCATTGCATATACCATGGAGTAAGGAGGTCCCCTGTCCCTGTCTTCCGGCACATAGTATATTATAACTGCAGCTATAAGGTTGTGGTGTAAGGAGGCCACTGTCTTCCAGCACACAGTGTATTATAACTGCAGCTATAAGATTATGGTGTAAGGAGGTACCCGGTCTCCCCGCACACAGTGTATTATAACTGCGGCTATAAGGTTGTGGTGTAAGGAGGCCTCTGTCTTCCTGCACAGTGTATTATAACTGCAGCTATAAGGTTATGGTGTAAGGAGGTCCCATGTCTTCCTGCACAGTGTATTATAACTGCAGCTATAAGTTTATGGTGTAAGGAGGTCCCCTGTCTCCCAGCACACAGTGTATTATAACTGCAGCTATAAGGTTATGGTGTAAGGAGGTCCCTGTCTCCCAGCACACAGTGTATTATAACTGCAGCTATAAGGTTGTGGTGTAAGGAGGCATCTGTCTTCCAGCACACAGTGTATTATAACTGCAGCTATAAGTTTATGGTGTAAGGAGGTCCCCTGTCTCCTCACACACAGTGTATTATAACTGCAGCTATAAGGTTATGGTGTAAGGAGGTCCCCTGTCTCCCAGCACACAGTGTATTATAACTGTATCTATAATGTTATGGTGTAAGGAGGTCCTCTGTCTCCCAGCACACAGTGTATTATAACTGCGGCTATAAGGTTATGGTGTAAGGAGGTCCCCTGTCTCCCCGCACACAGTGTATTATAACTGCAGCTATAAGGTTATGGTGTAAGGAGGTCCCCTGTCTCCCAGCACACAGTGTATTATAACTGCAGCTATAAGGTTATGGTGTAAGGAGGTCCCTGTCTCCCAGCACACACTGTATTATAACTGCAGCTATAAGGTTGTGGTGTAAGGAGGCATCTGTCTTCCAGCACACAGTGTATTATAACTGCAGCTATAAGTTTATGGTGTAAGGAGGTCCCCTGTCTCCTCACACACAGTGTATTATAACTGCAGCTATAAGGTTATGGTGTAAGGAGGTCCCCTGTCTCCCAGCACACAGTGTATTATAACTGTAGCTATAAGGTTATGGTGTAAGGAGGTCCCCTGTCTCCCAGCACACAGTGTATTATAACTGCGGCTATAAGGTTATGGTGTAAGGAGGTCCCCTGTCTCCCAGCACACACTGTATTATAACTGCAGCTATAAGGTTTTGGTGTAAGGAGGTCCTCTGTCTCCCCGCACACAGTGTATTATAACAGCAGCTATAAGGTTATGGTGTAAGGAGGCCCCCTGTCTCCTCACACACAGTGTATTATAACTGCAGCTATAAGGTTATGGTGTAAGGAGGTCCCCTGTCTCCCAGCACACAGTGTATTATAACTGCAGCTATAAGGTTATGGTGTAAGGAGGTCCCCTGTCTCCCAGCACACAGTGTATTATAACTGCAGCTATAAGGTTATGGTGTAAGGAGGTCCCTGTCTCCCAGCACACACTGTATTATAACTGCAGCTATAAGGTTGTGGTGTAAGGAGGCATCTGTCTTCCAGCACACAGTGTATTATAACTGCAGCTATAAGTTTATGGTGTAAGGAGGTCCCCTGTCTCCTCACACACAGTGTATTATAACTGCAGCTATAAGGTTATGGTGTAAGGAGGTCCCCTGTCTCCCAGCACACAGTGTATTATAACTGTAGCTATAAGGTTATGGTGTAAGGAGGTCCCCTGTCTCCCAGCACACAGTGTATTATAACTGCGGCTATAAGGTTATGGTGTAAGGAGGTCCCCTGTCTCCCAGCACACACTGTATTATAACTGCAGCTATAAGGTTTTGGTGTAAGGAGGTCCTCTGTCTCCCCGCACACAGTGTATTATAACAGCAGCTATAAGGTTATGGTGTAAGGAGGCCCCCTGTCTCCTCACACACAGTGTATTATAACTGCAGCTATAAGGTTATGGTGTAAGGAGGTCCCCTGTCTCCCAGCACACAGTGTATTATAACTGTAGCTATAAGGTTATGGTGTAAGGAGGTCCCCTGTCTCCCAGCACACAGTGTATTATAACTGCGGCTATAAGGTTATGGTGTAAGGAGGTTCCCTGTCTCACTGCACACAAGGTATTATAACTGCAGCTATAAGGTTATGGTGTAAGGAGGTAGCCTGTCTCCCCGCACACAGTGTATTATAACAGCAGCTATAAGGTTATGGTGTAAGGAGGCCCCCTGTCTCCTCACACACAGTGTATTATAACTGCAGCTATAAGGTTATGGTGTAAGGAGGTCCCCTGTCTCCCAGCACACAGTGTATTATAACTGCAGCTATAAGGTTATGGTGTAAGGAGGTCCCCTGTCTCCCAGCACACAGTGTATTATAACTGCAGCTATAAGGTTATGGTGTAAGGAGGTCCCTGTCTCCCAGCACACACTGTATTATAACTGCAGCTATAAGGTTGTGGTGTAAGGAGGCATCTGTCTTCCAGCACACAGTGTATTATAACTGCAGCTATAAGTTTATGGTGTAAGGAGGTCCCCTGTCTCCCAGCACACAGTGTATTATAACTGCAGCTATAAGGTTATGGTGTAAGGAGGTCCCTGTCTCCCAGCACACAGTGTATTATAACTGCAGCTATAAGGTTGTGGTGTAAGGAGGCATCTGTCTTCCAGCACACAGTGTATTATAACTGCAGCTATAAGTTTATGGTGTAAGGAGGTCCCCTGTCTCCTCACACACAGTGTATTATAACTGCAGCTATAAGGTTATGGTGTAAGGAGGTCCCCTGTCTCCCAGCACACAGTGTATTATAACTGTATCTATAATGTTATGGTGTAAGGAGGTCCTCTGTCTCCCAGCACACAGTGTATTATAACTGCGGCTATAAGGTTATGGTGTAAGGAGGTCCCCTGTCTCCCCGCACACAGTGTATTATAACTGCAGCTATAAGGTTATGGTGTAAGGAGGTCCCCTGTCTCCCAGCACACAGTGTATTATAACTGCAGCTATAAGGTTATGGTGTAAGGAGGTCCCTGTCTCCCAGCACACACTGTATTATAACTGCAGCTATAAGGTTGTGGTGTAAGGAGGCATCTGTCTTCCAGCACACAGTGTATTATAACTGCAGCTATAAGTTTATGGTGTAAGGAGGTCCCCTGTCTCCTCACACACAGTGTATTATAACTGCAGCTATAAGGTTATGGTGTAAGGAGGTCCCCTGTCTCCCAGCACACAGTGTATTATAACTGTAGCTATAAGGTTATGGTGTAAGGAGGTCCCCTGTCTCCCAGCACACAGTGTATTATAACTGCGGCTATAAGGTTATGGTGTAAGGAGGTCCCCTGTCTCCCAGCACACACTGTATTATAACTGCAGCTATAAGGTTTTGGTGTAAGGAGGTCCTCTGTCTCCCCGCACACAGTGTATTATAACAGCAGCTATAAGGTTATGGTGTAAGGAGGCCCCCTGTCTCCTCACACACAGTGTATTATAACTGCAGCTATAAGGTTATGGTGTAAGGAGGTCCCCTGTCTCCCAGCACACAGTGTATTATAACTGCAGCTATAAGGTTATGGTGTAAGGAGGTCCCCTGTCTCCCAGCACACAGTGTATTATAACTGCAGCTATAAGGTTATGGTGTAAGGAGGTCCCTGTCTCCCAGCACACACTGTATTATAACTGCAGCTATAAGGTTGTGGTGTAAGGAGGCATCTGTCTTCCAGCACACAGTGTATTATAACTGCAGCTATAAGTTTATGGTGTAAGGAGGTCCCCTGTCTCCTCACACACAGTGTATTATAACTGCAGCTATAAGGTTATGGTGTAAGGAGGTCCCCTGTCTCCCAGCACACAGTGTATTATAACTGTAGCTATAAGGTTATGGTGTAAGGAGGTCCCCTGTCTCCCAGCACACAGTGTATTATAACTGCGGCTATAAGGTTATGGTGTAAGGAGGTCCCCTGTCTCCCAGCACACACTGTATTATAACTGCAGCTATAAGGTTTTGGTGTAAGGAGGTCCTCTGTCTCCCCGCACACAGTGTATTATAACAGCAGCTATAAGGTTATGGTGTAAGGAGGCCCCCTGTCTCCTCACACACAGTGTATTATAACTGCAGCTATAAGGTTATGGTGTAAGGAGGTCCCCTGTCTCCCAGCACACAGTGTATTATAACTGTAGCTATAAGGTTATGGTGTAAGGAGGTCCCCTGTCTCCCAGCACAAAGTGTATTATAACTGCGGCTATAAGGTTATGGTGTAAGGAGGTTCCCTGTCTCACTGCACACAAGGTATTATAACTGCAGCTATAAGGTTATGGTGTAAGGAGGTAGCCTGTCTCCCTGCACACAGTGTATAATAACTGCAGATATAAGGTTATGGTGTAAAGAGGTCCGTGTTTCCTGTGTTCCTTATAAGTATGAGGAGAACAATGTCTGATATAATGTCAGACTTCTGTCTTTCTTTTAGACAGCAATCTGACAGCCAAAGGATCTCAGGCATTCTACCTCTTGCATTTATAATGTGCATACTATTTAATGTCACACTGTGGATAATGATACTCTGATAGATGCATGAATATAATGGTTGCGGCAATTCAGTGACACTTATTCAAATTCCTTCTCATATTGATTTTGAAATCAATATAAATGATTCTGCATAATGGTGAACACTTACATTTTTGGAAATTTTGGATACAGAGATCGTCACGTAAAGTTTGTTTGGTTTGTACAAAGAGGCTGAATACTGCATCCATAGGCGGAACTAACGTAGAGAAAGACATTCTTTGCCTCCTCCCCCCCTTCACAAGAGTGACCAAAAGGTATATCCCCGTCTGTCGCATATTTCCCACACAGGGTTCATATTTGGAGGGGGGCACATGAGTTATAAAATGCGTATATATGTGTGCAATATATATGTATATCTATCACAGATACATACAAGCACAGGACTCAAAAAATCCCAGTGCCAGGTCGCCATAGCACCTGGGATTTGTTAGGGATTTTCAAAGCTGCGCAGGAAACATTGAAGCCGGCTGCCGCGGGGAGTTTTGAAGCCGGATGTCACGGAGAACATGGAGGCGGTGCACTAGGGAGCCATATCCTTCCTGCAGTTCCTCTCTGCTCCAATGCGTGATGTTTATTGACATGATGTCACTCCGGCCCCGGCATCACTACAGAGAGCGTGCAGGGTAGCAGATAGAAACTGCAGGAAGATTAGAGAGGAACCCCACTGGGAAAAATCCATTTGGCTCTCCCAAAGGTAGGGAGGATGGGTGTATTTAAAAAAAAATTTAATAGCAATTTGTAAGTGCGTGAGAAAATGTGTGTGTGTTCCTGTCAGTGTATGTCTGTCAGTGTGTGTTTCATTCAGAGATTGTGTGCCTGTCAGTGAGTGTCTTTTTAGGTACCTGCCACCTCTATTTGCATGAGAAGTGTTTTTACAAACCTTTTTTCCGACACCGTGCCAGTTTCGTTGTGGCTGGACCCATCTGCATTGGTGAGATTATCAATGACAAGACCAGCTCACTGATACACACACACGCTCACTACAGACAAGCTCACTGACACACATGCTCACTATAGACAAGCTCACTGACACACGCACAAGCTCACTGATACACACACATGCTCACTACAGACAGCTCACTACAGACTAGCTCACTGACACACACAAGCTCACTACAGACAAGCTCACTGACACACAAGCTCACTGACACACAAGCTCACTACAGACAAGCTCACTGACACACAAGCTCACTACAGACCAGCTCACTGACACACAAGCTCACTACAGACCAGCTCACTGACCCACAAGCTCACTACAGACAAGCTCACTGACACACACAAGCTCACTACAGACCAGCTCATTGACACACACATGCTCTCTACAGACCAGCTTACTGAAACACATGCTCACTACAGACCAGCTCATTGACACACACAAGCTCACTACAGACCAGCTCATTGACACACACATGCTGACTACAGACCAGCTCACTGAAACACATGCTCACTACAGACAAGCTCACTAACACACACACACAAGCTCACTCACTAGCAGGCACATGCACATACAAGATCACTCTGTCATGTGAAGTATTGGAAGCCTACCTGCCACTGGAGGCTGTAGCTGTGGCTGTGGGAGAACTGGGAGGCCTGCAGCAAGGTCCTCTGCTAGAGAGTGTGGACGGAGCTTGTGTGATGGGGCAGAGCTCCCATGTGGGGGCGGAGCTTGCATATGGGAAGGCGATCTTCCATGCAGGGGAAAAGCTTGTGTGCTGGGGAAGCTGCTGCACACTGGTGGAACTAATGTAGAGAGGACCCTGGTGCAAAAATTGTTTGGGCCCCTGAAGGCATATTGCTATCGTGTGGCACTAAGTGCACGAGCCACTCGATGGGCCCGGTGTAACCGAAACACCAGCACTGCCTGTAGTTCCACCGCTCCGCCTTTCTTATTACAGACAAGACACCTTTTCAGGAGATGCAAGATTTTTTCCATGATGTTTAGAAGGGGCTGTGGTGAAGTGTCTGTATATAAGAGTCTGTTTATGGTGTATTATGTGTAACTAGGGGTTGTAGTGTGAGCACGTGCTCATATATAGGAGCTTTTGAGATTGTGTGTGTGTGTGTGTGTGTGTGTGGTGAGAGGGCCTGTAAAGTGTGTGCATCTAGGGGCTGCAGTGTGAGTGTATATGTATTGAGGTTGCATTGTATGCTTATCAAGGAGCTGTAGCATGTGTGTATGTATATATGAGATTCAGTGTATAATGGGGTGAAGTATGTATGTGTGTTTGTGCGTGTGTGGAGATGAATTTATACACACACACACAAACACTGCCCCCCTATACAGACTGACCTATACACACACACAGACTGACCACCCCACACACACGCAGACTGACCTCCCCCACACACACACAGACTGACCTCCCCACACACATACAGACTCACCCCCCACACACATACAGACTGACCCCCCCACACACATACAGACTGACCCCCCACACACATACAGACTGACCCCCCCACACACATACAGACCGACTCCCCCACACACACACAGACTAACCACCCCCCACACACACAGACTGACCCCCCCACACACACAGACTGACCCCCCCACACATACAGACTGACCCCCCCACACACACAGACTGACCCCCCCACACACACAGACTGACCCCCCACACATACAGACTGACCCCCCCCACACACACACACAGACTGACCTCACCCCCACACACACACAGACTGACCTCACCCCCACACACACACAGACTGACCTCACCCCCACACACACACAGACTGACCTCTCCCTCCCCCCCCCCCACACACTCACACAGACTGACCCCCCCCCACACACACACGGACATACTCATACAGACTGATCCATACACACCGACTGAACCCTCCACCCCCACACACAGACTGAACCCCACATACACAGACTGAACCACACACTTACTCACACTTACCAGCAGCTGCCTGTATGCCTCATTCCCCCCACACTGTGCAGAGCTGAGCTTTCTCTACCTGTCTTTTCCCTGCACTGCTCTCGATGACCCTGGAGGAAGTTCTCCTAGCACAGTTCCCCTTTGGCCACACTTGGAAACTTCCATCTATGATTCAATTCATCAAAGAAACATGGCGGTAAGGGCCTGACGGACCACCCACCTCTGTGCACTGTCTCCAGTCCGGGGGGCCCATCAGGCAATTGGGAACATAGATCAGGGGTGGAACTGACTGCAGCTTGTGAAGGGAGACTCAGTACTCCCAGCTTCAATTTCAATTGGCGGGCACGGGGCGTGGGAGGGGGTGAGACACTGCATGATGTACGGGGGGCACCCTTTGCCCACCTCCCTGTCCCCTCCCACCCCACCCCCCCCACCCCCACCCCAGCGATGCCCTTGCTTTAGAGTTCTGTGAGAGCCAGTCATGGGGTTCACTATTAGTCTTATATATAAAAACCACATCTCCTAAACACTTTGAGGAAAGTACTGTTTCTAAATATATATATATATATATATATATATATATTACCAGTTCATATTTGAGTGAAATGTTTATTTTTTTTCATTTCCTGAGCTTAAAATATTTCTTAGAATAAGGAATTAGTTTCAGAGTTTGTTCAAGGCCTTTGAAACGTGATAGCAGAGGAAAGGTTAAGAGAATGACAGAATTTCTTTCATCATTAATGTGCATGTGTTGCATGGTGAATCCTCATTATCTTAATTAATAGAAGAGATTGTTTGCAAAACCATGTTTAATATATATATTAACATTTGAACTATATAATTTAGAATTATGTATTATTCATTTTCTGGACTGTATTTGTTACAGCCCTTAACTTTTTACCTGCAGTTTTATTTTTATGCACCACTTGTGGAACTCTGACTCCAACACACCTTCCTTGTAGGAAGGAAAGCCATAGCAATGTTGTGCCACATTTTTATTGCTAATCTGGCCTTTTATCCACCTCGTACTTCATGCCTTTTGATTTGAATATGTTGAGATTGCACTGGATTCTAGAACCATTATCTATATACGAGAGTTACCCCAGCCATGCATCTTTGATGGATGGTTCTCTCTGTAAAGGAACCTTCACTTGACCTACTGATTCTAGTCTTACAATAAAGACCATTATTTTCTGTCCGACTTCCCTTCCTTGTTCTGGTAGAGATTCTTCTTCATCTTTTACCTTTTTATATTTTTCTGACATTAAACACTGGTGATCATTCAGTGAAGTAGCAGACTGGGTGAATCATGTGTATCTGCTGCCCAAAGACTGATCGTTTGCTGGAAGGAGAGATAACCGTCTGGCAGTGGTGTCATAGAAGCCAGATCAGGTTGATAGAAACACCATAATTTTGCCAAAACAAGAAGTATGTATCCAGCAAACAGGTATTGGACAATAAAAAGAAGTACCTACAAAAGAAATATCATAATTTAAAAAAAAAAAAAAAAATGTGCACTGCCACATCTGAGGGGAACACCCCTCAGATTCTATATTTTTTTGTATGTGCTTTAAAAAATGTGAAGGGACACCATGCCATACCATGTAAACACAACATTTCCGTTGATTCCCTGGGTGCGTGATCCACTCACAGTCACTGGAAATGATGCCCAATAGTGGTGCAAATTGCTTTGTAGTGCCACAAAGACATGTATGGTTTTTGCTGCATCTTTGCTTCATTTCCCACCACAGTGAATGCTGCTGTAGCCTTTATTCATTCAGAGGTGGGAGCAGAGGAACTGCAATCCAACAGCAGTAAATTCCAAATACAGAATCTTTTTCAATACCCTTGAAGATAAAGTGCTGTTTTTAAGCCAGCCCCACAGGTGACATAGCAAAGTTTCTTCCATTTGAGGTCTTTGTCAAGGCTTGGGAAACTGGGAGATGAAAGTGTCTGTCAATACTAGCTAGAATGTACCAATTTTCCTATTCCAACACCAGGTTTATGGTGGTACATCCTTATTAATGGGTACATTTTTAACTGAAAAAAATAACATTGCAATAAAAATGTGTAGTTTTGACAATTTCAGCTATACATTTAATAGTCACATGTCTGTGCCCAAGGAACCATTTTGACAGGGTCTAACTTGTATCTACCAATGCATGGGATGTAAGATTCTTTTCTAGTGGAATACCAAAATATGTTTATTTCCAGAATTGTAATAAAGAATAGTGTTATTGATGACATTTGTGCTGTCCTACACTTGTATTCATGTATTGGATTTATCTTATCATACATTATCTCTGTGGCATTTTTCATCTATGCTGCGGTTTGGTTATTAGCAAATCAATAGGGTAGGCAAAAGATGTGCAATGGCATATGATTACTATCCATCTCAATAGACATTGACTGTCGCCGTATTACTATGGAATACGTCCTGCTCCAAGACAGCCTATATTATTGATTTCTGTGCTGGGGATTAAATGCACAGGTACATTCACTATAGATAAATATTTCCTGTTCTAATACAAATATGCTCTCTTCCTCTCTGGTCTAGAATGTCATAACCTCCGAAACTGCCTTGTGTACATGGAAACAGTATCCTATAACAAGGCAAAAAATATATAAAAAATCCTGTACATATCTAGTTTAACTAAATGTGTCTTTTCATAGTGACCTTCGTTATGCATACATATTTCTTCTTGAAGGTAAAAACTGCCTAGAAATTCATAAATCCACAAAAGACAGGGACAGCCTCTTCTGAGAATATTCCCTATTCAAAAGCTAAACGTTGTTTAATTCCTGGAGTGGATGACATATGTCCAGCCTTAAAGTGTCCTTCCTAAAGCAAAAATACTTAGTAGTCTAGTTTAGAATTACTTTATCTCCAAAAGCACAGCAATATCTAATTTCATTTAACAATATCTATAGCTTGCAAGTCAAATAAAAATCCAGGATAATCTAGTGTCCATCTGTATAGTGATGTTCTAGACCAGCGTTTCCCAATTGGTGTTTTGCGGAACCCTAGGGTTCCACAAGAACAGAATTGTGGTTCCGCAGTGATTTGCCCATTGGGTGGCCTAAGCATTTAGGGCCACCTGATGGGTAGCGCCAGGGCCGGATTAACATAGGGGCTGATGGAGCTGCAGCTCCAGGCCCAGGCCCATGGAATAGGCCCATTGATTTAAATTGTTTTACCCACTACTCTTAGGGTTGTTCACCTGGCTGGTATTTATTTATTTGAGGCTGCCTGGCCAGTGCTGACATTGCAGTAATACCGGCAATACAAATGCCGGTATTTTTCTCAGTATAAACAGAGATTACTCTGCAATACCATTACCGGCCATTAGGGGTCACTATGTGTGGAGAGAGGCAGGGATAGGAAGTTACAGCATATACCTGCATTGCTCTACTGACTGATCCGCTGGGGGAGCAGCTACACAGCACAAAGAGTCCAGACAGCCGCTTCCAGCCTGCAGAGACAGCCTACAGCTCAGAGAAGTGAGGGATGGGGTAAAGGCTGCAGGGAGACATGGGGACACTAAGACACTAGGAGACAATATGAGACATGGGGACACATGGAGACCTCTGGGGATGCTGAGACACTTGGGGACACTTGGAGACATGGGGACACAGACACACATGGGGACAGAGGCAAGGGCACACACACACACACACGGGGACACTGAAACACTAGGGGGCACTAAGACACTAGGGGACTTGGGGATAAAGACACACATGGGGACACTGAGACATGGGGAAACAGACACACATGGGAACACTGAGACATGGGGACACTGAGACACTGGGAAACATGGGGACACAGACACTAGGAACACAATGTCCCCAAGTGCCTCAGTGTCCCCATGTCTCCCAGCCAGTGTCCCTGGTGTCTCAGTGTCCCTAGTTTCTGAGTGTTCCCATGTCTCCCTGTGTCCCTAGTGTCTGTAAGTCCATGTCTCCCAGTGTCCCTAGTGTCTGTATGCCCATGTCTCCCAGTGTCCCTAGTGTCTGTATGTCCATGTCTCCCAGTGTCCCTAGTGTCTCAGTGTCCCTAGTCTCCCAGTATCCCTAGTGTCTCAGTGTCCCCATGTCTCCCAGTGTCCCCATGTCTCTGTGTCCTTGGGAGACATGGGGACACAGAGACATGGGGATACAGAGACATTGTGATGCATAGTCTGTGTCCCCATGTCTCAGTGTCACCTCGTGACATGGAGACACTGGGAGACATGGGGACACATACACTAGGGGACACTGGGCGACATGGGGACACTGGGAGACAGGGAGACAGGGAGACACTGGGAGCAAGCCATCTATACAGCAGAATCAAACTAAGTAGTTTTTTGAGGATTTCACTGAATTTTCTCTGTCACTCCTTGTGATTTACATCATGTGATGTCACGCATACATAATTAGTTATGCAAATTAGTAAGGCCTGAAATTTTTTTCCAAGAAAGGATGCACATACTCTTGCTTAAGTATGGAAACTTAAGAGGGATGTAGAGGTACAAAACGTGTGTGGACTAACTGAAATTAAATTATTTAAGGTAATGCCGACTTTGGTCTCTCTAACACTGTGCCATGTTCCTTTTCTCTGTCTCAGACTGAATACCAGGAGCTTCTTCCTTCTAGCAAGAAGGTTAGGATAGAAGTGGACCAACCAATACTAGTCCTTAGAAAGCATAGAGCTAGCGCATCATTAGATGCATTTATGCCAAGCTCAGGAAGCTGTTGGCCAGCATGCATGATTGGCAGGCAGCCTGACATGCATTCATGCTAGACTAGCCTTCCAATTTTTTGGGCAGACACGCCTCCTTTTTGGGCATTTTCGGAAGTTCTGGTTACATGATCCGCGTCACTGGCCCGCCCTTTTACACCGCCCATTGACTTACTGCTTCACTGGACACTGCTGTTAGGGAGTATGGATTTACTTGAAAGATGAAAGCATAATTTACAGAGAGATTAGCATATTTTAAGAGAATCTGAGGTTTTTTTTTATAGCTGCATCCTATAAGTTTCCCTCCAGCAACATCTCCACCAGATACATAATGCTTGAGAGGTATGTCTGTTTTAGTGCTTTTGGTCGATAAGATTCTGTACTTAGGCCCTTCATAATTGTCAGCACCAGGCCCACTGGGCTCTTAATCCGGCCCTGGGTAGCGCTAAAAAGGGGTCCAGTCAGGCACCGCGGCCACCTAAGACCACGACCGGACCCCTATTGTATGTAAGTAAACAGCAAATATAACAATGTGTATGGGTCTATGTGTGTGTACCTGTGTCAGTGTGTGTATCTGCCAATGTGTGTGAATCTGTGTGTATGGGCCAGTTTGTCTAACTGTGTGTGTGTGTCTGTGTGTGGCAGTGTGTGTATGTGCCACTACATGTGTGTGTCTGTGTATCAGTGTGTGTATATGTGTGTCAGATACACACACTGGGACATACAAACACACACACACTTTGACACACAGATACACACACTGTGAGAATGTGAGTTAATGTGTGAATCTGTGTGTCTATGTGCCAGTGTGTGTGTATCTGTGTGTCAAAGATACACAGTGACACACAGATACACACACCTTGACACAGAGACACACAGCAGCACATACAAAAAAAAAAGTTTATGCAACGACGCAAAATAGTTTTCTTGGTTATTGTTTTTTTTTGGGGGGGGGGGGGGGGTGGGTTCCACATTGTTGATACATTATGTCAATATGTCAAAGGGGAAAATGAATTGGGAACCCCTGTTCTAGGCTAAGTCAAAATACAATCTGACGCACTGGCGTTTGTATTGACAAACATTCTCTATAGCAAGAGGAAAACAAAATCGTGGAGTCCAGAATGACATTTTGTCCAGTTGTATAATAATATTGTATGGATAAATATTCCCTTTTTCAAGCATTGCTTCATGTGGCAGTCCTACAGCATAATCACTCTAAAGAGAGATGTCTAATGACTAAGTCTTTTTTGTTCCTGTGGAGAACCTCCAAAAGCGTGGTGACATTTTATACATTACCTGTTCAACAACTAAATGGCCTGTGCAAATGCATAGATGTATTCTCTGCAGAGACTCATTCCCTATCCAAGAGCAAAAATAATTCCTCCAGAGAACGGCATAATTCCCAAATTCACAGTGACAAAAATTCCATATGAAGACAAAAAGACTCTCTGTACTAGCCTAGAATAACATCTTCAAATACACAGTGACCACTTCCATGGACAAAGAGTCTCTATCCCATGGAAACAGTACTTCCTGTGTTGTTTTTTTTGTGGGGAATATCTTTTTTGCTTTTAGTGACGGACTACACATTTTACATTATATTTTTTGTGGCACTGTCTCGTTATGTTTTATAGAACTATCTACTGACGTGTTATTCTCCAAACTATCTACCAGTGGAGTGTAATCCTCTACTATGTTGGGTTGTAAAAACGTTTAACTGGTGAGGTATATAGACCTGGTAAGCAATGCACAGACACCTTGTAATTCCCCACAGGGAATTTGAAGCTAAAAAGGGTGAGATACAAAATATATTTTAAAAAAAAAAAAAAAGGGCTAGAGCTGGGAGGAGGACTGGATAACTTGGCCACGAGGATTGAAAGGTTCCCAACCGTAGCAAAGAGTAAGACTTGTGATAACTGTATCTTCACACAATAAAGAACTGTTAAGCATCCAATGAAAAGAGCACTATTTGTAATGACTCACAGAAACATTAGAGAAATGCATGGAGTGTATGCACCATTGTTGCAACAGTAGGCCCATTGTTCCATTTAAGCTAATGTCAAAGGACATTAAACGTGCTTTAATTCTTTTTATTTCTCCTTCTTTACAAAGAAAAAAAGCTCCTATTACAGTCAAAATATATCTAAAAATATCTCGAGAGGCAGCAGGAGATAAAACTTTTATAACAATCTTGCTATATTTCATCACCAAAGTGGGGGGGAAATGATTGCTTGCATCGTCCTATAAAAATTTAAAGCGCAGTAAAAAGTTTATGTGAAACAAACAGTTTTCTAAATCTGGGCGATGTTAAAAAGTAAATGAATGAATATATACATGGGTTGGAAATGACTTTTAATGGCTTTAAGCCGGAGATGAAGACTAATTTACATCATACATTATAGCTCATACGAGGGCTCTCTAAAATGGGAATTATGCATTCAGCCTGGTTTGCAACAGAAAGATTGTAAGAGTGCTCTAATGATCTCTGGTATTTAGTATGACGTCTCATTTATAGACTGACATTTAAGGATTTGTGTTGTCTTTCAAGCCTTTCTTTGATATGGGGTGATTTTTCCATATTGCAATATAATAGGTTGCATAATGACTCGGTGAAAACTAGAAATGGGGGAAATGAGGAAATAATAATTAAAAAAATAAATACATAAAAAGCCTTTAATTGCTACTAAAATATGTTTTTAAACTATGTAGTTGGATAAATCCAAAGAAAGCCCCAAATCCTTTGTAAAGAAAACATGCAATGATTTCTGAATAGTGAATAGTCTATCACACAGCAAAATATTGGCATTATCAGTTCCCATACAGACACAGTGTATTCAGAATGTAGCGGTCATATTTTATTAGAACACACCTGAGTCAAGGGTAATTTCAGAGTTTGTGCATTTTAAAAAAGAAAAGAAAAATTGACACTTTTTTAAAATTTAATTTTCAAAGTTATTTTCAGCAATATGGCTATACAGAAAAATAAAAAAAAGATTGTAAGAGTCAAGCAGGGCCAACCACATTTCACGGGTTCTGAATGGTTACACACAAACCAAAAATCCAAATTTTTAACATGAAAAGGTATACCAGCATGCTCAGATCAGATATCACGTATCCATTGTGTAACTGCTCGGAGTCATAAGGACTAAGTAAAAAAAATAGGGAAAAATCCCAAGTAGACCGTGCATGTTTAATAGAGCGTGGGTGGATCCTTACTGGTAATACAAGTGGGGTTGAACTAAGCAATCCACTGTGTGCCCCTTCCTTTTACATAGTAGGAAAGGACGATAAGAATGGGAAGAAAGACACAGGTAATAAGAAGGAGGGTAAGTTAGAAAGGAAAGAATGGAAGAGGAAAAAACAGAACAGACACACACAGCACACTCACTTTTAATACGTCACGTCAGTGAGATATTTTAACCCCTTAACGCCGTTACGACGCTCTATGCCGTCACGCTTTAAGTGGGCTTTAAAGCCGTTGTGACGGGATAGAACGCCGTAACGGCTTTGAGCCCTGGAGCGCCCGGTATACTTACCTTCCCGGCGCTCCGCTTCGGGAGGACTGCCTCACAGCCCAGGCAGCCCCCCCACAGCAAATCAGGCCCCCGGGGGCCATGTGATCGCTCTAGAAGTCCCCCTGCTGGTGGGATCTGTAAAAAAAATAAATTAAACGTGTAAAATTAAAATAAATATATTTATATATATATATATATATATATATATATATATATATATATATATATATATATATATGTATATTATATATATTTAACGTCATACATAGTATATTTTAATACTAATTTAAGTACATATATTAGTATTAAAATACACTTAGAATGACGTTACATATATATAATATACATATATTATATATATAATAGATATATACACATATATTATATATATAAATACGTATAATTACAATAATAAATAAATAAAATAATACAATTAATAAATAAAATATTGAAACAAAATTTAATATAAATTATATATACATATGTAATTTCATTCCAACTGTATTTTGTTATTAATATATATATATATATTGGTAACAAAATACACTTGGAATGACATTCTATATATATCTATCTATATATAAAATGCAAATATCCGCAAATATATATATATATATATATATATAGATAAATACATATAATTACATAAAAGATTACATTAGTATACACGTAGAATTTAAATACCTATAAATGCATATATATTAAAATTCTGCGTGTATATTTAAGTAATCTTTTATCATAATTAGGTGGTTTGATTAATTAAAATGTGATTGACAACACAGGGAGAAAGTGCAGAGAATTTAATTCACAAGCACTATATTTGACCCTGTAACTCTCCAAGACAACATAAAACCTGTACATGGGGGGTACTGTTTTACTCAGGAGACTTCGCTGAACTCACATATTAGTGTTTCAAATTGGTAAATTGTATTACAACGATGATATTTTAAGTAAAAGTGAAGTTTTTTGCATTTTTTACAAACAAACGGCACTTTTATGGACTATATTATTGTTGTAATATGTTTTACTGTTTTAAAACACTAATATTTGTGTTTAGTGAAGTCTCCCGAGAATAACAGTACCCCCCATGTAGAGGTTTCATGGTGTTTTGGAAAGTTAGAGAGTCACATATAAGGCTTTCATTTCATTTTTTTTTTACATTGAAATTTGCCAGATTGGTTATGTTGCCTTTGAGAGCGTATGGTAGCCCAGGAATGAGAATTACCCCCATGATGGCATACCATTTGCAAAAGTAGACAACCCAAGGTATTGCAAGTGCGGTATGTCCAGTCTTTCTTAGTAGCCACTTATTCACAAAAACTGGCCAAATATTCGTTTTTTTCTTTTTTAACACAAAAACAAATTTGAACGCTAACTTTGGCCAGTGTTTGTGACTAAGTGGCTACTAAAAAAGACTAAACATGGGGGGCGTGGCCAGCTGAGCAACCGACTAGACGTGCCTGTGCAGAGCTCCTGCTACACAGACCACAAAAACGATCAAAAAGCCACGAAAACGAGCATAATTGAAGACAAATTGCTGCATATACCTCCAACATAAGGATGGGGCGCAAACACCGTAAGCTAGCCCACACAGAGGGCTTATGCCAGACCGATATTCAACGGTCCTTTGATGGGCCGCGGCCCCAGGCCCAGAACAAGATGGCCCCTGACACAGCACGAGGCTCCAGTAACTCGGAAGATTCCATGGAGGAGGATGATATAGAGGCCTCGAAAACAATAAGTGGAGTACATCAGAGGGCTGAATCTGACACAGATGCCTCCCCGTCCACCAAAGGGGACATTAAACAACTTCTATTGGACCTACGGGCGGTGTGGAAAGCGGACCTTGCGGGGGTTGAGACTGAAATCACTACTCTGACCCACCGTGTAGATGTGGAGGAATCCAGAGGGGAAGAAAGAGACGGCTTAATAGCGGAGTCCCAAACTCAAATACAGGCCATGTCCCTGCAGATCCAGAGACTCACCAACACAGTCACAACTCTAGAGGCCAGACACCGCCGGAGAAACATCAGACTCCGAGGCATTCCGGAGTCCGTGAACCAGGAGGCCCTGATGAACTTTGCTATTAAAGTAGCCGGAGCTTTGGGGGTGCAGGCGGTAAACTGAGCACAGCCCCTGATGTCGGCATTCCGAGTCCGGAAGGCCACTGCAGATGCCCCCAGAGACACCATCGTGATCACACGAGATATCTCGGTCAAGACAGCCCTCCTGTCCCGCTCCAGAAACCAGGGCACAGTGGCAGTGGAAAACAGTCATATAAGACTCCAACCAATCACCAGGGCCCTCAGAGACCACGGAATCCGGTACAGATGGGGAGCGTCCGGAACACTGGTAGTGCCCCACGGCGATTCTGTATTGGCCCTGTCAGCAGGGGAAGACCCAACCAAGGTTTTTAACACGCTGGGACTGCCCGTCACAACGCTGCTACCAAGAGGAACAACGGCAGGGACGACCAACCTAGTACCCAGCCAGAACGGACCAACCCAAAGCAGGGACCAAAACCCGCCTTAACTTACCGGCAGACCGCAGTGGCCTCACCGGCTACCCGTCAGGCGGTACCACAAAAACACTGAACGACTGCTTGAACCGCACTGAACAACTAGAGACTGCTTCCTAATAACTCGTAGCATAGTCTCTCAGCCAGTGTAATAGCTCATAGTTAGCCAACTCCGCAGTTCAGTTTATCAGGTATCCTCTAATGAGACAGTCCCCTAAACTGCCTATACATTATTTGATTTTACTTTTTAATGTTTATAATGTTATATTACATATTCCCAGCGCGTCAGACCATGTTCCATAGCCTGATAGCTAGCATGTGATCGACATGACAGTCTTTAATCAACCCAAGAGCAGCTAGTATGCGGTACCCAAAAGTGTCTTAACTCTACATGAAGCGATGTTATGTTGTACCAAATTGTGAAAGCCTAACCCTAAGCGAGTAGCCAGAGAGCTATGCTAACTGATATATTCCTCACTCTACATGTGCTGCTGGGGAGCTCTACCTAATCAGGCATTCTCAGCCCCGCAGGAGCTGCAAACGTGTCGTATCAAACTGTCTTGATTGTTTATGGCCTCACTCAATATGTGTCACGGGCGGGCTACTCCTGACTGTAGGGCTCTACATCCCCCACCTTACCTGCCACCGTACCCACCCAGGTCCGGGATACGGGCACTAACTACCTAAGATAGAGGGGGGACCACAGCCGGGGTACAACAGGGACGGGGGGAGACGGCCTTCGTGAGAAACACAGAAGAGGGAACGAGGGGGATAGACGGGACACCAGTGGGTGACGAACAGGAACCAGATACATGATCAGGCACCACAACCACCCCAGAATCCGGGGGACCTCTCAACCCAGTAATATGACTGCAAGGGGACAGCCAACGGACATGCCCCACCAATTAACAGCAGGGGACACATTGAGAGACATCCAGGTGACCCGAATACCAAAGAAACGAAAAAGAGACTGAAGGAGAGGAGGAAGGGAAGAAGGGCAAGGGTTGGGAGGCACATGTACAACACTATAGAACAGGAGAGACACCTAATGAATACATATATTGGATGACAATGAGGATTTTAATAAATAACATTTTTATGATTGCTGTAAATTGTAGGCTGTATCGTTTGGTGAGCCCTCTAACGTATACAATATAAGAGTGTCTATGCACATTATCCTGTATCATTTTATACTGTGCTTAATAAAAGATTTTACCAGCAATGATTGATTTACCATTTAATAACAAAAACATGAGCAGGATCAAGAATCCCCTGTGGGGAATGTGTCCTATTAAAGGACTTGAAATATAATATCCTTTAAGGGTGGCATGAATTAAGGGGAATTAGTGTAAGGCAATTTATCTTAATAGTTCTGGGCTTTTTACAACCACATACCGTTGGTGTTTAAGCATATAAATAGTGTTTAAAATGTTTCAATATAAGTAATATGACACCAGTTAATGTGTGTCTTCTCTAGAATATTAAAACCTGTAACCCGTTGGTTTCTGCTGCAAGGAGAGTTTTTGTTTAGACCAAAAAAGCTGAGAATTTTGTTGCCACTGTCCATGGTTCTAGGTTAACTCTGGCATGAGAGCTTGACATATCTGTAGCTCAGTAACCTTGTTAAGATATGTTAGAAAGCACTATGGTTACTAGTGGCTGCCGTTGGTGAGACAGTGTGACTTGGAGAGTATCCTAATTCTATTGCAGAGAGAGAGACTTCAGTTTTACTGTGAGATCGGAGTAAGTGAGTAAGATATAGGCCTCTTAGTGTAGAAAGTAGTGTAAGCATTGACTTGCATTGTTCGTATATACGTGTGTGGATATAGCCTAAAATATAATATCCGACTGCTCAGAGTGAACTTATAATCTTTACAGCTCACTGTAGTGGTCATGGTGCCAAGTGTCCCCTGTGCTGTGACTGTAATCTACCCAACCATTTAATAATAGTTTGACACCTGCCTTGCTTGCCTATACTTCCACATTATCATGCCAGGTTTCAACAGTATGTATTGGCTGAGAGCGGGTTTGCCCAGCAAAGCATGTAAACTAAAATAAAAATGTATAAAGAAAATAAGCAGATCCAATAGGTAACATTTAGCGGTTTTGTCTTTTTGTTCGTGCTAAAATTTTGGAGGTGGCAAAAAATAAATAAAAAATTGGAAGCCTTTTTCAATATGCTGTGTTAATTGTATTTCAATGAACCATTATCAAATAAAACACAAGATAATAAACGTTCTAATAGGCATGCATTTCAGAAGAAAAATTGTGTCCGCACCTCTGATTTACATGGAAATACATCCAATATTGAGCTATCGCTATGATTGTTACAGATTATTTTGTGTGTGATATCACACGGCATGCAAACACTTGCTAAATTATGAACATGTTAGATTGCTATAGTGCTATTTGTCTGGTTACTGAAGGTGTGAAAGCACAATTTACAAACTTGCTAACGGGTAGAGCCTGGAAGGGAGATATCAATTGTTCATTGATTGGCATTTAGTCTACATGGCTGTCTCATCAGCAGTGAGGAGCTGATAGGATGCTTGCAATTAGCCAAGATAAAGATAAATACTAAATGTCTGCAAATGTTAAACATCCTATAGCTGTTTGTGTCACAGAATCCTACTCCGGTTTGGATTTGTTCTTTGGTGCAGATGAATGCTAATTTAGGTGACAGAGGCTGTATGCCCTCCGTCCAGCACTTAAAGTTAATAGATTCAATCTGTTGAATTTAGTAAAATATTTTTTTATAGCTGGAAGAAAAATAGAAAAATAGATACCCAAATGCTATCATTATACTTGACAACATGTTACATTTTTATTTAATAAGGAGAGCGCTTATTAACCTGACAATAACGAGATTCAAAAGGCAAGAAAGAACCTCATTTGTACCTCTATAAATAATGTACAGCAGGACTGGGCTGGCACCCGACTATTTTTCCACAGTCTTGGCCACTTGTTATTTGAGGCAGGGAATTTTTATTCTTTAAAAGGAAAACCAACATTTCTACCACTTGGGATTGCCACCCTCTTGTTTTAAGAGGCTGGAGGAGGCCCCCAACTATAATTATGCAGTGCCTCCACTTAGCAAGGCTTTGTCGAGCTGCTAATGAATGTATATCTTTAGCAAAAGAACCTGCTTAATAGCAGACTGTCACAATAATATTTATATTAAGGGAATTCATACCCACCCATTCTATCTTGTGGCAAGAAAACATATTTGAAATTCTAATATCATGTTATGTTTGAAAACACCCACATTGTCACAGTTGTTCTCAGTATGTTTGTTCATATCACTGGTTATGTGTTAGCGCCTATTCCAACAACAACTTTTTACCACTGGGTTGAAAGCCTAAATCATGAGTCTATTTAGCCCGTTCATTACTTTCTAGTCTATAGTCTGGCCTCAAACCTCAGAAATCCATTCAGAATGTAGCTATGAGTTCCTGTCTCAGGTTTTTCCATAATATGAAAGGCCAGTTATTTGTAAAACATGCTCCCTTCCATCATCTCGTTAGTGCTGCTAAGTGTTTGCACTGAGGTCTAGATACTGATTAATTTACCAAATGGCCAACATCTACAAATAAAATTTTGTTCTTGACTTCCATGAACTACACACTAACATTTTCTACAGAAAGAAGCAGTAGCACACTATTCCTCTATTTGCTTACTGTAACAGTGTTAAAGCAGTGCTATGACCCCTTTGTAAACATCAACAATCTTTTAGATGAATATTTAGTTTTTAAGAAATATTACTCTATAATTGTTTATTGGCCATTAAAGCACTAATAAGATGCTGATCGATCTAGGATATTTCCCTCTAACAATATTAATAAAAGCTTTATGATCTAATTCTCCCATGTTTTGTTTACCATCGTTGCGTCTTTTTTGACTCATCATAGCTTTAGGGGGTGATGCAGAGTTTGCGTTTCTTTGTGATGTCCATTAATTTCTTGCTTTCCTTTGCTTAGACTGTCAAGTAAGGAGGCAATTAGTGTCAATTTGTGGCCAGTAACCTCTGGGAAATGGATTGAAGTGTTCCAGACAACTCTTGCTGTCAGATGTTGATAAGCCACCAAGGACCAACTCTGGATTTAAACCAATGGCACAAAAAAGGAATAGTCTAAATCTATAAACTAGAAATATTTCACTTGGTTAATATCCTGCTAAGCATTGTCCCACTGTATCAATATAATTTCTCCTCTATAAATCTGTATGCCTTGCAGAATGGATTTAGAAACTTAATATTTTATTGTATGTTCTACTATATTACCTGTGACTTTTGTTCTTCTATTGGCTCTGCGTTTTTTATTAAAATGTCCTACTTTAATTATAGTAACAGATTCCATAGCTACAGAACACTTGGATGAAATTTCATTGAGTCACCTTTGCTGCCCCTCATAACTAAGAATATCCTGGATGCGGGTTACTTTCTTCCTAAAAAAGGAGGGAATATGAAGACTATCATCTTTGTAACTTGATCTGATCATTATTACTCTTATTCTTATGTTCGTATCTTCCTTAACAGATCAACACACAGATTATTCCTGTAGTTACAATACATTCATATTTTCACTATTTTCTTAATTTATTCATTTCTGTCACAAAATGAGCTGGAAAAACTGACTCCAAAGTCAAAGAAAATCTATCCTTTCCTTCACCTGAGCCCATAATGGGATTTACAGATCTGCAGAGGCTGCCATCAGACCCTTCCTTGTTTTTACGGAAATTAGTTGGCTAGCAGAGCTTCTACAAGCCAATCCCAGTGCTGGTATTAGCAAAAGAAAAAATAATTCCATGAAGCTGTAATACAGTACCTTCAAAATTTAACTAGTTTTCTGTGCTATATTTATTATCTATAAATTATGGATTTTTTTACTTATCTGTATCATTTTAGGATGTGTAATCTATGGCCAGGTTTATTTCTGTAGTAGATCATGCTGTATCATTTTTGAAAGCGACTTAAATGCATTTTATCCAGCTGACGTATACTTTTTGTAGAGTGTCTCTCTCTCTGTTAATTGTGTAACTTGTCAATTGCTACTCTGGTATTTTGGACAACTGCTACAGAGAAAAGCCTGGAGGGGATCAGAGAAGAATTCAGTGATACTGTAGAGAGGATTCATAATCATGGAATGTCTTTCTTAAAGGGAACTATCGCTTTCTGGAAGTAACACGCTGAATAAATCAATGAAAATCTCATCTAAACTCCGTGAAACATATTTATTTGTTTATTTTATGAGTTGCTCCTTTTTACCCCTTCAGGACGGAGTCAATAGTGCACGTTCTGATCAAAACAAAATGTAAACAAAAACTGGAATTCGCGCTATATGTCTGTTCAACCGTAATTCACCTCTTTCATATTAAGTGCACCCACACTTATTATATACCATTTTATTCAGGAGAAACAGGGCTTTAATTTCTCATGAACTATTCATATATGAAACATAATTTATTATGAATAAAATTTAAAAAAAAACTGAGAAACTGAGATTTAAAAAAAATAAAATATTGTAGTTCCGCCTGACATTTTAGCTGTAAATGTCATAATACTGTTAGCTTTTACTGCAATAAAATGCACATATTTGTATTCAGCAAAGTCTCACAAGTACAACAGTACCCCCTTTAACAGGTTTTATGGTGTTTTGTAAAGTTACAGGGTCAAATATAGCACATTCCATTTTTCCGTTTGTTTTTTTTCACGCTGAAATTTGCCAGATTAGTAATGTTAATTTTGAGACCATGTGGTAGCCCAGGAATGAGAATTACCCCCATGATGGCATACCATTTGCAAAAGTAGACAACCCAAGGTATTGCAAGTGGGGTATGTCCAGTCTTTTTTAGTAGCCACTTAGTCACAAACACTGGCCAAATGTAGCGTTCATATTTGTGTGTGAAAAAAGCAAAAAACAAATATTTGGCCAGTGTTTGTGACTAAGTGGCTACTAAAAAAGACTGGACATACCCCACTTGCAATACTTTGGGTTCCCTACTTTTGCAACTGGTATGCCATCATGGGGGTAATTCTCATTCCTGGGCTACCATACGATCTCAAAGGCAACATAACCAAACTGGCAAATTTCAATACAAAAAACCTAAAATGCAAGCCTTATATTTGACTCTCTAACTTTCCAAAACACCATAAAACCTGTGCATAGGGGGGGTACTGTTATACTTGGGAGACTTCACTGAACACAAACATTAGTGTTTCAAAACAGTAAAACATATTACAACTAGATAAGCTACAATTTCTGGGGAAATTGTGTGAAGTGTTCTTGCCTCCACCAGTAGTCTACAACTGGAGTGGGCGAAGTAACTGTTATTATTTATTTATATAGCACATTTAATTGCAACGTTGTTGCCCAAAGTGCTTCACAGTTACATTAAAACATACAGTTATAAAAACATTAGCAGGTGTACAAAAGGCCCTAACAGAGAGAGAGAGAATTTGGGGTGGAACAGCGCTACAGTACTGATCACAGAGGTGAATGGAGCTGCACACCTGAGGGGAAGGGCAACCCTCAAACCCTTCAGTTAATCAGAGAACAGGAAACAACAAAAATACAGGGTGCGCTAGGTAAAATAGGAGATAATTTAAAGGCAAGTCTCTGAAAATACAAAAAGTGGGTCTTAGGTAGGTCTTCTTAGGTTCTTGATGAGGTCCTCAGTGGTTGATATGAAAGACAAAATTAGACAAAAAGAAAGACCAATAGTGCACAACCGTTAGGGATGGTGTCACGGACAACACAGAAGAGAAAAATGCCAACTCACGATCGATAGAGATATGCCCAGCTCTAGGTAAAACAACATACAGTGGTATTTGGAACTCCCCACATGTAGGATATAGCTGGACAATAGGTGATTCTTCAATACGTTGTACAAAGTATTGAAGAATCACCTATTGTCCAGCTATATCCTACATGTGGGGAAGCAAATGTTGTGCCCATTCACAAGAAAGGTAGTAGGGAGGAGTCCGGCAACTATAGGCCAGTACGCCTTACTCCAGTAGTGGGTAAAGTGATGGAAACCCTGTTAAAGGATGGGATTGTTGAACATCTAAAATCGCATGGATTTCAAGATCAGAGACAACATGGGTTTACTTCAGGGAGATCATGCCAAGCTAATCTTATTGATTTTTTGATTGGGTAACTAAAATAATAGATCAGGATAGTGCAGTAGACATTGCTTACCAAGATTTCAGTAAGGCTTTTGACACTGTTGCACATAGAAGGCTTATCAATAAACTGCAATCTTTTAGTTTGGATTCCAATATTGTTGAATGGGTAAGGCAGTGGCTGAGTGACAGGCAACAGAGGGTTGTAGTCAATGGAGTATATTCTAAGCATGGGCTTGTCACTAGTGGGGTACCTCAGGGATCTGTCCTTGGACCCATTCTCTTTAATATTTGTACTAGTGATATTGCAGAAGGTAGTGATGGTAAGGTATGTATTTTTGCTGTTGATACTAAGATATGTAACAGGGTTGATGTTCCAGGAAGGATAAGCCAAATGGCAAATGATTTAGGTAAACTAGAAAAATGTTCAGAGTTGTGGCAACTGACATTTAATGTGGATAAGTGCAAGATAATGCATCTTGGATGTAAAAACCCAAGGGCAGAGTACAGAATACTTGATAGAGGCCTAACCTCAACATCTGAGGAAAGAGATTTAGGGGTGATTATTTCTGATGACTTAAAGGTAGGCAGACAATGTAATAGAGCAGCAGGAAATGATAGCAGAATGCTTGGTTGTATAGGGAGAGATATTAGCAGTAGAAAGAGAGAAGTGCTCATGCCATTGTACAGAACACTGGTGAGACCTCACTTGGCGTATTGTATGCAGTAGACTGTATCTCCAGAAGGATATTGATACTTTAGAGAGAGTTCAGAGAAGGGCTACTAAACTGGTTCATTGATTGCTGGATAAAACTTACAAAGAAAGGTTAAAGGATCATAAAATGTATAGCTTGGAGGACAGACGAGACATGGGGGATATGATAGAAATATTTAAATACATAAAGGGAATCAACACAATAAAGGATGAGACTATATTTAAAAGAAGAAAAACGACCACAACAAGAGGACATAGTCTTAAATTAGACGGGGCAAAAGTTTAACAATAATATCAGGAAGTATTACTTTACTGAGAGGATAGTGGATGCATCGAATAGCCTTCCAGCTGCAGTGGTAGAAGTTAACACAATGAGGGAGTTTAAGCATGCGTGGGATAGGCATAAGGCTATCCTAGCTATAAGATAAGGCCAGGGACTAATGAAAGTATTTAGACAATGGGGCACACTATATGGGCCAAATGGTTCTTATCTGCCATCACATTCTATGTTTCTATGTTTACATGTCTCCTCAAAAGGCCCCATTTTAGCTTATTTTTCAACACAATGCATATCTCTCATGAGTGGTGATTTATATTATCTCCCTTTTTATTTTGAAGCAGTTCACATTTCCCTAAATATAGATTTTGTTCTTTTGTGCTAGGCCTGAAAATGTGAGCTATTACTGAATGTTTCAGCAGGCAGCAGCTCCTGGTATATAGTCAGGGACAGTGACATTTTGTATGTAGCAAATGTGTACAGGAAAGGAAACATGCCACAATGGAGAGACTGAAGCAGCAAGAGCATTCGTATAGTGCGCAATGTCAGCTTTACCTTAACTAATTTAATTGCCCACACCATTTTTGTTCCTCTACATTACTCTTAAATGTCCATACCTTAGCAAGAGCATGCGAAGAGTAATTAAAAAAAATTAAAATAAAAAAAATCTATATATATATAATATTTTTTTCTTTTAAATGGGCCTCTTTCATAAGCATGAGCCTGGAGCTGCAGCTCCATCAGCTCCTATGTTAATCAGTCCCTGCCTGTTAATTTGTGTCTCAGCATTCTTTTTAGTGTATTTGTGTGTTTCTATTTATGAGTATGTTTGTGAGAAGAGGAGACCCTGCAAAATTGTCTCTCCCAGAGTTCTGCAAAGTCTGAATCTGATGATGGTGCTGAATTGAATGTTATTTTCACACCCTCATTGTATTTTGTTTGTTCTATTGAATCTCTGTGCATACACTTTTAGTGAGTGTTAGTAACATATTAAGATTCTGTATGATTGATAGTAGGTGAAAGTATAATTTTTACTGTTCAGATTGCTAGCTTTGCAAATTAATCAATTTTCCTAGTTAGAAAAAGTTGCAGAGCTCTGTGTGATTCAGCGGAATCTTGCGCAACAGAACAGAAATAATTTAATCTGGCTCAACCCATATGGAGAAAACGTCATTAAACTATTAGGTCAGATCTTTAGCGAGCAGAAAAGCGAATTTTAAGAAAAACAGAATATGGAATTTGACATTTGCTCAATAGATTATTAAATAAAATGTCAGAATATTTAGCCTGAAGAAGGCTAAACTGAAATTGTGAATTAAATGCCAAACATTGGTAATTCCAAATAAGAGAAATCTAAAATTAGGGATAAGAGATGGTTCTTAGTTACCCTGACTTTTATTGTCCCCCAAACAGAAAAACACCAAGAATTGTTAATGTTGTGATTCACACTATTATTAACTTAAAACATAATGTTCTGCTGCTCAGGCAGGGAGCCAGGCAACTGTCATAATTTGCTAATACGGTGCTATTTTAGGAGAAATTGCTTAAAAATGTATAATAGGTGCACCATGGCGACTCAGGCTGGGAGTCTGTGGATTTTGTATAACTTATGCTCCAGTTTCTTACACCGACATGATTTTTTTTTTTAAAATCATACTTTCATTCTTTCACTATGTCTATATAATGTGTATCTGTTGTCAAATGTCTGCCTCTGATTTTATTAGAATAAATAATTAGTTTTTATGAAGCCCCCACTAGAATGTGCAAATTAGCAGATTATGATAAATTGTAGTATTCAGGGTCATGCAATTTCATTCTCTGTTTTACTTCGTTCTGCATTAATGGTGTCTGTCTGTTAGACGAATAAAGTATTTTACAGCCATAATATAAGTCACGATAAACAAGCAAATTGCATTTCTTCTTCTGTGCCATTATCTTGTATCTACATCTGTCCCACAATCAATTTCCCTATTCTCTTTTTATTTTTTTATTTTATGTATTTGTGTTAGTGCCTTTTGGACAACTTCTTAACATTTTTAACCCGAGCATGATTGCCATTAATAAAGACAATTAGTTCTGATGGTTTTATAAAATGATCTAAGGATGTTTTCAAAGACACAGTCTAATTCAACAGACATTTCTTCTTTCTAATTAAAAGAAAATATCTGATTACACTGATGCAATGTGCAGTCTGTTGTAGCACTGAGTCATAATAGGTGATAATGCATATCTGTAAATTATAAGTCTGTGTTAAAACCTGTTTAAAAAACATGGCAGAAAATACATTTACTTTGTGATTTGTATTTTCTGCTTATTTTTTTTACTTGTTATCATACTGTTCATATTTCTTGTGAAGTGGCATATATAATGTCATAGGCTTGTTTATATCATTTGTAGCATGATTGTGTTCTTGTTGGCAGGCACTTCAAGAGAATATTCAGGGATGCCGGCAAGTCTCTGTCCTTAAAGGGAAAAGTTCAGAAGATTAAATGTGTAGCTAACCACAATAGTTACCAGCTCATTACAGAGACTAGAACAGAATAAGGTAGGTACAAAAGAAAATGCATTGACAATCTATGAGTGCACCCTTATATACCATATTCTTCAAGGCCTCATAAATATGCCACAATAATCCGTTTGCCTTGACACCGAATCTCTGAAGAATTGCATGAAAGCTGAATTGGAGATGTTTATTTTTCATTTCTATGGTTTTTGCCCCAGTGTAGGTGTCCAGCCTTGGAACCGCTACTTTTTGGACTTATGTTACTTTTATTTTCGGCCAGCAAATGACATCCATGTCTTCCTGCATTTCAAATGACTTTTATTTAAGAGTTGTATTGGGTGGGCACGTCACTGTTAGACAACATCTGTTAAAGGGCCCGACTAAACATATATATGTACTGTGTGGTAATTTTCATTCTCTCATAACCAAACACTTCGGGAGGTGATAAATGAAGTGAAAATAATTTGAGAAGTTATAATTAACAAGGACTTCATTTTAATATTTTGATTTACATATACATGTGTTTGTTATGCTAATTAGAATAATAAAAAAATACTTTAGGAGTGAATGCTTTAAAATGTACATTGAGTAAAAGCAAACATATTCAACTATAAGAGGTGCGAGGATGGAGGGGAACTCACTGGGAGGTGAAAATATAATGGAAGGGGAGAAGTGCCAGGAATGGAGGAGACCACACCTGGGTGGAAGCATGTAATGGAAGGGAGAGGTTTTGGATGGTGGATACCACACCAGGATGGGAACATGCTTTTTAAATGGACAAGTCCCGGGAATGGAGGGGACCACACCAGGATGGGAGCATGTAATGGAAGGGAGAGGTGCAGTGATAGAGAAGACCTCGCTGAGAGGTGAACATGTAATGGTAGGGATGGGTGCATTGATAGAGACAACCTCGCTGAGAGGGGAACATTTAATGGAAGGGAGAGGTGCGGGATGAATGGGACCACACCGGGATGGGAACATGTAATATAAAGGAAAGATGCAGGGGGGAGGTAACTTTGCTGTGAGGTGAATATATAATGGAAGCGAGTGGTGTGGGATGGAGGGGACTGCACCAGGAGGGGAAGGAAGAGGTGTGTGGGTGGAGGAGAAGTCCCTTGCAGGTGAACATGTAGTGGAAGGGAGAGTTCTGGGATTGGGACATGTAGTGGAAGGGAGAGGTGCTGGCATTGGGACATGTAGTGGAAGGGAGAGGTGCTGGCATTGGGACATGTAGTGGAAGGGAGAGGTGCTGGCATTGGGACATGTAGTGGAAGGGAGAGGTGCTGGCATTGGGACATGTATTGGAAGGGAGAGGTGCTGGCATTGGGACATGTAGTGTAAGGGAGAGGTGCTGGCATTGGGACATGTAGTGGAAGGGAGAGGTGCTGGCATTGGGACATGTAGTGGAAGGGAGAGGTGCAGGATGAAGAGAACCTCACCAACTGGAGGCGTGTGCTTTCAGGTTTAGTGAATAACCCTTTGATTGTGGAGTTTTTAAATGAAAGCACTTGCGGTGTGTATTACATCCACATAAGTGTCTTGCTGCTTTCAAAGCAGTTTGGGACACTCTTTAAGCATTGTTAGCATTTCCCGTTTCTTGCTTGGTTAAGTGGGGACATTCTGTTAAAGAGGGTTAACATGGTGTTATTGGCCATTGAGAAAGCTGAAGTGCTTTTCTATAGATAAAGTGCATCAATATAAATCATATACACAACCACACAGTGTATATATCTTGAAGTGCTTTGTAAGGAAAATTAGATTTTATAGCAATAAAAAATAAATAATGAAAGGGTAAAGGTTAAAAGAGAGAAACGGAAAAGGCGATTCCGATAGTGACAAGGAAACTTGCATTACATCAGTATGTTGTGTGTTTTGTAGACACCTCAAAGTATTCACTTGCTGAAAAGGTTAGGTGTACTTAGAGCAGGGGAAAAGTCAAGCAATTATCATGGAGCAAAGCCAATAAAGGCACAATAATTGAAACCCATTAGACTTCTAGGCGGAGAAGGCTTACAGTATACGCTAATGAGGATGAAAAAGCACAGTGTAAATGAGCTGGAATGCCAACAAGCTGTATGGAGAATATAATATATATATATATATATATATATACACTGCTCAAAAAAATTAAGGGAACACTTAAACAACACAATGTAACTCTAAGTCAATCACACTTCTGTGAAACCAAACTGTCTACTTAGGAAGCAACACTGAGTGACAATCAATTGCACATGCTGCTGTGCAAATGGGATAGACAACAGGTGGAAATTATAGGCAATTAGCAAGACACCCCCAATAAAGGAGTGTTTCTGCAGATGGTGACCACAGACCACTTCTTAGTTCCTATGCTTCCTGGCTGATGTTTTGGTCACTTTTGAATGCTGGCGCTGCTTTCACTCTAGTGGTAGCATGAGACGGAGTCTACAACCCACACAAATGGCTCAGGTAGTGCAGCTCATCCAGGATGGCAGATCAATGTGAGCTGTGGCAAGAAGGTTTGTTGTGTCTGCCAGCACAGTGTCCAGATGTCAGGATCGGGACAGGGATCCAACACGCAGAGTACAAAGAGTAGCAGATACGTATACCGGACCTTAGAATGGCCGGACTTAACGTAATACTACGTATAGAATGGTCAGGGACAAGCCAAGGTCGAGGGAACGAGAAGACAGGTAAGCGAGAGACAAGCCGGGTCAAGGATAACAGAGAAGACAGGTAAGTAATAACAAAGCCGGGTCAGAACCAAAAGACAAGAGAATACAAGAGCACTGTGTGACTAGGCTGGCTAGAACCACGACAGGGCAATGAGCAAATGCTGAGAGCTCCCTTAAATACCCTGGTTCTAGAGACTAATCACGCCTCCGCCGAGACCTGATTCGTGTCCGGGATTTGAGTGACAGGTCGGGCTAGAATAGCGTCATGACGTCGACTATTGAGCGTCACGTTACAAAAAGGCATAGTTCTCTCGCGGCCGGCGTTTACATGCGCGAGGGGACCGCGAGGAACGGGAGAATCATGCCGTCTGGATGGAAAAACGTCTAAGTCTCTACCCGTCTCAGGGGTAGAGACTACAGGTACCCTGACACCAGAGCATGGAGGCACTACCAGGAGACAGGCCAGTACATCAGGAGACGTGGAGGAGGCCGTAGGAAGGCAACAACCCAGCAGCAAGACCGCTACCTCTGCCTTTGTGCAAGGAGGAACAGGAGGAGCACTGCCAGAGCCCTGCTACAAATGTGCATGTGTCTGCTCAAACGGTCAGAAACAGACTCCATGAGGGTGGTATGAGGGCCCGACCTCCACAGGTGGGGCTTGTGCTTACAGCCCAACACCGTGCAGGACGTGTGGCATTTGCGAGAGAACACCAAGATTGGCAAATTCGCCACTGGCGCCCTGTGCTCTTCACAGATGAAAGCAGGTTCACACTGAGCACATGTGACAGACGTGACAGAGTCTGGAGATGCCGTGGAGAACGTTCTGCTGCCTGCAACATCCTCCAGCATGACCGGTTTGGCAGTGGGTCAGTAATGGCGTGGGGTGGCATTTCTTTGGGGCGCCGCACAGCCCTCCATGTGCTCGCAGGAGGTAGCCTCACTGCCATTAGGTACTGAGATGAAATCCCCAGACCCCTAGTGAGACCATATGCTGGTGCGGTTGGCCCTGGGTTCCTCCTAATGCAAGACAATGCTAGTCCTCGTGGCTGGACTGTGTCAGCAGTTCCTGCAAGATGAAGGCATTGATGCTATGGACTGGCCCGCCCGTTCCCCAGACCTGAATCCAGTTGAGCACATCTGGGGCATCATGTCTCGCTCCATCCACCAACGTCACGTTGCACCACAGACTGTCCAGGAGTTGGCAGATGCTTTAGTCTAGGTCTGGGAGGAGATCCCTCAGGAGACCATCCGCCACCTCATCAGGAGCATGCACAGGTGTTGTAGGGAGGTCATACAGGCATGTGGAGGCCACACACACTACTGAGCCTCATTTTGACTTGTTTTAAGGACATTATATCAAAGTTGGATCAGCCTGTAGTTTGTTTTTCCACTTTCATTTTGAGTGTGACTCCAAATCCAGACCTCCATAGGCTGAAACATTTGATTTCCATTTTTAATTTTTGTGTGATTTTGTTGTCAGCACATTCAACTATGTAAAGAACAAAGTATTTCAGAAGAATATTTAATTCATTCAGATCTAGGATGTTATCTTTGTGTTCCCTTTATTTTTTTGAGCAGTGTATATGTATATATATGCACACACACAAACACTGTTGCTAGATCCTAGCTTAATTATCTCTTTACAGTCATCAGGCTTGTGTTACTACATAGGATGAACTCATGATGCAGAGGATGAATTGTCCATACAATCTTGTAGAGTGTAAGACTTCACCTAAGCACCTGCTTGTTTCTGTAGATAGAGCCATGGATGTCCACAAGAACTTTCTGGATTGTGGAATAATAGTATAAGAGATCAGGGCAGGAAACCGGGAGAAACCATGCAGTCAAACAGGCCCAGGGTAAGGGTTGGCTGTACTGGCTCGCAGTAGGTATAACTGGTTCAGAAACAATATCCAGTTAATAGGTCCGTAGATCTGTCCTCTAATACACAGGTTCTGTACTTATAATGCCCTTTCCCTTGTTAAGTACACTCCAAATGACCCAATTACTTGGATTTAGCTGTCAGTTTAATCAAAGCCTCAGACTCAGCCTTTGGCTCAGGACATTATGTTTGCAGTGCTGATATTAACCCGTCCTGTTTCTTTCCTGAGTTAGTTCCAGTTCGACCTTGACTTTCCTGGTCTCCATAAACCTCCTTTTCTATACAGGGTATAGTTTGTGTACTAGACCCAGCTTTTTTAATAATCATTGGTATTTACTGTCATTGACCTGTTTTACTTATCATCTATGGCTTATTTCTGCTGTCCTAGACTATCTTTCCAGCTTTACTAGCCTTTCCAGCTCTCTGCCCCGGTGTAGGTATCTAGCCTTTCCAGCTCTGTGCCCAGTGTAGGTATCTAGCCTTTCCAGCTCTGTGTCCCAGTGTAGGTATCTAGCCTTTCCAGCTCTGTGTCCCAGTGTAGGTATCTAGCCTTTCAAGCTCTGTGTCCTGGTGTAGGTATCTAGCCTTTCAAGCTCTGTGCCCAGTGTAGGTATCTAGCCTTTCCAGCTCTGTGTCCCAGTGTAGGTATATAGCCTTTCCAGCTCTCTGCCCCGGTGTAGGTATCTAGCCTTTCCAGCTCTCTGCTCCAGTGTAGGTATCTAGCCTTTCCAGCTCTCTGCCCCAGTGTAGGTATCTAGCCTTTCCAGCTCTCTGCCCTGGTGTAGGTATCTAGCCTTTCCAGCTCTGTGTCCCAGTGTAGGTATCTAGCCTTTCAAGCTCTGTGTCCCAGTGTAGGTATCTAGCCTTTCCAGCTCTGTGTCCCAGTGTAGGTATCTAGCCTTTCCAGCTCTGTGTCCCAGTGTAGGTATCTAGCCTTTCCAGCTCTGTGTCCCAGTGTAGGTATCTAGCCTTTCCAGCTCTCTGTCCCAGTGTAGGTAACTAGCCTTTCCAGCTCTCTGCCCCAGTGTAGGTATCCAGCCTTTCTAGCTCTGTGTCCCAGTGTAGGTATCTAGCATTTCCAGCTCTCTGCCCCGGTGTAGGTATCTAGCCTTTCCAGCTCTGTGTCCCAGTGTAGGTATCTAGCCTTTCCAGCTCTGTGTCCCAGTGTAGGTATCTAGCCTTTCCAGCTCTCTGTCCCAGTGTAGGTAGCTAGCCTTTCCAGCTCTCTGCCCCAGTGTAGGTATCTAGCCTTTCCAGCTCTCTGCCCCAGTGTAGGTATCCAGCCTTTCTAGCTCTGTGTCCCAGTGTAGGTATCTAGCATTTCCAGCTCTCTGCCCCGGTGTAGGTATCTAGCCTTTCAAGCTCTGTGTCCCAGTGTAGGTATCTAGCCTTTCCAGCTCTGTGTCCCAGTGTAGGTATCTAGCCTTTCCAGCTCTCTGTCCCAGTGTAGGTAGCTAGCCTTTCCAGCTCTCTGCCCCAGTGTAGGTATCTAGCCTTTCCAGCTCTGTGCCCAGTGTAGGTATCTAGCCTTTCCAGCTCTGTGCCCAGTGTAGGTATCTAGCCTTTCCAGCTCTGTGCCCAGTGTAGGTATCTAGCCTTTCCAGCTCTGTGCCCAGTGTAGGTATCTAGCCTTTCCAGCTCTGTGTCCCAGTGTAGGTATCTTGCCTTTCCAGCTCTGTGTCCCAGTGTAGGTATATAGCCTTTCCAGCTCTCTGCTCCAGTGTAGGTATCCAGCCTTTCTAGCTCTGTGTCCCAGTGTAGGTATCTAGCATTTCCAGCTCTCTGCCCCGGTGTAGGTATCTAGCCTTTCCAGCTCTGTGTCCCAGTGTAGGTATCTAGCCTTTCCAGCTCTGTGTCCCAGTGTAGGTATCTAGCCTTTCCAGCTCTGTGTCCCAGTGTAGGTATCTAGCCTTTCCAGCTCTCTGTCCCAGTGTAGGTAGCTAGCCTTTCCAGCTCTCTGCCCCAGTGTAGGTATCTAGCCTTTCCAGCTCTCTGCCCCAGTGTAGGTATCCAGCCTTTCTAGCTCTGTGTCCCAGTGTAGGTATCTAGCATTTCCAGCTCTCTGCCCCGGTGTAGGTATCTAGCCTTTCAAGCTCTGTGTCCCAGTGTAGGTATCTAGCCTTTCCAGCTCTGTGTCCCAGTGTAGGTATCTAGCCTTTCCAGCTCTCTGTCCCAGTGTAGGTAGCTAGCCTTTCCAGCTCTCTGCCCCAGTGTAGGTATCTAGCCTTTCCAGCTCTGTGCCCAGTGTAGGTATCTAGCCTTTCCAGCTCTGTGTCCCAGTGTAGGTATCTTGCCTTTCCAGCTCTGTGTCCCAGTGTAGGTATATAGCCTTTCCAGCTCTCTGCTCCAGTGTAGGTATCCAGCCTTTCTAGCTCTGTGTCCCAGTGTAGGTATCTAGCCTTTCCAGCTCTGTGCCCAGTGTAGGTATCTAGCCTTTCCAGCTCTGTGCTCCAGTGTAGGTATCTAGCCTTTCCAGCTCTCTGCCCCAGTGTAGGTATATAGCCTTTCCAGCTCTGTGCCAAGTGTAGGTATCTAGCCTTTCCAGCTCTGTGCCCAGTGTAGGTATATAGCCTTTCCAGCTCTGTGCCCAGTGTAGGTATCTAGCCTTTCCAGCTCTGTGTCCCAGTGTAGGTATCTAGCCTTTCCAGCTCTGTGTCCCAGTGTAGGTATCTAGCCTTTCCAGCTCTGTGTCCCAGTGTAGGTATCTAGCCTTTCCAGCTCTCTGTCCCAGTGTAGGTAGCTAGCCTTTCCAGCTCTCTGCCCCAGTGTAGGTATCTAGCCTTTCCAGCTCTCTGCCCCAGTGTAGGTATCCAGCCTTTCTAGCTCTGTGTCCCAGTGTAGGTATCTAGCATTTCCAGCTCTCTGCCCCGGTGTAGGTATCTAGCCTTTCAAGCTCTGTGTCCCAGTGTAGGTATCTAGCCTTTCCAGCTCTGTGTCCCAGTGTAGGTATCTAGCCTTTCCAGCTCTCTGTCCCAGTGTAGGTAGCTAGCCTTTCCAGCTCTCTGCCCCAGTGTAGGTATCTAGCCTTTCCAGCTCTGTGCCCAGTGTAGGTATCTAGCCTTTCCAGCTCTGTGTCCCAGTGTAGGTATCTTGCCTTTCCAGCTCTGTGTCCCAGTGTAGGTATATAGCCTTTCCAGCTCTCTGCTCCAGTGTAGGTATCCAGCCTTTCTAGCTCTGTGTCCCAGTGTAGGTATCTAGCCTTTCCAGCTCTCTGTCCCAGTGTAGGTATCTAGCCTTTCCAGCTCTGTGCCCAGTGTAGGTATCTAGCCTTTCCAGCTCTGTGCCCAGTGTAGGTATATAGCCTTTCCAGCTCTGTGCCCAGTGTAGGTATCTAGCCTTTCCAGCTCTGTGCCCAGTGTAGGTATCTAGCCTTTCCAGCTCTGTGTCCCAGTGTAGGTATCTTGCCTTTCCAGCTCTGTGTCCCAGTGTAGGTATATAGCCTTTCCAGCTCTCTGCTCCAGTGTAGGTATCTAGCCTTTCCAGCTCTCTGCCCCAGTGTAGGTATCTAGCCTTTCCAGCTCTGTGTCCCAGTGTAGGTATCTAGCCTTTCCAGCTCTCTGTCCCAGTGTAGGTAGCTAGCCTTTCCAGCTCTGTGCCCAGTGTAGGTAGCTAGCCTTTCCAGCTCTGTGTCCCAGTGTAGGTATCTAGCCTTTCCAGCTCTCTGTCCCAGTGTAGGTATCTAGCCTTTCCAGCTCTGTGCCCAGTGTAGGTAGCTAGCCTTTCCAGCTCTGTGTCCCAGTGTAGGTATCTAGCCTTTCAAGCTCTGTGTCCCAATGTAGGTATCTAGCCTTTCCAGCTCTGTGTCCCAGTGTAGGTATCTAGCCTTTCCAGCTCTGTGTCCCAGTGTAGGTATCTAGCCTTTCCAGCTCTGTGTCCCAGTGTAGGTAGCTAGCCTTTCCAGCTCTGTGTCCCAGTGTAGGTATCTAGCCTTTCCAGCTCTCTGCCCCAGTGTAGGTATCTAGCCTTTCCAGCTCTGTGTCCCAGTGTAGGTATCTAGCCTTTCCAGCTCTGTGTCCCAGTGTAGGTATCTAGCCTTTCAAGCTCTGTGTCCCAGTGTAGGTATCTAGCCTTTCCAGCTCTGTGTCCCAGTGTAGGTAGCTAGCCTTTCCAGCTCTCTGCCCCAGTGTAGGTATCTAGCCTTTCCAGCTCTGTGTCCCAGTGTAGGTATCTAGCCTTTCCAGCTCTGTGTCCCAGTGTAGGTATCTAGTCTTTCCAGCTCTGTGTCCCAGTGTAGGTATCTAGCCTTTCAAGCTCTGTGTCCCAGTGTAGGTATCTAGCCTTTCCAGCTCTGTGCCCCAGTGTTTTGCTCATTCAGTTGTAACCTCGGATTCATTACTTTGAATGTGTGAATTTTAATGTGTTTTAGCTCCTGATTACCTGTGTATCCAACCACTATTATATTTTCCTGTATCACATAACACATGTGAGAAGCATGAAAATGGGCTGTGATGGGCTAGTAAGGGACAGGGCCAAGAGGTAGCAAGTCAGCATGGTGTGCATTTACATTTGCAGTGACAGGTACCTCAGCAAATCAGCCAAACCAGGCTTCCCCATACACAGCATCCTCTTTACTTGGGCAGCAATAGCAGCGGACCACATGTAATGGCCAGACCACATGTAATGACCATACCACATGTAATGACCATACCACATGTAATGACTAGACCACATGTAATGACCAGACCACATGTAATGGCCAGACCACATGTAATGACCAGACCACATGTAATGACCAGACCACATGTAATGACCATACCACATGTAATGACCATACCACATGTAATGACCATACCACATGTAATGACCATACCACATGTAATGACCATACCACATGTAATGGCCAGACCACATGTAATGACCATACCACATGTAATGACCATACCACATGTAATGGCCAGACCACATGTAATGACCATACCACATGTAATGACCATACCACATGTAATGGCCAGACCACATGTAATGGCCAGACCACATGTAATGACCAGACCACATGTAATGACCAGACCACATGTAATGGCCATACCACATGTAATGACCATACCACATGTAATGACCATACCACATGTAATGACCATACCACATGTAATGACCATACCACATGTAATGACCAGACCACATGTAATGACCAGACCACATGTAATGGCCATACCACATGTAATGACCATACCACATGTAATGACCATACCACAGGTAATGACCATACCACATGTAATGACTAGACCACATGTAATGACCAGACCACATGTAAAGGCCAGACCACATGTAATGACCATACCACATGTAATGACCATACCACATGTAATGACCATACCACATGTAATGACCATACCACATGTAATGACCATACCACATGTAATGGCCAGACCACATGTAATGACCATACCACATGTAATGACCATACCACATGTAATGGCCAGACCACATGTAATGACCAGACCACATGTAATGACCATACCACATGTAATGGCCAGACCACATGTAATGACCATACCACATGTAATGACCATACCACATGTAATGGCCAAACCACATGTAATGACCATACCACATGTAATGACCAGACCACATGTAATGGCCAGACCACATGTAATGACCATACCACATGTAATGACCATACCACATGTAAAGGCCAGACCACATGTAATGACCATACCACATGTAAGGACCAGACCACATGTAATGACCATACCACATGTAATGACCATACCACATGTAATGGCCATACCACATGTAATGACCATACCACATGTAATGACCATACCACATGTAATGACCAGACCACATGTAATGACCAGACCACATGTAATGGCCATACCACATGTAATGGCCATACCACATGTAATGACCATACCACATGTAATGACCATACCACATGTAATGACCATACCACATGTAATGACCATACCACATGTAATGACTAGACCACATGTAATGACCAGACCACATGTAAAGGCCAGACCACATGTAATGACCATACCACATGTAATGACCATACCACATGTAATGACTAGACCACATGTAATGACCAGACCACATGTAAAGGCCAGACCACATGTAATGACCAGACCACATGTAATGACCAGACCACATGTAATGGCCAGACCACGTGGAGCACTTTTTGTGCCTTTTCTCTGTTGTCTCCAGAACAGAGTCTTGAGAGAGAAAAATAAAAATGTAAGGACAGTCTAAAATCAGAACAGACCACGCTGGACCCAGGAATCTAGGAACTTGTGGTAATAAGAATGTGCAAGGGCTGTATAGCTCACTTATTTATTAAGCTATGTGATAAAGATAGGACTTTACTTGGATTCAAAGTGTATCTTCTCCAGAAATGCCTTGGGTTGTACAAAACACATTTTTTATTAGCTTTTCATTCCAAATTTACTAAACAAAAAAAAAAATGTAAACAAAAATATTACCAGAGTTTATTGAAAAGTGCAGCATATTGAGGTGAGCATCAGTATGTCTCTATTAATGGCCGAGAGCTGTCAAGACTCGCTAATCTTTAAAACAAACACTTTTATTTGAATGTAAAGTTTGTACAACTTGTCCAAGGGCTTTCATTGCTTCATTTTTGTAAAATAAAAACAGACTGTGTGGTTTTGTAACATGCACAATTTACCTAATTTGAAAACTACAGCTGATAATATGTATGTGTCAATCAGTATGTGCATCAAGTTGTCTTTTATGTTTTAAAAATGTTTTCAATACATTTTTTTTTTGTTTTGTTTTTTACCCTTCAGTCCTGAACAACAAAATCCTTTATAGGGAAACAATGCTAGTGCTTACAAAAAATTCACTTTATGATGTTCTCACACATTTAAAGGCAAAGTAGTGAAATCTTACAACGTATGAACCCTTTATTATATTACTCTTGTATAATGTGTTTCCAGAGTTAGGCATGGTTTTTAACTATAATATATATGGCATTGCCCAATTCATTTGTGAATGCAGATAGCAGTTTGCATTTCTTAATGCTTGGAACATGAACAGCCTCAAAGACCAGGCAGTGGAGATATTTGCTCATACCTTCTATAAAGTTGGATTTCTGTGAGGTTCATTTGGCGTGTTAGGGAAGAGTTGGATAGAATTAACAAATTAAGGTTTATAATGTGTTTTAGGGGCCTTGGTTATTTTGGCTAGGATTGCACCTGGGCTAGATTTTGTTATAAGATTATCAGATTACTGAGCTACCTGTTGAGATGCTCAAACTGCTTCTGGCATCTTCTATTTACTTATTTAATTGTTTGAATTGTATACAGCTGTGCTGCTGTATGTGAACATGTTTGTTCATTTTCACACCCACAGGACCCCAGTGACAGGATTGTGTAACACTGACTCACAATACATCTCTCATCCACAACACGTCCACTCACAGGACCCCAGTGACAGGATTGTGTAACACTGACTCACAATACATCACTCACATCCACAACACGTCCACTCACAGGAGCCCAGTGACAGGATTGTGTAACACTGACTCACAATACATCTCTCATCCACAACACGTCCACTCACAGGACCCCAGTGACAGGATTGTGTAACACTGACTCACAATACATCACTCACATCCACAACACGTCCACTCACAGGAGCCCAGTGACAGGATTGTGTAACACTGACTCACAATACATCACTCACATCCACAACACGTCCACTCACAGGAGCCCAGTGACAGGATTGTGTAACACTGACTCACAATACATCTCTCATCCACAACACGTCCACTCACAGGAGCCCAGTGACGGGATTGTGTAACACTGACTCACAATACATCTCTCATCCACAACACGTCCACTCACAGGACCCCAGTGACAGGATTGTGTAACACTGACTCACAATACATCACTCACATCCACAACACGTCCACTCACAGGAGCCCAGTGACAGGATTGTGTAACACTGACTCACAATACATCTCTCATCCACAACACGTCCACTCACAGGAGCCCAGTGACGGGATTGTGTAACACTGACTCACAATACATCACTCACATCCACAACACGTCCACTCACAGGACCCCAATTACAGGATTGTGTAACACTGACTCACAATACATCACTCACATCCACAACACGTCCACTCACAGGACCCCAGTTACAGGATTGTGTAACACTGACTCACAATACATCACTCACATCCATAACACGTCCACTCACAGGAGCCCAGTGACGGGATTGTGTAACACTGACTCATAATACATCTCTCATCCACAACACGTCCACTCACAGGACCCCAGTGACAGGATTGTGTAACACTGACTCACAATACATCACTCACATCCACAACACGTCCACTCACATGAGCCCAGTGACAGGATTGTGTAACACTGACTCACAATACATCTCTCATCCACAACACGTCCACTCACAGGAGCCCAGTGACAGGATTGTGTAACACTGACTCACAATACATCACTCACATCCACAACACGTCCACTCACAGGAGCCCAGTGACAGGATTGTGTAACACTGACTCACAATACATCTCTCATCCACAACACGTCCACTCACAGGAGCCCAGTGACGGGATTGTGTAACACTGACTCATAATACATCTCTCATCCACAACACGTCCACTCACAGGACCCCAGTGACAGGATTGTGTAACACTGACTCACAATACATCACTCACATCCACAACACGTCCACTCACATGAGCCCAGTGACAGGATTGTGTAACACTGACTCACAATACATCTCTCATCCACAACACGTCCACTCACAGGAGCCCAGTGACAGGATTGTGTAACACTGACTCACAATACATCTCTCATCCACAACACGTCCACTCACAGGACCCCAGTTACAGGATTGTGTAACACTGACTCACAATACATCACTCACATCCACAAAACGTCCACTCACAGGAGCCCAGTGACAGGATTGTGTAACACTGACTCACAATACATCTCTCATCCACAACACGTCCACTCACAGGAGCCCAGTGACGGGATTGTGTAACACTGACTCACAATACATCACTCACATCCACAACACGTCCACTCACAGGAGCCCAGTGACAGGATTGTGTAACACTGACTCACAATACATCACTCACATCCACAACACGTCCACTCACAGGAGCCCAGTGACAGGATTGTGTAACACTGACTCACAATACATCACTCAAATCCACAACACGTCCACTCACAGGAGCCCAGTGACAGGATTGTGTAACACTGACTCACAATACATCACTCACATCCACATCACGAAATATTGTTCTGTCTTTTGTAAACAAACATCTGGTGTTTATCCACCAGCCTTTTCTTTCTATTGGTGGTAACTGTGTATGACATAGACTTCTGTTACAGCTGCTTCTGTACTATGCATTAGAGGAATGTACTGTATATTCACTTGCTAATTTAATGTTTGTCATACTCTTTATTCACAGGAACGCAGTGCATATAGCTATTTGTGTATGGATAAATTATATATAATATGCAGGTGTGCATTCTTGCGTTTCATTCGGGTAGGGATTATTTAATTCTTGCACTCTTTCTGTTGCGAATTATAGGAGCTTACTGTTCATGAATTTAAAGGTTGTTTATGAATGATGTGCTTCCAGGTTTGTGAAATGCATCATATTCCTTCTCAGGCCATACATGTGGTCAAGGTTATAGGTATAGAAGGGTTTTATGTATAAATTCGTACAATGTAAATGAGAAAGAGAAATGTCATAGACTAAGCAATGACCGTGTGGCATAGATTTAACCTTAGTGGAAGGACTGGGAATGTATACCGTGAATGGCTAAACTTGGCTTCCCAGATCCCTTCAGACTGGCTTTGCACCATGGGAAATGTAGTTTAGAAATATCTAAGTAACAAAGTTCTAAGGGATTGAGATAAATTTATATGAAAGCGAATTCTCCTAGCGCTGACTAATCGGCCCTGGTCTAAGGCATTGCACTTGATATCAGCCATGTGAGTTTTACCCTATTATGTGCAATACATATTTTTCATTGGTAAAAAACTAAAAAACATGCAATGTCAGTCCGTTGTTATTTTTGTTCTCATTAGACCACTGCTATTTTGGCAAGAAGATAAATCAATAAGACAGAAGATCAATATTTATTCTATTAGTGAGCACATGTACATACTATTTCTCATTGATACATGACTGTGCACTCATATCTTATTATATCAACATTGTGTTATCACTTTAATTGCACAAAGACAGTTGATGATTTTAGTTTGAAAGTCATCAAAAATTCCCTCCCCCCTGTCCCGCCGCAAAAAGACCAGTCCACTGTATGTGTAACTCCACAGCTCACAATTCAAGTACTTACGGTTGGGGTCCTTTTGTTTTAGAGGAATGTGGAGAATCGTGGAAATGTGGGTGGATATAAATGGCAGACAGAAAGCGGTGGAAGACCGATGATGTAGGTGTACAAAGAATCAACCAATAATAAAACTATATTAAACAATAAAAAAACTTTCAAAAGAAATAATTACAGATGTAGTCAATGCTGTTCTCTAAACAACCTTTTAATTTGTTTTAAGAGGAATAGAAAAATCAGCTGTAATTATATATGACTAGGAAAGAAGAGTAAAGACTCTTCTTCCGTAAACAATAGATGAAGTGTCATAATAACATTATTTCTCCGTTTATCACAATAGCCTGGGTATATATAAAGTCCAGTACACCCCAAAACACTGCTGTCTTTATCATGGAAGTTTAGTACATTTATCGTTCCCTGCAACAGTCCCAGTCTATCCACTAGACAACTGTCTCTTCTTTCTTTTCTTTCTCAGGACTAATTTTGATATTACATTAAGTGTAGACATAGCTTGATGACTCTAGCTTGGTGCGAAGAGCTCCATTTAATTTATTTCCCAATACTTTAAGCTTATTTGTGCTCTATTTATAATCAGTTAATGGATTGTTCTTCTCTTTTTGATCTTCAATTTGTGAAGTGTGTTTTTTTGCACTTAAACTCCTACTCTCTTTTCCCTTCTGTTGTAAAGAGAGCTAATAAGTTGCATCTTTAGATTTTGTGCATTCCCAAACTGTTATGTCCTCATTTATTGGTGCTTTCATCAAATATGGCCATATTCTATTTTCTCATCTATTTTCCTTGTTAGTGTTTATTTTGGCTACTACTCTACTAGGGACATTCTCCATGAAATGGTTTCAAAAGTAAAATGTGTGCTGAAGGGTTAGAGACGATGCTTAATTTGCAATTTATAAGACAATACACCTGTTCGAGGTCACATTAATTATTTAACCTTTTAGGCAAAATATAATCTTTCAGTGTTTGCAGATGAAACAAAAATCTGTAAAGTAATACAATGTGAGCAGGACTAAATATATATTTAGATAGACTGGGGGACTGGGCACTCAAATTGCAAGTGAACCTTGAATATGCTGTGCAATTTTGGGCAGCTGTTCTAAAGAAGGATATTATGGCACTGGAAAAAGTGCAGAGGTTGGCTACAAAATTAATAAAAAAAGAATGGAACATTTTAGCTATGAAGAAAGGTTAACAGATTTAAACCTCTTTAGTTTAGCAAAACGTCCATCAGAGGGGATATGATAGCATTATACAAATATATCCGGGGCCAGTACAAACCATTGCGTGGATATTTATTCACAAACGGTACTATAGGTCATGCTTTTAGACTGGAAGAAAGAAGATTTAGTCTAAGACAAAGGAAAGTTGTTGTTTTTGTTTGCTTTTTTTTTTTACCATAAGAACAATAAGGATGTGGAATTATCTGCTTGAAGAAGTGGTTTCATCAGAGTCTGTGCAGATATTTAAACAGCAACTAGATGCATACTTGAAAAATGAAATAATTGAATATTATGCTTTTGCAAGTGTAGGGTAACAGCTCCTTGATCCAAGGATAAATCGAAATGCCATTCTGGGGTCAAGAAGGAATTCTGTTCCTAGTTTGTTGCAAAACTGGAACTGTTTCAAACTGGGTGTTTGGGTTTTTGTTTTTCCCTTCTTTTGGATCAACAGCAAAACACAGATGCAAGGAAAGCTAGACTTTATGGACACATTTCTTTTCAGCCTGTGTCTCAATGTAACTATGTTCTTGACATTAATGGCAAGGGACTTCACATTTTATCAAGTAATGTTGCTCTGAGATAATTTTATATTTTACATGAAATGAGTTTGTCTTTCGCTAACCTTTACAGATTACAGTTGATTTTTGAAAAATTTTATGATGTGAGCATATGAAATAAATTTTAATATATAAAATAGTTTAATATATAAAATGATTATATCTTAGAGTTTATACCTCCTTTCATTCTGTGGAGAGGTTTTTTTCCCCACCTTTTTTTGATCTCACCACAAGTTTGTCAATACTTTGTTTGATGCTGTCAGAGAGCTTTCCCCTATTGAACCAAAAGTGCACAACTGCACGGTCTATAGATGGTGTTGATTTGATCATATTGGAACTAATGCAATAGCATTAAAGTGGCACTGTCACCATCTGGGGACTTTGCATGATTTGCCAGGACCCCCGATAGTAATCTTGCTGCTGGGGATCTGGTGGGGGCAGGCACCCTTGGCGCTTCAGCATGTGCGAAAGTACAACATTGAGGTACATGGAGGATCCTGCTAATATCTCTGCAGCCGTTACTGGTGACAGCTGGGGGATTGACACTTCTGGGAGGCGGTAGTTCCGTCCAATGTCTAGACATGTCAGGTCAGGAAATATACTGAGACAAAGAAGTACCTATTTAATCTCAGTATATCTTCTGGCTGGGTTGGAATTTCAGTACAATTCCAACACGCTCAGTATGAGTAATTTATTAAGATTTTCTCTTAATGAAATACTTATTTTGCGGGTGGGGGGGGTGGAGGGGGAGGGAAGGTGACATTGGCGCTTCACAAACTGTAGTTATAAAACAACGGATCTGTTTAAATAGTGGGGAAGGTGCAGAGAATGTCTGATTAGTTGATTGTATAAATACCTACATGGTAAATATGATTAAATGCCATGTAAATAGTGCATATCATTCCTTCACTGGAAATGTAACATTTTCATATACAGGAGAGTGAACAGGAGCATCAAACCTCCTCATTCACCTTCCCCCATCTCTAAGGGCCACTAATTACACTCCTCAATACGATGTTTGCAAAGAGGAAGGGTGAAATTTAAATGTAATCAAGTCTTCTCCATGAGCTGCCGGTGCCTGCTCAGTCCTCAGCAAACCATCTGCTGCCAGGAATGTGAAAATGCAACACTCCTTGCCTCAGCTTTATGTATAAAATAAATAGAATAATGTATCCAAGAGCTGCAGAATTAAAACCTTTTTGTCCTGCTGTGTGTTTTTTTGTGAGGTGAGCAATATGTAACCTGTGTATGGCGAGTACAAATCACAATATATTGCAGATAAACATATTTGTTTAAGAATTGCAGCGTTGTGCTTATTTGCAGCAAAGAGTTAGCTGGCATGTTTAACGCTTTAATAGCCATTGCTCTGCCATTTGTTGGGAACACCTCAGGCACACGAATGGTTAATATGAAGCAATAAGAAGTTGCTCCTGGCAAGGAGCGTAGAGTCACATTGATTCTCCTCCTGCGTCTCTAGCTGCCATTTTACTTTGCATAGTTCTTCCTCTTTCTCGCTTTCTGCAGAGAGTAACATTTATTTCATTAGCACCGGTTTAATATACTGCATATTAGTGTATCACAGCAAATATCAATATACTCTATTTGATTAAATATCTAAATATGACTACTACTTAATATTGCAAGAGTCACCCTGTTTCCTGGACAAACAGCACTTCCCTGTCCTGCTGGTTATAACGGGAAAAGTGTTGCCCTTTATTATTCAGAATGAATATCCTACAAGAAACAAATCGGTTGATCAGAGCAGTTCCTCTGAGATTATCTATACCACCCAGCAAGCTATGAATTGTACATTCTGTGCTGCAGCAATTTAAATTTGATCCTTGTAATTTTGAAGACATTATGTGTCCAGGGGGAATATTGTTGAACTGGCAGTCACATAGCTACTTCAGGTAGAGGTTTCTCCTCGCCTCATGTGCTATATTCAGTTACTCTGCTTATGTATGTATTTGTCTTGCTCTAAATTCTACATGAGCGAGCTTTACTGTCAAAGGGCAGGGGATGCTGCTTCAACATCGCACCTCCCACCATTGGTGGGAGGTGAGATTTAAAAAAAAACAAAAAACCTGAGAAACATTGTTGTAAAGGGATTCTCCAACTATTAATTGAATATGAATTGGGCCTTGCTAGTGATGGCCTGGCCTAATTTAGGAATTGGTGAGATTTGGAAGAGACTTGAAATTTAATCAGTGCACACATAGCTGTATATTGTGATATGTATGTTTTGTAACTGAAATAACCAGCCAAACTATGCAGAGGATAACCTCTGAACTCTCAACTAGCTGAACCTTGCACTAAATGGGTCACGTGGGCAGAAGACCAGACAGGATTCCACGCCTGTCTGCTAAGAATGGGAAAACTAGTCTAGGATAGCCTAGTTAGGCACAGGCACACCCAAGTGATGGCCAGTATATGTTAACAGGCCAGTAACAGTTTGCAAAAATTACTGTCACTTGCTGCTATGACATGCAGATGGCAGAGTCAGAATTTGTCATGAAAACCATGAATCATCATGCATTATGTCAGTGTGTTAATTTATTTAATATGCACTATACAATCCAGTGGCAATGCTCTAGATGTCTCCAGTGTTACATGCCACAGAATCGGTCTCCAGTCCTCACACAAAACCTCCGAAAGAGTGCAATCATTGGCCGTAATAATGGTAGAAAATCTGACAAACCTTATATATATGTATCCCACTGAGTGCACTCCCTCTGAAGTTACATTCACATCTGAAAGCATAAATATATGTGCTTCTATCCAGGCCTTAACCCCTTAAGAACCAAACTTCTGGAATAAAAGGGAATCATGACATGTCACACATGTCATGTGATACTATAGTCACCTGAAAAACTTTAGTTTAATTAAGTAGTTTTGGTGTATAGATCATGCCCCTGTAGTCTCACTACTCAATTCTCTGCCATTTATGAGATAAATCACTTTGTTTCTGTCCATGCAGCCCTAGCCTCACCTCTTGCTCCTGCAAGGTCTAGCAGGTTATTAACGAGCTGTTGATAACAAATGCTACATTAAACAGACCTTGTAATACAGGGAGTTTAAACGTTAGATTTCACTTCACAGAACGTGATTAGACAGGCTGTGTAAGTTACATGCAGTGAGGTGTGTGACTAGTGCTGCATAAAAGTGAATTATCTCCTTTAAATTGTGAATTTGTGGGAGTGTCTGTCAGTGAGTGTATGTGTCTAGGTGATCAGCCCCCATAATAAGCATTGGGAGGCTATTGCGCATGCACAGCAAAATGCTGCATCAATCAACATCTCCTCATAGAGATTTATTGAATTAATGAATCTATATGGGGAAAATTCAGTGCCTTCATGCTGAATGCAGGTGGAGCACGCTGTGCAGCACTGACACAAGAAGCACCTCTAGTAGCCCCCTGAGTGACTGCCACTAGAGGTGTTACCAATGTCTTCGTAAAGGCAGTGTTTATATCCTGTCCTTGCAGACTTTTCAATTTAGACACCAGAACCGCTACATTATGCTGTAGTGGTTCTGGTGACTATAGTGTACCTTTAAGTATTTCATAGTTTTCTTTGACAATAAAGCTTTGTTAGTTTAAATTAAAAAAACAAAAACCTGTCTCTATACTTTGTTAGCTGGCTTCTAGATTCGAAGCCAATTTGTCACCCTTTGCCATAACATACTCATCACTGGGTGAATTTCTACCCGTTTTAAAGTTTCACTCACCAGTGCAGATTGAATATAAATATATAATCAGTGTGGGTGCTTCTATGAACGTAATGCAATTTCTAGTGAGTGGTGGGCTGCCATTAGCAGTGCTGATTAAACGCTGAGCATTGCTGTCTGAGAGTATACTTGGTGCCAGGCTCAGTGCATTACTAAGCAGGATGCTGCTAATGAGACCCTCACACCCAGCCATGGAAATGACATGTGCTGCTATTGAAGTTGACACAAGGGTAGCATGATTCATCCCTGGTATAATCTGCTTTATTATATATAGAATAATAAGCAACGCAGCCCAGACAGGACCAAATGCACGGTATCCCTGCTTCCCTCTAATGGTTAATAATTTATTGCTCAGTGTGCTGTGTGTGCCCAGATTGCTAACATCTCATACATATTGTCCTTCCTTTGCCTGCTTGCATGTATGAGCTGTGATTTATTGCCCATGCTGTGCCACCCTCTCCCACTGCCCAGGATCAGAGCCTAGCATTGGAGTGATGGATGTATAATAAAGTCCACTAGCCTCACTCTCCCTGATATAAGATACAATGTTAGCTGCCAGAGGCGGGTTCGGATACTCACTATAAAGAGTGAGAATAGGAGATATGCTGTGATGAAATGCACGGTGTGCTTCCATTGGTTCTGCCCAGCAGCCTCTATCCAATGCTTTAGCGATGATGCTGCTGATCTATTTGGGATGTTGGCAGTCTCTCAAGGCAAAGCCTCTTTTCAAAGGCTGTTTCACAGAGCAAATATGCACAGAGCGGCTTCAGTCCATGAATGAAAAAGACTCCAGTCCCCTGTAGCTTGCAAAAAATGGATAAGCAGTCCCTTCTGTGTGTGTGTGTGTTACTGCTCTCCCAGGTAAGAGCATGCTCTTCGTTGTCTATTATTTCTGCTTGTTTTGATTTCTTAATTTGTGGATTCTTGAAGGCATGTGTCTCTCCAATCCAAGACATGTCTCAGTCTACAAGCTGCCTGTAAAATGAGGGGCTGGGGATTTGGAATAAGATGGGGGGTCCTTCCCTGTTGCTGGATTTTGAAGAATATTTAAAAGTGTAGGGGGTATTGCTTATTTTATGGTGATTTCCTCGCCCCTACCTCTCTTCTTCTCTCCTGTAAAAAGCTTAGGGTGTCTGAATCCAGGATCCCACAGACCTCGCTGCCTTTTTTTGGGGGATACATAGCTGTGCAAGTCTGTTTGTGGGGCTGATCTACTGGAAGTTGGGGAGCAAGGAAATCTAGGGGGCAGACAATGGATTACTGGTTCTGTGGATGTGGATTGAAAGGACACAGTGTCTTCAGCGAAGTTTGCATCTGCAGCAGGACACTGGACCCCCGGAGCAGAGGATACATTTACATTGCAACATATCTGTGCAGGGTTTATACAAAGTATAGCAGCATGCTGCACAGTTCGAGTCCAGTGTGTGTGAGAACCCTCAATATCAGGAATCAGAATAAACAAGTGGATTTTTTTTTTACCATGCATAGCTCAGATCGGCTGCTGCTGTCAGTCAGGCTGGAGCTAATGCCTATGCTGCTTCCTGCACAGCCTTCTCATACAGGCACTATTTTGAGAAGGGTGGCATGTAGACCCCCCTCTCTCCTGCCCATCCCTAAAATCATAGCTAAGAACTTTTCAAGCAGTTCAGGCTTTAACATTTGCTGCAATACGAGTCAGTCATCTGTAGATTATAATTTATTTTATTTTTAATTTTTGGCATGAGGGAGGGGGTCAGTTTGTAAAATTGTCTAATCATCACATAGCTCGCTATACATTAGATTGCAAGCTTTTGATGCGTTTCTGTCAGTGCTAACTCATTTTGCTCACTCGTTGAGTGCTAATTAGCCTTAATATTTATGAATTTCTAGTTATAATGTAAAAATAAAATACCAGTTCAAGTGGGCTTGTACCTGACACCCACAAAATCTGTGTACGGTCAGAGACTTAGAGTAGAGAGGTTCCAGTTGCTCAGACTGAGATTTGTGAGAGAGTGTTTCATTTAAAAGTGTTTTAACCCTTTAAAGACTTCAAGGATTTTAGACTTGAGTTTTGAGGGGGGTGCAGATTAGCCCTGAATACGCAAGCCCAAAATGAGGAATGATATAGAGAGCAGCGGATGATGAAGGAGCCTGGTATGGAGATCATGACATATTCCCGTGTGCAGGATTAAAAAAAAAACAGATGAACAGTTTTAAGTGACAGACTAAATATGGAAAAAGACTGCAGATGTAGAGAGGTTCCATGCGAAAGACTTCCATGACCTCCTCAAGGCAGTTCTGGGGGGAAATAAGGACAGAGCGTTGCTATATTGTACTGTCTCCCAGGTTAAACCTTTCCTTGCCACTTCTCTGAAAACAGCTGAAATGTTCAAACTGAAGCTGCCCTTACTTTCTGTTAATTAATGGTCAGTGGTTGAGAGATCCCTCACCAAGAGATGAGGAGCTGCTCAGCCGAAACACACATCTGGCGCAGTCTAAGATTAGAATCAGTATCTTGGCTGAGAGCAGGCGATCATTTAGCAGAATTCAGATATGTGTGTGAGTGAAGATCTATAGGGCATGGGGGTGTATCATGGTTTCATTTAGCTGCTACACTGTGCCTTGCAGACCATGTACTGGATAGAGAGATACTTTATATACTATAATACCAGGGTGTAACTCTCTGCCAGACTCAATTTGGGAGTTTTATTCCAGAAACAGCTGGACACCTGCACTCCACTGCATATCCAGTGTTATAATCAGACATGCTTTGGTTTAAACCAAGCTTCCATAGTTCAGTTGGATAGAGTCATGAGCCATCTTTGAATAACTGACATGATGGCCACCTGTTGGCCACTGCAGCCTGCTTCCTGCACTCAGAACCAGCCAGTACTTCATGGGCTTAGTATGGAATTTGATACCAAACAACACTCCTCTCTATGTGTGCACACACACACTTCTTTCAGTGGATGGTACTGTGTGCATATGATTCTTTCACCCCACCTACCAAGCGAGGGTCTGTGCAATCATCTGCCCTTAGTATTTTGATGCTGAGTTTGGGTTATGCTGCAAAACCTGCAAAAAAACCATTTAATTTTGTAGATTTAATACAGACTCCCGTGTGGGAATATGATGGATTATTCTTTTCTCCTTGTCTGTAAATTGAGTCTCATTAATCTGATATATTTTATGGACTACATATTGGGGGTTTTGCTAATGTGAATTTCTGATATTTTTTTTTCTTGTACTGCAAGTCAATTAAAGTGCGTTACTCTCCGTAATAGATTTGTGATACTTGGAGATTCTATTTGTTTTTCATTACTTCTAGATAACCCTTATCCCAGGTATTTTCTATAGATTGGTAATTTTACAATTAAGTGAAAGCCCATTCAAAATTAGAATCCAACGGCAATATCATTGTAAATTGATATTTTTAACTGGAGGTCGGACATTATGATGTCTTGGTGATGAGTACTGTATACTTGAAGCAGTAAATAGGAGGGAGGAATTGGATGCACTGGTGAAGATTAAGTCAGTTAGGGCTAGGAAGTGGATGAGATTTGGTTTGCAGAAGGTTGAATTAGACTGATGGAGTTTGTTCTTATTTTGTTGTTAAGACAGAGAATCTTCTGAACTGGGGGGGGTATGCATGTTATGGGTGGTGGAGGTGAAGGAGTGAAGAGGATTGGTAGCAGGAGATGAATGAGGAGAGGTGAGGAAGGTGTGACATTGAAGAGGGATGTGGATGAGACAGTAAGTAATTTAAAAACAGATCTTTGGGGGTTTGGAAGTCAGTGGTGTTTTTGCAAGGGGGAGTTTGACATGTAATATTTGAACCATTTCATTGAAGCTAAGCTATACATCTAAAATAAAGATTGATGGGCAGGAGCAATTTGAGTTCATTGGAAGTAGGATTATGGACTCCTGAGGGAGGCAGGGTAGGAGGAAAATTCATTAGTCAATATTTCTTATATCTCAATAGTCTACTTAGATGCCAATGAACAGGTTTGTGCATGCCAACACTTCTATAACAAATACTGCATTCACAGTAGCCTTTTCTTCTTTGTGCGATCTTAAATGTAGAATGATACCATTACTATGTCTTGACACCAATGCGTTAAGTATTTAATGTACTTATCCAGCACCTCATGCACTACCTCCAATTCCCACTGTCTTTTTGCAGTAACTGTTATTCCAGATTGCGTTCCCTACTTGAAACTATAGGGTCTTCAACAACATGCACTCAGTGTTAACCCACCTCTCTAACGTACATGAACCCTTTTATAATCCCGTCTGTTCTGTAATACGGTTTATTAATATGTCGTGCCAACATGCTGCACTCAGCTCTATTCTCTTGGGAGAAAGACTTCCCTAAAGATATTTGCTAAATGGATTTCATTCTCTCTGGTTGTTACTGTTGTCATTGGTTGTGTGCATGTAATTCACCTAATGTAAAAGAAACATACATCTGATTGCTGGTTGAACATTGCAAAGTGTGCGCCATGCACTGTAGATGTCACATCCCTACAAACTAATTGGTGGGCATTTGTGAGAGCAAAGTTTGAAATAAAACATCAGGGTGAGCCTGGATTTACATTTTGTGGGTGTGTGTGGGTATTCTGCTGGATACTATACACCTTGATGTTTCAATGGTTCTTACTTCTCGGGTCCTCATTAGGAAGAAGTTCTCTATAGTCTGTCTGGGTTATGGTATGGCAGGATATTTACACGGCTCGGATACAGTGTTGAGAAGCATAGGTGGAATCTTTTTCCACAAGTCGAACTTTTTTTTTTTTCTGCCAACCTACAAACCTAGCAGAAAATCTATTTTAGAGAAACCGAAAGGAACATTGCACTAACAATACATTGAATCTCTACCGGATATTACACAACTATTAAAATGGGGATATTTAGCATAAAGCTTTTAAATATTTTAATAAATATATAGTTAAAACAAGCCAACTCTTGTTGACAATGTATTTGTGGTTATCCATTTTCTGACCTTAAATAAAGAATTAAACATATGTATATGGTAATGCTATTTTAACGATCTTAAAACAAGAATTATGTGTCTTTGGCAATATAGAAGTGTACATCAGATACCAAGAAAGGCCCACATGAGTACTGCCATCTGAGATGCTGTGGACAATATCCCATGATGCAGTGCCACACTATTAGCTGGGCAAGTTGGCCATTTAGCAGGGATTTATTGATGTATATTGTATCACTATCAATGCTGGTTAATGTTGTATTTTTATAGTAACAAACACCCAGTGACCTCCATCAAGGATATTCTTACAGGAAGTTGAAATCTACAAATACTTAAATCCATTGATATGTGCATTAGCATGTATTGACAAGCTGTCTGAGCTGGGAGAACAGCCCTTTCCTAAAAATGTATTTCATACAAATATATAGATGATCTTGTAGAAGTATGATGGAAGCCCTGCACCAAGCCCATAAACTCATCTGTGTTGTTTATGTAGGTCTGAGCTCAGTCCCGCTATAATACTGTGCTTGTACAACGGTAGTAATTATCTTTCTCTAATAGATAAATCATTAATATCTTTTTCTCAAGTGACTAACATAATATGGATGGAATCTATAACCATTTTAGACCCATTGAAAATGAATGTCATAATATGGGATTCCCGCCCTGCTTTGTGGGTTTGCCATTGACTACATGAATAGTGCATTAGGCAATAATAAGTTAATGGAAGTGTTTTGATGGCAATGGATGTATGCTGGTTAAATCAATGAGGTTTTCATGATACAACACATGCATCAATTTGGAATTTTCAGCACAAAGTTGGGAAGTGGGGTTCACTCTAGTCATGCTGCTTTATTAACTACAGGACCTAGAGATAGTGATCCAGTATGTAGCGGCTTAACAGGGTGAATGGGGCCTACATTGAGTTTGACAAATATTAATATAAGGGATTTTAAAGGGAGAGGTGAGTGACAACTAGGGGAGAACGAACTGTTGTACTAGCAGTGTTTGTTTATTTAGCTATAGAAATTGTAATGTAGCAATCTTCAATCCTGGATTGCTTTTTGGGAAAGGGCCATTAATATACTTGCATTTTGGGGGGCTCCAGGATTCCTATTAGGCACCCAAACAATGACCTGATTAGACATTATACCCATGGTTAGAAGCACTACAATTCAATAATGGATTTAAATCATCTTTTTTGCCCTCACGACAGCTTAGTTGTACTTGGCAATTAACCTAATCATTAGTTAATCAGTGGGCATCTTTGAAGCATGATAATTCTATGAAAACCTATTTTGTTAGTCACTGAGAAATGTCGGCCAATTAAAAGTTGGCAACACTTTCAGCAAACCTATAGACTGTGTTAATGTGGAGCAATTTGCATTACAGGCTACAGGCTAGCAAACTGTCCATGCGTTTTCGCAGATGTATTACACTTTTTCATCTCACTTGTCTGCGCGGTTTAACAATCACAAACTAAATGTTGTCATGTAACTGTAAATGGGTTTTATTCAGATCTCTGGTACTTAACAATCTCACAAACAGTTGATGATGACAACAAGCCACAGGGCCGTATTTCACAACTTGAGCTAATCGGATAAATAATGTATACTTTTTTAAATTTTATTTTTAAAGCATTGTTTTTGTGGCAATTTGTATTTTCAGTAAAAAAAAAAACAACCTATAAAACCCACACCCTAGTCATGATAAAACAAAGCACTGGAAGAAAAAAAACATGTTTTAAAGATATTTTATTTAAACATCTTCCTTCATCTATGACTTCAATCCCCCACACAATGTCCAATGGTATCTTGCTGCATACTAGACACTATAGAGATACATGCTTAACATATTTATTTCAACGCCACTGAAAGCATTAAAGGTAAGAAATATATAGGAATAAAATGTCACTGATGTTTTTGACCTCTTACCACCCAAAAAGTTTCTGTATGTGAATCCGTTTTATATACCATATGTCACTGAACGCCAAGGTATCACAGTGTGCAGTGTGTTCTGAATATTAACGACACATACTATAAATCTTTACAAAAGTCTTCCCACTGTTCAGTGACTCCAGTTGTCCTGTGAAAAAAGAAGGTAATAAATTATGCAATTTCCATATTTGAATATTTCTAAGATCACTTGTCCCCTTAAGCAGAATGCAGCTTTCCACTCGTTTCCATGACAGGCAAACTCTCTATGTTGAATATGCAGAACGTGAAATATATTCAGCTTTTATTATAAAATTAATTTCTAATCAATTGTATACGATCATTTGCAATTGATGGGGCTCATTTGTTTGTGGGATTTGTTTGTCCTTTAAATGGATGTTTCACTAATTTCTTTCCTTAATGGGTGATGTCCATCTTCACTTATTTAGCTCTGTCTGAGCTAAGCCAACTAAGCAGGACTTAGCTCACTGGCTGAGAGTGATCAGTTGACACTCTCAGTATCCTCAAAATCTAATCAGGAAAATGTAATATTCAAAAGAGAGGATAACAAACGAAATATGGTGTTTTGCTTTCAGATGGTTGGAAAAAAAAAAAAAGCACCTACCCTTTTTTGAGCTAGTAATTGGCTCTAAATATATGCACTCGGGCAGTATAATCCCTTGCTATGGATCTGTGGAATATATTGATCCTGCATGTGGGAGTCTTTACGGTTGATAGTTGTTTCGGTAGCTGGTGTGGTATGAGTTTCCTAGCTTACGGTATTCAGGAATGCACTGACAAGCGTAAATCATTAATACCATGAGCTAGGGAGCTCATACCAGCTACCGAAACAACTATCAAACGTAAAGACTCCAACACGCAAGATCCATAGGCGGGGATAATACCGCCCGAGTGCATATTTTTAGAGCATATTTCTAATTGCTAGCTCAAAAAAAGTGTAAGTGCCTTTTTTTTTTTTAATCTCTCCAACCATCTGAAAGCAGAACACCATATTTCGTTTGTTGTCCACTCTTTTGCATATTACATTTTCCTGATTGGATTTTGAGGATACTGAGAGTGTCAACTGATCACTCTCAGCCAGTGAGCTAAGTCCTGCTTAGTTGGCTTAGCTCAGACAGAGCATTTCTGGCTCTCTGTCAGAAGTAGTGGAGACAGTGAGCAGCATTGGGCGTATGCCCGGTAAGAAATCAATCTATTTTAAAACAGTTTGATGCCTTACAATGATGGGGTGTCGGGCCACTCCTGGCACAGTGCCAAGTACAGCACACTGTAGTGGTTATGGTGTTTGGAATGTTACTTTTCGTTAATCATCTTCCATTTTGTTGCAGAAAAAGTAAGTTCAAGTTAGGTGATGAATAGCTGCAGCTTCTACATGGGAAAAAAAGGCTTGAAGGAACAAGGCAGAATTTTTCCAAGATAAATTATGAATATCTTTAAAGACAAAAAATAGACACAGAGAAATCTCACATGTCAAAATAAAACAGCAAGCCAGTTATTAAAGGCCTGATGTGCTAACTCTATCTTATTGTAGATATAAGTATTTTAGGGGCAGGATGGTAAAGAGAGAAAATAGAACTTTGTATCTACTATGTTGAGGTAAAGCTTGCGTGCACTGCCAATATACAAAAATATGAGGTTTTGTTTGGACTTAACTGGAAAAATGGAGAGTGATAAAAAGCTTTATATATTGCACGCTGTGTATCAATTGTGACCCATAAATCAGGCCAACCTCATCATCAGAACAGATAACACTGACTTTAACAAAATCTATTTCTAACTGTGCACTGCAAATATCCAAGCAGATAACATTCATGTTATGATACACTTTGGAAAAGCCTTTTATTGGCAAAACGTGTTAGTGTGTACTGTTTTGCTTCTTTTTATTCCACTTTTCATTTTTGTTTCAATGAATTTGGATTTTTAGTATTTCCTGGTTGATTCTGGTCTACTACTGATAGGAAACTGGATTTTACATCTGCTTATATCCCTGGTGAGGGTAATGTGAGTCACTGATGCTGTGGATACTGTCAGTTGGACTCCAGCTATACCTTTTTAGCCCTTATACAATGAGCACAATATTTATCATTTTTATGTTACCTGCGGTACAACTTAAGGACTCTCTCGGGTATATTGAGTGGGGATTGTTCTGCTCAGTGCTGTAGTATCTCTATTAAATGTGAGTGCCCATTACACTGTGTTCTGTGTGCAGTTAGTGCCATGATTTCAATACAGTACATCTATGTTGTTGTGTGCCTTTCGTTTCATATAACACTGAGGGACAATTTATCAGAAGGTTGTGTTGTAGAAACATAGAATGTGACGGCAGATAAGAACCATTCGGCCCATCTAGTCTGCCCATTTTAAATACTTTAATTTGTCCCTGGCCTTATCTTATAGTTAGGATAGCCTTATTCATATCTCACGCATGCTTAAACTCCTTTACTGTGTTAACCTCTACCACTTCAGCTGGAAGGCTATTCCCTGCATCCACTACCCTCTCAGTAAAGTAATATTTCCTGATATTATTTTTAAACCTTTGCCCCTCTAATTTAAGACTATGTCCACTTGTTGTGGTAGTTTTTCTTCTTTTTTTATTAAATTCTTTATTTTTGAGTGCATGAGGGTTACAACATAGCTTACTCTGCCACGAAAGCGGTCGTAAGCTTGAACATTTCACAATATAATATAGTAGTGGCATATAATCATTGCACGTTTTTTTGTTTTTTTTTTTTTGTTTTTTTTTTTTGTTTTTTTTTTTTGTAAATCTTTCTTTTATTATGGCATATGCGTCATGGGGTACAAAAGAGAGAGAGGAGGCAATGAGGGATAACATGGGTTAATAATATCAAGATGGTGTGCAATGCACCTCAAAGAAAGATTGCCATGGTTTTTTTTTTTTTTTTTTTTGTGAAACAATCATGCAAACAGAGTGATACAAGCTTGGTTGAGAAACAATAATAATAAAGATAGGCTTCATGTACAGGTTTGATGTTCATGGCTAAACACGATATAACAAATTGGTCTAAAGTGTGGTAATGCTTAATCCTTTACTGCAAATTGAAGCTAATATTAAACACGATATATGAAGGAGCAATCTAAAATAACAATTCCGTGAGTCACAGTAACCAGGCTAAGCATCGCTAAAGGAGCGTTTGTTTAAGTTAATGTTAAAAGTAGGTTACATGCTAAGCGGGGCTTAACCGCGAATGTTTGTGACAATTCTGTCTAGGTGCGCACTGGGTAGCATATAGCAGGCCCCTTGTGAACGTTAAATTGACAGCACCGGCTAGATACACGTTATAACTACAGCTGTCAGAATAAATCGCTTAGGTGAGTAGTAACAGTCGCTGTAGATTACTAGACATTCTGATTTTGTTAGGCTAGGCATAGGCTTAAAAAAAGAGAGAAAAAAGGGGAACAACATCACGAAAACAAAATATGAAGAACATTGTGTAGGGTCTGTAAGGTACAGTGGCAGCAGGGTTGTGTAGCAGACCTGTATTTCAAATGCAGTCCAAGCACTAAGTAGCTCAGTCAATGCCCCGGGAGGGGGTGTTGCCAGCAGGTGAATGCTTCTAATCTGGTGTAAATAAACCAGTGGTGACAGATTGTAGGAATGCAGGTTTGTTCTTGGGCTTGGGTCGTCTGCCAGTGTCTCCTACCATTATACCAGTTCCAGTCCCGGGTCAGCCGACCCCGCACAGGGGCCATGTGGGAGAGACAGTCTCTGCATCTGGGGAGGGCCAGAGCTCCGCTCCGGTTTGGTCGCGTGCTGCGAGTAGCTGTACTGTGGCCTGGTAGGTTACTGTGTTCCGGGGTGTCAGAGCATTGGCTAGCTGGTCAATGGTGCTGCATATGTTGGCCCCCACAGTCAGGGGATCGCCCCTATTGGCAATAGGTTGCGGATATGAGGTGGCCGCCTGCCGGCCCCAGGCTTTCGTGAAGGCCTGCACCTTGAATCCACCAACTCGGTAACTCTGTGAGGCCGGGTTGATCCTCTGTCGGGCGCCGTGTAGAGCTTGGCTGTTTCGCCACCGCCTGCGGTGGTTTGCTCTTCGGCGGTGTGGTCGGTGCCTGGGAGGGTTACTCCTATTGGTCCTCAGCCCGGGAAGGCTTGTGGGGCGGCCATTGTCAGTTGCCGCTTTATTGTTCAGGGGGTTCTGGGCGGTCGTGGGTTGTATGGTAGGCCCTGTCCACTGTCCCCTTTGGGGGTGGTATGAGACGTTTGTTTGTGTGGTCAACTTCATTGGTGGGCCATATTTACGTGGGTTGGGGATGTGGTGGGAGTTAATGCCCTGTGGGATCCCCTTCTCCCTCTTACCCGCTTGTGGTTGCATGCTCTTCTGCTCCCCAATTGCTGTCCACATATGTGCCGCTAGCTTCTCCCAGAATCGGGTGAAGTGTTCATCTATGCGTTGTACTATGCCTTCCAGTACAGCGCTGGTTCTGATGGGAAGTGCGTCCGCCATATTGCGAGGGCTCACTGGACGACCAGCGACCCTGGATGTAGCCGGTAGCAGTCTGTGCGGTAGGTGAGGCGTGCTGGTGCGGACCGAGATAACCCCCGTCGGTCCAGGGGGGGGGGGAGGTGTTCCCCGGGGTGTCCAGCCACGATCAGTGAGTCCGGGGAGCGGCCGTCTCCCCAGGCCTCTTCCACGTGTAGGCCGCAAACCTCTTTTCAGCAAAGTTTTGGTCGGGAGAGGTACCGTCCGGTGCAGCAGCCTCTCCCGGATCGTGTGGGATAGGTTGCGGTAGGCTGATGTCGCTTTTTGGGGCTGGATTACCCCGGATTGCGATCCCAGATGCAGGAGCCCTAGTCAGGCACGTCTGGTCTGCTAGGCGGTTAGGCTCCGCCCGATCATTGCACGTTTTTATATTCAAGTAACGGTAAATAATAAGAAACTAACAACATTTAACATTTGTTGCTCGAGGCTAGTGACAGTGGTAGCTGACGTGAAGGTAAAGTGACAGCTTGATGAAGTTTGTGGGAGTAATTGTGAAGGAACAAGAGAGTCCCAGCGGGATAGTCGGCTAGCTAAACTTAGTTGAGCCAGTCACTTTACAACTTTTGGTCAACCTGTCTTGTTGTCGTGCGAGGAGTAGTATTTTATTTGCTGACATTCACAATATGCCAGGAGTTGGGTTTGGGCTTGTGTAGTAGGCGTCGGGTCGGTCAGTACTCATTGTAGGTTGGTGTATGTATGAGTAGTTGTGGTACTTTTTTTGATTACTCGTGTGTCACCCCGAGGGTCAGCTCGACCAATGGGGAGGGGGGGGGGGGGTGTCTGAGTATGTCCTAACGTGTTGGCTGTTAGTGGTGGGAGCAGAGAGGCGATTATGTTAATGGCCTCCTGGTGCTATTGTCTGCGGATTGTCTGCGGTCACAAAAACATGTGAAGGGTTATAAGCAGGTCAGGTCATGGTGCCAAGAGGTTATGGCTAAACAAGATATAATGCAATGTCTTAGTAAAATAGTATGCAACTTGTGTGTCCTTCAGGGTCCCCGAGCTCCAGCCCCGTCGGAGGGTTCCAGCCTCGGTTGTCGCGGCACAAAGATTTTAGCCTGACCCGGGTTCTAGTCGTGTGTGGGTCTTGTGGTCTTCTGGGGCGCCGCATGTTGCATAGTGTCCTGGGGTAGGCCCAATACTTGTAGCATGTTTCGGGCTTCTTGGAGGTCGCGGACCACGTGCTTGGTTTCACCCCTTACGATGAGAAGGGAGCGGTCTTGGCGCCATCTATATGGTATATCCTTCTGTCTGAGGAGCGTGGTAAAGGGCTTTAATGAGCCTCTCCAGGCCAGTGTGTCGCCCGTTAGGTCCGGGAAGAAAGCTAACGGATGGCCTTCAAATGTGAGTTGCGCCCGATCCCTAGCCGCTGCCATGGTTGTTGCGGCCTTGTCTTTCCGAAATTGGAAGCGAATTATAAGGTCGCGGGAGGCTGTCGCTGGGGCTTTGGCCGGCTTTGGGATCCGGAATATGCTTTCCAGTGAAATGGCCTTGGCTACTTTTGGTGTGTGTAGTGCGGTAAGTAGCCTGCGCACATAGTGGGGCAGCTCTTCGGTGGGCACGTCGTCCGGTATCCCCCGTACCTTAATGTTGGCAGCTCTGCGCCCGTCTTCCGCTGCGGTGAACCGCCGCTCGAGGGCTGTGGTTTTTTGTTTGAGGTGAGTGATCTCCGATTGTAGGGAGGTGATGTTTAGGTCGTGTGCTTCCGAGGTGACTTCCAGGGTGTCCAGCCTCGTGGTGATGCCTTGTAGCTCCGTGCAGAGCGTGGCTATGTCCCCTTGGAGCGTGGATTGCAGGCCTGCCAGCAGGTTCTTTAGCACCGCTGTTGTAATCGGTGCTCCATCCGGGTCCTGGGGCTTGGACACGGCCATCGGTTGTCTCGGCGTTAATATCGGGTCCTCCTCCAGGGAGTATTCGTCGGATAGGTCGGAGTAAGCGTCGGCGAAGGTCGCCATCTTGGGCCCTGTGGTTTCATGGGCTTGTCTCCACATTGCTCCGATATCATGGTTCTGGCTGGGCCGATCCGGTTTCGACTTTTTAGTTTTCCGACCCATATTTGTTCTGCACCCTTGTGCCGGTGTCTGTGGCTATTTTGGGCGGTTTTGTCGGGCTGTAGCAATGTATTTTGCGGTAATTTCTCAGGAGCTCCGGCGCCATGCGACCTCTCTGCTTCGCGGTTAGACTCCGCCCCTAGTTTTTCTTCTTTTAAATATAGTCTCCTCCTTTACTGTGTTGATTCCCTTTATGTATTTAAATGTTTCTATCATATCCCCCCTGTATCGTCTTTCCTCCAAGCTATACATGTTAAGTTCCTTTAACCTTTCCTGTAAGTTTTATCCTGCAATCCATGAACCAGTTTAGTAGCTCTTCTCTGAACTCTCTCTAAGGTATCAATATCCTTCTGGAGATACGGTCTCCAGTACTGCGTACAATACTCCAAGTGAGGTCTCACCAGTGCTCTGTACAATGGCATGCGCACTTCCCTCTTTCTACTGCTAATACCTCTCCCTATACAAACAAGCATTCTGCTAGCATTTCCTGCTGCTCTATTACATTGTCTGCCTACCTTTAAGTCATCAGAAATAATCAACCCTAAGTCCCTTTCCTCAGATGTTGAGGTTAGGACTCCATCAAATATTCTGTACTCTGCCCTTGGGTTTTTACGTCCAAGATGCATTATCTTGCACTTATCCACATTAAATGTCAGTTGCCACAACTCTGACCATTTTTCTAGTTTACCTAAATCATTTGCCATTTGGCTTATCCCTCCTGGAACAAATCTTCGTATCATCAGCAAAACAACATACCTTACCATCAAGACCTTCTGCAATATTACTAATAAAAACATTAAAGAGAATGGGTCCAAGTACAGATCCCTGAGGTACCCCACTGTTGACAAGCCCATGCTTCGAATATACTCCATTGACTACAACCCTTTGTTTCCTGTCACACAGCCATTACCTTACCCATTCAACAATATTGGAATCCAAACTTAAAGATTGCAGTTTATTGATACGCCTTCTATGTGCAACAGTGTCAAAAACCTTACTGAAATCTAGGTAAGCAATGTCTACTGCACCACCCTATATCTATAATTTTAGTTACCCAATTTAAAAAAAAGTAATATTTATTACAGTGAACACCTCAAACTTCCCTCCATGCCCTGCATACTTGCGGAACCACATGAGGGCATCCACCTTCTGAACATTCCAGAGCGGGATGGTTTTGCTTAGTGCTGATATTCCTGAGCCATTAGTAGCTCTATCAATTGTGAGTGGACATTATTTATAATTCTTTGTATGCTGCTAAATATCTCTTTCTCTCTGTCCGCTCTCTCTCTCTCTATGTATATATATATATATATATGTGTGTTGTTTCCCTATTTTGTGTATCTTCTTAAGATACAATAAGTCTAAAGCAGTCCTCAAGACCCTCTAACAGTCCAGGTTTTGTGAGTATCTCTCTAAGTGGAGCGCTGGAATAAATATACAGAACTTACCAAACTATTCTACATATTAAACTCCACTTTTTAAAGACCGCCTGCACTATACTGTACCCTTTGTTCTTTTTATATGAATTTTATGCCAAACTTCCAACATAGAATAGTTTGGTAAGTTCTATGTTCGAGGTGTTTGTTTCTCACTCACACCGTTGTTATATTTCTTGTGGATCACAGGATATTTCCACATAAGTGTATAGAGCTGCTTTTTATTTGTTTGTTTTTTCACGTCTTGGCACTCATCTGTTATACACATCCCTCTACTTGGAGGGAATATTTTGGATTTGTGAGTATCTCTATGGGAATAAAACAGGGAAATACATAAATCCTGGAGTGGTTTGGGAACCATTGGTCTAAAGATTGTGTTATTAAAGGTGAAGGTGAAGTAGCTTCTCTCTCTTTTTATGTTTTGTGTCTTTGTCCATACAGATATAGATTTGTCTTCAGCTTCATAGTGTTTTCTATGTGGTGGGCATCCCCAGTGCTTTTTTCTGTTCCAGTTATTTTTCTTGCTTGATTAGAGGGGATTTCCAGCGGGAGGCACTGTCGCCGCTCCCTCTTCTATATCAGTGTTATAAAGTGTTTGACCTTTTTCTTTTTTCTTTTATCTTGTCTATAGTCAAGCACAGGGCTTAAACGGTGTAAAGAGTACAGAAAGATGCAAATCGTGTGTTTAATATAACCATATGGTAGAATAAATTCCAATGAAGTTCTCTGTTACATGACTCATCTTTTCCTTGCTTGTGTCCAATGTCCACGCCTGGGATCTTTTTTTTACTGTGTGTCAGACATTTTTACTCAGATCTGTATGTTTCATATGCTTTAATGCTGTGTTATGATTTTTCCTGCCTCCATTTTAAATTGTGCCCGTAATTCAAACATGCATAGTGATACTTTATAGGATGTAAGATGTAATCTGTACGTTGTGATAGCCAAACTGCAAGGAAACGCATCAAAGCTTTGTAATAATTCCTGTTTGTCATCATCATAGAAGGGCACATCTAGCATTGCCTATTGGTGATATGCACATGTTAAACACTCAATGTCCAGTTTGTGAATCCATACACTCAAAGCACTATGAATGTCGGATGACACGTTAACCCCACAGTACAGACTAGGAAGCAGACCTCAGATAATTGGTTCTTTTAATCTACATATTTGCTGAGGGTTCTCCGGGCAAAGTGTTTTGATTACATTATTTATTTTGGTTTAATGGGAGCTTTTCTTCCACAGGTAATGGCATTTCTATTTTAAAACCAAGGTTTGTTGTTTAAGTCTCCAGGTTCCATTGTTCATTTTTTTTCTGCCCTATTTCTGGCATACTGGCACTCTTACTGTTTCTGAGAAAATTCTTCAAGAAAGAGCGAACGTAGATATTTTCCCTGCGTACGGTGCAGAGTATTCATTCAGATAAATGACAGGTTAAGCTGTAGAAAGATGCAGCAGACGATGCCTTAGGCAGAATCCTAGGACACCAGCCCTTTACTGTTACTGATCTCAGTCTGACACCTGTGGTGTGCATCGAATCATACAAAGATACCTATCCGATTTGAAGTCCTTCCTTGTGCTTGAAATATTTATTCATGGAATTCTTATTGTAATTACAGCTAGAATTTTCACATTTTTACTTTCTCAAACACAGTACGTTATCTCCTTAGTGAGCCATCCTTTTTGTTTTATGTTATTAAGCAATAACTGTTAATAATACTAGGTAATCGGATTTGAAATTGTTTGCTGAAATCCATGCGTTTAATTTAAAACATCATAGTGATTTACAAAATCTCCAGAAGAGGGCCCCATGCACTCCAGAAAAAAAAATCGTCTCATCCCTGTTAAACCTAAAAGACAGAATCACTGCAGCTCTGTTATAAAAAGGAAGGCCTGACACTTTTTTCTCTCCTTGATCTTAAATTAATGCAGAGTGATCATTTTTAATACATGTGAGACATTGTTTGATTTATTTCTTTGATGTCGTGAAACGCATCGGAGATAACATTCCTTGGGAAATTTCAATGGCTTTGCAACATCATTTCTACTGGATCTTTATGGTTTTGTGTTTCTTTTATAGAGTGATTGAATTGCATTAACCATGAAATTTCTTTGCCTAGTCAGGCGCAGTAGGATAGCAGATTCTAGCCATTTGTTCACTGTCCTACGCTTCACCACTTCTATAAGCAGTATACTAACAAAGATTATTTTGCTTTTATAGTGGACCCAAATATTCTCCACTTACCTTTCTGCTCACCTTGCCTTCTGCATATTGTGGTCTATTATAGAACGGCTTATAGATTATATTAAAATACGTCTGAAAGTGCTATTGATTTTAAGTTATTGAAAGACTTGTGTTTCTTTTTACACCGCTTTAAATACAAATAAGTCTCCTGCCAAGGTCTGAGTGACGGTGCTTGGTTAGGTGGGGGGGTTAATTTACAAGATACATTTTAATATATATTATTATTATTATTATTATCGCCATTTATTTGGCGCCAACAGATTCCGTGGCGCTTTACAATATTATGAAAGGGGGGAATTTTACTATAAATAGGACGATTATAAGAAAACTGCTCAAACGAGCTTACAGTCTATAGAAGGTTGGGTATAAAACACAATAGGACAGGAAATAGCAATCTAATAAGGTGGAGGAGAGAGTAAAATGTTGCCCTTTAGGAGAGAGCAAGAGACAGGTGTGTAAGGTAAATAAAATAGTTACACTTTAACAGGGGCAGCACGTTCAACACACACGCTATGTAATTTTCATTCTTTACGATATTGAATGGAATGCTTTTATGTTTAGAACAAACTACCTCTAAAACGTTTAATGTGGCATTAGTCCATGTCCTCTGATTTTGTTGCTTAAACTCTGGCAGGTTAATAACAGCTAATAAAGTAATCAGTCTCTCCAGTCTAGATGCTTTATTTGTCAATAAGATTTTTGATCGCATAGTGTTTGGTAACAAAGCATATTTTATATAGAGGTAACCATGGCATTGATTAAAAGTATTGTGGGCAATCACAATTGTTTTCCCTGATAATATTTAAAATATATTATTCATATATGATTTAAAAAAATCACTCTCAAGCTTTATGTAGAGATATCACTGTGACTACCTATACAGCTTAAATGAACACTATAGGAATACAATGTTCCTGATCTTATAGTGATAAAAACACATGTATGGTCCCTGGCCCCTCTTGCTTCCCTTGAATGATAAGAAAACTTACCTTATTTCCAGTGGCATGTAGTTCCACCTGTCCTGGCCCTGTACCCAGTCCGCCTCTTTGGCTGGTGATCTCAGCCAATCACAATGCTTTCCCATAGGAAAGCCAATCACAATGCTTTACCATAGAAAAGCATTGGATTGTCCGAGATTGTCAATTCTGATGATCTCAGCCAAGGAGGTGGGAGGGGCCTAATACGCCCCTGGCCAATCAGCATCTTCTCATAGAGATGCATTGAATCAAAGTATCTTGATAGGGAATGTCCAGCGTCTCCATGCAGAGCGCACACTGTGCAGCACTGACTCGGGAAGCACCGTATGAGGAGTGGCAACTAGAGGTGTTACTAGGCTGTAATGTTAACACTGCCTTTTCTCTGAATAAGTTGTAGTTGTTCTGGTGACTACAGTGTCCCTTTAAGATGACTGACATGAAACTGTCTGTCTTGGTTGTGTGATACAGACAAATCCTGGTTGTATTTCCAAGCTGACAGTATTGAGGAAAGTTTGCATGGTTGCAGAAATCTAGTACAAAATGTGAACAACCTCTTTAGTATCTAGGCACATGCAATAATTATTCTTCTGTCAATCACCTCAAAAATGCAAGACGAAAATACAAATACCGAAAGGATGTTGGTACCTAAAGATGTCTTTTGACTTGTTAGTTGTTCCCTGCTGTGCTTTAAAGAAAACAAGAGTATCCATTAAAAGGGCACAGTCTACTAAAGGCAAATACATGTCTTGAATGGTTTCATCAGATGAATAGATATTTGACCTTAAACCTCTGGAAAAACTGTCAAATGCGGATTTTCACGGGGGTAAAAAACCTTCAGCAGTGGATTGGTTTAGCCAACTCTATGGGTGATTTTTGCAAAGTATTACAGCTATTTTTCGATCTTTCGTGTAAGAGCCAGTTGTGTTTGGCTGTGACTAAAGCAAACTACAAGGTATTTGAAGGCCTTCTGTGGGTTCTATTAAAATGTTATGGTGGTCAATAAAACATGTCACTGCTTTGATCATCGTGTCTCTCTGTCTCTTCGGCTAATTGAGCAATCAGCACCTAGAATTGTCAAACTGATGCACAAATTGCATGCCACGTTTTTTTTTTTTTGTTTTTGTTTTTTAAATCTTTTTAAATGCCATATATTCTTGGAAAAAGATTAAAGTGAATCTGTCATCTGAGTTTGTTATAATTATAGTTACCATTTAAAGAAGGCCCTGAATGTCTGCTATAAGTGCCAATTTTTATAACTTGCTCTGGGGCAGACTGCAGCTTTTATGGCTTTCAGAGATATCTGGTAAAGTGGTCCACAGTTCCTATCCCCCGAGACCATATTTTATAAATCTCTTTACAGCGTTACTTTTCCTCCATGCAAAAATTATAACATTAAAAGAAATATGTGTGTGTAATATACTGTATATAATGTGTGTAATATACTGTATATTATATGTGTGTGTGTGTGTGTATATATATATATATATATATATATGTGTGTGTGAGTGTGTAACACATGCACACATGTGAAATGCTATATAGTTTCCCATGTGTGTTCTAATATATAAATATGCTTTATTAATCTTTAAATAGATATTAGTAGTATTTCATGGCTCAGAATAATTAATTGAGGGAATATAATTGTACTAGGAGAGAGCTGGCCAAAGTGGAGTGTGTTGCCATGTCCATTATGTTTATCCTTCTGTAGTGCATAAGCCCTGAGAGACCCTAACGTGAATATAGTTTTATTCTTCATGACACGGCTAATGCTATTTTGCTCAGTGAAGACAATTCCTTTAGATTGCTAAGCTATGGTGATAATGATACCTTAGTAAAGTATTGCACTTATTGCAAATACAAGCTGAAAATTCTACAACAGGACACATTTTAAACACATATATAAAATTCTTGATTCTAGCACTTAAAAAAGCATTTAAGTTATCATGAACAAACTCCATTTGCACTCAGATCTTAAAGGGCTCATGTCATGACATTTGTGGCACTATACACTATAGCCACCCAGACCACTTCATCTCATTGTCACTGTCCCCTTAACCCTTAAATGTAAAAGATATCACTCGTTCAGAAACTACAATGTTTACATTGCGGGATTAACTTCACCTCGAGTGGCTGTCATAGTGATAGCCACTAGAGTCATTTACACAGCCCAGACAGAGTAATGCCACAGACCATAAGAAAACATTGATTCAATATATGATGGCAACTGGGAGAAGAATTGAGCAACGCCGAGGAAGCCTTGGCGCTCGAATCAAGGTAAGTAAAAAAAAAAAAAAAGGATTTTACCCATTTCCGTGCCTCGGAGCGGGAGGGGGGCACCTAATACTACTAGGGACAGGGATACTATAACATTAAGAATACAGATTCTACAAAATAAAGCCGTTTTACCTAAACTTTCTCCTTTGCAGTGCCGCTCTCTGCATTGCCACCCCATCTCCCAACACAATATATAGATTAAATCGATCCCTACCTGAAGGTGAACTTTTCGTCCAGACCTTTGTGGATGACAGGTTTACTGTAACAACCATATATCTTGGTTCATTTGATTTTCCCGTTTGAAATGCTGAGTTTTAACCTGATAATGCGGTAATTGTAATTGTAGTAAGATACACTTTAAAGGCCAGTGGTGCTTTGTTCTGACTACCGTTAATCCCAGTATAAAGAGTATTGCATTCGATCTGTTCATCTCATTCCCCAGCAGTCCCCAGTGTGCGCCAGGTGGAATTTGTCTTATCCTCTGTAACTTATAAACTCAAACGGGAGGAAATCAGATTAAAAGTGGTAAGTAAAATGATTTATTTTTTTTTACCTCTCAAAGTTACTTTATTATGTTCATTTTACAAATTCCATTTCCAGCGACAGAGATTTCAGGTAGGCAATCAAAATCTATATAGTTTTTTCCTCCCGGGTCAGCATCATTATTGGCTTTCTGTGCCTTAACACGGTTTTTAAACTTGTAAGACAGTGCTCGCTCGCCTCCTGTGGAACATAATAGTCTTTTATTATATGGATTTGTCTACAAACCAATTTAGCCATATGTAGAATTTCCATTTTTAAAGAGAGTTCAGCATAGTGGCTTACTGTAAAAAAAAACAGAACTTTCTCGTTGATAAATTCCTCCATATGATTTATTTAAAAGTAGTGCCAGTTATAGGATTATGGTTAAAGCATATTCATAGATAAAGGATCACTATATACTATATAACCCTCAGGGTCCCCCTCCCGCTGGGCTGAAGGGGTTAAAACCCACCAGCCACTTACCTTAATCCAGCGCTGGGCTCCCTCGGCGCTGGTGACATCTCCTCCCCCGCTGACGTCAGCTCCCGAGTGGAGCAGAGCCGCGCCCTCTTTCAAACACTCCATAGGAAAGCATTTCTCAATGCTTTCATATGGACGTTCTGCACGCTGAATGCAATTTCCGCGTCGCAGAAGCACCTCTAGCGGCTGTCAAGAAGACAGCCACTAGAGGCTGGATTAACCCTGCAATGTAAACTTAGCAAGAACCTGGGGGACCTGGCACCCAAACCACTTCATTGAGCTGAAGTGGTCTGGGTGACTATAGTGTCCCTTTAAAAGAACAAATTCAGGTATATTTTCCCCATTCACAGTTAATCTAGAGGGCCTAAAGCAGCTGTCCCGTGGGCCCCGCTGCCCGCAAAAACAAATTCACTTGCCCCATGAGACACCAATGCTGAGGCTGCACCGGTGGCACATGCATTTAGGGCCATCTGGTGGGCATTTCTCAGCAGGGGCCCAGCAGGAAGGGAGGAGAAGCCTGTCAGGAGTGCCAGAGCCTCTGAGACCCTAACTCCCAACTTCCGTAACCTGCCACTGGACCCCAGTGAGGCCAGCCTCTTGTACCCAAGGGGGGCTTTAAAAGTGTAATGTTTGTATTCCTTACAATACAGAATTTCTTTAACATATTTTCATATGGCCAATTTTGTCACTGACAGCTTTGATTCTGAATGACTTAGGCTGTCATCCTCCTGTTGCAGCTGTTGATTTCTGCTTGCTTTTATTCTGTTTCTTCGGTTAAATCCAAAGATGGCCCATCACTTATACCAGAACTCGACAAATCCCAGGCACCAGGTCGCCATTGCAACCAGGAAATTTGTGAACCCATTCATCCCCCAAGCTGACAGGCTGCCTTAGGTGGGCGGCCGGGTTCATGAAGAGCTGAGGGAGGAAGGCAGGCTGGCAGGCGTGCGGCCAGTGGAAAGCTGAGGAAAGCATGCTGGCAGGTGCTGACTGAGTGCAGAGGCGCAAGTGTTTTGCAATATCCGTGTGTCTGTCTATGAGTGTGTGTCTGTCTGTGAGTGAGTGTGTGTGTGTGTCTGCCTGTGAGGTGTGTGTATCAAATCAGTGTGTCTATGTCGGTCAGTGAGTGTGTATGTTTAGTGACCTACCCCGTCCAATCACAAGGGAAAGTAGTTTTTACTCACCTTTTTTTCCCACTCGATGCTGGTGACACCGCAACTTGTGATGATCTTAGCCAATCCAATGCTTTCCCATAGGGAAGCATTGTGAGACTATTGCGCATGCGCGGCAAAATGCCACGCTGTACCAATTAGCTTCTCCTCATAGAGATGCATTGAATCAATGCATCCCTATGGGTAGCATTGATGTGGGTGACCCAGGAGACAACTCTAGAGACCGTCTGAGTGACTAGAGGTGTTACTAGGCAGCAATGTTAATACTGCCTTTTGCCTGAAAAACCAATGCTTACATCGAAAAGCATGCAGGGACAGGATCTCAGAACAACTACATTAAGCTGTAGTGGTTCTGGTGACTATAGTGTCGCTTGAAGAACTGTATTCATGACGTTTACAAATCTGGCTCCTAACTTTTTTAGCTGGTTCCTAGATTCCCAGCAAATTTGTCAAGCGCTGACTTATACATAATGTGTGCGCGTGTGTGTGTGACCTTCTAAACTGGATTTGCTCCTGTGTTTGTTTTTCTTGTACATTATTTACTGTATATATTTTCTCCATCAATAGCATGGAAGATGTTCCCTTGTCATAGAGAATTATAGATAATCATTAGACTCTGCACATTCCGCAAAGCAAAAAGAGGACAACTTCTGTGCATTTTGAATTATAATAAAGGAAATATGGGTTGTGGTTTTGGATTTAATGATGCACAACTAGTTTTAACGTGAGTCTGTAACTGTGTCCCAAAAGACCAGTAACATTGATTTTATAAAAGTTTTCATTATCTGCCACATTAAACAGAACTACAATACAAGCTTGGAGATGTTTCTATGGTTGTTAGATTTCTCTTGACGACTTTGGAATAAAAAGAAAAAAAAAAGAATCATTTCACTGCTAGACCTTGTCACGTTTTGTTCTTCCCTCATAGAGAAGCGCGTGTAATAAATCTGTGAGCCCAACTCTTAATGATCAAATGAACTAAATCTAATTATATACAAACTTTGCTACCGATTGTGGCTTATATATCATCCTCAAAGTGTCAAGAGTCACATCTACATCTCTAGTGTTTCCAGCTGTGAAATAAATCATAGGTCAAGTAAAAAATAGTCATTTGCCTCCTATAGTCCATCATACATTGCACGTTTAGCAGAATTTTCTTCTGCCATAAATAGTTTTCATTTTTTTAAAGGGTACAGAAAGAGAGCGAAGAGTGCTCGTATATCAACAACAAACATACGCAAATCCTCAAACACAGTGCAATAAGTAATTCTCCATTGCCTTTAACATTTATCATAGGGATTGGATTATGTTGCATAAATATGGAGCGCATTCTCATATCACCTAGACACATACTGTATATAGGTAAACAGCAGCATATCTCAAACCGAGGTATAAAAGAACAATTGTTTTTCAGGAATGTTACTTCTAGCCTGTGTGAATCTTAATGTAAGTATATAAATATTTACGTTAATGGACAGATCTGAAAATGCAATGTTTCACAGATAAAAGGAACACTGTGGCATTAAAAATATATTTTAAAAAGTAAAGGAATACTCCAAGCACCATAACCACTACAGCTTGCTAAAAAGTTGAACACCTACAGGCCAGAGACATTGGATATGGTTGTCTTATCAGATTCTATATTTTGAAAACAGAATATCCAAGAATCTAATTACGTCTGTGAACAGGTTTTGGATCCAACTCTGATTTCGCTTATGGAATTGAAGGCTTTTTTTCTGATTTTGTCACAAATTGGAAGCTACAAATGTTTATTTTTTTTTTTTTTTTTGCCTTTTTGGGATCAACAAAATAAAGGAATGGATTAGTTTTAAAGGTTGATCCTAATAGATGTGGGTAACCTAACTTACTATGTAACTCTGTAAATACCTGTAATAAATTATGTTACCTTACTATAGAATGTACTTCACTGTACTGACACTGTGAACTTCCACTGGAGAGTAGACAAGCAAAATGAATTAACAGCTGCTGAACTTTGGGACTCACTGCCTACAACATGAGCTTGCTTGCTAAGAGAATGCATATAATGCATGTGACATGCTAGAGAGGATATTAGATATTGGTATGCAGGCAACACATGATGTTGGGAAAATAGATATCAGAATAATAAAGACGTGTGAAATAGAAATGTTTAACATTTTTACTACCAAGCACCCCTTTGTTTTTGACGGTCCTCCTCAGGGCCGGATTAAAAGCCCATTGGGCCTGGTGCTGACAATTATGATGGGTCTAATTGCAAAGTCTTATCGACAGAAAACACAACAGTTAAACCTTCCAAGCGTCATGTATCCAGGGCCGGTGCAAGGATTTTTGCCGCCCTAGGCAAACAACATTTTGCCGCCCACCATGTAACATCACAATGCCCCACCCATATGGTCTGCCATATAAGCCAACGGCAGTGCTGCACACAGTGTATTTTCTCTGAAAAGGCAGTGTGTTTACATTAAAAACCCTGTAGGGACAGGCTATATACACCAGAACCACTACATTAAGCTGTAGTGGTTCTGGTGACTATAGTGTCCCTTTAATGTGAGGTAAATTAGAGATTAGTGCCACTAATAATATACTGGATTGCCTACTTATGACCAGGTGAGGACAAGAGGAGGATGATGGGCTCAGGCTGCAGTCTGTCTCCACTGGTCTGGTGTTAAAACAGGCTCTCTGGGGGCGGGGCCGGACCGCCAACGGGATCAGACATGTCCTGTCTGAGCTCCCGCTTTGGGGACGGAAAATCGGCGCAAACTGGGGGCGAAATAATTCTAGCAGCTGGTAAAGGAGACTAATCAGAGCCCCAGACCCTGGGGTACGAGGAGATACCCCTCAAGACCCTGTCCGGCGCCCACAGTAACCCGACGAAGGCCCGAGGTGTGCTGGAGCTTGAGCCGGGAAGAGACGGCCGCTCTCCTGGGTCTCCGGTTGGTGCCCGGCCTCCCCCCCCCCCTCTGGACCGGGGGGGTGATCCCGGTCCACACAAGCAACCGCTCTTACGCCAAGCTGGGTGGCAAACAATCACCCTGCTGGGGAACACTCACCGGCAGCACCCCTCCAAGATGGCCGCCGCACGCCAGTCACATGTGCGAACTACCCACAGAGAAAACCATCCAGTGCCATCTGACCACCACAGTAACCTGCTCCAGGGGTGTGTCGGCTCACTACACTGGGCTAAACAAGGTGCTGTTTGCAGCATATATATCTGGTGGAAAAACTCCGCTGTGCCTGTGGAAAGCACCATCACGCTCCTGAGGCCCACCCTATCCCTCTTAGAGGCATCCACAGTAATTCCAGCTGCATGCACACTTCTCCTGAGCGACACAGCGCACCACCTCAAAGTTTACAGAGTGCGGCTGCAAGTGGAGACAGAGGCTCCTGTTACAACGGGGACTGAAGCTATAGGCCGAGGCCCACCATGAGTTGCAAGAACTGCAGAATCAAGAGACCACGGAGGGGATCCCCACTACCCACATAGGACTTACCTGAATGACACACAGCAACACGACGTCACCAAGTACACCACAAGCCCCATGCTGGGATGTCTATGGAAGGTCTGTACACGGCCCCTGCGAGACAGAGGTTGACTCCAGGGCTCTATCGAGAAATGCTATATGACAGGACTCCCAGGCAGTACATCTAGACAACGAAACAGCTCATGTGTCAATGCTAATCTCTAATCTTATGTTTTTTACTCATGGCTTGCTTGGGAAGGCCTCTGGGTGGTCTAAGCTTGTAGCATATATAAAGCTTGTCATACTTAAAATCTGTTCGCCTAGCATATAACCCAAGTCTTGCAGCCTACTATATCTTACCTAAGCAATTTGTATGTCTGATATCTGACAAAACAGGAAATGTCTAACCTAAGTTTTTTATGTACCTAGTTCTCCGCCTAGCAATTAGGTTTCATGCGTTATATTTTACCCTGTACCCACGAGTACTTCTAGAGCAATATAAGACCTAATGCCAATGTCATGCACTCTCAAAATACTTTTCTGTTCTCACGTCTGACCATGCTAAATATTTGCTTAGAATTCCTTATCAAGTGTAATAGTTTTCAAACGTCTGTGTTATCAAATTTTACTGCTACAAAAACAAAATGTGCTGATTTATTAACTGCCCTGTGTTGTTAAACAATGTATGCTGATTCCCTTGCTACCGCTGTTGGGGCAGAGCAAGCGTATATGTAACCTTCAAGCACAACAAAAATAAAGAATAAAAAAAATAAAAAAAAAATAAAAAAAAAAAAACAGGCTCTCTGGAGGAAGGGCTCACAATTCTCAACGAACAGGAACCAGCTCCATTTTTTTGTTGCCCCTTACAGGGCCTGACCGTGAGTATGCCTTCAAGGCCCACCCATGAGTTCGCTCACAGGGAGTGGAGTGTATGTGTGTAGGGGATGTGTTATGTGGTATTGTAGAGGATGCAATGTGTGTGTGTTTTTATAAAATGTAGTGTATAGGGATACCAGTTTATGTATGGGATGTTGTGTGTGTGTGTGTGTGTGTGTGTGTGTGTGTATAGGGGATGCAGTGTGTGTTTGTGTGTAAGGAATGCATTGTATGTTTTAGTGTCTGTGTGTGATCTCTAAATGATCTCTTTCACTCCCCCTGTCCCTTAGTTGTCTTATCTCCTCTTCTCCCCCTGTCCCTTAGAGGTCTCCCCTCCTGTCCCTTAGAACTCTCCACTCCCCTCCTGTCCCTTAGTGTTCTCCCCTTCCCTTCTTTGCCTAAGTGCACTCCCATCCCTTAGTGGTCTCCCCTCCCCACCTGTCCCTTAGTGCCCTCCTATCCCTTAATGCAGACCCTTTTTCATGCTCTCCCCTGCCCCCTGACCGTGCCATAGTGCTCTCCCCTGCCCTCTGTCCCATTGTGCTCTACCCTGCCCGCCTGTCCCTTAGTGCTCTTCCTCTCCCTTGTCCCATAGTGCTCTTCATCTCCATTGTCCCATAGTGCTCTTCCTCCTCCCATGTTACCCTTAGTGGTCTCTCCTCTTTCCTCCTCCCCCCCCCCGCCCCACAAGTGCCACATAGTGCCGTCTCCCCTCTCCTCCCTAGTATGTGTCTTACCTCTTTGGCCGGGCGGCGCAGACCGCGGTACAGGAGCTTCTGTTTCCTGTACCCGGCCGGACTGACGGGAAGTGCTCTCTCAGTGACCACGCTACACTCCTGCCGGGTCACTCATGCCTCGCCCCCCCCCCCCCCGGCTGGTGCGCCTATAGGACGCATCGGCCCTGCATCTGTATCTGGTGGAGGGAAACTCCACAGGATATAACTATCAGAAAACACATACCCTATGCTAATCTCTTGCTTTCATCTTTTAAGTACATTTATACCCGCTAACAGCAGGGTCTGGTGAAGCAGGATTGCGCCATGCGCGGTAAAAGGGTGGGCCCGTGATGTGAATCACGTAACCAGAACTGCCCAAAGGGGCGAACATGCCCAAAAAGGGGGCATGTCTGCCTGAACAATTAGGTCAGCCTTGCGTGAATGCACGTCAGGGTGTCTGCCAATCATGCAGGATGACTAAGCAAGGGCATACTGTGCAGACAGCACCCTGAGCTAGTTCTACGCTTTCTAAGGACTGTGCCCTAGACTCGCTGGTTCATTCCTCTCCTTCACTTCTTGCTATCAGGCGGAAGCTCCTGTTACATAGTCTGTGACAGAGAAAAAGTGTATGTAGTGAGTGTAGAAGAAAGGGGGCATGCCACAATGGTAGAGAGACTGAAACAGCAAGAATATTTGCATACTGAGAAAAGTCTGCTTTACCTTAACTAAAGGGGGCATTCCATGCTAGTAAATGGTATTTATGGAGCAGATTGTGAAGAACACAGAGTGTGACATTTCTTCCTTAATGGATAAAAATGTGTGGGTTTTTTCGCATTCCTATACATTTAAACACCAAAATAACTTGATATATAGGTTCTATATTACAGGGCTTTACTAGGAAATTAGCAAGGACATTTTAGACCAAAACAGCTAATTCGGCTATTTTACCTTAACGTTTGTCATTTTGGTGAATTCATGATTTAAAGATTTAACGGATAACCATGACAATATATATTTTTTCTTTAGTCTCTCGATACACTGAAAATTAAGTATACAATTATCAGTGAAGATATTTTCTCTTAAGTATTAACAATATCTAATTATTTCGGGCATTAGATATTTTTTTATTATTTATTGTATTTGTTTATTTTTAATGGAAGTTGTCTTTTTTGTAGAAAATCCATGCATGCCCCCCATTTCCCCCCTCACAGTGCCCACATTATTATGATTGTTGCAGCTAACGAGTACGGACAGTTTGAATACATGCAGGCACATGTATACATTAGTGCAATGTCAGCAGATTAGTGCACAGGATCTGTTACCTCACTCACATTGGGTATAATAAACAGCTGCACAACCCAGATGGTACAATCTGAGCAGAAACAAACTGAGACTCCATCAAAGTCTTCACATCGTTAGAAAAGGGAACACACTACTTGCTGTAATAGAAGAATAAAATGTATTGCACAGATCAAAAAACACCGAGACGGCTAACATAATAAATATATTAATACATGACATTGGTATGTAATTGGATATGTGCAGAAAAAACTGCCTTAGTTTAGGTTTTTTTGAGACTGTTTGTGGAAAATATAAAACCTTCATATTGTTTGTTATTGTAGAAATGTATTTCTGATTAATTAGCACCAAAGCACCAACAGTTTCCAAAGTGTTGGTTGGATGCACTGAATAAATTGTTTTTAAACGTGTTAATACGATGACTGGAAAACCAAATTAGCTAGTTTTGCTTGTAAACTTGCAATCTAATGGGGAAAAGAGAGGTTTCCAGTGTCCGTGTTTCCATGCATTTCTATATGGTTCCTGCATATCACATTGTAGAGACATGTTAATGCAAGCACAGTTGAAACATTACACAGTCATATTGTCATTAACGAATATGTGGATTATCTTTTTTTGGAAAGGTCAGTGAGGACACACAATGTTTGAGGTGCATGCCAAACCGAACTGGTGAAAAATTACAGTTCTTGCCGTCTGTCTGTGTTCCACTAAGGTAGCTCCATATTCTAAAATGTTTTACCCCTCGTCTCAGCTTGTTGCATTGATATTCCTGGACACGATTACTTTGCAGAATCCACTGTATGTCTGTAATGTGTGGACTGGCTGGGCTATTGACTATAGACCAGAAGCAGTGAGGCACTAACTTGTTTAATTACCCCACTGTGTGTAGTGTCTCAAAATACAACAGGCATCATAGGTAGCAGCATGGGGGCTTAATCAGACACGAAAAATATTTTTTTTTTAATAAACATACTAGGTTTGGTATTCAATGCAGTCAACAGGTATCACATTTATGGAGTTAGGTCATTGACCAGGAATCCAGAGGAGATCCATCAAAGAAAGTAGTGAGGTGTTAGGAATCTGTCAGATGGATACTCTAAAATGCCCATTGAACACAGATATTGGGTGAGAACAACTGAGCTATAGAACTCTATTTATTTTATCTAATTATATTCTGCGCTGGGCAGTCCTCTCGACATGAGCTATCCTCAGTGTACGTGCTGGCTCCCACACCATGTAATATATCCAACCAGCAAATATGCAAGCTATCGGGATAATGAGTCAATATTTAAATCCAGTTAATAGTTAGTAATGACAAAATACAAGACAATGTAAAAAGCACAGTTTAGGTCAGTTTTTATAAACCCAGCTATGCCACCTCATACATTTTATGTGGGAAACTCTTAATCTATAGCAATTATAGTCTCTGAGTTACTCAAACTCTGTGCTTGATATCTGTGTGTGTGAACTGCACAATAAAATCACAGCCTGCGAGCAATATTGGCCGGGAACGTTTAAATGAATGAGCAGCTGTGACTCTGGTGGGCTGCTAAAGGAGTTAGTGAGATCTGTCATGATATACAGCTTCATCACTCTAAATTTTTATTGATTTGTTTGCTTTTCTGTGCCTCAAATGTACAGAAGTAAATACAAAAATGACTCTAGAACCTGCAATTGCTTCCCATTCAGAGCCACTTCAGTTTATTCGTTCCCCCACCCCCCGCATCCCTTTAGCTTCGATAGCAATATGGGGCCTTGTTCTTTAACGGTGCGTATGACCTTGACTTCTCTATAGAGATGGCAATGCCCCACACAGCTGAATTACCATTTGGCTTAGTGAAAGAGGCAAAACCAAGGTTTAACTAATGCATTAGGCTCAGAGTAACATATGTGAGGAAAGCCGTAACATTTAAGTGTAATCCAATAGTCTTTAACGAAATAGTCAATTACAGCAACTTCTGCTATCCGCGCTCTCTGGGAAGGGGAGACGATGGGCTTTTGCATTAACACTCTTATTTTGATCCTCATTGTAGATCATTTCCACATTTCCTTTCTTTGTCTCTTGTGGGCGATTGCTGATAATAAGTAGCCATTTATGTGTGACTTAAAGGTACAAAACACAATAATGATAATAACATTTCCAGCTCTCCCTCCCGTTACTGATAACTTAGCAAAAAAAGAGAACAGACACTTTCACACGCCCTGTGACAATGTATATTAATCTGCTATTCTGGTATTGTTTGAGTTCGTACCCATAGGGACATGTGGAAAAGGCATTTAATTGCTGTTTGGATGATTAAAGTAAAATCATTATATTGACGAAGCATTCCATTGGTATAGTTCTGCAATTTCCACATCATTTCCTCCAGTTATTTGCATGTGGTTTGCACTTCATTGTGCACTGAATAGTCCCTCAGGAAAGCTCTGGCCAACAATTTACTGCATTTTCTTTATGCAGTTCAGACACGTAAGATATCTTCAGGTGAGCTCCGTGGGTAAACATGATGATAGTGAGCTTAAATCCTTAGCCAGTCAATTAGAATATCTCTATTATCAGAGTTTGCCTAACATTAGGTTCAATGTCTACCTACCACTAGACCCACGATCAATGAAATACAAATAGTGCAGGCCATATATTGTTTTACCTTGAGTGGTGCCTATCTTCCATGTAATATAATGTACTTTATTGTAGGATAAATTAGTGGGAAAAGTCAAAATATTTTTTGACATCTAGTCCTTGAGGTTTCAGGGTCATCAGTACTTGCTGTCATGGCACAGGGGGTCTGTATCGACGCGGAGGCGCTTGATCAGTGCAGCTGCGCCGATACTTCAGATAAAAGTAAGTACCTGATTGGTGCGGCCGCACATGAGCAGGGCAGTCGCGCCGAAAAGGGAAAACTTAACCTGAATTGCGGTGGAGTGATGTCCGATCCTCCAAAAAGACTGGTCCCGGATGGTGAGGCGTTCTAAGGGATGCCGGCCGGTGCGGTCCCGTCCTTACTGTTAAAGGGCGCACTGCCCACATTGCGTGTGACGTCACTGTATTGACGCACATGCACGTTGTGAGGTCAAAGACTATGTACTAACCAATCACAGCAACAAGAGGCATATTTAAACCCTGTAATGTCTTTTTTCAGTGCCCTGTCGTAGTTTCCACTTGTTGGTTGTCAGAGAGCGCGTTCTTGGTATATTTTTCTGGTTATTGACTTTGGCTATTGTTTTTGACTTTCCCTACTTCTGGTATCCTGACCAATGGCTAGTTATTCATATTGTCTCATTCTGTATCCCCGACCTCTGCTTGTTCTTTGACCATTCTCTTTTACGTTAAGTCCGGCCATTCTACGGTCCAGTATATGTTGTTTGTGTTAATATAGTTTTGCGTGTTGGGTCACACAGTAATCATGACACTTGCCATGTATTAGACAAATCCTGCTTTACATTTGTTTTAGAACTAATGAAGTAGAACATCACGCTAAGAAAAAACAAAACAAACAAAAAAATTTACAAATCTATTGTTGTTACCATGTTTAAGTTTAGGACACATTTGCACAATGCGTCCATCACTGGTTTTATATGTTTTTAGCTATGGACCATTTAATTGGGGTAAACTGAGTGCTATCCGTGCTATACTCCTACAACACTTGACATTTCAATTCATCCTCACAGACATTACCTGTGAGAGAAGCACCATTAATTTTCACCATTAAACTAATTCACTCTTGTGAAATACAGGAAGTTGATCATACAAGGGACAACTTTTTGTGGAATAACCGAGAACCAGTTACTGTCTTGTAAACATAGAACATTCTAACATGCAGGTTAATATTTCTGTGAAACCTCTCTCTGTTATACAATGCTTGGGGATAATATATAAAAAATCTAATAATAATTTCCCCTGGTGAGGTTTTGATATATTTAGTCTGGTAAAAACCCACTAGGTAGACTTTGCCACGAAGATGGAACCCATTGCCACCTACCTGCATGTGACTTACAGCTGCCATTTTTCACTTACCTTAGATACAGTATTAATCACAAACCACATCCATGTAGTATACAGTAAGATCATGAACCAACTTCTGTACTCACTGCATGTCAGATTCAGCATCAATCCAAGGCCAAATCGCACTCATATTTTACAGAACCCAATAAAAAGCTCCAATGTCACAATTAGAAACTATACAAAAACAGCCTGTCATAGCCCTCAACTTTCTTCCTCAAACTGCTTAATGGTGACAGGTACTAGTATCACTATGGCTCGTGACAGGTGCAGACATAAATGGGAAATGGTTTTAGAGGAACACTGCCACCCCATAATAATGTCATGACTATGTTGGCTTCATGCCAGATCCATCTTTCTGATTAAGAAAAAAGTTAAAATAAAAGAGGTTTGCTGTTTCCAATCTACATTTTGTTATTTTGATTAGGTTTGTGTTCAGCAGTTACTCTGACACCCTGGAAAGACTGCAGACCTGCATCACCTCACTTTGCATGTTGGTGACTTCTGTTTGATGAGCTCTGCCCTTGGCATAAACCCTTTATATTTCATTCTGAACAATCTGATAATCCTGCTGCACTCAAGTTCACGTCTCCTTTTATCCGTTCGACAAGAAAACTCTCCAAAGCAAGTTCATTATCATTTCTTTATACGCACAGACATGTCTGAATTCTTACCATTTGCTGCGTGCTTTGCAAAAATTCTGTGTAGTATAGATTGTAGTATAAATATCAATATTTTTTCTTATAATAAAATACTTATTCATCATCCTGCAGCTACTGAACGCTTTCCCTCTGAGATTATCTCCCCTAGAGGCACCCGACTGCGCATATAATGTTTTGAAAAATTTTTCAAACTTGTCTACTTCCTAAACGGTTGTGATGCTGACAGCAAGATTTGAGCACAAAGGCACTGTTGTATCTTTCAAGCAAAGTCAGATGATAGTTTTTGCCTTGAAAAGCTTCCAGAAAACATGTCTTATTAGTATCCTGAAAGCTCTGTTATGAGTGAATGTAAAGCCCGTCTCTCCCATGAAAGTTTGAGAGTGGCCTCATCAGTCAGGGTTGTTAGCTGATAGCAGATGCCATCAGGAAGCCTGTTTGCCAACATGTCTACAGTAATAAACATAATTATTGGTTAAAAGCCAGGCGTGTGTTAAATACTTATAGGGACACTCCAGGCTGGAATGGACCGATTCTCTTTTTTTTTTGTAATGCATTGTACAAATAATGTCTTAAAAATATATGCAAAGACAACCAAGCCAAAATAATAAAATATAGAAAAATGCTTTTTTTTGTGTGTGTGTGGACCCCCACACATTGCATGAGCATGATCCTTAAAGGGTTACTCCAACCCTTTCTTATAATACGTTTATTTTATTGTAAAATGCCCTATTGGGTAATTTTAAAAGACCTGTATAAGAAGTTAGTGATATTCCAGTGAGGTTCTTCCAAGCCTTACCCGCCTTCTCATAGAGAAACAGTTAATTGGACTGTTTTTACTTGCTCCAAGTACATTCTGTACTGCCAAACAAACTGGAATAGAAATATTCTGGTATGATCTGTCTGAAGCCCACATAGGACTTTTATTGCCGCAGTCTCTGTTATTCATTAATCCCCCGTTTTGGGTATTCTGTACGAGTTGTCGTCATTGAGCTGATTAGAGAGTTATCTAATATAGTATAGGCATTAGTATTTATTAATCATCTCATCACAATCTTTATTTTAGGTTGCCTAGAGCATACATCTCCAAATAGCTGCCATCGAGAAATGTTTAACCTTTTTGTTCCTCACAGATGTAAAATTAGACTCCTTCGACTATTTTTAAATTCTCAGACAGAATACAATGATGTAATTCTTCAGAATGCATTGGACTGGAATATTTCAAGTGGTGCCTGGATTTATCTCATTAAAAATCATTTCAAATGTCTTAATTGGACAATGCAGAGAATCAGACGATGAAATTATGGAATGCAGCAGCATGCAAAGTTGGAAATATATCACATAGAGGTACATCTAGGAATAGACTGCAGCTGTAATTCTCAGCAGTCAGACAAGAATTTAGGGACCCTTCAGGCAATGCAGTATAATAGATTTGTATTAGCTGGAATATTTAAACGTTATCATCACGACATATTCTCAGTATGATAAAAGCCATTGTTAAATATCAAATGCTGTACATACTGTGCAAAAAATACCCATATACTACTTCTCATAGCTTTTACACAAAATAAATAATAACATGAAATAACTTTTTTTATTCTTCTCTCTCTCTCCTTCCTTCAACACCAAATCAATCACCACCACCAGGATTTTTCATGCTTGATTACTGCTTAATTGCTATTTTTCCTTTGGCTCAATTCTAGTACTTTTCTTACGGATGGATATCCATTATGTGATTTGTTAGTATATGTGTTCTGGACTTTAAATGTGTTACCCACGCCACAGCTGACTGTGGTAATATTGTGATTTTGATTTGTCACACTTTTGATTCTGTATATCTTTATTTTTCAATTGTACCTTATTTTTTATTAAAAACTCAATTTACAAATAAATGGAGGAAGGATTTTATTTGTAGCAATTCTAGGTTTGTTGCTTCTTATTGCAATATTGGAAATGATTATTGTGAGCTTGCTGGATTTCAGCTGAATCGTCCAGGTGTGGTGCCTGGGTTCTGGGTAGAAAAATAAAACAACTACTGTTTCCCTAAATCAAGTAATGACATGTATTAACCCATTGCGCACACAACAATACCATTTTTAAATTAATAAGGCTACTTAAAATCACCTATCTCAGCAAACAAATATGGGGAGTCCGTTCCACCTTATGGCCATATCGTGATAAGCCCACAATGTCACAGTACCCCAGTATCATTGGGCCCTAGTTTTGTGAATATCTATAGTGCAAAATTAATGTGATAAAAAAAACACAATTTGAAATGTTTTTTGTCAAAATAAAAAAAATCACCTATCTCACTGAGGTGTTTTAATAAGCAGCCCCATGGCTCCCATCATTAGAATGTGTTAAATTAGGGATGAGTCCATGCCATGAGATAGGGTGTGCCTATTGGGAGGTATGCATTTGTGGTTTACAGGCAACCTTGCTAGCCAGGCTGGAACTTGGCTAATATGCCTTGCACAGTCTGAATGCAGTTATTGACGCAATTGCATTGAGCACATTTATTGACTTGCCACACTGAGATAGGGATTGTCTTGCCAGATCTGGGACTGTTTTTCTATACCTTTTTTTATGCCTCCTGCTCGGCCTTACTAGCATTACCATAGAATATAAAGGAGTCATACAAATTTCTCATTGCTCTGAGAATCTACACATCCAAATATAAACCCTGGGCTGTTGGCCAATAGACATAGGTCACAACAGAATTTCTAGAATAAATACATAAATCTTCTCTTATTGTTTACAGCGATTTCTGTTTGCTTTGATTCTATACTGTATTAGTAAGACTAGTCATAACTTTGATCAGTGGAGCAGATCGGTTCAATATAGGCTGTCCAGGCTACTGTAAATATCACCACAATCTCTTCCTGGATCGATCTGTGCATCAGAGCAACTTAATTAATGTTCTTCTCCCGATGAGGTTAAGATTTACACATGTAGAGGAAGCATTGTGTGGAAGCAGCATCTGGGTATATTGATAGTTCGCAGTATAAAGCAGCATCCATGAACTGCTACAATTCATTACAGATGTTCTGTACTCTGTGAAACACCGTGTTGTGTAAGCATAAAAGAAAGATCAGGCTATCTTTTAATAAATCATCAAATAAAGACCAGCCATCTTTGATTAGATCACAATTTTGTAAAAGTTGAAATTGAGCATATTGTAGAATATCATTTTTAAACATCTGTCTGCGATACCTTGGAGCATCTGTTTAGTATCTGATATATATAAACAATAGATGATTTCAGTTCTGGCTGTCACTGTTAATCCTTCTCTGTAACGGTGTTAGAGTGTTAAGTATCATGTGCTTGTATTACGACATTCCAAGCCAAGTCTCTGCAGAAATCAACCAGCAATGAAATAAACCGTTTTAGGCAAACCAGATAGTTAAATACCACATATATGGGATTAATAAACCCTAATCTTCACACTGATGGGCTGTGGCTATTACAGCTCAACAGAGAGTCCTATATTAACATGTACTCTAAAACATATCACAGGTTACTTTGTATGATTTAGATAGAACATTATTCCAACTCTTCTAAATGTATGTATTAATGAATGCACATTACTATAGTTACTAGTATTGGAAAAAAAAAAATAACTTGTCTGTAACTGTATGCATTTTTTCTAAATATATTATTATTCTAAATATATATATATTATATATTTATTAATAAGATCTTCATACCAGCCCAACAAACTTGACAACACAAGACTAACAATAAAATCAGTGTTTAGGCCTGGTTTTAAGACTGTAATTTTTTGTTGTTGCTGTAAAATGGTTCATGGAATTTGCATTGGGATCACTTTGGTAACTATTGCGTGGTACCATTCAAAAGTGCGAAAATAATTAATACACAGGGTTATACAGCAAGGTAGAAAATCCGATATCTGGGAATACTTCTACATCTACAGTGATAACAGGGGCTTCACTGCCACATTGTCTAACAATTCACAGTTATTTGCATTCTGATTATCTCTCCTCAACTGATTTTACCCCTATTTCTGCTTTGGGCCTCTGTTCACATCTAATCTTGGTTTCCCTTCTGATTGCTTTGCATCCACAATCCTCTCAGACAGCACTTTCTTGTGGGCCGCAGAGGAGACTGTAATAGGGTACAAATTGCCAAATAGAAGTCATATCAAGGATTAAATGAAGTATACAGCACGGTCTGCTGTTTATATTTTACATTGGCAATTGTTTTTTCTCTTCTTCTATCATGCTGACTGTGAAGTGGGTAACACAGCACTTTGTATCAGGTTAGCTCTGGAACATGCTATCTGACATGCTTATTACTGCAGACTCACACTTCACTGCTTCCCTTAATCTCCACCTTGTGCTCTCCACACCCCACATAAACATGCTGTAAATGATATCTGCAGAGCTTTAACAAGAAATGGGAGGTGGGAGATCCAGATAAATCTAGTTTTCAAATATTGATATATTCATATTAAGAGAAAATGGAATAATGTGAGTATTTGGGGATTTAGCTCAGGGAAAATTTGTTTTTTTTTTGTTTTTTTTTTAATTCTTTATTTTTGCGTGCAATAAAGTAACAGTGATGCATTCTTGGCCACAGCGGCACATATTTAACATGTCAACATTAAAAACTTGTATGGCTTACATATCATAGCACAATTTTATAATGTAGAGTTAATTCTATCTAGGAGGAGGCCTATGTAGGTAACATTAATGCCCTTAATGAGGGTGAGGTGTGCACGATGTTGCTTTCTATGTGTCTGCCCTATAGGGCATCCCCCTGGCCTGTATTCGAGGGGTTCGTTCTCTCAGTGGTCTGCAGTGCGTCAGCAGGGGGGGGGGGGGGTAGGGTTGTCTAGCGTAATGCGGGTTAAATGATGGATCTATCGGGTAGGCTGCTGCAGCCCTGTGTGATTATTCTTGGTGTGTTCATGACGGTTTGTCTAGTCTAGGTTAGTTAGTCACTAGGTGCAGCGGATTATGCATTAGTAGCATTGTTGGGTCTCCATATGATAACATAAAAGAAATGTAACATGAAAGAAAATAGTAAGAGGAACCAGTCGAGATAAGCTTAGAATAAACAATATAAAAACCAGTAAATGAAGTTGGTAGTTCTCCTGGGTGGTTAGTCTCTGACTGTATGAGGTGGTCCATCTGTGTAAATGGTGGAATGGAAAGAGAAGAAAAGTCCCTGTTGGGTGGCTTGTCGGAGATACTTCAGGTGGGGGATCCGCCTGGGGAGGCCCTGGAAGGGTTCCGTGGGGTAAAGTCCCGGATGGTGTCTGGGTTCAGGTGGGCCATACTCCGTCTGGGCACCGGTGCTTCCTGAAAAATACCTGTTGCTCGTAGGTGGGTTTCCAGCTCCAGTTTGTCTTGCGCCTTGTATATATTCCCATTGAGAGTGAAAGATACAGAACGAGGAGTGCCCCACTTATCAGGGAAAATTTGTTAATACATTTTTCCAACACAAATAAAGCGAGTGTTGACCACAAGATGCTATTAGTAGAGGCTCTGTTTTGCAAGTTCAGAGACGTTAGACGCAGTATGTGCCATGAACTGGTCACTATCCAGTCATAAACTCTGATAAATTCATCGACTATATATAGAGCAGCTGGTATTCACTTGCCTCCATCTAGTCTGATTCATTGTAAAGTACTCTGAGTAATGGATACTGCATAACTGTAAATAAATAATGCCAATAGGCCCAGGGCTGATTAGCAGTGTTTACAAGCCAGGAGGTATCTAAAATTATTTCTTGCTTTATATTTCCTCAAATCTGTTTTAGCATTTGCAGTCTAGCTTTAGGTAGAGTAGAGAGTTTATATTCCTTTCCCACTCTCTTCTCTTCCTGTGAGACACGTGGTTAAAAAGTAATGAATTCTATCCCTTGTCTAAATGGGTACCACATAGTCGTCCCTTTGGATTGTGAATAGGACAGATAGTTGTTTGGGACAAATATGAGTGTGTTTGATTTTTTTTGGTGGTTCTATCATTCTGTGTTCAGCCTGTTATAACGTGAATCAATGAGAAATTATGGTGACCTTTTAAAAGCATTGAGCGCTCTATCCTGTATGATCTGCTCCCAGGCGGCCGGTTTACATACTGTTCTCATGTTTCAAGCTGCCCCAAGCTATTCTTAGCCACATTGTACCTCCCCATGCGTTTCTGCAACCTTCACATTGGGCCAGTTTGTATGTATCACACACGTCAGCCATGCGTTTTCACATTTATTAGTTTTATTGATTCACTTTGTGTTTTCTTTTTTTTACATTATGTTCTTTCCATTACTACTTATGTCAAGAAAAACGAAACAAATAAACCCTTTGCATTATCTGTGCAGTTTGGAATATAGAAGCAATCCATTCCCCTGCCGCCTCCTCTCCCCCCCCTCCCCCCCCCATTTTTTTTTTTTTCTAAACTCCCTTTATATTACCATTTTTTTTTATTACACTAACAGGATTGCATCCAGTGGCGTACATACCGGGGTCGCAGGGGTCGCGGCTGCGACCGGGCCCGGCCCACCAGGGGGCCCAGCCGCCCTGCGACCCAGGTATGTACCCACAGGGCCAGCCTCTTCTGCTGGGGGGCCCAGGAGCTGGCCACCTCAGGGCCCCCGGAGGCTGGCCCTGCTGTCACCCGGCTGGCGGGCGCGCGAGGGAGCACTGTCCCCTGAATGCTCCCTCTTCAGCTCCCTCGCGCACCGCTCTGAAAACGGAGCCGGAAGATGACGTCATCTTCCGGCTCCGGTATCAGTACGCGGCGCGCGAGGGAGCTGAAGAGGGAGCATTCAGGGGACAGTGCTCCCTCGCGCGCCCGCCAGCCGGGTGACACCACTGGACCCCAGGGAATCCCCTCAGCTCTCCCACAGGTAAGGAGGCTGGGGGGATTAAATTAAAAAAAAACAAAAAAAACGTGTGAGTGTGTGAGTGTGTTAGTGAGAGTGTGAGTGTGTGAGTGAGAGTGTGTGAGTGAGAGAGTGTTAGTGTGTTAGTGAGTGTGTTAGTGAGTGTGTTAGTGAGTGTGTTAGTGAGTGTGTTAGTGAGTGTGTTAGTGAGTGTGTTAGTGAGTGTGTTAGTGTGTGTTAGTGAGAGTGTGTTAGTGAGAGTGTGTTAGTGAGAGTGTGTTAGTGAGAGTGTGTTAGTGTGAGTGTTAGTGATGTGATGTAATTCCAGTAAAATACAAGTTTAGCAGGCTAAGATTGCCACAAGGCATATGTATGTATATGTGTTTGTAGTATCAGTTAGTTAATAACACGTAGCTAAGATACTGTCATCACTGTACTGACCAGGTGCAGGAATGTAAGAACTGGAATTACGCGTCCCTCTCCTTTGTATCAGATGAGCCACGTGGTTAGACCGGATGGATGAGTTTAGACTCTATTCATTAAATAGGTTAAGGGTATGTGTGGGTGTAGTTAATTGTGGGAGGAGCTACAGTGCTATATAAGGAATGTACTCTATGTATTCAGTACTCAGACTTTGCTGTATTTTGGTGACGCTAGTCCCTCTGAGTCCCGATCGGTGATCCAATAAAGAATCTCTTCCTTCCTGAAGAAACCTGTGTCCATCTCTCTGTGCTTGGCTTCCGTCAGTTTCTCCGGTATCATTTGGTGCATTGGCCGGGAAGCTCATCGTTCAACGGTAGCTGAGAGGCAGAGGCGTGAGACGGTCTATCTTTGCCCACGTTCTCTACGGCTGCACCCCTGAACTTCTGCGTGGACCTCCCTTCGTCTCGGCGCCACTGGTCTGTTGTCCAGGAGATCATCGGCCTCTACGTGAGAAGTGCTGGGGTGTCCCCGTCGATGAGTGTGAACTCAGGTTCAGGAACGAGGAGGTAAGATAACTGCTGTTTTAGACGGCAGGACCCGCTAGGGGTATACCGATTGTGCGGTAGGCCCAAAGGGGTTTTTGAATCTGTATCTGCCCCCTCTGTCGGAGGGAAGGAGCGAAGGCGCACCGCTCGATCGAACGCTCTTTAGTCAGACCGTTTGATTTGGTTAGTCAGGCGGGGTCCTGGTGTAAATAGCCCTAGCCGGACACCGGTGTCTTGTCTAGACTAGCGTTCTAGGGTGTATATTACGTTCGCTAGGTCGGAGGGACCGGGAGACTAAGCGGCGCCTGTGTAAATTCGGTTCGCTAGTTCTCATCCTATCTGGGCTAAGTGGGAAGGCGTGTAAATTTGGAACCCACTAGACTTTTGATAGTGCGACTAAGAGGCGCCTGTGTAAATTCGGTTCTCTAGCTCGCTATATATGTGGTGATTGGGCAGTGTGGCTAACCAAAACGGGTGTATATAGTTTTAGGTAGTCCATTCAAGGTACTGGCCAATAGTTTAGTTGGGAATTGTAAATGTGTTAACGATTGTTTAGTAAAGTGTATATCTTGTTAGATAGCGCGAGCTCAGCCGTCTAGCGAGAGTGTTAATAGTGTGTTGCTGTATTATAGTGCACGGTACCATAACCCTGTATATTTACTGACATTGTATAATAAGTACTAATCATTGTCGTCCATTGCATGTTTAACACCATAACCACTAATAATTGTATTGTGACCTTAACTTGTGCTTTGACCTATGCTAACCGTACTGTAACCGCTATTTGTAAAAGACGATGTTACTGGGGTGTGTTATAGACGGGTAATTCGTATATAGAGAATTATAGCGTGGGTGACTGTGTAGTTACGCCAAAGGGCATAATATTGATTATATAGTGACTGGTGTAGCAGCTGTGTGTGTACGGGAATTCCCTGAGTGTTTATTGTTATTGTGTACGTTTCACTTGGTAACCGTACCACGTGGTGCTGTTGCCAGAGGAAACGGGTGTGACTGTTGAATAGTACGCGTGTATAGTATTCGTTGTCGACGACGTTCCATTGTTAAGTATGGGTGCGTCGCAGTCAACGATTCCGGATCCCTTAGGATGTATGGTTAAGAATTTTAAAAAGGGATTCAAAGTTTGTGATTTTGGGGTTAAGATGTCCCCTGTACGTTTGGTCACTTTGTGCACTAGGGAGTGGCCTACTTTGGTTGCGGCATGGCCGCCACGTGGCAGTTTGGATCCAACTCTGGTACAGCGCTTACACGTGGCTGTATCAGGTAGGCCTGAACTTTACGGCCAGTTTCCTTATATTGATTGTTGGAGACAGGCCGTAAATGACTCGCCAAAATGGCTCCGGACATGCCACGAGGAACAGTGTCGCCTCATGGTAGCTAGGACTTGTTCGTCCACTAGGGCTGGTGTTAGGCCCATTTTGGACACGCCCCCTGAGTCCGAGATCCCTTTGCCGCCCCCTTACTTTCCGGTAAGAGGAAGTGACGCAAACGCAGGAAGTCCTGTAACCCTTCCCTCACTACCCCCATCCACTTCCGCTTCCTCCTCCAGTACAGGATCCACCCCCCCTCGTACTAAATCTCCCCTTCCGGAACCAGAACCCACCCCCATTAGAAACGAATATCCTGATTTGGCGCCACTTCAGACTTCCGGTCAAGCTTCATCTAGCTCGGCCCGAAGTGTTCTATTCACTACCTTTTCCCAAAACCAACCTCCCACATCCCCATACCCTATCTCTCCCCGACCGGAACCCATGACTGACGCTTCCCTACGTAGCCCCATCCAAACCCGACAGTTGACTGGTGCCCAACAATTAAAGCACTATCAGATGCCTCTTCGCTTAAATCCCGGGTCAGCTTATATCGATGCCGCAGGTCAAATGGCACACGCTGACCCTGTCTTCGTATATGTCCCTTTCACCACTACCGACCTTTTAAACTGGAAGACCCATAATTCCTCGTATACTGAGAAACCACAAGCCATGACTGATCTGTTCACCTCAATAGTACAGACACATAATCCGACATGGGCTGATTGCCAGCAGTTATTAATGACTTTATTTAACAATGAGGAAAGGACAAGAATAAATCAAGCAGCCATTAAAGCATTAGAGGATAGAGCCCGTGCTTTGAACCAAGCTAATCCAGCAGCATGGGCCGCAACACATTATCCCAACACTGATCCCGATTGGAACGTAAATGGTGCTGATATGGTTCAACTCAGAGCCTATAGAGACGCTATAATTGCTGGCATGAAAGCCGGAGGAAAGAAAGCCATTAACATGTCGAAGACAGTTGAGGTGATCCAGAAAAGCGATGAAGCGCCCAGTGTCTTTTATGACCGATTATTGGAGGCGTACCGCTTGTACACCCCCTTTAATCCGGAAGACGCAGACAATTCCCGAATGGTTAACTCCGCCTTTGTCAGCCAAGCTTACGGAGATATTAAGCGCAAGCTACAAAAGTTAGAAGGGTTTGCAGGTATGTCAATCTCCCAACTAATGGAGGTAGCTAATAAGGTCTATATGAATAGGGAAACAGAAAGCAAGAAAGAGGAGGAGCGCAAGATGCGTAGAAAGGCTGATATGCTAGCGGTAGCAATCGCAGGCGTAGATAAACGGGGCCCAGATAGAGGTGATAGTAGATGGAGTAGGGAGCCTTTGAGTAGGGATCAGTGCGCGTATTGCAAGGAAGAAGGGCATTGGAGGAACGAATGTCCGCAAAGAGAGCAGTACGAGAGGGTCCTACCCAGGGCAGGCTACGGAAACTTTAGAGGCAGAGCGAGAGGTAGAGGAGGTCCCGGAGGGAGTAATGGTTATAGAGGGAGTAATGGGAACAGAGGAAGTGTTAGGGAAGACAGGTATATTCCAGCAGCGCAAAGGTCTCGCGATAGAGAAGGTAGGGACTTTGTAGGATTGGCTGACACGGTCATGGAGGACTATTGATACCGACCGGGCTCCATCCCCCTTGGTCGAGCGGAGCCTATGGTCGATGTATCAATAGGGGGGAAAAGGAGTGCGTTCATGATCGACACTGGTGCTGAACATTCAGTGGTGACTAATCTAGTTGCTCCTCCATCTGGAAGGACTATTACTGTGATAGGAGCAACTGGAAGAAGTGCTGAAAGACCGGTTCTTAAAAGTCGACTCTGTACATTGGGAGGCCACGTAGTAAAACACCAATTCCTTTATATGCCTGAATGTCCAGTCCAATTGCTGGGACGTGATATGCTATCCAAATTACAAGCGCAGATTACGTTCCTACCAGATGGAACAACATCTTTAAAGTTTAATGGACCTTCAGGTATTATGACTTTATCCGTACCAAAGGAAGAAGAGTGGCGACTTTATACAGTGTTGACTAGCCAAAACCCTAGGAGTGATGAGACATTGTTTAACATACCAGGAGTTTGGGCAGAGAACAACCCACCAGGACTGGCCCGCAATATTCCACCAATAAAAATTGAACTGAAACATGGGGTTTATCCAGTGAGCCTAAGACAATATCACATTCCGCAGAAGGCTAAGAAGAACATCCAATCCTATCTGGATAAGTTCATACGGTATGGTATCCTAAAATTCTGTACTTCCCCCTGGAACACCCCATTGCTGCCTGTTCAAAAGCCCGGTACAGATGAGTATCGACCTGTGCAGGACTTAAGAGCAGTCAATGATGCGGTTGTTAGTATACATCCAGTTGTACCCAATCCATATAACCTGCTTGCTTTAATTCCGGGCGGGGCTACTTACTTCACAGTCTTAGATCTCAAAGATGCCTTCTTTTGCCTCCGAATTGCCGCAGAAAGTCAATGTATTTTCGCTTTCCAATGGGAGAACGCTGTAACGGGCTCAAAACGCCAAATGACTTGGACAAGACTGCCCCAAGGGTTTAAAAATTCACCTACCCTATTTGGTTCAGCCCTAAGTCAAGATCTATTGGATTTCGAGTCCATCCCAGGAGAGTGTGTATTGTTACAATATGTAGATGACTTGTTGATAGCAGCAGTTACAAAAGAAATCTGTCAGCAAGCAACGCACGATCTACTACACATTCTCTGGAAGGCAGGATACAAGGTGTCTAGAAAGAAGGCTCAGTTGTGTTTGCCAACTGTCAAGTATCTAGGATTCCATATCTCTGAAGGTCAAAGAATTATGGGGCCAGAGAGAAAAGAAGCTGTCTGCCAAATACCAATACCCAAGAATAGAAGACAAGTGCGAGAATTCTTGGGGGCAGCAGGCTTCTGTAGGATATGGATTCCCAGTTATGCGATACTAGCAAAACCTCTGTACGCAGCTATCAAAGGTACAGAGCACGACCCCTTCTTATGGACCCAAGAACAGCAAACGGCATTTGAAGATGTGAAGAAGGCTTTGATGAGTGCCCCAGCATTAGGTCTACCTGATCACACACGACCATTCTACTTATATGTACACGAGCAAAGAAGAATGGCTGTGGGAGTATTGACACAGTACTTGGGATCATGGCAAAGACCTGTTGCCTACATGTCTAAGCAACTGGATGCAGTGGCCAGCGGACTTCCACCTTGTCTAAGAGCCGTAGCTGCAGCCGCCCTGCTAGTAGCTGAAGCCGATAAACTCACTCTGGGTCAAGAACTTTATGTACGAGTCCCACATGCAGTACAGACGTTGTTGGATTACAAAGGAAATCATTGGTTTAGTAATAGCCGTATGACCAAGTATCAAGCAATGTTGTGTGAAAACCCAAGAGTGCATTTAGAGACTGTAAACACCTTAAATCCAGCTACCCTTTTGCCACAACCTACTGAAAGTCAACATGATTGTTTGGAAGTAATGGATGAAGTATTCTCAAGTAGACCAGATCTTCGTGATTTTCCCATCCAGAACCCCGATGTTCAATATTACACCGACGGCAGTAGTTATGTGAAAGAAGGGATCCGCTATGCAGGATATGCAGTGACAACAATAGACAAGGTGATAGAAGCTCGGCCACTGGCGAAAGGAACATCAGCACAAAAGGCAGAATTAATAGCACTAACACGAGCGTTACAATTGGCTGAAGGTTTAAGAGTAAATATCTATACGGACTCTAAGTATGCGTTTTTAACCACTCATGCCCACGGAGCTTTGTATAAAGAAAGAGGACTACTGAATTCAGAAGGCAAAGAAATCAAGTACGCAGCTGAAATCCTACAACTATTGGAAGCAGTGTGGGAGCCGAAAGAAGTCGGTATCATACATTGTCGAGCGCATCTGAGAGGAGATGGTGATGTAACCAAGGGAAATCGGATGGCAGATAGTGCAGCTAAGCGTGCTGCTGAATCAGGAAGACAGGAGTATGTAGGGCATATAGCTGCTCTTATACCAACTCCACTGTCCCAATGGACTCCAGTTTATACAGCTCAAGAAGAGGAGTGGTTAAAGACTGAACCGGGAAAGTATCTGGAGAACAAGTGGTATCAGCTAGAAGATGGAAGAATAGTTATACCAGCATCGCTAGCGGTAGAAATTGTCCAAAATTATCACAACGGGACACATTCTGGGAGAGACAGTACTGAAGAATCTCTTAGAAAACATTTCTACATACCAAGATTGTCCAACTTGACTCAGGCCATTGTACGCAGATGTGTAACGTGTGCTAAGAATAATGCAAGACAAGGACCAGTAAAGCCACCAGGAGTCCAGTTTATGGGGGGACTCCCCATGTCCGATCTACAAATAGACTTTACAGTGATGCCTAAATCGGGTGGACATCATTACCTGCTGGTAATTGTGTGCACCTATTCAGGCTGGGTAGAAGCATGTCCTACTCGTACAGAGAAAGCAGGAGAAGTTGTGAGATTCCTGCTACGAGAAATAATACCCCGATATGGACTACCCTGTTCTATAGGATCGGACAATGGTCCAGCTTTTGTTCACCAGTGCCTACAACAACTGACTCATATGCTTGGTATAAAGTGGAGGCTTCATACTGCATATAGACCCCAGAGTTCTGGTAAGGTAGAGAGAATGAATAGAACTATAAAGAACCAGTTGGCTAAAATGTGTCAGGAAACCCAACTTAAGTGGAACGTTCTCTTACCCATAGCTTTATTGCGAATACGCAGTACCCCTACCAGAAGGATGGGCCTCTCTCCTTTTGAAATCATGTATGGGCGACCACCTCCCGTACTTGGTAACTTAAGGGGGGACTTGAGTCAGTTGGGAGAAGGAATTACCCGGCAGCAGGTTGTAGAGTTGGGTAAGACTATGGAGGAGGTACAGAAATGGGTACAAGATAGATTACCTGTGAATATTTATCCCCCTGTTCATAGTTATCATCCAGGAGACCAAGTGTGGATTAAAGAGTGGAATAATGTACCGTTAGGGCCCAAGTGGAGAGGTCCTTATGTTGTTCTTTTGTCTACCCCTACAGCAATAAAAGTAGCAGAAGTGACTCCGTGGATACATCACTCCAGGGTTAAACCAGCAGCAGTCGATTCTTGGCAAGTTACAGCAGATCCAGAGAATCCCTGCAAGATCCGGTTAAAACGCACTACTCAGTCGGAGTAACGAGGAATTATTGTGGATTACAAATTTTATTGTTACAGGTGTGAGTGAGAAGGCCATAATAAAGCCTGTCCGCTTACCATCACATAGTGTATAAGCCAGGAAAGTCTCGAAGGGACACCTGTGAAGATGAGCAGAACTCCATTCCCTGCAGCCCCTCACATCCTGGAAGCTGAGGCGCCATCGCACGGACGAAGACTGAGGATGACTGCGAAAGATGTGCTTTTGATAGTGTTTATTTATATGTGTTTTTATATTCAGGAAGGTAGAGGTACCGACACTCCTAGCTGTGAGGTATGCATTAAGACTACGAGAACAGGTAACCATATTTCCCAAACCCTAATTTGGCATTCACAATACGAATGTAAAGGAGATGTATCGAGATGTAGATACTTAAATATAGATTATAGTGTGTGCCATTTAGGAGTAGGAGAACCTAAGTGCTTCAGTCCGGAGTATCAGCCTCGTACAATTTGGTTGACTCTCAGGAATGGAGATCCTCAGGGGACCCTAATTAATAAAACGGTGTTAGAATCCGTACATTCTTCGGGTGTTCTGCTATTTGATGCGTGTAAAGCGATATCGAGTGGTAGAAAGCCGTGGAATGTATGTGGGGATCTTAGATGGGAGAGGACGTATGGGTCTAACGATAAATACATTTGTCCCAGTAGCAAAAATAAATATGTGAGTCCTAGATGCCCAAATAAAGACTATAACTTTTGTCCATATTGGTCTTGTGTGGGGTGGGCGACTTGGGGACAGACAGTAGACAAAGACATGATAGTGACTAAGTTGCCGACTAGCCCATATTGTAAGTCTATGGAATGCAACCCAGTCCATATACTCATTAATAACCCCGACAAGTTCTTAGATAAGTATGGAAATTTATTTGGGTTTCAAATATACGGGACGGGTTTAGACCCTGGGACAATATTATTTATAGGGATAGAGACTGATACGGTATCCTCCCAGACTCATCAAGTATACCATTCCTTTTACGAAGAGATGAGTATAGATAATAAGATCCCCCATAATGCTAAAAACCTGTTCATCGATTTAGCTGAAAGTATTGCCGGTAGTCTTAATGTTACCAACTGCTATGTGTGTGGAGGTACTAACATGGGAGACCAATGGCCTTGGGAAGCAAAGGAGGTAATGTCCGGTTCTGAGGCAGTTGACCAATTAATATCTACACAAGCCGATTATCATATGAGTGTTAGAGGTAAATCTGAGTGGAGATTAAAGACCTCCATCATAGGTTATGTTTGCATAGCAAGGAAAGGAATAATGTATAATACTTCTGTAGGAGAATTAACTTGTCTAGGGCAAAAAGCTTATGATGATGATACAAAGAATACAACTTGGTGGTCGGCTTCAAATGTCTCAGAACCATCTAACCCGTTTGCTAGATATGCCAATTTAAAGGATGTGTGGTTTGATCTATCCATCACATCTACTTGGAGAGCCCCAGCAAATTTGTACTGGATCTGTGGTAAGAAAGCCTATTCGGAGCTGCCACAGGACTGGGAAGGGGCATGTGTGTTGGGTATGCTCAAACCATCCTTCTTCTTGTTACCGATTGAAACAGGTGAGACTTTAGGTGTTAAAGTGTATGATGTGAATCATAGGAAGAAAAGGGGACCCATAGAGATAGGCGCCTGGGAAGATGATGAATGGCCTCCCCAGCGTATTATAGATTACTATGGGCCAGCCACGTGGGCTGAGGATGGTACCTTTGGTTATAGAACCCCTATTTATATGCTCAACCGTATTATAAGGTTACAGGCGGTGGTTGAGATTATTACTAATGAGACCTCACAAGCACTCAATCTTCTAGCGAAGCATAACACCAGGATGAGGACAGCAGTCTACCAAAATAGATTAGCCTTGGATTACCTTTTGGCAGTAGAGGGAGGTGTATGTGGGAAGTTTAACCTGAGCAATTGCTGTCTTCAAATAGATGACGAAGGGCAAGCAATAGCTGAGCTTACTAGCCATATGGTTAAACTAGCGCATGTGCCTACTCAGGTATGGAAAGGGTACAATCCAAGTAGTTGGTTTGGTAGCTGGTATGAGTGGTTTGGAGGGCTTAAGGCAGTGGTAGGTGGAGTCCTACTGATTTTACTGTTGTGTCTACTCCTACCGTGTCTTATACCCTTAGTAGTTAGGTCTGTGCAAAGCCTGATAGGAAGTATAGCAGAGAGGAAGGCTGCTGCACAGATAATGGCGATTTATAAGTATAAGGCTTTAGATCAAGGAGAATCAATGCAGGAAGATGAGTGTTAAAAGATTCACATCATAAGAAAAGTCTGGTCTGGTTCATGGTAACCTGAGGTATATGCAAACCAAGGTTAAGTGATGCCTCAAGTAATTGTGAAATATCAGAGGCATCAAAGGGGGGAATGTGATGTAATTCCAGTAAAATACAAGTTTAGCAGGCTAAGATTGCCACAAGGCATATGTATGTATATGTGTTTGTAGTATCAGTTAGTTAATAACACGTAGCTAAGATACTGTCATCACTGTACTGACCAGGTGCAGGAATGTAAGAACTGGAATTACGCGTCCCTCTCCTTTGTATCAGATGAGCCACGTGGTTAGACCGGATGGATGAGTTTAGACTCTATTCATTAAATAGGTTAAGGGTATGTGTGGGTGTAGTTAATTGTGGGAGGAGCTACAGTGCTATATAAGGAATGTACTCTATGTATTCAGTACTCAGACTTTGCTGTATTTTGGTGACGCTAGTCCCTCTGAGTCCCGATCGGTGATCCAATAAAGAATCTCTTCCTTCCTGAAGAAACCTGTGTCCATCTCTCTGTGCTTGGCTTCCGTCAGTTTCTCCGGTATCAGTGAGAGTGTGTTAGTGAGAGTGTGTTAGTGAGAGTGTGTTAGTGAGAGTGTGTTAGTGTGTTAGTGAGTGTGTTAGTGAGTGTGTTAGTGAGAGTGTGTTAGTGAGAGTGTGTTAGTGAGAGTGTGTTAGTGTGTTAGTGAGAGTGTGTTAGTGAGTGTGTTAGTGTGAGTGTTAGTGTGAGTGTTAGTGAGAGTGTGTTAGTGAGAGTGTGTTAGTGTGAGTGTTAGTGAGAGTGTGTTAGTGAGTGTGTTAGTGAGAGTGTGTTAGTGAGAGTGTGTTAGTGAGAGTGTGTTAGTGTGTTAGTGAGAGTGTGTTAGTGAGTGTGTTAGTGTTAGTGAGTGTGTTAGTGAGAGTGTGTTAGTGAGAGTGTGTTAGTGAGAGTGTGTTAGTGAGAGTGTGTTAGTGAGAGTGTGTTAGTGAGAGTGTGTTAGTGAGAGTGTTAGTGAGAGTGTGTTAGTGTTAGTGTGTTAGTGAGTGTGTTAGTGGGTGTGTTAGTGAGTGTGTGTTAGTGTGTGTGAGTGAGAGTGTGTTAGTGTTAGTGTGAGTGTTAGTGAGAGTGTGTTAGTGAGTGTGTGTGTTAGTGAGTGTTAGTGATTGTGTTAGTGTTAGTGATTGTGTGTGTGTTAGTGAGTGTATGTTAGTGAGTGTGTGTGTGTTAGTGTGTGTTAGAGTGTGTGTGTGTGTCTGTTACTGAGTATGTTTGTGTGCGTCTGTCACTGAGTGTGTGTCTGTCAGTAAATGTGTGCGTCTGTTCATGAGAGTGTGTGTGTGTGTGTGTGTGTCTAAAGCACTTACCTTTCTCCAGCGCCGGACTCCCTTGGCGCTGGGGATCTCTCCGTCCGGATCCGCCTCTCAGCTCCGAATGCACATGCGTGGCAAGAGCCACGCGCGCATTCAAACCGCCCATAGGAAAGCGTTACTCAATGCTTTCCTATGGACGTTCAGCGTCTTCTCACTGTGATTTTCACAGTGAGAATCGCAGAAAATCCTCTAGCGGCTGTCAATGAGACAGCCACTAGAGGCTGGATTAACCCTCAGTGAAACATAGCAGTTTCTCTGAAACTGCTATGTTTTCAGCTGCAGGGTTAAACTAGAGAGACCTGGCACCCAGACCACTTCATTGAGCTGATTTGGTCTGGGTGTCTGTAGCGGTCCTTTAAGTATATGTGTTTATGCATGCACTGGCGTACATACCGCGGTCGCACGGGTCGCAGCCCTGCGACCAGGTGCCCGCCGCCATGTGTTGCGGCCCCAGCCCGCGCAGAGTAAGAGCGGGGGGGGGGGGCCCACGGATCATTTTTCGCACCGGGGCCCCATGGGTTGTGTGTACGCCACTGATTGCATCCTAAACATTGGACTAGTCAAGCCATTCCATTAGATATCTTTAAAACCAAATCTTGAGTTGTTTATCTAAGGCTAACAAGGATACATTTGAAAAGCGCAAACAACGTTTCAAACTGGTTATTAAAATATTTTTCCTTCTTCAAAAGAAAAAATTTTTTTTTTATTAATATAATTATTTTTATATTTTTATTTTTTAGTAAATCCATCACTTTTTGTGGACCGTTAAGGTTTTGTTTTCTGCATAAACATGACTTCTCCCCCACTTAAAATGTATCATATTCAGGGAAGGGCCATGCTGGAAGGATGCCTAGAACTATAGCTCCTGCAATTGGAGAGCGTTCATGCGACAGCCATTGACCAGGCCTTCAAAGCCATCTTTATAAGGTTCTGGGAAAAGCTAAGAGGTAGAGCAGCAACTACAGCGAGGCAGACCGGGCTCTGGTGCCTGGTGAATTCCCTGCTGCATTACCTAAGCCACAAGCTAGCTGGAAAGTCTCTGTTGTGCCATACCGGAGGCTTTGTAAGTGTCATCAAAGCCACCGCTATATTTAATTGGAGGGACTGTCCAAAACCACCTGAAGCTCCCCTTGGAAAGTCTTGATCGGTTGCAAAAGCATCTCCCTACTGAGGCCTCAGAAGTTATCATGCCGTAAGAGAGAGGCCCCTCCGTGTTGGTCTGCGCAATCCTTTGGCTGGCCTGGTGGTGTCTGACATGCAGCCTTATGAGTGTCTAGAGCCAGCACAGGGAGACCTCCTTATGCCCCCTTATATAATTACATTTACTCACTATGCTTAGTCTATGGCTGCTCCTGTGGCTGTATTTCGATCTGATTAAGCTTGTTTTGTTACTTGTCTATTATTATTATTATTTAAAAATGCGCAGCTTACTCTATGCATGATATTCCGTCAAATATTTTTCTTATTTTGGATGCTATTCTTCATGCAGTAGCCTGATTGTTAACTTCTACTAGTAATCTGTCCAAATCTGAGAATGTATCACTGCACAAAAAAAAACAAGAAAAAAGTATCAAATTCAAAAAAGATTTGAAGAATCCCTCCTAAAATCGAAATCCTTTTCCCCAAAATCTATTCTGCATGTGTGAAAAATGTAATCTAGGAAGAAACTAATGGAGTGAGGTGTTATCATCTCTTTTTATTTTATTCCATAGCTAGTTGGCATTATAAAATATTCTCCCATACACCTGACAAATGTATTTTACATTTTTGTCCTAGATCTTTTGCCCATGGTGCTATATATATATATATCTCCAGCCGCCCTGCTCTTGGTAATAATGAGCTTAGGTATAGCTCACGAGTTGGCTGTGCAAGGCTTCCCACGCATCGTTCCTCACAGAATAACTTTCACTCAGCTCTGTTAATCCCCCCACTGTCTGCTCTCCTATTAATTTAATCGGCATGCATAGGGAGCTTGGGGTTTCATAGAAAGGACATCTGAAGGACATACAGATATATTGGTAGAATCTTGCCAACATGCCATTACACACATATAGGAAAGACAGAAATATAATAATCACAGGAGTTTAGAGAAGTTACGTGGTTTTTCATTCCTTTACATTGAAATTGTTAGTATCCAAAAAGTTGATTTTTATGCTCTTGTGCCATTTTAGCCTGGACCCTGTAAATGCCCAAAAATGCAACTAATGGCAGACAAAGAGATTGATTGTTTTTCTTTTACTTGCCATTAAAAAAATCTTACGATCGTGATTGCATATTGAGATTATTAACTTCAACAATTTAGCTAATGAGAAATGTGCAGCATATAACTGGATTGGTTGTCTGAATAAACAGCATTATTATATGTAGTGCAATGCAATGTGATCTCTGCGGCTTTTTCCAATGCTGAATTCTTTATCCTTTGATCCCTCGAAAAAGCCTCTCCACTGTCTATTTCAAAACAGGGAAATTAGCCACAAGCAGCTTACTCCAATTTTAATGTATAAGGTCTGCATTGGTACATTTGATCATTAAAGTGTACAAGTGATATTACGGAGCGCTTGAATCATGCAAAATTTAAGATGTTTTCGAATTGCAATATACATTACATCTTCCGTCTAACAGAATCTATATTGGCACAATCGAGAAGCATTGTTATCTCTGATCATATGGTTGCACAAAATGAGCCTCCTTTAGGCATTATGTAAAGCACTTCATCTTGACGTAAAAGAGTGATTGTTGAGTCGAGTTGCTCATTTAATCTATTCTCAAGCACCTTGATATATATCCTAACATATTAATTTAATAATATTATATGGTATCTGGAGTACGAAGCAGACTCTGTCTTCTTTAGGGATTTCTTCTAGATTAAGTGGTAATAACTTTCAGAAATTAAAGTGGATCAAGTAGATTAATAAAATAGACTTATTTGCACGTTCCTTTTGCCATGTCAGGGCACTTGGCTACTTGGCTACCTGGCTCCCAAGGATGAGATGAACCTAAGGATTTTGTTGTAATTCAATGTGAAATGTTAAAATAACTGTGTCTTTGTGCAAAACATCTTTGTAATGTAAAATCTTCTGTTTATACAGCACTTTACCATGTCTGTTAACAAAAAGTGTAACTGCTGTGATCATTCAATTTACACATGGTCATTTTACTGCTGTCTCTGCAGTTGTCTTTCACTTGCTCTGTCTGTCTGTCTCTTTGTGTATATTACTTTGTGTCATGCCCATCTATCTCTGTTTGTCTATGTGTCTGTCACAATATTTGTTTGTCTCTGCAAGTATCTGCCTGCCTCTATCCATCAATGAATCTCTGTCTATCACTGCATCTGTCTGTCCAACTGTCTGTGTGTTATTGTCTCTCTGTCTGTCTCTTAGTCTACCACAACAGAGATTAAATATCTGTCTGTTATTCTCATTCTGTCTTTGATTCTTTTACACAGATGTGAAATTCTTACTAGCAGACACGACCGTCTTTTCAAATAGATGTTAATCTATATGTGAAGACCTTATGAGTACCATATGTGTATATTTACGAGTAAACCTAATTAGTTTTGTGATTGTGATATCATAGTATATAGACCACTGTTAGCCAGCAGTGGCAATTATAAAGCCATAGTATAGGAACACATATTAACTTTCTTTTGTTGCAATCATTAATCCATGTGAATGCCACTCATTGTATGCGATTTCCATATTAAACTATTGGCAATCTACCCACTCAGAAGATACCTTTACAGTCTTACCGGCCACTCAGATACCTTTACAGTATTACCAGCCACTCAGAAACCTTTACAGTATTACTGGCCACTCAAATGCCTTTACAGTATTACCAGCCACTCAGAAACCTTTACAGTATTACTGGCCACTCAAATGCCTTAACAGTATTACCAGCCACTCAGAAACCTCTAGAGTATTACTGGCCACTCAGAAACCTTTACAGTATTACTGGCCACTCAAATGCCTTAACAGTATTACCAGCCACTCAGAAACCTCTAGAGTATTACTGGCCACTCAGAAACCTTTACAGTATTACTGGCCACTCAGATACCTTTACAGTATTACCAGCCACTCAGAAACCTCTAGAGTATTACTGGCCACTCAGAAACCTTTACAGTATTACTGGCCACTCAGATACCTTTACAGTATTACTGGCCATTCAGATACCTTTACAGTATTACTGGCCACTCAGATACCTTTACAGTATTACCAGCCACTCAGAAACCTTTACAGTATTACTGGCAACTCAGAAACCCTTACAGTATTACTGGCCACTCATACCTTTACAGTATTACTGGCCACTCAGATACCTTTACAGTATTACCAGCCACTCAGATACCTTTACAATCTTACCGACCACTCTGATACCTTTACAGTATTAGCAGCCACTCAGAAACCTTCACAGTATTGCTGGCCACTCAGATACCCTTACAGCAGTGGTTCCCAAACTTTTTAGGTTCAAGGCACCCTTAATATTTCAATATTTTTCCAAGGCACCCCAAGTAAAAACAATTTTGTACGTTGTATATATGTACAATGTTGGAGCATATACTGGACCCCTAATCTTGGGAGTGGCACTGTAGATTATTTAAAGAAATAATCCAGGCACAATAACCACTACATTATGTTGTAGTGGTTATGGTGCCAGTAGTGCCCTCCCAGGGTAAGTAGTCATACTGTTTAAGAACAGTCTGCCAGGGTAGAGGCTGTAGAGTGTGAGTGAGGGGTGCAATATGTGTGTGTGAGGGTGGCTGTGTGTGTGTGTGTGTGGGGGGGGGGTGCAATGTGTGTACAGGTGTGCATTGTGTTTGTGAAGGATGTAGTTTGTGTGAGTGTGTGTGTGTGTGTGTGTGTGAGAGGGGTGCAGTTTGTGTATGTGGCGCAGTTTGTGTATGAGGGGTACAGTGTGTGTGGGGGGGGCAGGTTGTGTGAGGGGTACAGTGTATGTGTGTGTGAGAGGGGTGTGCAGTTTTTTTAGAGGGGGTACAGTGTGTGTGGGGGGGCAGGTTGTGTGAGGGGTACCGAGTATGCGTGTGTGGGAGGGGTGTGCAGTGTGTGGAGGGGGTACAGTGTGTATGAGGGGTACAGTGTGTATGAGGGGTACAGTGTGTGTGAGCGAGGTACAGTGTGTGTGTATGGGGGGGCAATGTTTGTGTATTGGGATAGTGGATGGGGGAAGTTATTGTGTGGTTTGGGTCTGTGGGGGTAGGAGGGCAAATTAATAAATATATACTTTTGTTTTGTTTTTAATTTAATATCCCTCCTCCCTGCTTACCTTTGCCTGGGAGGGGGGGTATTTCCTGTAATTCCTGGTGGTCCGGTGGGGAAGCCCTGGTGGTCCCAGTGGTGAGAGTGAACTCTAGCAGCCTCAGGAGCTGCTAGAGTTCACTCTCGCGAGATTTGGAGTGTTGCTGTGGTAACCGCGGCATTGCTCCGAGCTCGCAAGAGGAGAACCCTGCATAGTAGAGCTCCCCTCGGGTCCAGAGCCAGCAGGGGAGAGCACAGTTCCTGGTGCTATCATCATAGCACCGGGAAAATAACTTGCGGCTCCCCTGTGTGCCCATCACACAGTTTGGGAACCACTGCTTTACGGTATTACCGGCCACTCAGATACTTTTACAGCAGGCCTGTCCAACCTGCGGCCCCCCAGATGTTGCTGAACTACAACTCTCATGATTCTTTCAATGAAACAGCCAGGGAATCATAGGAGTTGTAGTTCAGCAACATTTGGGGGGCCGCAGGTTGGACAGCCCTGCTTTACAATCTTACCGACCACTCAGAAACCTTTAGAATCTGACCGCCATCCCTGACATCTGCAGTTGATCTTTACATAGGCTCAGTATTTTATTTATTTATGTATGTATATTTTATGCATTTAAAAAAAAAATAAAAAAATTTAAGAGCCAAGATTGTTTAAGTAAAATTCTATATGTTGGCTTTGTATATGGTTGGTGAAAATACTTGGGGAAAGGTTTTGTATAATTGATAATCATTTGAAGCTTTTGAATCACTAAAAGGTTTTACCAATTGAATCTGCCTTGTAGACAATTATTAGATTGTCAGTTGATCAGTGCAGGGATTTCATAGTTTGTGCCACTTTGAGTTCATGTGAATTCATTGTGTTTTATCTCCAATTAGAACTCATTTCTCCCCCTTTTTTATTACGTCTGTTTCAGCAATTCTGAGTTAAGTCCTCACATAATCTGAGGGCTTATTGGGATTTTTACACAGTGTGAACAAAACAACTAGCAGCTTTTTTATTTTACTGACCACGAATGACTGAAAGAGGAAATTATGCCCAAATGAAAGTTAAAGGTCAAAAACGTTCTGAAAATAACTGTGCAGAATGCTGTGATTCTAAATTGTACATTATATAGTGTGTAGTGTGACTGCCGATTAGTTAGGACTATCTGGATTAAATCTTAGGCAACGATGTATAGCTCTTTACTTTCTTCCTCCCTCTTTTTAAATTGTTGTAAGTGATACAGATTATGATTTCATCTGCTTTGCAATAATTTGTTCTCTACAACATTTCCCATTAGATACCTTGAAAAATATTTACCTCCTTCTCATCTTGTATTCAACAAGCTGAATATGGTGCACAGCAAAAGCAATACACACTGTATGTTGATTACATACAATTTTGACAACTTAAAATGAGACTCCACTGACCAAAATGTTTTAAAAGAAATAAATGAAAAAACACAATTTAGTATACCCACAACGAAAACATGCCTGCATTTAATTTATGCATTTTTTTTATTGAGGTTACATCTAAAAACAGCTTGCAAAAACTACAGATCTCTTGATATATTTTTTTTTAATTTATGGTTCGCTAAGTCATGGTTTATGACCGTTTAACACCTACCTGTCATTATCTACCATTTTCCCCAAACATATGTTAGAGGAATTTCCGCTCTGGTGCGTTTGTCTATGTTCGGGGGAATTTCCCCGAACATAGACCTGCATGGTGCGCATGTGCTCTGTAGCACATCCTCACTTATCGACCAGTTTGTTTTACAACCGAGTCGTAAGAATGCAACCCAGCCGGTAAGTGAGGAGTGTCTGTAGTGATATAGCCAAAAATGAGCGATTAGCCTTTTTAGTGTTTTGGGGGGCACCCTAATTTAAGAAATACATCTGTAAGACGCTGTAGGGCACCTATTTCTCAGAATCACTTTTTGAATAATAAATTTGTAAGGAAATCTGCATCTCTTTTAATTATTTTAAGTCTTTGGTCACTTCGAAAAAATATAGGATTAACCAACAAATTACTTGCTGATCAAAAAGTATCTTCTATCCTATTACTTGTCCTTGTGGCCTCCAATATTTAGGGCAAACTAGAGGACTAGATTAGGGCAATATGCTGGAAACCTTTAAAGTAAATTTGATAAACTTTCTCTTTCAAACCGTTATAGTATATAGTCTATTTTGGCGCCTAATTCTGTTGAAAATACCATGGAACTGAGATAGTGGAAAATCTTTGGAAGGGAGGGGCTTTGTTCTTTAGATTAACTAGCAGAGAAACCTTTTGGATTTTCACTTTAAATTCCTAAAACCCTACCGGTTTAAATGCATACTTGGAGTTTATTTGTCTTTTATGTATGGAAGAGACATACTGGATACCGCACTCACCAAGTTACCCAGGTGCTCTGAAACCAGGGCTGGCCAGGCCTCCCTTCCAAGATATGCAGAATAAATCACGGTTCAGCCACTCTGGGATAACAAAATAGCAGCTTTATTGGAGCAAATACAGCAACGTTACAATCCTACCGGGTCTTTATCAAGCAAGGTAAACGTTACGATCTTGTTATCCAATTTTTTTTAGTCTAGTTAAAACATTATGATGATTATTTAAAAAAAAAAAAAAACTTACATAGAGACACACAAGCTAAGCAGTGGCAATAATAATGGCACATTTTCATTAGTTGTTTTTCCCTTTTGGTAGATGAACAAGCTAAACATAAAGGTTAAGCATCGTACAATATAAATGTAGTATTATGGGCATCACGCTCCAGAGGGAGTTAGGACGTGTACAGTTTAGTGTTTGCATTGGAGTAGAGAATGCCACCTGCCATTGTGACTGGCATGTAAACCTGAAGGTAGGTATATTAGAACAAGGTCACCATGGGCTATCACCAATGGTGCTAAAAGAGGGTTGATGCGTCAAAGTGAGGTGACGTGGGTAGGGGGGGGGGTAAGGATAGTATGGGCGATTATACCCTATTTGCCAGCAGGTACAGCTAGGCCGTACAAAAAGGTGAGCCTCTAGGGGCACTCAGCATATTATAGCTTGAGAAACAGAACATATAAAATAATGAAACTTAAAGTATGATTGGTAACATTGTTATTGAGGGGCAACAGAGGTTGCCTGCAGACTGCATTCACGGTATCACTGCTGTTGCGGGGCTCTCTCAGCGCAGCTGGGACCAAAGGTTGAACCCTGTCAGGATCCCAGGACCTCTGCGGTCGCGATGTCGTTGGAGGAGGCAGCTCTGCTGCATCAGCTCTCAGTCCCAGCGTGTGAAGGGTAGCAGGGATCTCCGAAGCATCTGTAATCTTTAAAGTCCCAGAGTCTCTAGGGATGATCAGGCATCGTAGAGTGCCCCACTTATATGGCACTTTGTGGGTAGCAAGCTCCTTAGTTAGAGGTCGCAAGGCTCTCCACCAGTCCAACGTGGCCTTGGAGAGAACTGGGTAGAACGTTAGATTGTTCCTCAAATTTATATGGTGATTTGTTGCGAACTGCTGTCATGAAGGTCAGACGGCCTTGCCCGTTATGGAAGCGGATCATAACATCTCTGCGGGTCTCTGCTGTAGTTTTGGGTGAAGCTGGTATTCTGTAGCAGCCATCCAACAGTATAGCTTTAGCTTGTTTGCCATTAAAGAGATTGAACAGCAGTCTCCTGAAGAAGTGTGGAATTTCAGCAGCCTCCATGTTGTTAGCTAGGCCGTGCGCCATGACAGATCTCTGCGGCCTCCACAATAACTTCCCGGTGTCGGTGGCCGCCGGAGTTTTTTCCAGATCTGTGAACCTGTAGCGGTAACACATTCAGCATAGTCTATCATCATAGAAAGCTCACTAAGTAAGACTCGTTGAAAGTGGTCACACCATTATTATTATTATTATTACTATTACTTAGTATTTTTATAGCGCCAACATATTCCGTAGCACAGTACAGTAGAGGAAATACAGACACAATAAACACATACTGGTAGAAAAGAAACAGAAGACTATACCCATGAGCTTAAAATCTAGCAAATACACTAAATAAACATATACACAGTGCTTAGCAAGATAACTTGTGAGTTTACAATCTAAAGGGAATAATGGGGAGTTGAAGGGGATTGTTGAAGTAATGGACAGAGATCAGAGGAAATGTGAGGTAATTAAATATATAAGAATATAGACTGGTGCAGGATCACACAATAATAAAAGGTGAAGCAAGATTTTATTGGACAAGTTTTTAAAGGGACACTATAGTCACCCACTCCTCAGATGGCCACTGGTTGCACAGTGTGATACATCCAGTGTCCACCCTCTGCATGGGGACACTGAACTTTCCCCATAGAGATGCATTGATTCATCTCTATGAGGAAAAGCTGATTGGCTAGGGCAGCATCTTGTTCCACCGCCTTGCCTGCCTTTTTGGCTGAGATTATCAGAACTGATGATCTCAGCAAATCCAATGTTTTCCTATGGTAAATCATTGTGATTGGCTGAGATAATCAATTCTGATGATCTCAGCCAAAGGGGTGGAGCGTTGGTGGAGCCAGCGCCGGTGGACCCGTGCGGCACTGGAAGCAAGGTGAGTTATTACTATATTTAAAGGGTTTCAGAGGGGCTCAATGTTTTTTTTTAACACTATAGGTTCAGGGATACACGTTTGTTTTCCTGACCCTATAGTGTTTTTTTTAAAATTTGTCCTGCAGTATATGGTATTACTCTGTATAATCTCTTCTCTAACTCTGAATTTGATGCAATTAAATACTCATGAAAAGATATTGAGATGTTTCGAGGAAACAGTAATATTGTTGAATAGATCCTGTAAATGTTAAACATAGTTGCAGCTTATATTGCGTATAGTAACAAATTGTTTATTGTACCTATTTATTTAGCATTGACACTACTTCTTAAAGGTTCACAGTTGTATCTACTTCTACATTAACTATCCACAGCAGACACAGTGAACAATGTTTATAAAAATAAAATAAAAATACATTACCGTATAATCTTGCTTTTTTATCTAAGCATCCTCACAATAAAGAGATATGTTATCTTTTGCCAGAGTTACTTTTGAATACTTTTTAGTGATCCTAAAGCACAGGGAGACAGTTTATTTTACAATTATAATTCCGAGTCCTTTCCACATGGTGGCAGAGCATCGCCTCCTGAAATTCTTAATTCCTTTACATTTTCCAAGATATTTAATATTTTGTTGCTTTGGCCTGGTGCCACCACTCTTGACCAAGCTTTTCGTGGTAATGAAAACCTGGCCACTTTTGTAACTTTGAGTTTTTTTGTTTTAATTTAATTTTGTGCACAGTAGCAGATATTCACGTCAGGGTATCGGTTTTGAAAATTAATAACGGTAAATAAGACATATTGCAAATAACATACAATAAGACCGATTGCATAATAACATAACCTAGCATATGTATAGTTACTAGGGATATGCTCTATGTGTAGTATGGCAGTAGGTGTTAGTTTCTGTAGGTAGTATATGTCTGGGACCATTGTTAGCTCATGCTATGGCTTAGGGGTGTTTGCCTCGCTATGTGGTAATGGTATGATCTAATGATTAGGTGTGTGGGCACCTAACTGGAGTGGTGTTGTGGTTCTGGGAAGCTGGAATGCTGCTTGGAGATGAACCATGGTAGTGGCTCAAGTGTAGGCTGCCTCGTGCATCATAATAGTGTTCCCAGTCTGCGGACTCTGTCTGTTTATCGGGGGTAGGGACCATGGTTTGCCCTCCCCAGCTGTTATACGCTTCTCCTCTCCGGTGCGTCTGCTCGTGTCTGCTCTTGATGGCGTGTCTATCCCGGTCCAGGCTCCGGAGTAGTTTCTCAGGGTCATCAGTAGAGGTAAGTGTGGTAGTCTGGTCTCTGTTGTTACTATCAGGGCTCCGTCTGCTCCCCAGCAGTACCGCATTGAATGATATCTCAGTTTCTTGGTTACTGGAGTTAGTTTTCGTCTTTCCATGCGGTGTGGCAAGGTTATGTCGCTAAAGAATGTTATGGAGGCTCCCTCAAATTCCACGCACCCCAGCGCTCTTGAGCAGGCTATAATGGCCGATCTTACGGCAATATCTCTGGTTACCATTATAGTGTCCCTCAGGGCTGCCTCAGGAGCTGTCACTGCTTTCCTCACTCTGAAAGCCATGAGTATCATATTGGGATCTGCTTCCCCTTTGAGGCCTATCGCGGTTATCAGCCGGTGGGAGTAGGGTAGTAGCTGTTCCCCCTTTACCTCTTCGGGTATGCCCCTCAGGCGTACGTTACGGTGCATGTTCCGAGTCTCCAGGGAGGCCACCGTGTGGTTCAATCTCTGGACCTGCAGTGTGAGAGCGTCCATGTTGGTTCAGTGGCTTGCAGCCGAGTTTTCCTTGCTGTGTCTCTCGCCTCCACTTCTTGGAGCTCTTTCTGCATTGCACCCATGTCTTGTCGCATTTCTCGGAAGTCCGACTTTCATATTTGGTGAATCTTAAGGAGCATATGCTTTATATACCCTTTAGTTGTGGGGAACAAGTCATCATCAGAGTCATCTGCCCGGTCTGAGTCACCTCTTCTGGATGAGGTAAGTTGCTCTTCCTCTTCTGCCAGGGATTCCTCCGAGGTTTCTTCCTCGCGGTTCCCCATGGGCACCATTTTGAGGGGTGCCAGCAGCAGTGTAGGCTGCTCGAATGACAGTCTTATATCCCTGTGTTTTGGGGTTTCTGGCCCCTGAGATTTGCGGTGCTTACGCCCCATGTTGTGTCCGGGGGGGTGAGATTGTTTATGGTCCTCTTCAGTGGTTTATGTCGATATTTTTAGGGTAAAGTCTCTGGGTTGAAGCGGAGCTCCACAGAAACACGTCCGTTCAAGCTTGTGGTTGGCCACGCCCCTTGTAACTTTGCGTTTTGAGTGAATATAATAGTATACATGCTGTTTGAGGACATTTTGAGAAACTATAACAGTTTGGGCTTGGCAACAGGTTTAATGGGAATGTATCACAGATCCAAGGTGTGTAGCTGCAGCTTGGTGGACACCGGTGTATGGGGTGGGCTAGCTTTGACACTACTCCTGTCAGCTAGACTAGACCCTGAGTGGGTCAGAACTGTGTCCAATGCTTCGTGCAGAGCCTGTCCAGAGCTGGCAATCATTGCCACTAAACTAGTTTAATATAGTCACCAAACACCCTGTCCTTATCCAACAGGCCAAAGACCACCCAAATGCAAACAACAAAGTAACTAGAGCCCATAACTACTATATGGATACGTTGTGAACTGGTCAATCTTATTCAGGTTATATTGAGTTTCGCCATGTAGAGTATATACTATTCTACATAGATTTTTTGTCTAATGATTTTGTCTATCATTTGACCGAGGGATTGTTTGGGTAAACTGCTCCTGCAGCTGCATCCCAAACATGCATTGATCCCATCATTCTGTGCAGCACATGGTATGTTTACCATTCTGACTGCCCCATCCCCCATACATTGCTATAAATAAGGAGTACTAAAATCTGTCCAAGGGAAAACTGCATGATTCCTCGCTTTCAGGCGATCTAGAATCCACAAATCACACGTTATCACTAATCATTTTTTGTATATCATGGTCCTTACATTTTTACTACATGCCACAAACACATTGCTTTGTACGTCTTCTAGAACTGTATTAGTTGTTTAAAAACAGATCTGTCACTTTGCAGGTTTTGTTTTTAAATTCACTGTAGTTTTTAGTTATATGTAAGGCAAAGTAGGGAATGCTTTTTATTATATATTTATAGAGGATGATATATAACAATTATACATATGATATAACAATTCAGTGTTCGTTATAAGCAGTTAACCTACTTAGAAAGCTGCGCTATATAGAGAGGGAGTTTGTTTATCTGACCATATTCTGTAATCGTTCTCTTTCAACCTTCTGGATATAAAAATTGTGGCCGATAAAAGGGTGAATATCACGTGAACCTAATACTCTCGTTTCAAACCTCCATCAATGATGTTAAATTCTTTTACTTTTATTTTTTTTTATTTTTTAGCTGAGCATATTTATTTTATTTTCAATCATTCTGTAGATCGAACAAATCAATACAGGCCTTATGCTGCAATAATGTCTCTACATGAAATCCAGTTAATTATTTCGATCTCTTCTGTAAAATCTATGCTGTGTGTCAGCTGTCCAGGAGGAATTGCAAAAATATGAAACTAGAAACCGAGAGGCAGAGACGTGAAATAACTCAGTACGGCTGTAACTGCGGAGTACTGTGAGAACATCACATTTCATTTCAAAGGGATTATTTGCAATTGCCATTAAAGGAAGAAAAATGCAATTAACCACAAACATATGTTTTGGTCACTTTAGCCTAAAAAATTTGACTGTAAACAGATGTCTGCATGTCTTCTCCTAATCAACAGGATTTAAATACAAGACAAAGACAGAAATTCATATATTTCTTCCATTCATTCCACAATCAGGACATAAAATCATGGGCAATCAGGTGACAGTGTTGATAGTCCTTTATTCGTATGGGGTGCAACAATGTCTCTGCTGTGAAACTGAAGCATAGAGAATAGATGGAGACAATCTGATGTTTGTCTGCTGGTAGCGTTTAAAACGTAGGCAGGTTTCTGGAAACCCATCTCACATCCCATATTCAGAAGACCCTATATCATAATATATGATTTTCAATGTAATTTGCAGAAGTGACATTTCCTCTTTAACCCATGTCGGTAATAGGACAGCAATGAAGAAAAAAACACAACAAAAAAAAACCTGCCAGGATGGCTACTACTCCTTACACAACCACTGATAGCAAATGGCATGAGCCCACGCATTTCACCAGACATACTAGTTCAGCACAGCAACAGACCGGTGATAGGACAGGATTGGTGGAATGGCACTACTTTATAATCTGTTCATTTAGGCTCCTCTAGGACTAATGACTGAATATGCCTGTTGTGGTGTTAAGATCCTTCTTGGGGTTTAACCACTTAAGGACACAACTTCTGGGATAAAAGGGAATCATCACTGAATATTTCCATCATGTGTCCTTAAGGGGTTTAAAGGAGCACCATATTGTAGAATGTTCTCCTACCTATATAGGTGTCCACCCCCTCCTTTTCCAGGGGTTTAAATGGTAACTTTTACTTGCCTTACATCCCGCAGTCTCCGTGGTGGGGCATCACATCCCTGGCTCAGATTGTCTTTTTAATAAAAATAAACACGATTTCATACTAGTAAAGTTTCCTTAGGGTCCTGATTATAATGGTGGTTTGGAAGGTCATTGATACAGGAGAGTTTAAACGAAGAGTAAACAATATCTGACAATGTGTGATCAGCATACTACCAAGGGATTAGAAAACTACATATTAGAGCAAGGAATGTGGCCATGATTTACATGCAGGCCGGGAGACAAGTGTTGTACAGCGCACACATAGCCCGAGAACAGCATACAAATAGCTGGTAATTAGCATGTGCCCCTGTTAAAAATGAGACAGAAACAATGAATGGCAAGCATTTAACGCTAATGGCACAATAAGCATGTCATTCTCTGCAGCCAGGGCTGGTTCACCATTAGATGTTGTAAGGGAATACCCAAGGCGCCCTAGGATTAGTTTGAGGAAGGGAATAGAATGGCTGCTCTGCTCATTATTGAAACAGGAATTTTCCCTGGTTTAAAAGAGATTCGAGGTTCAAAAATGTGCTGCTTCTGCAATTTGCCAAATTATACATCGTTATCGAGGCCTAGATTTTCACCCAAGGCACCCGTAAATCGCCTGCCATCGCAAAGACCATTATGTTAATATAGCTTGAAAATATGGCTGTATGTAAGTTCATCATTTTAATGGTTTAGCATCTAAAATGGGCAAGTAATCCACAAAATGCATGGATGACAAGATCATATTCATATAGTTAGTTATCCATAACTTGTGCCAGCGAAATCCCCCACAAATGAATAAATGAAAAGACATAGTTACATGAAGGTTCTATTTGTTACAGTTGATTTCCCCGGTAATTGTGTAAGAAATGGATGTGCACAGCTAGCTTAGGCAGCAGTATTTTCAGGTTTCAATCATATATAAATGTTGCTGTGTTCAGACGTACCATGCCATATATAAAGGGGGGGGGGAGTTCACACGGGTAGATCTGTAGATGAAAAATACATTTTAGGTTATTTTTAAAATTAATACTTTTTTAAACCTAATACATCCCAATGGGTATTTGCCTTTGCTTTTCTGATTGGCTGGCAACTGTGTAATGTTTAAATCTTAAAGGTTACTCCAAGCACCATAACCACTTGTGATTTGAAGTTGTCATAGTGCATTAAACAGTTCCAAGTGGCTTATGTAATTTCTGTGCGAAATCGGTAATATTACACTCCCTAGCCCCCGCCTTCTGTGCCGTCCCTGTCTTCCCTAACACCTGTCTTTCTGACATCTCTCTCTGGTGATGTGGAGTGATGTCCGCAGAGGAAGATCAGGCTACAGAGAGAACGCCTCAGATTTGGAATGGTGATAGGTTTTAGGTGTTTAGCTGCCGGTGGCTCTCGTGTACATTCGCATGCTTCTTATTGTCTGTAATATTGAAACCTGGGAATGTACACAATGCTCTTAGAGAAATCAAGACAAAGGTACCTCAGCCTTGAAATCACAAGTGGGACATGCAGAGATAAGTATTTAAGAAGAAAAGAAGAACCTGCAATTCCTTTTTTGGTCAATTTAGTTTCCCCTCTCCCCTCAATATAAATTATGCTTAAAAATGTGCTAACTCCATCCTCTGCTTGCCTCCAGAATCTCCATTCAGTACTAATTTTATTCCTCAACTTACTGTGGTTTCAGGCTCCTTTCACACATTCCAACATAAATATATTATCTCATTTTAATATGTATATACAAACTTGATATGTTTTAAATGGCCAGTTATTACATTTACTATTCAAAATATGAGCCATTTCCTTGAGTGAAAGGACCTAAGAAGTTTTTTTCCCCAAAGCTCCCATTTACCTGGAATTATGAGTCCGTCTCTGAGCGGGTACAATCAGTGAACGTCAACCCGTCTCTGCTGTGCACCCTCCACCGACTGATGCAGGGAATATCAGCAATGTTTCCAGCTTTATATTAGAATGTTTTTCAGCGCTTTATATTAGAAGGGCATTAAAGTGAATCCAGTTTCCTCCTACATATTATTAACATTTATGAAACACCAGTATTTTCCACAAATTTTACATTTGGGGTATAAAATTAGAGACAAACAAGTTTACTAATAGGAAGAAAGAAAATGAAGAGGATCCTACCCAAAGAGCTGACAATCTAGAGGACACTTCATGAGCTCTTCTTTGTTTTAGTGCAATTTAGTTAATTTTACTTTATCGAAGTGAAACCATCATATCTACTTTTTGAAAGTTTGTATATGCGACTTTTATTTTTGTGTCATCGATCTATACATATCGTATTACACAGAGAGTAGAGCATGTTGGAACACCGTACCATTGACTTTTAATATTATTAAATGGCTATGGAAACCTAGGCTAATATAACATAACCCACCAGAGGGAACTCTGGAGTATATAATACGTATATCTCGCTGTAGATCAGGCTTCAAAACTAGATTGTGAACTGCGAGATTTGCGAGATTTGGTTTTATACCCTGGGAACCAGAAGAATTTGAGTTGATAGAGCAGGCAGGAGACAGACAGATTAAGATGCACAAGTGTTTGATATCTACTGTCAGTGTTTGTCACTGTATCTCTGTGACTCCACTAAAGCAGCTGGCTGTGCCCAGGACCCCATCATAACACATACCCAGATAGCATAATGTGCTGATTTACAGGAGTTGCAAATCACAGGCTGCTTTATTTGAAATGGAATTTCTTTAAATTACACTATAGCTCTTTTCATACATAGATAATGAAAAAAGTGAGGTTAAATGAAAGATCAGATTTTTATCTAAACAGTTTCTGTTCACTGTTGTCCTTGTTGGGTATTCACAGATTAATCTGTAGACTGGTTGGCATGGTGTTTTGTTTTCTTTCAGTGGCGGGAATAGCATTTTTTTTTCTAATGTACAGCACTGTGTCAGATGCTCAAGCTCACTCTATGGCTACACAATGGGAAGGACAATGAGAGATAGACAAGATTTGATGTGTCTGTTATCAACTACTTTATGTTCAAAATTCTTCTGCCCCCGGGGGCATGGCCTGATGGCCAAGATGGCTGGACGTGTTCTTCTGTAGCTTCTGGATATTGAAGCCTAAAACAAGCTTTATAAGTGGATTCCTGCAACTTGAGGGGTTATACACTACTAATAGACAATGCCGAATCCCAGGACACACATCCAACCCTGATTTGGGGGCGATCGGCTACTTGTGTCCCACATCTGAGCCTGAGGCCTATCACAGCTAATGCGCCAGCGCCTGGGGAAAACTGCCGGATCCCTGGCCCTGGGCGCTGTCCCAAGGCTGACCAGCTACAGCCCCATTACCTGCCCCTTTGGACCGGTGGGGGATATCCCGGTCCCCACTGGGTCACTTGGACTCCCTAGCTGACAGCACAGGGCTCCCTGCATTAAGTACCTTGTGGCGCGACCAATATGGCCGCCGCGCTGGAGCCGCAGCAGGGCCATATGGTCTCGGAGGGGCAAGACTGAAAGACACAATTTGAAGCCAGATTTGACGCACTCTGCCAGGCATTCTGGGAACGCATCGCAAGCAGATCGACTCGACTCACCTCAACTCGCCTGCTATCTGTATGCCCAGTGACGCACACTCAGCTGTCGGTGCTGTTTCTGGGCTTGGGGCTTGCGTGGAGACATCTCCACACCAAAGACCTCGGAGATTCTGCAGGCCGACGATCCTGCCACCTGGAGTAGGGGGATCCGTGGATGCAAGGAACCGACTCCCATCATGACCCGGAGCTGTGACTCCAGGAGCTTGCAGTACTGCCAACTACCATTTCCTGGGCAGCTATAAAGTCGGTACCATCTGTCACCGAGAGGAAGCAACATCATGCCCGGTCTGCAGGGAGACTGTGAAGAGTTGCCAACAAGTGGCGTTGGATCAGTTCCTGGCGACAAAGCTGCAACTTGTAACTAACCCGGTTAACAGCACAGAGAGCTCCATGTTAATCCATATTAATCTTTGTCTCACTCTATTTCATGACCAGTAACCAGTGGCTTTCTTACCTAGCCTGTTTGCTCTTCCTTGTCTGCTACACATACTTAGGCTAATATACATTGTTTAATATAATCTATATACTAGCTTAACTCATGACAAACAGGCCTAGCATAAAGTATATGGCAAGCTCGCAGTTCGCAATTTTATTTTCACTATCATTTCTTTTGTTTCTTATACAACGTGCGATACCCCAAACGAGTGTTTATCAATATCTGAAACGCTGCCTGTACTGGGCAATCTTGCAGATATGTTTTTATTTACCTATATGCTACATAATGCATGACTAATTTTTCTTACGTTAACCAACATGTTTACTAAAAAAAAAAAAGTGTGCTGTTACTCGAAATGCTATACTAATGACTACCAATAATTGTTATAATTAAGCTTGTGGATGCTGTTGTGGCTAGCCAAGCCTGTATTGTTAATCTGAGCACAACAAAAATAAAGAATTATATTAAAAAAAAATTTTAAATTCGGCACTGGCATTTTTTTATCACAGCGGCCCACAGAGAGGGGGCAGGGCTAGATAGGTTGTCTTTTGTCATCACCAATGACAAGCACACCCCATCTCAAAGTTAGCATGTTGGTTCAATGCTTTTTCTGGGCAGAGTATGCGCAGAGCTCTGCTGAAGAGCTCTAGCATGAGAAAAAGGCCCTGTATTTGTTCTGCACAGCGCAAGCAAATTTAATATCATGCTTGCGCTGTGTTTGCTTGAAACTTGTCTCTGGTGTCTCCATAAATGGGATACCAGGAGACAGAAATGCCAGGAAAGAGTGTATGTGTTTAGAGCCTGCTTGTAGGATTGTGTGTCTATAGAGTGAGCTGATTGTGGTGTGGTATTGTTTAAATAGGTTGGCTTCTGTCGTGTTGTGTTTGTGGTGTAATGCAATGTATTTGTGTCTAGGTGCTGTAGAGAGTGTGTGTATAGGAGGCATAGTGTATATAGGGGATGTAGCATACGGGCTGTAGTGTGTGTATAGGTGATATGTGTGTAGGGGTTGTATAGAGTGTGTGTTTAGGGAATGTAGTGTGTGTTTGCTTACAAGGAATCTAGTGTGTGGATAGGGAATCCAGAGTGTGTATGCCAGTAATGTAGTGTGTGTAGGTGGTGCAGTGTATGTGTGTGTAGAGGAGCTAGTGTGTTTTTAAAGGACCCATAATGTGTTTAGGAGATCTAGTGAGTGTAGATGATCCAAAGTTGGGTAAGGGATCTAGTGTGAGTCTGGAATGGCATGTGCTTAAGGTTGCAGTGTGTGTATGTGAGGGTGCAGTGAGTGTGTGAGGGGTTCTGTAGTGTACATACATATATGTTTAAAAATATTTTGTGTGTGTGTGTGTGTGTGAGGGGTGCCTTATGTATGGGTGCGAGGGTGCGGTGTGTGAGGGATGCACTGTGTGAGTGAGGGGTGCAGTGAGTGTGAGGGTGCTGTGTGTGAGAGATGCTGTGAGGGTTATGTGTGTGTGAGGGTGCTATGTGTGTCTATGAGGGTGCTGTGTGTGTGTGTGAGAGGTGCTGTAAGGGTGCTGTGTCTGTGAGGGTGCTGTGTCTGTGAGGGTGCTGTGTGTGTGTGAGGTGCTGCGAGGGTGTGTGAGAGAGTGTAGTGTGTTTGCGGGTGCTGTGTGTGAATGTTTGGAGGGATTGTGTTTTGGGGGGGAAGGCAGATGTCTATATAGATGTATTATTTATTTTTTTATAAAAATAAAAATAGAAATCATGCATTATATTCCCCCACCCTTCATACCTTTTGCCTGGGAGGGGAGACCGTGCTGCCATCCCTGGTGGTCCATGTGGTGAGTGAACTCTAACCTGCGAGGCTAGAGTTCACTCTTGCGAGATCAGGAGCGTTGCCATGGCAACGCTCCTGATCTCATGAGAGAAACCCGGCAGAGCTGCAAGATAGAGCTCCTCCGGGTCCTGTCTTCCTTCCTAGCCGGCGGCTGCTTGTTAGTGCTAGTTGGCCAGTGAGGGAGATCTTTGATCTCCCCTCCTGCCCATGAAGGCCCATCGCAGGGCTGGCGCTCAGATAGTGCCTTGCATGGACCGGCCGGGGAGATCCTGTTACCTCCCCTGCCGGCCTCGTCCCATGGCCAACGCAGCCCACCAGGCATTTGCCCTTAGTGCCTGATGGCCAGTCCGGGCCTGGGGGCACATGATATGTATCATGGCTTTGCATAGGGGCGAAGTAGAAAAGCTGTTGGTTATAATGAGTCAGTGAATGAATGAATTAAATACTGTATTGCATACTCCCTGAATCTATTTTAGCCTCTTTATGTATTTTAGTTTGGCATCTATACCAATGCAAGGCGCCACAATTATGCAATTAAAGGCCTGGTCCTCTTTAAAATCATGTCGCCTTTGGGTCAATGCCCTTTTATGGTCTCTGAGCTATTAAAAGCTTTATCTAGTAGGATTGGCGTTGCCGCTCCTGACACGGCTCCTTGTTTCTGAGTTGCAACTTTTGATTTCTCTGACTTGGCTACATTCCTGACTCATAGAGTTTTGCCTCCCACTCCTGAACATATTAGTGTGTCTAGTTATCCTGACATTGAGCTTAGTTTTACTGTGGTCTCTATTATGTTAATATTAACTCTGATATTTATGATTTATATCTAAGTGTTAAGCTTGGCCTCTGGTAATATGCCTTTATTAATTCCTCCTGTTCCTTTTATTGGTTGCTGACTTATTTCTTGTTGAGGATCCTCTCCGAATCCTGACAATAGTGCCGTGTTTTATTGAGCTATATTAAGGCTCTCTGCTTAGCTAAGCCTGGTACCATGTGACATGTTCCCATTTGTGCATGACAGACTGTGCCAGTGCCATGTCTCACTGAGAGGAGTGAAGGAGTGCCTTATACTCACCCATCTCACTTTAACAGCAGTCATTGAAGTCTCCCAATCACAAGGCACTGAGGAATTAAAATAATAAATAGTATATACCTTTTGTATTGGTTTGCCTATACTGTACTATCTATTCGTAATAAAAATATATGTAGAGTTTTGGTTCTTATGCAGTTTATTATGGCAAACAATGATTCCTTAAGAATAGTAAAGGAGCACAGGTAACAATGGTTCTGCTAGTGTTCTGTTGCATTGTGACCTCACTAAAGGTTAACTGAGCTGCAAAGTGAGGTAGTTCAACCAACATATAAGAGGAAGTCCAGCCAGGGAGTTCCTTGCCACGACCAGCCAGGGAGCTCCTTGCCAAGACCATCCAGGGAGCTCCTTGCCAAGACCATCCAGGGAGCTCCTTGCCAAGACCATCCAGGGAGCTCCTTGCCAAGACCATCCAGGGAGCTCCTTGCCAAGACCAGCCAGGGAGCTCCTTGCCAAGACCAGCCAGGGAGCTCCTTGCCAAGACTAGCCAGGGAGTTCCTTGCCACGACCAGCCAGGGAGTTCCTTGCCACGACCAGCCAGGGAGTTCCTTACCACGACCAGCCAGGGAGTTCCTTGCCACGACCAGCCAGGGAGTTCCTTGCCACGACCAGCCAGGGAGCTCCTTGCCACGACCAGCCAGGGAGCTCCTTGCCAAGACCATCCAGGGAGCTCCTTGCCAAGACCATCCAGGGAGCTCCTTGCCAAGACCATCCAGGGAGCTCCTTGCCACGACCAGCCAGGGAGTTCCTTGCCAAGACCAGCCAGGGAGCTCTTTTTTCATATGATCACAGCAGCCATATCTGTTAAAAAGAAGATGGGGAATGGATATGATATCATATAAGAGAGAACATGGAACATATTGTGGGCAGGATTGTTTGTGGTTTTTGGGTAGGGTTATATGTGCTTGTCCAGGACCAGGGCATCTCTAAAATAAGTCACAGATTGTCATGTAATCATTACTAACATGCAAAATGCCACAATTTATTTATCATTTCAGTCTTCACCACCTTCTGAGTTATCTTTACCGATCTATCATTATCCGTTGCATCTCCACTAACATTGTCTGTACAAAATTGCTGCCCTTTATGAATAGTACAAAGCCCATGTCATTAACCCCCCCCCCCCCCCATACTCCTCTACTTTCACATTGGTGGCCTCTACGGGCAGATCTACTGCTTCTGCTTTGATCACGGATACAGTTCAGTCTGATATGAGTGGCTTCATTATACAAAGCGGCTCGAACATGCTGACAATCTGCCTTCAAAGCAGCTACACTTCTCGAGCTTTGAAAGGATAATAGAAGAGCACGACTGTGCATGCCGCTGACCTCTCTGGCCGGCATTTTCCATGTCCATGTAGATGAAGCTTTAACTACAAAAGATGAGTGTCCTTGTATTTGCTATAATCATCCTTTGCTATGCATCCCTCAACTATTCTCCGCTCAGAGGGAGATACGTTTCTCTTGGCTAGGCAGGTACCAGGCAGGATATAGTCAGATTGGGTGTATCTCTGCTTGTTTACAATCCACAGTCAATGGCTCTCCTACCAATAGCTGGGACACCAACCTCGAAAACCATTTAAACTGCCTGGCTCATGTTTAATGAGAACATAAAGCCTGCTATATCCCCTTATTCTATAGTACACAATCTCCTCTTCAATTTGACTATAAAGTTTTAGGTTGTTTTTTTTTTTTTGTTAGTTATTTGCTGTTTTATCTCATAAACAAAAATCAAAATGAAAATGATGGAGCATATTGGCATTACATAAATGATAAATGCATAAATGATAAATGCAGAATGCATACGTTCCAAATCCCCATCATTAAAAGGACCCAGATAGCTCTGTTCTTCTTCTTCTTCTTCTTCTTCTTCTTCTTATTATTATTATTGGTGTTTTTATTTTTTTATTCTTTATTTTAATTGTGCATGAAGTAACAATAGGCATGCAGGGCCACAACAGCAGCTGCAGGCTTTTTCATAACATTTTAGCATTTTAAAGCGTGGCAGATTAAACAGCATATATATATATTTTAAAGAACACGTAAAAATATCTTGCTTTATAACATTAGTAAATTAGTTTAAACATGCTAAGCTAGACAAGCTTATAATTAGTTTGTTCTCGTTTAAGATGAATTTAAATACTTGGCATTGCTTTTCTGTGTTGGTCCAACATTTATGCTTATGCTATATTTCTATTTGCTTAGATTCTCGCTATAATAAAAAATCAAGGTGAGCCTGACAGGTGAGAAGATATTATTGGTATTTATATAGCGCCGGCTTATTCCGCAGCTCTTTCTATACTAATGGCCTTTTTTAATTGAGCTCAGGTTTTCTGGCATATCTGCGTGTGTAACGGAGGTTCACGGTAAAAAAAACCTGCAGTAATATGTCTATCAAGTACAATAAATATATTTAAAAATCAGGCTGTGTAAATAAGCTACTTCGATCTTTTTTAAAATTACTGTTGATTCCATACAGAATTGTAATGGCACTTTCGGTTAGTAGGTGTTGAATTAACTGTAAATGGTCTGGATTAACCCTTCCTGTCACCACACCCCCTAAAATAAAAGCATTCCACCTTGACCAATTGAAATGTTGAAGCAGGGCTGACTGTTAGACACCCACAGGTATTACAGAACTCATATAATGCTTTGCACGCCTTAAGGATTTATTTTTGGTTTTCCTAACCTTCTGTCTCTTCATTTATTTATAAAATATTTTTCCAGAAAGGATACATTGAGATTTCTCTTGTTTTCAAGTATGTCCTGGGTCCACAAAACATTGCATTGATACAACAGGATACAATAAAATACAAAAACAATATTAATACACAATATATGCCAAATATAACTTAGAACAGGTAGGAAATATATAATCAACCATAGCACGTGCATTCTTTAGATTTTGGCTATCCACTTTATTGCATTGCTGCAGCATTTTTGACTAGGAGCTAAATCAAGCTAGTTTTATCTGTAGAGTTAAACAAACACACATACAAGGTGAGTGTTAATCTGGCACATTTGCCTCATCATACATATTTCTAACAAACTTATTCCCCCCCGGGAAAACTTGTTTTAGAAACAGCCACTTAAACTCCCAATTCTGAATGTATTAAGGAATGTCTGGTGCATCGAAGCCACCTCTTCAGAAATGCACTGCTAATTGCAAGGTAATTTGCATATCAAAGCAAATTATATTCTAATGAAACATTCAGCTGCCACTTCCTTATTTTAATGAAAATAAGATTCTTTCTTGTGCATCCTCTTAGAAATACCAGTTATTGTAAGTTGTTTATTTATTTTTTTTGTTTTGTCTTTTTTTATTACATTAAATAATATTTGATCTTTATAACTGCAGTGGCTAAATTGCTATCAGTTACAAATTACACCATAATATTGTGATATGATACTGAATATGATTCGAATTTGTATTGTTGAAAAATAGCAATAAGCTTTCCAAAAGTCTGACATCAAACCTTTTGTAGTTTTGAGCGAAACAGTATTAAAATAATTTTAATCAGATGACTGGGAAGGGGTTGGGTGTCACAACATTACAAACAATTAAAAGATGGACTTTTTTTTTACAGAGTTTAGTTAGGATCTATGACTATTCCAAAGAAGTTTGTGTGTTTTCATAACCTGTTGATACCCATTTCTGTAACTGGGTGTCATTTAGTACAAAATGCACAGGTCATTGTCTTTGACCCATAATGTACGGAGTACTAACATGCATGCTTGCATTTCTTTACATATATCATACATGTGTGGGGGTGTTTAACTCAAAGCGGCACTGTCACCGTCTGAGGACTTTGCAGAGACTGTGACATAATCGCTGGGGGGAGGGGTGGTAAAGTTGAGATTAATTCACCTTTATAAATATAACAAGATATCAGCGTATATAGAGTCACCAGTATTAAAGTGTATGGTATAAAAAACCAGAAAATACAACCATATCACTAGAATCCACTGGAATGTCACAGTGTTTGGGGTAGCACCTTGTATATCAGTTACATCATTAGGTTTTGGGGACCTCACTTCTATTATCAGCATTTTATCCATAAGAAGCACCTTTACACACTCTTCTTGTATACTTTTATTTACTTACCTATTCCTGTCCCTCGCAGATGCCACCATCTTCCTTTGGCGGGTCCTCTTCACCAGCGCCAGGAGGCACTGTCACTCCTCCACAGACCTCAATGCAAGAGTACAGCATTGAGGTCTGTGGAGGATCCCACAAGACTGCAGGATTTTCCATAGACAGAGCCAATTCCCCGCAGCCGTCACTTCACCCAGTGTCTAGAAGTGTCAGATGGAGGAAATATACAGAGACAAAGTAGTCCCTACTTTGTGTCAGTATATCTCTTGACATAGTTGGGATTTCAGTGAAATTCCTACACAGTCAAAATGAGCATTTCATAAAGATTTTAGGTGAGGCAAGAGTGCCACTTTAATTCACATGGTGTACCGTGTACCATACATAATTAAAAAAATAAATGAAAAGACTGCACCATGGATAGCCAGCTTTTCATTAAAAAATGTGTTTGTGCAAGAATGTGTCTGTTGTGCTTATATAGACAAACTGGGTAAGCATTAAAAAAGATTCTTTTTAGGCATACTCACACCAGCCAGCATGCCGATTCCTGGTAGTAAGTGAGATATTGACCGCTGCTGCTCAGCACATATCGCTGTCACCTTTTTGCTGACAGGGATTCTCTGGCTGGCTGGCTGGCAGGAGTGCAGTTAATAAGCAGCACAAACGCTGGGGTTCTGCAGAGTAACTTTAACAAACAGCTCTATGCATGGCGGTATATAATAACTGCTAGTCAGATATATTCAGGAGACCTCATGTAAGATGTACAGTCATCATATGTATTTTTAAAGTATTTAACTTTTCAGTGAAAGCACTGGCCTACCAACGTGGCATTAAAAAGAAAATGCATCAAATATACACAAGTAATCTGAAAGACCTTTCCCTATATCATTTTATTTATTAACTTCAGGAGGTAATCACATTTTCTAAAGTGCAAACGCATAAAAATGTTTTTTTTAAAAAATTAAAAAAAATCCCAATTGCATACAAAAAATATAATGGCTTCATTCACTATGGAGGAAGATAAAAACCTCACATAATATTCCCTTTCCCCCCACTGTCTGAATAACAGGCAGTTAAAGTAGAACGGTAATTTAAAACACATTGTAACACAAGGCTTCTTTAAAATAGAAGCTATCCATCATACAATGGGTTGGAGATTGAGAGTAACTCTGAATCAAAACTGTTTCACTCTCCTGGCAAACCAATAAAAGTGATTGATATAATTCCAGAACAAATTGTAACGAACAGGGCTTGAGAGAGGATTTGTCCTTTTTTTTTTTCTTAACAATGCATTACATTTCTGATTGCAAATTCAGAAAATGCTCAGTTTATAAATGATGTGGGTAAAGTTACATAGGCACCAACAATGCACATGTATTGATTCCAGAAGGGAAAGTGAAAAGATATATCAAAACTGCATCATGAAATGTTCTAACCCCCGCTCATGCACAGAACTGGTTAGATGACCAGCCAGAGCTTTTTGTCCACGCAGCATGCATATAAGCTGCTGCAAATCACCAGTGACGCATGTGGAGTTATTGACATATTCGTAGTCACACCCTGCCACAAGTTGGGATGTAAATGTACCTGTAAGTGAAGATTTCCTGCGTCAGGAATTTACCTTTATCTCATGCCATGGACTTCTAAGCAATTTAGAACTCTCTGTATTTCTCCTTGTTCCCAAACTAGCTGGTGAGGCCCCAATGAACGAGACGAGACAATGTAAGGTTCAAGGTGACTTCTAACATTTAATAGGCCGTGTAACAGGTTATATTCAGGAGGAAACAGGGGTGATCTTATAAACATTATCCAATAATAACATAATTCATCAACCTTATCTCAACATATCTTATCCTATAGCTAGCTTGCAGGTGTAATGGGGGAGTACTCATTATAGTTTCAGTTTAAACGCAGATGAAATGAAAAGTTACTACGCACTCATAAAATAGATATGTTACTACGCAGTTAGAATTACAGAAATAGAAAACAGGAAATAAGACCGACGCTCTGAGACAGGAAAGCTTATAGCTTTGTCTAGGGGTATATTCACCAAGCATTGTATATAGACAAAGTGTATTATTCCCAACAGTCCCCGATCATCAATCTGTCACTCTGCAGCCAGATTAAATCAGCTGTTTCATTACGATTACTACTCTGCCCAAATTCAGTGGGTACATCCAGCGGTGGAACTACGGATGGTGCTGGTGGTGCATCGTACTTAGGTCCACCGGATTGGAATGTGTCTTCAGGGGCCCGGTAGTGTGCTGAGGCCCTTTTAATAATGTCATCATTGGAGGAAGTAAGAGCCAGTCACAGTGTCAGTGTGTGAATGTCTGTGTGTCAGTGTAAGTACCTGTATGTGCATTTCCATGTATGCGTGTCAGTGTATATGTGTATGTGCATACATCTTCTCATTCAAATGCCAACACTCCACACAAATACAGCCCTGTCTTCAAACTTCAACACTGCATACAGACACACCACTACATTCAAAGGTAAACACTACACACAAGTAAACCACTGCTTTCAAATGGCAACAGTACATACAAACACACAATACTACATACACATACACTAATACATGCACATATACATACTCCACACAAAAACATGCTTACAGTCAAACACACAAACATTGGTCAGTGCTAAATGCAACTCTGCAAGTATGTGCAAATGGTAGATTATCAGCTTGCAAAGCATTGTGGGAGTTGTACAACAGATAGGGATTTACCTTTTGAACATATTTGCAATAGCGGGGAAGAGCCCCAAAAATTCCTTGCACCAAGGCCCTCTCTACGTTAGTTCTGCCACTCGGTGTATCTCAAGCAAACATTCGGTATCCTTGCCCCTTTACTTATAAATGTTATGCATTTTATGAAAAAGTGGTCTGTGCTCTTCCATCCCAAATTTAAATTGTATGCAACATGTGGGTGCAGGGCTGGTGCAAGGATTATTGCTGCCCCCTCCCCCCCATGTGACATCACAATGCCCCACCCATATGATCTGCCATATGAACTAACATCAGTGCTGCACACAGTGTGTGTTTACATTAGAAAGCCTGCAGGAACAGGCAATAGACACCAGAACCACTTCATTACGCTCTAGGTCTAGGCCCCACGGCCTGACGGTGAGTATGCCCATAAGGCCCACCCATAAGTCCACCTACATGTTCCACCCATGAGTTCGCTCACAGGGAGTAGAGTGTGTAGGGGATGTGTTACATGTTATTGTAGAGGATCTAATGTGAGTGCTTTTGGAATGTAGTGTATACGGATACCAGTTTGTGTAGGTTATGCAGTGTGTTTATGTGTAGTGGAACCCCCTGTTCTCCTCACCCCCTCTACCTCCCACGTTCTCCTCCCCCAACCCTCCCTTAGTGGTCTCTCCACCACCCTCTCCCTCCCTTAGTGGTCTCTCGCCCCACCCACCACGTTCTCCTTACCCTCCCACGTTCTCCCCCCCACGTTCTCCTCACCTCCCTTCTGTTCTCCTTACCCCCCTCCCTGTGTTTTCCTTACATCCCCCCCGTGTTATTTCTCCTCATCTCCCCTTCCCTGTGTAGCGTGGCCGAGCTCCTCTCCAGTCCGTGGTACAGGAGCTTCTGTTTCCTGTACCCGGCAGGTGAGTGAGCACTTCCTATCAGTCCGGCCAGGTACAGGAAACGGAAGCTCCTGTACCGTGAACCGGAGAGGAGCTCGTCCACGTTACAAAGGGAAGGGGGGGAGGAGGGTAAGGAGCAAGGGGGGATATAGGCAGTCCTGCAGCTGCCTGAGGCTCTCTATAGAGCACTCAGGCGGTTGCAACATTAGAAGGACCGGCAAAGCACCCCCTCCGAAGTCGCCTTATAGGAAGTGCCGGCCTTTCTATAAGGCACTTTAATTCAATGTGAATTTCACACTCGAGAAGAAAATGGCAAAATAGGGAACATCCTCCAAGCCAACTATGATTTTTTTCCTATTTGCCTATAGCACAAGAGCCTGATAATGGAAGTTGGAGGGAACCCAGTAAAACACAATTGTGGGACATTTATGTATCTGGATAAGGGGCTTGTGAAGCCCAAAAAACTGGGAGGTCAGGTCTGGTGGAACATGTTCTATATTGTTTTTTGCTCTCCTAACAAAACAAGTTGCAAGAGAGTGCTGAGAACAGAAAACAGCTCAATTAGCCTGCCCTTCGGTGGGTCCCCGCTCAGATCTCAAGCTGGTTTTAGCTCATCTTGTGCCATTACAGAGAGAACCAGGACATGCATCTCAGACTGATTCAAACCAAAAGGGCAGAACAGATCCAAAACACAGGTCGGCTCTCTCTAATTTTAGGCATAGTGAGGTGTGATATTTATGTTTTTGAGTCATTTTGATCACCCTTTTCTTCCAGCCATTTTTATTTAGTTTTCTTTTCGTGATATAGTGTTTTCCCTTTCTCATAATCAGGACCGTTTTTCAGGTGATGCAAAAAATAAATATTTTGTTGGTTATCAGTGTTCTGCAAGATCTCAAGTTAGGGGAAAAATAATTAAACAAGTCACCACCAGATAAACCATAATTGTTATTACTCAGTTTCTGTATTTTATTGACCTTCAGTGAATGAACAGTGTTGAGCAGGTGTTGTAGTTGGTGTGTTAAATGGATCCAAAAGTGCCAGGAAAACAAAGCTGTTTTCCTGGCACTATAGATTTCTAAACTGCCCCCATCCCTCGCCCCCAACTACAGCAGTGCTTACGGGGTTAAAACCCCTTCATTCACTTTTCTTAATCCAGTGCCGATGTCCCTCAGGGCTGGAGCAGGCTCTGCCCACGCGCCCTCCCCGCCGGCTGACGTCCTAGACCTAATGCGCATGTGCGGAAATGTCCTCGCTCGCATTAGGATTTCCCCAATGGGAAACCATTATTCAATGCTTTCCTATGGGGGAAAAATCTGAGGCTGGAGGACCTCATGCAGAACGTGAGGATGTTCAGTGTCAGATAACGGACCAAAGGTCCATTTCGATTCCAGAAACCCTCTAGTGGTTCTCTGGTAGACAGCAACTGAGGGCAGACTTAGAGCTGCAATGACATAGCAGTTCTCTGGAACTTCAGTGTTTTACATTGCAGCACTAGGTGCAAAAGGGACACAGCACCCAGACCACTTCAATGAGCTGAAGTGGTCTGGGTGTCTACAGTGTCCATTTAACCAACTGAACTATCTCTCCATCTTTGCTTCCCTTTTTCACATCTTACATGCTGGAAACAAATCATGTTTTTATTTTTTTATATTAAAAAACTATACGTAGCATTCCAACATATCATTCCAGCTCATTAATCAAATTTAAGTATTTTCAAGTAAGCAGATCAATTTATAGGTTTCAAACTTCTTATTGTATATTGCTTCATATAATCTCATTCACTTCTTTTAAACCTGATTCTCTCCATGAATTAATCATGTTTGCATAATGCACCTTGGTTTTGGCTTTTGGAAAATACTTTTTTTTCTAAGTTAAAATGATTGGTTTTGAACTCGATAAATTCTCCCACATGTTGAGCTATGCACATTTTTACAATGGGACAGAATGCTCCCAGCTCATCTTCTTAATCATTCAATGAAGCCGCAGGCTACATTTATTTCAAATGTTCTACTTTCCTTTCCAGTAGTGGAAATAGTCATTTTTATGTACGGCTGTAAAATATGCTTCTAATAGACATCTAGGCATTTACAAGGTTATTGAATAGCCTCTAGCCTATAATATATAATACGTATATAGAGTCACAGACTTTTTATTTATTCGTCGCCAAGATCTGCAATTCATTTTCCTGTTTGACAGAATGTTAAATAAAGAGTTAACAGTAAAGATAATTTCTTTTGATGCATTTCAGTAATGTCTAGTGCAGGAAGTGGGTTATACTTGGCGGTAATATGGCTTAGATAGCTGTGTTCTGTACTCCAGAAAAATATAGTTTCACTGTTGACAGCACCGAGAAGTTTATGTATAGAGAGCACAAAAGGTATCATGGTCTAAATATGGAACAATCAGCAGGAACATTCCATTGGTTTCCATGGTGATTATTTCAGTTACAAAGCAATCAGTAGAACAATTCCATTGGTTTCCATGGTGATTATTTCAGTTACAAAGCTATCCGCATGTATATTCCATTGGTTTCCATTGTGATTGTTTATTGCTTTCCATGATGAGTGGTTGCAAAGCAAGCAGGAACATGACACGAATTCCATGGTAACTGCTCCACATGTTAATTGTAGATATTTTAGTTATCATTGTCCTGGTTATTTAGACTTACAGGGCCTGTGCTATCATAAAGTGGCACAGGCGGCTGCCCTAGGGTGCACCAGCCAGGGGCACACATGATCCTTTTGACTGCAGGAGAGGAGCACACTGCACCGCACTCGTCTCCCCAGCTAGTCATTCCTTGTAGCGTGGCCAAGCCGTGCACCGCGGTAGAGGTTTCCTTCTCCAGGGTGTAACAGGAAGTGCATGCAAGGAGCGCCAAAATACATCACGTCAGACTGGGTAAAGGTTACAGAATCTCCTCTTCCGTGGTCCGCGACTTGGCCACACTACAAGGAAGGAGGTGAGGAGACAAATTAAATGGAGGGGCTTGGGGGGAATGAGACGCATGGCGAGGCTGGGACACACACACAAAGAGACATAGAGAGGCTGGGAAAAAAGAGACAAGGTGCTGGGGGGGAGACACACTGAAGGGACTTTGGAGAGGAAGAGACACACAAAAGGAGCTAACGAGAGAAAGAGACGTAGAGGAAGGTTAGAAAGAAACACACAAAAGGGTCTTGGGGGAAGAGGCATACAGAGGGGAAGGGAAGAAAGAGACACAAATGACTAGACAGAATGAGACACAAAAGGTCTGGGGGAAAAAAGAGACACTCAAAGGGAAGAAATGGGGGGATAATATATGCTAAAGATGGAGTGTAAGACAAATGGGGCTAGATTCACGACACACATTCAAAAGAGAGTATAAGAAGCAAAAGTGGGAAATTAAGGGACACACAGGTGAAGATGCATTTTGTGGGCAGAATGGGGCTTCAAGGCAGCAAAATGCATCTTCGCTTGTGTAGCCAAGAATCCTTGCCCCACCTCTGTAGACTTAGGACATCTATTATTTTTTATTTTTTTTATTTTTTGAACATTCTTTTGGTGACTCTGTCTCTACTGTTCAGTTACATTGGAAATTTTTATGTCACTGATATTCCTGCATAGCTGGTGGTCTGGTGTTACCTTCTCTGGGTTGAAAGAGTGAATAGCATTGTTTCAGTAACTGCCGCAGAGCCATAGCATGCAGATATAGTAACTAGATGTGCTCAGGGTTGGAGTGAGATGCCTGTTCAATGTTTGCTAAATATTCCCTGATCTCAGGTCCAGTTACATTTACCATGTTCAGTGACTCCTACTCGTCATATGTGTGGACCTGGAGACAGGGGAGAGCCAGAAAGCACAGTGACCCACTTTTTGCTAAATAATTGCCTTGTTATTCTTTAAAATTTTAAAACATGACCCAAAGCAAACAGAAAGCATAGTCCCATTAATATAATATCTGATTAGGGCAGCTCTAGTTTGTTACAAAGTCCTTCTTGCCTGGCTGTGTGATTTGAAGTCTAAAGCACCCTAGTAAATTTGGTCCTTAGAGGTTAGATTGTGCTGATAAGCAGAAGTTTATAAACCACACAGCAAAATCCAGCTGATACTGCAAGTTCATAACAATGAACAACATAAAAAAATCAGCCTTTCCCCTATGAAAGTGATTTAATGTGCATAAGCAGCACGGCTAACATTGGCCTGTGATGATCTGTTACCCTGGGAGCACATCCGAAAGCTTAACGAACATGTTCTGCTTTTTTGCTTTTTTTTTTTTTTTTTATCTTCCAAGGACAAAGCGTTTGAGGCTTGTGTGTGCATCAGGATTTAAAGAGACCAATAATGTGCTGAAATCATGCCTCTTTATTGGCAAAGAAACAATATAATCCCACTAAGTAGGAATTCCAGTAAATATGCTATAAAAAGGTGTATATATGAACTATCGTTTGAATTAATATATAGATTAGAATGTATACACTATAATCACAGTAACCACTCCAGCTCATTGTACACCCACCTAGTTTTAGTTGTTATGGTTTGGTGTAAGGACAGGTAGCACCCTCTGGCTTTTATAAAACAGTAGAACAGTGTGACAGAAACTGTAGGCGTTGTACCCGCTGTGTATCGGTACGGACCCATATGTCTGGTGGGGGTGAGGGCCGGGTTAAAGGGATTTGATATTTAGATAGCATTGTGCATCTCTGCTGCCTTTGCCTGACAGACACACTTCACTGCCTTGTCCAGGGTGGTCAGTAGCTTTAACCCCTTAAGGACCAAACTTCTGGAATAAAAGGGAATTATGACGTGTCAGACATGTCATGTGTCCTTAAGGGGTTAAGGCAGTCCACCTTCCCATCACTGATGCAGAAAGATTATAATTTGTAGTGGGCTCTGCTCACAAGAGCATATAGATTGTGGGTTTAGAAAAGGAGATACATGAGTCTTTGTGAAGCGTGATTGATATTATTTGTCCTTTGTACAGCCGCCTCTTCTTCCTATTGTTTTGCCATTACATAGTGTTTTACCAGGAAGGATAAATTTAGACTCCTTGCTTTTTCTTTTGCCGAGAAGCTGCAGATAAAAGTATTCCTCGCTGAAGTGAATGATCACGTGTCTTAACAGGTTGTATCCATTTTTTCACCCTAGCACTTTCTTTGTTACACATAGAAATCTACACAATGGATGATAATCTTATCAGGATGAATAAGCACCTGTCTTAACAGCCATGTTTTATATCGATGCTGTGAGAGGTAAAATAAATGGGTGTAAGGACACCTCTCCCCTCTTTCAGACAAGCCCATTCAAACTGGAGATTCCACGCATGCCCTGTGCATATCCAATTTGTATTATACTAAAACATATGTATGTATGTATGTATATATAAACAGTATCTCACTGAGCACGACCCTCACATTTTTGTAAATATTTTATTATATCTTTCATGTGACAACACTGAAGAAATTACAATCTGCTACAATGTAAAGTAGTAAGTGTACAGCCTGTATAACAGTGTAAATTTGCTGCCCCCTCAAAATAACTCATCCATTAATGTCTAAACCTTTGGCAACAAAAGTGAGTACACCTCTAAGTGGAAATGTCCAAATTGGGCCCAATTAGCCATTCCCTCCTGGTGTCATGTGACTCGTTAGTGTTACAAGGTCTCAGGTGTGAATAGGATACAGGTGTGTTAAATTTGGTGTTATCGCTCTCATACTCTCTCATACTGGTCATTGGAAGTTCAGCATGACACCTCATGGCAAAGAACTCTCTGAGGTTCTGAAAAAAAGAATTGTTGCTCTACACAAAGATGGCCTTGGCTATAAGAAGGTTGCCAAGACCCTGCAACTGAGCTGGAGCACGGTGGGCAAGGCCATACAGTGCTTTCAAAGGACAGGTTCCACTCAGAACAGGCCTCGCCATGGTCGACCAAAGAAGTTGAGTGCACATGCTCAGAGTTCTATCCAGAGGTTGTCTTTGGGAAATAGATGTGTGAGTGCTGCCAGCATTGCTGCAGAGGTTAAAGGGGTGTGGGGTCAGCCTGTTAGTGCTCAGACCATACGCCGCACACTGCATCAAATTGGTCTGGATGGCTGTCGTCCCAGAAGGAATTGAGCATCTGTGGGGCATCCTCAAACGGAAGGTGGGGGAGCGCATGGTCTCTAACATCCCCCAGCTCCGTGATGTTGTCATGGAGGAGTTGAAGAGGACTCCAGTGGCAACCTGTGAAGCTCTGGTGAACTCCATGCCCATGAGGGTTAAGGCAGTGCTGGAAAATAATGGTGGCCACACAAAATATTGACACTTTGGGCCCAATTTGGACATTTCCACTTAGGGGTGTACTGCCTTTTGTTGCCAATGGTTTCAACATTAATGGCTGTGTGTTGTTATTTTGAGGGGACAGCAAATTTACACTGTTATACAGACTGTACACTTACTACATTACATTGTAGCACAGTGTCATTTCTTCAGTGTTGTCACATGAAAATATATAATATATTTACAAATATGAGGGGTGCACTCACTTATGTGAGATACTGTGTATATGTGTGTAATGTTATATATAGTGTTAGTCTTTTTTTTTCCTTTATGTGGTGCTAGACATATACAATATTTTGTCTCTTTTATATAGAAATTAGGGGAAATAATTGGATTGGACATCTGATATTCTTACTGTGCACTGGTACAATGAAATGTCATCTTTGGGTTTATTAACAGAACTGCATAATTTAAGGTATTAAGAAGGGCTCCATCTGGGGTCATGGCTTGGACAGCAAGGAGAGCAGTCGCATGACTCCTGAACTCCGACAATACAGAGCAGTTTATCTAGCAGACACCTGTTTTTTTTCCACACCAACCTTACCTGTCTTACAGACGGTATGTGGAAGAGACCCAAGAAATTTAGACAACTGACAGACGAGGGAACCCGCAACATCGGAGAACTGCTGCAACGGGGACCTAGGCCAAAGATTGGCGGCATGGCGGGAACCGAATACCTCTGATTGCTCAGAGGAGGAACTCATGGATTCCCCAGACGCTATCCCAGAGACGCTATCCCAGAGGGTCTTAACACTCCATGGTCCACGGAAGACCTCAACATCCCGGCCACCAAAAAGGATATACTGGATCTGATGAAAAATACGAGTGCATTCTTTAACTCAGACCTAGACATGGTTAGGGAGGAAATTGTAACAGTGACGGCCAGGATCCAAGTTGTAGAAGAGGAAACCTCCTCCGTGGCCCCAACGACAGCTGTGTACCACAGAAAACTTGGCCCAACTAAAAGAGTTGATAATCATCTAGGGCATTTAGATGCAAAAATCGAAAGCTCCGGGGCATCGCAAAGATGGTGGAGGGCGACAAACTATAACACTTCGACGCTTGCTGGCAACTATTCTGCCTCAAAGAGAAGCTAAATCAGCTCTTATTGAAAGCTGTCTCTGCCTACCTACTTCGACTAAGGCGACAGCAGGAGTGCCTAGAGATGTGCTGGTCCGCTTCTCATTGTTCTGAGACAAAAAGCTGGTGATAGAGACACTGTGGATGCAGCCACCCTTACAATTCAAGTCCTGAAGCCTTATGGCCAACACTGGAATGGTGCCGATCCTACCTATCATGTAGCTACTCAGAGCAGCTAACATTCCATATCGCTGAGGGCCAGCTCACTTGCTCTCTGCCACTAAAGATGGCAACACCTATAGACTCACCACCATGGCTAACTCAGCTACTTTTCTGCAGTTCTTGGGCATTTCCAGCCCCAACACGGAGACCACCACGACATGGGGCATTTCCGCATCCCTTTTGTCCCATGCTCTGCCGCGGACACAGGATCAGCCGTTACACATATAGGGCATTAACTGCCAGTAATATTGTTCTCTAAGTTTTGTTCCTCTTTAATGAGTGTTCTCTATAGTTAAATCAGTTGTAATTTCCTCAAAGATATCTCAAAATCAAGGCTAGCACTCAGCTAATCTTAATCTGGCCAGCTGTGGTGAGCGCCACTTGCACCCACCTCCCCTCCCTCTTAGCTCAGGGATACAGAGATTTATTATTAGTAACCTATCATACAACAACACAACCACACGGTAAACACTGAATGTATTGCATGTTGTTATGCTGCTCATTTTACTTACCTATATTTCCCTTCATGCATCTGCTTTTACCAGTTTCTATTATATCATTTAAAATAGGGCATTGTTTGTCTACCAGGAATAACAAATGCTGTAACAGTTTTCGAATAATGAGCATGTTTGTCTTTGACATATTCATTTGCCTGCCAAAATTAAAGAATGTTAAAAGAAAAATAAAAAAAAATGGCTCCATCTTTCCTCCCTCTCTTCCATACCCACCTTTCCTCTGACTGTCAACCCTTCTTCTCAACATGATTGACACAATAGTGCAGACTCTTAGCTATATGAATGAATGCCCCATGCATAGCACACATTCACACTAACTCTCTTACCCGGGACACTCTGGCAGAGCTCTCAATACCAGGAGACTGGATGACCCTGACTCCCATCTGTGAGCTCTCTTGGCCCCCATAACTAAATTTAGAATAGTAGGATACGGCACATCTCAGGTTTGGGAGCCTGTGACAAAACTTGTCTGACACTATACACCGCATATCCAACACTTATTACATTATTTGTTAAACATTGTGCTTACTTACCTGTATACAAAAACTCAAATTAAAGATTTAAAAAATAAAAATGGAATTGTGAAATTTATGCAAAAATAGCACATATGGAAAACTCCTCCTCTACAGTCCAAGCTTGGCTATTTTATCCCACACCTTGCAGCGTGGATTCCAATATGTTATTTATTAATGTTTTATGTTTCTAGCAAAGCGATAGTGTTTGTCCCAACTGAATGCAACAAACGACGGTCACAGATTAATACTTTTTTCATGAAATCAAAATGAGCCGCCTTGGTTCTTTCTATAAAACAAAGAAAGAAACACATTGACTTTTAATACACTTTACTGATGGAGTCTTTGAACAGGAAAATGACTCTTGTAAATATTCATCTCACAGTGGCCTCGTGATCCGGCCCTGCTCATCTGTCCGGATCGTTGCAAACCTCCCTCAGCCTTGTTCATTCTAAGTGAATGTTGCAAACACATTTAATGGCCATGCATAATGTAACTCCGCTTTTTATCCATGAATATTTACTAAGTATGTGTGTGGCAATTTCTTCACCTAGAAAAAAAACATATTAATCTTTAACTCCTCGCCATCGCTCTTTTTACTGCTTGATAGTCTTCAAATGAATAGTTTGATGCACAAGCACAACAAGGCCGGGCGGTTATAGAAAGAAAACATTAATAGCGCTTGGGCGCTTACAATAGAAGTAAATCCTTTATCACAGGAGAAGTCTGATACGTACAGGGATGATATTCAGGCATAACTTAAAGAAGCAGTCACTGTGGGAGATAAATCTGTTCTACAACTTTGTTATACACAAGAAGAAAAATCCTCCACTTCAAGGCAAACTGTGCCATAAAAAATACAGGAGACGATGGAAGCTAATCTTACTGAAAAGGGTGATTTTTCTATTGCCTTGATGGATGTAAGTGTTGCCTTTTCTGTTGAGTGCCTGCAAAAACGTATAGCTACAGGCGTCCATGTTATGAGTAGTCAGAAGACACTGTTCTGTTGCAATATATCTCTAGAGAGAGATTATTGCTTGTGTGGGTCATATGACCCTGGCTGAAGGGAGAAGCAAGTTTACAGAGATAAACTGTATTTGTGCTGCAGATTCAGCTTAAGGACTGCTGAGCACAGGAGTTTCCCTCCCAGAGGAACCTCAAGAGTTTGCAAAGCCTTAGGCAAAACTCGAATAAGAGGCCCTGGTTGATTGGCACACAGGCTTCCCCAAACTCCGGCCATCAAGATGTTGCTGAACTACAACTCTCATGATTCTCAGCCTATCTATTTCATTCATAGAATCATGGGAGTTGTAGTTCAGCAACATCTGGAGGGCTAGAGTTTGGGGAAGCCTGCTCTAGGAGATGGATAGGACAAGGCCCCAGCAAGTATGGGGGCTTACGTAGTGACCTAACTGGGCTAATTATGGAATCACCTCTGTTCCCCCCCTTCTCTGAAATCAAATAAATATACAAAATGGGGACTGCATCGGAACCAAATTAACAAAGGCAGTGCAGTAGCATGAGGGGCGAGAGGGGGGAATGGCTGCCAGCTTTGTAAGAGCCCATGGGATAGTTTAGCTGGTCTTTTGATGGCCAGAATGTGCCATGATAACTAGTAATCTGCTAACTCGACTGCCCTGAGATTCCTAATATAAAGAGAAAACAAGAGTATATATCATATGGATATAACATACACTACGGTATTTGTTTCTGCACCCCCAGAACTGCATTCTACAGAGTCTGTATAGCAATATCTACTTCTCTCTCATCCACCTGAATAAACCTCTATTTTAATTGATTTATTTATTTAAAAATATATATTTTACCAGGAAAGATACATTGCGATTTCGCTCGTTTTCAAGTATGTCCTGGGTCCACAAAACATTGTGTTGATGCAATAGGGTACAATAAAATACAAAAACAATATTAATACACAATATATACAAAATGTAACCGAACAGGTAGGAAACATGTAATCAACTATGACAGGTGCATTCTGATTTGAGGTATGTAGACAAAGATCTCTTAAAGGACTTTAGGCCTGGGGGGAGATTTGAAAGTGTTGTTCCATAATTGCTGTGCTCTGTAGGAAAAGGAGGATTGGGCTGCTTTCTTTTTGTATTGTGGTAGACTAAATAAAGTGCTGGTACTGGATCGGAGGTTATAGGAAGTACGAACAGCTGGGGAAAGCATTGTGTTCAGGTAGGGTGGGAGCTTCTCAGAAAAGCTCTTAAACACAAGGCTGGAAAGAGGAAGGGTGCATCTGGATTCCAGCGACAGCCAGTTTAGTTCTCTTCGCATGTCACAATGGTGGGTCCTCTAATTACATTGTAGCACAAAGCGGTAGAACAAGTTACACAATGTATTAAGTTTATTAAGGTGGGTTTGCTGTGCTGGCGCATATACTACATCCCCAAATTCAATGAAATGATTGGCAACAGCATTTGCTGTACAATCTTTTCCTTTACTGTAGGGCTTAGGCAGGATTTGTTTCTGTACAGGGCACCTAGTTTTGGATAAAGTTTAGATGCAAGTTTTTCTATGTGGGGGGGCAAAAGGTAGATTGGGGTCTAACAACATACCTAAGTATTTGAAAGAGTAGACTGTGGTCAGGGTGCTATTTGATTTTGTTTTGATGGATAGATGGGAATTGTGTAATTTGGGCACTGTTCCAAAGAGCATTGTGACAGTTTTGTCAGTGTTTACGAACAGTTTTGTTTTTGGCGATCCACTTTTCTATCTCTGTGAACACTTCAACATACTTTATAAACTGACTTTATTCCGAAGGCCTGACATTGGGACCAGTTTGCTCTACATGTGATTGTGGGGACGTAAACTGATAATTGTATATGTTTGATTTAAAAAAAAAAAATGGTCTGGTTTACAATTCCTGGTTTAGTGGAAACAAACAAAACCTTCTGGGCTTTACACTAAAGTGTAACTTGTTTGGAATTCAACGTGAATTAATTTTTTTTAGGCCAAATAGCCAAAGTGGAACAAAGCTGACTTCAAATCACATTGAATTTGCAATAGTTAGTGAGTTCTAATCCTGTTTGTTGGATTCTTGTGTTTTACGTGGGCAGAGGCAGACTGCTGTGAGCATGTAATATATGGCATGCTAGTGTAATTGTACAAAACTTAATAAACAAAAAAAAAACCAAAAAAACCTAATGATTATTTTCCTTGCTTAGCCGCTCAACTTAAACAATAATAATGCGTTAGAAATATGTATTCTAAGCTTGTTGAAATGTTTTTTTTCTTTTTTCAAGTGGATACTTTTCTTTGAAATATGTGTTTGTGGAAATGGATGCATCTTGACAAATATTGAAAGTGAGAAATAACTAGTGGTGTATGGCTCTAGAGAATATCCACTTGTCATTAACCTAGCCATTGTCAAGGTCACCATCCATGCATGAAAAGCTCCCAAGGCTGTTAGCGAACACAATCTACCTAGGCATTAAAGGCAGGAGTAACTCCCAGAGATGATTTTTAAACATCTCTTCCTAATGAAAGGTCTGCCTGTGCCCTCGGTTGACATGTTCAATCGTTAAGAAGGGCACTTTTCACTCCAAAAGCGGGACAAATCATCAAACATATCATCACACACTTTTCCGATACATCATGTTATTAACTGCATCTCATCTTCAAGGGCAATTCGATTTGTTCACCTCAGTGTGCTTTGGGATTTCACGTAGTCTGAATCATGACTTAACACAGTATTGCTTTCATTTGGCATCATTTTTTTAAATTTCACACATTTCAATGTATATACGTAGTTTTGGATGTAAACCTAGTTCTTTGTTATGCTGTATGCATTATGTTATGGAGTTTATATGGTATCACTGCGTGATACTGTGTTAGATTAGACTGGAATAAGACCAAAGATGACATCCTTAAGGAGGAATGACATGGCATTGAACAATTATCCTAACCCCTGGTCCTTAAAGGAAAGTTGCCATAATCTTTTATTATTGACGAAAACAAAAGATTACATGTAGTATAAATTTCCTGAATATTATTTTCTAATGAATACATAAAAGTTAATCACTCGGTTTAGTGTATATTTAGCCCTCTACACTACGTACAGTTTGAAACCATCCCAAAGTAAATTTTTGCACATGTTGTCAGGACTTGTGAACTCCTGACCAAAGAGGACTTAATGACGACTCTCTCATTGGCTAATGATAAGCCAGGCTTTGCACTGAAAAAAAAGGTATTTACTATTTACACATGCAGGCTATATAATACGTGCAATTTTTAAATTCTAAATAATTATTTTGAAAATGTTTGTTTTTCTTTAAAGGGTTATATATATACCCTGTAAAGTGAGATTCAAATAGATTCCTGCTGAATTCACCTGAAAGCCTGTATTGATATAGAAATGATTTGGCCCACGGGTCATTATGTACCTTACACCTTAGCTCAGTTTAACTTGTCGGCTTTAACTCCGCTATTTACAGTTATTCTGTGCCTTCGCTGTTAAGCCCAGTTGACCAATACGAATTTGTGTCGCCGTACACAGGATACAAATTCATCTGTACATTATTCTGTCCTAATTGCTAGCAAATCTCTTGCATAATTTGTGGGTGAAATGACCAGTGTCACTATATTTTATAAAGACAAAGTGATCTTAACACATGTATTTTGAAACAAACTTTTATAAGTAAATATTTTGAAAATATGTAATATACTCTATATATTGATTAAAAAAAAATATATATATATATATATATATATATATTTATATATTAATATTTTGAGTATAGTCATTGTGCAAATATAGTAATTTATTTTAAAAGCTTATCCAAAACTAATAATCAAGACCTATGAGTGGGTCTCTCTCGCTCTCTCTTTATTTTTTAATGTAAGTGTATTTAAATTTGGCACAAATATGAATGTGTTAACAAGTGCCTTATTGAGGTGACAGTCTTGCTTTTACCTGAACGCTAAGCATATTGGAGGTAGATCACACACTTTGAATTCATCTGCTATATGAGCATCTGGTCAGATGTGGTTCACACTAGGTGCAAACCCTCCTGCTGTTCAATATGCTGTGGTAGTGTGTGACTCTGCTTTCTGATACTATGAGATTATATCTTGTTTTCAAGTATAGTATAGGTTTTTTTGCCCAGGTTAAAAAAGACTTTCTTGTATCAATCTCGGTCTCAAGGCTAAGGGGTTTATTTATTAAAAAACAAATTCTTGTAAATTGAAAACCCCCCAAAAAACTGCTCTCATTGGCCGGTAAATTGCAATTTGGTTTTCATTTCACTATTAGCAGATAAACCAAAATTGATTCTGCTTGTTTTCCTATCTGGGGCCTGAATTCTGAATGGGATTCTGCATCAGGTACATTTACCAACTGAGCTACTCCTCAAGCCCAGGTAAAGCCTGACATAGAAGTTTGGCACTTTAAGTAAAAATACCAAAAAACAAACAAACCATGTGATTTACACAAAAAAACTCCCCAAAAACTAAATCCAATGTGGAGGGGAGGTTAGGGAGGGGTAAAAAGGTGCAGAAGAAAATGCTTGTTGAGGTGGACAAAGAGTCATGGCTGTTCCAGTTCTGTGTGTCAGTGGCTCCCTAACCAGTCCTCACTGCATATCAGCAGTCCATCTTATGTCAGTATCCACATTAAAACAAAGCTGAAAAGTGGACTAAGTCTTGGACAGCTGGTGTGGCCTGATGGCTGGGTTAGGAACTGCTGCTATAGAACCAGACAAAGGTTTTAGAACATTGTTAGAGAAATTGCAAGCAGAATATCCTGCAGGAGAATATAACCAGGAAAAGGGCTGTAAACGTAGAAAACAGGCAAATACAAAATCCACAATTTTAGATGTATCTAGTACTCAATGGAAATACTAGAGGTTTTCTGTTATGTCTTTCATCTAGTGTCTTCCACACATGTCTCAAAGGAACATGAAGAAGGCAAAGCTTGGCAAGGATGAGAGAGGAGAGAATTGGGCTCACAGAGTCAGGTGTGCAGCTTATAATAGCACCAACCCTGTGCTCAGTAGTGTTTCCAACAATAGCAAGGGTCACAATTCATACACCTCTTCAAATCCTTGTTTGATTTCACCGTCTGATACTTCATTTTAACAGCTCAGGGTCTGCAGGGCCAGAGCACACATTTAGAGTAGATTGAGTGGTCAGTGATTTTACCATCTTTTACAAAAGAGCTTAAAGGTGCAGTGTTCACTTCCTGAAAGCGATCTTAACCCATTAAGGACGAAACTTCTGGAATAAAAGGGAATCATGACATGTCACACATGTCATGTGTCCTTAAGGGGTTAAATCTCAATCAAATGATTATTGAGGCTGTCAAGGTTATAAAGAGCCAATTGTTGCCTAATATATAACTGTCTAGCTGCATTTACATCCAAGAGGAGAAAGCTGCCTTATATAATGTATTAAAGATATTCAGACCTCACAGGCCTTCTTTAAGCCCAGATGAATAAATGGGATTTTCCCATGTGCTATTAATGATAAATAGATTTTTCCCATATGCTAGTAAAGAATAAATGCACATTTGCCCATTTGACTCCGTTTGAATAAATTTACATATATATGCCTATGTGTTATTAATTAATAAATGGAATCTGATGTACAGGTTAGGTTTATTTTCATAAGGTAATGCTAATCACATATATTGGTAATTAGTTGGCATTTAAAAGAGTGAAGGGTCCCACTGCCATAACACTTTACAGACACGTTGTGCAATTGTACTTCAGAATGTGAGCATCTTAAGGAACACAGATAATGGATTGTTTATTTTGATGGTAAACATACGGTATGTTGTTATTCTGGTGCATCTTGCATCTTCTGCATCCAGTCTGTTGAATGAAGGATTTACTTCCATATTTTCTCAACAATAGCAGAAATTGAAACCCGATTATTCTAATATTATAGTTAACGTTTAGGCCAATTTTTCCTAACCTTGTGCTGCCAAAATGAATGTCCATGATTCTCATCTCGTTAGGTCTCAGGCAGCTGAAGCTGACACAGTATTGCTTTATTGGTCACTTTTTGCAGTGATACTGTGTCCATCCATGAAATATAATTGGGAATAAAATAAGGCATTTTGAAGCAGATGTGTTTACCTCACATTTCCAGAGCGAAAGAATCTGGTTTGTTTTTCTCCTGGCACTGAACGTTTGTATGTGAACGTTTTATATCTGAGTTTGGGTGTACAATAGACTTGTCAGAGTTACATATAGCACACATATTGTAATATGATCATTTAAAATCATCACTGAGTATTGTCCAAAGAGTGTTCACCATATTCAATGAATGTAATGAGTAGAAGGATCCTGTGCTCTGTATTAAGTAACAATTATTAAGCACAGGTGTCCACTGCTGTGATATTCTAATAAATATAAAAGGTACAGAAACAAAGGTTTTGGGGAGACACACGCGTCATTATCCTCCCCCTTGTTGCTGCCAGAAGTCCCCGTTCCTTTCCACATTATATATTTTGGGCTGGTGAGGAGAAGAGAGTTAGATATAAATCCCATGTTCAATACTGGCAGAGAGAAGATGTGACTAAGAACGGCAGGGCTGTATGTGAAATTAGGAATTAGATAAAAATATGCTACAGCACCAATGCAGATAAACTGGTAAATGAAGCCCCTAACATGTTTAATGCTAAATAGCGCCTAATCATAGGTTTACATGCTCTAATCATTAACTCTTACAAACGGTTATAAATGTCATTGATTTGAATGTGTGAACTGGTTCATGGAAGTGGTAGCAGAACCAGTTGTTCAGATTTTAATTTGCCACAAACAATCTATTTCATTAGTCTGAACATATTCCCGTTTGCGTCCTCGCAGCTGCCAACTTGTCATGTCACCCGTAAGAGGAATGAATAGAGCAAACTTTTCAAAATATGCCATTTGAAATCAGCACAGATGAAGTGACCGCTGAGGATGAAACCGCACTAAGTTTGATGGGGAAATGTTATATTTATTGGTGGTTTTACCCTATAATTAAAACACTGCTGATTAAATGGAAACCTTACTGGCAAGATTAGCTCTGCTGTGATTGCATTGATGGGATTGTTCTTATTGTGGAAACTGTGTGTCCAATTCAGTCTGACAATGCATCATCTCATCAAGCAGATAGTTCCAGTCTTCGTACACACACAGAACACAAATCACTCTTCCAAGGCAATTATATATTGTACAAACAGGCACATTACCATAATTAATGTTAGTTTCTTAAAAAAAGAGGGTCCCACTGCACAGGGCACTTTCTATTGACTATTTAATATTTACAAAGCACAAACATATTCCAAAGAGCTTTACAATGGGGAAACAATTCCTGTAGTGTATCCTAACTGTTCCTTTAGTAGAATGGCAACTAGCTGGGGAGGGAATAAAAAAACCCTGGTGCTTGGATCATGTACTTGTTTGGTATTTTTGTGCTTTTCTCTGCAGGGAACATTATTGGCATCTGCAATATTTAACAGCAGAATGCGATAAAACCCTCTTACAGACTGGGTATTTTTATGGTTTCACTGTCATAGTTTTAGCTTTTATTCTTTCGGAGACTAGATTATTCTTCTTGACATATTGCTCTTACCAGAGCAGGAACAAAAATATGATGTCATAACCCCACTGTGACTATTAGTTTCTGCAAGAATAGGGAGCTATGTCACCCTGAGCACAGTGAGGGGACGGATGGATATGGGTATGCAAAGTTCCCAGGGCCTGGTTATGACTGTTACACTAATTAACAAAGTGTTTTAGGATGTCAGATAGTCAACCAACTCATTGGTACTTTGTTAACCTCAAAAGGATGAAAGACTAAGTAGACCCTGCCAGGGACAAAACCTGTAACTTCTATGTTCACATTGTACTTCAGCTTCTGGAAATCTCACTGTCTGTAAGTCCATCATCTTAGGTCAATGGCTGCTTAGTAGTTATACCCCTGTCAACCACACCTGTGTGTTAAGAACACCATGGGCAGGGCCGCACCATCCCCATCTCCTGTTACAGGAATCCTTGCAATGGTTGGCAGGAGTCTACAAGTACTGGTTCATGCACTGCCCAGCCAAAACCTGCGCACACATTCAAATCTATTCATGCACTCATTTTTAAATGCCCAGCACTCTGTAAAGTTTTCATATTTCATTGTCACCTCCATGTACTTTACAAAACTTTCTAAAATGAATTATCTAGACACTATATATTGACAAAGTAAAAATAAAATAAGTACCCGGAATATAAATCAGTAGTATTTTTGGCAGAAACAGATTCATCATGAATACATAAGAAGGTTACGTCTTTGCTGCTGCAGAACTAAATGATCTCAGGTGCGTATGAATTGTTTAAGAGGTGACAAAATTAGTCAAATGGCTTCAGCCTGCGTGTAATAGTGGAATTCAATTATGCTGCGAGCCTAGCGAACCGGTTTTATTTGCTTTGAAAAATAGGAGCCAAACAGATCTCATTACAGTGTTTCTACAAGTACTGTATTTTCAAGGTCAGTTGAAAGTGTGAAGGAAGGGGTTTCTGTCACATGCTGATTTCTTTAAGAGATTATAGGGTAGCATGTTTTGTAAGGTTTCTCCAGGAACCAGTGAGAACACTATAGTGTTAGGAATGCATGTTTGTGTTCCTTTAAGTCTTTATACATATTAAACAGGTGTTCGGTTTCCTGGCACAGTATATATTTAACCTCTTAAGGATGGCGGGCGTTCTATTGCGTCCTTTTTGGGGTGATCCTAAATGCCGGCGGGCAGCATAGAGCGTCCCCGCCGTCCTTTGTACTTACTGGTTCCCCCAACGGCAGTCGCGATCCTTGGGTCTGCTTGGGAGCTCAGGCAGACCCCCCCCTGCCCAATCTGGCCCCCCGACCATGTGATTGCGGGGTCCTTGCGATCACATGGCCGGAATAGCCGGCTTATGCAGTGCCTGCAGGAGGACTGTCTGAGCTCTCAGGCTGTCCCCCTAATGCCTGCAAAAACGTTTTTAAAGTTAACAAAAGTTAATAAAAAGTTTAATTAAGTAAATAAAAGTCCTTGGATTATATATATATATATATATATATATATATATATATATTCTAAGTACTTTTATATTCACAAACACATACATAAACCATTCATAAAAGTAATATTAAAATACATGTAGCATTATGTTTATATATATATATATATATATATATATATAAATAAAAATAATTGAAAAAAAAATAAAAATATATATATATGTATATTGTGACCGAAAGTAAGGAATTGTGCTGGAGGGAATCTATATACCTCCCCAGATTTTGCAAGGTTCCTACTTTGTGTAATTAGCCCCAGGGAAATGTGTTATGTTACAATGAATGTTGCACTTTAAATATGTGTATATTTGGGCCCTGGGGTGGAGCACTTGGAGAGTAGGGTGGGCCAGTGCTCCACTCCACATTTTTGGAAGTTGCTTGGAACCTACAGGTGAGAAGTCCAGTTCCAGAATTTCAATCCTAATTTACCTCACCTGAAAAGGATTGTAAATTACAATTGCTATTAAGAACTCCCCTGCCAAAGGAGGAGAGAGATTGTGTTTGATTTCGGTGAGTGGAAACAGAGAGCTGAAAAACCCTGAAACAGTAAGATTGTTGTTTATGTTTGTTGGGAAATGGATAACCCATCCAACCCCGTTAGCTAATTGTTTTGTTTAGTTAGTGCTCAGCAGGGATTTTGTTTTATATATTTTGTTACAACCTTTTATACCTTAATGTGCATTTATTTTGGAACCACAATAAAAAGAGCGAGTCCTTTTACCTCATCCAGCGTGTGAAGTGTCTCTAAAGCCTGAAAAGACTGTGTGTAACACCCCAATCCCAGGACAAGGTACCAAGGGAAAGGAGTACTTTTGTCACAATATATATCTTTATCTTGAGATCTGAGTGGGGACCCACCGAAGGGCAGGCTATTTGAGCTGCTGTCCGTCCTCACCTCTCTTGCTACCCTTTTCTTCTCTCCTTAAGTGGAAAGGGTAATCCAGAAGTGGACCCCTTGCTCACGGTGCCTAGAGGGGTATTGGCTATGCATCACTGATGATACCTTACAAGGTTGAAACGATCATCTGGGGTTGCCGTATCTCTTATGTTCTTTCATAAATTAAACTACTTAGGACAATCTCAAGGAGTTCCTCTTCCCGTAAACATTGAGAAGTGGTAAAGTTCTCTTTTTTTTTTTTCAAATTTTGAATGCACTGGATGAGGACAGAAAATCTAGCCTGAAGTGCTTCTTTAAGTTAACTCTGAAAGAAAAATACCATCGATATAATTATATTTTGTTTTATAAAACATTAAAAATACATTCATGTATGGGGGGGGAAACAGCATTTCACAATTAAGTGCTACCATTTAGCAAAAAGAAACATTAACCACCCTGCGACAAAATACATTTTAACTAAAACTAATGACAGCTGTGAATACAAGAAGTGACAAATCCAGCCATTTGTGGAACCTTATGTACAGTAGTAATAATTAGTTTTTTCCGTACTATTAACCAGAAGGAACAGTTACATTTTTCTGCCATCCATAATCCATTACCCAGGGAGCAGAATAGAATATTTGAGTCAAAAAGGAAAAAAAAAAACAAGAAAAAATAACCCACCTAATTTGAGTACTATCTGTTTTTTAAAATGTTATTGTAGATGTTGCTGCCAGAAAATGAGCAGATTTGGAATACATTTCCAGATCTTGCAGCTAATATATATATTTTTTTGTCTGCCAGGAAGATCCAAGCATGGAGCTGTCCAGAAACAAATACTAATGAGAAAAGCAAATCATTCCGATCTGAGATCAGCACCTGGGTGATGCCATTTGCATCAAATTAATAAAACCATTTTACAGTAATTTGTCAATCCTCGATTTCACCTGTTAGTATAAAGACGGCGGGTGATCGCCCAGTTAGTATTATGCATGGCAGTCTGGACAACTTTTTGAAAAGATCCTTTAAAACACAACTGAGATTATCTACCTGCTTAGCAACGTGCAGTTTAAATTAACAGGATTATTGTAAACATGAATTAGCCATCTAGAACATAAACCGTGTCCCCATGCACTTAATTGATTTTACAATGCAGCTTCCTGATGCAGAAAAATATATTCCCCTCATTTAAAGGGAGACTCCAGACTGAAAACGAGTGCAGTTTTTGCTAATTGAACCATGTGCATCGAGTGTATAAAGTTCAAAGAAACATAAAATAAATACTAAACAAACAATAACCTCAAGGATTGCCATTTATTCACCCCATGTATTCTCTGTAAATTGGGAGAATGCTTTTCCATTCTTTTTAATAACCTTGTTCATGCTATTTTCATGAATGGTGCTATAGCAAGCATGTCAAACTCAAAGGCTAAGGCTGGCCAAATAAACAAGGTTTACATTTATGTGGGCCGCTTTTTTCATAGAAACATTGTTTTTTGTTTTTTTTAGAAAAGTACAGTATAAAAATGTTGCCTAAATGACACTGGACGTCCTCACGCTCGGTGGGCTTCAAAGTAAACAAAAAAAGCTAATTGATTTTAAGGAGACGTTCATTTGCATATAACCTTAGCTTTTTTTTATTGTGCATGTGTGGCAAAACCCAGCCAATCAGCAGCTCCATGTGTAGCATTCATGTGTAATGCACTGCCCTCCCTCAATCTAATACACTGCCGCTCTTCCCCCAATTTAACACACTGCCCCCTCCTTCTCCAAATTAATACACTGCCCTCCCACCACTACTCTAATACACTGCCCCACCCCCTTCCCCAATTTAACACACTGCCCCTCCTTCTCCAAATTAATACACTGCCCTCCCACCAGTCTAATACACTGCCCCACCCCCTTCCCCAATTTAACACACTGCCCCTCCTTCTCCAAATTAATACACTGCCCTCCCACCACTCTAATACACTGCCCCACCCCCTTCCCCAATTTAACACACTGCCCCTCCTTCTCCACATTAATACACTGCCCTCCCACCACTCTAATACACTGCCCCACCCCCTTCCCCAATTTAACACACTGCCCCTCCTTCTCCACATTAATACACTGCCCTCCCACCACTCTAATACACTGCCCCACCCCCTTCCCCAATTTAACACACTGCCCCTCCTTCTCCAAATTAATACACTGCCCTCCCACCACTCTAATACACTGCCCCACCCCCTTCCCCAATTTAACACACTGCCCCTCCTTCTCCAAATTAATACACTGCCCTCCCACCACTCTAATACACTGCCCCACCCCCTTCCCCAATTTAACACACTGCCCCTCCTTCTCCAAATTAATACACTGCCCTCCCACCACTCTAATACACTGCCCCACCCCCTTCCCCAATTTAACACACTGCCCCTCCTTCTCCAAATTAATACACTGCCCTCCCACCACTCTAATACACTGCCCCACCCCCTTCCCCAATTTAACACACTGCGCCTCCTTCTCCAAATTAATACACTGCCCTCCCACCACTCTAATACACTGCCCCACCCCCTTCCCCAATTTAACACACTGCCCCTCCTTCTCCACATTAATACACTGCCCTCCCACCACTCTAATACACTGCCCCACCCCCTTCCCCAATTTAACACACTGCCCCTCCTTCTCCAAATTAATACACTGCCCTCCCACCACTCTAATACACTGCCCCACCCCCTTCCCCAATTTAACACACTGCCCCTCCTTCTCCAAATTAATACACTGCCCTCCCACCACTCTAATACACTGCCCCACCCCCTTCCCCAATTTAACACACTGCCCCTCCTTCTCCAAATTAATACACTGCCCTCCCACCACTCTAATACACTGCCCCACCCCCTTCCCCAATTTAACACACTGCCCCTCCTTCTCCAAATTAATACACTGCCCTCCCACCACTCTAATACACTGCCCCACCCCCTTCCCCAATTTAACACACTGCCCCTCCTTCTCCAAATTAATACACTGCCCTCCCACCACTCTAATACACTGCCCCACCCCCTTCCCCAATTTAACACACTGCCCCTCCTTCTCCAAATTAATACACTGCCCTCCCACCACTCTAATACACTGCCCCACCCCCTTCCCCAATTTAACACACTGCGCCTCCTTCTCCAAATTAATACACTGCCCTCCCACCACTCTAATACACTGCCCCACCCCCTTCCCCAATTTAACACACTGCCCCTCCTTCTCCAAATTAATACACTGCCCTCCCACCACTCTAATACACTGCCCCACCCCCTTCCCCAATTTAACACACTGCCCCTCCTTCTCCACATTAATACACTGCCCTCCCACCACTCTAATACACTGCCCCACCCCCTTCCCCAATTTAACACACTGCCCCTCCTTCTCCAAATTAATACACTGCCCTCCCACCACTCTAATACACTGCCCCACCCCCTTCCCCAATTTAACACACTGCCCCTCCTTCTCCAAATTAATACACTGCCCTCCCACCACTCTAATACACTGCCCCACCCCCTTCCCCAATTTAACACACTGCCCCTCCTTCTCCAAATTAATACACTGCCCTCCCACCACTCTAATACACTGCCCCACCCCCTTCCCCAATTTAACACACTGCCCCTCCTTCTCCAAATTAATACACTGCCCTCCCACCACTCTAATACACTGCCCCACTCCTCTGCTCCTCTGGCACTGCGAACAGGAGGGAAGGGGGAGCGGCTGGCTTGCTCTCCAGAGAGACAGCAACCCCGCTCTCTTGTGACCATGGAAGAAAAGACCAGAATCAGACAGGAAATATCTGGTCGCAGCCGCAGCACAAAGTGGCCCCAGGGTAGGCGGGTCGCAAATATATTCATTTGTGTTATAGTAACTACTATGGCACTGGCTGCTCCATAGATCTGTATGAGCTCACTGTACTATAGTGAGATGTTACACTGTGCAATATCCTGCCTAAACTGAACAACTGTAACACTTTCAGTGTGCTGAATTTCTCTAGTACAGACCCCTCTAAGAGGAGTGTGGTACTGACTGGCATGTACATAGCCCTGTGGAGTCCATACCAGTACTAACAAATCACATCTGAACATTATGTACCTGCGCAATAAATCCATTTTCCTAACGCCAGATTCATGTTCCAGATGCCACGATAAAGTTATTAAATATATAATAAACTCTATTCCTGCGCAGTCATTAATAACGTTATCCACTAGATTATAAGACTTCCTGTGCATGGGGAATTACATCTTCCGTGTAATTGGGCCAAAAATATAAAAATAAATAACAAACTTGCCGTCAATGCAGCCTTGATGTAGACGAGTATAAATTGAATCTGGAACCCTAAGTTTGATTAATTAAATGTGTGTCTTACCTCGGCGCGGATGCTGGAGATAGGCCTTTCTGAACCCACTCTGCTGACTAGCACAAATAATGAACTTTTTTTCCTCCCATTAACATTCCTAATGAAAACACTATTCAATGTTTCAATAGCTGGAACTGATACATAAAATTCATGGTTTTCCTGTTTACATTTACACTTTAATTAGAAACTAAATTGTGGTTTGCAGTGATTCTGGTACTGTTTGCTTCTGAATGTCCCAGCAATGTAACAAAAACTGTAACCCCTTTCCACAAATGTGCCTTGGCAGTCTGAAAGGATCCAAAATAGACCCAATGCATTAAGGGATCATTTACTAATCTGGGAATTGTGACAAACTGACAAGGAAATTAAGAAAAATAACTATTATATATTTTTTACACACTACCACTGTCCTCCATTACAATTTACTGCTTCATTTTACATCCCACAAACGTTACCTTTGAAAGGAAATCCATTTTTATTTTTTATATTTCCGATTATTTTTAGCTGTGATTCCCCAAACACTGTACACTATTGGAAATGTTCAGTATTCCAGGAAGGTATATGTATTCTACCAGCAGCAAAGGGACACCACAGCTATATCGGCTTCTACCATCATATTGCCAGTAGCACCAGGTCCCTACTGCCATAATGGCAGCAGTTCATGGATCCTGTCACCGTATCACCGTATCGACAGTAGCTCTGGATGATTGAAAATGTTCTGCTTGGAGGGCAAGCCAGGCGAAACAGTGTCTGAGGATCACGAGTGAAACATTAGCTACTGCTTTGATTGGGGATTGCAGTCATTGCATATGCATTGTGCTGATGCTTACTCTGCCAGCCATTGCTTTGCTTGTTTAATATGTGCCCAGGGTCTTTTCTCATCTAGCACAGCTTGCTGTGATCAGTGAAGAAGTGACAAAAATGTTTATTTTCTCACTCATCTACCCCTCCTCTATTTATACCAGACCCCAGCCTGCCTCACACTCTTTAAATTTTGTGTGTTTCTGTGTTCATTTTAAGTCTGTGTCTGCCTCCCAATACTGCATTTCTTTATGAGCCTTTCATACATGTGCCAATAGAGCAGATAATTAGTCAATGTGCTCACTCTCACCAGTAGCCACCACTGGAGCCACACTAGCCAGCATTATGATTAAGTTGTGGCAGGATTGCTGGTGACCCAAGCAGCATGGCCAGTAACCACGGATTTCTACTTTCCTAAAATGTGGGTGGGTTATGTTAGTTTACCACTTTAAATGTTGGTTTATCTGATCCAGAATAGTATATATTTTTTCCTTTACTGGAGTTAAGCAATGCTTCATCTGTTAAAGCTCTGCCACTGACTGAAACAACAATGCAATGTTGTGGAAAAGCTTATTATATTTATATTTTATTTTTTTTATTTAAAAAAAATAATAATAAATAATAATCTTATTGGACATTTTAAGTATGTTCCATTTAAATAGATTTAAACACAAGGCATTGCATTTGCACTTTAGACCCAATTTCCCTTGGGTTAGCATGTCATTTTAAAGGTGACATTAGACTGACAGACCAGCCTGTTCTCTAAAGAGTGTAGACCCCATTCCACCGCATCAAACTATTGTCATGAACACAATGCAGGCCTCATTCTACACACTGAAACTATAATTTATCACGTTAACGTCACGCTGTCACATCTCATCTTGTGGTTCCTTTTACAGGCTGAAATCTTGATAGTTTTTATATTGCCTTCATTTTACACTATAAAAAGGTGTCTCACTGCTGGGGATTTTAAATAGCCTCACAGTTTAACTGGAATTCAATAGCATACAAATCCCTGTTGATTTTACCATTTTTTTTTTACTTTCAGAGCTGCCCATTACTTTAAAAACACAAAACATAAAACTATACCCAATTACCTTGTCAGCAATTTAAATGTATTTAATTTTTTTCACTTTCCGTAATGTTCCAAAAATCCTTATGTATTATTATTATAGGGTTTGACAAATTTGTTTGGAATCTAGGAGCCAGCTAAAAAATGTCAGGAGCCAGTATTTCTTTGAACTAGCAAAGTTTTTTTTCTCACTGAAAAAATACAATTCCTAAAGGGACACTCGAGTCACCATAACCACCACAGCCTAATGTAATGGTTCTGGTTGGTGTGTAAATGCTGCCTTTTCAAAGAAAAGTAAATGTTTACATTGCTGCCTATTAACACCTCTAGAAACCGTAAGATGACCACTTGAAGTGCTTCCTGGTCTAGTGTAAGAACTACAGTCAGCTTCTCCACACTCTGCATGGAGACGCTGATCTTCCCTATGGACATGCATGGTTTCAATGCTGATGAGATGCTGATTGGTGCAGTATGGTGTTTTGCTGCACATGCGCAATAACCTCCCTGTACTTTCCTATGGGAAAGCATTGGATTGACTGAGATGATCAATATTAATGATCCCAGAAAATGGAGGTGGGGCCAGTCGTGGTGAGACTGGCGCAGTGTTTGAAAAAAGGTGAGTAATATCCCATGCTATCGGAGAGGGTCAAGGCGCCTAAACACACACTTAGTGGCACACACTGGCAGACACGCAATCATTGACAGACACACACACACTTACAAATTATTATTGTTTTATATTCAGGGTTAATTTAACTCCACCCAGCCTTGCTACCTTTTGGACAGCTGAAATTGATCAATTTCCTGCGGTCCAGTGCAGCTGCTGTCATCTTTCTGTTCTTGCTCAGCACCCTCATGTACGAATGCCAGGGCCAGAGTGGCGTCATATTCCGCAACGGCGACTTGGTGCCTTGAATTTGTCAAGCCCAGTCTTATTATAATTTATACAGCGCCAACGTATTCTGCTGCATCTTTCAATTTTAGAATAGCGATATCACACAATCGAAAGAATTACAAAATATTGAGTCCAGAGGTGAAGGCGGCCCGGCTCAAATGAGCTTACAATCTTTGAGGAAGGGATATAAATACAAACCACAGTATCAACACAAGTATACAAATGTTTTTTGACCTAAATCCTCCACACATTTAATAACACATGATGTGAATTGTGAATATAATGTAAATGATACAAATACATTCTGCATTCACTCAGAGCAAGATACATTGAAAACTTCTCCCTTCCTGAGACACTCTTGCATTTTAAAGAAGCACTATAGCATTAGGAATATGATTGTGTTATCTATGTACTATAGTGCCATAGTCACCATTTAGTTGCCTGGGCCCCAGCTGCAAGGGTTCAAAGGTATTTTACTTCCCCCCCATTTCCCTCTCGCCGCACCGGTGTTCTCGGGGAAGGTCTGCTTCTTTGGTTGAGATCATTGGGATCGATGATCACAGCCAATCTAATGCTTTACCGTAGGAAAGTGTTGGGAAGCTAGTGCAAATGAGCAGCAAAACGCCACACTGCACCAATCAGTCTCTATGAGACAATCTGATTGAAAAAGGGGAATTTTACCCCACTATTTCCCGAAAGTGCCTTTTGTGGCTGTCAGTGGAGACAGGTTAATCCTGCAATGAAAATATAGAATCCCTGAAGGATGGCTCTACTGTGTCACCTTCTCTGTTCTGGGAGAAAGCTGTCACAAAGAAATGTAACACAAGCATACATATACTATATGGACAAATGTATTGGACACCTGGCCATTACACCAACAGAGACTTTTATGACATCACATCGAAAATACATAGACATTAATATGTGGTTGGTTCCCCCCTTTGCAGCTATAACATCTTCTACTCTTCTGGGAAGGCTTGCCACCTGATTTTGAAGTGTATATGGGAATTGTTGCCCATTCATCCAGTAGAGTATTTGTGAAGTCAGGCGTTGTTCTCGGACGAGAAGGCCTGGCTCGCAATCTCGACCCCAGTTCATCTTGATGGTCGAGATGTTGATGGCGTTAAGGCCAGGGCTCTGTGTGGGCTAGTTAAGTTCTTCCACACCCAACTCATCTAACCATGCCTTTATGGACCTTGCTTTGAGCACTGGGGCACAGCCATGCTGGAATAGAAAAGGGCTTTCCCCAAACTGTTGGAAGCATGGTATTGTCCAAAATTTCTTGATATGCTGGCACATTAAAATTTCCCTTCCCTCCACTGGAAGCAGGGCGTCGAGTCCAAACCCTCGTAAATAGCCCCATGCCATCAGGGCCGCCATCAGAAATTTTGGGGCCCCTAACACAGCTCAAGGTCTGGGCCCCCCTTCAAGCACGCCCACAGGGTCTGCCTCTAAATCCCGCCCAGAGGAATACACACACACTAACATATACAAATACTGAAACAGACATACACACATGCATAGGGAGATACTGACACACACACACACACACACACACATATACATGCAGACATACATACTGACAAACATACATATACATTCCCCTACTGCATACTGATATATACATACATACACACACACACTATGGCATACATACATACACACACTGGCATACATACATACACTGGCATACATACATACACTGGCATACATACATACACTAGCATACATACACTGGCATACATACATACACTGGCATACACACATACCTACACTGGCATACATACACTGGCATACACACACATACACTGGCATACACACATACATACACACACCTCATTTTCAGCCACCCTCCTCTCTTACTTACCATTTTGTCGCAGGAGGGTGGCTGGGGATGATGTGAGTCGGCTGCCTCTCCTCGCTGCCTTTCTCTCCTCCTTCCCGCGCTGAGTGACCGGACGTCACTCCCTCCCAGCAGCACTTGCTTTCCGGCTGCATTTTCTTTTTAAAGGGGCCCGGTCGCGCTATTATAGCGCTGACCGGGCCCCTGAAGATAATCGGGCCCATTGGGTGGCCCTAAATGCTTGGGCCACCTGATGGGCCCCATCAGCGTGTGGGCCCTGGTGCAGATGCACCGGCGGCAGTTAAGCTGATACACGTGGGGACCGGGTGGCCGGGCCCCCCAGGGCCGCCGGGCCCGTGACAATTGTCACCGTTGTCATGCCCTGATGCATGCCATTATCCTTCCTCCACCAAACGTTGCAGTTGGCACAATGCAATTAGACAGGTATTATTCTCCTGGCATCCACCAACTGCCAAACAGAGAAGCGTGACTAGTCACTCCACAGAACACGTTTCCACTGGTCCAGAGTCGAGTGGTGGTGTGCTGTACACCATTCGATCCAACACTTGGCTCTGTACTTGGTGATGTAAGGCTTGCATGCAGCTGCTCGTCCATGGAAACCCATTTCATGAAGCACCTGCGGACGTTTTGTGCTGATTATGCCAGTGGGAATTTGGAACTCTTCAGCTATGGAATCCGTAAAGTGTTGGCGACTTTTATACACCATGGACCTCATCACACGGTGACCCCGCTGTGTGACTTTTCGTGGTCTTCAGATTCATGGCTGGATTGCTGCTCTTCCTAAATGCTTCCTACCACCAATAATACCACTTTTATTTTATTATTTTATTTATAAAATATTTTACCAGGAAAGATACATTGAGATTCCTCTTGTTTTCAAGTATGTCCTGGGTACAGTTGATAATTTCACAAACCAACTTATTGCAAAGATGACATCCTATCACTGTACCACGATTGAACTCACTGAGCTCTTCGACCCATTTTTCCCCACAAATGTTTGTAAATACAGACTGCATGGCTAGGCGCTTTATTTTATACACCTGTGGCAATAGGTCTAATTGGAACACCAGGATTAATTGATTAAGAGGCGTTTCCTATTCTTCTGTCCATATATGGTGTAACTTAGCCATGTTTCCCCTCTATGACAACCCTGACCTGAGGACGTTCTGCCTGTCTGCCTTCCCATCTAGGGTTCTGGTGGCATTTACATGGATCATTTCATTCACTCTCTAATAGATATCACTTTGCAAAGATTTTGCTACATTTCCGGTAAGTGTTTTCCAAGACAAAGACCTCCTTATCTATTTTTCACTTGTTGCCCCAGTCATTTATTGAGTGTGGTTGGATGGGTTTGTGTGAAGTGGGTCCAGTCTAACACACATGTTGGCAAACCATACTTGATGTGACATATTCTCCAAGATCAAGTCTCGCTGCATTGCACCCAATCCCCTGCATCAAAATGTAACAAACTCAGAAGTCACTTCCCCAACCCAGCTCAGGATCGCTCTCTACTGAGGACAAACCTGTGGTACATGAAAGAGATATCCAGGGTATAGGACAATTGAGTTCCATAGCCTTACTATGCCATCACTTGGGGCATCCACTGCCCTTTACTACTCAACTCCAGGATATTTACTGCCGTACTATATTGAAATGGTTTACCTCCTGCCTCCACTTTGTATAAACTACCTAAACTGAAAAACTAGAACACTTTCAGTGCTGATTTCTCATCTCCACTTCCCTTCACAAAATATTTATTTCTCTCTACCTATCGATATAATCCTGACCCCTTCCTCCGCTGCTCCTTTACACACACGTAACTCAGTGTTATTCTGTTTTTAATCATGCATGTCTGCTGTATATATACTGGAAAAAAGTGGCCGTAATGAGAAGTGGTGTGATAAAAACCCTGTACTTACAGTCACAGAGCCTACTGACTTTTAGATTTGTGCATTTGGTTTCTAGTTCCTGCTATAAAGCTCTTTCAAGGCCTGCACTTGGCACATTCTGAGCTCCCATATATCATTCCCTGAGAGACAGGTAGCATGCACATTAACTGTCCCAGATCACTCGACTCAGAATCCTGCGTCTCTTCTATTCCATATATTGTCTGATTGCCACATAATGATTAATACACTTCTCTAATTGTTTTATTAACCACCATCATTTGTGTTTTATTAAATGCTTTGTAGCTTTCTAATTTAATTCTAATTATTCACAACGCCGGCATAGCAAAGCCTGTAATTATTGTTTGTCCCTGGTACTTCTATTTTATTTTCAATGCTAAATTTAATGCATATTTCTGCAGATGGAAGCCAGTAGCACACATGCTGCTGCTATTGATTCAGGTGAATTATACATTTGGAACAGAAACAAAAATATAGAATTTGCTGCCAGATCTGTGTGTGCCTGCTCAAACAAAGAGACTAAAATACTAAACATAGTTACGGTATGTGTCTTTTCAAGACCCCACAATTGCACTTTGTTTTTCTATAAACATTATCCACCGGTAAAGGTTTAATACACCACGCATGCCAACAGTCCTGCATTTGGCATGACAGTAACGATTACAGGACTTTATTCTGCTGTCCTTGTTTATTGTTTTCCTCTGGTCTCATCTCTAAGGACTTAGCAGTCCCCGTAAAGAGGATAATCTTGATGATGGTAATATTCTCCCTTTGTCACTGAGCAAATGATGTTACCGGAACACCCCCATATTTGCCCCACTTCCACCTCTCAGCCCTATCAGTATAGTGGATAATATTGGCAAGTGCCCAGCTTAGGGGTTTGATAATTGTGTACTCCCACCATTTGACAGCCAGAGTCACAAATGTGTAAAAAGCATATATTGAGAAAACATATTAAGACACATTTTGGAGGTTAGCACTGTAGTGGAGCAGGTGTGTGTGGAGTAGCATTATTATCATTGTCAATGTGTTCAGCCAAAAAGGTGGATTTGTCGGCCTGGCATGCATACCTAGGAAAGCACCCATTTTAAGTATTCAGTTTGAGAAAAAAAAATATTCTGCAAGAGTTTAAAAATATTAACGCTATTAAAAAATATATATTTTAACCCTCAAAATCTCAACAGTAGAACTTTCAATGCTGGGCGGGGACAGTAGTAAGTCAGTATCCCTGATACGGAACTAAAAGGTTTCTATCACTAATAATAGGGGGTGGGGGAAGCACAGCTTCCTGCGACAATTGTAACACTTTCTGCTCAGTGAAAGTGGATTCAAATTACCAAATGCTTCAAATTGTTCTAAAAGCTTTTTTGATTTCTAGATGTGTTGTTTTTTTTTTTTTATTTATTTTGTTCTTATATTTTTGGTTTTGCAGTTTGAGTAACACTTTTCTGTACCTTTCAGAAGTTGCGGCCCAGAATTATTTTTCAGTGGAAATATAATTGTGGGAAGTATAGATAGAGTACAAGGAGTAAAAAAAAAATTCACATTATTTTAGACACACAGAAATATAAAATTGCATTGACTTTCACAAATAAATGTTCAGATAAGTATGGTTCTGAATAAGTAGATGGATGGAAATTGGTCCTTAGCTGTTCCAGTGGAATATGCCTTCTTTTAAAATATATATTGGGATAAAATAACTGTCTGAAATGTTTAAAACTGCATTTCCGTGTTGTTTAAAAGAGACATCAAACCTTTGTTTCATTGATCGAAAAGTTAAAAGGTAATAGGAGTAGGTGATGTGTAGAGTCCCACAAGGGGAAACCAACATCAGGAGAGCTCCACTGTATAAGAAATGAGGAAGGGAGGCCCTACCTATAATCAATCTAAAGATAAAAATAAATACTTTAAGCCCACCTCACATATTCAGCCATCACATCCAAATTACGCCCCGCCTGGCTCCACTCTATAGGTCAGGACAGGGGTTAAAAGAATAATAATAACATGTATTTATGTGGCACCTTTCTCCTAGTGGTACTCGCGACATTCTTCAGCTCTCGGAGCTGACCAGGTCGGCTATGTATATGTTAATGTTGCCCCATTGATGGAGCTTGTTTTGCCGACCTCGGACGGATGGGGTGTTGGGTTGGCCCTGCCGGGATTTGAACCTGCAGCCCTTCCTTTTTTAGCAGGCTTTGTGGTCAGGGATTTTGCCAGCTAAGCAATGTTATTGGCAGGGTGTGTCTTCACTATGTTTTTGAGATATAGAATATGTGACGACATGCCACACCCCTGGTAGACTGCAGAATAGAGTTTAGATACTCCGCCCCTCAGGAACTCCCACATTGAACAGCTGATGGCCATGTTTAATCAGCAATAGGTATTTAAATCGAACAACAAGCTGCTCATGTTCACAGGCTCCTGACAACGGCGTTTTGAACATGCCGAAACGCGGGTCAAGCGTTTGTTTTTTTTACTTTAATCTCTGCACTTGGTAGCACTTTTTTATTTTTGTTACCACTATGGTGTCAGGATCGGGACAGGGATCCAACACGCAGAGTACAAACAGTAGCCAGATACGTATACCGGACCTTAGAATGGCCGGACTAACGTAAGTAGTACAGTATAGAATAGTCAAAGACAAGCCGAGGTCGAGGGTAACAGAAGACAGGTAAGCGAGAGACAAGCCGAATCAAGGGTAACAGAGATAAGCAGAGTAAGGTAAACAAGCCGGGTCAAAACCAAAAGGGATAATAGAATACACAAGCACTGAGTGACTAGAACAAGCTAGAACCACGACAGGGCAATGAGCTAATGAAAGAAGCTCTGTTAAATACCCTGTTCAGAGCAGTAACCACGCCTCCGAGGCGTCCTGATTGGTCCTGCAGCAATTGACTGACAGGTCGTTCCGGGGGAGTGTCCTGATGACTACTTCCTGCCTAGATGCTGTAAAAGGCAGTCACTCCCTCGCGGCCGGCCTAGCATGACCGGATAGACCGCGGGGAAGGGAGCCATCAGACCGTCTGCATGGAGGAACAGCTAAGTCTCTACCTCTTTCGGAGGTAGAGACCACAGGTACCCTGACAGTACCCCCCCTCTCAGATACGCCCACCGGGCGGAATGAACCGGGACGAGATGGGAAGCGAGAGTGATACGCCCTGCGGAGACGGGGAGCATGAACATCCTCCTGAGGTACCCAACTCCTCTCCTCAGGACCATATCCCTTCCAATCAACCAGATATTGTACTCTCCCCCGGGAGATTCGAGAATCAATAATAGAGTTAACCTCATACTCCTCCTGACCCTCCACCTGAACGGAGCGAGGAGGGGCTATTGTGGAGGAAAATCTGTTACATATGAGTGGTTTCAGCAATGAAACGTGAAACGAGTTCGGGATGCGTAAGGTATTAGGAAGAGCTAAACGATACGCAACTGGATTGATACGGGTCAGCACCCTGTAGGGTCCAATATAACGAGGAGCGAACTTCATGGAGGGCACTTTTAAACGGATGTTCCTCGTGCTCAGCCATACCCTATCACCAGGAACAAAGACCGGAGCCGCCCTTCTACGTTTATCAGCGTGTTTCTTGACCAACATAGAGTTGTGCACAAGGATTTGTCGAGTTTGATCCCACAACTTCCTCAAATTGGCAACATGAACATCAACCGACGGTACCCCCTGGGAAGGAGAATCCGAAGGAAGAATAGACGGATGAAAACCATAATTCATGAAGAAGGGGCTTGAATGAGTAGAATCGCAAACGAGATTGTTGTGTGCAAACTCCGCCCAAGGAATCAAACCGACCCAATCATCCTGGTGTTCAGAAACAAAGCATCGTAAATATTGTTCAATTTTCTGGTTGGTACGTTCAGCAGCTCCGTTAGACTGAGGATGATAGGCAGAAGAAAAGTTTAATTTAATACCAAGTTGAGAGCAGAAGGACCTCCAAAAGCGGGAAACAAATTGGGAGCCTCTGTCCGATACAATTTGAGAGGGTATCCCATGTAGGCGAAAAATCTCCTTAGCGAATATCTCTGCCAATTCGGGAGAAGACGGGAGTTTAGGCAGGGGAATGAAGTGTGCCATCTTAGTAAACCTGTCAACCACGGTGAGGATAACAGTCTGTCTTTTAGAGATAGGTAGATCGACAATAAAGTCCATGGCCAAACAGGACCATGGTCTTTCTGGAACCTCCAAGGGTTGCAGGAATCCACATGGAAGCGTATGGGGTTGTTTGGTTTTAGTACAAACTTCACATGCAGCGATGAACTCCTCAATATCCCTCCGTAAAGCAGGCCACCAGAAGTCCTTAGAGATCAACGCGTAAGTCTTGCGAATACCAGGATGTCCCGCCATCTTGCTATTATGTAAACACTGTAAAAGTTCCAGTTGAAGAGCAGGAGGAACGAAATGACGGCCCGCAGGAGTCTGTTTAGGTGCTAGATGTTGCAACTTAATGATCTCGGCCAATAATGGAGAATGAATCCTGAGATTCGTATTAGCAATGATATTGCATTTCGGAACTATAGAAGAAAGAACTGGTTCAGGTACAGTAGAAGGTTCATATTGGCGAGATAATGCATCGGCTTTAGAGTTTTTAGAACCAGGTCTGTAAGTCAGTACATAATTGAAGTGAGTCAGGAATAAGGACCAACGAGCTTGTCTAGAGGATAAGCGCTTAGCCTCCCCAATATAGGACAAGTTTTTGTGGTCCGTCAAAATCGTAATAGGGTGTAGGGTCCCCTCCAACAAATGTCTCCACTCCTTTAAGGCTTTAATGACTGCTAACAGTTCCCTTTCCCCGATGTCATATCTGCTCTCAGGCCCAGAAAATTTCTTAGAGAAGAAACCACAAGGGTGTAACGGTTTATCCACCCCTAACCTTTGAGACAGAACAGCCCCAACTGCTGTCTCAGAGGCATCGACCTCGAGCAAGAAAGGCAGAGTCGTATCAGGATGGACTAGAATGGGAGCCGAGGCAAAAAGTTCCTTGAGAGTCTTGAAAGCACCCAGAGCCTCCTTAGACCAGAACTTAGTATCAGCCCCTTGTTTGGTCATATTGGTAATAGGCGCAATGATAGAGGAGTATCCTTTAATGAAGCGCCTATAGTAGTTGGAAAAACCAATAAACCTTTGGATAGCCTTGAGTCCTTTGGGCAAGGGCCAGTCTAAAATAGATTGAAGTTTTACAGGATCCATTTTAAAACCCTCCCCAGAAATCACGTATCCAAGAAAGTCTACCTGAGACTGATCAAAACTGCACTTCTCCAATTTGCAATATAGACCATGTTGCAGCAGCTTGTGTAATACCTCTCTGACCTGTCTATGGTGAGTCTCAATCTCCTTAGAGTGTATTAGTATGTCGTCCAGGTAAACGATAACACAATCATGCTGAAACTCCCTAAGTACCTCATTAATCAAATCTTGAAATACTGCAGGAGCATTGCATAGTCCAAATGGCATCACAGTGTATTCGTAATGGCCATACCGGGTATTGAATGCCGTCATCCACTCGTGACCTTGCTGGATTCTCACCAAATTGTAAGCCCCTCTGAGATCTAACTTGGTGAAGATTTTGGAGCCCTTAAGACGATCAAATAACTCGGTAATCAGTGGGATAGGATAGGCATTTCTGACAGTTATTTTATTCAAGCCTCGGTAATCGATACAAGGTCTCAGCGTGCCATCCTTCTTCTTAATGAAAAAGAACCCAGCCCCGGCCGGAGAAGAAGACCTCCTGATGAATCCCTTTTCTAAATTCTCCCGAATATACTCCTCTAGAACCGAGTTTTCCTGAACAGACAAAGGATATACATGGCCCCTCGGAGGCATAGTGCCGGGTAGAAGCTTAATCTTACAGTCAAATGACCTGTGTGGAGGCAAAGAATCGGCATTCTTCTTGTCAAACACTGCCCTTAAGTCTAGGTAAAGGTCTGGTATTTGTCTTTCTGTGGACTGAGTAGGATTCTCCGGTATGTTAATATTAGCTAATGGAGAAACCTTGCACAAACACCGATCCTGGCAGCCCTGGCCCCACGAGAGTATCTCTCCTAACTCCCAATCGATAATAGGGTTATGTTTTTTCAACCATGGGTACCCCAGAACTATGGGAACGGAAGGAGACGAAATGAGCAGAAGAGATAAATTCTCCACGTGTAGGATACCAACATTTAAATTAATGGGTATGGTCTCACGAAAGATAACAGGGTCTAGTAGTGGTCTACCATCTATGGCCTCAACGGCCAAAGGTGTCTCCCTTAGCTGGGATGGGAAATTGTTCTTACTAGCAAAGGCTTGGTCGATAAAATTCTCAGCAGCACCGGAATCTATCAATGCCATAGCCCTTACTACTTCCTTCCCCCAATTTAAGGAAACTGGTAGCAGAAGCCTGTGATCTTTATAATCAGGAGTAGAGGACAAAATAGAAACACCCAAGGCCTGTCCTCTAGAGAGACTTAGGTGCGAGCGTTTCCCGGGCGGTTAGAACAGTTCGAGAGTAAATGACCCTTGGCTCCACAATACATACACAAACCCTCTCTTCTCCTGTGCTGTCTTTCCTCCTCAGAGAGGCGGGTATACCCTATCTGCATAGGTTCAGTAAGCAAAGATATCGTGGAGTCAGGACTTGGAACAGCGGGAGCTAACCTAAAAGAAGGTCTCTGGTTCCTCTCTCGAGTGTTCTGTCTCTCTCTTAGACGTTCATCTATACGAGAGATGAACGAAATTAAATCCTCTAAATTCTCAGGGAGTTCTCTGGTAGCAACCTCATCAAGGATTACATCAGATAGGCCATTCAAAAATACATCCATATACGCCTGCTCATTCCACTTGATTTCTGCCGCCAGAGACCTGAACTCTAGTGCATAATCCACCAGTGTTTGGTTCTCCTGTCTCAGGCGCAACAGTAATCTGGCTGCATTAACCTTTCTACCTGGAGGGTCAAATGTTCTTCTAAAAGCAGCTACAAATGCGTTATAGTTATAAACTAATGGATTATCGTTCTCCCATAGTGGGTTGGCCCATCTCAGAGCTTTCTCAATGAGTAGGGTGATAATAAATCCTACTTTTGCCCTATCTGTAGGATAAGAGCGAGGTTGCAATTCAAAGTGGATACTAATTTGGTTTAAAAAACCACGACACGGGGGCGGAGCCAACAGCCGAACAGAGCGGTCGCAACTCCAGTGAGCTCCGTGGATTACAAGCTTATTTACAGTCAAACTACAAATTTCACCCCCCCAAAAATACAAAAAAGCAGGCTGATTACCCCGACAATCCAGACAGCATGGGGAAGAAGACCAAAAAACTAAAATCGGACGGGACACGTCCAGGCGCAAGTATCGGGGACCTGTGGCGGAGAGCGCAGGGGGCCCAGGAACCCCACATGGCGGACTACACAGACTATATGGACGACCTCACTAATTCCGATGACCCACTCTCGGACCGAGAAGAGGTGGCCATACCCGCTATAAAACAGCCGTCGCAACCCAAGATACAGGCGGACGCGGCACCGGTCACCAAGGTGGAGATGAAGGAACTGCTGGCGGAGCTCAGACGGGGCATCCAGGCCGACATGGCGGATATGAAGAAAAACATCCAGGGCCTGTCGGACCGTGTGGGTGCCGTCGAGCGGGAATCCAAAAGCCACACGCAGCAAATAACCGCGCTGCAGCGAGATGTAACCTCCCTGCAACAACAGTACCTGCAAACGGAACACAAAATGGCGGCGATGGAAGACACGCGGCGGGCCCAAAACCTCAAGATCCGGGGAATAGTGGACTCTATTTCGGACGCCGAGGTACCTCACCTCATCAGACGTCTGGTAAGCACGATTCTCCCCGCGAGACAAGCCAAGGGAATGAGCATTGAAAGCGTATTCCGAATACCCAAACCCGCGACAGCCCCAGCGACGGCACCCAAGGACATTATTGTTAAATTTCACAAACGTCATGACAAAATGGCAATAATGGCCGCCGCCAAAGGAAACACACCTTATACCTTCGAGGACATGTCCCTCACGTTCTATACGGACCTATCTAGAGGAACTATGCAATGGCGCGCATCCCTCAGGCCACTCACCACCTTACTCCGTGCACAGAATATAACATACCAGTGGCGTCCACCCCGCAAGTTACAGGTGCTCCATGGGAATGATACCTACCTAATCGCCGACCTCCTAGAAGCAAACAGGCACCTAGCAGCATGGGGCCTCCCCCTCGACGCCCTACAGCGGCCTAGCAGACCCGCCAACGCCCATACGTGGAATCCAGCCACATCAGAGACATTTGTTCCGAGGGGATCCCCCCAAACGGCATGATCAACGAGATCAACGACAGTTTCCATAGCCCTGGTTTGAAGATAATTGAACTCCTGACATTTTAATTAGTTTAAGTGACCTACTATAGCGAGAGACTGCCAGTTATATGCCAGGTTTTCGCTTTCTTTATGACGACTGTAATCAATCTAATCGCACGTCCTCATTTCTAATTCCGCAAGGTCGGCCTCGGTTGTTAATGCAACACGCTTCTCAGAGAAAGTGAAGCTCCATATGTGACATTATTACATTAAACATCAGGGCACTCATGGCTTCCTTATATGCAAACTGTTTTTGTTAACCATGAACTTTTCACTTTTGAAATCATTATTATTTTTATTTTTTTTAACCCCTTAAGGACCAGACTTCTGGAATAAAAGGGAATCATGACATGTCACACATGTCATGTGTCCTTAAGGGGTTAAAGACCCTAACCTTAACCAATATATTCTTTTCTTTTCTAAATTTTAGAATGTTTGATGTGTATTTGTGTATCATTGAACTCCACTGCATTAAAACTCACAGTGATGTGCATTGTATATTGGTTTATTATAGAGCACATGTTGCTTATCCACTACATCCCTCACCTGTGTAAGTTGTCCACTCTCTTTTTCCCTGGTGTCTCTTGCCAAATCCCTCCCTCCGTGCCTCACAACCCAATGTTGCATTCCTATTCCGTGCCTCACAACCCAGTGTTGCATGCCTAATCCATGCCTCATAACCCAATGTTGCATTCCCACTCCATGCCTCACAATTCGATGTTGCATGCCCACCCTGTGTCTTACAACCCAATGTTGCATTCCCACCCTGTGTCTCACAACCCGTGTTGCATGCCCACTGCATGAATCACAACCAGATGTTGCATGCCCACTCCATGAATCGCAACCCGGTGTTGCATTCCCACTCCAGAAATCACAACCAGATGTTGCATTCCCACTCCATGAATCACAACCAGATGTTGCATTCCCACTCCATGAATCACAACCCGATGTTGCATTCCCAGTTGCATTCCCACTCCACAAATCACAACCAGATGTTGCATTCCCACTCCACAAATCACAACCAGATTTTGCATGCCCACTCCATGAATCACAACCCGATGTTGCATTCCCACTCCACAAATCACAACCAGATGTTGCATACCTACTCCCTCCGTTGTGTCATTTGCTCACTCCCTCCACCAGGTCTCTTGCCCACTATATCCCTCTCCTGTGTTGCTTGCCCAGTCTTCCCACCCATGGGTTGCTTGTCTACTCCTTTCTCTGAGTTGTTTGCCGACACTCTACCTTATAATTACCAAATCCTAGATTCAAGAATACCCAGTGTGTATTTATCTTTTAGCTTGAGCCAGTCTAGTTCTGACATAGCTGCTGTGCGTTTTTTGTGCTCCCTGCAGTGTGAGATCGCTATTGTTAGGCTTGAAGAAAAATATCTCTACAGCTAATTATTCATTTGCAGTAAAGCACTTTCATGTTTTAAATGGTTCAAAAAAATACTGATTCAAGTTCAGCCATTGCAGTCTCCATGAAAACTGACTTGTGTCTTTGTTTATTTTATGATTGGTGTATGTCAGTATTGAATGTCACCTTCTGTTCTTTTTTTACCAGACAATCAATAAAGCAAACACCATGTACAGCCATTCAATAGGTATTTGTTCAATAAAAGCAAATGAAAAAAGTCTGTTTTACTGAAAGACAATGGAAAATGAAGGCATCGTGACACATTTTCTGTTATTTATTCTAAATAGAACAATTTCTTTCAACTTTTAACAAGTGGAATCACAATAAATGGCAAGAATGAACAGGAGACTCATTTTATGTTTTTAACCTATTAGTCTGCCTTTATAGTTAGAATTCAGACAGTATCTGAGCTGTACTAGGATAGGTTGCAAAGGGGTTTAGCCTTAAATGTTTGCAAACAGTTAACTGATTCTCCAATTTTCAGCAAAGGGATAAAATAAAAAAAATGAAAAAACACAAATTAACAAATTAAATCCTTGATTTTAACTAGCTAAACATCACCTTTTACATGACGGTGAGCAAATGAATGACTGAATTATTTCAAACAAGCGACTCATATTTGACACATGATGAAACTCAAGTGTATAATTCAAAAGTTTTAGAAGATCTGTCCACATGCCCCATGCCAAATTCAAGACTTCCATCAGGATAGATCTTAAGAAATGAGATACCTTTGATATCTTTGCGTATTATTAAATGTGGCCCACTATTGACTGGTCGAGGGCACAGCGGTTCTTTAAAATTATGTTTGAAGCAGTAGAGTTTACAATGCAAGGTTTCTAGAAAGTAAAAAAAAAACCTGCGAGGCTCATGAAATTCCATGTGATTGCTTCTCGGTTTGATATTCAAACGATCTGTGTTTTTTCCTTAGGTGCTGATATTTGCTGTTGCAAAGGATTTACAGTGCGCCCCTGGATTTCAACAGAAAATATTCTATGTTGAACAGCTGCCTGAATTTACCGAGGACCAGCTAATTCTGAATGGTAGGGAGATATTCAGGCTTTTTTTTTTTTTCCCAAGTAAATTAAGTTAAATACATTGATTGTTTTTTTGTTTCTTAATGTGTGCAGCATTGTGTTATGTTTTCAAATGGATTTCTGTCTATCGTAATTTTCTTTGCATTTTGCTAGCCATGTCCAAACTGTATAGGCTTTGGTGACGTAGAGAATTAGCAGTTGTCTTTCTGCGTGTACACCAGACCCTGACTTTCTGGCCTCCCAGCAAAGGGCGGTGTACCAGAGGCATCTTTCTGTTCAGCAAGTACAGTTTTGATCACAAAGGGTTTGGTTTTTAAGGCTTGACTTAACTGTTATCGGCATTAAATTTACCCTGGCCTGGACGGATTACATGTCAATCCCATAATGTGAAGAATTTGAAGCTTGGGTAGGTGTAAGGACAACACAGATATGAACAGATAACCATGGGTCTGGTTAAATATTCATGCTCTTTATGCAAATCCTATTTTTTTCCTGTGATTAATACTTTTTCAACATAAAAATGGCTTCACAGCAGTGGCGGAACTACCGCGGTTGCAGCTGCCCTGTGGACCCCTGCGACTGGGTGCCCACCGGCGATGCTGTTAAGGCCACACGATGGAAATTAATTTCCAGGGGGGTCCGATCAGCGCTGCAGCTCTCTAACAGCGTAACCTGGCCCCCTTTGATAACATCAGAGTGCAGGGAGGAAGAGACTGCCCTGGTCACTTCCTCCCTTCAATCACAGAGCCCATGCGGGAGGAAGAGAAGAGGGAGTCATAGTGGGAACTCTGACCCCCCCCATCAGACTGAGCCACTGGACCCCAGGGAAAGTCATCCTTATGCACCTAAATGTAGGAAACATGAGGGTGACATTTCACATGTATCTCTGTGTGTGTGTGTGTGTGTGTAGGTATGTATATGTGTGTGTCTCTGTTTGTGTGTGTGTGTGTGTGTGTCTGTGTATATGTGTTTTATGTGTTTGTGTTTGTATGTGTGTGTGTATTGTATGTGTGTGTGTGTGTCTCTGTGTGTGTGTGTGTGTGTTTCTACATGTGTGTATATGTATGTGTCTCTGTGTGTATGTGTATGAATGGGTCTCTATGTGTGTGTTTGTTTGTTTGTTTGTATGTATGTGTGTGTCTACATGTATGTGTTCCTGTATGTGTGTCTGTGTCTGCGTGTGTCGGCATGTGTATCTGTTTGTCTGCATGTGTGGGGAGGGGGTGTGTGTGTGGGGGGGGCAGGGCCGTATGGGGTTGGTGGGAACATATGAAGTGGGGGGTAGACGTGTGAGGGCGTCCCAGGGCAATTTGTGTACCAGGGCCCCATGGTTTCTAGTTAAGCCTCTGCTTCCCAGTGTTTCATCAGGAAAGGTTCATTTAGTTTCCATATAATTTAGAACTCCGTTGTGCTCATTTCATTGTCCAAGAGAAGGAGGAAAGATTGAGTTTACCCTGCTGGGAAGTAAATCTCAGGCAGTGAGGTTTGAACTACAGATACTGCAATTTTTGTGTCAAGTTGAAGTCAAAACAAAATTTACTATAAGTTAAAGTAAACATCCATGATGGAGTAATTAAAAATTATAAGTTAATATTATATATATATATATATATATATATATATATATATATAATATAATATAAAAATGTAAAACATTCATCAGTCTTGTGCAAACTCAAATGATTAATTTACCGTATATACTCGAGTATAAGCCGACCCGAATATAAGCCGAGGCCCCTAATTTTACCCCAAAAAACTGGGAAAACTTATTGACTCGAGTATAAGACTAGGGTGGGAAATGCAGCAGCTACTGGTAAATTTCTAAATAAAATTAGATCCTAAAAAAATTATATTAATTGAATATTTATTTACAGTGTGTGTATATAATGAATGCAGTGTGTGCGTATGAATGCAGTGTGTGCGTATAAGTGCAGTGTGTATGAATGCAGTGCGTGTATGAATGCAGTGCGTATATGAGTGCAGTGTGTGTGTGTATGAGTGCAGTGTGTGTGCGTATATATTAATTGAATATTTATTTCCAGTGTGTGTATATAATGAATTGTGTGTGTGTGTGTATGAGTGCAGTGTGTGTATGAATGCAGTGTGTGTGAGTGCAGTGTGTGTGAGTGCAGTGTGTGTGAGTGCAGTGTGTGTGAGTGCAGTGTGTGTGAGTGCAGTGTGTGTGAGTGCAGTGTGTGTGAGTGCAGTGTGTGTATATGAATGAAGTGTGAGTGTGTGTGATGCAGTGTGTATGAATGCAGTGTGTGTGAGTGCAGTGTGTATGAATGCAGTGTGTATGAATGCAGTGTGTATGAATGCAGTGTGTGTATGAATGCAGTGTGTGTATGAATGCAGTGTGTATGAGTGCAGTGTGTGTATGAGTGCAGTGTGTGTGAGTGCAGTGTGTGTATATGAATGAAGTTTGAGTGTGTGTGAGTGCAGTGTGTGTGAGTGCAGTGTGTGTATGAATGCAGTGTGTGTGAGTGCAGTGTGTGTGAGTGCAGTGTGTGTGAGTGCAGTGTGTGTGAGTGCAGTGTGTGTGAGTGCAGTGTGTGTGAATGCAGTGTGTGTGAATGCAGTGTGTGTGAATGCAGTGTGTGTGAGTGCAGTGTGTGTGAGTGCAGTGTGTATATGAATGAAGTGTGAGTGTGTGTGATGCAGTGTGTGTTTGTGTATGTGTTGGTGGGGGTGGGCATTTAATATATTATTAATTATTATTATTTTTTTTATTTTTTTTATATTATTTATTTTTTGTATTATTATTTATTATTTAATTATTATTAATTTTTTTTTTTTAATTATATATTTTTTTCGTCCCCCCTCCCTGCTTGATACATAGCAGGGAGGGGGGCTCCTTCCCTGGTGGTCCAGTGTCATTGGTAGTTCAGTGGGGGGGAGAGGGGTGCTGGCAGAGCTGTACTTACCTTTCCTGCAGCTCCTGTCAGCTCCCTCCTCCTCCGCGCGGTCTGTGCAGCTCCCTCTGTCAGCTCCCAGTGTAAGTCTCGCGAGAGCCGCGGCTCTCGCGAGACTTACACTGGGAGCTGACCGAGGTGCTGAACGGACGGCGCGGAGGAGGAAGGAGCTGACAGGAGCTGCAGGAAAGCGAAGTACAGCTCTGCCAGCCCCCACAGCCCCCAGTCTGTATTATGGCAATGCAAATTGCCATAATACAGACTATGACTCGAGTATAAGCCGAGTTGGGGTTTTTCAGCACAAAAAATGTGCTGAAAAACTCGGCTTATACTCGAGTATATACGGTATTAGAAAAAACAGAAAAGTGATATAGTGAACCAGAACTTACAGACACACACGTATATAAATAAAGCTTAGTTTCTCCAGGTGCTATATATATTTTTGTGTACTCCTTATTTTTGGATCTTCTTGCTAGAATTGCACTCTTCTGGACAGTGGTCTCAGATGCCCCACCTGGAATCTGATGAAGCCACTCCCTGAAATTGGGGGTTACAGCCCCGATTGCTCCTAACAACTAACAACTTGGACTACTAATGCCTTCACTTTATGTTATGGTCTCTGGGTATTACCACTGCAGTCTTCTGTTCCTTGTCTACCACCACGATGGTCCACGTTCAGCCCTTATTCTGTGGAGATATTTTGGTAAACAATCCCAGCCCTTTGCTCAGTCCCTGCTAACATCTTGTACCTGGCTACTATGTGCTGACTTGACTCAGATGCCTCTTTGCACCTTGTCTAGTGTGACAGACCCACTCTTCTATTGATCTGGTGGTGAGTGAGTGCCTGTTTCTGTGCTACTAGGAGAAGTGCCTCGGCGCTGTCTTTTAGTCCTGCAATCCAACCACTAGGAGTATTTTGTTTTACTTGCCATGTAACCTCCATGGAATCCTTCCAACTTTTCTGCATCCTCTATCTGTTGTTGTTTTAGGCATTCCTTTTGCAGTTCATCTTTTGGAGCCATCTTCGTGATGCTCTGTGTTTCATCCATATCATTTAAACTGTTAGTGGGTTCTCATTCCATACCCCTACCCCCCATGACACCTCTCCTGCAACTGTCAAAAATAACCTAAGTTCTCAGTTAATACTTTTCTTGCAACCTATTTCATTACCCCTACTTATACCTTTTGTGTCACTATACCCAGGGCCGGCCTTAGGGGTGTGCGAGCTGTGCGGCCGCACAGGGCGCCATGGGAGCAGGGGGCGCCGTGCGACTGACCGCTCACACATGGCCGGCCGGGATCAAAATAAATAATTAAATATTGTGGCGGGGGCGGAGCTTACTGAATGGCAGGGGTGGTGCTAAAAGTGCCAGGTAACTGCCGCAGCCTTCAGGAGCTGCACTGCCTCCACAATGAACAGAGGTAACTGTGTGATTGTGTGTGTGTGTGTGTGTGATTGTCTGCCTGTCTGTGTGTGTGTGTGTGTGTGTGTGTCTATGTGACTGTCTGCCTGTGTGTGTGTGGGGGGGGGGGGGGCTGTCTGCCCCTGTGGCTGTCTGCATGTAAGTATGTGTGTGTAAGTCAGACTGTATGTGTGACTGTGTGTGTGTGGCTGTCTTCCTGTAATTGTATGGGAGTGTGTTTATCTGCCTGTAACTGTGTATATGTGTTACTGCCTGTAGCTGTGTGTTTCTGCGACTATCTGCCTGCGACTGTGTGCATGCGGTGTATTTGACAAGTGTATATGTATAACTGTGCATCTGAATGTGGGACTGTGTGCACATAACTCTGCAAAAATATACACCTTCCTCCCCCCCAAAGCTTAAATGCATATTTTTATTTGAATTAAATGCCCATCACACACAGCCAATAAACCTAGCAGAAATATCACATACAACCAATACACGTATATCACACACAGTTAATACACCCATTACAAATATCACACACAGCCAACACATAGCATACATATCACACACAGTCATCACACCTATCACATACACAGACAACACAAACATTACATCATATTATAGTGAGATGTATTACAGTGGAGCTCTGGCATCATAGGCGTGCGCACGGGGTGTGCCGGGTGTGCCTGGGCACACCCTAATCCCTGCGGCACGCGCTATGGATTGAGTCCTGCAGGAACAGTGTTCCTGCACTTTTTTTTTTTTAGCAGGAACGCCGTTCCTGCAGGCACTCAGCGCCCCCAAATGTCCCCCTTCCTCTCCCCGTGTTCCCCCTGTCCATATCAGCCGCAGCGAGAGAGCTGTGTGTTCTGTCTGCTCCCTCTCGCCGCGCGCCGTTTGCTGATGCTGGGAGCCGTAATATGACGGCATATTCCGGCTCCCAGCTACTGTAGACAGCCCGCGCTGCGAGAGGGAGCAGACAGAACACACAGCTCCCTCGCTGCGGCTGATATGGAGAGAAGCTGAAATGGAGAGAGGCGCCCACCCCACTGGACCCCAGGGACAAGTCCACGCCAGCACTCCAGGTAGGGAGGCTGGGTGGACAATGTTTTATTAAAAACAGTAATTTGTGAATGTGTGTGTCTGTAAGTGTGTGTATGTGTGTCTGTGAATGTATGTGTGTGTGTCTGTGAGTGTATGTGTGTCTGTGAATGTATGTGTGTGTGTCTGTGAATGTATGTGTGTGTGTCTGTGAGTGTATGTGTGTGAATGTATGTGTGTCTGCGAATGTATGTGTGTCTGTGAATGTATGTGTGTCTGAATGTATGTGTGTGTCTGTGAGCGTGTGTGTGTCTGTGAATGTATGTGTGTCTGTGAATGTATGTGTGTCTGTGAATGTATGTGTGTCTGAATGTATGTATGTGTCTGTGAGTGTATGTGTCTGTGAATGTATGTGTGTGTGTCTGTGAGTGTATGTGTGTCTGTGAATGTATGTGTGTGTCTGTGAGTGTGTCTGTGAATATATGTGTGTGTCTGTAAGTGTGTGTGTGTGATTGTCTGTGAGTGTGTGTCTTTGAATGTATGTGTGTGTGCCTGTAAGTGTGTGTGTGTGTCTGAGTATGTGTGTGTGAGTGTATGTGTGTGTGTACGCTTATATATATATATTATATATTATTTTTTGGGGGGGGTGGGAATCTTGGGAGAGATCCCACACTTTATTCCCCAGGACTTGACCCCTGCCGGCAGTGGAGATCTCCGGATCTCCCCTGTCGGCTCATGCAGAGCTGGCACTATCTGAGTGCCGGCTCTGCTCTTAGCCTCCATGGGCCGGCGGGGACATCAAAGATCTACCTCACCAGCCCACAGCAGCATGGAGGGAGGCAGGAGAGGACCCGGGGAGCTCTATACAGAAGCTCCGCCAGGTTCCTCTCGCGAGATCTGAGTGTTGCCGTGGCAATGCTCAGATCTCGCTAGAGTGAACTCTAGCCCTGCAGGCTAGAGTTCACTCTCCCTTGGACAGCAAGGATCCCCCCTCCCTACATAAGGTAAGAAGGGAGGGGGGGGTTATTTACTAATCTGTCCCCACCTTCACAATCCCTCCAAACATACAGCACCCTAACACAAACAGCGCGCACATACGGCACCCTCACATACACAGCACACAAACAGCACCCTTACACACACAGCACACAAACAGCACCCTTACACACACAGCACACATACAGCACCCACACACACAGCACACATACAGCACCCTCACACACAGAGCATCTTCACACACACACACACACACACACAAAGCACACTAAGAGCACCCTCACAAACACACACACACAGCACCCTTACAAACACACAACACCCTCACACACAGCACACTAACAGCACCCTCACACAAACAGCACACTCACACACCGCACACTAACAGCACCCTCACAAATACATGACACAAACAGCACCCACACACACACATATCACACAAACAGCACCCTCACACATACAGCACACTAACAGGACCCTAACACACATACACAAACACCCTCACACACAGCACACTACCAGCACCCTCACACACAGCACACTACCAGCACCCTCACACACAGCACACAAACAGCACCCTCACACACAAACCGCACCCTCACCCACATAGCACACTACGAACACCCTCACACACACATCACACTAACAGCACCCTCACACACACACACAGCACCCTTACACACACAGCACCCTCACACAGCGCACTAACAGCACACACACACAAACAGCAGTATATGTATGCATGTGTATGTATGTATGTTTATATATATATATATATATATATATATATATATATATATATATATAAAGGAGAAAGTTCTTGCACTCACGCTGTAATCCGCCTTAAGAACCGGGTGCTTTGCCAGGGCTTGATTATCCAGAAAATCCAACAAGGTAGCAGCACTCACGGAATAATTTTAAAATCCAATCTTTATTTAGAACATGTTAAAATGAGATCGACGTTTCAGTCCCACAAACAGGACTTTCCTCAGGAAAGTCCTGTTTGTGGGACTGAAACGTCGATCTCATTTTTACATGTTCTAAATAAAGATTGGATTTTAAAATTATTCCGTGAGTGCTGCTACCTTGTTGGATTTTCTATATATACCCATTGTACAGCGCTACGGAATTTGTTGGCGCTATATAAATAATAAAATAATAATAATAATAATAATAATAATAATATATATATGTATGCACACATGCGGCGTGTGTTTGTGCTTTAGGGTGCACACCCTAATGCAATATGTCTGGCATATAACATGCACATTACTCTGTTTTAGAGTTAGGGAGCTTGGTGATACACTAATAGACACATTACTTAGAGTTCTATTGTGGTGTAGTGTATGATCTTGTCACAGAGCTCCACATTACTGGGAGTTTTATTGTTGTGGAGCTCTGTGATAAATGGAGAAGTAGCGCATTACTACAAAATGTTATTTCCAAAGAGGTCAAGTTAAATAAATATAATCCAGAGCTCCAAAGCAAAACCACTCACAGTATTATGTGACATACTTAGTCTGCTCCTCTGTAATGTAGGGGAGGCAGTCTGGCACTTCTGTTGGCTGCAGACTATAAGTAGCTGTCTTCCTAGCTCTGCATAATCAGAGCACTGCCGCATATTACAACAGGACACTGCAAGTCCCCGAGCTTGTGAGACAGTTACGCATAGTCTGTACCCAGTGGAGGGGCAGACCAGATTCAGATCAGCATGCCTCTCTCCCAACTAGGTAACAGGAAAGAAGGAATAAATATTTGTTTTTTTAAATCATTATTAATTTAATAAATCCCCTATACAATCAGTTCACTCCTATACACACACTCTACATGAATGATGGGGGGGTAAGCTGTGAAGAATTTTTCGCACAGGGCGCCTAAAGGCCTAAAGCTGGCCCTGACTATACCCCACTCTCTCTAGCATGTAAGCTCATTGAGCAGGGCCCTCAACCCCTCTGTTCCTGTGCGTCCATTTGTCTGGTTACAATTACATGTCTGTTAGTCCACCCATTGTACAGCGCTACGAAATTTGCTGGCGCTATATAAATAATATAATAATAACAATCCAGGCATTGACACTCATCAGACCCCAACTGCCTTCCTTCCGTCTCGTGTACAGTCACATAGGTAACAGGTGAAGTGAATAACATTGATTATATCGTTACAAAGGCAACAGTTAAAAGGTGGGATATATTAGGCAGCAATGAACAGCCAGTTCTAAAATTTTTAGATCTGGTGGATGGGCGGGTGTGTGTGCAATCTTTACTTGGCTACAAGATGGCAGCCGGATACATTCTATGGGAAGAAGGCATGCCGCAACTAACCAATACTATTAGGCAGGTAGTTTTAATACTGTGGATGATCAGTGTCGAAATGTTGCTGTTTTTTGTTTTGTTTTGTTTTTTGTTTCTTTTTTCAATAAATCTGCCTGTGGCTTGAACACCTAGAGGTGCCTGGTGCTCTGTTTGCCTTATCGTTGTGGGATTGCTGGTCCTGCTCCAGTGCACCGGGTGTCTGCTGTGACTTAGTGCGGCTCCTATCTTCAATTTTTGTAACATATCATGTGTTGTTGTAACAAGTAATGCAACATAATAGAAGGGAGTAACAGATACACTAGGCCAAGGGAGCAACACACTGTGGAATAATAATATTAAAAAAATAACTGTTATGCAAACTAACTGTTAATTACCCACTGCACAGCACATTTCAACAGTTTAGGATTTATGCCTTTCACAGTCTTGTTCCTGTGAGGAGACTGATGAAACACAACTGACCTCACCTACTCATTGCACCTTTTATATGTTGGTGTCTAACATGTTCCTAATAAAATAAATTTAATTACTTTTCTTAAAGGGATTCAGCCCATTTGTTTTTTTACCATTAATCTATGCATCGTTTTGGTGAAATTGCTTTTACATATGTAGATGAAAAATTCTAGGTACCAGACAACTGTTACTGCCTCTTCCAAGATGTGGTGGATGCATTACACAGAGTTTGGCAACTTTGTTAGTACATAGATTAACCCTTTCACCAGCAAGCACTTTTTGATTTAAAAATCCTTAGCAAATCTAGCAAATAAACCTTTCAGTAAACAGACATTTTGTGTGTAGATTGCCTTGGAGACAAAGATTAAGAGACAAAAATGACTAAAAGTGGTTTATATACATTATAGCTATTAGCAAGGACCGTGGAGGCAATGCTGAAAATGGCAACATAATGTGAAAAAAGTATAACCACATACTCTAAATACAGTTAAATCATATTTTTCTAACATAAAACTTCTATATTATGTTTATCAATCTCTGGACTGCTAATGCAATGCTAACAGTTAAATGGGGCACTATAGTCACCCAGACCACTTCAGCTCACTGAAGTGTTCTGGGTGCCAGGTCCCTCAGGTTTTAACCCTTCAGATGCAAACTGCTATGTTTACATTTGGGGTTAAGCCATCCTCTTGTGGCTGTCTTCCGGACAGCCACTAGAGGTGCATCTGCGACGTTGGAGGCTTCCATCGCGCAGAGCGTCCATAGGAGTGCATTGAGAAATGTTTTTTTGCAGAAAGCTAGTTGACATTAAAATAAGTTTTTCTTTGTAGAACCTGACCTTATCCATTAAAAAGAAAAGTCTCACTGTATGATATTGAAATCGATAGACTAGCGAATGCCCTTAGAATGTGTTCGCCATTGTCTTTGTCTCCCTCCCCCACCTTTTACCATTGGTAACAGAAGATTTTTGCATGTTCACAATCAAATTACCAAGGATCTTAACAAAGTACCGTTTTGTTTACATAGCTGCAATAGCTTTGAAAATTACATTAGCACTTATAAAGGAGAACGGAATTTAATCTTATCAGAGTTAAACATCTACGCAAATGCCATTGTAAATGAATAATTTACTATTGATTATTTGCCTTTAAAAGTCAGGTAATAATTGATAACATTATTTTTTTTTATTTTTTTTTAAAAACTTATTTGGATAGATCATAAAGCAAAATATTTTTTTTTCGCCTGCAAACAGAATAAAATATTTCATAATAGCATCTGCATTCGTCCCTGATCCTCCCTCCGACAGTAAAATAAATTCTGACAAAAACAATCGTCTTCAGGGTTTTATTCTTTTATATCAGTCTGAAATAGGAATGTTCTATTTGCACAAAGTGGTTTAAATTGTATTGTTAGCTGAAGATACATCCATAATATGTTCAAATAAAAATGCAATCAACAGGCTCCACTATTTTACAGTTTAATATTAATAAGACTGTGGCATTGCCCAAAGGTAAAGGATTAAAATCGATGGGGTGTCTTTACAATACTGACATAAAATCTCCTATTTTAAATCGCTCAGTTCACCGGGTACATATAAAATCTTTGCGGAACTTATATATCTTTGTAAGATGACTTTAGGCAATCACAGCAGACATTAAGCCTAGTTGTTTTGTTTTTTTACCGAGAAGTAATCAGACTGGTGAGAGAAGTCAAAAAACGAATGGTAAGGAATGCTGCAAAGATGCAATCCATGCAGGACTTGGGGGATACATTCGGTACTCTGCCTTCATTTTATTCAGCAACATTTAATTGGTTAATTACATGCTAATTAGAGTAGTCCCGAGAGCCACACACATTGCGATCAATGTTTTTTCAAGTAGTAAATGTAACTCTTGGGGCGCTAGTTTGCTCAAATTGTTACAAGACAATTATGTACCCTCTAACCCCATAAGAGTAACATTGCTGTGGGTCTCCATGGGTGTTGGTGAACAGTTTATTGGGAGATGTGGAGGAGGCTGGCTGTGACATGAAGGAAGTATTTGTTTGAAAATGGCATTAAACAACCAAAGAAGTCTTGTGATTTCTGTTTGTTTGCCTTTAACGTGCCTGTGACGGACCGCCTGGCACCTTGACCGGGAACCTCTGTCAATCGCTGCTTCCTAGTAATCCTTGAGTACCATAAGCACCAAACCGGACACCATAACCACTGCAAACCCCACAAACCGCCACAGCTTGGTTGGGGTCTCGCTGTCCTTCACCCACCCTGGACCCAAAACCAGGATCCCGCTTCCAGTGAGTAAACATCTAGTCCAGAGAGCAAAGCAGGCTGCTCTTCCAAGAGCAATCGTTGTGATCCAAGGGAGTATAGTGATTATAGCAATCCCCAGAGGGAATATAGCTCTCCAATCCCCCAAACACGAGCCTAGATTCCATGAAGGGTAAAAAAAATCTCAGTTTAATGGTAGCCACAACTGGCCTTTTATGACAATCCCCATGCAAGGGGCACTCCCCACCTGGACCTGAGAGTAAACCACAGTGGAAATAAATACACAATCACATTGGCTGAAATAGGTCAGTCCTTCCACTATGCCTGGGAGATAATGGAGTCAAGCACTATACTAAACTCCATTATCTCCAAACACAAAAACACACATTTTTACAAGACCCTCACAACAATTTAAAACACACAAATTCCCCACAAAAGTTACATCCCCTGATAGCCCTGATCTGGGTGACCAACATATTAAAAAATTACCCAGATCAGTTCAGGAATTTCCTGGAAGTCTTAATTTTGACCGCCCGCCCGCCCGCATGGTCCCATGCCCAAAACAGTTCCAGAGAATCAGGGCTTGCGGTGGGTCTAGTTTGGTAGTTTAAAAACGAACAATCTAGCTGGTTTCCCTCATCCAGACAAACATTTTCACCGAATAGTGACCTTCAAAATTGTATAGAACCGAGCGCAGGCGATGAAGTCCAGCGGTGTTCAGGAGTTTCTGTCTCCGATTTTAGTTCCACCAGATTCATGCCCAAATGAATAATGCGAACAAGATGGCTGCCACCTCGTGATTGTCCCTAGGAATTGCGACCATCCAGATGAACAATTAGAACACTGCTGTGAGAACCGTTCCAAGGTGTTAATAGGTGTTAACAAGCTCCAGGGTGGTCCCTGGTTTGTGCAGTTTTTTGGTATTCTAACGGGACAATGTTAGAATAGGAGGGAAATGCAATCTACCGAACAGAATAACAAAAAGGCACGAACAAGGTCTTTTATGAGCCTTTTTGCAAGGCCCATAGTCCTGAGGCAGGAGTCTGGCAAACAGGCCCCCTCCAAGAACACGTGACGAGGCTCAGTTCGTCACAGTGCCTTCTGGCATTCCCTATGAATATCAGCAGTGTTTAATATTAAGAGAACGTTAAAGGAACTGCTCACATGAAGAAAAAAAATAAAAATAATTTTAATTCCACAAAAATAAAATTTATGATAAATGTTAACTTATTTGTACTGTGTTCCTTTCAGATCAATTGATATCATTTCATTCTGACATGAAAACACGCTTCTGGAGAGGCAAAAACAGCATTTCATGCAATTGTTTTTTTGTTTTTATTTTTTCCCTACGATTTCTCTCTTTATTGGGATTTTGAGAATACTCGAGATTCACTGACAGTTGGCTGTCACAGAGTTCTTACTTTTGACTTTATGAACCTGTTTCTCAAGTGCAACTCATCACAACTAATGTTGCAGTTGCGTTGCCATATGAAGTACTTATGAACTGTGTCCATTGCAAGTGAGTAGAACAATGTCCGTAACCCTGCCTTGCCAGTGAATCGACCAGAGCCCTCATTGAAATCAAATTGGGGGCACACTTCGCTTGGTTCAGTCAGCTCATTTAAGTCAATTTTAAGCACACTTCTCCTTTCTAGTTGATTACACCTTGGAGATCAGAAGCATAGCCCTCCTCTCTAATATGTCCAGACAGCCATTATTATTACCCCTTTACCTTTATCTCGGACCCTGCTGCTATCATTAACCTTTCGTACACAAAGAATGATTGACGGGTCACTTAATTGATTTTACAGGTTCCGCACTTCAAGTTAAGAATGTGTTTACTTGTTTCTGTCTGAGATTAGTCACATGGCTGAACATTTCACTGTGAGAATGCATACTGCCCTCACAATATCATTCATGGCTAGTTCCTCTCTAGTATGCATCCAGCTTTCATAGCTTTCTCGTAGAAGGGTTACACAGCAGCTGTGCATGTACACAGCAAGCCTAGTGAAAAGTGGTTTCATTCATGGTAAAAGAAATGAAGCTATATTCTCTCTTAAAGGAACATTATAATACGCTGGCGGGACGTTTTTTAGTCATCTGATAATAATAATAATAATGAATAGCCATCTTCAGTTAGTTGCTTTTTCCCACTAATTCTATTAGTGAAGTTCAGAAAACAGAATTATTTAGTGTATGTATGGAGGGGGTCATTGCCGACAGACAAACCAAGAAGAGATTTGAATGTGAAGGAAAAGGTGTGTGAGATCCAACCTTTGTGGGTCCATGCTTTGGGGTAAAGGGCCACGGTAGCTCAGCCCTTGGTAATCAGTATATTTAATGTTTTTAATGTACAGAATGCTTTTTGCTTCTTCTGAACTTCATTTTTGCTCAGGTTCCACCAGTTGATGTCGCTGTCTTTGTATAAACCCAGTCAATAAACAGTCAGTCACTGAAGAACTTATTTATTTAATGGATTTAAAAGATCGTGTGTTTGTAACCTTTCTTTGCAATTAAAATCTCCAATTCCCCTTATTTTAACAATACCATTTATTGAAGAACAGAAAGTGCAATATACTCCTGAAACAATTATCGGCCATGAAGACTTCTCCTTTTTCATTTGTTTCTTGTCTCTGCACTTTCTCCAGTTCAATTATCACTTTCCTGAGAAGTAGCGCCCCTATTGGACTTTATGGTTCAATATTAGAATACAATTTTCACACCTATTTGTTGGAGGAAGATTCCTTTAAAAAAACAACAAATAACTGGTCAGTTAACTGGGAGGACTGAGTAATTTTTCTAATCTGTCAAAAATCTGAACACCAGTCCTTTAAGAATTGGTAACAGATACCATATGTTTATATAACTTGAGCCTGCTAATGCTGTTGTGGCAACACAGGCACTGTTGTACATACCTGCATACCAAAAATAAAGAATTTAAAAAAAAAAAAAAAAAAAAAAAAAAAGAATTGGTAACAGAGTTTCTCTGAATCTCTGTATAAAATAATCCTTCACTTTTTATTTATTGTTAATATTCCCATACTGCGATTTATATGGACACACTTTTGGCATGTTTGTGTCTAATGTGCTTACTTTCCTTTTCTCTATAGATCATAACAACTTACCGCGGTTTTCACAGTCATACCTCCAGAACATATTTTGTTTTTGGAAACTAATTTAATCACATATCTTTATAGACAGCAATGCTAGACATCATGAAACCGAAAGCCATTCTCTGCTGCAGTAGAAAATCTGTTGACTTATTAAAATAATACTGAAAGTACTGATATATGATGTTAAAGGGGCACTCTAAACACAATAACAACCTAGGCTTACGCTGCTTGGAAAGTATTATAACCTGAGCTCTAAGGTTTGGGTGTGCAAAGCATGTGGAAATACAGCGTTGTTTCACAAAGTTACACTTCATGAAGCACCAAGAAGCGCCAACCACCAGTGATTTGAAGTGGTTATGGTGGTAGGAGTCAGTATGTGCAATGTTTTAGCTTAAAACATTGCACATACTGAATGTATGCACCGGGGCCCTGATATTTCTAGTTAGGTCTCTGCTTTATGTAAAGTTACAGACCACCAGTGAGGTTTCTAGATTCACCACACCTGGTAATTGCACATCATGTTTACATTAATACTTTCCTGGAACAACTTGCCATTCCATGCGTGTTACAGGACACTAAACGTGCATTTCCATCAGTTTTCTTTTTTGACAATCTTTATTTGGAAATATAGAGAAAATAACACCAATAAATATAACAGACAGCGGTCTCAATGTCGAACCCTCACGAAGAGGTGTATACGTTTTGTCATTAATAAACAAACTGTGGGATCTGTACATGAACATGGAATGGTTTAGAAGCACGTCCATTGGGTGAAAACGTACACCTTCAACCGCTACTGTTGTCACTGTCTCGTGAATTCTCTTTCAGAAGGGTGTGATTCTCGTGCAGTCCCGAGTCTCAGTCGGAGAACGTAATCTGCAAGGCATCCTCCCACAAAGATGAACTTAGATGGTGTGAGGTGTACCTCCTGCAATAGCTGCTTCCATCATGTTACGGCTCTGTTCTAACTCGATATTCAGTGTCCAGTCTTTCTGATTCCAGGTTGAGTGCTAGCTGCATCCAACCAGTCACACTGCATGTGGAGGTGTAATTCTCAAGCATTAATCATGTTTATTCTTAACATGATTTTGTGGCTTTTCTGGGGATTTTTAATTGACTATAAATCATACAGCTCACGTGAAAAATGAAGGCAATTAACAAAAAAGCATTCTGTGATGCCTTTCGCATGCTGAAATGCAAAGCAATGGAGCAGTGATTTAAATGTCAAAATGAAGGGTGTTTTGACCCTCACAGAAAAGCTTTAATTCACAATCTAATTAATGACAGACCCTTTCTTCCAGGAGTTGATTGATAGCATTATACACCAGAATACTGAACACCTTCAGTGCTTCTATACTTTTGGATGCAACTATGATTTCTGATTTTTCGATTTTGTTTAAATTACGTTTAATTGAGTCATAGTCTTTCAAATCTTACTCATTAAAGATCTCTGCTTGGGGCAAGTTTAAGGTTCTGCCTTATCTCTGCTTTGCATTGATTCTCATTGAACCCCAGGAAAACTAAAGCTACGACCATTAACACAATCTGACTATAAAGAATCATTATTCTAATTGTTATTCTAATTGTTATTTGAGCAAGGGACAGTTCCATTAGTCTTCTGATAATAGGGAGACAAATATTCTGATTCCCATCCTGTATAAACACAATGTGGATTAGAAAACCTGTAGAATGATTGTAATTGTTGCTCTGCCCAAGTGTCTTGAAACTGACTATGTCGTATTTCAATGTATACATTGGCTCCTATGGATATAGGCTGATAACTTTGTTTGTTTTTTTTTTCATCTAAAAACCGCTTGTAAAATCTGCAGATCTCTTGCCTGCAGCCTTTGCAAGCCCTCCCCTTCTAACCCCGCCCAGACTTTCTGTGGCTGTCCAATCAAATACTTTCCAATGCAGCTCAATGAGAAGTCTTCACAAGGCAGGTGCTCTGGGCAATTGCTGCCTCTTGAGTTTATCTTCACTGAAATTAACAATCCAGGAAGTAACAGGGCTGGCTGTCTGACAGCCAGGATGGTGTAACAAGGTTAATTTATAATTGTGCCAATTTTTATTGAAATCTGCATCTTTTGTAAAATAAAAGAGGTGGGGACACCATTCACACATACTTCATTTCAACAAGCTAACACGCTATAGGGGTCTGCATTAATTTCATTTACATATGATCCACCTGCATCCTATAAATATTTAAATTAGTGTTAAGGAGACACTGAATAGGTAGGATGGGCAGAATCTAAATATCTCAGTGTATTGCATACTACCCAGTACATAGTGGTGGTGCTTAAAAAATATATAACCTTTGTTTTAAGCTTAAATGTTTTTTTATTTTTATTTTTTTATGTGGTATAGACCGTTTACATTCACTCTGAAAGGAATGCGATGTATTTCTTTTCCAAACACATTTATCACATAGTGCTATGTTTCTGCAAGATTTAACAACCATTTCTAACTTATAAACAATTGAGTTAGACATTCTAATAGTTAAAACACTGTCTTTTTAAATAAAATTAGTATGAATGATTTCCTCCCCTTCCTCTGCACACATTTCCTATAAAAGTAGAATGTCCTGGTTTAAAGCTTGGATAAATATCTGGCTTGGTATGGTTCATTTTCTGAATTTTATTGAGCAAATGACTCCATTTAAGTTTGCAATAATTTCTGGAGAGTGTCCAGGTGCATTATGGTTAAACATCTGACTGCCTCCAATGTGTCAAATTTGTGGTTGGCTGAATAAGTCCAGCTGTTTTTCTAATTGGCTAAATCAATGGGCAACTGTTCAATGTCAGTGAATGTGTCATCTGTTCATGGTAGTGAAAGCGTTATATTAACTCCTGGATATGCCGGCATCTTCAGCAATCCTTTATGTCAAAGTCAGCAAGCTAACAGTGTGGTAAAACTATGTCCCATTGTCATCTGCTTCAGATATCACTCAGACCTTTCCAAGAGGAAGCTTCACATGTAATTTTAAAGTATAGGTTGTGAAACATAAAATCGAATGGCAGTGATTTATCGAAGCAATGAGTCTCTTCTAAGGGGCTAGTTCACCACAGACATGTATTATTATAGTTGATTTATATAATGCCAAATAGCTGGCATTATGTGGTAAATTAAAGGGATTCTGTTATTCTAAATATAATAGATCATTATTAATAAAATAGTCCATATATTTACCATTATGCTTCCACACCTCCCAACATTTCAAATGGACAAAGAGAGGCACTTTCAATTTAGGGTTGTGAGTGAGGGTGTGACTAGAGGCCGGGTCTGTTCCAAGAAATTTTAGGTGATTTAAGAATAACAATTTATGCAAATAAAATGTAATTTTGAATAAGAACAATGTATCTTATTTACACAGACTGATTTCTTAATACATTTATTGTAGCTTAAAGGGACTCTCCAGGCAGAGTAGTTTACTCACCTGGTTCCAGCGCCGGGAGCGTTGTGAAGCCGCGTCCCCTATTTCATCAAAATGACGAAATAGGAGGGCGCGAGCAGGGAGCAATCAGACGCTTCCATTCGTAAGCGTCATTGCTCCCTTGTGCGCATGCGTGGCTTCTCCGCACATACTTCATAGGGCGGCATTCATTGAGAATGCTTTCCTATGGACTGGCTGAATGCGCGCGTGGCTCTTGCCGCGCATGCACATTCAGCCGATGACGGTGACAGGAGGCGGAGAGTCCCCACCGCCGAGGGAGCCCGGCCCTGAAGAAAGGTAAGGGTTTAACCCCTTTCTACCCCTAGAGCCCGGCGGGAGTGGGACCCTAAGGGTGGGGGGTGACCTAGACACCCTATAGTGCCAGGAAAATGAGTATGTTTTCCTGGCACTATAGTGGTCCTTTAACCATTTAGTAAAGTGAGGAAGTTATTAGACTGTTAGACTATTTCGTTAATCTTTTTAATCCACTGTTCATGATGATGTATATACTTAAGATTATTATTTGAATATGCAACTCCCCTCTCCATTTCAAGCTGGAATATAAATAGTTTTTTGTACTGGGAGATATCTGGAGTTGATATTTGTTTCCATGATCTTGCAATTACTATTTTCGCAGACATAAGAGAATGTAAGGTCAGTATTTGATGAATTTTTAGGAGTTTACCCCAATTTATATGGAGCTGACAATTTCTGGAGATTTCTTTAGATTAATATTGAAGAGAGACATAAGATATATCGCATCCCAACATTTAATTATTTTTGGGCAATTCCACCAAATATGTAACATAGTTCCTTCCTGAGCTAGACAACTTCAACAAAGTGGAGAGTTAGACAAAGATATAATAGCTTCTTAAACCAAGAAGAAATCTGACTGCCATTCTGGGGTGAAGAAGGAATTTTTTCCTACTTTGTTGCAAAATTGAAAGCGCTTCAAACTGGGGTTTTTGCCTTCTTTTGGATCAACAGAAAAACATGTTGGATGTGAGGAAAGCTGAACGTGATGGACACGACTCAACCTACGTAACTATTTTCTATCGAAGTCTTTTAAAAAGAATTGCCTCATGTGACCCCTGCATGCACACTGCCATTCATATGTTCTTTGTCTTTGTGTGTTTATTTTGACATACTGGTACACTTACCCGTTTAACGTTGGCTGCTGCAGCATACTGGGAACAATATGTCCGTTCAGATGGCATTGTACGCCGTATAACAGAGATGGTGAACATGGGGCATTTCCTGTGACCCTTAGCATTGCATTGTATTATCTGCTTGTTCTATTCGCTTATAATAACTCAGTTATACAAACAAAAACGGAAAGGAGAGATTTTCTGTGTTAAATCAAAACTTCTTGAAAGTCAAAACTAGCATAGGATTTTAGGGAATGCGGAAAGTAGAAAATCACTAGAGTAGGATTCTTCTAACAAGCTCTCTTGAGGATACACAAACCAAAAGGTACTACAGTAGATGAAGAGTGCTAGGCTTTCTGGAAAATCTGCATACTGCTCAGCCACGTTCTCCCTACTGACTGAATGGCAAACTCTACTCTGGGTTCTTTAGATTTGTTTGTCTGCACCTTAGGAATCAAAAAGGAGTATGTCTGTTGTTTATACGGAGATCCTATTGATGCTTACAGAGATGGAATTTATTATCAGATCCCCTCCTCCCTGAGATACAATGGAATACACACATGGGGTTATTATTTACTTACTAGCTTCACAGAAACTTTCACATAGTACAGCGTGTTTTGTTATACTTATCAGGAATAGTTAGAATTATACATATAAAAATAGATATATTCATACAAAGTCTTGCCCACTCATAGCACACTGCTTAGAGTATGTTGGTACTTAGTAAGTAATACTAATAATTTAGCAATCCATTCTGTCCTCCTATCTGATCTGTCTGTCTGTCTGTCTATTCTCTAAAACTCTCCGACCCGTCTGTCTATCATACTGTCTGTGTTTAATTTATATACCTCTATATTCCATGACTTTCTTTCCTGTCTATTGATCAAACCTATTACTTTCCTCACTCACTGACCTATCTATATACCAAGTCTAACCCTCCGTCTGTCTAACCATGGATGTTTTATAGTACCTGGCCTTGAAACTGCATTAAATATATTATCGGAACTTTAAAGTGCTAAAAAACAACAACAACATGTACTCGTAACACTATACTGTTATTATATCATTTTAGATTCAGGCCACCTCAGAATTAAAGGACAATTGTTATTTCAAAAATATTTTTTCATCAAGTGAAAGGATATAGACTTTTTTTTTTTTTTTAATTACATGTAGGTAGAAAAAGAAAGAGAGAGAACAACCCATCCCTACCTTTACTATATGACAGGCTCTTCAGCCATATACATTCACCTTCCGTCAGACAGTGTTTGAATTCAACAGTTAGTCGGTCTGGTGATGGCACGGCACTGTGCAGAGAGGGAAGCAGATAAGACCATAGAGACTGTCAGATTTTCAAACACTGTCTGACCCAGGGTATATGTATATGGCTGAAGGATCCTGTCAAATACTAAAGGTAAGGGGTTAAGCCTCTCTCTCTCTCTTTCTCTCTATCTATCTATCTATCTATCGATTATCCGTATTAGTCCAGGAAACAAGATACCAGAGTATTGCAGTATGCAATGATACCTTTTTATTGGGCTAACATAATATTTCAAAGACAAGCTTTCAAGAGTTTTCCTCTCTTCCTCAGGTCTGAAGAAATGTTTTGGAAAACTCTCGAAAGCTGGTCTTTAAAATATTATGTTAGTCCAATAAAAAAAAAAGTATCATGGCATACTGCAATACTCTGGTATTCTGGCATTATATATAAATCTCAAGGTTTGTCAGTGTTTAGGTGATGTACCCTATCACACAAAACAGTAACGTGGGATTGCAGTGCTAAATATTTTAAACAACTTACCCCTAGGTACATATTGGGGTAGTCAATGCATATACAAGGGAAGAAAAAAAAAATAACAATAGTGCAATGCTGTATATATTCAATAAATTATACAAAACTGTGAGTATGATCACACTCACATTTAAAATAGCATGTTTGATAATTAGGGTCTACGTGTACAAGTCTCTGTGCCATTTTGGTGGCAATGCTTCCTCTTCTGGAGATGAAACAAGTATTCCAATAAAGGATTGGAGAAAGAAGGAGAGCAATATGGTGCAGTTTATCAAAATAAAGTGCAATTGTGAATAGTAAACCATATTGTTATATGGTTTACTTGGAGACCATAAAAGACTGTCTCCAAGTTTGTAGATTTCATGCCTAGTATAGGGTGACAATCCCCTCTTTAACTCTCCAGAATACCAGGAAGTGATCCCTTGTTGTTGGTGTATTAATCAGGTAAATTTATTTAAAGTATATTTTTTAATAAATCAAAATGAAAATCAATGAAAAATAATACACAAGATGAAGTCCTTTCCTCGCGATGTGTTTCGCCTGTTACCAGGCTTTTTCAATCAATATCTGACTCTTCCAGGGTTCCCCCTTTTAAGGGCATTGCGTTTACGTCACCAGCCAATCACATTTTCTCATTAGGGGGGCATGGATAGGCATGATAGGCTTGATTTACGGGGTTAACGCGTATTTCCTCTTTCTCAGGCACCACCTCCAGTTCCAGAGTCCATGTGCATAAAGAGAAACTCCCTACTACTATTTTCACCAACTGGTAGTGATCTCCGTTTTAGTCCGACACGTCCTTTCCGTAACTTGGACATCTTAGAAGACATTCTGTGGTCCGAATTATTTTGTTCGTATTGGCAAATTTACTTCTTTTTCTTTGCTATTTTCGTCTAAAGTGACTACAAGGTCCATAAGTCTTAGCGCTGTTTGTACTCAATACACAAATTACATCATACACACACACACACACACAGAGAGAGAGAGAGAGAGAGAGAGAGAGAGAGGGAGGGAGGGAAATACATGTAGAGAATAAACATAATGCATAATATATATTGTCAGTCTGTAATAATTGTGTTTTAGTTTTATTTATATAGACTAGAAAATTATTGAAACTTTTCAGACTCAATGTATTCTTGAGGATATAGGCATTTTACTGAGCATTATTTTGACAAATGGGGAAAAATCTATTTATTAATATTACTACAACACAATATTTAAAAATACCAATCTAACATTGTTAAAGGAAATAAAAGAAAAGGAAAGGGGGAGCTGCAGGGCAATTTTAATACAGAGATGAAGTGGATATTACAAATTGAATGCAAAATGGAATATTCAAAATAGGCTAAATAAACATAGAAATTTCATTTCAAAACAGTTTGTGTTTTCTGTAGATACAATTCTGTAGTTAGGCCCATTATGATTGTCAGGACCAGGCCCAATCTTGAATCCGACACTTCTCCCCACAAAGCTTAGACTTTTCTTTGGCTGGAACATAGTTCAGAAATACAGGTGTAAAAGTTAAACTTCATAGGCAATGTATAGTACATCACACCCATTTCCAGCTCTATAACCGTCAAGCTCTTATATCAACTAACAAGCAAAGAAAGCTGGGCACATTGTGTGGGTTAGAAAAGTACTTTAAATAAGAACAATCATTTTATCATTTTTGTTAGCAGCACAGATAGTAGGACGCATAGAGCGGATTTCCTAATCACACCTCACTTATACTTCAATCAGCTCAAATCAAAACTGTATTCTGATTTTGCCTTTTACAACAAGGTATTGGCGGATTTAAGATAATCATCCGCTGAAGCATCTTCCATGAGTTTGCCAAGCGTTTTAAATACCATCAATAAAAATGTATTGCTGTACGCAAATGGAATAAACATCCAAGAGCTGACTGCTTTAAACTAGAACTCGTTTTAACTTAAAGAAGCCTTATCTGCCAACTGGCTAAATGTCATTACAGCGCTCTGAAACTGTCGTGGCTAAAGACTGTCTGGTGGATCTCTTTAAATATACTCTTCTAACATTTCAAGATGTACAGTGAAGATTAGATATATTGTGCATTACTCATCGAAACAAACACACTTCACATTTAGCAAAGATAGATTCTGGGAGTTTTAATTAAACAATTGTGATCCTTGTTTCATTAATAACGGAACATATTACTGCAAATTGATCCATTTCACATATTATTAAGGATTTACTGAAGCATGTCAGCTGTTTTACGATGGTATTTACATTTATAAATTACATGAAGAAATTAAACACCTTTTTATACAGAGTTACTACAATGTAAGGAACAAAAAGTAATTCAAATCTGTCTCCAGCATTTTTCATTCACACAGGGAGGGCATTTGCCTTGATCAGTCAGAGGCTCTCCCTCTACAGTGTTTTCACAACTATGGTCTCAGGAATACATAAAATCTTGGAGAAAAAGGTGATAGCGCAACAGGTATTAAAGATAAATCACAATAGCAGCAGTAAATGAGGTAGAACCTGTTAATAAAAACATAAAAGCGACATAGCGCAGATTGCATATAACGTGGTATCTGTGCAGAAAATACAAAGGACACTCACATGCTCCAGAGCCCTTAAGGTCGGCTCTGAACTCAGTAGATATGATATCCCCACGTAGACTGTTGTAGTGTAGATGGTCCCAGCGATGTAATACTCCAAAATTGAAGGTTTAGGAACAGATAAATAAGTAAAAATATAATTTATTTAAACATATAAAAACACAGCACACTAAGGGGTAAAATAATAAACTTGAACTAAATTAAAATATTATGATGTCAGGAGGCCCCTGGGCGCTCTCTTTCCTTTAAGGGGTTAAACTGCTCTCACATGGTTTAAACCCAAAGGCTTCCTACTTCTCAAGATCTCCAGGGTGCTCAGTGTTTTTTCCGCTTCTGAAACGGGAGTGTCAGGAAGTGCAGATTGACGTCAGGCATGATTGCCGCTGATTGGCTAGAGTGGTCAACTGATGCTCTAAGCCAATCACTTGTTCCTTCAAGTCAGCCTTGGTCGGCAGGTTCCGGATCAGCTCGGCCCATTCTTGTTGAGGGTGTTGGGAGTGAATCCTGCCGTGTTGGTCGTCGTGTGGTGAGAGCGGGCGGGAGGGGCCCGAGGTCTCCGAGTCGTTGGAGGCCTGCGAGGTCAGTTCGCCCGGCGGCACGAGGAACTGCCGCATGGCAGAGTGCTGAACCCCCTTAGGGGTGCTGGAGGGCTGGTTAGCCTGTGATGTTCTGTGGGTTTTTCCCATGGTGTCAGTTCGGGATGCTGGTCAGGCAAGGATTTTTGCTGAGCCTGTCTTCTTTTTTTATTCTGACACAGTCTTCTCCTTGGCTCCTTCTGCTCCTTTACCTTTCAGCTTCTTCTGCGCCCTTCTGCTCCTTTCTCTTTCTGATCCCTTTCTGCTACTTTGGCTGCCTTCTGCTCCTTCTGACCCTCCCTGCTACTTGCAAATCCTTCCTGCTCATTTCTGTTACTTTCTGCTCCTTCTCCTCCTTTACATTTGTGCTTTTTCTGCCCTTTCTGCTTCTTGCTGACCCTTGCTGCACCTTTCTGCTCCTTGCTGGCAATTTCTGTTCCTTTCTGCTCCTTCTCCTACGTTACCTTTGTGCTCCTTTTGATTATTTCTGCTTCTTTACTTTTGTGCTAATTCTGTCCCTTCCTGCTCATTGCTGCCCCTTTCTGTTGCTGACCCTTCTTGCTCCTTGCTGCTCCTTCCTGCTCATTTCTGTTCCTTTTTTCTCCTTCTCTTACTTTATATATGTAAAAAATAACCCTCAGTGAGTTAACAGACAAAGAAAATTAGAAACATAGAATGTGACGGCAGATAAGAACACACCCCCACACTGCACCCCTCACACACACGCTGCACCACCTACACACACTACATTCATTGTAAGCAAACACATACAACATTCTCTAAACACACCCTCTCTACAACCCCTGAACATACTACGTCACCTATACACACACACACACACACACACACTACAGCCCGTATGCACACACTCGCTACATCCCCGATAACACTATGCCCCTTATACACACACTCTCTTCAGCCCCTAGCCACACATATTACACCACACACACACAAATTAAATCAACCTTTTTACACAATACCACACCACACTCTACACACACGCAATCCCCCAAGCAGGCTCCAAACACATGCACCATACAATTTCCCAGCCCTTTTGTCCCCTGGTATGCCACTTATGGAGACACCAGAGACAAGTTAAAAGCAAACATAGCGCAAGCATGTTATTACATTTGCTTGCGCTGCGCAGAGCCAATCGAGGGCATTTTTCTCATGCTTGAGCTCTTCAACGGGGCTCTGCGCATTGAACCAACATGCTCACTTTGAGAGGGGGCATGCTTGTCATTACTGATGACAAAACACACTCTACATGGTTACTGGGTACCAAATCAGAACGCTTGATCATATGTACAAACATTGTCCTTACTGCTGCGGTCGATGGGACTATTTCTTGCTCTCGCAGCCTAATTAGATTTCTAGTCATGCCGTCTAAAGAAATGTCATTTAGCTTTACTTAATTCCAACATTTGTTGCCTTGATGCAGAAATCCAAGGCTGCTGATTTTCTGCACTTGTGTCCTATCCTCCTAGTGGCAGTTTAATTTTTATCCCCGTTCAGGGACAAGGCTGAGCTGCCTAGAATAACAAGTGCCTGGGATCCAGCTGTCTTCTGAGCAGAGCATAATGCAAGGACATATCTCGGAAACCAAACTCACCGTGTGGATTGGTTACAATAAACAGATTAAATGCATGTCTCCGCGAGTTTAAATGTGGTGGGGGGAACCTGACGCTTGAGAAACGTACACTTACCAAAACCATCTTCACACAAAGAGCTAATTTGGTCACTCCACAGATGGATGTAAAAAATATCTATGTAATGCAAATCGATTAAATAAATTTTGATTTGTATCCAGGTTCATTATTTCTGGTGTAGTTCAGAATCTGTTGTTTCAGGGAGAATTGATTTACAGTTCATATCCCTTCCCTTTATATGGTAATGTACCCTTTCTTTACCTCCTCCCACACCATCAGTGCTTATAGTCCTGTACTACTTTCCCTGATCTCAGACCTGCCTCCTGGTACTTCAAATGGCCGAAAAGGGACATTTTTATTTCAAGGACTTTGAGTGCAGGTGTGAAAAGGAAGCAGTCTATATAAGGACATTTTACATTACTTAATGATCTACTAATTATGTATTAGTATTATTTAAAATGCTCCAATATATTCCATAACACTGTAAACACTAACATGTAAGTTTGTGCATGAAGAAGTTGGATGAGCAGGGACAGCAGGCGCTGAGGACCCAATACTAACAAGCTTACATTATGGGGGAGTGGGAGTAGCAGACTTACCGCCTGTGCTGCTGCACGGGGTCCACAGGCATTGGGAGTCCATTGGCTAGCCCATACACTTAGAGCAAACTCAACAGGCAGGCAGGTGCAATCAGGGGCCAAATTGGGTGCTGTTGCAATTTATTACCCCATTTAATATTGGCAGCTTATAGACTGAAGGGGCGGGGGGATTGAGGAGGCTAAGAGAGGAAAAGACTGCACAGACTACTTCAGCCTCATTTCAGCCTCAGCCAGTCCAGGAAAGCCACACTCTAGGACCCAAATGGCATGGAAGCAGGGGGGTGCCAATTAATATGTAAACTTTGACTTGCGTGTGTGCCAGTTTGTTTGTATGTGTCTGTGTAGGTGTATGTTTCTGTGTGTGTGTGCCAGTGTATGTGGTAAAAGCAGAACAGAAGACCAGGGTGCGCCAATAAATAAGTACAAGGGAAGAAATAATCCTCCAAAAATTCTACATAAAGATAAAACACAGAATCCACAGCGACATTTAAAAACAGAATATAAATAGATCTATAAATATACCAAAATTGAGTGGAACAGGCCTAAAAAAAAAAAAAAAGATTTTCAATTGGTACTTGTGGTACAGCTTTGTATGGTGACAGCGTACAAAAAAAAACCAAAGACAGGAGGAACCAATAGTGCAATATGGCGATAAAATGAACGACATACTACAAATAAAACACAAAACACCATACAGAAACTATCCTGCATTCAAACAGACTCCACACAAGTACACCACTGCTTTCACGTAACAACAGTACATACAAACACACAACTACATTCAATGCTAACACTACACACAAATAAACCCTGATGTTCACACACACACATGTTTCATACAAAACATGCTTACATTAACATGCACAAACACCCTTTCTTTTCTCTTTCCTTGCTCTTTCAATTAAGAGTCTATCGGAGACACGGATGACGCATAGGAAAAGGGTGGGGGGCCGCACACACCCAGCACCATGAAAATGCTTTTCGAAGGCAATAATACAAAATGGAACCTTGACTACTCTAAAGAAAATAACCTTGCAATCGGCATCGGTGTCTCTTATGCTCACTAAGCCTCCCTAACTATACTCTACATCTACAAAATCTGGCAGACAACTTCTTCACATAACTGAGTTGTTCAACAATGTTTATATTTCTGTACAGTGTGGTAGTGGTAGGAAAATCTCACTCAGAAGATACCTATCTGTGTATTACCTTCCTTTGCTCCTTATAAGAACCGGGTGCTGCGACACCTGGGAATTTACACTCTTTTATCAGTGCAACTGTTTTTTTTTTTTTTTTTTGTTTTATAATTCTTTATTGTAATATTGCATGTGAGTACATAAGACATATTCAGGGTTAACAGCTTTACAGGCATGAGGTGAAAATGGAGGGTACAAACAGAAATATCCTTCATGACATTGGCAACATGCAACAACCCAATACGTTTTTGTCATACACATACATCTGTCATTTGAAAACCAAACCAAATTATTATTATTTTTTTATTAACCATTTTTTTTTATCATTCAAAATCTAATTTGGTAAACTGTCAAAGCATAGCATCAAAACAAAGCATTTCTCTCCACATGTAGAGTGATTGGAATAATGACTGACTAGTATATGTTTAGGCCTGTGCTGATTAACTAGTTTCTGCTGAGGTGGGCCCGGAAATTCTGTCCGTTTGCCCCAGATTGGGGTTGGAAAGTATCCTCTGGACTCAGTGTCTACTTTGTAACCGGTATCGTGTTATAGAGATAGGGGCGTAGGTACTCCACAACATCTAAGCTATTTCCTGGGAACTGCCAGGAGCCTTGTCTATGGACTGGAGGCAATGTGGATCCTGAGGGGCTAAATGAGGGGGGGAGGAAGGGGGGAGAGGGGAAGTCCTATCGCTGTCTGAGCCGGGATTGTTTTTGACATTGCAGGTGACCCAATATAGTTGGGACACGGGAGTTGTATTGAAGGAGTGAAGTTTATCTCCTGGTAATCGTGTTACGGGGCCAGGTTGTTTGCCTTGGCTCGGCTGATTTCCAAGAATTTGCACCAGGGTTCCCAGGTGTTTGTGTATATCTGATAATGCTTTCGACCCTCTGGATCCAGTCCCTAATAGACGGGGAGTTAGCTTTTTTCCAGTGGATTGGGGTAAGTTGGTGAGCAGGTGTCTGATTAGGGAAGTTGTGACTTTCGGTAGGGAAGATGGTAGAAGATGGAAGAGGAAGATGTCTGGTGTGAGTGGTATGTGCAGTCCCCGTTTGGTTGGTGGCATCTCCAGCATTGGCTTTGGGAATTTGACACGGCAGTCTATGCCGTCACCAGGTATTTAACTTCTGCACTGCTTGGCAGCATAGACATAATTTATTATGGACACTTTACTGGACGTTTTATAACAGAAGCACTGCTGTACGCACCAATAGAAAAACAAAAACAAGATTTAGGCTCAAAAGGGGAACTTTCCCTAACCTGGGTTAGTTAGTATCTATAAACTCTGGGATTGTTTTGAATGCCCATTCATGCATGCATTCAATACACAACAAGGTGTGTGTAAAGCAGATTTATTCCCAGAACCCACAATGTTACCTGTAATGGTACAGGCATTGGTAAGAAACGTGCTTTTGGGAACTCTGTGAGCCTGGACTGCATATCAAACCAATATTTCATTCCCTGTTCCCAGCAACAAAAATATGGACATTGACATCTTAGCATCTTAACTCTTGTCCATGACAACATTATCAAAAATATTTCCTGTTTGCAGTGTTACACACATTTTTTGTTGAAAATGGAAGACAAGGCTGCATGTCTTGCAAAGGTATTTGTTTTGTTTTTCAGAAGCTGATGATCTTTCAGTATGCAGAAAACAAAAAGTTATATCAATTTGTGCAAAATGCCTTTTTTATTTGTTGCCTGGAGTATAAAGATCCCTTTCCTATGTCAGAAACCATGTCCCTCTCTGTGAAATACACCACTGAGTGTTCTGCTGGGAGAATGCCACCCTGTTAGCCTGGCATGCAGAGAGGAAGTGGCGCGTCAAAGAGAAGGTCACATTCTAACAGCAAACTAAGGGATCCTCGCAGATTTTTTTTTTTGTCTTTGTTTTTTTATTGAGGCATTAGCGTATCCATACAGTAAGACCTTATGACAAATGTGCATATCATAAAAGCATATATCTGAGAGACAGACCTCATGTTTTAGTAATAATAATGAACTCATTTTATAGTAATAATAAAAAGCTAGGGTGATTCTAAAAGGAAATGCTTTACAAAATACTTGGGACGAAGATGCTTATCTAGGTTTATTGAGAGGAGAATAGGTTTTTATTTTTTATACTATGAAATACACTGCGTGCAAGGAATTGTGGATAAATTATTTACAGGGCATCTCAGGAAAAGAATAGCATGGCATGACTGGAAGATGTCAGTGCCAATCAATAAAGCTGGCCGTGGAAAGGAATTTTGTTTGTGTATTACATTGTATCAACAGCCTTTACTACTGTGATGAACCCAGGAAAGGGGTGATAGCCTTAGGCCTGGGGACAAATCCAGTCAAGTGGCCGAGTGCACAACTGGATCAGCTCACCATCCATGCCCACCTCTTCCTGTTTTTATAACGGATATTGATGTTATGACGCAAGACAAATGTGATATAGTGTGGTTTACACCTATGATGGTGAGAGGGAGGGGGGGTGGTGGTGTGAGGGAGGGAGGGTGATGGTGTGAGGGTGATGGTGAGAGGGAGGCGGGTAATAATGTGTGGGTGATGATGTGAGGGAGGGGGAACTAAATACCTTTTGTCATTCCCTGATGGTCCAGTGTGGGCTCCTTGGTAATACAGAGGGCTTCCTGGTGGTCCGGTGGTGATATCCGGTCTGCAGCTCCACAGTGTGCAGTGCTGCAGTCCATGTATTTCGCGAGACCTGGTCAGAGCATTGCCGTGGTAACCCGCAGCAACGCTGTGATTGGCCAGATCTTGCAAGACACATGGTCTGCAGCTCTGCACACTGAGGAGCTGCAGACCAGCGGCCACAGGCACTCTCCAGATGGGCTGGGGAACATGGAGGGGCCTCGCACCCGGCGGCTGAGCAAGCCGCTGAGCAAGCCGCCGGACCCCCTTCCTGCTGTCGGGTCCTCGGTCACCACTTAATTAGAGATCCACCTTTGCAGGCGGCCATTTTAAAAATTATTTAGGCATTTGCCTCTCTGCCCCTTGTCCCAGACCGCCCTTGAATGAACTTAACCTCAGTTTATATTATACATTAAGCTTTTTAGGAGAGGCACATTGCATACAATCATTACAATGCCTAAAGAGAACCTCTGGGCACCAAAACAACATTTGTGAACAAGGAGCTGCTCTCTCAATTAGTCAGTCAGTGGCGCCCCTGCCCGAGGCTTCCTGTTTCAGAAATTGGTGTGAATGCAATGTACTTGGTGCTAGCAAGTGGCAAGACAAACTCATACCTCCAAATATTTAAAATGGACAAAAAGGATCACTTTTATTTTGGGGGAGTGCTAGTGGAGAAATTGCAGGTTACTTACTAGTAAGAATTTGTGCAACTATCTCGTAGATCTAACAATCTAGTTTAGAACAAGAACAATGTATCTTATTTACACAGACTGATTTCTTAACACTTATAACAGAGCTCCACAGCAACAATATGTAGACCTAGAAAAGCAGGCCAAAAGGGTCCAATATAGGGACTGTCTCTCTAAAATAGGGACACTTGGGAGGTATGCAAACTATCAGTAGGTATCTCTGACAGTTTCTGTTTAGCAGGCATTAGCATAGAACACATTTTATTCTTTTCCATGCAGATTGCAACAGATTTTTACACAATTTTTGTTCCCAGCATAACTAATCCACTCTTCTCCTGCATTACTTAATGGTCAGGAGGAAGGATTAACATGTTCTTTACCCCCTCATTATTCAGGATGAATTAGATGCTGCCTATTAATTTGATCTACCTGCAGTTACATGAGTGACAAATCCTAAATGGATAATTGTCTCATTGGAATAAATAAATTCAGCCAGTACAAGGACAACTGCGTCAACATTGCATCCAGTCCTATAATCAGGAGATGATACATTATACATTTAAGCTGGCTAAACAGTTGCATTTCTAATGCATGCATAGCTAAACTACATTCTGCTTGTTATAGACTAAGCCGTAGCTGTAAATAATATTAGCTTTCAGTAATAATGTGACCTCCAAGACGGGGAAGACCACCTCTCTATCTGTGTTCCATTACCGAAAATCTCTGCTGAAGATCTTATTATGAAAATGGATGGGATCTGATTAACCAGACAGTCACAATCATTTTCTGCTCCAGGCAGCTTTGCATTCAACAAATATGGGCAACATTTCCAAGACATTTCACTGCTCATCCATACTGTCGTGGAAAATAGTAACAGCAGAGCGACTATTGTTCCTGAACATGTCTGTACAAATAGTGCAAATAGCAAAATGTTTCTGGTTTTCCTTTATCCTTCTTTTTCCATCGTTCCTTTTATTAGCACTAAAAAGGTGATTTGTTGCCAGTGCTCCCGAGAGACTCTGCTGTAATGCTAATTTGCTTCAAGTCCTTCTTGAGATGTTGCTTGGCTGCAAAACAAAGTCAATGCTCAAAGATTTCCAGTTGGACACAAGTGTAAAAGGACATTATTGGAGAAAAATGATCAGCTTTATTAAGTAAAAGAATGTGTCCTTTTATAACAAAATGATCAAGTCCCAGGGGAGTGTTAATTATCTTTAGACCAGTGAAGGGAAAATGGAGAATGCATTGTATTCATTAGGGGATTTTTTAAGTTTGCTAAACCTGCATTATTATATGTGTAGTCACTATTATTTATCTGTCCAAGACATTTAAATAAAAAGTTCCACATGCAGTCAGCCAGTAAATATTATTAGAGACACTGCCTCATTATGAGAAGTGAACAAAAGGAAATGTGTCTATCATAGTCTTTGTTTCTTACACTCACTGCAGTCACAATCTGAAAAAAAGGAACTAAAGTTTAACCAAGAGACTGCTGTAAGCATAGGAAGCTAAAACCACGCCTACTTCATCCCATACTAGCACACACAGCTACCTGAAACTCTTCTTTCCATTACAACACACACAGTTAACTGAAACCACACCCCCTTCATTCCATACTGTTGTGTGAAACCACACACCCTCCATTCCATACTGTTAACTGAAACCACACCCCCTTCATTCCATTACAACACACACAGTAAACTGAAACCACACCCCCTTCATTCCATACTGTTGTGTGAAACCAAACACCCTCCATTCCATACTGTTAACTGAAACCACACCCCTTCATTCCATTACAACACACACAGTAAACTGAAACCACACCCCCTTCATTCCATACTGTTGTGTGAAACCAAACACCCTTCATTCCATACTGTTAACTGAAACCACACCCCCTTTATTCCATAGTTAGGCGAAACCACACCCCCTTCATTCAATTACGGCACACACAGCTGAAACCACACCCCTTTCATTCCATACAGTTAGCTGAAACCACACCTTCTTTATTCCATACAGTTAGTTGAAAGCATTCCCCCTTCATTGCATCAAATCATACAATTTAAGCCTCTCCTCTTTCATTCCCTTACAGCACACAGCTGAATCCACTCCACCCCACCTTCCATCACAGCACAGTTAGTTGAAACCACTCACTCTTCATTCCTTCACAGAACACAGCTGAAACCATAATTTAATTAGATAACGCAGTTAGCCAAATACAACTCCCCCTTTATTCAATCACAGCACACAAATGAAAGCACTCCCCTTTCATTCCATCACAGCACACAGTTAGCTAAAACTATTATATTTTAATTCCATCACAGCACGCAGGGTTAGTTGAACCCACCCTCTTCCCCCACCTTCATTTCGTACGAACATGCAGAGCTAGCTGTAAACACTTTCCCTTCATTCCATCACAGCACGTCAATGTTGTTTAAGCCACTCTTCCTTCATTCCCTACCAGCACACAGAGCTAGTTCTGGTCTTACACGTTTTAGCTCACCAGTAGCATTAGTTTATCAGACTGATTCCACCATGGACAGTCAAGTAGATAATCTCTACATTGCATCAGGAACACAACAACCCTCATTGCAGCCTCCCTGTAAGCAAATAATTAACTATTCCGATATAGTACGGCCTAAGGCAGTGCAAATGAATGAAAGAGAGATTGAGCATATACTACAAACAGACTCCTGTTAGTATCAAATTGTTCTCAAGGATCGGAAAACTTTGATTGATTCTAAATAAGAACATATAGAGAATGATGTGTTCACGTTCTAAAAAGAATATATAATCCCCTTCCATAATTGCCTGTGGCCTCATATGGGTGCATGTATTGGTGTCAACGAAAGAGATTCTAGAAAATACTGCTATACTAAATGGCACTGAGTATTGTTCTTCAGTTTGAATAATGGTTTTCTGAAGCACAGTGAGCAGTGTATCTACATTTTGAACACTGTAATAACGAGGCTATATGTCCTCAGAAACAGAAAGCTTGTTCTGAGTAGAACATATTTCCCCCCTATTTCTTTAATCAAGGTATTTGTATTCCCTGTGATACATTTTAATTTTGAAAAGATCATTGATTTTAATTTCTCTTTGATGTTTTGTTCCAGCGAAGATTACTGTGCATTATATAGAAAGCATAAAATACACATTCTGTGTAGGTGCTTGCCCATTGAGTAGGGGTGATAGCAACCTATTTGTTTGTGAACTATACTTCCCATGATCCTCAGCTAGCCTTAAACCATTAGGACATTACTGCTACAAAGGAACTACAGTCTGATTGGGCTATGACAATGGATTCAATGATAAATTCACTTGTATACCTTCCTTGGAATATTGTATCCTTGTAAAAATCCTTAGTCAGTGTTATCAAAATGTAAGGGAACATGATATGAGAAGTGTCTATTTTGATGTATGGGCTGCTAAACGTTATCTGGGATAACCTTCAACGCTAACCCAGTGGGCAAATTCTCGGAGCATTTGGATGAACACTCTGTAAATAGGGAGGAAAAACAGAAGACATGATTGACCATTTGCCTTTGATTTGCCATCATGATCCAATTTTCCTGTTTTTTTTCCTTTATATTCCAACATGAGCACTGGTTTGGAAGGCACCATATTCCTGGCTACTTTGTGGAAACCAAGAAACAGAAAAAAAAAAAAAAATGATCTTGCTCAGCTACTGCATGGAGTCAAAGCACGGGAGTAGCCTACATTGTCCCACAGCCCTAATTTTATTTATTTACTTTTATTTTTTTTTATATTTGCAGGGCATAGATTGACATAAAAAGTAATAGTAAAACTAGTGAAACAAACATAGAAAAATAGAATGTGACGGTAGATAAGAACCATTCGGCCCATCTAGTCTGCCCAGTTTTCTAAATACTTTCATTAGTCCCTGGCCTTATCTTATAGTTAGGATAGCCTTATGCCTATCCCACGCATGCTTAAACTCCTTTACTGTGTTAACCTCTACCACGTCAGCTGGAAGGCTATTCCATGCATCCACTACCCTCTCAGTAAAGTAATACTTCCTGATATTATTTTTAAACCTTTGTCCCTCTAATTTAAGACTATGTCCTCTTGTTGTGGTAGTTTTTCTTCTTTTAAATATAGTCTCCTCCTTTACTGTGTTGATTCCCTTTATGTATTTAAATGTTTCTATCATATCCCCCCGTCTCGTCTTTCCTCCAAGCTATACATGTTAAGATCCTTTAACCTTTCCTGGTATGTTTTATCCTGCAATCCATGAACCAGTTTAGTAGCCCTTCTCTGAACTCTCTCTAAAGTATCAATATCCTTCTGAAGATACGGTCTCCAGTACTGCGTACAATACTCCAAGTGAGGTCTCACCAGTGTTCTGTACAATGGCATGAGCACTTCCCTCTTTCTACTGCTAATACCTCTCCCTATACAACCCAGCATTCTGCTAGCATTTCCTGCTGCTCTATTACATTGTCTGCCTACCTTTAATGTCATCAGAAATAATCACCCCTAAATCCCTTTCCTCAGATGTTGAGGTTAGGACTCTATCAAATATTCTGTACTCTGCCCTTGGGTTTTTACGTCCAAGAAAAATTATATGCCTAATCTATAGGCGAGTAGCCAGGTAAAAATTATTTGCAACAACAGGTGTATGGTAAAGAGCAAAACTTATAATGTGAGCATGCTTGGTTATATTGAGCATTTTTGTACAGTAAACAGCTGCTGTGTCGAGACAGTGAGCCCAAAGCTAAAACAAAAGGATTTCCTTAGTGTGACACAGTGAGAGCACATGAGTAATAAAAAGAACAGGCATTGTAATGAGGTATCTCAGAATGATAGGTGAGACAGCTCATTTTAGAGATTAGAGTATGAGATAAAATAATTGGAGCTGGGGGGTAGTGGGTATAATTGTGGGAGATAACTGGGTTTGTTCATGTCCTGTCTCAGCCTACATGAGCCACTCAGTCGTGTCTTATATAAGGAGAGAGCACCGAGCAACAGCAGGAACATTTAAAAACACAAAAGAAAAGGAACATGTCCGAACACAAAAATTGTCCTTCACCCTTGCTGTTCCTCGGAGTACAGGAATAAATGGGATAAGAAACAGTGGTAGTGGGTTGAGAGATTGGGCCAATACCTAGTGAGGGTAGGATAGCGTCCACTTCTGAGAGGTCAGTCACTCTGTGCTCTGCGCTGGAAAATTGGTGTGTAAGGAGAACCCCATCAGTACCTCAGGCCATGGGATGATAGCGTGGTTGTTGGGAGTCTTAGTGATTTCCTCCACTGCAGGGATGAGAGGGAGATGTCAGCGTAGAAAGTAAGTTCCATCTTCTCAAATTTGTATAGGATCTACCCTTTGTTAGCATTCAAGATGGCTGCCTTCTCTTGCTCACTCTGAAATTAGACCAGGAGGGCACCGGGTGCTAAAACCTTGTTGGACTGAGGTTTAGGTAGGTAAAACATACTGTCTAGTTTAATGTCCTTAGCTGGCTTAGGAGGTAGCACGGCCATAAACGGCCTACACAGAAAATGTGCCATAGTAATGGCCTCAGATATACCTCTGATCTTAAGGTGTTTCCACCTCCTCTTATACACTAGGGCTGCCGGTTGTTTGTTAAAGGTGATTTGAGGTGAGATCCCACACATGCCTTTGCAATTCTGATATATGTGTTGTATGTATCTCCATGGTTTGTTCCATCATGGTAAGTCATGCTGTGAACCCCCTGACATCTTCCTACACTTGTCTGTCTGCTGAAAGGCTCTTCTGGAGGTCCACAAAGAAGCTAGTGAGGATAGCTGTGGTTACAGGAAGAGAGGTAATTTCACCCTCTGGAGAAGGCTGAAGGATCCCTGATAGCCATGTCAGGGGAAGGTAAAGGGGAATGGGAGACGTCGGAAAAGTCTGGCCTATTCACACCATGCACCCTGAACAGCTACCGAATATCTGCAGATAACCCAGGGCGATCCGGCCTCAGCTTCTTATATTTTCGCCCCATCCACAAGCAGATACCTTATGCCTTTCCTAGTGCAATTGTGCTCGGTAAAAGCTCTGTTTGAGAGACTTTATTTGTCGTTCTGATTGACCTCTGCAGACATGCAACTGATCTGATCATGAGTTAGCTCTGCTCCCCCAAAAGCGCCAATTTGTTTTTTTATGGACCAAAGTCTTTACTAATGGATTGTTGCCCATGAGATCTAAATGTTGGTCTATGTAATCTGAGATAACCCCAACGGCACATCACTTTATGGTTGCACATAACTTTTGTTATATTCACAAATTCACGTCTTCTGGCCATAGTAGCGGACGATAGGTCTGCGAACAAGGTAATATCCTGGTAGGGAGATGAAAGTGGATTGTATTTTCTGGCTTCTGTGAGCAGTTTGTTCTTAAAATGGAAATAGTTGAAGCTAACAAGAACATCTCTGGGTGTATCGGCTGTAAATCTTTGCAGACAAGGGAGGCGGTGCATGCGGTCGAAGGTCCAGGCTTCAGCTTCCATGGTGGGAAGAATCATGGTTTCCTGATATAAGCAGGTAAGGCTTCTTGGGTAACGCTGTCCGCAATGCCCCTGAACCTCACACTGTTCCTTTTTGACCTATCCTCCATATCGGCCATTTTAAATTTCATGGTTTATTTTTCCTCCGTCAGCTGTTGAATCTTGTCCATAACTTCATTGTGGGCCATGCAGAGATCCTCAGTGCGATTTTCAAGATGGCTAGTCCTGTTTCCCAGGTCAGAGACTTCTTTAGTTAAATCTGATGATATCTGTTTAAAGTCCTTCTGTAAGGTAACTCTTAGATCCTGGAGCATGGGGTGCAAAGTTTTCTCTGTCACCAAGTTGTCAGAGTACTTCGATCCAGAGGCCTCCTGATCCGAGAAGTCTTCCGAGGCAGGAGAGAGAACCGGCGGGTCGCCGCCATCTGGGGTCTGTTTCTGGCATTCTTTCTTCTGTGAACGGATTGAATCCGTTAGTTTAGCTTGTTTGGACGTTGCCATTGTGCTCTGCACTAAATCCAGCAGTAGTATAGTCGTTCTTGAGTCGGTACAAGCTAATAAATGCGTTTATGGGCTTCTGAGGGCTCGGAGCACTCACTCGATGCGACTGCTCTCACCGTAAGTTGGCCTGGTCTTTGTAATCGAACTTTAAACAGTATTACATGGTTCCCATGGTTAGCAGTAGCTGCTTGTTTACCAAATCTTGTTTAAATGTCTTCTAATGCCAGCAATGTGCCTCTTTACTGCAATCTAGTCCCTGTATTGTGCTGCGCTCGTACTGAGCCAAATGTGTCCCTTTGGTCACTGAATAGAATGTACACTGCCCTCATATCTATTTTGGGAATTATTATTCTGAACCTAACAAGGCTTTTATTCATCATGTTTTACCTGGTAACTCTCTTAAATTAGTTTTTCATTGGTAAAATGAATTAGCCGTGATTGCATATTCAGTACAAAGCAAACAGTCTGTAAAAATAAAAAGACAAAATTATTTGTGTCGTAGACAATAATATTTTATGTATGCTGTACAAAAAAAAGTTTTGTTTAACATTTTATTTATTTAGCAAATTAGCCAAGGGAACAATGGTTTTCTTGTTAGCTATGTCTTTGCTGTCTGTGTGAGGTATATTTATAGAAGTGCTTGCATCTTCACTATGAACCCCACGGAAGAGGATGATCAGGTGTCACGCCCAATGCATATCTAATAGTGGCTTGACTCATTGCTAAATGAGATGGCAGCCTCTTAAATATGCTCCAAAAGGAACACAGCGTGAGAATCTAGCACCGTAGATTATCAGAATTAGAATGCATTATAATTCTGTTAGAATTAGACTTTTTTTTGTTTAGTTTTTTTAATTCTTTAATGATTAATAATGACTATTAGGGCAGTTTCTGGCAATAAGCATTGGTAATGGTGGATGCACAATTGATCAGTATCAAATGTATAGTTACGTGTTCCTTATAGACATTCCTAACCATTTAGGAAACAGACATACCTTTCAAGTATCCCTTTTTGGGAGAGACAGTCTCTCATTGAGACGGACATCGTTTTTTCAGATTTAGAACATGTTGCTCCTCATTCAAATGGTATTCCTATGTATTCAATCTATCCATGATCACCAAACTCAATCTATTTAACCTTTTTCACAACATTATGCTTATGGCTTTGAAATCTTAGTGTAGTGTGTTTGTGAGGCTGTAGAGTACTCTACTGAGTAAATCACACACAGCCCCTTATCACACCAACAGCAAGTGATAGTGACTGTTTGCAAAAAGGCTTATCGACCTATCATTTGCTATTTTTGGAGAGCCAAGTGTCACATTTTATAACACGAACCTTGCCTTAGACCCACTGTATGAAAACCTAGCTGGTATGCTGCCCGTCACACAGCACAGACATTCAATTGAGAACATTGTCAATTTAGTGAAACAAAAAGTGGAAAACACCTTCAATTAGCGTACAATATTAGACACAACCTGGATACAGTGACCAGAGTGGTAATATTCTATATGAGAATATTGGGAAATCTAGGATAATAAGAAAATACAAATCATAGCATAATACTGTATAAAATAAATAGTGAGAGAATGGGGTCGATATTAAACTCACAAACAAAAGTGAAAGTCAGGCTTCTCACCCCACTGGGGTATGTATGATGGTAGGAGACTTGATAGTAGATTCGAATGTATAAATAACCTCAAAGAAATGGATAAAAGGAGCCATACATGGTGAAATACGTAAAAAAGTAACAAAGCGTATTTATTAGTTGCACTTACAGACAAAGAAGTGTAGTAGGCATATCTCCACTTCAAGTGGAACTCAGCTTGATGAGTAAATACGAATTCCAAGATGTGGCAAGCAGAGAATAATAAAATACATAAAATAAAATAATACAAAAACAACAAAGAGTCCGCTATCCAACGCGTTTCGTCCGAATGAAATAACAAGGACTTATTCAGGGATATATGCAGATGTATCCATGAGGGAACTTCTTATACCCGTAGTAATTCTTCTTAATTCCGTTCACCGGCGGCGTGCGTTCCAGCTTGGAACGCAATGACACACTTCCTATGACGAGCATCCGGTCTTCTGCGCATGCGTCCGAAAAGCGTAGAGTTCAGAACACTGGAGAATCAGACGTGCTATGACGCACGTAAGAAAGTTCTATATACAAGAGAAAAATGCATGCAGAGAGCAAACTGTCCCCACACGGGCAAAAAAGAGCGAAACAATGAATGTATATCGATCATAATACAGCTTAAAAGAAAATAAATAAAGATATGGAATAATGCTCATAGGTGAATGACCAACCTATAGACAAATAGAGAATTAGTATACACGAATAATATACATATAAATAAACTGCTAAGGTGTAGGGAATAGACATAATAAATAGCCATAGAGGTTACTGTATGAAGTAACAATATAATCTGGAAAAACAAAAAGCCAAAAAGGAAAAATAAATAAAAGTGCAATTTACCAGAGATATAACAATATACAACCACAGTATTGGTGGTTGTCAATTGTCATTGTCAATTTAGTGTTTGAGAAAATGAAAGTTTACAAATTTGCTGGGATTCTGTCTTCCACGCCATTGTTCAATTTGTCATCATGTGGGTTACAAGATATAATAACATAATAACATGATATAATAATATATAACTTTTTGTGTTTTGGGTTTTTTCCCGTTCATTATTTAAAGACATTTGTGTGTGTTTGTTTTTCTTTTGCTATGGATTTTATTATCTAGTTTAAAAAACCAATGGCAGCTCCAGTTTTTGTCAAAACGAACAGTTGCTAAACAAGCCAGAATACAAGCAAATCAAACACAAGTAGTTAAATAATCAGCGCCTAATGCAGCTTTGCTGCACTTACAGGATTTGAAGTCTCGTATGTAAGTCTGACCGCCATAACGTGAATGAGGATCAAGTCATCTGCATTACAATTCTTTGCATGCCCTCTCCCGTTAGGCTTGAGCAACATATGGTTATAGAAATTCGTGTTGTTGTCATCTGCAAAATGAGTTCTAAAGCGCAAGCAGAAAAATGTGAATGTATGTCAATTTCAACAAAATCTGGGAGATTACTTTGTCCTTTACTGTCAACACCAGTTAGATCACGTCTTCCTGAGAAAACTCTGACGGCATTAGGTAGAATTCTGCCAAAGAAGTCTTTACATGTCTAATATTTACACATGTGAAAACAAGAATTTGGAACAATGCGTTCTTACTTTTTCTTGTTCTCCATCATATAATTTTTCTGTGCTACAGAAACGCTATAACTCCCAATAGGATAGAATCCCAGATGACTGTCTTTTTTATAGTTTCTGCCAAACTAACTTTGTAGAATTGCTCTTGGCTTTTTCTCATAACCTGTTACTTAACTCCTTAATGCCCCAGGGCGTACTATGCTGCCCTGCAGCAAGCGGACCTAAATGCCACAGGGTGGAATAAATGTAAAAAAACAGAATGTAAGGTCGCGCCAAAGAAAAATATGAACAATGCGTACTTACATAAAATGAGTAAAATAGAATAAAGTCCTGATAAGAGGTGTCCAATTTTAAAAACAGTCCAATTTTGATTGTAGAGATGAGAAAAAGTTGGGTGAGCTTTGTGGCCAAGTGGTCAAGTGTCCAGATAACATAGTGTCATGCAGATAAGAAAAAAAATTCAAGTAGTGTAAAACTGTGGTAGATAGACAAAGGTAATGGTAATAGTTGTCCTCCTACTCACCTATAGTAGAGCTATGGCCAGCTCAGAAGTGAATCGCATTCAGTGGCATTGATCCCCTACTGGTAGGATATAGGTGTCGGTAGATGGTACAGGTCCTCGGTGTAGGGAAAGAGAAAATAAAACCAAATAGTGCTCTCTGTATGCAACGGTAAGGGTAATAATTTGAAAGGTATAATACTCACATATAAGTGAGCAGGATATACTGCTCACTATGATAGCGTAGGTGGTATAATCCCCACCTAGGATTCTTGAGTGAGTAGATGATCGAGAGTATTTGAATGACCAGGTAAAAAATAAATAAAAGAAAAAAGTAAAAATTGCTATATAAAAAGGTATACGGCACAAACACAATATAGGGGCCAATATTCCTTTAGTAAACTATAATAAATAGCTGTTTTAAATACTCTGGATCATAATTTGAGGGACCTGCCTGACAACCCAGACAGAAAGTCCAGGTAGTTTAAAAAGTCTATATTTAACCTTGTGACTTTACATTAAACCATACAACTTTACATGTGGGATGCTGCTTTGCTTGGGAGACTTCACTGAACACAAATATGAGATTAATTCTCATTAATGGGCTGTCATATGGTCTCATAGGTAACATTACCAATCTGGCAAATATCAATGTATAGATTGGCAAGCCTTATATTTGACCCTGTAACTTTCCGAAACACTATACAACTTGGACATGGGAGGTACTGTTGTACTCGTGAAACATCAATGAACACAAATAGTGTTTTAGAGCAGTAAAACATTTAATGCTGATAATATCATCAGTGAAAGGGCCTATGTATTATCAGTGTGTGTATGTATTAGTGTGTGTCCATGTATGTGTTAGCCAGGCATAGGCAACCTCCGGCACTCCAGATGTTTTGGACTACACCTCCCATGATGCTTTGCCAGCAATATGGGTGTCAGAGCATTACGGGGGATGTAGTCCAGAACATCTGGAGTGCCAAAGGTTGACTATCCCTGTGTTAGGTAATTTGTGCATGTATTAGGCAATGTGTGTGTGTATATGCATAAGGCAGTGTGTGTATGTAAGTATTAGGCAGTGTTTGTATGTACTAGGTAGTGTGTGTGTGTGTATATATGTATAAGGCAGTGTGTGCATGTAGTAGGCAATGTGTGTGTATGTAAGTATTAGGCAGTGTATCTACGTACTAGATAGTGTGTGTATGTATGTGTTAGGCAATGTGTGTATATATTAGGCTGTGTGTGTGTAGTAGGCAATGTGTGTGTATGTAAGTATTAGACAGTGTATGTATGTACTAGGCAGTGTGTCTGTTTGTGTGTGTGTATATATATATTTATATTTAGTTTTTAATGGTGGAAATTGAGTCATGGCCCCCTCCCACCCCCTCCAGTTATGACTGTGATATCTTACATGCCCCCCACTATATTATTTTTAGAGTCCCCACACTGTGCGCCCCCTCTATATACATCCTAGAATCGCCACTGCTGAGGTATGAGGGAGTAACAGCCAAAAATCCCATTACCCATATTCCTGGTTTATCATATTCTATAACCAATCTTTTTTAATCTGAGATTTCATTGAGCTCGAGTGGAGTTTATACTTTGAAACATACCACAGAATTAAAAAGTTAACATTCACTGATTTTGGGATAGAACACAGCTAACATTTTAGCTAGTTTTGCCCATAAATAAATGCTAGATACATAATTAAGGCTGTGAACCTTTAGGTACGTAGTTAAAGTCCCTAGTTTTGCTCACTTTGTGGCAAATATGATTCTCTTGTCAAATGTTTTCCTTTTTTATTTTCCTTTCTTTGCATTTTAAGTAAGTGAACATTGTAAAGTACCAAATGTTCTGAATCGGACAAGTTTTGTTTTACTTCATTCCCAGGTGTCCTTAATTATTGATAAAGAGGATGCATGATTTGTTATTAGCCACTTAGCCAGTGCTTTCGAATTTGGAAATTTGGGAAGCTGACAGCACTTTCTCTTGTCTGCATGTCAGTGATAGTTAAATGTAATTCAGGACGCTGTTTTTACTGTAAGTCACATAGGTTTATTTATTTTATTTACTTTTTGTAAATACTTTCGTTATTATTATTCATCTGATTATATGGATGTTTCAGTCCTACCCCCTTTTTTTTTTTTGGATGTGAGACAAAGATGCTGTCACTTTAAGACTTACTAGTAAATGGGCTATATTTATTCACTTGTTTATTTGTTTATTTTATTTTTCTCAGTTCAATTAATATTATATCACACTTTGCCAGCAAGAGACTTGATTTATTAATGGACTCCGATCCGTTTATTCCTTTTGATGTTCCTGATGTGCAAGGAGATCTCTTCTTCATTGATTTCTATGACACTTAGCTCATTCTCAATTGAGCGTTTAGGTGATGAAACTTTAGTGATAAATTTACATGCCCTGTCAATCATAGAGTGACTCATCCAGGGGGGCGGTACTACTTTGAACACCGTTTTTCGGCGCGCACGGGTCCGCCACTCCCCCTTAATCCTGCCGGCTCGTCACATATAAAAGAGCCGGCTAGGGGTTAGACATATAATTTACCTCTGATGAAGGCGCAATTAAGCGCTGAAACGCGCGTTAGGAAGTTTAGCTAGGTGCTGCTCCACTCATGGAGATCTTAGTCAGTCTAGCTTTCTATATTAGCTCTGGGACTCTGGTGGTTTATTAGGAGGGGATCTTTTGTTTCATTTAGAAATCTGGGCGAGTGATTTAGCCGAGTTTGGTTCTTACAGATATATTTTGCTTTATGTGCATTCAGTTATTAGTGCAACTTTGTTGCCATATGCACCAGATACTCTGCTACCTCTAGGCTTATAGCCTAGGTTCTGCTTTTAGGAATCTGGGCGAGTGATTTAGCCGATTTGGGTTCTTACAGATGTACTTTGATCTTTGTGCATTTGTTACTAGTGCAACTTTGTTGCCATATGCACCAGATACTCGGTTACCTCTAGGCTTATAGCCTAGGATCTGCTTTAAGTGTCCTAGAGGATTACCCAGGCTGTTTCCTCTTTCCCCTCCCCATCTAGTCACCATTTGTGACGCTTTGATCTCTGTATATAGGTGGTTATATTGGACAGTTTGTTTTTTATTTATTATTTTCACTGTCCATGTCCACACATTTTTTGTGGTAGCACTCCTATTTTCCATTTTTTGTTTCATATATTTTTCATTTTGTGTTTACATTGTTTTATGCTATAATTATTAAAAGTTACGTTTTAGCATTACATCTAGGACGGGGTGTCCTCGATAGGTTTATCCTATATAAGGGTGTGGAGTTACTCCATTACTCTTTGGATTTTCCTTTTCTTTTTTTTCTTTTTTTTACTGTAAGTCCCACCAGAAAGCCATGGCATGTTATTTAGAATTATCTTATTACATCAGAATATGAATCGCTAAGAGTAGCACTGTCAGAAAATAACTTGAGAACTTCTGTCACTATTACCAACAAATTAGTATTGTTATAAGATGTTCTTACTCTATGGATCATAAGAATCCTATCAAATGAGCATGGCAATGTAGGACCTGGAATCCTATCCACTGAGCTATTTCACGTACAGATACAGACAAGTCCAAAGCTGGAAACATCGTAATTTAATAGGGGCTGGGGAGAGAGGGCTGTGAATGCTGACTTATTTTCTATATTTTGTTTTTGAGTATTTTTGCCTAAAACACTTTATAGAGAACAGGAAAATAGATTAGAAATGGATAAAGAATGGAACCAACATAGCTGTAAAAAGGGATGAAGAAGCCAAGTCATCCCGCTATCTAGCAGTAGGTATTTCTTTCTTTCACTGCTAAGTCTTTGTCTTCATTGTATACCCAAATAATGATATATGGTGGGGTGTCACATCTTGCCCACTGATTGGCTGATAGACTGTGAAGCGAGTCCCCTCCAATGAAAAACAAATTCTCGCTAGCCATTTCATATATTTGGATAAGCTCACGCGTCTATATTTAATCATGATTTATCGACCCATGTGCACGTTTAGTATTGTCTCTGCAGCATGAAAAATTAACATTCTAATTTCCACTGATGTGCAATGGATACTTTTCACTGTGTTGGATCATTTTCCATAACGCAAGTGATTCTTCATTGGGATATCAGCTGCACTTTGCAGCATCATTTTATAACCGCTTCCAGATTAAAGCCATTTGACAGATTTTTGTCTGCATTTTAATGGTTTTTTTTTAAAGTAGACATTTCTTACTTTAAATGCATCTAATTGCAAATTATGCTGTGACATTGTTTGGTGTGGGGCAAATTCCCCCCAAACTTTAATGTATTCACAAGGAAGTATGGGAGCTGACTCTGTACATATGTTGAAACAGATGGGTCTTTGCTTTGCACAGATTTTTTTCTTTCTCCCTGGCAGATCTACTGACATTGTATATATTACCATATTACGTAATATCATTGCATTAAATATTGCATGTATGAGTGACTTTATGAGTGCTTACAGGAGGACAGGCACTTGTTGATCATGCAGATTGCATACTAAATCCTACGGGTTCTGCCATTATTTAAGGTATACATATTAATCAGTGGTCAGGATCTGCCCATCTGCGGTAGGTGCCCTTATAGCTGCCTAGATCACTCAGTAAATGCCACCATTTAGACATTGCAATGATACAATGAGCTGTAATGATACAATGAGCTGTAATGATACAATGAATGTAGTGTTTATAACTTCTGGAACACCCACTGCTAAAGGATCACTATAGTGTCAGGAAAACAAATCGGTTTTCCTGACACTATAGTGCCCTGAGGGTGCCCCCACCCTCAGGGTCCCCTTCAGTTACTCACTGTGATGAAGTGCCCTTCGCCACCTGTGCCTGGAGATGACTAATTACCAGCCTCTTGCCGTATGACTATGGCCCTGGGAGATTTTGCTAGTTAGAAACACCATTTGGACGTATTGGTATTTTAAAAGACTGTTCTGGCCCTGTAAATGGTACTGGCACAGTTCTGCAACCCCCAATAACTGTTATATATACAAACACTGACTGAACTTAACTGTCATTTTGTTTTCCTCTGAGGAGGAGTTGTTTTGCTGCATGAGTGGGGTTGCTTTTGTGTGCTCATTAAACAGACCTGCTTGACCCTTTCTTGAAGCCTTGGCTCATGCTTCGGGGATAGGATAAGTCTGCAGTGCTGATGGTGTCGGTTGGAGTGCTTGGAGTCCTCGGCAAGCACTAGGAGCATCGATTGGCGGAGGTACTCGTTTGGAGTGCCAGCGGGTCCGTCACACTCACCTTATTCCACCGCAGGGCTCCCTTACCTCTCCTCCCCCGCCAATGTCAGCGGAGCGGAATGCGCATTTCTCAATGCTTTCCTATGGACGCTCTGTGTGATGGAGGCATAATATGCCTCCAGCGTTGCAGATGTGCCTCTAGTGGCTATCCGGAAGACAGCCACTAGAGGCTGGCTTAACCCCAAATGTAAACATAGCAGTTTCTCTCTGAACCCCTTAAGGACGGAGGACGGTTCAGGACCGTCATCGGCATTTTTGCGTTGCCGACCGGTGACGGTCCTGAACCGTCCTAACCGTCCAATGTACTTACCCGATCGCCGTCGTTCCCCCGGCGGCGATCGGCGGTGCAGCCCAGACAGTCTCCCCATGGCGGTTTAGGACCCCTGTGGCCATGTGATCGCCCAACAGGGCGACCACATGGTCACAATAGGTGTCCTAGTCTCTGCCTGCAGGGGGACTGTCTGTGCTGACAGGCAGTCTCCCTGCAACTGTAAAATCAAAAAAAATTTAAAGTGAAAGTTAATAAAAAAAAATATTATTATATATGTGTATATATATATGATATATATAGACATATATTATACCTATATAATATATGTCTATATATCATATTTATAATGTCATGCTAAGTGTATTTTTATATAATATGTACATATATTAATATAAAAATACACTTATAATTAATTTACACACGTATATATATATAATATATATAATAACTATATATATTATATATATATATATATTATTATAAAATATGAATAATAAATAATTTAAATTTAATTTAAAAAATTAAAATAATAAAAATTAAAAAAAATTATATATCTATACGAAATTTTATTCTAACTCTATTTTGATATTAATATATATATATTTATATCAAAATACACTTAGAATGAAATTGTATATATATCTATGTATATATAAATAAATAAAAAGAGTGCAAACTATTCATATGTCCATATACAAAATTACATAAATAATTATATAAATATACACGTAGACTTCAAATATATAAATATGCATATATATTTAAATTCTACGTGCGTATTTATGTAATATTTTTACATAATTAAGTTATTTTATTGATTGCAATTTAAGGGACCTGCCTGCCAACCCAGGCCGAAAGTCCAGAGAATTTAATTTGCTAGCACTGTATTTTACCCTGTAACTTTCTACGACATCCTAAAACCTGTACATGGGGGATACTGTTTTACTCGGGAGACTTCGCTGAACACAACTATTAGTGATTCAAAACAGTAAAACATATCACAACGATGATATTGTCAGTGAAAGTTACTTTTTTTGCATTTTTCACACACAAACAGCACTTTTACTGATGATATAATTGTTGTGATACATTTTCCAGTTTTGAAACACTAATATTTGTGTTCAGCAAAGTCTCCTGAGTAGAACAGGACCCCCCATGTACAGGTTTTATAGCGTTTTTGAAAGTTACAGGGTCAAATATATGGGTCAAATATTTTTACATTGAAAATGGCCAGGTTGGTTACGTTGCCTTTGAGAGCTTATGGTAGCCCAGGAATGAGAATTACCCCCATGATGGCATACCATTTGCAAAAGAAGACAACCCAAGGTATTGCAAATGGGGTATGTCCAGTCTTTTTTAGTAACCACTTAATCACAAACACTGGCCAAAATTAGCGTTCAATTTAGTTTTTTACTTTTTTCACACACAAACAAATATGAACGCTAACTTTGGCCAGTGTTTGCGACTAAGTGGCTACTAAAAAAGTCTGGACATACCCCATATTGAATACCCTGGGTTGTCTACTTTTAAAAAAATATGTACATGTGAGGTGTTATTCAGAGATTTATGACAGATAATAGTGTTACAATGTCACTATTGATACATTTTAAAAATGTATGTTTTGAAACCGCAATATCCTACTTGTACTTATAGCCCTATAACATGCAAAAAATTAGCAAAAAGCATGTAAACACTGGGTATTTTTAAACTCAGGACAACATTTTGAATCTATTTAGCAGTTTTTTTCATTCGCTTTTGTAGATGAGTAAAAGATTTTTCACATAAAATTCAAAAAACGTGTATTTTTTTCAATTTTTCATCATATTTTTTCATTTTTTTTAAATTAAATTACATGAGATTATATAAATAATGGTATGTAAAGAAAGCCCCCTTTGTCCTGAAAAAAACAATATATAATTTGTATGGGAACAGTAAATGAGAGAGCGGAAAATTACAGCTAAACACAAACACCACAAAAGTGTCAAAAAGATGCCTGGTCGCAAATGTACAACATAGCAAAAAAAGTCCGGTCCTTAAGGGGTTAAACTGCTATGTTTACAGCAGGCAGGGTTAACCCTAGAGGAACCTGGCACCCAGACCACTTAATTGAGCGGAAGTGGTCTGGGTGACTATAGTGTCCCTTTAAGTATCTTCTACCTAGCAGTAGTTGCTGTTTTTCTTTTGTATTAGTTTAGATTAGAGATTCCAGCGTTGTGCTGGTACTTTGGTTTCTTTTAGGACCATCCTGTTTGAGCAGCAGGAATTTTTTGGAGCGCCAGCGGAAGATTTAATGCAAATAATTTCAAAATAAATGTTGAATATAGCTACATTTTATACACTCCTGTATTTGTCAGAAAACAAGTTTGGTGTGCTCCAGAATATACTAGGTGCAGTCAGTAGGAGTTTAAGGGGCTGCAGTAATCGCGCCCTAAGGATTATTACTACAGCTCTGGCCTTCGCACACTCACTAACTAACTACAGGTCTTTACTGCCTTAAAGCTGCATATTAGTGTAGCATTTCACGAGTCAAAAGCCATAATTACTGATAAATTTAACATTAACTTTTTAATTAAGCGTCTAGTTTGTCAAGCCGGGATAAATTGTGATGTTCAGCTGCAACTAATTAAGCCTGAAGGCCTGACACATGAAATACAGTGTATCAGATCTGACATTTCAACATTTCTCAAACTTTTTTCTTTCACTCAGTAATTGCAAGACTCATTTGTAACTGATACAACCATTATTAAAGCAAGGCTCACCAACTATTTGATATCTGGCAAATATTGAAGTACCGTATATGGTCTAATAGAGTTTAAGGCATCATTATTATTAGATGCCTCATTAATGACTTACAGATAGATGTATAGATAATACAGATTTAATACATCTAATTAGGCAATATCACCTGCTTTAAAGATTAATTTTTAATGTCTACAAATAGTCTTTATATTTCTAACAAGAAAAATGTGTTCTCTAAGCAGCATAACCACAACAGCTTTTTGTATCAATATAGCTCATTGTTTTTTGGTTTTTTATTACAGCTCATTGTATTGTTGTAGCTGATGCTATCATTATGACTTACTGTACAATGGCAGCTCATCGTATCATTGCAGTCCAACACTGGTGAAAATATCTGTATTAATATATTCAGAGTCTTCTTACATCTTTGATTTCTGGTACTATGCAATTGCTGTTTTTAACAGAGATCTTCTGGGGTAACGAAGTAAAATCTATAATTATATTGCTGTGCTTGTTATTCTCATATATCTATTGCTTTTTGTGCACCGTTTGTCAGTCATTATGAGTAAAGTATATAATGGATTAATAATTGCTCGTCCAATGCACTTATCAGTCCAGAAGAAGTGCAGCTTGAGTCAAAATTGATCTCTTTTCATAAATAGCTTAAAAGGTGTTGTAATTGGAAGCATTATTGTGTAATCTATAGCACTATCTTTTATTACAATGGATTGCATTGTTCCTGTAAATGGTTTAATTTAGAAGATGCATGGGGTGGAGGGAGGTATTCACATTTTGAGATGAAATGACACATATTTAATTAAAGGCACAGTGGCAACAATGAGGGAGAACTTGATGTAAGTACATATCCCAAACTGCTTCCACCTTGGTTATCTCTATACAAGCAGATTTGTCATGTTGAGGGGGGTGTTTAGAAAATCCCCCACTAATGACAGTACTTCTCTAAAAATGATTATTCTCAGGCAGTTTTCCCGCTGTTGATCCAATTCATCGGGATTCACAGTTTCCTGCAGAGAACTCTGTCTAGAATTAGAAATGGCTGACGTGTAAACCAATCACTGCCATCCCATTATTTTGAATTGAGGTGCTAAACAAAAAGGATGTGTTCCTTTCATCAAAACATTTGAACAAAGCTTCTGCTGAAGCCATTGCTCACCTGTTGCTCTATTGGTTATTTTTCAGATAATGGAAAAACATTGTGATTGGCTGAGATCACCACTTCTGATGATGCCAGCCAAGCAGGCACATCAGCAAGACTTGACTTGGTATAAGGAGACACAAATAGTAATGGTAAACTACATATTGAGCGTAGTCTCACACATCATGATAAAATACACACGCAGCAAATGTCTCTAGGTACATACCCTACAATCACTGACTGTCTCAAGGTAAATACCCTAGACAATCACTGACTGTATCTAGGTAAATACCCTAGACAGCCACTGACTGTCTCTATGTATATTCCCTAGACAACCACTGACTGTCTAGGTAAATACCCTAGACAGCCACTGACTGTCTCTAGGTAAATACCCTAGACAGCCACTGACTGTCTCTATATACATACCCTAATCAACAGCAGACTTTCTATAGATGCATAATTTTGACAACCCATGAATCTCTGTAGGTATATATATCCATATTACCCACCGTGTGTTTCTACATACCCTAGTCAATGCCTACTGACTCTAGATACATACCCTTATCAACCACCTACTGGGTCCGGGTGGATACCCTCATCAACAATACACTGTCTCTAGGTATGTAAACTTATTAAGCACCAATTGTCTCTAGGTCCATACCATTATCTACCACATACTGTCTTTAGGTGCATACCATTATCAAAGACAGACTGTCTCTAGAAGCATCATTTTATCAATCGATGAATGTCTCTAAGTACATACTCATATCATCCACTTTGTGTCTTTAGGTGCATTCCTTTATCAACCACAGTGTGTGTCTTGGTACATGTACTTATCAACCACCAACTGTCGCTATGTACATTATCAACCACCAACTGTCGCTATGTACATTATCAACCACCAACTGTCTCTATGTACATTTCAACCACCAACTGTCTCTATGTACATTTCAACCACCAACTGTCTCTATGTACATTTCAACCACCAACTGTCTCTATGTACATTATCAACCACCAACTGTCCCTATGTACATTATCAACCACCAACTGTCTCTATGTACATTTCAACCACCAACTGTCTCTATGTACATTATCAACCACCAACTGTCTCTATGTACATTTCAACCACCAACTGTCTCTATGTACATTATCAACCACCAACTGTCCCTATGTACATTATCAACCACCAACTGTCGCTATGTACATTATCAACCACCAACTGTCGCTATGTACATTATCAACCACCAACTGTCTCTATGTACATTATCAACCACCAACTGTCCCTATGTACATTATCAACCACCAACTGTCTCTATGTACATTATCAACCACCAACTGTCTCTATGTACATTATCAACCACCAACTGTCCCTATGTACATTATAAACCACCAACTGTCTCTATGTACATTATAAACCACCAACTGTCTCTATGTACATTATCAACCACCAACTGTCTCTTGGTACATTATAAACCACCAACTGTCTCTTGGTAGATACTCTTTATCAACCCCGAACTGCTTCTAGGTACACACCATTGTTACACACCAGCTGGTGTCAAGCACCAGCTGGGTACATACTCTGATTAAGTGTTCTTGCATAGCAAGACCACTTAATGTTATCTCACATATATATTATTATTATTATTATTATTATTATTATTATAGCCAAATTTACCACCCTAACTCCTCCCACAGTTTTTACACTACATAGACCGTAATATACCGAAACGTGCGGATTGTTCCAGATTGGATTGCTACTTTGTGGAATGTTTCGCCGAATGGTTCACGGAATATCGTCATTTTTATGGCGAAATTAGTTCCATAGGAATGAATGGCAAAATGTTCAAAACTAGAGTGGGAGCTGGCAAAAGCTGAAAAATCAGGACATGATTTCTAAACTGCCACCACTCCCTCATTTTCAAGCCCACCTACACAAATCTTATATCAAAACGTTCAGCTATCCCTGTTGCCACTAAAAATGTCCACGGCTAAGCCATAGTCCTGATAGTTTTCACAATATGACCATTTGTTTGCAACTCACACCGTCCATTGACATTCATTGAAACTCCACTCTAGCCAGTTTAAATTTGAAGGGCAATTTCTAAACTGCGACTGTGCCTTCATTTTTAATATTTTTTTTTTATTTTAGAGACCTACTATGCATCAATATAGGTCTGGGTCTTGTGATTCTCACAATATAAAGCTCTTCGCTGTAGGAATTATAGTTTTTAAAATACGACCGTTTGAAGATGGCAACCGGCAAAAATACTACTGACCTGTGCCAGGCTGGAGCAGCAAGTGATGTCATAGACAGGGCCTTTTGTACACCTGCTAATGTTTTTATAAATGTATGTTTTAATGTAACTGTGAAGCACTTTGGGCAACAACGTTGCAATTAAATGTGCCATATAAATAAATAATAACAGTTACTCCGCCCACTCCAGTTGTAGACTACTGGTGGAGGCAAGAACACTTCACACAAATTCCCCAGAAATTGTAGCTTATCTAGTTAATTACTGCTGTCTTTGGAGACACATCCTATTGAAGTGTTTACTGTTTCCACTTCCACAACTGTCTCTTGAGTATTGCCCTTACCTACTAGGTCACTGGAGAGATACCCTAATCACAGCAAATTATAATTAGAACTAAACAAAGGCCGGGTAATTGATAGTTAATAAAATATCTGTTTGAGGAAAGTGAACTGTTTAAAGGTACACACCATAGATTGTTTATTGAGAAGTGTAAACCTATAATAACGTTGTATGTGTGCTACATGGGACAATAAAGAAGACATCTTCTTGTTATTTAGTGACAGAAATTGTTATGTATCATAGACACTTTGATAAACAAGCTGAGCACAATACTACAGAAGTATCTTTCTCTCATATGAGATAAATAAGAGCTATTTGATGGATAGACTCCATAACGCTGATATTGTTAAACTCCTCTTTATGCGTTGTACTAGATTGTCACTTTAGTATGAGCATCCTTGTAACCGCGTCTGAATTAATCCCCACTGTCACTCTCCTGACTGTGTGTTTACAAATCATATCGCAGCTGCAATATTACAGCGTTCCCTCTTTATCGAATCTGTTTCAGCACTCCACAAAGTGATAGCACACATCCGTCTTGAAAAGGGTGAATTTCATTGAAAGGTTTGTGGTAACTGATCCATGTTAGGCTGCAATGGTGCACGTGACTTATATAGCAGCCAGTCACTATTATTACTATTCTATTCGCCCACTTGGCTACCATCCCTCCTTGATTACACTGCAGCGGGGCACAAGGATATGTTAGGCTTCCACTTCGCTACCTCTAGAAAGACAAACAAAAAAAAAGAAACACAATAATAAAGTAATGTTGTATAATGACATTAACCGTAACACTATTTTACAACCTGCCCGTTTTACTAACCTCTCTTTATAGGGGAAACAATGTAAATAAAGATTAGTGAATGCTGAGTGCAGATTTGGAAGATAAATGTATTTACTCTAGTTTGCTTCTCCAGGTCAATGTCAAGCGCGTAAAATGACAAATCTAGTGTCAAAATAAAGTGCAATTATTTTAATCCAAAAATATGTGCAAAAACCTTTAAAAAAACAAACAAACAACTCTTAAAACATATAAGTGCAGAAACAGCAAAGTAATCCTAACTCAAAACGTAAGCAAAATAACTTTAAAGAAAGACAAATCAAACGTGAAGAAGCACATTATATACAAATTATGTAAAAACAAGACTGGCGCTGTTTTATAAATCTGCTATTCTACCCGCCTTGCTGGTAATTACTATTCTCATAGAAAATTGCATATAAACTCCAAGCAATATACGTCTATAGCAGCAAATAATATCTTTAAATTAAACTGACTAGAGAATCATATTGCAGATAATCCAGTATTTTCTAGTGCAGATGAATATCAAATAAAAACTGTGGGGAGTAAATATAATAATATATTGCCAGTGAGGGTGTACATACATATAATGATCGTGGCAGAATAGACTATGTTTAACTGTGATTGCAAATAATATTTAATTTGTTAACATGCACCACCATAAAGATGGTCAATCTACAGCTCATTAAAGGGTTACTCCAACCCTCTCTTGTATACGTTGGGTACTAGTGAATAGGACCCTTTAATTATTATTTTGGAAAACACAAAAAATTAGGTTTAAACATTCCTATAGCGAAGCTGTAATGTGCGCCGTACATGCGCATTAGGTCCCACCATCGTTGTGATGTCCCGGTAGGAGACGTAGTCAGTGCTGAGGTATCCTCCCACAATGCCACGAAGGTAACAGTACCGAATGAGCGTATGTGGCACTTTGACTCAATTCTTTCCAAAGCGTGAGAATGTCCAACGTCATTTAACGGAGTAAAACTATGTTATTGACCAGGAAGCACCTTTAATGGCTGTGTGGAACAATGTAGTATTGTATTTTCTCACAACTGCACCCACACAACCTGAATGAGTGTCCCTTTTAGAATATTTCTGTGTTTTGCTGAGCTTAGTTTTCCATCAATGCTGAACAGTCTCCCAGTCCTTGTCAATGAAAAAACACCCTCAAAACAGGATGCTACCACCACCGTGCTTCACCATTGGGATGGTATTCTGCTGGTGATGAGCAGTGTGTGGTTTCCCCCCGACATGGTGCTTTGAATTGAGGCCAAACAGCGCAATCTCCTTTTCATCAGACCAGAGAATCTTGTTTATCACTGTCTGAGAGTTGTGCTTTTTCACAAGTTCTAAGCGGGCTTTCCTGTCTCTTACAGTGAGGAGAGGCTTCTGTCTGGTCAGTCTGCCATTTAGGCCAGATTGGTGGAGTTTCTCAGTGATGGTAGTCCTTTCTCAAGTTTCTCTCATCTCCACACATGATCTCTTTAGCTACCCAAGAGTGTAATTATGAGGTATTGCATGCAGATTGATGTCAAAAAGGGGTAAAAAAAAACAACACAAAATAAAATGTCAGGGTCTGAATCCTTTCTGGATGCACTGTTTGTACTGCAATAGGTAGTATATTGTAGGGATGTAACTAAATCTGTTAATCGCATAATGAAAATGTGTAAGCAAGCTGTTTCCTTACCCGGTATACATAGGATTCCTTAGGATTCCAGGCCTAGTATTATTGATATAAATTGTGTGTTAACTTGTGGTAACCCCATGTCTGGGATTGGAGATAGTTTTGTTACGTAGCTTTGCTATTCCTTTATCAGTGCTGCTTTTCAAGAGGTGTTTCTACAGTGACATGCGAATCCTTGCCAACCTCTAATGGGAAAGCTTTGTATTGACCCCAAATCACCAGCCAATTTGATTTAAAGGAGAATGAATTGTCTCCTTGGTTCATCATCTCTGACAGCATGTATCGCCTTGTAATTTCAGCTCACTCTTTGGAATCCAGCCTATGTTTAAAGCAAACTAACTGTAGAAATGTATTCCGTTGTTGCAATGTTCCTTAGCAGTCCTGATTATCATATTTTATTGCACTGGAAGGAGTTTAACTGTGAACGGGTTAAGGATTTTTCTTTGTTGGACCATGCGCAACACTTCATTTGCTTTATACTAGAAAAGGTGATGCTTTCTAGTTTCCCCAATTACTGGATTCTTGGAAGATAAGAGAGACCAGGAGTGCTCTGTCACTGCGAGTATTTGTATTTTATTTGGCTTCCCGAGGAATGATTAAAGTTTAGACAAGATGTTCTCTGCTTTGTAATCTGAGATTGAAATCAGCAATAGGCATTCTTTTTCTTCCATTTATCGCTTAAGCAAAGATTCCCTTTGAAGTGACTGTCCGCAAAACAGTCAAACAACTGACCGTATAACCCAAAGAATTACCTTGGCTCATTTATCTAACCTATAGACAGTGTCTTTTGTGATGGAAAAAGCTAGGGTAAAAATTAAAAAGCAGATAAAATGAGTACAAATGGACAATGTTTTATTCAGCATATATCCCATGGTGGTCACATTGATCGATTGGCTACCCTGTGCTTTGCCCAGCAACTAAGTATAAAAAAAGAAATAAAAAAAGTATAGTTTAAAAAAACAAAACAAAAAAACATGTATTGCACAGCTCAGAGTGTATTCACTACCATCATTGTGCAGAGCTGAGGAATATGTCAGTTTTCTGAATAGTATAAAGCAATCTAGGAAATTACTACTAAATGGGCCTTTGCTAAATGGATAAAAACTATTTCATGTACATGCTACATTGTGGCTGTGAATAGGGCGCACAATACGTTGTCCAACGGCTTCCCATGTTTTTCTAAATGATCAAATTATGGGGATACTTAAACATAACACACCCTTGGGTATTTCACATGCCAACAATTTCTAAACCAATTGCCTTTGTAAATAACTGCGTTAGACAAGGGGTAGTCAACCTGGTCCCTACCGCCCAGTGGGTGATTTGGGATTTCAGGTGGGCGGTGGTGGGTTCTGCAAAAAACAGACACAAACAGACTGCCCCCCCCCCCCCCCACACACACACACTCCAGCCCTTTCACACACATCACCTCTCACACACACACACACACACACACACACACACACACTGCTCCCTCACACACACACCAGCCCTTTCAGACACATCACCTCTCACACACAAACACACACACCACACAGCATTCATTTACACACACTGCGTCCTACACACACACACACACTAGCACACAGAGACAGCACCTCAAAGATGCACATAGAAAAAAAGTAGAAAAGAAAAAAGGGGAAAAAATAGATACATTTTAGTAATTTTTTTTTAAAAAACCCTCCTTTATTTAGAAAAAAATGAAATAAATCTTGCTCACATTATAAAATTAGTTACTGCGACACTGGTGGGCGGTAAGAGTATTTTACTATCAACAAAGATACAAAAGTGGGCGGTAGGTATTAAAAGGTTGACTACCCCCTGTCTTAGACTGATCACAAGTGAGCATTTTTTCATATGCTTGAAAGAGAGTACCTAGAGGTTAATAAAAAAAACAAAAAACCTTGCAACGAAATACAATTTAATTGTACCATCTGTTGTTCCCATATCTCCCCCTACACCCAGTTGTTGTTTTTTGTAATGGTTCAGATTACGTTTGGTCATCGGCCGTGTCACACAGAGAAACTATCAATATTTTGAATGACTGTTACCTTAGCAGCAAGAACAAACCTTAATCAGATGAATGCCTTATTACGAAGGAATGACAGAGGTTAGATCAATTTTTATAATGGTCGTTTTAAATCATTTACATTTTCCTGTGTAATTTGACGACCCTGGTTAAAAAAAATCAATGCCATGCAACGTGTGTGTTAATATTGAACAAGTGAAAAATGTTAAAATTGAAGGAAAGTCCACCCCCTCCTGCGCATACATCTTTCATAATGCAGTTGGGTGTTATGTTATAATCAAGAAACATAGTTTCCTCTTGCGAGTTGACTTTGCTGAACTAATTTAAAAAAAAATTGGAGTGTGCGGTAAAATGTAATTTGTGCTTTGCAAGATGGAAATATTTCCAATGTCTCATTTAGTTATGGCAGCTATCAAATTAAAACCAGCCTTACAGCGACTGGCCAAGAAGAGGGTCAAACATGACATTCATTACTTTTTTAATGGGATGTATATATGGCAAATGAACAGGAAGAGGTAAACAGAAAATTCATTTAGAATGTGTTCGTGATGCAAACAGTACAGTGAGTGCTTCATGGGGCTAACATCATTATTTGTTTATTTTTAGCACCTAAGGAACCTAATGAGTTTTCCCCCCACAGTTCATTAGGGTGAAACCAATTAATGTTATCCCCTTGGGAAACTGTCAGGCGAAGAGGAGGAAGGTACCTGCTTGTTTTGCATCTAAATAGTTGGCAATAGGGCATCAGATCCACCTGTTCACACTTCTTAACAAATTTCCATTAATTCTAGCAACTAGAAGAAAAAGTTAGGAGCTAGGTAATTATTATTATTATTATTATTTTACTTTGTGGCATTTCACACCACATATGCAACTACAAAATATACAAATAACACAAAAATATGCAACCCAGTCCTTAAAGTGATCCTATTGTAGTGCCAAGTAAATAGCTAATGTTTCGGCCTGGTCTTAAAGATATGCATTTAAAAATGATGTGCGTATATGTGTGAGTGGTTATAGCTGCCTGTGAATATGTGTAGCCGTCACAGGTGCATATAGCTACGAAGATAAATGTGTTTATTATGAAAGCATGTGTACACATATCCTAGGTGTAATTTCTAAAAGCCATGGAGGCCACGGCCCCACCGAAATTGGGATTGTTTTGGGAGATGTATACTGGCTAGGCTGTGGATCTCAGTGTTCATTTATTGATTGATTTTACTAGCACAGTGAATCACAGACAGAAGGTCCACTGATTTGATTGAAGCTCATGCATAAATATACCCATGATGTGTGATTTAAAATCTGTACACAAAGTACCTTTGGGAATCTCTTTGTTTACTCCTCAGGAACAAGAAAATTTACCATGTGTTTACAACAAATTAAGAAAAAGAAAGTAATTTTAAAAGACGTTAAGTTATTGCAACAATGTCAGATCCAGAGAAGAACAAAAGGTTTAGGGCTCGTGTTATATTTTACCAGCATACTTTTTAAAAGCTATAACAAACCTTATTGTTATGATAATTCAGGGTGTGAAGCCAATTAGTCAGATCAATCTAATATTATTGCAATCCCATAAATAAGGTCAGTCAGTACCCGGCAAATCTAAATTTTAATTCCCAAACACAGAATGAAATTTCAGCTTCCACGTTTTACTGTTTCTTCAGGGAATCAAATGCCAAAGATGAGACACAAAGGCTTTGCTTCTGTAATGGAAGAATTTAATATCCTATGAATTGTAATGGTGGATGCATTATAAAAATGACAATAAAAGGAAAGATCAAGTATACAAAGTAGATGGTGTACTTTTAAAACCGCTAGTGAAGTTTAAAATACCCTGAATATAATATATAAAACACACGCCAGCATTACTTCATTGTTCGCTTGACCTTTGCATGTGTCAAAAGCCATCTAACTGCACAGAGATAGCTACTGATTGGCAGCATGAAATAAAAAAAAATAAAAAAAAATCCAGTTTTGATCTAAAAATATTAACTTGGAATGGAAATACTTGCTGGGGAAGTAGTATGCTTTATGAGAGAGCAGATCACAGAAGGCAAGAAAAGATTAGATTAAACATATTGGCTCAAATCTAAGGAAACGTCTGGTGGACCCCAAGTGGATGCTTATTCCTTTTCGTTATATGTTCGTCCTTGGTTTTTGCTAATTAATCATCTGGAATGTTTCCATCACATTAAGTTTAGAAATTAATATAAAAGAAAATAATGCATATCACAAGTCCCTTCCTCTGAATTTCCATGAACCAATGCATGTGCTCCATAACCCACCACAGTACATGCCGCCCAGTGACAAGGGGAGTGGTATATTGTCCAGATCATTGTAATCTTGTAGTGTGGATTGAGAAGGCAGATTGAAATCCTTATTTGCTTTGTTACATATCTCTCTTCTCTACTTTCGTGAGTCTCCACTTTTAGAGAGTTAGAGCACCAGGATATGAAGAATGAAGATGGGCATGTGTGCCAGGGGATAGACATTAGTTACAACAAATCACTATCTGTGGAGCACCAAATCTCAGCAAAGCCGCTCCTCTGCTAAACATCAAACACCTGAATAAAATGATTATCTTTATTAAAGCTACATATGGCAATGGACACAATAAAAAAACAAAGTTTCAGCCGCAATATCCTCAATAATGATGCCCGCGACCCACAGATAGATGTAGCCAAAAACGTAACTTATCCGTACAAGATAAAAAAAAAATGTTCAGAAGCAATGTTCACGCAGGTTCTCCTGCAAGGACTACAGTGAGATTGTAGCATTTCCAAGAACACGTTATTACTGCGGCAATGCAATGTAAATATCTTTGGGGGTCACAGCATTCCTTTGGCACCTTTTAATCAGAGTTTTAAATAATATTACACAAATCATTAAACATTACTAACATAGTATTATCATATTATATAATGAAAGGGCACATTTTGCATTTCTTCTAGTGTTAACCCCTTAAGGACCAAACTTCTGGAATAAAAGGGAATCATGACATGCCACACATGTCATGTGTCCTTAAGGGGTTAATGGTGAAATTGGTAAAAACAAAAAACAAACACATATGCATTCTAGCTTTGTGCATTTTATTAATGATTTACTTAATTATTGCCAACATCCACCTGTAAATGGGGCGCGTGGCAGTTTGTAGAAGCTGTTTATCTCACAGACGTGTGACAGGCCCATTAAATCTCTCAGTGTAAGCATAGCTTAGTGATTCTCTCAGCTCTTTGCTCCCTCCTACCCACTGACGGATCCAGAGCCTTATCTCGGGAGGGGCACTCATGGATTATTTAAAGAAACAGCTCTCTGTAGTGGTTATGGTGCCATGAGTGCCGTGGTGCCCTCCCAGAGTAAATAGTCAAACCGTTTTAGAACAGTTTGACAATTTACCTGGGATCTGTCAGGATAGGGGCTGTAGTATGGGGATAGGGCCTCTAGGTAGGTAGGTAAGTGTTTGTGTGTATGTGAGGTGCAGTTTGGGCAATGTGTGTATGGGGAAGAAGTGTGTGTATGGGGCATCTTACAAACATTGTGTCTAGAGAAATCGCATTATATGTTCGTTATGGCAAGGGAGCATCTGTAAATTAGTCAGTCTCTCTCTCTCTCTCTCTCTCTCTCTATATATATATATATTGCTTATTAATATGCATAGAGGAGAACAAAATAAACTTTATTGATCTGACAGGACTCTCTCTGTATATGAAAAACACATTTCAAATTCTCCTAAACGTTCTTGACTGACACTGCTTACTCGCCCCTGCGGCAGTTCTTTTGTAGAGCATGCCAGAGTCTGTCTTTTTTTGAAGTATGAAAGGCAATGTTTGAAGTGAATGGGAACAGCTCCGTGAGTGTCTGAGTACAGCTAGATTACATGGTGCACTTTTAATGACATTGTTCTCTGCAGTCTATCCAGTCTGATCTTGGTGTGCGAGTCAATATTCAAATGGAGATTATTCAATTTTGTAACCATTAGTAAACTTCTGATAATTTCAAAACGAGAAGAGAACAGATACCCCCCCCCCCCCCAAAAAAAAAAAAAAAAAGGTGGGGGGGAGAGACTGAAAAGTAAAATAAGAAGGACTTTTAGTGAGCATGTTAGCCCATTTGTAAGTCAATGTCAACAATAATATTCCATGGATCTGAGCTGCAAGTTGGCTCAGGGAACCTTATGCACCATCACCTCTGCCGTTGTGCAAAGTTGTGATGGTGCTTAGAGCAAACCTTTAATAGAAATCAGTGTTTATCATTGTTCTTTTTCCTGCAACATTGCATTTTGGATTTTATCAATGCATCAAGTTATGCCGAGTGCTATTTATTAAAACTAATAAGTCCATTCAGCTATAATTACAAAACCTGTGACATTTATAACCTGCTGACAAAGGTAAACATAGCTGCACCTTGGAAAGCGTTATCGTGATAAAGTGTGCTTTGGTTAAAAAAAAAGTTTGGAAATGTATTTATTGATTTATAAAATATTTTACCAGGAAAGATACATTGAGAGTTCTCTTGTTTTCAAGTATGTCCTGGGTCCACAAATCATTGCATTGTTACATTAGGATACAATAAAATACAACAACAATATATACAAATTTAACATAGAACAGGTAAGAAACGTATAATCATCCATGACAGGTGCATTCTGTTTTGAGGTATGTAGAGAGGGATTTCTTAAAGGACTTTAGGCTTGGGGAAGATTTGAAAGTGTGCGGGAGGTCGTTCCACAATTGCGGTGCTCTGTAGGAAAAGGAGAATCAAGCCGCTTTCTTTTTGTATTGAGGTAGACTAAGTAAAGGGGTTATAGGAAGTGGGGACAGCCGGGGAAAGCATTGCGTTCAGGTAGGGCGGGAGCTTCCCAGAAAAGCTCTTAAACACAAGGCTGGAAAGATGGATGGTGCGTCTGGATTCCAGCGACAGCCAGTTTAGTTCTTTTAGCATGTCACAATGGTGGGTCCTGTAATTACATTGTAGCACAAATCGGCAGAACGGGTTATACAATGTATTGAGTTTATTAAGGTGGGTTTCCGGTGCAGGTGCATGTACTACATCCCCATAATCAATGATTGGCATCAGCATTTGCTGTACAATCTTTTCCTTTACTGTAGGGCTTAGGCAGGATTTGTTTCTGTACAGGGCACCTAGTTTTGGATAAAGTTTTGATGCAAGTTTTTCCATGTGCAGGCCAAAAGATAGATTGGGGTCTAACAACATACCAAGTATTTGAAAGAGTGGACTGAGGTCAGTGTGCCATTTGATTTTGTGTTGATGGATAGGTGGGAATTGTGTAATTTGTGTTATTTGTGTACTGTTCCAAAGATCATTGTGACTGTTTTGTCAGTGTTCAGGAACAGTTTGTTTTTTGCGATCCACTTTTCTACCTCTGTAAACTGGCCTTGGAGCATGGCCTCACGCTGCGGTAGATCGGATTTGCTTGCATAGATTACTGTGTCGTCTGCGTACATGTGTACATTTAGGATTGCAGACATTAGGCAGATCATTTATAAATTAATGTGATTAGTAGGGGGCCAGGTATGGAGCCTCGGGGAACACCACACGTGACTGGGAGAGGGAGGGAGTCCCTGTCAGAAATGGCCACATATTGTGATCGATTCAATACATATTCCCAATATGCTCTCTTATCTCTTATCCTTATTTTCAGCGGTCTAGTGGTCCTACCTACACATTGGTGTCCACAGGGGCACGATAGAAGTTAGATTACAGACTTAGCATTGGACGTAATTAAACTATTTATTTTGTATTCCTTATTGGTATTAAAGGATCTAAAACTCTCGTTTATTCTAGAATTATTTTTATGGTTGTTTTGCACCCCATACATGGTCCACAATAAAAGAACCCCTTTGAGTCCATAAAATTTTTTTTTTTAAATCTTTGGTGTTTCTAAAAAGCTTGTAGTCAATGATTGTTTTAGGTGTTTTTGTCCCTCTAAAAATTATCCTTGGTTTAGGTCCCAAAATATCTTTTAAATCTTGATCCTGGAGTAAAATGTGCCAATTTTTGTTTTTTTACTATTTTTTGTAAATCATTATGATTGGATGTATAATCAAAAATAAGGGGGATACTTTCATCTAATTTCTTTTTGGATTCCTTATTATATTTTATTATCTTCAGTGTTATTATCTTCTTATATTCCAGGTTATCTTCAGTGTTCACACATGGTCCACATGGTCTATCTCCCATGGCTGCACATTATTTCTATCTTAGGGATGTGCCAGTAATAGAGATTGCAAGCAAAATGACAGATTACCCAACATAAAAGAGACCTCAAAGACAAATCGTTTTAATTGTGAGCTTGGAAAAAGTGACCCAGAGCTAATTGGTTAAACGAGAGTAGATTTTGAAATTAATTTGTTACTCCACAATCATTGAGGAGAGGTGCTGGCAATTTCATTTTCTCTTGTATAAGAGAGGAAGTAATTTCCTCTGAGTGATTGCATTTCTCTGTATTTTGACACTTACAGATGACAGTTTATTTACATAAAGAAATCCCGTAGGATTGTGTGTGTTTACCAATAAATGCTGTTCTTTGGCGTTTCATTTTTTAGGAATTTTATTGAATAAAGCTCATATAAGCCTGAAGTAAACATCTATATATCCAGAAGCAAACTGAATTATCAGATGGCATAATTATTATTAGCCTCACACTGGACAAATAACATATTTATTGCATCTACAGACACCTTGAAGATAGTCTCTGCAACTAACAGATTTTGTGTTTTGTTTTGTTTTATACATTTTACACATTAAAGAGAACTGTAATAGTGGATCAGCCACTGTAATATTTATTTTATCTATTTTTATTTTGTGTCTTGAATTTGAAACGTTCTATTAATTGGCTATTATTCTACATCTTTTTTTTTTTTTCCTCTATGAAAGAAGTTCAGAAGAAACATTCCTTTGGTTTCCATTGAGATGTTTTACCTGTAGAGCAATCATCAGGGACATTCCATTGGTTTCCATGGTGATTGTTTCAGCTGTAGAGCAATCAACAGGAACATTCCATTGGTTTCTATGGTGATTGTTGCAGCTGTAGAGCAATCGGCAGGGACATTCTATTGGTTTCTATGGTGATTGTTGCAGCTGCAGTAGAGCAATCAGCAGGGACATTCCATTGGTTTCCATGGTGATTGTTTCAGCTGTAGAGCAATCAGCAGAACCATTCCTTTAGTATCCAGGGTGATTGTTTTAGCCGTGAAGCAATCAGCAGGAACTTTTAGTTGGTTTCCCTAGTGATTGCTTCACTGACACAGTTTTGCCCAAAAATGGCTATTTATACATAACACTAAAAGTGTTTACATTTAATGCTGTAATTTTTAACGCCAACAAGGATCTAATTAAATCCTAATCTGGGAGGTCAGATAGATTTAAGACTGACACTTTGTGTCTCCCTTAATCTAGAGGCGGGTGGATTTACCGTTCTAAAACACTTCTACAACGCTATACACCTGCTGCAAGTCAATGATTGGTACCTCAAAAATCCCACCCTAACTTGCAGCCTTGTAACTTTTTTTTGTTGTGAATAAGATTTTTATTTTATTTTTCAACAGTATGCATGAATAAGAAAGACATATTACAACTCATAGATCGTTATCAGCATAGTTAAGTAAAAAAGTAAAAAAAAATGTGTGAGAAGATACATTAGAACATGGGCATGTACACCCTAGTTGTTTTCAGAAACACTGACAAGGACTTTCAAGTCCCAAAACTTAGAACAGATATCCTATGTGAGGAAACATCATCTGGGTCTCGATCCACTCTATACCATATTATAGTAATCTGTGTAACCTCGAGGGGGAGTAGCCAAATGCAGGTGAATGATCCGAGTAGAGTAAATGTCAGGGAATAAGCGGTTAGGGGGGAAAAAGGGAGAGAAAAGGAAAAGAAATGGAAGAAAAGGTTGGAGTAGAGAGGGAAAGTCTGGAGTTCATGGTAACCCTATATGTGCAGTCTTGAAACTTGAGGAATCAGGGGAATCCCTGTCGGCATTGGTCCGGCTTGATAGGAAACACTGGGCCCCAACATTCAGAGAACACTTCACAAATGGAGCCACTCTACGAGTGTGGAGTTCTCTCTGTTTGTGAAACGGATTTCACAACAATGCTGGGCCCAATGCTTCCGATAACCCAAAACTCGGAGGCACCAGGGGTCTGTTCTGGGGGGCTGCGGCTCTAAATGAAGGAGGTTAACCACTGAACGATGTTTGCCAAGTAAATTACCTAAAACCAATAGAATCCCTTTTGGAGTGAAGAGCGCCCACCCAACTAGAACAGTACAGATACCTTGATTTGCAACACTACTATAAGGCCCTGTGCCTAACACACAATGCATACAGGAAGCTCACATGCTCTTTAGCAGTTGTGTCAGGCAGGTGAACACTTGGGTAGAGGTATCTTGACTCTACAAGCTTCTCTTGAATGTAATGACTTCCCCGCCCCTACAATTCACTGCCATCTGGGAGGACCTCTGGAGGTTGTTTTATGATAAGCAGTGGGTGTTTGTTTCTGTTAACTCATAAATCCTCACTAGACTCTAAGATTAAAGAAATGATCTACAAATTAATGACAAGATGGTACAGAACTTTGGTGTTCCTGAACAAATTCTATCCATCAGTACCAAGAGAATGCTGCCGGTCGGCTGGGAGAGTGACGGAACCTTGCTGCATTTGTGGTGGAACTGCAAACAAAGAGCTTCTTATTGGAGATTAGTTCAGGGAGAGACAAGCAAGAGAACGGCAGAAGCACCACCAATCAACCCTGAATCTATGCTGCTTCACCAGTGCACCACACAACTGAGATCATTTCCACATACAGACATCTACTCAATGCTGCTAAAACCCTCTCAAATTATCTTACATACCCCCTCATTCTCTGCCACTCCCTTTCTCCGCATAACCAAATCTTTACCAAACAGCCCCTTGACTACAATCACATTAGTAGAAAATGTTCTTATTCCTTCAGGTAAACTGAAATGAGCCTAGAACAGGTTTCTTATTTTAGATATAAACCAATAGTTTTTCTTTGCACCAAACTGTGACTTTGTACTAAGCAACATCTAAGTTGTGATTTCTAACTATGTGTGCGTGCTTCTACTTTCCAATCTTAACCTATATCTTTATATATTGTTTTAAAAACCTTGATAAATGAAGATAAAAAATAAATAAAAGTCTTAATCTGATTCCAAATGCAACACCTAAAAGCCTAATTTAGCCTCCCTGGCACAGAGGCCAAGTGTGTCAGCGGTATTTTGTGAGCATTGCCGGGTGTGGAGATGTCTTTAGATAAACGCATATACTTTTTTCGCTGCCCTTTTATGTGGACATGGTTGTTACTCGCATGGCTGATTAAACATGATAATGATGTTCATTTGCAGGTCACTAATGAAAATAAATCAACTAGACATTTGATGAAAAATTAGTCACCAGAAAAGAGAGCAAGACTTTTAAAAGAGGAACATTGTGCGTGATCAGTTTGACTCCCCTGTTTCTCAATAGTACATTCTTTTTTTTTCCCTTTATATTTTGTTTATAGGCTGAGGTCCATCATGGGTCCACATAAATAGTATTAATCCTGGAATATGCACTTTTCCCCAAAAAACAAAAATAGGATTATACCAATCATGAAATACAAGTGAATGCAAATAAAAAAAAAAAATTAAAATGTGACAGTCTAATATTGTAATATAATATTGTAATCTATTTCACTGTTTACACGCAACAATAACATCCTGATATTGGTCAGTAATTTATACATTCCTATACAACCCACCTCTACCTTGTAAATACAGAGACACTGCCATCATTTATCAACCAGACACCACTAAATTCTGTAATGATTTGTGAATGACTCCCCCACGCTCTTATTGTGGCTTGAAAACTGGCAAACAGTCTGTGAATTGTGCATAACATCTTCTCTGCTATTTTATTTTAAAGGGACAATCCATCAGAAACTGTGTGCAACACCTCTTCTGTGTGACATAGGGATGTAATAACGCAGCATCTTAATGGAAAGTTGAGCTCCCTTCATAAAGAATATTGTGTGCCTTGCAAATTCTCCCTCAGTGCTATATGTGGGATAACATGACCATGTCTTCCCTCTGGAGGAGGAATGGGATGTTGTATTTATTTACTTGGGATAGAAGCAGAGAATAGTAAAGAGAAAGCATTTTGTCTTGGTATTGACATGTTGGTCTCACTGTCTGATAATATCCAGCTGTCTGTGATTGTTGATGTTATTGCACTTTTGAAGCCGGTATATTTTAATCTGAAACTGGCAAACTTTCACTTTAAATCCTTGAGTGACATTTATTAACAAACGATATAATTTTGCAAGCTATATTATCCTAATACATCAAGCATTATGCTGGGTTTAATAGACGCTTTGTGAGAAGGCGCAATTGTGTTGTCTTGTGCTTCGAAGATGAAAAGTATTCATTAGATTAGCAGAATATAATTTGACTGAAGTTATATTTTAGTCACGTGCCAATCTCTTAATATCTCTGCGTTTCTCACAGGCTGGTTTATAACGTGGTGTGAGAACACCAGTAACAGCCACAAATACTTTTGGTTTAAAAAAAAAACTGTGTTTCTTTATAAAAAGTTTCTTTGTTTTTATAATCTTGACTTTTCATATTACAGGTAATGCGGTGTAAAATTATCTGTTTTTTAAGACATTTTTCTGGAATTGAATAATCCAGCCATTTAACAAATGCACAGCTCAAATTAGCTCCCAACACTAAAAAGCAGGCTTTTCCATGCTGACAGCCTTGGTCTACCTTTTCTGTTCAACTCTCTAAGCTCTGTGAACTTAAAGGGACACGCCAGACGCCTAAAGCACTTTAGCTTGCTGAAATGATTTATTTGTGAAGAGTTTTTTTCTCTTTTTTTTCCCCATTTTACAGAAAGTGTAGATTTCAATAGAAATTTTCACTTTTAGAAATTAACCTTCTTACATCCTCCTGGCTGTCAATTAGACAATTGATGCTGTTACTTCCTGGTTTGTTTAGCTCAGTGGAGATAAACTCAAGAGGCAGTAACTGCCCAGAGCACCTGCCTTGCAAAAACTTCTCACTGAGCTGCATTGGGAAGTCTGCGATTGGACAGCCACAGAAAATCTGGGCGGGGTTAGAAGGGGAGGGTTTGCAATGCCTGCAGACAAAAAAAACAACACAAAAACTGCAGCTTTTGCAAACTATTTTAGATATACAGTGACAATCTGGAAGTATACACTTGAGTATGCATACAAAGGGAAATAAAAGGAAAAACAATATATAGTGCAGATGGTTTTCAAATGAAAATGAGTGATAGTAGTGGATTCCCAGCTCTGTTAAAGGTGAGCATAAGCATTACCACCAATACTATATTTACGTCTTTATACAGTACTACTCAGCTGGTTTGTCTCTTTCTTGTTCTATATCCCTGGAGGAATATCATTCGGGGCAAGGGGTGTGTTGCTGCCCAAAAAGCAAAGAGGATTTATTTACGGAGCCAATACCATATAGGCTCCAGTCCATGTGAGTGGTTTAATTATTTTGTACTAGCACTCATTTTCATTTGAAAACCATCTGCACTATATATTGTTTTTCCTTTTATTTCCCTCTGTATGCATACTCAAGCGTATACTTCCAGATTGTCACAGTATTTAAGGGGTGAGTGTACCCCATTACTATCCATATTGTAATAGCGCTCCACTTCTTGGTATATAGCCTATACCATTTTCTTTTATATCTGTATTGTATTGTGGATAAAGGGTAGTCCACTTTTTGTGTTGAGCTGCTTCCACTGCCTAGGCACTTTAGAGTATCACTCACTATCCCTGGTAAGAGATAACCGTTTCTTGCATTCTATTTTAGATATACCACAAAGAAGAAATACATCATTAACTGCAAGCATGTTTTCATTTGGGATATAGCAATATATATATTATGCAACAAAACATAATGCCTCTGATTATGGTAGACTTCTTTTTCAAACTTCTTTTGTTTGTATGGCACCTACAGACAACACTGTACTATCTGAACAGGAAAATACAATATGTGAACATGATTTTACCCAGATGGAGCAGGAGATTAGAGTTTGCCATCAGGGGAGGAGATGAGTTTATAAAGAAGGTGAAATTACTACGTATGTGTTACCTTTCAACTGCACAGCTGCTTGGGAAGTGGTCCAGCCGTGTAGCAAGCCTGGTCTCGCTCTGTGAGGATGATACAGGGAACTGATACAGCAAATAGACAGTGAGGAAATCATGTCATATTGATGGAAAATCCAATGTTACCAGTAGTTGGATTTTAGTTTGTGTTTGGGGCGGAGGTGTCTATGGAGAAATTGATTTTAAAAGAGAAGTGATCTTGCAGAAATGCAATGATTCGGATATGTTAAAGTCCGGTATTTATGATGAGAGGTGAAAATATTTAGCAGACTGGGTGTTTAGAGATGCAGAACTCTCAGCAGACCAGGAGCAGCCACAAAGTATCCCTCTAGTTCTTATGAAGTCTAGCGAAGTGTCAGGCGTATTGTGGTTCTGCAACAGCTAGGTGATCTACCTTTTGGCCAACTGCGCTGTCAATATTCTTGGTTGTTTTACATAGTGTGGGTCCGTCCAGATGCAGAGTTCACCGTTCTGCATCAGCTCTTTGTGAATGACATGATTTGTGATGCTCAGTCTGATATTGGGAAGTGTATGCAATAGCCTCTGAGGTGCCAAGGCTAGCCCTCACTGCAGTAGAGGTTCCTCCACATGGCCAGGGATGGGGCTCTTTATAGAGCTGTAATGGAGCCTTACTTCTTCAATTCTCATCTTCCATTAAAAATAAATGTAATACGTATGATCGGATGATACAGCAGAGTGGGGAAGAGGCTCTAATTAAGGAATTAATCATGCATTCGTTCCCACTCATTAATAATGGCAACTGATAGTGTAGATTTAGTCGCTGTTACTGAGACATGGTATAATGAGAAAAATGACTGGGACATAGCAATACCAGGGTACTCTTTATATAGAAAAGACAGGGAAGGGGGAGGGTGGCCCTGTATGTAAAGGATAGCATAAAATCTAGCCTAATAAAGGTTAGTGAGGCGAACACAGAGTCCGTTTGGGTTATGTTAGAATTTGGTAATCACACAGCAACTCGTGTAGGTGTGATTTATAGGCCCCGAGGACAAATTGAAGAGTTAGATAATCTACTAGTTGAAGAAATAGCTAAAATGACAATGAAGGGGGAAGTTATCATCATGGGTGACTTTAATCTTCCTGATGTGAATTGGAAAACAAAAATAGCTACTTGTGCCAGGAGCACACATATTCTAAACTCCCTACTGGGATTGTCTCTAAAACAAGTCGTTGAGGAGCCAACTCGTAAAGAGGCCATACTAGATTTAGTGTTAACAAATGGAGATTTGGTATCAGATATTACTGTAGGTGAAAGTTTAGGATCCAGTGATCATCAGTCAGTGTGGTTTAATATAAGAACAGTGACTGAGTCACACCACACAAAAACAAAAGTTTTAGACTTTAGAAAAACAGACTTTTCTAAAATTATAATATGTCTAAAGGAGTCATTATCAGACTGGAGCAATTTAAATGGAGTCCAAAAGAAATGGGATTATTTAAAAGTTGCACTACTGAAGGCAACAGAAAATTGCATTAGGCTTGTCAGTAAAAGCAAAAAATTCAAGAAACCACTGTGGTACTCCGCAGATGTGGCCAAAATAGTAAAAAACAAAAAGTTAGCATTTAGTAATTAAAAAACAACCCAGAGTGAGGAAGACAGAATGACCTATAAGATTAGGCAGAAAGAGACTAAGCAAGTTATAAGAGCTTCCAAATCACACACAGAAGAGAAAATAGCACAGTCAGTAAAAAAGGGGGACAAAACTTTTTTTAGATACATAAATGAGAAAAGAAAAGTAAAACAAGGATTAGTTAGATTAAAAACAAAAGAAGGAAGGTATGTAGATGAGGATAAAGGTCTAGCTGACTGCCTCAATGAATATTTTTGTTCGGTATTTACAGATGAAAATGAAGGAAAGGGACCTCAGTTAAGAAAAAGGATAAATGAGTCATTTATTACACGTGAGTTTACAGAGGAAGAGGTTCTATTTCAACTGTCAAAAGTAAAGACAAATAAGTCAATGGGACCTGATGGGATACACCCAAAGCTATTAAAAGAGCTTAGCGGTGTACTAGCAAAACCATTAACAGATTTATTTAACCAATCATTGATAACAGGAGTAGTCCCAGAAGATTGGAAGTTAGCGAATGTTGTGCCCATTCACAAGAAAGGTAATAGGGAGGAGTCGGGCAACTATAGGCCAGTAAGCCTTACTTCAGTAGTGGGGAAAGTGATGGAAACCATGTTAAAGGATAGGATTGTTGAACATCTAAAAACACATGGATTTCAAGATCAGAGACAACATGGGTTTACTTCAGGGAGATCATGCCAAACTAATCTTATTGATTTTTTTGATTGGGTAACTAAAATTCTAGATCAGAGTGGTGCAGTAGACATTGCTTACCTAGATTTCAGTAAGGCTTTTGACACTGTTGCACATAGAAGGCTTATCAATAAACTGCAATCTTTGAGTTTGGATTCCAATATTGTTGAATGGGTAAGGCAGTGGCTGAGTGACAGGCAACAGAGGGTTGTAGTCAATGGAGTATATTCGAAGCTTGGGCTTGTCACCAGTGGGGTACCTCAGGGATCTGTACTTGGACCCATTCTCTTTAATATTTTTATTAGTGATATTGCAGAAGGTCTTGATGGTAAGGTGTGTCTTTTTGCGGATGATACTAAGATATGTAACAGGGTTGATGTTCCAGGAGGGATAAGCCAAATGGCTAATGATTTAGGTAAACTAGAAAAATGGTCAGAGTTGTGGCAACTGACATTTAATGTGGATAAGTGCAAGATAATGCATCTTGGACGTAAAAACCCAAGGGCAGAGTACAGAATATTTGATAGAGTCCTAACCTCAACATCAGAGGAAAGGGATTTAGGGGTGATTATTTCTGATGACTTAAAGGTAGGCAGACAATGTAATAGAGCAGCAGGAAATGCTAGCAGAATGCTTGGTTGTATAGGGAGAGGTATTAGCAGTAGAAAGAGGGAAGTGCTCATGCCATTGTACAGAACACTGGTGAGACCTCACTTGGAGTACTGTACACAGTACTGGAGACCCTATCTTCAGAAGGATATTGATACCTTAGAGAGAGTTCAGAGAAGGGCTACTAAACTGGTTCATGGATTGCAGGATAAAACTTACCAGGAAAGGTTAAAGGATCTTAACATGTATAGCATGGAGGAAAGACGAGACAGGGGGGATATGATAGAAACATTTAAATACATAAAGGGAATCAACACAGTAAAGGATGAGACTATATTTAAACGAAGAAAAACTACCACAACAAGAGGACATAGTCTTAAATTAGAGGGACAAAGGTTTAAAAATAATATCAGGAAATATTACTTTACTGAGAGGGTAGTTTGTCAGGGCTCCGCGGGCAGCGGTGAGGGGAGGCTGCAATCCTCTCGCAGCACTCACCCTCGGTCCGTCGCCGCCCGCGGTCCCCTCTCCCCTTACCGTTAAGCGAGCGGCGTCCTCTCCTCCTGACACGCCGCTCGCGTCCTCCTCTCCTCCTCCCAGCGGCAGCATGTCTAACGCTGCACGCTGGGAGCCGGCACTATTATCTAAGCGCCGGGGTCACTCACGTGTCCCGGCGTTAAAGCTACAGTGCAACAAACACAGTGGGGGGTATAGATATCCCCCACGTGTGTTTGTTAATACTGATTGGTGGTTAGCCAATCAGGATTCAGGCTAGGATTTAAATACTTACCTTTCCTGTCTATCTGTGCCCTGTTGTGGTCTTTGCTTTTTAGTATTGATTGTGAACGTGTGCTTTCTGGTTACGTACCCTCTGGCTTGTTATACTGACTTTGTGACTTTCTCCTACCCTTTGACCTCGGCTTGTTTCTCGTTATTCTGTTTTCTGGTTCCCCTTACTCGGCTTGTCTCCTGACTATTCTTTGTGTGCTTAGCCCGGCCACTCTAAGGACCGGTACAGCACACTTTCTGTGTGTGTGTCTGTGTGTGTGTTAGCGTGTTGGGTTCCCCGGGATCGTGACATTACAACAGGGCCATAATGGAACCTGCTGACATACCACAGCTCCTAGTTAATCAGGAGGCTAGAATGGATGGCTTGGACCACCGTATGGATCAGTTTGCTCAAGCTTTGCAGACCATACTGGCTCGTACTGCACACCTGCAGCCTGCCGTCCAGGAGGCGGTTGCTGCTGTGTCCGAACCCATTGCCACTCCAGTACCCGTTCCTGCCCATGTAGTCCATATGACACCGCCACAGCGCTATAGTGGTGACCCAGCATTGTGTCGTGGTTTCCTCAATCAAATTGACATCCATCTGGTGATGAATCCACGTTCCTATCCCACCGACAGATCCAAAATTGCCTTTTTGATAAACCACCTGTCTGGGAGAGCTTTAGCATGGGCAAACCCCATGTGGGAAAATATGTCTCCTATGTCCTTTGCAGATTTTTTGTCAGCATTCAAACGCACGTTTGATCAACCCGGTAGGGTTGCCTCTGCTGGCAAAGCTCTGCTTAGGGTTCGACAGGGTAACAGATCTGTAGCGGATTATACTATCGAATTCCGCACTCTAGCAGCTGAAGTGGTTTGGAATAACGACGCCCTCGTAACAGCCTTTCAGGAGGGATTGGCCGCTTACATACTGGATGAAATAGCATCCAGGGAACTGCCTGTCCTTCTAGATGATATTATAGACTACGTAATCCTTATTGATAACCGCATTAGAGAGAGACGTAGTCAAAGACGGCTGGATACACGGGTGTTACCTGCTCTACCCAGTACTGCATTACTAGCGTTACCCGCTCCTAGGCAACCATCCCCCGAACCCATGCAATTGGGTGCTACGGGGTTAACTGAGGCTGAAAGAACGTATCGTAGAAGGGAGGGGTTATGTCTCTATTGTGGAAAGAGGGGTCACCACTGTAATACATGCCCTAAATTACAGGGAAACTCCAGCACCTAAGGCCTAGAGAGGGGTCGGCCTCGGGTGTTATGACTTTGTCCCCTCATGTGTCCATCTCCAGACCATTTATTACGGTCTCTCTTTTGGTCAATAAAACCACCATAACAACTAAAGCCTTGATCGATTCAGGTGCGGCTGACAACCTTATGGATGAGACCTTTGCCAGAACCGCAGCCTTGACTTTGATCCAAAAGGCCACACCCTTGGCCGTTGAGGCCATAGATGGTAGACCACTTGAGAGACCTCTGGTGACCCATGAGACCCAAGATATAGAGATGTGTGTGGGTGCTTTACACAAGGAAAGGTTAACCTTCCAAATAATTGACTCCCCTACTGCTTCCATTGTTCTGGGTTTTCCCTGGTTAGTGAAACACAACCCAGTACTTGATTGGGGTTGTTTAGACATACTCTCCTGGGGGGAATCTTGTCAACGAGACTGTATGGCCCAAGTACGTCCCATTTGTTTACTTAACGTGCCCACGGCTAAACCGCTTTCTGTTTCTGTCCCTTCTGTGTATGCAGACCTTGCTTTGGTTTTCGAAAAAAGGGGGGCAGATAAGCTACCCCCACACCGTGAGTATGACTGTGCCATAAACCTATTACCGGGTACTATGCCTCCTAGGGGTAAGGTCTACCCTCTTTCTGAGAAAGAAAACCAGGTCATGGAGGAGTACATACGAGAGGCCTTAAGTAAAGGTTTTATTAGAAGGTCCTCCTCTCCTGCTGGTGCTGGTTTCTTTTTTGTGGCAAAAAAGGAGGGCGATTTGAGACCGTGTATAGACTACAGAGCCCTAAACAATATAACGATTAAAAATGCCTATCCGATTCCCCTCATTACCGAATTGTTTGATCGTGTCAAAGGTTCTAGATATTTTACTAAACTAGACCTCAGGGGGGCTTATAACCTTGTTCGTATTAAGGAGAATGATGAATGGAAAACGGCGTTCAATACGCGTAGTGGGCATTACGAGTATCTGGTCATGCCTTTTGGATTGTGTAATGCTCCTGCCGTTTTTCAGGACCTCATAAACGATGTCCTTAGAGATCTACTGCATGTCTGTGCTGTAGTCTACCTAGATGACATACTTGTATATTCTCCAGATTTGAAGACACATCATACTCATGTTAGGATGGTGCTTAAAAGGTTGTTGCAGAATGGTCTTTATTGTAAATTAGAGAAATGCTTATTCGACCAAACCTCTGTACAATTCCTGGGTTATGTTATTTCTGAACAAGGATTCAGCATGGATCCTTCAAAATTGGAAGCTATACTGTCCTGGCCCCTTCCCCAAGGACTTAAGGCAATACAGCGATTTATAGGGTTTGCCAATTATTATAGAAAGTTTGTTAAAAACTTCTCATCCATTATTTCCCCTATCACTAAACTGACAAAAAAGGGTTTACACCCCAGGGTTTGGAATCCTAATGCTATTGTGGCCTTCGAGACTCTAAAAAAGGCATTTGCCACTGCCCCTGTGTTACACCATCCTGATCCTTCCCTTCCCTTTGTACTGGAAGTAGACGCCTCTGAATCAGGTATAGGAGCAGTGTTGTCACAAAGACAATCGTATGACGAACCCCTCCTTCCCTGTGGTTACTTTTCAAAACGCTTGTCAGAGTCTGAAAAGAATTACGACGTTGGGAACAGGGAATTATTAGCTATAGTGATGGCATTTAAAGAATGGAGGTACTTGTTAGAGGGAGCTAGACACAAGATTTTGGTTATAACCGATCATAAAAATCTATCCTATATCGCAGATGCTAAGAGGTTATCCTCTCGTCAGGCTAGATGGTCTTTATTTCTCTCACGTTTTCAGTACATAATCACATACAGGCCTGGTTACCGAAATGTCAAGGCTGATGCCATCTCCCGCCAGTACGAACCTGTAGATTCTATTACCTCCACTCCTGAGCCCATTGTACCCACAACTAATATAATAGCTACTACCCGTTTGGTTATCTCGTCTCTTTTCCTTGATGGTATCAAGTCATACCAACCCCAAGCACCCTCTGAGACCCCTACTGGTAAGCTGTACGTGAAAGTAAAAGACAGAAATAAGTTGTTGACTTTATTTCACACAGCCAAAACGGCTGGTCATCCAGGGGTTACCAAGACTTACAAGGGTCTTCTCCAACAGTTTTGGTGGCCCTCACTCAAAAAAGACGTGGTAGATTACGTGCAGGCTTGCCGTGTCTGTGCACAGTGTAAGTCCCCTAATGTTAAACCCCTGGGACTCCTTATGCCCCTATCTGTACCCAAGAAACCGTGGACACACTTATCCATGGACTTTATTGTGGATCTTCCTTCATCTGATGGGCAGACAGTAATTTTGACTGTAACGGATAGGTTCTCCAAAATGGCGCACTTCATTCCGCTTAAGAAGCTACCTTCTGCGGTTCAGTTGGCTCAGGTGTTTGCCAAAGAAGTGTTCCGCTTGCATGGTATACCACAAGATATCGTATCTGACAGGGGCCCTCAGTTTGTCTCTCGGTTTTGGAGAGGCTTTTGTACTGAGATGGGGGTCTCCTTATCGTTTACTTCCTCCTATCATCCGCAATCTAATGGAGCTGCCGAACGAGCAAATCAGTCTGTGGAGTTGTATTTACGCTGTTTCACGAATGCACACCAGGACAACTGGTCCCGTCTCCTTCCCTGGGCTGAGTTTGCCAGGAACACTGTGTCTCATTCTTCTACTGGCGTAAGTCCTTTTATGGTGGCTTATGGGTTCCAACCCGCTGTCCTTCCCGGTGTATTCTCCGACAAGGGAATGCCCGCTTTGGACGAGCACCTCGCCTCCTTACGGAAGATGTGGGATCAGGTCCATGCTGCTCTTTGTCGTGCTGCTGCTACTCAAAAGAGGTTTGCTGATCGTCGTAGGTGTGCGGCTCCTTCTTATGCTCCGGGTGATAGGGTTTGGTTGTCCTCTAGGAATCTCCGCCTTAGGGTTCCCTCGATGAAGTTCGCGCCCAAGTTCCTTGGTCCCTATAAGGTGTTGCGTAGGGTGAATCCTGTATCCTACTCCCTGGCCTTGCCCCCTTCCATGCGCATACCTAACACCTTTCACACCTCCCTTTTGAAGCCCTTGCTCTGTAATCGGTTCTCTGGCTCTCTCAGGCGTTCCGATGCCCTCCGCGCGGTCTCTAGTGACGTATATGAGGTGGCTGCTCTCCTTGATTCTCGTTTCTCTCGAGGTCGGTTGCAGTATCTGGTTGATTGGAAGGGTTATGGCCCGGAGGAGCGGTCGTGGGTTTCTGTCTCTGACTTGGACGCCCCCTCCTTGATCCGCTCCTTTCATGCGCGGTTTCCTTTGAAGCCTTCGGCTTCCCGCCCCCTGGGCGGTCTTCGAGGGGGGGGTTATGTCAGGGCTCCGCGGGCAGCGGTGAGGGGAGGCTGCAATCCTCTCGCAGCACTCACCCTCGGTCCGTCGCCGCCCGCGGTCCCCTCTCCCCTTACCGTTAAGCGAGCGGCGTCCTCTCCTCCTGACACGCCGCTCGCGTCCTCCTCTCCTCCTCCCAGCGGCAGCATGTCTAACGCTGCACGCTGGGAGCCGGCACTATTATCTAAGCGCCGGGGTCACTCACGTGACCCGGCGTTAAAGCTACAGTGCAACAAACACAGTGGGGGGTATAGATATCCCCCACGTGTGTTTGTTAATACTGATTGGTGGTTAGCCAATCAGGATTCAGGCTAGGATTTAAATACTTACCTTTCCTGTCTATCTGTGCCCTGTTGTGGTCTTTGCTTTTTAGTATTGATTGTGAACGTGTGCTTTCTGGTTACGTACCCTCTGGCTTGTTACACTGACTTTGTGACTTTCTCCTACCCTTTGACCTCGGCTTGTTTCTCGTTATTCTGTTTTCTGGTTCCCCTTACTCGGCTTGTCTCCTGACTATTCTTTGTGTGCTTAGCCCGGCCACTCTAAGGACCGGTACAGCACACTTTCTGTGTGTGTGTCTGTGTGTGTGTTAGCGTGTTGGGTTCCCCGGGATCGTGACATATTTGATGCATGGAATAGGCTTCCAGCTGAAGTGGTAGAGGTTAACACAGTAAAGGAGTTTAAGCATGCGTGGGATAGGCATAAGGCTATCCTAACTATAAGATAAGGCCAGGGACTAATGAAAGTATTTAGAAAACTGGGCAGACTAGATGGGCCGAATGGTTCTTATCTGCCGTCACATTCTATGTTTCTATGTTTCTAAGTAAGATAAGAAGCAAAACTCACTCATTTTAGAGCTATCTTCATCACTTCCTCTAGCTATAAACTATAGCTGCAAATTGCAGGGCCGCAGTAATAAATATGCACCCCTGCCCTGTGCATTTTCTCTCTAAAAGAGCAATTACTGCAGCTCTGTCTGTACCCGTATACCAGAATTTCCAATTAATGACTTTCCAGCAAAAGGTTTTAGCCTATGCATAGTTCTCGAGTTCTGAGTAAAAAGCATTAAAGCCACCAAAGCGTTTACGTCGCTGGTGAAACAGTGCACTCTTTGTACTAAGCACAGTATGTCATATTCTATTATTATTGTGATTACGGAGAGGCACATAATTCCTCCTACACCACATAACTGTCACTACAATTAAATGCTACATTCCTCCCGCAAAACTGTCACAATGTATTTCTGACTCTAAGAATGCATTAGCACATAAAAAAAACAGCCATTATTGGCGGGGGGAGAGAAGTGATCATTTATTCGCTTTACAAAATGTTTTCTGTAAATTTTAACTCTTCTACTGGGTGTTACAATCCACTACGCTTAATCTCTCCATATCCAAAAAATACCCTCTTCATAGTAATCATTTCTAGAAAATGCTACTTGCATATCTAGAATCCTGGATTTTGACAGCAGATGCAAGCTGACTAACTGATTAGTTGTAATTATTTATATATTAGATTATTAGATGTATTACAACTTTGTTTATGTATATACCGTACATATATTAGTGCGCTCTTGTGCTAAGCACAGTATAAACATATATAAATATATATATATATATATATATATATATATATATGTGTGTGTGTGTGTAAAACCCAATAAACTAACAATAATAATAATGATAGAAAATAGTCACATTTGAAGTGTCGGCTATAACTATAAACCCAGAGGCTATGCACTCTGTCACTAGGAGCTACGCCCAGATCAAGAACTGGGTCAATCGTTTAAGATTCTCCTGTGCTTTTTAATGGCAGTGTCCTAATTTAAAAGTTTAAAAAAATAAGTATTTAACATTTGTTCTCTCATTCTTTATTTAGAATGGATAAAACATACATATTGCAGAGATATAGATAGTATACATAAGGCACGGAAACAGAATCACATGCATAAAGAAAGCATGGACTGTGTGTGATCTCTGAAAACATTGCATAACAGTGCTCGCTTAGTACATAGTGCACCATTTTATCAATAAGGAGAAGCAGTAGCGTGTCACCCATGGAAGCTGAAATAAATGCTTACTCCTCCAGCAAATCAAATATACATGGTAGTACTTAGAGACTCTGTGCGTTAGATAAATCAGTATTAAAAGGTACATTGCTCTTTAAGTCACATTGCCATTATATTATATTCTTGAATTCTGTATATTAAACAGGAGCTGTTGCACATGGAAAAATGTGAATTTTGTGTGGATCTTTGTTCGTATTTACATAAACACACACTCACACTTTATTGCATTATAAAGAAAATGCAATTGGATAAATTACAAATATTAACACAAAAAGTTTTCTACAATATTCCTGTCTGTATTGCAAATCTCCGTAATAAAGATCTGCTGTTTCAGCCGTGAACTCCCACCAGACCATGAAGATGTTGAACACACTCCTGGTGTTTCCATACATTTCCAATAGAGCCTTGCATATATTGTACATGTACAGGGCACCAGAAACTCTTCTGTTTAATTCATTAAAACCAAACATATAAATATAGCAACATCTACCCTAATTGCTGCTGGGACATGATATCTATATCCACTAATGCAGCTTTTATTATTATTATGTTATTTATATAGCACCATCAAATTCCGCAGCGCTTTACAATGGGTGGACGGACAGACATGTAGTTGTAACCAGACAAGTTGGACACACAGGAACAGAGGGGTTGAGGGCCCTGCTCAATGAGCTTACATGCTAGAGAGAGTGGGGTAAAATGACACAAAAAGGTAAGGATAGTATTAGTAGACTAGTGACAGTTGCAGAAGAGGAATCAGTTGGGAGCTATTAACAGTTTCATTTATACGCTTTTATGAAGAAGTGGGTTTTTAACGATTTTTTGAAGGAGCGGAGACTGGGTGAGCATCTAACGGAGGAAGCGAGTTCCACAGGAACGGTGTAGCCCTCAAGAAATCTTGAAGGCGAGCATCAGAGGTGGGAGTACGGACAGAAGATAGACGTAAGTCTTCAGCAGATCGGGTGGGAGCAGCATTATGTAGCGATTTGAAAGCAAGAACCAGAATTTTAAATTGAGCTCTATATTTTATAGGAAGCCAATGTAGGGACTGACAAAAGGGTGAGGCATGCCCGGTGCGTGCGGACAGGAAGATGAGCCTCGCTGTCGCGTTCATTATGGACTGTAACGGCGCAAGTTGGGAGCATGTAAGACCACTGAGAAGCGGATTACAGTAGTCAAGGCGAGAAAGGACAGTGGAATGAACCAACACCTTAGTCGCATCTGGCGTTAAGTAGGGGCAGATGCGGGCAATGTTTTTGAGATGGAAATGACAGGATTTGGCGATAGATTGAATATGAGACTTGAAGGCGAGGTCGGAGTCAAAGAGAACACCTAGGCAGCGAGCCTGAGTGGTGGAACTGATGGTAGCACTGTTGACTTGGAGGGAGACAGACACAGGAGTAACAACACTTGAGGGAGGAAAGCTATTTATGATAATGTCTGATACAGCTGTATTATATAGCAAAGGAAACTAATATTCTGGACGTTAGATAGAGGGACACAGGAGGTGCATGGGCAGACAATGCATCCACATTTTATAATTCTAAATACGATTACCTAAACTATATTCTAAGTACATGGCTTTAATTCTTACTAGAACAGGAACTGTAGACTACTGTACAACATCTACATATTACTTAACAAAAACAAAGAAAATTGGATTGACAAATGCTTTTTTTTTTTCTTGTTTACTCCTTAAATCTTTCACCCTTCCGGAATGGAATCCTAATTGCCTTGTCATTACATGCTTTATGATCTGAATATCATATATCACTCGATTCAATTAGAACAGTCACACTCTTTTCAGGGAGCAGTAGGAATTGGGCATGGAGATGGAGATTTTGAAATTAACTGATAAACAAGCCATGGTAGAGGCTTAGATCAGGTTTAAAATATTTCTATCCCTTATACTCTCCCACTGCATATAGTCTCAGGATGGAGACATTGTAGACTAGAGCAGGGGTCAGCAACCTATTGCATGTGTGCTGCCAGAGCCAAACATGCTCTGGCTTATCTGGGACTTCAGATATCTGCTTGTGCAGACTGAGCGATAATTGTAGAGGTTAGGGACAATCCACCATTTGTAGCACTTAGAGCAGTGTTTCCCAACCCAGTCCTCAAGGCACACCTACCAGTCCAGGATTTAAGGATTACCCAGTTTTGTCTAAGGTGTTTTTTCTATTTTCTCTAAAAACACCTTAGACAAAACTGGGTAATCCTTAAATCCTGGACTGGTAGGTGTGCCTTGAGGACTGGGTTGGGAAACACTGACTTAGAGGAAGTGATCTCAGAAAACTTCCTCCAAGCACTTGTGAAGGGGAATACTCATTGGAGTAGAGCAGCCTGCTACTCCTTCTCTTGTCCTGTACCTGGCCAGCATGGCCCCCACTGGACCCCAGGGAAGCCACCAACACTACTAGATATACACAGAGCTGCAAATAAGCCTCCCCTCATTCAAATAATACAAACAGCCCACACAAACACAGACCCCACAAACACAACATGAATGACAATTCACATACACGCACACAACTCCACAAGCAGCCCCTCACATGCAATACAACAAGCAATCCCAAACATGCACACATCAACAAACACAATGTGACATATCATCCAGACACACAATTACACAAGCACAAATGCAATGTTAAAAAGGAACCGCAGCACCCACAAATAACACAAGCACAATTCAGCAACATATACACATAATTTTTTATTTTTTTTTAAATAAGACCGACATGCCAAGAGACTTCAAGATCTTGTTTTGGCACAGTACTACTAAAAGGTTGTCTACCCCTGGGATAGAGAATCCATCTGTTAATTTTACCTTCCCAGGTGCATTGTGATATTATTAAAGATCACTGGATTCTGATTTCCTGACTCTTATCACAATATTGTGCGATGCAGTCAGCCTAAGTCCTATTATCCTCTTATAACTCATAGATTCCCAAAATATAACTTGGAAAAAAGAGAAAGAAACCGCGCCCAAAGATTATGTACAAAACTTGATACGTACACAAGTCTCTTAAGGTTATATACACATTAGACCTCAAAAAGAACGAGAAACAATAATAGTGCAGTACAGTATGTACAATGAATGAGTGATGTGTGATCTTATGGGATTTCACTCACATTTGATTGAGCTATCTCAGAGCGCAGCTGTTTCAGCGCCTGGACGTAACAATCCCTGTATGAGGATATGTGATGATATGGGCGTCCCAAATGGCTCAAATGTAGTGCAGTATGCAGAACATGTATAGGAGTAAATACAAAAAAGGATGTTCCAATAGTGCAATACATATTCGTGAATATGGAGTAAAAAATAAAGTAATGTACTCACATTTACCAGAGCAGAACTTGCTCTGCTATATACAGCGTTGGTGGTATAATCCCCACCTAGGAATAGGGTGATGCCAGGAAGTAGTAGATGGAAAAATAAAAGTATAAATATAAAATACACTATTCATTAACCATACAAAAAACAAATAAAAGCAATATAAAATAGCTTAAGGAGTTCATCTTTACGCGTTTCACCTCTTCAAGGCTTCTTAGAAAAAAAAAAATTTCTTCTACATTCCCAAAATATAGAATGGTGCATTGACAAGCGTTTGAACATTTAAATTGCGCTGTAAGACTATATTGTATTATTAGGCTAGCATTAAAATGATTTCATATATTTTTGTTGGCCCGATCACTAAAAATGTGAGGTTTAGGTTTTGGGTGAGGAGTTTGGAGTGACAGAAACTACACATCACTCTCTACTCTGGGTCAGAGTTTTCATACATGATACAGCTACCAAGATCTATATTCTGAGTAAGACCCATTGACTTTCCACACATCCCATACTGGGGGACTAATCCTCATCACTGGCAAATGCATCCAAAAACTGGAATCTCTGCCCCTAAATAAAACAGTAACTTTTTTGAGGGGGAAGAGGGGGGAGGAGTGTTTCAGGTATCTAGGTTTCTAGGTATCACTTTACGCATGAGAAATGTGTTCACTGCCTGGGAGAAACAGCTTTTCAGAACCAAATTCTCTAACATTAGAAATGATTCTAAGTGACTCTATTTGCATACCCTTGTGATTATGTATGTTGGGCTAAATTTTGTTACATCTTTTTCATTTTTTTCCTTTCTTTGACTAATATGCCAAATTCTATGATGGAGTAAACTTTGTTTCTCTTGCTGATTAAATGACCTTGCCCTTTACCTTTTCTTTCAGTTTTATTCGATGACTGTCAAGGCAATGAAGGGGTGGTCTATGAAATCTCCAGTCCAGATTTTAAAGTGGAACCCGATGGGTCATTAATCGCTCTGAGAAGTGTAATCGAATCTTCACGGCCCTTGTTCATTCATGCACACTCTGCTTACTCAGATGATATGGCAGAAGTAAAGTTTATTGGAAGGAAGGACAGACACAGCCCCTTAAAGGTAACACTTATAATTTTATACGGGTATTCAGCCTTTTCATCCATTAACGATTAGTTCTACATATAATAACTAATGTATCAAATACATGACTGCACGCGCCTTTTTTAAAATTTATTTCTGTATCGCTTAGTATCGATGTAAAAATAATAATAAAAAAAAAATTGACGGGAAAAAAAATAAATTAAAAAAAGGATCAGTTCTATCCTATACACTTACCACCATTTTAGAGTTGGAGGTTGACTTGGTGACCGGACCTGAGCTGAACCCTACCTAACCCACCCCTACTTCCCTCTACATCACCCCGTTTACCCTGGAACCATCCACATCTTCTTGCCCCTATTCTTCATTCATCCCCCCTCCCCTCCACCCGGGCGACCCTGCCTGCTTACAACCCAGCAGAAACGTACAAACCGCACCCCCCCTCCCCCCCAGACACAGAACGAACGACGCGCACCACAACCCCAGGTATCTAAATGGGACATGGCCACGACACACGACAGAGACACACGCGAGACAGCCTACCAGAGGCTGCCGTCCCACTACACATAACACAATGACCAATAGGCCAACAATCCCAGCTCTCCCCCCACCTACCAAACAGCTCCGAACGCAGATACACCCCGACACATAACCCTCTGCTGCCCACAAATCTCACTCTCCCCTGTTAACATCATTAACAGCTAGGCTTCGAGCCTCGTACCCGAAGCCCCAGCGACAGACCCAACCAAATAGACCTAAACGCCACAACCTAAAGCGTGTCCCTACCAAGTAAGATACACAACTGAACACCTGTTCAATTGACGAAACCCCATACAACAAGCAATGTGACATGGGAAACCTGCCAGGTATACTTAACCCACTCCCAAAATAACACCCGAATCATATACCCTGATGGAACTCCTAAATCTATCCACCCCCGCGAAAATGTCCACACCCTACTACAAAAGTTGACTGATTTGAACCACGCAACAGTTATTACAACACTGTTCATGGTATAAAATGGTGCAACCATCACATGCCGTAACGCAGTGATCAACTCGTTGAGTAACCAAACTCCATAACAATGGCATACCTATACACGTGCTCCTTCAGCCTAAACCATCACATGCTCTGTAAACTAACTGATACCATGTTATAATATGTTACACATGCACTCTGTATTTCCTGTAACCTTTTTTCAAACTGCTTTGTAATACGAATTTATAACAAAATAAAAAACTTTTGAAAAAACAAACAAAAAAGAAAAACATGGAGCGGTGGGGGGCTAATGATACACATGTTAGGCTGAAGAGGTGGAATAAGATACATGGAAGACTGGAGAGGGTGGAATGAGACAGATGGAGGGTTGGGTGGGGGTAATGAGACACATGGAAGACTGGGAAGGGGGCTATATGACACATGGGGGCTATTGAAACATGGAGGGCTGAGGGAGCTAATGAGACACATGGATGGCTGGGGGGTAATAAAAGACATAGAAGACTGGAGAGTGTGGAATGAGACACATGGAGAGGTGGGGTAATGAGATACATGGAGGGGTTGGGAGTAAAAAAAAAGTAGAGGCTGGGGAGAAAAAAGACACAGAGGGGTATGTGGAGAATGAGACAGAGTGGCTGGGAAAGGGGAACAAGAGACACACAGAGGGGCTGGGGAAGGGGAGAATTAGACACACAGAGGAGCTGTGAGGAAAGAGACACACCGAGGTCTGGTAAAGAGCCCAAAATGGCCCTATTATTGCTATCTGTAGAATACTCCGGAAACAGAACAGCTCACACTGGAGGGCAGAAATGAATTAGAAACCATTATAACTTTTACAGTAACAGAATAAGCCAGCATAACTCTGCAAAGTATCATGTTACTATATAGTACAACAGGGCCTGACTGGGAAAAAAAATTTGCCCGGGCATTTTTCAATCACAGCGGCCCCCTGAGAAGGGGGCAGGGCCAGAGAGGGTGTGTTTTGTCATGGCTAATGACAAGCACGCCCCCTCTCAAAGTGAGCATGTTGGTTCAATGTGCAGAGCCCTGCTGAAGATCTCAAGCATTGGAAAAATGCTCTGTATTTGTTCTGCACAGCACAAGCAAATGTAATAACATGCTTGCGCTGTGTTTGCTTTTAACTTGTCTCTGGTGTCTCCACAAGTGGGATACCAGAGGACAAAAGGGCCAGGAAAGCGTATGGTGCATGTGTTTGGAGCCTGCTTGTGGTATTGCGAGTGTGTAGAGTGAGCTGAATGTGGTGTGGTATTGTGTAAATAGGTCAATTTCATTTGTGTTTGTGGTGTAATTTGTGTGGCTAGGGGCTGTAGAGAGTGTGTGTGTATAGGGGGCATAGTGTGTATAGGGGATGTAGTGAGTGTGTGCATACGGGCTATAGTGTGTGTGTGTGTATAGGTGACAAAGTGTGTGTAGAGGTTGTAAAGAGTGTGTGTTTAGAGAATGTTGTATGTGTTTGCTTACAAGGAATGTAGTGTGTGCATGGGGGATCCAGAGTTTGTATTTCAGGCATGTAGTATGTGTAGGTGGTGCAGTGTGTGTGTAGAGGATTCAGTGTATATTTTATGTTTAGACGTATTGTATGTGTGAGGGGCACGTATTATGTGTTGGGTGTATGTGTGAAGGGTGCAGCATGTGTGTGTGGGGTGCAGTGTGTGTGTGAGGGTGTTCTCATCTGACGTCAAATTCAATTATTCTAATTTCCTTTGTCTGTTAACTCACTGAGGGATAATTTATACATTATATATATATTTATATATATACATATATATATATATATATATGTATATATATATATATATATATATGTATATATATATATATATATATGTGTGTGTGTTTGTGCTGTATATGTGTGTCTTGAGGGTGCTGTGTGTGTATGAAGGTGATGTGTGTGTATGAGGGTGCTGTGTGTGTGTGTGTGTGTGTGTGTGTGTGTGTGTGTAAGGGGGTGCTAGGAGTGTCTGAGTGTACTGTGAGTAAATGTCTATTTAAATATGTATTTTAAAGAAAAAACAAAAAACAAAAAAAAGTTATATCCCCCCTCCCTTCTTACATTTAGCATGGGGGGGGGGGGCAGGGGGGAGCCGTGCTGCCATGGAGGAGGGAGCCGTGCTGTCTTTCCTGGTGGTCTCAGTGGTGAGAGTGAACTCTAGCCACTAGAGTCAGTCTGAACCCTGCAATGCAATTATTGCAGTTTTTCAGACTCTGTGATAAGTTTCATTGCAGGATTAAGGGGACATGAACATTGCACCCAGACCACTACGATGAGATAAAGTGGTTTGGATGCCTACAATGTCCCTTTAAAGAAGCTATGAATATCCATGGCTTTAGCCTGCCTATCAACAAGCAGGCTGCTTGCTACCCGGGTCCTGCCCTGCCTCCCTCCATCCCCAGCCGGCATAGCAGTGCCTGTGAGCCGGTGAGGGAGATCTTTGATCTCCCCTGTTGACCTCGGCCCACGGCCATCGCGGCCCACCGGACATTTGCCCGGTATGCCCGATGGCGAGTCCGGGCCTGTAGTACAAAATATCTGCAGATAGTTTGTTGTTGTAATCCTCTTTTAGGCACAGGTGAGTCAATGTTAAAAATAACCATCCTGAGAGAACAATCTCAAATTTTGTTGATTAATCTCGCTACCACTGTTCATGCCACCACTGACAGTTGGAGTTACTATTCCAACGACAGAATGTTGGGCAGATAATTCTGACTTTGGCACCACAAAGCGACAACTCTTTCAAGCAAAGACAGAAAAACATAACCACCGCAACACTGCACGCAGCCCTGCAGCAGGATCTCGATGTTATTGGCGTAATACACAACAGTGTGTGTTGAAATGATTAAATGGAATCTATCAGGCCCTTAAGACACTTCTCAGCTGCAGACGGAAGCGGAGGAACAGTGATTAGAAAGAAGATTGCACCTTGGGAAGGCATACTGTTGAAGTAAAGTTCAGAAAAAGAAAAATTTGCAGGTGGCAAGAGGGGAGGAGGAGGGGGATTTACTCCAAGGCAGACAAGTATTTTGTTTTAAATTACCAAGGGTGCACATGTAAGAACCCCCGTGGAGATTGGTTTGAAATCCGTTTTGGTCGGTTTGCTGTCAGTATCTGACGCATCTGTCGCGCCCATAGAGAGTGTGTTAAAAGAAAGCCATTAGAGAAACACAAGTCTCTCTACAAACATTCAACAAGTACCATCCAGAGTCTGCTTGAATGATATTATGGGACAGCTTTAGCTGTAACGAGTTAACCCTTTGAGTGGTTGGGTTATGTCTCCCATTTATATCTTCGTAAGGTTTTCAAAGTGATAGCTTCCATGTGTATGTTTATATCCCACACAGCCTGTTTGTGGAGTCCACAGCTTCTAGTGGACCAAAGTCAGATGTTAAATAGTGCTCACCCATTAAATAGTTACATAGACTGAAAAGAGACATGTATACAGCAACTTCAGCCTTTCTCGCGCTTGATCCAAAAGTAGGCTAGAAACCCAGTTTGAAGCATTTTTCAATTCTTCAACAAACTAGAAATAACATCCTTCTTGACCCCAGAATGGCAGTCAGAATCCACCTCATTGGACTACAAGGTTTAAATTAAAATAGCTGGTCACAGAAAATCACGAACTGATCTTTGCAATTCTGTGCCCTAGTTGCAAAACAATGTGCTGTCTCTGAAAGGGTTAGTGTATATAATAATGTGTATAGGAAACTGCTCAGGTTAATGTGTTGCACTATTCCTGCTCTAAAACAATAAATTATGCTAAAATAGGAAATTATTCAATTTTTCAGGACATTAAAAAGTAATAGTTTGGCAGCATATCTCAGTACAAGGACACAGTGCTGGGGTGTGAGGAATACATTTTAATCAGACACACACAGTGCTGATATGAGGGGCACGTTTCTAGAGGGGTCGCTGTATTTCCATTGGATGATACAATATCAGTAGACATGTACAGGATTATCTACTAAAGTGAGAGTCCAAAGTAAATGTAACTTTTTAGGCCAAAGTAGCTGAATTTGAATTCTTCCTTTAGCTGGTACTTCCAAAATCTGTCCGCTCCCCTGCTGCCTTGTGTTAAATGTTTTTTTTTCTTTCTGGTGTCCATGGTTATAGCCTTGTTTGAGCATAAAATATTTTTATCGTTTTGTATGATTCTTGCAAAATCAGATAAAAAGTAACGTTGTTTGAGATCTCACCTATAACGTTACAAGTTCTCCCCAATGAAACTCAATATGTGAAATAAATGCAGTTTACAGTATTTTAAGGACATTCAATAAATATATTTTGATAAAATACATTTATTTAATAAATAAATAACACTTGTAGAAAAATAAAGAATGAACAGAATAGAAAAAAAAAAAATCACAACCCCTGATTCAGATGTGCACAGAATGAGTAGGAAACATAGGAATTGAACTCCGCTCAATGTACTACCCGTAGGCTTCTTTCTAAGTTGTAGGTTTGAATGATATTGTAAAACCTTTATACTATGATACACAACATAGATGCTAGAAGCCTTGATGGCTATTAAATTGGGCAGAAGAAAAAAAAAATGGGTCCAAGTTCTGAGTTGCCTGAGGTGCTATTTGATGGGACACATTTAAAAACAACCTAAATTCTACCCATACCCAGCCGCCCTTTAAAGAGCTCTAAATAATAATCAGTGGGTCAGTTTGTGCTGTAGTGGAAGAAAGGTGGGGGTATTATAGATTTATGGTGTGTATGTGCAATTTATAATGGGTGTTTGTGAGTTAACTCTTTCTCAAAGGGACAAAGGGCAGAATTGTCCGTTATTCACTGTTTTACCACTTGCATTTAAAAAAGAAATGCACATTAAGACAATTTGCTTATAGGGTGCCGCATTAAAGTGCCACCGTGGACAAGCTAAGGTATAATGAAAGATTGCAAGACCTAGTTTTCATTTCATCCTTCTTTGGTAAAGAATAAAACTTCCAAAGTATATTTTCAAACCCAAAATTGTTGCAGAGCTTAGCCTTTTGACCTGACTGTTATTATCAGAAGTTTCTGATCTATTTGTTATTCTGCAGCGATAAAAGAAAATGAAATGGCCGGTCGACTGACCATTAAGTCTCTGTTATTATTACAGGAAAAGCAATCATTCTTTAGGCACCTAGATAATTTCCCTTCACTATATGTAATTGCTGTATCCAAGAACCGTACACCAGTCTTTGGTAGTCAAACGATTTGTTCCTACTTCCCATTACGTTTCCAATCAAAGCGTTTAATGCTTAATTTTATAGAGACAAATGCATTTTAAATAACTGGACTAAAGATACTAGAGCACCATAAATATTTCATATGAGCACAGTCTTACTGATTAGGACTCCAATTGAAGGCTACAATTGGTGAAAAATGTTTGCATGGCCTCTGGTGTCGGTTAGATCAAAGGTGAATCACAGATTGAAACAGTTACTTATTTCATGGTGAATTGCTTTGTATACTTTTAGTAATTTTTTTTTCCAAATTTTCCCGTACAGTCAATTTTTTTTTTTTTTTTTTTTTTTTAAAGTGACCCAGCTCAATGAAGTTGTCTGGGTGTAGTGTCCTATTCCCACTTAGTCCTGTAATGTTAATTATTGCAGTTTTTGAGAAACTGCAATGATTACTTTGGATGACTAAGACTGCCTCTAGTGGCTGTCAATCAGAAAGCCACTGGAGGCACTTCCTGGATGTACTTCCTGGATGTTACCAGACTCCAGGTCGCCTAACTAAAGCAGTGAATTCCTGCCGCGCATTAGACTAAAACAGGGGTCAGCAACCAATGGCATGTGTGCCATGCATGGCACTCAGGTGTCTTTGCACAGCATTTAAGGCTGCCAGGCACAGTGGAACTTCAGATATGTGCTAGTGCAAACTTTTGAATTGGATTCTGCACTATAGCCCACAGAGCTGCAACATAAGTCTCCACCTCACACACAAACACACACACAGTCAAAAACAAACACAACAGCACTCACAATCCACATACATGCACACAGCCCCACAAGCACTCTCTACACAACACCAAACACACAGTGTGACATAAAACCCACAGACACAATTCCACAAGCAGCCCCATACATGGCCCGCATTTATAGATACACACAATATGACATATACAATACAACAGCCCACATACGCAGATATACAACTCTACAGAACCACTTCAGCACCCACTAATAACACCAGCAGAATATTGCAACATACCTCAATTTAAAAAATAAATAAATAGGACCAGCACTCGAAGGGACTAAAAGCTTTTCTATTGGCACAGTACTACTAAAAGGTTGCTTTACCCCTCGACTAAAACATTAGCCTGGAATGTCTTTTTATTAGAATTATTAGAATGATTTGATTTGATTTTCTTTTTATGATACAGATTTATTTTTTACATTTCATAATGGGAATCTAATGGATTTGTCATATTTGTATTGCATATATTTACATTTCCATTGAATTGTATAAGCACAAATTGTGCCCCTTTAAGTATGAGAATATCCCATGCCCTTTTCAAAATATACAATTTTAAATTATAAAGAAAATCTATTTCCACTTCAAATCTTTAGTTTGTGCTTTATCTTAAGCAGCAGAGTACAGTTTTCTGCATGGATAGGTACACCAATTTTATTTCCCTAGTGAAATTTCACATATTTTCCATTATACATTTTTTTTAACTTTTTTAATCTATGTGTGTGGAAACTGCAGCATGTACTCTACGTAATAGTAAAGCGTGTGTAACAAATATATTATATATAATATAAAGAGATATGTCCAGACTCTGGCACGCAACCCCAAAAAATATAAATGAAAAAAACATTACCCGGGTGCTTCCAAGCAAATAATACAAACCAAGTCAAACAGGACAACTCTCTTGGTTTTTCCAAAGTGTATTTCAAAAAGTGTCCACCACCTTTACATCAACGTTTCGACCCCTTAGGGTCTTTATCAAGATCCTGTTTGACTTTGTATATGTATATATATAATATACTATCCTGTTTTAGGTGGGAGAGAGGATTGAATTGATCTGTTTTACATACATAACTTTAAATTAACTACTTAAATGGCTTGAATGAGAATAAAATATTGAAGATAAATTATCAGTAAAACATAAAATGCTGAATAGCTTGGCACCCCAGACTTTATCATTTATATGTAATTAGTATATTCAGTAATTTCATAGTGGAGCTCGCTTCACTCTAATAAATGAGACCTTTCTCTTGACCTGAGTCTGAGCTTAATTTTGCAGTTATAGAAACACTATAATTTGGAGAATCTTTCTGCCTCTCATTTTATTTATATCTGATTAGAACCAGGTAGCCATCAAGCATGTGTATTTACTAAACTAGGAGTAGTGGAACAGTGAAGTGGGTCATTTCAATTTCAGAGCAAAACAGCCAGCTGAAAGGAAGACACTTTTTGCATTATTCAAAATTCCTTTTTTTAGTGAATAAAATACCATTCTCTGGATCAAAGATTTAAGATTCTCTAGTTTTCCTGACAAGTTCACTTTAAATTCTAACATATCCTTATACATCAAAGGACAGAATAAGTTACATACTAACCATTTCTTTAGCACTAGGGCTATACCAGATACACTGTAACGCCTCCCCCTCCTATGTCTTACCTCCCCTCCGTGCAGGGCTTTATTTCCACTACATCAGAGTGTTAATGGAGTAATAATGTCTGTGTATACATTGTAGTTGTTGTATCATAGAGCAAGTGAACAAACAAAACAAAACAAAAAAAAAGTACTTCAATTTAGAATAAACATATGTGTACCATGACAGACACTTTAAATGACGCGGACAGGGAAAGGGATACACAAAATGGCCTTCAACCCTTTCTATTGCGTTAGTTAAACATATTTAATTGAAAAAAAGCTGTATGGTGCAATGGTGATAACTGGAAAGGAGCCTCAGGAAAAGTTTTAATTGAAAACCATTACATTTCTTTTTAACCACAACATAAAATACTTTTTAATTAATCTCCTTAATGCTAGGGGAAACAGATATGTTTTGCATACATAGCATAAATGCCTTTCTAGAACACTGTTCAAAACACTTAGAGGATTTCTAAGTCTCGAAGAAAGTAGAAATGGTGAATATTTGTTTATGTGTATATGAAATGATCACCATCTCTGCAGCCTGAAATAATTCTAGGCGAGTTTAAGGGTCCGCAGTTACTTTTCTAGCAACCTAATCGAGTAATTCATTAAGGCAATATTTTAGTACATTAAAGGGACACTATTGTCATGTCACGGTTATCACCGCAATAGACAGCAAGACGTGGTCGCCCTGGAAGAGCCCAACAGGGGACTTGAACCTGAGGCCTTGTGCATTCCTGGTCTGTGTCTCTGCCTCTGAACCACATTTGGTTCTTGCTTTCAGCCTGGAAGTTCATTCCTGACCTGTCTAGTATCCAGCACTGGGGGCTGGACATGAAATGGAATTACTCCTGGTACACCTGTTGTGGATAGTCTCGTTAGCCAGGTATAAAACACTGCATCTCCCAGAAGGCAGTGTCAGTTCCTTGACTCTGGTTATCGGTTTGCTGTCTCCTGTTCTCCAGTGTATCTCTTGACCCTGGCTTGTTGTTTCGTTGATTCTGACTTCTGGCATCCTCTGACCTTTGGCTTCCCACGACTATTCTCCTGCTTTATCCATTCCTGTACCGCGACTTGGAGTTTACCCTGCACAGCCCCCGTGCACCGACTCACAGGCCAGGTGAATTCTCACCTGACCACCTCGGCCTGTGTTTTCTTGCAAGGGTGAGCATATATCTCTGCCTGCCAGACTCCCAACCCAGGTAAGCCCTGACATAAGGAAATGACCAATGGAGTCCGCAGAGATGTGCTCACCCCTGTCCCAGCAAGTGTCCAGTCTGGTCCAGACCGTTTCAGACTTACAGCGAGAATTAGTGCTTCTTAAAGGCGCAGTACACCCAGCCCCAGAACCTGGTTATCCTGAACCATTCGTTATTATGCCAGAAATATTCAACGGTAGACGTACATCCTTCCAGTGCTTTAAGGTGGACTGTGAAATATTATTTGCCTTAAAGCCGCGAACCTATGCCAGTGACTTTATTATGTAACGTGTGGCTATCAACCTGCTGTCTGGAGGGATAAAGTCATGGGCACACCAGATGATACTGGCTAATAGTCCTGTCCTCGACAGCTGGGGGTCATTCATGACAGCTATGGACTTGCAGTGCAAGACTACTGGTATTAAGCCTGCTCCACGTCCCAGAAAACCCCAGGTTCCCAGGAAGAGCAAGACCCTGTACCAACACGAAGCCTCCTTGTTGCCTCTCTATGATCCAGTCCCGAGGGAGACTCCAGTGGATGAAGAGGAACCTGTGGAGATCGGTTTCCTCCGTACTAGGTTGTCGTCTAAGGAGAGAAACCATCGGAGAAGTAGTGGCCTTTGTTTCTACTGTGGAGAAAGAGGGCACTTTATCTCCCTCTGTCCCACTCGCCTACCTCTGCCTCAAACTGCTCAAGCAGGCACTGTCTGCTCCCATCCTGTCATCCTGATGACACAGCCAAGAATCCGCCAAGGTTACTGCCAGCCCAGGCCACGTTCTGTGACACAAAAGGGTACCCAAACAACTGTAGTCAATGTAACCTGTGCCCCTCTAGAATCAGCTACCAGTACCCATGAAGAATCTCCACCTCCTGCTCCAGAAGCATCTGTACCTCTTCCTGAAGACACTACTGTTCAAGCAAGCACCACCACCACTTCCTGCCTGGCCGAGAGAGTTCTACCACCTGACTGCACGTATGCCTCAAATGGCACAGTTGTATGCAAACAGGATCTAGAAGTGTTCGAGAAAGCATTGAAAGCTGCAAATGCCTCCCCTGTGAGAACGACTAGAGCAAAAGTTGCTGTTGGTGTTGTGTTTCCTTCTATTCTGGAAGAAGGCTGTACGTATGGCATAGATGACTATGGAAGTATGTACCTCTTGCCAGATGATATCTTTGCCCTGGAAGAGTCCAACAAGGGACTTGTGCATTCCTGGTCTGTGTCTCTGCCTCTGAACCACATTTGTGCTGCACAGTGTGACTGACATTCAGTGTCTCCACCCTCTGCATTAAGACACTGAACTTTGCTCATAGAGATGCGTTGATTCAATCATCTCTATGAGGAGATGCTGATTGGCCAGGGCTGTGTTTGGCTTGTGCTGACTCTGCCCCTGATCTACCTGCTTGACACTCTCAGCCAATCTAATGCTTTCTTACGGGAAAGCGTTGTGATTGGCTCAGATCATCACTTTGGATGATGTCAGTCAAGCAGGCAGATAAGGGGCAGAGCCAGGAATAAAGGTAAACTTTTACTATATTTAGGGGGGCAAGGGGAAGCCAGGGGACTAGATGGTGTTTTTAACAATATAGGGTCAGGGATACATGTTTGTATTCCTGATCCTATAGTGTTCCTTTAAAGATTACTTCTTCTCCAAACACATGGGAGAAGCTCACTGTAAAGACCCACTAATTACAAATAACTGTAAATGAAATAATAAATGTAGGAGTTAGCCCATAATGTTTGCACTATTGCTGGAACACTGATTTCAATAGTGTGATGTAGCAGTTTCCCATCTTTACACAGCACAGTTGGCTAATTATGTTGCAAATGTGAAAGGGCTGTAATGTTTTGGGTTAAACCATTGGTTCTTTTTTTCCTTGATTGCCTTATCCCACAAGGTAAGGCATGTTACAAAGCTATCTCAGCAGCCGGATTTAGAAACACTTGCAGCATTAGAAATGCTGTCAAATTATCATATCAGGAATATATTTGCAGGTCCTCTAGATTCTAACCACTGGGACCACCAATGAATCCCACACCGGACCACCAGGGAAATGTCCCCCCTCCTCCCTCAGTAAAGGTAAGAAGGGAGGGGGGGGGGGACATAATTAATATTGATTTTAATTAAATTTAAAAAAAAAACAAAAAAAAACATCCTTACCCCCATACAAACACTGCCCCCACACACACCACACACTGCCCCATACACACTACACACACTGCCCCCACACACACTACACACACTGCCCCCACACACACTACACACACTGCCCCATACACACACTGCCCCATACACACTACACACACTGCCCCATACACACTACACACACTGCCCCATACACACTACACACACTGCCCCATACACACACTGCCCCATACACACTACACACACTGTCCCCACACACTACACACACTGTCCCCACACACTACACACACTGCCCCATACACAACACACACTGCCCCATACACACACTGCCCCATACACACACTGCCCCATACACACGGCCCCACACACACTACACACACTGCCCCCACACACACTGCCCCCACACACTACACACTGCCCCTACACACTCCGCCCCTACACACACTGCCCCTACACACACTGCCCCCACACACTACACACACACTGCCCCCACACACTACCAGGGCCGGCCTTAGGGGTGTGCGAGCTGTGCGGCCGCACAGGGCGCCATGGAGCAGGGGGCGCCGTGCGGCCGCACAGCCGATTTAAAAAAAAAAAAAAAAAAAAAAAAATTTTTTTTTTTTTTTTAAAATTTGCAGCGGGGGCGGAGCTTACCGTGCGGCGGGGGCGGAGCTAAAAGCGCCGGAAAACGGCTGCAGGGGAAGCAGGAAGGAGTCCCTGCTTCCCCACCAAACAGTCACCAGGAGCTGCACTGCCTCCACAATGAACTCCACAGGTAACTGTGTGATTGTCAGGTGAGTGTGACTCTCTGCCTGTGTGTATTACTGTCTGTGTGTGTGTGTGTATGACTGTCTGCCTCTGTGTGTGTATTACTGTCTGTGTGTGTGTATGACTGTCTGCCTATGTGTGTGTGTGTGTGTGTGTATATGACTGTCTGCCTCTGTATGTCTGTGTGTATGACTGTCTGCCTGTGTGTGTCTCTGTGTGTGTGTGTATATGACTGTCTGCCACTGTGTGTCTGTGTGTATTACTGTCTGCCTCTGTGTGTTTGTCTGTGTGTATTACTGTCTGCCCTCTGTGTGTGTGACTGTGCATGACTGCCTCTGTGTGTATGACTGTCTGCCTCTGTGTGTATGACTGTCTGCCTCTGTGTGTATGACTGTCTGCCTCTGTGTGTATGACTGTCTGCCTCTGTGTGTCTGTGTGTATGACTGTCTGCCTCTGTGTGTCTGTGTGTATGACTGTCTGCCTCTGTGTGTCTGTGTGTATGACTGTCTGCGTGTGTGTGTGTGTGTGTATATGACTGTCTGCCACTGTGTGTCTGTGTGTGTTACTGTCTGCATCTGTGTGTTTGTCTGTGTGTATTACTGTCTGCCTCTGTGTGTGTGACTGTGTATGACTGCCTCTGTGTGTATGACTGTCTGCCTGTGTGTGTCTGTGTGTATGACTGTCTGCCTGTGTGTGTCTGTGTGTATGACTGTCTGCGTGTGTGTGTGTGTGTGTGTGTATATGACTGTCTGCCTCTGTGTGTGTCTGTGTGTATAACTGTCTGTGTGTGTCTGTGTGTATGACTGACTGTCTGCCTGTGTGTGTCTGTGTGTGTGTGTGACTGCCTGCCTGTGTGTGTGTGTGTGTGTGTGTGTGTGTGTATGACTGTCTGCTTGTGTGTGTGTGTATGTCTTCCTGTGTGTGTATGGCCGTCTGACTCTGTGTGTGTGTCTGTGTGTGTGTGTGTCACATACAACCAATACACGCATATCACACACTGTTAATATACCCATTACAATTATCACACATAGCCTACATATCACACACAGTCATCACACGTACTATTACATACACAGACAACACAAACATAACAGCATACATGGATGACGGGGGGGGGCGCTGTGAAGATTTTTCGCACAGGGCGTCTAAATGCCTAAGGCCGGCCCTGCACACTACACACACACTGCCCCATACACACACTGCCCCCACACACACACTACACACACTGCCCCCACACACACTACACACACTGCCCCCACACACTACACACACTGTCCCATACACACACTGCCCCCACACACTACACACACTGCCCCCACACACACACTGCCCCCCCACACACTACACACACTGCCCCATACACACTACACACACTGCCCCATACACACACTGCCCCATACACACACTGCCCCCACACACACTACCCCATACACCCCCCCCATACACTGCCCCCATACACACACTGCCCCATACACAAACTGCCCCACTAACACTGCCCCCAATACACACACTACACACACTGCCCCACAAACACTGCTCCCATACACACACTGCCCCACAACCACTGCCCCCCATACACACACTACACACACTGCCCCACAAACACTGCTCCATACACACACTGCCCCACAAACACTGCCCCCATACACACACTGCCCCCCATACACACTACGCACACTGCCCCCATACCCACACTGCCCCACAAACACTGCCCCATACACACACTACACACACTGCCCCCATAAACACACTACACACACTGCCCCATACACACACTGCCCCACAAACACTGCCCCATACACACACTACACACACTGCCCCACAAACACTGCCCCCATACACACACTACACACACTGCCCCAAACACACACACACTGCAACTCTCACACACACTGCCACCCTCACATACACACTGCACCGTTCACACACACACACACACACACACACACACACACACACACACACCACTGCTCCTATGCCCTATATCCCAGCAGACCCCAGGTAAGTTGTCAAACTGTTCTTAAACGGTTTGACTACTTACTCTATGGATGGGATCCTGGCACTACTGGCACCATAACTACTACACTGAGCTGTAGTGGTTATTGTGCCTGGATTATTTCTTTAAATAATCTACAAGTGCCCCTCCTGAGATCGGGCTCTGGATTTGCCACTGCTCCCCTCCACCCCCAAAACTATTTACCTTATTTCCAGCATCAGAACGATCTCTCCGTCTCCTTGCCTAATGGGTGTCCTGGTTTTTTATTTCCAAAATCTGGTCACCCTGGCTTTATGTGATAATGTCTATGCCCCTCCCCTTCATGACACTGTAAAAAAAGGGGCCAAGCATGGATGTCATTACAATTATCCCCCTGGAAAAAAATCCTGCGGACGCCCATGTGAGCCAGTTATATAAACTGTAGTGATACCTACCACAGAACACAGGGTATAAACATTTTTACTTACGTACATCTTCGGGCCATTGTGATGCACTTTATAGTTAAGGATATGGATTTTTAATATACTCCATATTAATTTATGCACTGTACACTACTTTGTATTTTTTGCTTATACTAATATGCTTTATATTACTTGCCTTACTTATGCTGTTGAGGCATAGTGAGGCTGCCTGTTCTTTGCACGCACATCAAAAATAAAGAATTTAAAAAAATCTTCCCATTCACTCTGAAACCTTGAGAATCTTCCCATTAACTCTGAAATCTCGAGAACCTCCCAAGCATCGTGTATCTGGTGGAGGTGGTGCTGGAGGGAAACTCATTTGATACTTTTATAAAATTAAACATGCCCTATGCTAATCTTTCAGTTTCATTTCTCAAGCAATTCCATATCCCCTAACACCAGCGCCTGGTTAAGCAGCACATCGGTGGGCCACTGATGTGAATCACGTAACTGGCACTGCTCAAAAGGGCTGACATGCCTAGAAAGTGGGGTTGGTCTGACCAAATAATTGGAAGGTCAGCCTGGCATGAATGCATTTCGGATATGCCCACAAATAATGTAGGCTGTCCAACTAAAGGTGTACTATGCAGACCTCGTCTGGAGCTTGGTGCAAATGCTAATTATGTGCTCGCTGTATGGTTACAGGGGACTGTCCCTTATCACTCACTTGTCCACTCCTCTACTTCCCTTCTTACTAGCACGCAGAAGCTCCTGGTATGCAGTCTGGGATAACAAAAAAGGTGTATGTAGTGAGTGTAGAAGAAAGGGGACATACCACAGTGGTGGATAGATCGAAGCAGCAAGAACATTTATACAGTGCGCAAAGTCAGCTTTACCTTAACTAATTTATAGTCAGCCAGTCCACACAAGTCTTGTTCCCCTACATCCCTCTTAAATTCCTAAGAAGTGTAGTAAATATATATATATTGATTAAATGCTAGCAGCAGTAATAATCAGTGTAGTGTCTGGCTGATTTAGAAAACTTTGTGCTTATCATCTAAACTGTTCTTCTCCAGTAAACATACTCTGTATAATCTTTTAAGTAGACAGATCTAAACAATATAATTTTGTTTTACTCCAATGAGCAGTAAATGCAATGATCGACTTCACATTGACGTGATTTATTTCTTCTCAATCAATCCGTGGCAGCTAAGGACATTTCTGTGTGTTCCCGAATGATAGGTCTCTCAGCTTGATTGACATTAAGTGCTAGATTTTAACAGCGCCTTTTTCCACCAAGTGAACAATGAAACAATTTTACATATATATATATGGAGTGAAATCACCAGAACCAAACATTTTCTTCCACATTTCAGACATTATTTAAGTATATGTTCTTTATAAATTACCAAGTTATTAAAATATCCACTTCACTTTCCCAGATAATTAGTTATAGAATGCTAAAATGTCCTCCCGTAATGTTACAGTTGGAGATTTCACAAGTAACATTGGATGAGCAAGTGCTTCATCTTAGACATATTTGACTTTTACTTTGAAATTTCTGTTAAACGGGAAGCTAACCCTGCTTTACTTGTGTGTGTGTGTGTGTGTGTATATATATATATATTTTTTTTTTTTGTATTGTAGTTTACAATGATACCTTTTTTTAATGGACTAACATATATTATGTTAGTCCAATAACAAATGTATAAATGCAAACTGCAATTTTCTTGTTATTTTGGCATCTTGTTTATTGGACTAACACGGCTGGCTAATCCAATGTATATTATATATATATATATATATATATATATATATATATATATATATATATATATATATAGACAAAAAATGGATAAGCAAGGCACTCCTCCTGAATTTCTCTAAGCAAAAATCAAAACTGCCTAGGTGCAATCCCGCGTACCAGTATATATAATAATAAATAAAGGGAGCACACTAGGACTTTTCAATAGTGGAAAAAATGGTCTTTACTGTATTAAATCATAATACAAAATCTGTGTACAAAAAATCGACGTTTCGACCCTCCTGGGGTCTTTATCAAGATCTTGATAAAGACCCCAGGAGGGTCGAAAACGTCGATTTTTTTGTACACAGATTTTGTATTATGATTTAATACAGTAAAGACCATTTTTTCCACTATTGAAAAGTCCTAGTGTGCTCCCTTTATTTATTATTATATATATATATATATATATATATATATATATATATATATATGTAGTAAGGCCTTTTGGCCTGTGTTTGTGGGAGGGGCGTATGACACACCCCTTCCCTACTTAAGGGACACCCCTTACCTGGCTCCATACCTTCGAGGTCAGCGTTGCATCCTGAATCCACTTCCGGTTCACGGACGGCGCCATCTTGCTTTCGGAAACCCGCGTTTTTCTTCGGTGTCAGCTGTGTCCAGGAACTCCTTACAGGTCTTTCCATGGCCAGCCACGCACAAAAAACCCGGTCTTCTTCGCTGATCGAGTCCTCAGGACTTCTCAAACGTAAGTCCGTCGCCCGGATCACTTCCCACGGCGTCGCAATAATTTTCAGCCTCACTTTACGGCCACACGCTTTACGGCCAAAGTCTCAGGCAAATTAACCCTCCGGTTTCCGGAAACCAAGTACTATGTATGTAGCATTCTTATGCTTTACTTTTCCCCTCCTTTATTTCAGTTTGTTTCTATATGATAAGTTTTTAGTACTTGATAGTAGGATTATTCATTTTAATACAGATTATAGTTTATTGAATACCAGTCTGTTTTATATACATATAACGTTTATAGCATGTATTTCATAATTTATGCTATCACATTAATTATACCTAGGTTAGGGCTCATGTATTATTAGTTCATGATATTATCCTGGTATACATATACATAGTTTTGCTTGAACAACTTTACTTTTTGTGTACCTTCCATTTACACTTAGGAAATTTGTTTTAAACAAACGTTTTTTTTTTTTTTTTCTTCTCCTCCCTGTTTAAACACACCATGTACACTTTTCATTACATGGCACGTGTCATATGCTGACTTTTCTTTATGTACTCAAATTACATACACTAGAAACTCAGATAATTAATCAGGAATAGGTATAATGTATATATATGTGATAAGGTTTTCTCTAATTTAATTGTGTATATTACGTTGTCACTACCATGTACACCCGTTTACATGGCACGTACATTTCCTGACCTTTCTGCATATACTCAAACGATATATCGTGTATACAGAACACGGTCCCAACATCTCACACTTTCAGGTTTGAATCACACTTTTGGTTTAACCTCTCATACGTCAACTTTTCTGCATATGGTCAATTTTCATAGTTTAAACTCATACTCCCTGCACTATGATTACTACAGTAGCACGGCCATATATATATATTTTAAATTTGGTCACCAGGTATACACATTATATGTAGACACTACAAGCTAATCCTGCGTTACGGTTTTTCTCCATAATAAATCAGGCGGGGTACTTCCTTACTCTAATTGTTCCCCTTCAACACATACGGTTAATAAAATCAACCACAGCATATCTAGTCTACGTTAGTATCACAGGATCCATTTCTCATACTATCATATCTATTTCTACCCTTTTAGGTTTATCCAGGTTTTCTATACCTTACGCACCATATACGTATACATACTATCAGGTACGTAAGCCTGCTCACGTGTCACATACGTTCTCCCTAAATAGGACATAGAGTACTGGCAAGTTAGGGGTATAGGCCCAAATAGGTATCTCCCCTCTTGGCATACCGCCTATAGTTTAGAGGTCCGCGAGGCCAACACCCCGCCTCAAACGTTTCGGAGGCATACACCCCTCGAGCCACACGTTAGTTAGCCGCCTCGCAAAGTTTAGAGAGGGCGTCACCTGTCACTCCCTTCCCCTGTTTTTCTTTTATTGTCACCGAGAGGCCTACGAATTCCTGCCACTACATGGGTGGCCTCAATATTCCCTCGCGCCAACGCATAGATAGAGCCTCTCATAGCCACTTGGCAAATAGCAGGGCCTCACCTGTCACCAAAGGACAAGATTAATTTTTTCGCCTCACACGGCATAATTAGCCCGCCAGTACATCCCCTGGGTTTCAACACTAACGGTATATTTTCTCATCTAGTATGTCTCAAGAAGGGGTAGAGGATTTCTCCATCCCGAGCACTCCGGCTAGACCAAACTCCCCACCACCGGAAGAAGACATGGCTAGTCCTGCATCATTCAGGTCCTGGACAATCCCTCGCATAACTAGCGAACTCAGGAGGCGACACATTCCTTTCCCCGCTACTGCCAGGAAAGCGGAACTATACAAACTGTTGCACACCTCAACTGATAACTCTGATGCAGGGGAAGGGACTAGCCAGTCTAACCCGACAGATATACATGGCATGCTTACATCCCTCATGTCATCCATGGGCAAGGTAAACTCCAGGCTGGAGAAACTGGAATCGGTCACCACAGCCCTTACCTTGGCTGGGTCAGTCACTGTGACCCCTCCGCCACTGGTCGAGTTGCCACTAGTTTCTCCAGCCACCACCTCTGACGAGCAGGAGGTTAACCCTGCCCATATGATACCTGAGCACCTTAAGAAAGACATCCTGGAAGGTAAAGATGTCAACTTAGCTGCACTACTAATTGCCTCCCAGGATGTGGTGGAGCATAAAACTTATGCGTATGAGGATATTTCTGTGGTGGTCAAGTCCAGGGATGCACGCCTAAACAGGAAACTCACCATCCCGGAATTTGTGTTGGCTTTTGGCATCTACCGGGATGTCATATGTGCCGTTTACCCACACAGGCGTGAGGAATTTGACATGTATATGCACAAGCTGGTGGACCTGGGCAATAAATATGGTGGATCGGCATTCTACGATTACCATAGATCTTTTTCTGCAAAAGTGTCAGGCGCCTTCTCACAGTACGGGACGGGACAAGGTCCAACTGGAGTAAGATAGACACAGTGATTTTCTGCAGACACTTTGCAGGGCTAAGGACGCCGGCTTGTGCATACTGCTCCTCCATGTCTCATTCGGCAAATTTTTGTCCCACCACTGCTAACGAGCATACCCACGTGCAAGGACCTAGCTCCGCTGCTCCTACGGAGAAAATAGCTAAAGACAAACTGGGTAGACCTATCAAGTTTCTGGGCAAATCCCAGATATGTAATAACTTTAATGTTGGTACATGTAATTACAGCGGTTGTCGTTTATTGCATATATGCTCAAAATGTTTCAGGGCACATGCAAAAATCATGTGTCCCAATAAAATGTATCCCAAACAGTACCTAACGTCTATCAACATATCCCTACTTGCGACATTTCTGTCACAGCATCCATCTACACATTTAGTAGATTTCATAATCTCTGGTCTATCAGAAGGATTCCACACAGGTATCATACATATGCCTTCAGGAATCCTGGAATGTCCAAATCTACAATCCGCCCAACACAACCCTACAGCTGTTGACACACTCATAGCTAAAGAAGTGTCAGAAGGTTTTTTATTGGGACCTTTTCAATCCCCTCCTTTCACTACATGGAGGACAAACCCTATCGGGGTTGTCACAGGAAAATCTTCCAACAAGCAGAGACTTATTATCGATTTGTCGGCACCACACACCTCTACCACTCCTAGCCTCACCTCCCTAATACCATCGGAGGAATTCTCCCTGCAATATTCCACTATAGACCACGCCATTACGGCTATCTTACAGGCAGGAGTCGGTGCATGGCTCAGTAAGACCGACATAACAAATGCATTCAAACTACTACCAATCCACCCCACACTGTGGCACCTACATGGCATCAAGTGGGAAGGGAACTACTACTTTTTCTCACGACTAACTTTTGGTTCTAAAAGTAGTCCAGCCATATTTGACACATTTGCCGAAATCCTATGCTGGTTACTACTCAATATATCCAGATGCCCTACAGTCATACATTATCTGGACGATTTCCTAATGGTCGAGGAGAATTCTTCCCCTCCCAGTAGCCTCAAAGAAACTGTCAGCCTATTCAACCAGTTGGGGGTCCCAGTCTCCCCTACCAAGACCGAAGGCCCAGATACCATCATCACTTTCCTGGGCATCATGCTAGACTCAGCCAACATGCAAGCTAGCCTACCACGCACCAAGGTAGAAAACATCCTGACAAACATCAACCTCTATATACAACTACGCACTTGCAATCGCAAAGAATTACAATCTTTACTGGGGTCACTCAATTTTGCCATGCGTATTATACCTCAAGGCCGTGCTTTCATATCACGTCTCCTCAGCATGTTCCCACGGTTTCTACATGATGCACACAGATTAACCCTAGATACCCAAGCCACGGCAGACCTTCTCATGTGGAGAAACTTTTTAAACTCCTGGAACGGGAAAAGCATGTTCCTCCCTCAATTATCTGACACTTCTCCTACTGTTTGGACAGACGCGGCGTCTACCACAGGTTTTGCAGCAATTTTTGGGAACGAATGGCTTTGGGGTAGCTGGCCTTCAGAGGTGCAGGACCTGGAGTGTTTTTTCTCTACCTCAGCTCTTTTCGAGATATATCCCGTCGTGGCGGCTGCCGTGGCATGGGGACATCTATGGACAGGTTCATCAGTCAGGTGTTACTCAGACAACCAAGCAACCTGTTCCATTATCAACAAAGGTCGCTCCAACTCCCTTACTATCATGAGATTTTTGAGGAAACTCACTTGGTTGGCAGCATGTCATAATTTTTTCTTGCACTGTGTTCATATTCCAGGTATTTGTAACGAGGCGGCTGATAATTTGTCTCGTTTTAAATTCCAGGCCTTTCATCAACTTCTCCCATCAGCCGCGCTCACAGCCACGGCCACTCCACTGTTCCATCAGCTAACAATGGACTAGACGTTATCATGCAACATTGCAGAACTTTGTCCCAACTAGCTCTATCTACAAATACCAGGAAAACCTACAACAGAGCTTTCAGTTTATTCAAAAGATTCCTTTTGGAACACAACATATTACAACCATTCATCATGACATCTTTTTTAGGTTTTGCCTCTTTTTGCCACCTCAAACTCAAACTTTCTTACAACACAATCAAACTATATCTAACTGGCATCCAACATCACATGCTGACCTTACAACCCAACAACTCAAGTTTCATGTCATCATACCAAATCAAGAACATCCTTAGGGGTATACAAAGATCCGAACCCCCGCATACAGCACAGAGGCTTCCTATAGATTTTCATATCCTTAAGAAATTATCACAACTACTAGATCTAAAACCCTTCTCCTTCAACACAACACTAGTCATCAAAACAGCTATTTACGTGGCTTTTTATGGGTTTCTGAGACCTAGAGAGTTTACCGCCATCAATACAACACAATCCACTCACCTACTGCTTCATTCGCACTTAACCAAACACATGGACTATTATATCCTGACACTACCTCATTCCAAAAACAGTCAACACGCTCCACCCGTAGAGGTTAAATACTATCCGACTCACAACAGTTGGTGCCCCGTCCAAATACTGGACTCCTATACAGAGAATCTCAAGGCACCACCAACACAACCACTTTTTGTTCTACGAGGTTCAGTTCTCACTACTACCAACTTCATGACCCACGTTAGGTCATTACTAACACAGCTGGGACTCAAGCCAGCTAACTATTCAGGCCACTCCTTCCGCATAGGAGCGGCCTCCACAGCCTCCAGTGTTAACATACCGGTTCATGTTATCAAGACACTGGGGCGCTGGAAATCATCCGCTTACACACGGTACATTCCTAACCCTGTACAAGAAGTAAGAAATGCTTTTCAGAACATGTCTTGTTAAAAGTATGTATATTGGTAGTTTGTATTAAAATATTGAAATTTCTATTTTTGCCCTCTTTATTTTCAGGCCTACCTCATCGTCGGTTTCGGCACACCACAACCGACTTGCTACTTTTATACCATCCTACACTTATTAGGTCTTATTTCTCTTTGCCATCATGAGCCCTTCACACAAGTAGTAAGGCCTTTTGGCCTGTGTTTGTGGGAGGGGCGTATGACACACCCCTTCCCTACTTAAGGGACACCCCTTACCTGGCTCCATACCTTCGAGGTCAGCGTTGCATCACCCTCCCACCCACACCTCTTTATCAACTCCTTTTTCTTACATTTCTTCTTGGTGGGCCCTCTTTATTTTCAGGCCTACCTCATCGTCGGTTTCGGCACACCACAACCGACTTGCTACTTTTATACCATCCTACACTTATTAGGTCTTATTTCTCTTTGCCATCATGAGCCCTTCACACAAATATATATATATATACTTTCAATATAATATAACTGTATGAATAATTCTACTATTGCATTCAAATGAAATCAAGGAACATGTCTGAGCACAGCAGCACCCACATTTTAATCAGGTTTAATTAGGACTGTCAGCCATTACTTTCAAAGAGAAGGTTGCTATGTACAAAGGGATGATGGTGCTATTATAAAAGACCGTCTATATATGTATCACTACTTAGGGTGCTACAGACAGGATGCCATGAAAAACATTAACATATACATTACTATAACTATTCTGCTGCTAATAGATTCTTTTGTAATGACTTTAAAATGATTATAATGCCATTATGGGATTATACTGTGAAATTTTGCCGTCTATGTAATTTTTTTTTTTTTTTTCATTTACCAATATAGTATTTCATAACGGATGATCAGTCCAGATAGCACTCTTGCATTCTCGTCAATAAGCTGATGCCATCAATGATCTTTTGGAGATCAAAAACTGCACAGAGCACGCCTCGCACGTGTTACTAGACACATAATTATTTTTATCACACTGAGAGGCTTTATAAAGAAAGAGTAAAATAAAAATAAAAAATGCTGTCCTGAAACCCCAGTGTGACTAAAATCAATTTTCAAATGCAAATGAAGGTGGCATAGGTGATGTTTTTCATACGCAATAAATTGCTTGTCTACGGTTTTGATCTAATAGCCGCATAAACAAGAAAGATTGGTACCATGGAATTGTATTATAGTGACGGCAAAGTTTTATGTATCTGGAGGAGCCTTGTGGAAATAATTTAAAAGTACAAAATAAAGAGAGAAAGTTTGTCAGGAAGAGTTAACAGGTAGCTATCCAACCCTCTGTGCATCCTACCTTCCCTCGCATTGCCCTTCTCCCCGCCACCCCCCCTCCCATCTTTCTTTTCAATTAGTTCCAGTCACATCTTTTGGTTAAAGCAATTTTGTGTGACAAGAATTTGCCCCTTTGGGAAATCTATATGAAGGGCAGGCCTTCTGTCTGCTAAATCCTGGGAAAAAAATAAAACAAATTTCAATCCATTTTTTCTTTTTCTTTTCACATCGTGATAACCAACTTGGAATAGATGTGTGCTAACCTGGACACATCCAGTATCCCCAAGGTGGCACTTTGTGATCCGATCTGCAACATTCTGTCCTGCTAACATGATCGGCCATGCCTCTCATTATTGATACTGAATGGATTTTCAAAATGTCACCAGCTGCAACCTTGCAAAACATGGTCCAGAAACATCAGAACAGCTTAGCAGGCATTATGTACAGAGAGCCGAATAATGTGTGGGTTAAAACCTCACCTGTGTGTGTCATCAGTGACTGAGCATTGTGGGTGTTTAAGCTCCAGGATATAATGGTGTGGGTTCTTATATTTAATTTTATCTTTCACACCTTTTTACATTAAGGAGAAAAGTCAACATTACAATTCCATTTTTTGGAAGAAACCGTGATACCCACATAACCAAAGTCTGTTGCGGTGATGTTTTTGAGATGCTAATCCTGAGTTGATTTGGAATGTGCTATTATACTATATCCGTTTTATGCATTCATTTCTTTCTGATACACTTACAAGAGTCAAACAACTAACATAAAGTGTATCAAAACAGCACATATCCAGTAAAAAGGAACAGCAACTTAAAAATAATGACATTTGACCATATGGCTTTTTATAGTCAAATATTAAATAAAAATGACTGGGTGATTAGAATAATTCTGTGGAGCTCAGCTATGATTAGAGAACACATTAGGTCTTTATTTCTTTCTTTATTATTTCAGATTTTCCAGATGGTACGAGTCTACCTGGTTGCGTTAATGCTAATTTGCAGCTGATATTTGCTACTATCATCCTCTTCCCAATTAGCCACGATCGTTATTTCTGCTACTCGTTAAATGTTGAGAGTCCATTGAGTAATTATCAAACACGGTTACTTCTAACCTCTGTGTCGTGACAAAACTAAATAATTGTAAAATGCACCATGTATGAATTTGTGCTCGAACAGTTCTATGTAACACTGGGTCATGTTTATGAAGACAAACAGGAGAATGGAGTGATTGTTCTTTATTTCTCAAATAAGATGTTGTATTAAAACCCAATAGATGAGGGTATTTTCCCCCCTTTATTCATATTTGAGGATCCCCACTTCCATCAACCATTTCATCTTAAAGGAACACGGTAAATGCCATAACCACTTTAGCTTATCACAGTATTAATATAGCTCATTGTAGTGGCTGTGATGCAATGAGTATTTGGACAGATTTGTGCAAAGTTTCCACATCACCTCAATGGCAATAGAGAGACCAAGACTTGGGGTTATAGAAGATCCCTGGTATTTGCCAACCGCGAAAAGAAGATACTGCACCAAAGACTGCTTGCTCCATAACAACTGCAATACAAATTCCGGGCTGTGCCTCCAGTTTCCTTTTAATAAAATGTAGTCCTTAAGATCTACACTATAAAATATTATTTAAAAAACCATGAAACCAAATCTGTGTTGGAACTAGACGTTTTTATAGCATGGCTATTATATCAGTGAGTTTAATATGTATCTTTAATTTGTGGCTTGTTCTAGTATTAATAAATTATTCTTTATTACCAAAAAAAAATAAGAATTGTCCTGTCACGTGGAAGTTGGATCCCAGAGGCTATTCCTTTTATTTTTATGCTTTTAATTATGTTTGTTTTGGAATGGATCAGTATTTTGTCATGCCAAGACAGCATTCCATATCGTGGGCACCAAGGCTTGGCATTGCTTGCTGTATCCTGTATGTGACTCCCCAGGGCATTTTCTGTCTTACTGGTCTAGCGTGTCTGAACAAGCACAATGTACACACTTTATTTCCATTAATTTTAACAAGTCATGGTTCACATCAAGCATAACAATATATTGACACCCAACCCATGAGAATGATAACAGGCTTAGATAGGTATTTCAATGTAAGCTTTGCTTTGTGCTACAATTCATTTCTGAGGTACACAGAGGTGCTGGGGAAGGGGGTAAATAGACACACAGAGGGGCTGGGAAGGACAGAGGGACAGACAGAGGGGCTGGGGAAGGGGGTAAATAGATATACAGAGGGGCTGGGGAAGGGGGTAAATAGACACACAGAGGGGCGGGGGAAGGAGGTAAATAGACACACAGAGGGGCTGGGGAAGGGGGTAAATAGACACACAGAGGGGCTGGGGAAGGGGGTAAATAGACACACAGAGGGGCTGGGAAGGACAGAGGGGCTGGTCTTGCCTAGGGCACAAAATAGTATTGCACTGGCCCTGGTGTGATATGGCTTGCTTTAGCACACATACATGCCACCATTACGCTGTTCTTGATAATTGAAATTAAAAGAACAAACATAATATACTTTTCTGTCAATAAAAAAGCAGTTGAAAAAAGAGCATGTGCGTATAAATAGCACAGACATTTCTTTAAAATACTCCTTTACGCTTAACTTCATGGTTTATTGATACATTTAAATATCAGTCCGATGTGCTCACAAATCTAGAATTATTATTTATTTATTTTTTTTCACATATAAATACGTTAGAATACAGTAAAAGTGTCTAATGACTGAAAAAAATAAAATAAATAAACAGGAAACATGCATCCTTTAACAAAATACATCTGCATATGTATTCATAAATGTAACAATACACCCATTAAGCTTAACTATAATGCCTCCCCTCTAGGCCCATCAGCCACAGTTATCTATTAGTTTAGTTTTAATATATTTAAACGTATTGTATATTTACATCTTTAAGACTCAGTCTTGCTGCCTAACTAGTCTAGGTGTTTATTCTTTTTGAATTTATGCCAAGCCTCCCATCTTGTATTATGTTCCCTGATTCTCCCATTATTCAGAAAGTTAATATGTACAAGTATTTGGATTTTGTCAACTAGCTCGATCCATTGTTTTAACGGGGGGTGGTTGAGGGTGCCCCCAGTATCTTGAAATCAATATTTTAGCCAAATTTAATAGACTGATTAATAGGGAGCCTGTATAAGCCTATTGATTGATTTGTATTGTGGATCAGAATTAATGAAGGCAATGCGGTAAGCACATTATTTTCTATCTGGTTGATTGTATTTATCATTTTTTTCCCCAAAAAAAGGTTTTATTAGAAAGCATGTCCACCAGATATGTATATAAGTACCTTCTTCTTCTAAGCACCTCCAGCATCTATCCAAATTGTTTTTATGTATCTTATGAAGTACATATGGAACCTTATACCATCTAGATAAGAGCTTATACGAGTTATCTTGTATTCTAATAGATAGTGAACATTTATGGGTTATTTCAGCAATTTTGTGCCAATGTTCATCTGAAAATAATATGTCACAGTCTATTTCCCATTTCCTAATAAAGTAAGGTTTAGTCGTTAGGTCAATGTTACCCTTTCTTTAAAATTGTTGTATAACTAGTAGTAGGGTATGGTGTAAGTGAAATCTATTTTTTTAGATACCTTCTATCTTATCCTGGTGGGAAGGCCAAATTGTAACAAAGCGGAGTCATTAAATATTTTTTATTTTTTTATTTTTCAAATGATATTTTCATCTTTATTTATAGTCTTTAAAATTGTGTGAGTACATTCAGCCATTGGGTGAGATTTATCTACCAAAACTGGGAGTCATGTAACCAAGCTACCAAATTGAGAGGTATGTTAAATGCACTCTGTTCCAATTTAACCCAGGATTTAAATCCATTATTGCAATTTATTAGTCTGGAGATGTGTATTGCCCTATAATATTTCTCAATATCTGGGAGATCTAAAACTCCCCCTCTTTTCAATGTAATCATATATTTGAGACCTACTCTAATGTTTTAATTCTGGGGGCTTTATCTTTTTAAAAGTGAGTTTCTTGTACAAAACAAATATCAATTTGATGTTGCTTCAATTCCCTGAACATTAATGATCTCATTAGCGGAGAATTTAAACCATTAGCATTAACTGAAATTCATTGTTAATAAAATTGACTATGTAGTTGAACTACGAGTCATGATAACTTTTATATGGTGATGTTAAATAGTTGGCTGAAAATGACTTGTAGAGTCAGAGAAAAAGATATTCTGGGACAAACATAAACAAATCTTGAGAATTCTTCCCCCACAAAATTGGGTCTTTTGACACTCTAATGTCATGTGACCCCAACACAACCATTTTCATATTTACAAGAGTCTATTGGCACCCGTGGGTATAAACCAGTAAGCAAAAGGATGCGGGTGGGACTAAGGAGTCCCCCAGCACATTCACTCGCAGGAACCTTATATCTTATTTACATTAAATTCACCTATTAATAATAGTAGCTGACTGCTTAAAGGCTGGGGTAGAAGTAAAAATAAAATATATGATATATATGCAACATTAACCTTATGTTCTGTATGTCGAGGTTGTTATTAGAGGGTGTAAATGGCTTGTTATAAATTGTTGATCTAGGTCTGTAGATAATAAAATCCAACTTTTAAACTCACAGGTCTAGGTCCTCTCCAATATTTGTTTAAATCATAGTACTTTATAACATATAAATCTGCTCCCTTGATTTACTTTAAACAATAAGTCAGAAAGGTAAACGGGTATAGCAAGTACAGAAAACCATACGTTATTCGCTCAGTATGTAAAATCACATCTAAGTTTTTTTTTGTTTTTTGTTTTTTTCACAAACCTAGAATTAAATAGTTCCTGCTTCCACTCAGCAGGGGAAACGGTCATGCAGACAGGCCCAGAATTTCACCACCTTAATGGAACGCAGCACGAGCCACTTAGCTTCCGTTTGTAAATGTACTGGGCAGATGTTAAAATGAATTGGCCACACTTTAATGTTCCCCTTTGCTGATTTTTGAAAAGATGGTCGCTTGTAACAAAGATGCTTCGCTGTACTAAAGTAATCCCTAAGGACCATCACAACTTTGCATACTGCAGTGATATCACGTATCGAGACCTTACATTTTAAGTTTTCCTTCCCAGATAGAGACGGTGATCGAATAATATAAGAATAGTTTGATACACATATTGATTTTGGTACATCTGATTCCCTAACCAGAGCTTGTATTCTGATTCTGCTTGCTGTGCTGTAGTTTCCTGTCTTTACTGTGTCAATAGATGTATTTCTGCTTTCACCACTTGCCTTTCCTGAAACTAGGCCTCCATTCTATAAGAAATCGTATTTTCCATCATTAGAGTGCTTTTATGAAGCAGCATTGTATCACACTAAGCAGCCTCTCAGTAAAGTAGACTCTTGGAAATGCATGTCCTCAATGGTAGACATAATGAAAGTCTGATACAATTCTTGTGTTTTGAAAATAAATACATTTGTTTTTCTCCTTTCCTCATGTAATGGATGTAGGTAAAGGTGTATGTATCATCTTGGGAATGTAATGAACCTGTGGTTAAGATGCCATGTTATAGAACTCTTAAAATAAACATTTTGATTGTATTACTTCTAACATTTGCGAGAGCCACCACGAGTTTGATTTCCACTTGGCTATCAATGCCTGTTACAAATTTGAATCTATCTGGAACGGGTAGAACCAATGCATAAAAGACAGCTTTATGCAGCCACTGTCCGGGAATAAAGGGTCATCGTCATTGTCCTCCTAACCTACAACTTTGCTGAGCTGAACGTTTTGTGAGTTTGCTGACCTTGTCCACCAGGACAATTACATTTGTTCCTGGAGTAGTGAATAAAAACATTTAAAAAAAAAAAATAGAAACTTGTATGTGCCGTATATTAGGTAAATAGAGTGCAGGACTGGAACAGAACTGGGCTATAAAGAGAAATAAAAATGACCCCCTCTTAAAATATCTGTATATCTTCTGTTCTGTATGTTATTTTTATGAGCTATCATTTTTCTAGGTGTATATCTTTAAAATGTCTCATTCCTTGCACATAAAGAGTCCAAATGATAATGAGAAACTAATTAATAGGCTCAGGACAGAAAATGTAGACTATATAATAAATTGTGACCACTTCTATTTCCTTCCAATGTGCTTCTAACAAACCAATCAAAATGACCTTCATTTATTCATTAAGCAATCTATTCATGTCCTCGTCAGGTTATTTTAGAGAATAATTCTGATGTTCATTTCCAGCTTAATAAAATGTGGACTAGGTTCCACCTAATTCAGTTTAGATGGGTGCTCTAATGAATATTTCTTCTTTGTTTAGCCATGATTTGAATGCCAATAGTAATACTGACCGTTTCAGGGTGAACCAGCACGTGTCATTTAATGTGAGATACACTGGGTAGGGCTGGCTGCTACCTCTGCTTTTGACATATTTAGAAATGCATTCTAGTGTGTATTCGTCATCGGATGGTAGGTTGTAGATTTCTCCTCACTATTAATAGGTACCAACGAACAGTTAATATGGAGTTCATACTATGCTGAATGGATTCACTATGTCCTAGTTTGACAATGGAGCTACGCACTTGCTCAGGTCTAAATACGTATTTGCTAAATTCTACAATTTGGTTGAAAAAATCCTTCAGAGGTTCAGTATATTCTCTGAATGCTAAATTACTTTAGTAGAATCTATGTTCAGAAGGATCTCATTGCTGCAAAAAGATTCATTTGAAAATAGCTCAGTAAATATCAGCCAAGTTTCACAGCTACAACAATAAAGGGCAGCGCTAAGGCAAGAGTATGGTGTGGGCTGTGGATTTAGGTTTGGAATATTACCGTAGGGTAAGTTGGTTATTTAGTGAATAGATCCATATGCAGAGTATTTTACTATGACAATCACTTTCAACTGGTGTGACGCACCGCCTGGCACTCCGACTGGGTGCCTCCGCCAATCGATGCTTCCTAGTACTCCCGAGTACTTCCAAGCACTTCACCAGAGACCATAAGCACCATCATCCCCGCAGCCAACGTTACAGCTTGGTTGGGTTCTTGCTGTCCTCCACCCACCCTGGACCCAAGACCAGGATCCAGCTTCCAGTGGGTAGACCTCTCCTACTCCAGAGGGTATAGCAGGATAGCTCTTACAAGAGCTAGTGATTATAATCCAAGGGAATATAGTGATTTTAGCAATCCCCAGAGTGAATATAGCTGTTCCCTCTAAGCATGAGACATGGCTCTATGTTGAGGGTGAAAAGGAACTGTTTAATGGCAGCCACAACTGGCCTTATATGCAAGTCCCCATGCAAGGGGTTTTAAATAACATATTCCAGGAGCATTCCCCACTGGACCTGAGAGGGGACTGTGCCAAAGTACACACTGGAATTACATTGGCTCTCAGGTCCAGGACACTCCCACACAAAATAAGATAATCCCTCCCCTGTGTCTGGGAGATAATTGAGTCATGAACTGTACTAAACTCAATTATCTCCAGGCACAGAAAACCTAAATTTTACAATAACCCCCAACACACATGGAAACCCCACAAAAGTCATATCCCCTGGTAGCCTCGATCTGGGGGACCAATATATCCAAAAATCGCCCAGATCAGGTCAGGGGTTCGGGATTTCCGTGGGAGTCATAATTTTGACCGACCATGCACATGGTCCTATGCCCAAAACCATTCCAGAGAATCAGGGCTAACGGCCGGTCTCTCTTTCTGGAGTACAAAAGTACATAAATCACATGAACGGATCCTTTTAAAGTGCATTGCGCAAGGTATATTTCAGGGCCCATAGTCCTGAGGCAGGTGGCTGGCAAGCAGGCCCCTCCAGGAACCCGTGGAAAGATTCTGTTCGCCACAACTGGTTTTACTATTTCATCTCTTCAATGCAGACATGATACAGTCTCTGCTTCACTTTATTGCTTATAGTTCTAGGTCTGATCGATCATTCCCACAATTGTTTTTCCCCAATGATTCTATGTAATTTATTTACGTATATTAGTTTTTCAGATGCTCATGAAAATCAGCCCTGACGTACTGTTTTGCTGCATGCTTCCTCTCTGTGTAACAATGTAAACACACATCTTAATATCTGTTCATGCCATGTGTATCATTTATGTATTGGTCAAACCTTTACTTTGTGTGAATGTTTGCAACTCATCATTGTAGTTTTCAATAAACTGTGTAAAAAACTAAAAATAAAAAAAAAATAAGAGAAAAAGGTAGCAATATGCAATGTCAGTCTGCCGTTGCTAAGGCCAGTAAGGTTTTGTCATGTATAAATAGGGGCTTAAATCCTCGGGATGAAAATATAATTTTACCTCTTTATAAATCGCTGGTAAGACCACACCTTGAATATGCTGTGCAATTTTGGGCACCTGTTCTAAAGAAAGATATCATGGCACTAGAAAAAGTGCAGAGACGAGCTACAAAATTGATAAAAGGAATGGATCATTTTAGTTACGAAGCAAGGTTAAAAAATTGAAATCTCTTTAGTTTGGAAAAACGGCGCCTGAGAGGGGATATGATAACATTATACAAATATATTCGGGGCCAGTACAAACCTTCATCTGGAAATCTATTCATAAACAGGGCTATCATAGGACACGAGGTCACACATTTAGGCTGGAAGAAAGGAGATTTCATCTAAGGCAAAGAAAATGTTTTTTTTTACAGTAAGAGCAATAAGGATATGGAATTCTTTGCCTGAAGAGGTGGTTTTGTCAGAGTCTATACAGATGTTTAAACTGCAATTGGATAAATACTTGCAAAAACATAACATACAGGGATATAATTTCTAATTAGTGGGGTAATAGCTGCTTGATCCAAGGAAACATCTGACTGCTATTTTGGGGTCAAGAAGGAATTTTTTCCTAGTTTGTTGCAAAATTGGAAGCGCTTCAGACTGGGTTTTTTGCCTTTTTTTGGATCAACAGCCAAAGCATATGTGAGGAAGGCTGAACTTGATGGACGCAAGTCTCTTTTCAGCTATGTAACTATGTAAGAATATACCAGTTTTTCAAATTAGTAATGAAGCTGCAAATGACCGTTCTTGATCATTTTAAGGCTGGGGAAAAACTAGGTGGTGGCACAGGGCACATGATAGAGTTGAGATAATGTATCCAATATCCTTTACTTTCGGGGAGTCTGTTGAAAGAACATAGTAGACAAAAGAGCAGATTTTCATTTTACGTAATGACTTTTGTTCCCTGGTGCCAATCAAGTGATGTGAACTTCATCATTCAGAATGGGAATGTGTGCAAGGCTCTGTGTTGGAATGCCAGTGGCCAGACCCTAGTAATCGTTATCCCATGGTATCAATTTGGCCAGAGACACGTCCTGTGCATCCTCATCTTTTTCCCACAATCCAGAAAGCGTCTGTTTATGAAATGTCTTTCATATCTGTGTTGGAATGGTCTCCTAGCACATCTTACCCTTTGTACTGCTGTTTATTATCTTGTCAATGCTAATATGTTTGTTTGTTGTTGTATTAAGCATTCTGAGAAAGTAAGAAATGAGATGAAAATCTCTCCAGGCCCTTAAACAAGGTTTCAGAGCAGAACTAAGAGATATGATGGCCAGATAAGAGAGATTAGTAAGGAGAAGTGTTTGAAAGTATATAATCAGTTGGCTCCATAGATATTCACCATGCCCCTCTTCTTAATCTTCTTTTTTAACTCTCTATAAACGAGAATCTGGGTTCTGGTACAATGATGAGCTTGGGTCATTGTTTCAATTCCCTTCATTTGGCAGAACTTTAAACCCTTTCCATTCGTTTTGGCTCTGAGTGGGAAATGTGCATTATAGAGATAACATTCCCATTTTATATGTACTCAAACAATGTTTAAGGAATGCTAAATACTAATAAAAAAAAACACACTCTTAGAAATAGAACATTTATAAAACTACTGTTGCTTGCATTTGTTAAAGCCAAACTACTAGCCATGGAAAACCTCAGATCTCCCCTATGGACGTCTGTAAATAGAACAGATTGTAGTGCAAAATGTCCCAGACTGCTGGGGTTTATCTAGTGCTCATCCAGTTATTTTTGTCATGTTCCCAAAATATTTGTCTCTGTGGAACTGACTTACCACACATGTCTGATCAGCCAATTTCTAGATTACGGTGGTTTCTCGCTCGTTTTATGAATCTTATTTTTTCTCTCTAGTGAGATTCTCTTATGCTGTTAGATTAAACCCGATTGCATTGTCCCTTCACATTCTGGATACTAGAACCATAACGGAGGATGATGGGGTCATTGTATAGCCCAATGTGTTAAAGTGAACTGGTCAGTTATTCATTATTTTAGTGAATATAGTTTTTTTGTTTGGTTTTGTTTTTATTTTTATTTTTTATTTAGCAATCGCAGAACATACAAAATGCAGAATATAAATCAGGGAATACATTTTAGTCTTATTCACTAAACTGTGAAATGTCTGCAATACTCCAGAGAATTCACCTGGGAGCATGCTTGACTTATATATCCAGTGAGACTGATGCAATTCCCTGCTGAACTCCTAGAGTGTATGGTTCACTTATTAATCCAAATCATTTTATGAACAACTTCAGCCAGGGCAAAATTGTAATATTGTTTATTGCCTTTGCTTGACATTTTTCTGGCTTCCACCATCAGTGTTGTCTGATGGGAAATGTAGTCTTTCTGGGCGATGTGCAATAGACACATATGGCTCGGCCTCCAAAGCATTCTGTATCAATAGGTATCTGTGTTATGCTATACTTTGTTTTCGTTGTGTTTCGCCCACTGCGAACTCTACTGGTACTCTACACTCGTCTACCAGTCTTTCCATTTAAGCGTTTAGTCTGAGCCCGCTCTGTGACCATTTTAGCAGGGATTGTAAAGCAGGGCATGTTTACAGCAGTGCGCCTATACTGACATGTCCATTAATGTTAGAAACACACTAATTACATATGTAGGACAAACATAGTCACATCACACGCGCAATACACATGGCTTTATGATATCGATGGTGTGGGTAGTTACTTTGTATTTGCCATTGTTTGCTGGTCATGTCAGCACGATATATGTAGACCTTTCTAAGACCATAAAGAACTGTAAGTGGAAATTACAGTAATTGGACTCTTGAATTAAAGGTCTGATACATTCAGAAGGAATGTATTATTTGATAAGCTGCAGTAACACTAAGGGAAATAAACAGTGCACTAAACAGCACAATCTGATGGTTTCTGTGTCTCTTTCTCTATGTATATATATATATATTAAAAATGCTCTCTCTTTCTCTCTCTATATATTACAAATGCTCTCTCTATATATATTAAAATGTCCTCTCTCTCTATATATATATCTATATATATATATATTAAAAATGCTCTCTCTTTCTCTCTCTCTATATATTACAAATGCTCTCTCTATATATATTAAAATGTTCTCTCTCTCTATATATATATATTAAAATGTTCTCTCTCTCTCTCTCTCTCTCTCTCTCTATATATATATATATATATCTATATATATATATATTAAAATGTCCCCTCTCTCTATATATATATATATTAAAATGTTCTCTCTCTCTCTATATATATATATATATTAAAATGTTCTCTCTCTCTCTCTCTCTATATATATATATATCTATATATATATATTAAAATGTTCTCTCTCTCTATATATATATATTAAAATGTTCTCTCTCTCTCTCTCTATATATATATATATATATATATCTATATATATATTTATTAAAATGTTCTCTCTCTCTCCATATATATATATATTAAAATGTTCTCTCTCTCTATATATATATATATATATATTACAAATGCTCGCTCGTTCTCGCTTTCCTTTAATAACTGAGCCCGCATATAGTAAGTGGAGAGGAAGCTCACAGCATTACATAAAGTGCTCACAACATGAAATGGAGGAAGAGGGCACCATGATCCTCTGCCAATATGTATCTGGAGATTGTGTGTTTATAAACTGATAGTTTACTGGAATTGTCACCGGTAAGAGCATGTGCCGGCTCTGCTGAGAGTGGATTTAATGGAAATCCAGAAGTGTCAATAGAGGTTTATTAGTTATCCAGATGTGTGCACTCTGCATTTGTAACCATTATACCTTCTCATACCTCTCAAGGTGGCTAGATCCAGCGATACCGTCCTGATTCCAGGAGGATGGTTGCACCATCCATAGTTTTCGTAAATGTTTTCACAGCCATTTGGAAGCCATTTCAGGGCACTGCAGACTATTTCTTCTCATGCAAGCACCCTTCTGCAGAGCTACACACGTGTGGCAGATTGGTAGGCTGTGTCATGTGCTCCGTAGAGATATTTCACCATTTTTTTTGTGGGGGCAGGGGGGGGGGGGGTTGGGGGGGAGGGGGGGTGGAGGGCTGTGCTTAAGTTTGCACTCTCACTGATTGCACCTCAGCACCTTCTGCCCAGCCACCCATAAGTCATTTCCCCCTACTATTACAGAAACAATACAATTCGCTTGTGATTTTATTCACTTTATTTCAGAACGTTATCTCCCTGGTACCATCAGGGTGGGTAATATATTATTAGTAAATCACATTTTATTTTTTATCACTGTCAAGGTACACGGTTTAAACTTAGACCATGCTTTCAGGGCTATTTCTAATTAATCCATAAATATAATTAATAAAATCCAACCAACAGGCTCCTGTTATAAACAGAATTATTTAAGCTTTGCTTTCTTTTTCTTTACCAAAAGTTCTAATTTAATATTTATTGCTGCCGGATCAAGTCCTGAAGATTCATTAGCAAGAAACACTTTCTAAGATGTTTTGATAGCAATAGGAAATTCAGACTTTCAACAACGGAGCTTTGGTTTAATGAAAAATGGCTTTGTACCCTCCATCCCTTCCTTTAAAGGTTATTACAAACTAATGGGATTTTCTGTGTTCTTGCTTACCCCTTGAGTATCTGACTTTTGAAAACACATCACTCAACATTTCACACTTGGGTTTAGGGGGGAAATCTAGGCTTCGAGTATTAATTAAGATCGGCAGGTGTGATGTTTTTTCTTAATCTATGGTGTGCCGGAAGCTGGCAAACCACAGTCAGTTCCAAAATAGCAAATATAGGATAAAGGCTCGGGGTTATAGTGTGACACTCACTGCATCCTTCCAGCACTTTGAACTCAGCAGAGGTCTGTCAATGGATTAACTCCTTCATAATCTTAGATTTAATGTACAGACTGCTGTCCAATGTGACAAAAACAATCCCAAAGCCTTCATTTATTCATACTATACTGAAATACAATACAGATTATATGGTAATGCAATATTTCAATAGCGTGGAAGAATATTAGTCTATATAGGTATTTGCAAGGGAGGTGGGAAACCTTTTTAGAAATACATCTTCCTCAATATGCAATCCGATTATGAGATTTGTTTATAATACCCACATACATGTAATGTGTACCATACAGGGAATGCATGCTGCTTTCACAACCTGCAAAGAATACCTGTAGTTCACTTAGTGCTCGGAGTTCTGGAATGTGTTCATAAAAGTTGACCTTCAAACATAGCTTTACTTTACCCCAATAAATGTGTTTTCTTCTGCTGAATGAAAACCAGCTCCGAAGCCAAGTGAGGATCATTCATACACTAAATTATGTTTAAATTAGCACAAGTGTATATGTGGGGAGAGAGGAGACTAATAGACTCTCCATATAGCTCCACTGTCAGTTTTCAGAGGTTGTTGCCATTGTATTGCCAGGAATATCAAAGCAGCACAAGAATCCCATTTGATCCCTTTTACTGCTTTATTGAATGAGGAGAAATAAAACACTTCTTTGTGGTTCTGGAAGGAATGGAAAGGGTACATTGGTTTCACAAGGTAAAAGATAAATCACATTAAGACTGTTCTTGCCTGAGGCTCTAGAAGCTCCTTGTGTTACCTTCACAAGGAAAGTAACTCTTGCTGATCTACAAAAGGCCAAGCAATGCGTATTAACATCTCTCTGTATTGTTCACATTATATATTCAGGCAGGGGTTATATCCAATGCCCTACTGGAGATCTCATCTTCAAACCCTATAATAAATGTCGCAAGGAACATCTCTGTATACGATTAACAGGTTTTAGTACAGTGGCTTCATGTAAACACGTAACATCGTAAACTATTGAAACTGAAATATGAAATTGTGACACTTAGCTGTTACCTGTGCCTCTAGCCTGAACATGTTGACTACAAACCTGTGTCTCAACGCTGAACTTTTGCCTGTTGGTTGACTACAAAGTTTTTCTCCCAGATCAATCCTGATGTGAAATTCACAGTTTTAGAGGGGCAGTACATGGGCTAAATTACATCTGCATTATTGATCCAGTCTGATCATTCAAAGGGGGTCATTTACCTATGTTGAGTGGGTACTACTCCTCTTAGATGTCACAGTAATAGTTAAAAGTGAACGCACAGTGAATAAACACAAACTCTTCATTCGAACATTAGCCATCATCATGACTAAACTTCACCAGGTATCCTTGGATGGATGTGTCAAAAACCCTGAATTGTTTGCAAGAGATGTTGTCCAGTTTATATTTTCAACTGAATATTAATTCATGGCTTAAGAGGAGGTGAAAAAAACAGAGTGACAAAGTGCATGTGTTCCAATTAGATATTGCAAACACATCTTATATTCTGTCATGCTGTACAAACTCAAGGGTTATTGTTATTCCAACTAAAAAAACGTTTTCAGTAACCCTTCCTATAGTAGTAATCCCCGAGAGCAAGGCAGGGGAGCTGAGGGCACGGCATGGCATGTAAGGGGGAGTGTGTGGAAGACTTATGCTGTCTGGTACGAATATGCTGTGTGTGTTGGTGTCAGGTGCTGCTAAATTTGCACAGAATTCACAGTAGCCAGCCTGCAACTCTTGTTCTGCACTGGCTAATGATGCTTTATTAATGCAGCCATAAATTGAGCTACACCTCCAGCAGCAGAGAGGTTAAGCAAAGCAAAACACTGCAAGCGACTATAACCACTGCATATCACTGAATTGGTCATGGTGTTTAGACTAACTCTTTAAGAATACAATACAAAAAAAATAAAAAAAATAAACTCAGGTTTGCACATCACAGACCTAGTAGACTAGCAATGGCTGCTTTTCCGTTGATCTCTTTATTCGTCTTTCTGTCTGCCTTTCTCTTTTTGTCTTTCTGTCTATCCGTTCAAAAAAAAAAAACTGAAATGAAGAAAACATTGATATTTAGTCCACTTTATAAACATCAATTATTTTACCACTTTTATTGTTCATTTATTGCTAAAACAAGATACTTGTGCAAATTGTGATGTACTGTGTAATTCATTTCTGCATAAAATGTACAAGCAAAGACCTTCCTGAAAGCTATATTCAGGGAAGGGTAATGAGGAATTGAAGTTCTAAAAATAAAGAATACCTCTAGATAAGCTGAGGTCCATCCTTGAAATGACAGCTCCTTGCTTTGCCGGGTTATGAATTTATACTTTTATAGGAAAGTAATACATTTCGGTGGATAGAATCATTTCTGAAAGCTCCTGTCTCACATGAGCTGCATGAATACTCATTATCACCCATCTCCTTATGTGATGAGTGAGTGTCAAACACATAAGATATTACCGTGACATTTCTCTAAAATGAGGAGTGGTTGAGCGGAAAAGGCTAATCCAAATATCCAGAGTTATATTTACCCTATATTTAAGTTTGTGTATAAACAGAACTCCTAAAAACAACAGAAAATATTTTCAAGTGGTGCAAAAGTGTGCGCATGTATGGGGATATGCATGTGTGTATGCAGTGTAGGCGAGCATGTGTGATTTAGTATGTGTAGGTACCTGTTTGTATACAGTATATATGTGTTTTTTTTATGGCTATAACATTGTGTGGTCTGATACATTATCTTCCTGTTAATATATTTTCCTCTTGTAAACTGGAAGAATCTCAGAATGAATAGGAAGAATCTCAGGATCATTTAGTCTTATGCTGCCATCTTCATATTCTATACTGCTGTCCTCTCCTGGAACTCGGTTGCTCATCTTTTTACTCCTAGCAGATTCATACAACGGTTCAGAGCCAAAAAATACAATTAAATTGTGTAACTATTAACTCGATTTATTATTTGGATAAGCTATGCAAACTATTAAAATATTCAAAGATATATCATATATAAAAACATATTACAAAATTAAAATATCTTCCATAATATTTTATCATTTTAAATGCTTATCCAAAAATATTACAGCATTTGAAACTCTTATCCAACAAAATTAAATCATTGCCTATACTGGTTTGAATTTCCTGCAATCCTACATGTATCTCAATGAAGCATTCCACTTGGTACTAAGGATGATGATCTCCTGAGTGCATATTCCAAAATATACACCCAGTGAGATATTCTGCACTAGACATTGTGGGGCATTTATTCATTTATGGAAATGGTGGGGCAAAATTGTGAAGGTGGCGAATTTGCTACGAAAAGCAGTGGAATGCTCCGGCTAGATTGTTTGGTTTCCGTAAGGATTGCTTTACTTTTGGTATTTTTAGCCTACTTTTGGAAGTCCCTCTCTTCCCTGCTGATTTGTATTTCTTTATTGAGAGTTTCCTCAGCATAATATATGACATTACATGTGCTTACTTCCCCAGTCATGGCCAGCCATGTATTTAGAGGATAATTTGGTAATTTTAAAGGATATAACAAACTTATATTTTTGCCTTAGGGACCATATGGATTTAAGGTTTAATATTTTGAAAAGGGTCAAGGATGCCCATTTAAATATTGGATATTTGAAGTCAAGTAATAATATACAGTGTTTCAGTCTTCTTTTGATAAAGAATAGCAGGTGTCTTCTATGTATTTTTTAATAGATTGAATATGCCCAATATTTATCTTTTCAATATTGGTATTTATATAAATTGTTTAAGCCTTAATAGACTTTTGCCAGTAGATATTTCTGACTCAAAATTGTGAAAATACTAAAAACAGATCCACGCTGATGCCCTATATGACTCGTAAATTAACAAAGGAGTGCAAGGGGGTGGTTGGGCAGCATGCCGAGTCTGCTGCTTTCCTGTGTCATCCAACACTGACTCCTCATAAGGGTCATTTAGGTTTACGCCTGTTGCGGTTTGCTGGGCTTCAGCTCCCAATTCTTTCAAGCTTTCTCACATTTTTAATATTTTTTTTTAGGTTTGCTGGGATAAGGATTCAGCTACAATTACCTTAAATGATCAAACTTCTAATTTGTACATGCTCTTCCACTGAAGGCTGGCTTGTTGTCTGTGCATCCAGACCACTGTGAAGGCTACTGATTAAGCCTCTTGTGCAGCCTGGGTCTTCTCTTTGAAACCTGAGCCTTGTGCTGACGATGCTGCAATATGCTGCTTTTACACATTTGCATTCATTGTATTTGCAGTTGTTAACCTGGAATATGTAATATGTAATTTCTGGAATATGGAATATGTAATTTCTGCTGACAGCTCTCTCTGCCAGGAGGGTTTCTGAACTTTTTGGCTCACCTACAAGCTCCCTATGTTTATGTTTCAGAAGGGCCACACATTTTCTGAGGAATGCTTCTTTTTCCCAAGGTGGGCCTCCTCCACAAATAATACCAAGGAGAATGTTCATCCTTTTGTCCTTCAACTGTGAATGACCAGGAGATATTTATTTTGCATCATTTGGATGTTTTTTTATGCCCTTAAGTATTAGGTGGGGCCTCTAGTCTCCATATGAACTATTCTTCTCTCTTTTTTTTATTGTTTTTTTTTTTTATCCTCTTTGTGTCAAAAAGTTAATTTGCTCAAGTAATTTGGATAACAAGCCTCCGTCATTGTTCATTCTACTTGGGTGGTCTCACTCTCTACCTTGTGGACCGTTCACCATGAGGCATCTTTAGAACAAAATCTGCAATGCAACCACTTGGTCCTCCTTGTATACATTTCTCAAATGTTATCTTGCTGATGTTCTATGACCCATTGATGCTTGCTTTGGCAGGTAGGATCTGTATGTGTTCCCATTTTGTTACTCTTACCACCCACCCAATATTTCGAGTTGACCTCACATCCTGCTTGGTTTAGGTATAACATCCTATATGTCATGGTGTCACGGCTTACCTAGGTGGGAGTCCAGTGTGCAGAGATATGCTCACCCTTGCAATTAAACACAGGCCAAGGTGGTCAGGGAAGAACTTACCTGGCCTGTGAGTCTGTGCACGGGGGCTGTTCAGGATAACCAGGTCGAAGTACAGACAAGGACTAGAGCAGGAGAATCGTTGTGGGTAAGCCAGTGGTCAGAGGATGCCAGAATTCAGGATAAACGAGTAGAGAGCCGAGGTCAGAGGATGACAGAAGTCAGGGTACAACGAAATAACAATCCAAGGTCAGGAGAACACGGAACAGCAATACTCGAACCAGAGTCAATGAACTGACACTGCCCTTAGGGAGGGGCAGTGTCTTATACCTTGTTAATTGGGTATCAGATTCAGCTGGAGAGTTACTGACAGGTCTGAGCCTGGTGAAGTCCAGCCCCCTAGTGCTGCAGGCAATTCAAGAATAAACAGGAGTTATCCAAAGTCCTGAAATGGCTCAGAGGTAACATATCAGGATACAGTCCAGAAGAACCACGGTTCAAATCCCCTGTTGGCCGCTTCTGGGGTGACCACGTCTGGCAGTCGGGATGTCACGGTGGCGATCATGACAATACCTCCCCCTTAAGAATGCACTCTGGGCGTTACTAGGATGTTCTTCATTGTTTTTTAGATTGGAAATACCTTCCTCCTCCAAGAGATCAAAGATATCCTCTGGCAGGAGGTACATATGCCCATAATCATCCATGCCATCAGTTTGTCCTTCTTCCAGATCATTGGGAAACACAGCACCTACTGTAGCCTTTGCTCTAGTCGTTCTCACAGGAGAGGCGTTCGCAGCTTCCTCAAACACATCTAGATCCTGTTTGCATACAACTGTGACATTAGAGGCATACGTGCTGTCAGGTGGTAGAACATTTTTGGCCAGGCATGAAGTGGTGATGGTGCTTGCTTGAACAGTAGTTTCTTCAAGAAGAGGTACAGATGTTTCTGGAGCAGGAGGTAGAGATTCTTCGGGGGTACTGGTAGCTGATTCTAGAGAAACACAGATTGTATTAACTACCGTGGTCTGAGTACTCTTATGTGTCACGGAGCGTGGACCAGACTGACAGCGACTTTGGCGTTTCTCAGGCAGAGGTGCAGACTTGGCCGGATGGGTATGCATAACCCCAACTTGAACGGTTTCTGGCCGATGTGGGCGAATTGGGCAGAGTGAGATAAAGTGCCCTCTTTCACCACAGTAAAAACAAAGGCCATGATTTCTCCGCCAGTCTCTTTCTTCACTAGTCACCTTGAGCAGTCCACAGTCACTAGTCACCTTGAACAGTCCAGAAGAACCACGGTTCAAATCCCCTGTTGGCCGCTTCTGGGGTGACCACGTCTGGCAGTCGGGATGTCACGGTGGCGATCATGACACATGGCTTCTGGGCTCTTGCCATCCCCACCCATGGTAGAAAAACAAAGTTTGTGTCTGTCATTGGATTGCAGTGCCTTAACTCGTGCTTCAACTGCCATACTCGTTCTGTTGTTTCTTTCGACTGCGTCTTCTCTTGTGCTTAGTTTGTAGAACTGAGGATTCTAAAGGAGGGGCTAGAGAGGGAGTAACATGTTGAAGTGATGCATCATGGTTGTTTCTACCTTATTCATTTGAGAGGGCATTTTTATGAAATGTGTCATAACCCGCAGACTCTCATAATTTGGAAGGAAATTAAAAGACACAAGTTTTGTTTTATTAGACACAAATAAAACTCAATTTTTACAACATTTTTTGTTAAGTCCACAGATAGATGATGTAACTATATCAAAGCTAATTTATTGAAGTCTCTAAATGAGAAGACGTGTGACTGCTTCTCTAGTCACTAGTAATGAGCTCTGAAAGGCCCACATCAGAGATATTGTAAATGCTCCTTGTGACAAATCAATATGTTTACTGCATTCCTGCCTATTCCCATGACAAGGTATAATGAAGTTTCTCCGCTAAGAGTAATGTAGCCTGTTACCAGACACGGGACCGTCATTTATTTAAATTTTTCAATGGTAGAAAAATTAATTAGACGGAGCAATTTCAGTCAGGCTGAAGAGATTGACTCTTTCTTTGCAAAGAGTTCATAAACATTTTCTTGTTCAAATGTGGTAAGCTGTGATAAACTATAGTATATGTATGAGTAATGGGAGATGCACACACTAGTATGGACTAATTCCACTGGGGGCTCCAGGAGTGGAAGGGAAAGTTCAGAATAAACCCCAGGCACACCCAGTAATTTCCTCGGATGCGCAGACTTTATTAAGGTACAGAGCATATGTTTCAACCATCCAATGGATGGAACATTACAATTAAATACTTAATTTTAGATAAATTAATAACAATCCTTACTGCATTAGGTAAAGAGCTTATCTTGCTCTTTATCATTTTTGTCTCCATGGCTATCATAATTTCTGGCCACCAGATGTGATGTCACTCCAGGACAGGTTTCAGCTAATTGTGCCTTTTTATCTTTTTTTTTTGTTCAATTTCGGTATAGCCGTTTTATGGAGAGATGGGTTCTGGAGCTCGGCCTTTTGTTCCCCAAGTTATACTGAAGTTTATTTTATTTTTGTGGGTCGTTCTGCGTTCTGTGACATTATGATGCTTTGCACGTGTGGAGCTTGCAATAGTATCCTCGGGCTTGCCAATCCTGAGCTCTCTACCGAATGGTTTTTAATTTAACAATAATTAATTGTTTCATTGGGATTTCCTATGCTATATATACAAGGGTATTGTTTGAGTTTATTTGGCTTGGCAAAGGCCCATTGGATGGACAAAATGTTATGCTATTTTCCTAAATAAACTATAATGTAGTCTTTTATTTTAGCGATAACTTATTAATATTGGGGGGACTCAATATCTACAATGTGTTCATTTTGTTGCTACAATTGCTTCAAATAAGAGCAACCCCTCCAAAAAATATATAAATAAATAAACAAATAACAAAACCTATTATTATTATTATTATTATTTATTATTTATATAGCGCCAACAGATTCGGCAGCGCCTTTCAGTGGGTGGACGAGCAAACATGTAGTTGTAACCAGACAAGTTGGACACACAGGAACAAAGGGGTTAAGGGCCTTCTCAATGAGCTTGCATGTTAGAGTGAGTGGGGTGTAGTGACACAGTAACAGAGGGGTTGAGACCCTGCCCAATGAGCTTACATGTTAGAGGGAGAGGGGTATAGTGACACAGTAACAGAGGGATTGAGGGCCCTGCTCAGTGAGTTTACATGTTAGAGGGAGGTGGGTATAGTGACACAGTAACAGAGGGATTGAGGGCCCTGCTCAGTCAGTTTTGAATCAATGCATCTCTATGAGGAAAATGCAGTGTCTCCATGCAGAGCGTGGGGACGCTGAACGTCAGGGCTGCTTTTTCGGCAGCACTGACCCAGGAAGCACCTTCAGTGGCCATCTAAGGAGTTGCCACTTGGAGGTGTCCCTAGGGGCAATGAAAATGCTGCCTTTTCTCTGAAAAGGCAGTGTTTACATGAAAAATGCCCAAAGGGAGCTATTATACTCACCAGAACAACTACATTAAGCTATAGATGTTCTGGTGACTATAGTGTCCCTTTAATGTCATATTTGTGAATCGGAATGTGAATGCTCAGAGTTGTATGACTCACTATGTGATTGTGTGAAGCCTGATGTCAGTTCTAGGATTGTGTGAAGTTAGTGGGGAGTGCCAGGGCCGCCATCAGAAATTTTGGGGCCCCTAACACAACTCAAGGTCTGGGCCCCCCTTCAAGCCCGCCCACAGGGCCCGCCTCCAAATCCTGCTCACAGGAATACACACACACACTAACAGATACAAATACTGAAACAGACATACACACATGCATATGGAGATACTGACACACACACACACACACATATACATGCAGACATACATACTGACAAACATACATATACATACACATACTGCATACTGATATATACATACATACTGACAGGCATACATACATACATACATACATACATACATACACACACACACACGCACACACTGGCAAACATACATACATACACTGGCATACATACATATATATACAACGGCATGCACACATACACTGGCATACATACACTGGCATACACACATATATACACTGGCATACACCCATACACTGGCATACATACACTGGCATACACTGGCATACATACACTGGCATACATACACTGGCATACATACACACATACACTGGCATACATACACTGGCATACATACACACATACACTGGCATACATACACTGGCATACACACACTGGCATGCATACACACATACACTGGCATACACACATACACTGGCATACATACACACATACACTGGCATAAACACAAACAATGGCATACATACACTGGCATACATACACACACTGGCATACATGCACACATACACTGGCATACACACATACACTGGCATACATGCACTGGCATACATACACACATACACTGGCATACACACACTGGCATGCATACACACATACACTGGCATACACACACACTGGCATACATGCACTGGCATGAATACACACATACACTGGCATGCATACACTGGCATGCATACATACACTGACATACACACACTGGCATACACACACACATACACTGGCATACATACACACATACACTGACATACGTACATACACTGGCATACATACACACACACACACTGGCATACATACATATATACACTGGCATACATACATACACACACCTCATTTTCAGCCACCCTCCTCTCTTCCTTACCATTTCGTCACAGGAGGGTGGCTGGGGATAATGTGAGTCGGCTGCCTCTCCTTGCGGCCTTTCTCGCCTCCTTCCCGCACGGAGTAAACTGGGAGGAAGTGACCAGCTTTCCGGCTGTATTTTTTTTTTTTTTTAAAAGGTGCCCGGTCACGCTATTACAGCGCTGACCGGGCCCCTGAAGATAATAGGGCCCATTGGATGGCCCTAAATGCTTGGGCCCACCTGATGCACCGGCGGCAGTTCCGCTGATACATGTGGGGCCCGGACGGCCGGGCCCCCCACGACCGCCGGGCCCGTGACAATTGTCACGGTTGTCATGCCCTGATGGCGGCCCTGGGGAGTGCTAGGATTGTGTGAAGCTGCGGGGAGCTCTAGGATTGTTTGAAGTTAGTCGGGAGTGCTAGGATTGTGTAAAGCTGGGGGAGTGCTAGGATTGTGTGAAGCTGGGGGGAGTGCAGGGCCGTCTTTAAATTTGATTGGACCCTGGGCAAGCATTTACTTGGGCCCCCCTGACTACATATAGATACACACAAATGCACTACTTGACACACATGCAGATACACACTGACCGCATATAGATACACACAAGAACATACAGATACACACAGACACACACACACACAAACACTGACATACATGCAGATACAAAGGTACACACACTGACTACATATAGATACACTGACACACATACAGACACACAAATACACACAAATACACTACCTGACACACATGCAGATACACACTGACCGCATAGATACACACAAGAACATACAGATACACACAGACACACACACACACAAACACTGACATACATGCAGATACAAAGGTACACACACTGACTACATATAGATACACTGACACACATACAGACACACAAATACACACAAATACACTACCTGACACACATGCAGATACACACTTACCGCATATAGATACACACAAGAACATACAGATACACACAGACACACACACACACAAACACTGACATACATGCAGATACAAAGGTACACACACTGACTACATATAGATACACCGACACACACACTGACACACATACAGACACACAGATACACAACCTGACACATGCAGATATACAGATACAAACACTGACACATACAGATATACAGATACAGAGACACATTCTGACAGACGTACTGACACAGACAGCCATACTGAAACACACATACACAAAGACATACTGAACCACACAGACACTGACGTACTCACACACACAGACATACAGATACACTGACAGACATACTGGCACATATACACACAGACAGATGGACATACTGAAACACACAGACACTGACAGACATATTGACAAACACAGACATACAGAACCACACTGACACTGACAGACTCACACATAGACATTCTGTCACACATACACACATACTGGAACACACAGACACTGACAGACATACACACATACAGACATTTTGACACTCACAGGCAGCCATACTGAAACACACATACATACTGAACCACAGAGACACTGACAGACACACGCACACACAGACATACTGACACACTGACAGACATTCTGGCACACATACACATAGACAGACAGACATACTGAAACACACATACACACAGACACTGACAGACTCACACACACACAGACATACTGGCACACCAGCAGACATACACACATACATATATACCGACACACTAATTTTTACACTCATGCAAAATTTGCTAACCACCCTCCAGTTTCTTACCTTTTCCTGGAGGGTGGCTTCCCTGGGGTCCAGTGGGCTGGCTGGGGTGGCTGGGAGTTGAGATCTCGCTCTCTCCCGGCCTGGCCCCCTCCAGAACAGCTGATCCTCCTTCCTCCGCGCGGCTCCTTTTTCTGTGGGAGGAAGTGACGCGCGGCTGTCACTTCCTCCCAGCCGGCTGCCGAAAAGCAAGGGCCCGGTCGCGCTGTTAAAGCGCCACAGCGCCCGACCGGGCCCCTGCTGACACAGGCCCACCGGGTGGCCCTAAGTGCATGGGCCACCCGGTGAGCCCCCATAGTTTGCGGGCAGAGGGCAAAAGGAGCAGCTGTCTTGGGCCCCCCAGCAGGGACAGGGCCCGGGGCAGCTGCCCCGTTTGCCCCGCGTTAAAGACGGCCCTGGGGGAGTGCTAGGATTGTGTAAAGCTGGGGGAGTGCTAGGATTGTGTGAAGCTGGGGGGAGTGCTAGGATTGTGTGAAGCTGGGGGGAGTGCTAGGATTGTGTGAAGCTGGGGGGAGTGCTAGGATTGTGTAAAGCTGGGGGGAGTGCTAGGATTGTGTGAAGCTGGGGGGAGTGCTAGGATTGTGTGAAGCTGGGGGGAGTGCTAGGATTGTGTAAAGCTGGGGGGAGTGCTAGGACTGTGTAAAGCTGGGGGGAGTGCTAGGATTGTGTGAAGCTGGGGGGAGTGCTAGGATTGTGTGAAGCTGGGGGGAGTGCTAGGATTGTGTAAAGCTGGGGGGTGCTATGATTGTGTAAAGCTGGGGGGGGGGATGCTAGGATTGTGTAAAGCTGGGGGAGTGCTAGGATTGTGTAAAGCTGGGGGGAGTGCTATGATTGTGTGAAGCTGGGGGGAGTGCTAGGATTGTGTAAAGCTGGATGGAGTGCTAGGATTGTGTGAAGTTAGTGGGGAGTGCTAGGATTCTGTGAAGCTGGGGAGGGGGGAGTGCTTGTATTGTGTAAAGCTAATGGTGAATTTGTAGTGATTTATACATTACAGGTTTACATGGGTTGATTGATGTATTGATTTATTACCACTAACATGGCAGTGATTCAATTATGATTTATTACAGGTAAAATGTTAGTGATTGATGTACTGAATTATTACTGGTCATATTGTACTGATTGATATATTGATTTTTTTGATGGTATTGTGTTAGTAATTGATATACTGATTTATGTTGCAGAATATGCTTAAGGTTCCAAGACATCTGCCATTTCTGAGGCACAGAAGATCCATCGTAGCTCCTTCTATATCTGTTCCAGAGAGTCAAAGAACGCCTTTTCCAAAGAATGTAGGAACGGTAAGCATCAATGCTGTCATATAAAGATATTCTGTACTACATGATTCTGATACATTATATCCATATATCATCTCCAAATGTCGTATGGCACCCGAAATGGTGTTTGTTTACTCAATGACAGGGCTTTGGCTTCTTATGGCCCCTAACCAGCCTCTCTATGCCAGACAGTAACTTATTTCTTTAAGGTTAACAGAGAGCTCATCAGAATGGTAAGATTGCATCTCATAATCATAAATAAATTGAGCAAACATCCCAAAATGTGTGTATTGGTCTTCTTGCAGTAAACATGAATAATATGCTCCTATCACATGTGCGTTCCTATCCTGATAATGGGCTGATTAATAACGCCCCCTCATGTTCACATTAGTGTGATAACTAATCAATTCTAGTTGTGTGTTTTCATTTATACACATAGATACAAAAATAAATGAGAGCTCTGATTGTTTCAACATCTCTAAATGCAAAATAAATAATAAAATCTGAAGACATCCGATTTTCATCACACGTTCTTAAAGTCTCTTTTCATAATTACCGGATGTTTTAAAACATAATATTTTATGCCAGTGTGCAGGGCAGAAGAGTGAATGAACCATCGCCCAACTGTGAACAGCTGTTTAACCTTTTTGGGGCTCATCAACACAGCAATGGGTTTAAACGCATTGAACTAAGTGTTAATAAAGTTATGGAGCAAAAAGTGACTAAAGCCCCATGCTAATTTAATTTTCTGAAATACCACTGCACACTCCATTTATATGAAGTCGTAATGATAAAATCTTGCTCTAAGTTGAGCAACATTGATCACAAAATGGGTGAGGTAACTCTCCAGAGGGCAAACTTTGTCACTTTTTGCTCTTAACACAGCGTTCTGTTCCTAAATAAATGAAGATCTGGAACATTCGATATAGTGCAATGTATTCTAGCTAGTATCTTGACAAATCACACAGGATATTCACACATTTTCAGGGGTGACAATGAAATTAAAATGTTTAAGACACTCTTGGCAGCTTCATGCTTTGTGTCCAGATGGTGCGGGTGACAATTGCCGACTGTTATTGATGTGCCTCTTGCCTGGCTTGCAGTTACAAGCGCAGGGATATAACAATCAATTTTTGGTCCCCTTCCATATGTTACTCTTCCAACGTATTTGTCCACATCAAGTGAACTTCAGTACGGAGCAGCGGGACATAGAATCCTCCTTTAATTACAAAGATGGGCTATTTGTCAGTACACTGTTAGCAATGAAATATGTGCATTCTGTGGCATATAACCGCTATTATGATATTGATATTCACATACTTGTTTAATGTCTGACCATTTCACGTTGTGGCCTTACACGTCCTTTATGCTTAATCATGGCCATTTCAAAGTGCATTCCTTCCATTTTTAGAGGACTCATGTCATTGTTATCTTTATTTTTAAAGTCCTGGATTTAAAGACAATTTGTGAGCTTATGTTGGATTTGTGTATATTATTCTTCATTCATATTGATAATAAATCTAATATCTGCAGAGGGCTATTTAATAAGTTATTGACAAGCTAGCTAAGAATTTGGGAAGAGATACACAGAATATTGAAAACAATTGAGGATTTGTTTGTTTTCTTAACCCCTTAAGGACACATGACATGTGTGACATGTCATGATTCCCTTTTATTTCAGAAGTTTGGTCCTTAAGGGGTTAATAACCTTGTGCTATGTTTTCATCTAGGGATATATATCCCTATCTATATAAACCTAAAGGAACGCTCTAATATATAAAATAAATATATTTATTTTTAACATCGGAGTGTTCTTGTTGGTGTTTAGCGTCAAGGCCCCCCTAATATAAAAAGAATAAAAAATAGCTGTAATCGAATGCTAGGACAATTTTCTCACTGCAGCCACCCCATCTTTGGTGAAATCATCAGTAATGATGACTTTTGTCCAGTGCAATGCTTCTGTTATAGAAGCACCAAATCCATTTGAATGTGAAGACCTTTGATTTTTGAAGGTCTTGAGGAGGAAGGGATGGATCATTGTCTGAGAGCATCAGCTTAGTACTTTTAGCCAATCAGCACCTTCCTGCACTGGTCTACCTTCCAAATTAGACAAGCTGGTCAGTGACGTCTCCAGGAGTCATGCCTGACAAATTTGTCAGCATTTGTCAGCCCTTTGCTAACCTGCGCAGAAAAACATTAAAGTTGGCTGCCGTAGGGAGCATGGAGGTGGCACGCGAGGGAGCAGTAACCTTCCTGCAGTTCCTTTCTGCTCCCTTGCGCGCTGTTTAGTGACAAGATGTCACTCCGGCCCTGGCACCACTACAGAGAGCGCGCAGGGGAGCAGAGAGAAACTGCAGGAAGACTGAGAGGAGACACACTGGACGCCAGGGAAAGACCCACTCAGCTCTCCCAAAGGTAGGGAGGCTGGGTGGAAAATAATAGCAATTTGTGAGTGTGTGAGAAAATGTGTGTGTGTGTGTGCGCCTGTCACTGTATAGAAACATAGATTGTGACGGCAGATAAGAACCATTTGGCCCACCTAGTCTGCCCAATTTTCTAAATACTTTAATTAGTCCCTGGCCTTCTCTTATAGCTAGGATAACCTTATGCATATCTCACATGTGCTTAAACTCCCTCACTGTGTTAACCTCTACCACTTCAGCTGGAAGGCTATTCCATGCATCCACTACCATCTCAGTAAAGTAATACTTCCTGATATTATTTTTAAACCTTTGCCCCCTCTAATTTAAGACTATGTCCTCTTGTTGTGGTTGTTCTTCTTTTAACCCCTTAAGGACCAAACTTCTGGAATAAAAGGGAATCATGACATGTCACACATGTCATGTGTCCTTAAGGGGTTAAATATAGTCTCCTCTTTTACTCTCTCCACACACACAGCGACCCCTACTGCCCGGTGCTGGTATTGTAAATTCATCTCTGTTCTTACTGAGAAAAATACCGGTAATACTGCAATATCGGCACGGCCAGGCAGCCTCAAATAAATACCACCCAGGTGGAAACCCTAAGAGTAGTGTGTAAAAAAAATAAATAAAGAAAAAGAAAATATATTTTTTTAAATAAATCAATGGACCTATTCCATGGGCCTGGGCCTGGAGTTGCAGCTCTATCAGCCCCTATGTTAATCCGGCCCTGTCCTTGATAAGCACACAATGTAACCCCAATACTAGTGATGTACCGAACTGTTCGCTGGCGAACATAGCGTGTTTGTGTTCGCCACGGCGGGCGAACACATGCGCGGTTCGATCCGCCCCCTATTATATATATATATATATGTGTGTGTGTGTGTGTGTGTGTGTATATATATATATATATATATATATATATATATATATGTGTGTATGGGATTTGGTGTATAATGGGGGTGAAACATGTATGTATGTGTGCATGTGGGTGAAGAGATGATGTGTGTGAGCGGTGCACTGTGTATGCAATGGTGTACTCTGTGTTGGTGGGAGTGTACTGTATGTGGGGGGTGTACTGTACTGTATGTACTGTGTTCAGGGGGGTGTAGAAAGTGGGATAGGGAAGAGCTTTACAATTTTTACTTTAATAATTGTTTAAATTAAAAAAAAAAAAAAAAGAATATTCCCCTTTCCCTGATCTTACCTTGCAGGGAGGGGGTGGCACAATCAGATCCATGGTGGTTGAGAAGGCTGCCTATCCATCGGGTACAGGGGAGGTCATGAGATGATAGGTATCTCTCTTGAAGCTCAAGCACTTACACAGACTGACCCATTGTCAGGTCCTACTGTGTCGGCGTTGCCGTTACCCTGGCACTTCCTGGTAGACGGACAACCACGCCCCCTTCTCTGACGCGGTCTCCCAGCGCTACAAAGGGAGACCGCGCCAGATTCACATTGCTGGATTATTGTGGCTGCCCCGAGAACCTCAACCCGGCTATAATTATTTCTACTCACAATTACGTGTACCGAACCGGACTGGAAAACGCTTGACCTTCCTTCTCCTCACCTTGACCTCGGCTTGAATAACGGACCTCTACTCCTGCTCCTTTTGAAGTACTCTCTTGCCGGATTTAACACAAGTCTGGGAATATCTGCTTCTAAACGCTAAGTATTATTCTCAGTTATTCTGGACTCTGCCTGCTTGCTAATCAACCTCTCTCTGTTGCTACATAATAACAAAAAATCCTGTCTTTGGCAAAAACTACTAATGCTCTGAACTCTAGCCTTTCATGGGACTAATTATATACTACTTGCTACTCTGTTTCAAATCTACTGCTGCTTGCTCCACTGAAACAACTAACAGTCATCCAATATATTTAACCTGTACCTGTACTAAGTAAGTACATTCTCTTTTATTTAATTAAATAATCACTTCTACATCCATCTGCAGTTGTGTTCCATATATTAATAGAAGTAATCCTTACACCCATACACACACACAGACTTCCCACCCACACAGACTGACCCATACACATACACACACACACACACACACACAGACTGCTCCCCCACACAGACTGACCCATACACACACAGACTGCTCCCCCACACAGACTGACCCATACACACACACAGACTGACCCATACACACACACACACAGACTGCTCCTCCACACATTGACTCATCAATACATAGACTGATACCCACCCCTTCCCACACACACACACACACACACACAAACCCACAGACTGCCCACCCACAAAGACTGACCCACACACACACACACACAGACTGACCCCTCCCCCCCCATCCCCCTTAGTGATGCCATTGAAGGTGGTGCCTGACTGACACCTCCTCTCCAGCACAACAAGTGAGAAGACTATCTCTGCAGTATTAAAGGGAAACTATAGTGCTAGGAAAAAACAAACTTGTTTTCCTGGAACTATAGCATCCCCCTCTGTCAAGCCATTGGTGTGAACGTATCAGTTTATCTGACATTCTGAGTCTCTTGTGTTTAATAAAAATTAAAGGGACATTAGAATCTAAGGAATAAAGCAGTGTATTCAAATATAAATTATCCTACATTCAGAGTCTCTTTTGTTTAAGAAAAAAGTTAAAGGGACAAAAAAAGGCTCAAAAGTAATGAAAAAAGAAAATAATCCAGCAACTTTAGATCTGGACTCTAGTTCACTGCACTTAAAAATAATTGTTTCCTGGTATTTTTGTATCTGTATACGTCTTGTATACAATTGAGTAACCATTAAATTATATTTAAAGAAAATAAGAATCCTGCCTCAGACATCAGGAAGCTTGGGGGTAGCGAGGAAGTAGAGATAACATAACCTGGTCCCTCCTCTACTAAGTCACCTGAAACCACAACAATCTAATATCCATTCCATGTAACTCTCACTATAATTCCTCCTTTAAGGCTGCCCTCTGGAATGCACACTCTGTGTGCAGCACCATTAAATCTACTTCCATCCATGAGCTATTTATCTCACACTCCCTAAACCTACTTGCACTTACAGAAACATGGCTCTCTCCCTCTGATACTGCTACCCCTGCCTCACTATCCTTTGGTGGTCTTCACTTTACCCACAACCCAAGACAAACTGAGAGTAAAGGTGGCGGTGCAAAGAGAATGTACACAAATATGGTATACTTAGTACAATGAGTGGAACACCTCCTGATTTTCCTATAATAAAAACACATACATAGTGTAATATTGTTTCAAAGGGAACATAAATCGGTAGAGGGTAATGGGTCACTCACAGTATGTAGAGCCACATATAGCATATACACACAAATATCTGTATTCCTAACGCTATAGTGTTACTTTAAGTCAGTTTACTACAGCCAGTTAATGTAACCTAAAGCATGTAGCAGTTTATTAAAATCATTGAAATCCCTTTCCTAACTAATTAAGCAAATTAGGCAGCATTTGTGGGTGATTATTGCAGTGTTAGAAGGTCCTTCTGCTGGGCATATAGATCTTGGCAGCAGATTACAGTAAACAAGTTCTTTCCTAACTGTACAGCTGGTAGACCAGCCCCATGCAAGATCTGCTTATTTTAACAGTTTGGAAACCGTTGTGAAGAAAGTATGAGTGCAACTAAACCTGAATTGCCATAAAATAATCTGAGGAAATCCAGGAGCGTTCAGAGGCAAAAATCAAGATTTCACTCACTACATTTATCTGTCTTCAAATTAAGTAGGACGGCTCCTAAATGGACATGCATGTTCACTAGATCTGTGATTGAAAAGTTGTTGGTAGTCAAAAATTATTGACACCTGGCAAAAAATAACATGTGTGACCTTTTAAGCCCATCAGGTGTAGCACTGGCTGAATATATTTTGCCAAACAAACCAACCCTGAAACAGGCACATTGAAACAAATAATTGTGTGAGGGCCCACCCTCACATTGCTGTCTATAGTAGTAGAGATTAAAAGGAACCTCGGCTATCCTTGTTAACAAGGGATCAGAAGACCCCATTTGTTTTGTATTATTTATGAGAAGCCGATCAGCTCTCCTCTTAACTCATACAACCTTCCTCTGCCGTCTCCCACCTACTGTGCTTTCTCCTCCCAAACACTTTGGGTACATTATGATCACTGGGCTCCCTCACATCCCTTCGTGTATTTGTCGATTTGTATCTTTAGATTGTAGCTTGTTTGGGCAGAGCCCACTTCAGCTATTGTTCTTAAATGTAATACATACTTTGTTAGAGTTAAAGGAACACTGTAGGCCCTTAGTTCCAGAGAAACTTCAATGTTTACATTGCAGCACTTAGTCAGCCTCTAGTGGATGTCTACCACACAGCCACTAGAGGGCTATCTAGATTGAAACAGACCTTTGGTCTGGTACGCTCTGCATCAGGAGTCCCAGGGTCAGATTTTTCCCCATAGGAAAGCATTGCTTCCATGCTTTCCTATGGGGAGGCCTAATGCAAGTAGGGGGAGCTACAGTGCCAGGAACAAAGCTTTGTATTCCTGGCAATATACTATCCCTTTAAATGTTTCTCCTATTGTCAGCAGTGTAGAATATGTCGGTGCTATAATGTAATTCTATGTATATATATATTATTTTTTTTTACTATAAACTAAATTTGCTAATTTTTATTTATTTATTTTCTTTCTTTAACCCCTCACCACCCCAGCTAGTCCATTGACTTTGGTACTATAATGCTGCATAATGAATGTACTCATGGACGGTTCAGACACTGCTGACCGCACAACTCAATATTTGCATAGTGATTCAAGACTTTATGCAGTTTGGTCATTGATTTGTCCAAAGTGATCAATACGTTTGGAGAGAACATGACATTTCATATGGCTACACAATACTTAAACTAAAATCCTGAGAAACAAAGTTCAGTTTGTTTCATAACACAATTAAAGGATCACTATAGTGTCAAGAAAACACTATAGTGCCGTGAGGGTGCCCCCACCCTCAGGGTGTCTCACCCGTGGCGCTGAAGGGGTTAAAACTAATTTAGCAGCTTACCTTAATCCAGCGCCAGGCTCCCTCTGCGCTGGTGACCTCTCCTCCCCCGCCGACGTCAGCGGGGCTGAATGTGCATGCGCGGCAAGTGCCACACGCGCATTCAAGCTGGCAATAGGAAAGTATTTTTCAATGCTTTCCTATGGACGCTCTGCGTGATGGAGGCATAATATGCCTCCAGCGCCGCAGATGCGCGTCTAGTGGCTGTCTCTGAAACTGCTATGTTTGCATCTGCAGGGTTAAAACCTGAGGGACCTGGCACCCAGACCACTTCATTGAGCTGAAGTGGTCTGGGTGACTATAGTGTCCCTTTAAGACTTGTTGAAGGAAGGTTATTTTAGACTGTATGCCTGAAAATGTTAGAACTCACTGTAGCATTACTTTGAATACCAAGGTGCTCCTATATAGATGTGCTAGTGAATAAGAAATGGATGGCACAATTATGACCGATCCTTCCTTATAGTCATGGGGAAAAGACAGTACAGTCTCTTTAAATTCTGTTTTTACATGTCATGACATAATCATCTGTTCCTTAACAGGTCCTTACATTAGGTGAACACAACCTCAGATGGTCAGCAACACATGACATATTACACTGTGTCATGATTTATTTAACAAAATTAAAACCAAAATTAAGAAGCCATGTGTTAAAAAATACACCTTATGATTCAATAGCTTGTACAACCACCTATCACAGCAATAACTTGAAGTAATTATTTTCTGTCTGACTGTATCAGCCTTTTACAGTTCATTGGGGTTTGCTGGTATTTGTTTATATACAGCTTTCTTAAGGTCCTGCCACAGCATTTCAATCGGGTTGAGGTCTGGACTTTGACTGGGCCATTGCAACACCTTGATTCTTTTATTTTTCAGCCATTCTGTTGTAGATTTACTGGTGTGCTTGGGATAATTGTCCTGTTGCATGACCCAATTTTGGCAAAGCTGTAGCTGTCAGACAGATGGCCTCAGTAATTTAGTATACAGAGGAGTTCATGGTCGATTCAATGACTGCAAGGTTCCCAGGTCATGTAGCTGCAAAACAAACCCAAACCATCACCCTTTACCACCGTGCTTGACAGTTGGTATGAGATGTTTGTGCTGATATGCTGTGTTTGGGTTTCGCCAAACTGACACTGTACATTACAGCCAAACATCTCCACTTTGGTTTTATCTGTCCAAAGGTCATTGTTCCTGAAGATTTGTAGTTTGTTCAGATGCAACTTTTTAGAGACAATAGGCTTTCTTCTGGCAACCCTTCCGAACAAACCATACCGTAGAGTCTGAGATGGGCATATTGGCAATTTCTCAGAGCATTGCACGGTTTGACCTTGGGGTGAATTTGCTGGGAAGTCCACTCATGGGAAGACTGGCCACTATCTTGAATGTTTACATTTTTGAATAATCGTTCTCACTGTAGAATCATGGACTTTACATTGTTTGGAAATGGCTTTAAAACTCTTCCCAGTTTGAAGGGCGGCAGCAATTGCTTCTCTAAGATCATTGCTGATGTATTTCCTCCTTGGCATTGTGTTAACACACACCTGACCAGACCAGCACACTGCTAAAACGTTGTCACACTTGCTGATGATCAATTAATCTGCTACCTAGCCTCTTAATTCCTATGAAAGCAGTATGCGTGTACTTAGGTTTTCACACATGGCTTCTTAATTTTGGCTTCATTTTGTTAAATAAATTGTGACACAGATATGTAATTTGTTGTTGTTCATCTGAGGTTGTATTTACCTAATGTTAAGACCTACTAAGGAACAAATGGTTGTTATGTCACGATATGTAAAATTATAGAAATCAAAGTTTTCTTTGTCTAATGACTGTATGTCCTTCCTTCCCTTCGTGCCCCTTCCATTCTCCTTCCCTTCCCTCCCTTTGCTATTTAGGAGACGATTAACATAGGGACCTGCTTTCTTTTAAAGAGGAAAACTGAGATTTAAAATCATCATCTTGGTCTTAAAAATATAGTTTTAAATAGATCTTGCAAACACTTTTACATTCTGATTGTGTGAGCTAAAAAAAGTTTTCAGTCTGTTCTGTTTACTGGAGGGTGAAATGCGTTACATCAAGCATGTCAAACTTGCAGCCCACGGGCCGCATGCGGCCCACAAGGACCATCTTTGCAGCCCTGCGAGCCGCGAGTACATGCTGATGTTATAGCAGAGTAGGCACCTGCTTTCCCCACATTGCAGGTGCCTACTCTGCTAACACTTACCCGGCCGGGGAGGAGGGCCAGCGAGGGAAGTGAATGACGTCATATTCCGGCACCCGACTTCACTAAACCGTGCGTGGGAGCAGTGAGGAGCAGATAGAAGGACCCCAGGGAGATGCCCCACATTGGCTCCAAAAGGTAGGGAGCAATAAAGAAAAGTATGTGTGTGTGTGTAAGAATGTGTAAGTGTGTAAATGTGTCTGTCAGTTTGTGTGTGTGTGTGTCTGTCAGTGAGTATGTGTGTGTCTGTCAGTGTATGTGTGTGTCTGTCAGTGTGTGTGTGTGTGTCTGTGAGTATGTGTGTGTCTGTGAGTGAGTGTGTGTCTGTGAGTGTGTGTGTCTTTCAGTGAATATGTGTATGTGTCAGCAGGAGGATCAGATTTGGCACAGGGTGGTAGAGGGGGTGGCTGTGGTTTAGTAGAGGGGGTGCTGTTTTTTTTTTTTTGTACTGTACTTTTTAAAATAAACCTACGCTTCTATGAAAATTTAAGGTATTTTTTTTTTTTTTTGTGGCTCGCATAAACGTAAACCTTGTTTATGTGGCCGGTGCCAGACTTTGAGTTTGACATGCTTGTGTGGAGAGACCCATGGATAAATATTTATCTGGACTAAACAATGCACACTAGCAGATTGTTTTGCTCTTTGTGTTAATGTTCGCATTTTGTATCATGTTCCTTTTGCTATCAAGACACGTGGTTGGACAGAAATGAATTATGTCTGTGAATTAATTTTACTGCATACTCTGTCAGCGATTCTGTGCTGGTTTTAAAGGAGATAATATGACAAAAATGCAAAGAAGTTGACATTATGGGAAGAGATTAAATCAGCTGTTTTGCTTTTCCTAGTTTTTCTAGTGAAAATATGAAAGCTATTTTATGATTGATTGCACCTGTATTCCTCACTAAAATTTGAGCAACCAGGCCATGTTTCCAGATTCTACAACCTGTTCATGATTGGATAGGGAAATATCATTCATACGTTAGCTGCCCATTGGCCCGTTTGGAACATAAAAGCACCAGTACATATACAAAATCATTCTTGTTTTTACCTTTAAGCCCTTAACGCCGGATGACGGACCGTGTCCGTCATGCTGGGGAAGCACTTAATGCCAGATGACGGACCCAGTCCTTCATGCACTAAAATTAACCACAGATCGCAGGGTTAACGCTCCTCCACGAGGCAGACCGCAAGCACCTGATCGCGCTGTCCCTGCAGTCAGAGCGAGCACATGTGCTGCAGGGACTTCTGATCTGCCTCCCTGGGCTTCTGCGGTCAGTGTGAAGAGGAAGGAGACGGATCAGTGCTGCTGATCTTCTCTCTGTGTAAAAAATTAAGTAAAAGTTAACCTTCCCCCCCATTTCCCTGCTTTAATAAAATTAACCCCTCCCTTGCCAGTTGATCACTTACTACAGTGATCAGTTGCCTATAGTGATCAAAATACAGATCATGGGGGCGGGGCCTAACACTCATGGCAACCAGACACATCTTGCTGCTAATCAGCACCCGTTGGCAACATACCAGAGCTCTGACAGACCAGGTCCACATAACAGCGGTCGACCCGTGGAGCTGGAGGGATGGCCGTTCTCCCAGCACGGAGGGTCCTGGACACTTGCTGAAACCTCCTAGGGCCCCGTTACCCCTTTGGACCGGTGGGGGTTATCCCGGTCTCCACCAGGCAAGCTCGCACCTTCACATCTCTTCCGTGCGGCTAAACATCGAAGGCAGACAGCTCCCACGTGGTCACACTAAAATGGCCGACGGCGGCGCTGCAGTTCCACGGACCGAGAGAGGAAACCCTTTGTGGTGCACTGAATTGATGCCCAAGACTCACCCAGCCAGAGCAAACAACATGAGGGACTCCTCGATGGAACTCGACCTCCTCAAACATCACCCCAGGAAAAGGCTCCAAGACAGGCAAGCATCATAGCAGCCTGCATATCTATGCTTACCCACACGGCAGCGACGCTCCCTTGACATGGACGTAAGGCCTACTCTGGCTGAGCACAACTCACCAACGATTCTGAAGCCTGCGCCAATGACCTGCACCGGGAAAGCGCCTAAGGAAATCATCCCCTTGCACCAACTCCACTATGCGGCAGTCTGCACCACGGTACTAAGGCTTGACAGGAACTGTGTCCATACTCACCCAACAACCGAGAGACACAATGAAGGCGGACTACAATTACCGCATTCAGAAGTGGGACTCTGGGACTCTGTGAACCTCTTGGGTATTATACAGGGACTCTCCCCACGCACAGAATGGGCTAACTTTTTAGTATCTCTCTTATGATCAGAGAAGGCATAGACTCCAGTCCATCAGGCTATACCACAATTAAAGCATATACCATTGTAATATACCTCAGCTAGCCCCATCTGATGTTGTGGTGGTTGTAGATATTGATAAGCATGCTCCCTCTCCGTTAGGGTTATTGTTAAAGTTAAAGCTATATTAATTTTACTTTCCTGCCTATTGACGCTGATAACACAATATGCCATATTGTGCTTGGTGGTAATATACTCGAAGAACGATCATAATTAAGCTTGCAACTCTAAACTCTTACAACATAGTCAGTTAGGAAATCGGAATCCGTAACTCTTAAGCACTCACTCGTACCTGACACGTTGATTTAACTCTTAAAGAAACTACATTATATAAATCCATAAAATGTGCAATGTTTAGTTTTGCCACGCACTTGTTCTTATATGTTGACAGATATGCTGACAATCGCTATTGTGGCATTGCCTGCCTCGTTGTAATTTTTGTTATTTCAATAAAATAAAGAATAAAAAAAAAATAAAAATACAGATCACAATATTAGACTGTGATCTGATTTTTTTTTTCTAACCCCTGAGGGTTAACTTACTTTTTTTTTTTTATTAACCCTCAGGGATTCAATGTATTTAATTAATTAATTTAAATATTTTAAATAATATTTTTTGCTAGCTGCGGTGGAATTTTTGGGGAATTTACTGTTAGTGCTGCTTACTGCTATTTAGGGGTTAACGGTAAAAAAGTTTTACAAAGTAAAAAGACAGTATAGCTGAGCAACATATAAAGTATTATACATTTGTAGCACACATAAGGTTTGCAAAATATACTGTGCAAACTTGCTTTGTGTGTCAAAAAGGCAGAAAAAATGCTTATTACCACTACACTTGGTACAAGCTAGCGGCAAAATTACCCCACACTAAGGTTCAAAATATGCTTTTTGAAATACCCTGGGGTGTCTACTTTAAGAAATGGTATGCTTTATGGTGTATCTGGAATATGTAGCCCGCTCAAGTGCTCCAAAGTGGGACACGGACACATCAAAACCCTCCATGAAAATTCACACTTAAAAACCTGAACTTGTCACGTCTCTTTGACAGCACTGTAACTTCACAAAATAGTGTCTAGGTCATACATTGAACATATTGTTTTACTCAGAAGATGTAACATAATTTGGGGGGTTTATGACAGTGGTATATATCAATAAATACTCCGCAAAAATGCAACATGTATGTAAAAATTAAATTTTTTCCCCCACACCACAAACATTGACATAAATTGGTTAAAAATATTTACGCCATATAAGATACCCCTGGTTGTCTACTTTATCAAATGGAAGCCTTTTTACTCACACTGATATAAATACCCCAAAATGAGACATAAACCCGTCAAATCCATCTATGAAAATTCCAACTATAGAAACTGAAATAGCCTTGTCTCTTATATGGCACTGTAGCTTCACAGTATGTTGCCAAAGACTTACACTGGGGGTATCGTTATACTCAGCAAATGTAGCTGAACACAATATGGGGTTCTGTACAGGGATAGCACACACCAGCCTTACGAAATACACATTACAAAAACCTTGTTATATGTTTATATGCCAAAATAGTGAAAACACAATCGTACTTCAATATTTAGCAGAGATTGGCGATTAAATGGCTATGTAAAAAGTGTCAGAATAACCTTGGGTAAATAGCCTGTGATGTCTACTTTATATAAATATATACTTTTGTGTGGCAATTTTGTTTTCTGTGATGGCTACTAAACATACCAACTTCTAAAATTGTTTCACATTGAAATTTTTTTTCAGTCCTTGTATTTTGTGACCTGTAACTTTCAAAATAAGCTGAAATCCTATACATATTATGTACTCTATAAATCAAGACACATACATGACTTTATTTAGAATTACTTTTTCTAAGGTGGACATATTATATTATCCACACGCTATTATTGCCAAAACTGTGAAAAAGAATGTTATTTCTTTCCCCCATTTTTGGCATTTGTTTTATAGTTAATGAAAATGTATCTATGTATATGTCACATCAAATTAAAGCCCTTTTTGCCCTCTAAAAAAACAGTATACAATATGTGATGGTGCAATAAATGACAGAGATGCAAATTGTGTTTGAACACAAACAGCAAAAAAAAATGCAAAAATGGCTTGTGTCCGTAAGGGTAAGACAAGCTTTTGAAGCTGCATCCTAAGGGGTTAATTGGAGCAAAAGAGAGATAAACACACTATTTATAAAACGTGTACAACATTGTATTCCAACATCAGGGCAGATAGGAACATATAAACTGATCAGCATTATCAGAAAGAAATGAGATACAAAACAGAAAAATGAGTAGAAAAAGTGTTGGAAGGCATTGTCTGTCCATGTAGGAAGGCTAGGTTAAAGATAACGGCTGAATAAAGCTAGAAGTTAGTTTATTAGCATAACTTGTTCATTGTCAACATAAGCAATGGGATGCTTGGTACTTATGGCACATTAGTATATTTTTTGCATTCATAAGTAGACCACACAATTGTTGATTTTTTGCTTTCCGTTACTGAATCATAAACAAGAAAGATGTATTTTACTATTTTGTTTGGTGACTTCATTGTGAACTTGGATCATAATAACAAAACACTTTACTAACAATGTTTTAAAAAGACTTGCAAAGGGGGCGTGGCCTGACCGCTGAAGGAAACTGACGTGTAGGCGATCAGCTCCCAGGGAGAACCCGTTCACTACAGCAAATAGACGAGCAATACTTAGTTAAATCACCCCGAATATAACAACCCGACCTCGGGAGAAGATGGCACAAAGGTCGTCGAAAAAAATAAAAACAAAAATGACAGACTTACAAATTGCGGCCTTGCAATCGCCGAAACGCCGGGCGCAAGATGGCGCGACTAGGCCCACATCACCGGCCTCGAGTTCTGGCAGGAGCGACGACACGATCATTTCAGCGACTCTCACCCCGGCTACAGACTCATCAATTCAGAGAATGCTGGCTGACCTGCGAACATCACTGCAGAAAGACTTTGCCAAGATGGCGGAGACCATCACAGCGGACATCAAAAGCTTAGGTGAGCGGACAGGCCACTTAGAGACGAAGACAGAGGAAATAATCACTGCTCATAATAACATGGCCCAGGCATATGACACTCTAAATAGCAAACTCACCTCCATTACCAACAAGCTAGCAGACCATGAAGATAGGGACCGGCGGAATAATATTCGCATCCGCGGTATCCCTGAAGATGTGAGCCCCGCGGACCTAGGGGTCTATGCTAGAAACCTGTTCCAAAGCTTACTACCTAACATCCCTGCCCAGGCCTTGCTACTAGATAGGATTCACCGTCTACCCAGGCCCAAACATTTGCCTACAACAGTCCCAAGAGACACTATAACAAGAATGCATTATTTCACCACAAAAGAAGAAATCATGCAAGCCGCAAGAAAAACCCATCCATTACCAGGCGAATACAGCAAAATTCAATTATACACAGATTTATCAGCAACCACATTAGCGACCCGCAAGACCTTTACACGCATTACTAAAGCACTTCGATTGTCAAATATCCCATATAAATGGGGATTTCCAACAAGACTCATCATAAAACACAACGGCGTGGAACATCACCTTAACACCCCAGAAGCTGGAGAAAAACTACTCACCGAATGGGAGATTAGGATGGACGACGCCATATCCACAACATCAAGTCAGAAGCCTTTTCCTACACCACCGAGGAAACTGACACATACATGGCTCACTGCAATTACAGATAAGTGAGGTATTTGACCCAGAGTTGCTTCCACGACCTTCTGAGGTTGCCGGAGACTAGATTCACACACTACTACCCCCTAACACCATGCTCATTTAGTCACTAAGATTATCACCACCCTAATGCACTGTACCTATCAATGTCAACACGACACAGGACTCCACTCACAATAAACATATGTGAATGAGCCCGGGGCCTCAAATGTGGAGACTTTCTCCAGCCCTTCCCGGATTTTTCTGAGGAATACATAAGGGTTCTCCCCCCCCCACCTATGGGCTATGCAGCCTATTAATCGGCCATCGACTAGGTCTCACTCGAGAGACACTGTTTGTGTACATAGTTTGTTCTTTATTCTCTGTTTTCCCCCTCCCTTTACACCTCCCCTCTTCACATGGTGGACCCATAGCGACTTTACATTAATCCACTTATTGCTAGACCCTTCAGCAGCCCAAAGAACATACCTCGCCAGTTATACACCACTAACATACCAACAAGCCAAGAATATTCCATCACTCCCTAGAATGGCTACACATTTTTTCACTAAGCACCAACCCAAGAGGCATAATGACGCTTAACATTCTCTCCCTAAATGTCAAGGGCCTCAATTCACCACACAAGCGCAGACTGGCCTTAGAAGAAGCCACAAAACAGGATGCCCAAATTGCATTCTATCAAGAAACGCACTTCCAATCCCACCACCAACCAAAATTCTCCTCTAAGCGCTACCCGATAGGATATCACTGTACTTACAAAAAGAAAAAGAGAGGAGTAACAATCATGATCAGCAAAGATGTAGCCTTTCAATTAGTCAAAAAGATAGCAGATAAAGAAGGCAGATACCTAATACTATTATGCCTAATTAATAATATAGAAATGACCCTGGTCAATATATACGGCCCGCATAACGACCAACACCAATTCATGGATAAAATCATCACACTCACGCTTACCCACAAATTTGGCGACATAATTATAGGGGGGGACACGAATTGCCTTTTAGACGCAAATTTAGACACTACCTCAGCAAACAAAGTAAACGTACACACAGCTAAACATCGACTTCGCTCCACTGTTCTTCTGAACAAAATACTACAAAACCACGGATTTCTAGATGTGTGGAGATCCCTCAACCCCCAACAGCGGGATTATTCCTTCCATTCCATGAGTCATGCATCATATTCAAGGATAGATAGGTTCTTAATCCCCACTTCTCAGATCACAAAAGTCGACAACACGCAGATTGGCGTCATGACATGGTCAGACCATGCCCCTATCATGCTGACAATGAAAACTAGCTACCCCACGCATGGCAGGCGTTCATGGCGCCTCAACGACTCACTGCTAACAGACCATACCCTAATTGCACAACTTAAAGTGGAAATGGAGACCTATTTCACACTTAATGACACTCATGACATAAGAAAAGATACGTTGTGGCAAGCACACAAGGCCGTACTCAGGGGACAACTTCTAAAACACTCCAGTTATAACAAACGACAACGCATCGCAAAATACACTAGCTTACTTACTGAACTGGCAGGTCTCACCCAAACCAACAAAACATCACCTTCACATGAAGTCACTACTAAAATCCTTCAAATTCAAGCCCAGCTTAAAGACATGGAACTGGCGAAAACTACCTATCTTCTCTCAAAGATGAAGCACAAATTCTTTAAAGAAGGAAACAGAGCCGGGAAAATTTTAGCAACTCAACTTAAAGCACGAGCACTGACGTCAAAGATAGCCTACCTCCAAACAGAGGAGGGGAACAAAATAACTAACCCTCAAGACATAGTGGAAGAGTTTAAGCTATACTACAGCAAGCTATATAACATAGCCAACGATAACGCCTCATCCACTCCAAACCAAGATGACGTTGATGACTTTCTACGAGACGTCCATCTCCCGCAAATAACGGAAGAAGACTGCCACGCTCTGACTCAACCCTTCACAGAGCAGGAGGTACTCCAGACCATTGCTCAACTACCAAAACACAAATCACCTGGCCCAGATGGCTTTACCAATATCTATTACCAGACATTCCGCTACACTCTCGCCCCACACATGACTAAGCTGTTTAATCACTGCTTCCAAACGGGCACTATGCCCCCTGAAATGCTGCAGGCTCATATATCCACACTGCCGAAACCAGGGAAACCGCCCACTAAATGCTCCAACTTTAGACCTATCTCCTTATTAAATTGCGACACCAAAATATATGCCAAATTGATCGCCAACAGGCTAGCCAAAATATTACCCAAGATTGTACATAACAACCAATCTGGTTTTATTAAAGGACGTCAAGGATGCGACAATACCAGAAAAATCCTGAATATACTGTCACATATAGAAACGCATGGCACTGAGAGCTTACTATTGGCTTTAGACGCAGAAAAAGCCTTCGATAGGTTGAATTGGGCTTATATGACATCTGTCTTGAAAAAATACAACTTCCCCACAACACTTATACAGGGGATGATGGCATTATATGGGTCGCCTTCAGCACGAGTTTCTAATGCGGGATTTACCTCTGCACCCTTTAATCTCACAAACGGCACAAGGCAGGGTTGTCCGTTATCTCCGCTCTTATTTATCCTATCGCTAGAACCACTAGCCTACAAAATCAGACAAGACCCGATGATCTCCGGAATACAAATACAAGACACTGAACACCGTCTGGCTATGTTCGCTGATGATATACTGCTCTCTCTCAGCCATCCCGAAAGATCACTGCCAAGGCTCCTTTCACTCCTCACGACCTATGGTCATGTGTCATATTATAAACTCAACAAATCCAAAACTCAAGCACTGCCAATCAATTTACCGTCGCATACAAGCCAACTACTCAGCAAAACACACCAGTTTGAATGGAGACAAGACCACATCACTTATCTAGGGGTGAAATTAGCTCTCCATAAACAAAGGATGATAGCACTCAATTATACCCCCCTACCGAACTCATGCATTGCAGATTTCCAAAAATGGAAGAAAGTGCAGCTATCCTGGTTAGGAAGGATCCAAACCATTAAAATGATGGTACTCCCCAAAATTCTATATATTTTCAGGATGCTACCCCTTCCACTTCCAAATATATGGTTTAAGAAAATCCAAACCACGCTTCACAAATTTGTTTGGGGCACAAAGAAACCTCGTCTACCATTACACCTCCTTCAGACGCCTCCGAGAGAGGGAGGCCTGGGGTTGCCTAAAATACAAACCTACTACAAAGCAGCCATACTTGAAGCGGCCATCAGACTACATGCTCCAAAGAACACATTCCAATGGACGAATATGGAAGATGACACTACTAACTCACGCCCACTACTACTCACCCTGTGGACCCCAAAACAATATAGGCAAACTGCGCTCGAGACATACCCTACTACTGCGCTCACCATGAAAATCTGGGACGATCTACACGCTGAATACTCAGACAACAAGAAATTTAGCCCGCTAGCACCTATAGCGGCATTGGAAGCAGTTTCACCTTGGCTAGATATGAGACCCTGGATGAAGCTGGGAATTCGTCATATCAAAGACTTATGCACCCACTCAGCGATATCCCCTTTTCCAGTTCTGCAAAAGAAATATGATTTACCGTGTGCCTTTATCTTCCAATATCTGCAACTAAAAAGTTTGATCGATACCAAAGTTCAGTTTCAAAGAAACACACTTAACCCTAAAAGAGAATATCAAACGCTGTTCCTTAACAGATGCTTCTCTGCACCCTTGAAGCCGAAAACACTATCCCTATGCTACCAAGCGTTATTGGACAGACACAAACCCCACTCATTTCAATATGTAGCGCAATGGAAGAAAGAAGGTCTACCTGAACTCACGAATGATCAATGGCTCCAGTCCTTGAACGCACTCCGAGGCATTACATCATGTTTTTCACACATAGAGGCTCACAAAAAGTTGATTCACAGGTGGTATCTTACACCACACAGGCTGGCCAACATCTACCCTACAATACAACCCACATGTTGGAGATGCAATGCCGCAGTGGGAAATATGATCCACATCTGGTGGAGCTGCACGATGGTCAAACCATTATGGACATATGTAAGGGAACAGATAAAAGGAGGCACTGGGATGTCACACGAACTCACACCTCTGCTTAGCCTTATGCTACTTTTCCCGGATACATGGACTAGGGACAGTAAACAGGTGGCTACGATTGTTATTCTGGCAGCCAGAAACCTTTTGGCACTCCACTGGAAGAGTGCGTATTGTCCCACACGCAAAGACTTAATAAACAAAACATACCAATATTACAGATACGAAATACTCTCTTCGGAATCCCCGGAGAAGAAGAGGAGGTTGGAGGCATCATGGACATTATGGTTTGAATACATACGCATTGCCCACCCTCAGACGCCTTTCTGTCGACAGTGACTACTAGACAGTAGAAGCACATAACTACACTTTAGAAACCTATGGCACTGACGCACACTTTGAGGGCAGGCTGTTTAAATGCCTAGATGAGAGGTAAGACAGGAGGGAGCTAAATAGTCCGCCACACATAGCAAATATGGAGGGGCTCCCCATACTTGACCATACTTATCTATACTTGACTACACTTGACTATATAGGAACTACCACATGACTACTCAATCTTACACTACTTAGACGTACATTAGACACCTACTGACACATATCAACGTGTGACTGTACACGAGTATAATGCAATCTACAAAGGACTACCGCCTATAGGAGAGACTTTGACAGAAAGCAGATGACCAGGCTATGACACGCATCGCCCACACGCTATGTCACACATCTTGTCGTTGAAACTCTTGGTATTGAAATGTTCCAGCTAGACGCATGTTAAAAGAGTAAGCTTGTCATGTTTCAATGGGCGCAACCCGCTCTGTAACACCATGTTCCCCTGCCCCCCCCTTTTTTCTTTTCTGTACCCCTACCACCTCCCACCGTCTTTCCCTATGTTTTTTCTCTGTATTTTCTCAAAATAAAAAATTATATATGGAAAAAAAAAAAAGACTTGCAAAAACTAATTTGTCTTAAGTATAGGAACTGCCTTTTTGTTTATAAGTAAAGCTTGGTAAAGGCCATGAAAGGACCCACTAGGTCAGGCATAGGCAACCTTTGGCATGTTTTGGACTACAACTCCCATGATGCTTTGATGATTAGTGTATTGTTTTATATTGATGTGTCTATAACATGGAACAAATTCCTTGTGGACAGTGGTTGAGCTCGGAAATTACTATATATTCTGTAGAGCTCTTCTCTCTATCCCATGCTCTAGGTCCTCTGAGAGGTGAAAACATCATCTGATCAGATTATTTGACAAAGAAAGTCAGCGGCAGAGTTTTGACACTATTACTTTTTTGGGGATGTGTGGGGGGGTATAAACTCATAGGGATTAAAGATTGCTTCATGGTCATCCATTTTTTCTCATGTGAAATCAAAATATTACATAGTTTACAAGAACATATCTTATATTCTTACACTTTTTCCAACATCATCTCAGTGGTGGTCTTTTGAACAAAAGACAGCCTCACTTGATCATTGTCCTGCTCACAGTTCCCAAAACACAAAGGAAATGTTTGAAGCCCTGTCAGATTGTTTGCATTGCACAGGGAACCAGAAATAGTACTTACCCACCGTATTTTATAGCAAAGTTTGTAACGTAGATCGTTTTTAACCTATATTGTCTGTTTCTGGTTATTTCATTTAAAAACTTCTCTATTAACGTCAGAGACAAGGTAACCGGCCTTGTTCCTTCCCAGTGAAGACTCAATTGCTTAAGGTTTTTTTCAGTATTCAGTACTTGGATCATCATATGTTTCAGACTGCTAATCTTGACAAGAAAAATGGGTATTATCCTCAAGGCAAAACAATCCAAAAACCACCTACTCCTGAAAGAAGATTTCGTTGTTTTTTAAATGTCAACCTGTGTTTTACTTTTACAATGTCAAAAAAATAATTATCAAGTTTAGATGTTGTATTTATTGTTATTATAACAAGTTAATTGAAATTAAGGAGAGGAGACTTTGGGTTTAAACCATTTATGAACTGTTTAGCCCCAAAAGGTAAGCCAGCACCAGGGACCTCAGGCCACCATAAAAGCTTAATTTTGATGAAGTTGTCATGCTGCCCAGAGTGTTCCTTTAAGACTGGAGTAGCGTAGGCTCAGCACTGCCTTAGTAACTAATGGGGGGCATCCAGATTCTCTTACTCACTACCTGGATTGGGCAGCACTCACTACAGAAGACAATTTCTGCTAAAATACTGGAAATGCAAATACATGTAGAATGCATTAAAATGGGTATTTTTTTCCCCTGAAGTGTTCCTTTAAAGATAGAGATTGCAGAGTTAATTATTGTAAGCCACATCTTCGAATAGCGAATAAAGTAGATGGAGGCATTGGGTTTTTCCTATGGCTGACAGTTTGTGAGTTACATATATCCAAAATGATGGCATTTTGCAACATACCAGAGAATTACATGATTTTGCTATTTCATGATGAAAAGTCATGGTTTTATGAAAGACACGGAGGCAAGTATTGCTTAACCCTTTCTTTACTGTCCACCAATAGCAGCAAAGAATACAACAGTAAGCCACTCCCATACCAAGTCCCAGTATAATAGTCAGCACCTCCCCACATATTTCCTCTTTCTTTGGAGATGCGACACGATAACCACCAAACAGGAACCGATGAATCAGTTCAACCATAGTATAACAAACAACCCGAAATCCAGCCGAACTCCAATCAGGAACCATAAACAAACATTACTCAATGATTTCCTATGGACGTGCAGCGTCTTCTGACTGTGATTTTCACAGTAAGAATCGCGGAAGCGCCTCTAGCGGCTGTCAGTGAGACAGCTACTAGAGGCTGGATTAATCCTCAGTGAAACATAGTTTCTCTGAAACTGCTATGTTTACAGCAGGCAGGGTTAACCCTAGAGGGACCTGGCACCCAGACCACTTCATTGAGCTGAAGGGGTATGGGTGCTTATAGTGGTCCTTTAATGTATAAGATAATTTTTTTTAACAGCATATTCTGTTTATTTATTTATTTTATTTTTTACTTCTTTTCCCTTAGTTTGTTTTTTCAAGTTTTAGATTTACTTTCCAGCTTCTGGTATCCCGGCTTTTAATCTCACTGTTTATATAAATTGGTTTACTTTGCCAAGTTGCCTTTTTTGGGCATTAGCAAAAGCAGTTATTTCGAGTCATCTAATCCATGATTTATTTTTATCAATACATGCCTTGTTAAGGTTTATTTCAGGGGGTGTTGAATTGTGGCCAGAGATGATTGTATAGACCTCAGCTTCCACAGTGCTCATCTAGCTGATGCCTAGCAAGTAGATATGGGAGTTATAATCCCTGCTTTATATATTTAGTAATTACTCATTCGATCACAGCTTTCCTTTTTATCTTTTTTTTTTGGTAATGAAGTTTAAATATATATATTTAAATACAGTATTTTATGGCAGTCTGAAGGTATCTACCAGTATTTGACCCCACTTTCAAATACTTTTTTTTTTTTTAGCTGTCAGTGACCAAGGCTGAACACCTCTCCATACTTTGCTGGGGTTTGTAGCCACAGGAATAGGAAGTGGAGGGAATTAAATATTTGTTTTGAGGAGCAGATTTCTGCTAAGGGACTCCAAGGTTGAATCTTATGCTTGCAAGAGCATGCGGTCTTAGAAATGCATTGTTAATGGTCTAGGCAATTTGTGGTTGTGTTTTATGAAGTCATGTGTGAAGAGGACACAAGCCATGGGTAGTGGACTGAGGGTTGACTATTGAAATGGAGAACCGACCAAAGGGAAGTAATGAAAAATGTTACAGTAGGCTAATGGTAATCATGACCACTGCATGATGGAAGATCAATATCCTTAACTGCAAGATAAAAGGTCCTGTTGCAGTAATTGGCTCAGCTGTCTGGCCATGGAGTGCGGTAGTGTCATCTGGATCATCGTCCGTTTTTCTTCAGAAAGTAGTTCAGGGCCTGTCCCTTTCATCTGAAGTGGTGAAGGTGGGTCTTTCTGAATTAAATTGATTGCCTGATTGTTTACATGTAGAAGTCCTATGGACCAGGTTGGTAAGGAGTTCATGCCACACACTATTCATTAGCTAATAAATCCAACTTAATTTCAGGCTCAGTTAATACAGCTATGTCTAAATATCGTGAAATCTACGATTCACAAAAATGATGATCCCTCTTCATGTCAGGTCTAGAAATTTGTATATAAAAAAACTGCAGAAATTAATTGTAGCTGGAATACTGAGAGGATTGAGAGGTCAACATTTAAAGGCATACTCTAAGAACCTAAACATCTTAGCTTAATAAAGTTGTTTTAGTGTATAGATCATGCTTAAGCAGTTTAACTGCTCAATCCTTTGCCATGGAGTTAAATAAATTGTTTTTGATTATGTAGCACTAGCCACACCTCCCCTGGCTGTGACACTCAGAGCCTCCATTAAATAAGGGTTTCATTTTCACTCCGATATGACAGCTCCTTTTATTACAATGCAATCTGTAAACAGACGACTGTTGCAAGCTCTAGGAGGCAGTTAACAGAGCAGGAAGCAAGAAACATTCATATTAAAGACATTGGACTTTTTTTTACAAAAGTGTATAGAGCGGTTGTGTGAGTCAAAGCCAGGGGAGATGAGTCTAGGGCTATATAAACATAACAATTTACTTTCGAAAGTCCATGATCTATACACCAAAACTGCTTAGCCATGCTAAATCTGTTTTGGTGCTTAGAGTATCTATTTAAGTTGTACCAAGATCATATCCCTTTCAAGTGTAGCTCAGCTGATCATTGCCTAAACTGACCTTAACTGGAACACCACACGCCTCACAGATGGTAAATTATTAGAGTGTTACCTGTCACATTATTACCTAGTAGAATTATTGTTTAATATAAAATATGGTAATTAGAGAGAAATGTTGTAAAGTCTTAGACTGGAAGTGCATCAGAGGGCTACAACACAAGATCCCAACAGCAGGTCTACATTAGATTGTTTACTGAATTGGGTTCTACAATACTAAGAGGAATATAAGAGTTCTGGTCCATTTCAAACATGGTTCATGAGCCCAGTAACCTTATTCTTGCCTCTGAGATTTTATGGTATGGATAATGATTTTCTTCTTTGAGAGCCAGATGAAGCTCTCGTTGTCTACTCCACTGCCCCCTAAACACTTTTATCTTGTGCACTGTAGGGAGATGTCATTAGCGTTAATGGGATAAACCGTACTGTATTTAATAGAGGCTAAAGAAAGGGCGTTGTACTGACCATTTGTCTCTAAACCTATTTGATGGCAAAATTAAGCAAATGGGATAGAATGTTGCAGATTTTCTTTGGGATATTCAGGTTTAGGTTGTTTTGCACAAGGAGGCGTACTAATGAAAGCTTTTATTGGTTTTCATTAATTGGGACCACTTCTATCATAATCTCCTACTGTGCCACCGCAGAAACTGTTGAAAAATAGTAATTTAAGACTACAATTAGTTTTGTTGTACATTGCCAAATAGTTTAATTTGTGTTCTCTGCACATAATGTAACTTGTTCAACATCTCAAACCTCATCATTGAGGGAAACATAATACCTTCTAAAGCTCTAATTAGCCTGTAGTATGCACATGCTTTATATATACAGTTGTGATAAAAAAAAGTATTCAACCCCATTTGAAAAGAAGATTGAATGTCAACATTTAGAGACTTTCACATGTGTGCAATGAACAAATCAAACAAAATTAATTGAAATAGCTCAACACAACAAATGCTTAAAGTGGTTTTCCCAAATTCAACTGAAAATTAAAGTTATAAGACTTCTCCAGTCTCAATATTATTCAACCCCCTGAATGTTGTCTCAAGCACTCCTGAGGCAACTAATCAAGGGCCTCAGTTGCACCATGTGTGCTTGAGAAGAGCATACTTCACAAGTTCAAAGACTAGGGAACAGTGGTTGGGGCCGCACTACATGAATAGGGCAGAAAAAGGAGCCTCTGAGAAGGCAGGTTGTGAAAAACCCTCAAGTGACTGAAAAAAGACCTACAGCAAGATTTGGTGGTAACAAGCCATGAGGTTTCAGTGAGCACAGTAAGGCGCTTACTGAATGCAAAAGGTTTCCATGCCTTAACTCCCAAGATGTATATCATTACTGACCCAAAAGCCCAATGAATCTGTGGTATGTCTGGATGAAGAATGAAGCATACCCTGAATAGAACACTCTGCCTACAGTTAAGCATGATGGTGGCTCGGTGATGCTCTGGGGCTGCTTTGCATCCTCTGGGACTGGAAACCTGCAGTGTGTGGAAGGCAAGTTGGATTAATTGAAGTATCAGGAAATCCTAGGAGAAAACTGCATGCTGTCTGTGAGAAAGCTGAAGCTTGGGCGTCATTGGACTTTCCATTGTTGGCTTTATATATTCTGAGATATATCAATCTAAGGTTAAATCTTAATTGCTTAATCTATAAATAAATAGTTGTCTGTCTCTTTAGTATTTGCTGAGCTCTAATATGCTGATTTGAGGACAGGGGAGGCGCTTTTAAAACAAAAAATGCATATCCAAGGTTTGCATTGGATGAAATAAAGACTGCTTGGTACATTTTGCATGTTGCCTATTACATCCAAGTATGCGCCCTAGATTAAGACAGTAATATGATCAACACACTTAAATGGGCCGTCTGAGGATGTTTGTCCATGTATTACATAAAGCAGTGGACTGGTCCATATACTACATTCATTATATGCTATTAGCAGGGTCAAAGAATGTACAAATTGAATGGAATGAACTGTATTTGTGTTTGCATTCGTGCACATGCCAAAACTTCATTAGCTCTAAAATACGCTAATTTGTATACATATCTATTATATGTCAACATCATTTATTGCTAAGAAGATGAAGAGAAGTGATTGGCAGTTGACTAAAGAAGATTATATGTTTATCAGAAAGAGAAGGCACCGCTTGCAAGAGGAACAGGTGTTAGAGAAGAGATTTTGGAAATGGGAAGATCAATTGTAATAATTTAGTGACAGATTAAAAATATTCCTCTTTCTGTGGAACCCTGGTTTCTTCAATCCTTTCCAAAATGCTTAAGATACAATGAAGCAATGCATATCAGCTTTGTCCATGATGATATGTGCCCTGTGTTGTTGTTTAATTCTTCCAGTGCCACGAGGCCTGCAGCACATTGCAAAGCGTATGGGATTAAGAGGAAAATTCAGAGAACTAGCCAGCAGGCAGCGCAGACTTTAATACGTTCCTCAAATGAAGTGTTAGGATAAATTGGATGTGCTTAAGGCTCCTATTTTGCATGTAAATTTGAAACACTTTTTCTGCTACTTGATAAACAAGTTAGATATCCACGTGGGATCTGGTAGTTATACGTCAGGCTTGGTGGAATCCATCAATCACAATCTTCAGGTAAGTCAGGAAGGCAGCTCAAGTCAAAGGACTGAATGATTGAACACTTTACTTCCTTTGGCAAGAGTTATATTTCATTTTGGAGACGATTCAACAGCTCCATGTCTCAGCAAATCATATAAATATATGACGTGCACTCAGCGTTTGTTGCAGTAATGACTACAATTAAGCATTCCTGCAAAGGAGAAAAGTGCAAGAACATTCAGGAAGCCCCTCCATCCAGCCCTCTTCAAATCTTCTGTCAAACATCATCTTATCTCCTAGGAAGGATTTTCACCCTAGGTCACATCACTAGGAAGCACCAAACACCCACATGATGCATTATGGGCAGTAGTGGAACTAATGAACAAAGAGCCCTGGTACAAAAATGATTTTTGGGCCCCCCGCTAGAGATCACGGTTTCTAAGAGATTGTTTATCCAATAAATTGAAAAATATAACAATATGATGATTGTCACTCTATTGACTAATAGATTAAGCATTTTTTTTTATTCATAAAAAAAATATCAAAAAAATATTTAAATAAGGTTTTGACTATTGTGATGCAATTGTAGTCACCATCACCAGGAGTTTCCGACAAACAATTTATGTGTACTCCTATGTATAAGTTACGGTGTGTATAATATATTTGTGTATTGTTAATTGTCTTGTGTGCTCTCCTGTCCTGACGAAGCTTGCTTCCAACTACGTGTATTTGGCTATGGGGTAGCAACAGCTATATGCACTACTTAAATAGCAAGGCTTGTTAATTTGCATATTGAGGTAGATATGCATATTGCTAATTCTGCAGGCAGGATACATTTTTTTTATTTTTTTCTTCTTCTGATTTTCCCATATCTTGACAACCATCATGTTATCTTGTTTTATTGTATACGTGATATACATTAAAGACTTCCTGTGATATTCTTGGATTGAGAATAAAGAAAAATTAAAAAAAAAAATAATAATAAATGAAAGTGAAAACTTGTATATACAATTTTAGGAGTAAAATGATTAAACTGGCATCTAGAACTGCCATTCAAAGTAACTGCTTACTGTTCAACATGGGCCATGGGTACTGTGCCTACCTGCCATTTATAGCCAATGCTTACATTATACGACAAATTGCAACATACAACAGCCACTCACAACCACCACTCAGTAATTATAGTCTGAAAAAATTGCTTTCTCCAACTGCCATTTTTCCAACTGCTCTTTTCACAGAAGCCTGTGGGTAAGAGTATGTGCTTTGCCTATGAAAGTGAAAGTAGGGCTACTTCAGAGGTTCTCGTCAGGGCCCGCAGCCGTGGGGGTTAAACGGTATCGGTCGTTATAAAGTGTGGTTGGCCTTTAGAGGGTGATGTCTCATCCCTATTCTGCTCCCGAGTGGAGCATGGCACCTCCAGGCCCGACCTGGAACAGAGCGTTGTGCCTAAGTTGCCAGAGTTGCGTGACCAGTGTCTATGTATGGGGAGGTCATGAGTCTACCTGTAGGTACACAGGGAAGAGGGGTGTGGTCATTGGTCTCAATCCTTCGTTCCTTTTTGCTGTCTACGTAAATGTTACTTCTAGGCCTTTCCGATGAGAGAGACCTTGCATAGAATTCAATTTAACATCAGAGTAGAGAGGTGAAAATAGAGAAAAACAAAAACTGAGTGGAAAACATAAAGTAACATATGAAAGGATAATTAGAGCATTTAAACGTTAGTTGTTGGAGTCGTCACCAGTCCTAGTGGGTTGGTATCAGCTGGTCTCTGCCGGGTGTCCGTGGCCATTCAAGTGGTTACCGCCACATAGGCATCTGGCCTTGTCTCCCGAGGCACAAAAGGGAGTACTGTGTCCAGATTCCATGCGTGGGTCGCCGGGACCGTGGTGAGCGGTTTAGCAGGTTTCAAAGCGTCCTTTGACAGTCCCAAGGTTGGCAACAGGTCTCTCGCTTCCTGTAGGTCACGGATAGGGTGTGTTGCAGTGCCATGTTGGACCTCTAAAGTGTGTTGTAATCTCCATCGATACAAGATGCCTTTGGCACGGAGCAGGGTTGTGAAAGCCTGCAACGATCTTCTCCAAGCCATGGTGTATCCTGATAAGTCCATGTAGAACGAGAGCTGCATTCCTTCGAAGGCGTAGGGTGTCAGGGATCTTACCTGGAGTGGGAGTCCGGCAGGCAGAGTTAAGGCACCCTTTGCAATTCAGCACAGACCGAGGGGACTCAGGACAGAAATCCCCAAGGGTGTGACACAGTGCACTGGGGCTGAAATAACCAGTGCTTCCTGGAACGCAGTACAGACAAGGGAAATCCAGAAGAGTAGTCGGTAACAGAATCAGAAGTCAGGGCTGGCGGCAATCAGGCGAAAACAGTAGACGAGCAGGAGATCAAAACCAGGAGTCAGATAACAGCAGTGAAACCAAACGGAACAGGAAACACGATCTGACAACGAGGACCAGACTTGCGGGGTTTAAATAGGAAGACTCAGCCAATAATCATGGAACCAGGAACAGGTGTGCAAATCCCAGGCAAACAGGCTCAGACTACAGGATACCAAGGACATGTAGAAACAGTCAAAGATGCGTGGAGCCCAATGTAAGGATTCTGACTGGGATGCAGGCAACTCAGGTTCGATCCCAGCCAGACCCAAATACACAATATTGTGTAAAAGCCAATGATGATCCTGACATAGGGTGAGTGACTCCGGACAGCTACCATAACCGCTGATCTATCTTTGCTACTCTGAAATTTCACCAGTAGGTCTCTTGGTGCTGAGCTCGTCGCTTTCGTAGATTTTTGAAGGCGGAACATCCCCTCCAGGCCCACCTGTTTTGCCTGCCTGGGTGGCAGTAGTGCTGCGAGGAGGCGCCTCAACAGGTGTGGTGTCTCATCTTCCGGAGTCTCCTCCAGTATCTTATCTTATCTTGAGGTTTAGGCTGTGCCTCTGGTCCTCTGCCACCGCCATCTTCTGATCTGTTTTGGCTTGTTGTGCCTGCAGGTCCAGTACCGCCTTCTGGAGTTGGGTTGTTTGTTGGGTATTTTTGTGGGCATCGCTTTCTAGGACTTCCATGCGGTTCGTTAGGCCTCGAACCTCTTGTCGGATTTGGGCCATAATGGCCTGGAGGTTCCGTCTGAGTTCCGCAAGGAGCCCTCTCATGATATTCGTCGTTACCGGGGTAGAGTCCGGTGGAGAGGTGGAGGGTATGGTGGTTTGCGGCTCCACTGTATTCCCCTCTGGCAGTCCCATGCAGTAATCCTCCAATATTTCTGTATCTGCGTCTGAGCAGTCGGCCCTGCTCCACTCCGGGCCTGGCGCCACAGGTCGCCTATATTCATGCCCATATGTGGTTTGTCGGATTTTTGTTTTTTGTTTTTCTTACCCATGGCTTGTTGGGTCAGGGCTTGTGGTGATTTGCCGGCGGTTTGGGGCTTTTTAGACCCGATTTTGCGGCTATAAAGGCGTTTGTCGGCTCGGAGCTTCAGTAGCATGCGGCCGCTTGGTTCAGTGGCTTGGCTCTGCCCCCCAGAATACATATTTTGTGTTAATTATTGACTTCCCAATCCCTTGATAAATATGTCATTATGTTATTATAAGTTCCTGTATTTTGTCTGATATGATTTGATTATTTGTATTTCATTGAAGATTTCACAGTAATCTAAATGTTGGCTAGTCCCGACAAAAAATAAATTGGATAGAAAACAAATAAGCAGAGTATGAGTTGTTGTACCTGTTGGCTCTCTGCATGATCCCTCTATCCCGGGGGCAAATTAAAGAGAGCTAGGCCTGAGTGCCACAAGTATCTTTATAAAGACAAGAGCTATCACATTGCAGGTAGAAGTGTATACCTGCCTGGAAGAAAGGCTGCAGAGGAATAGGCAGAGGGGACGACACCTGCCTGGAAGAAGGGTTGCAGCCTGGTCGGGTGGAAAAGCTCCAGAAGGACCTCAGTCAAGCCGTGGCGACTGAGGTTGAAGTGTTCCAGGGTCATGGCAAACGACTAGAAAGCAAATGTGGTGATGGCACTCGGTTTAGAGTCCAGGAGCTCTGTCACACTCTCCACGTGGTTCTTACAGTGGATATATATATATATATATTCTAAACACTGGTTCTTAGGTTTTATATGTGTTATTTTTTGTCTGCTATTCTGCCTCTACTAACATCTGGTTACCATGTTAAAAAATGACATGCAGTCTTAACTTCTTGCAAACCGTATAAAAAGTGGGGTCGGTCACACAGCTCTGCCAATTTTGGATCGCTATAGAACTATACAGTAGAAAAGCATATTTGAAAGGATATTGCCAATCTCTGTCTGTACACTGCATTCTTGTTTAAGTCATTAAAATGGGGGTGGGTGGGCAGAGGAGGGAATGACATCTAGTACAAATTCTACATTAAAGGTTTTTCACATTAACAGAGCTACAGTAAATGCCTGTTAACCCCATTAATTAGTGAAGCACATTATTGCAGTTACAGTGCGTAATAAGGGTCCTGTGACACTGTCATATCTTGTCAGGATCTATGAAGATAGAGTCCTGTAACCTCCTGATTAATTTCCCCACCATTAAGACACGGCTTATCTCGGAGCTCTGACCTTCTTCACACAGCACATGAGAACTGGGATTTCTTTCCAAAGGGACTGGTGGCTGTGAAAATCTATAATTAGATCTTTGGAATATATACTGCATTTGGGTGTAAAGCGGATTATGAAAATGCACAATGGTGTACTAGGCTTTTCAAGTAGTGTACTTAACCCTGTCTGTGCCATAAGATCCACTCCGGTGACAGCTTTTTTTTACAGCACCACTGCTGAATTCTGTCCGTGCTTGCCAGTACTTGGAGACCTGCTCTTTCCCAAGAAAGAGGATTTAAAAAGTGAGGGATATGACAGCCATATAATGCAAAGTGAGAAATGATGGAGCCTCTACATACCTAACTTCATATCACGTGTAGGTCTATGATAGATGTGATCCCCTTTGGCCCAGGAGGATAACGAAGCTTCCTTGCACATACCACATATGTGGGGTAATTCATCTTAGCAGCCCAGATATGTGGCCATCCGTAATTGTCAACTTCCCTTGTGTATAAAGGTATGAATGGAAATACACATTTTTTGGGGGGTGGGATGGGGGGGTGGGGGGGGACGACAGCTAATAAAACAGGCTCTGTACTGCGACACAACCTATTTGCTTGCAGGACTGTCTTGTTGTTTTTTTGCCATATGCCTTGCTCTATATATGTAATACTTTGTATATATGTATGTGTATATATATTATACTTTTGCATGATTACAACGCATATGATGCCTGGCTGACAAAATAAGCAGCACGTTATAAATCAAAATATATAGTTAACTGATGATTTCATTTTAGATGCATTGGTGTTTTTCATTAAGAAACAAGTTGTCTGTGTTGGTTTTGATGTGGACAATTTTCAACACATTCTATTTTCTGCTGTTGATCACATTCACCTTGCATGAAACAAAGGTTACTGTGAGGCATGCCTGAGGGTTACATCATAATTAACCAGGACAGGTATTAACATTGTGAAGCCCAAAAACCATTGTAGAGGTCCAGGGCATGTTCTGAAGTGAAGGATTCATCCACTAGAGCAGCTCGTTGTTAAGGGGTGCCTTGGTGACCCTGTAGGCAGTTTATTCCATGACTCAATTAATTCATAATTTATTTTCTTCTTTGTTCATCTCCAACTCTAATCCCTATTTCCTAACCTCCAGAACATGATAGCCAAAGCAGTGGCCCTAAGTGTAGTGTGTGCATATTTATACAGCGAGGAAAAAAAAGTATTTGATCCCCTGCTGATTTTGAATGTTTGTCCACTGACAGGGCCGGACTGGCCTACCGGGATACCGGGAAGCCGCCAGCCCTGGGGCTGCTTTGACATGTGGCTGCACTCAGCCACAAGACAGTGCCGGCCGCTTCTGCTTGCTGTGCGAGCGCACAGATACTTCCTGTCAGCCGCCGGATGTGAGCGGCAAATGACGACATGACGTCACATCCGGAGGCTGCGCGGCAGCGGCTCTACAGAGACTGCATCGCGGCCTCTCTTCCCTGCATCATTGCGCTGTTGTAAAGGTAAGAATAAAGGGGCTTGGGGGACCTATTGTATTGTGTATTGGGGGAGGGGGGTCAGTAATGTATTGGGGGGAGGGGGTCAGTAATGTATTAGGGGAGGGGAGGGGGGGTCAGTAATGTATTGTGGGAGGGGAGGGGGGTCAGTAATGTATTGGGGGAGGGGGATCAGTAATGTATTGGGGGAGGGGAGGGGGTCAGTAATGTATTGGGGAGGGGGGTCAGTAATGTATTGGGGGAGGGGGGTCAGTAATGTATTAGGGAGGGGGGTCAGTAAAGTATTGGGGAGGGGAGGGGGGGTCAGTAATGTATTGGGGAGGGGAGGGGGGTCAGTAATGTATTGGGGAGGGGAGGGGGGTCAGTAATGTATTGGGGAGGGGAGGGGGGGTCAGTAATGTATTGGGGAGGGGAGGGGGGTCAGTAATGTATTGGGGAGGGGAGGTGGGCAGTAATGTATTGGGGGGGCAGTAATGTATTGGGGGAGTGGAAGGGGGTCAGTAATGTATTAGGGGAGGGGGTCAGCTGTGTAATAGGGGAGGGGGGTCTTCAGCAGTGGCGTACACACAATCCATGGGGCCCCAGTGCGAAACTGATCCATGGGCCCTCCCTCCCCCGATCCGTGCTCCCCTTTCTCACTCGATCCGTGCCCCCCATCCCCCTTGACACATACATACATACAGACAGACACACAAACATACACACAGACACACACACACACATCCCTCGACAGACACATACATACAGACACACATATATACACCGACACATACATACAGAGACACAGGCACACACATAGACACACACACATACAGAGACACAGACACACACAGACAGAGACACACACATACATAGACGCAGACACATACATATGGGGCCCCATGGATTGTGTGTACGCCATTGCATACATAGACACACATGTACATACAGAGACACAGACAAACATACAGACACACACACATAAAGAGACACACACACATACATACAGAGACATACACATACAGAGACACAGACACACACACATACAGAGACACACACACACATACACACAGAGACACATACATACAGAGACATACACATACATAGACACAGACACACACATACAGAGACACAGACACACACATACACACAGAGACACATACACACAGAGACACATACATACAGAGACATACACATACAGAGACACAGACACACACAGAGACACAGACACACACACACACACAGACACAGACACACACATACATACAGAGACACACACATACATACAGAGACACAGACACACACATACAGACACACATACATACAGACACACACATACACAGAAACACACATACACAAAATATTTCCTAACTTGTTACTTTCCCTGGGGTCCAGTGGTGGCTCAGCCTGATGGGAGCCAGAGTTCCCACTCTGACTCCCTCCTCCTCCTTCTTACTCCCGCGCGGGCTGATAGCTGGGAGTAGTGACCAGGGAATCACTTCCTCCCAGCTCTGATGTAATCACAGGGGGCCCGGTCGCGCTCTTAAAGCGCCAAACACTGACCGGGCCCCCTTACAATCCACATCCATCGGGTGGCCCTGACAGCATGGGCCACTCGATGGACCCCTCCATATGCAGCCATGGCGGTTTGCCGCACGGGCCCGGGCTGCAAAATGGGGCAGCTGGCCTGGTACCCGGTCGCAGGGGTCCGCAGGGCGGCCGGGCCCCCTGGAGTTCCGGGCCCTGTGCGACCGCGGTATGTACGCCGCTGGTCAGCAGTATATTAGGGGGAGGGGGGTCAGCCTTGTGTGCTTTTATATCTGTCTTATCTATAAATAATTAACTCTTCAAATGTGCTTTACAATGCATGATTTTACCTTTTATGCACAAGAACATGAAGTTGTGCCGGTATAATTACGCAATGCTATGGGGCTGGTATGTAATTTTTTCCAGGGCTGGTTTTCATACCCAGTCCTGCCCTGTCCACTGACCAAAAAATTATCAGTCTGTAATTTTAATGGTAGCCATATTTTAACAGAAAGAGACAGAGTAAATTTTTTTTTTTCAAGAAAAATGCGTGTCAAAAAAATTGATTTACTTGTCAATGAGTGACATAAGTATTTAATTCCCCTATCATTCAGCAAAATTTCTAGCTCCCAGGTGTCTCTTAAAGGGAGTGCTCCTAATCTCAGCTTGTTACCTGTATAAAAGACACCTGTCCACAGAATCAATCAATCAGATTCCAAACTCTCCATCGTGGCCAAGACCATAGAGCTGTCCAAAGATGTCAGGGACAAAATTATAGACCTACACAAGGCTGGGATAAGCTACAACACCATCGCCAAGCAGCTTGATAAGAATGTGAAAACAGTTGGTGCGATTATTCGCAAATGGAAGAAACAATCATTAGAATGGTGAGGAATCAGCCCAGAACTACACGGGAGGATCTTGTTAATGATCTCAAGGCAGCTGGTACCATAGTCACCAAGAAAACAATTGTTAACACACTATGCTGTGAAGGACTGAAATCCTGCAGTGCCCGCAAGGTCCCCCTACTCAAGAAAACACATGTACAGACCTGTCTGAAGTTTGCCAATCAACATCTGAATGATTCAGAGGAGAACTGGGTGAAAGTGTTGTGGTCAGATGAGACCACAATCAAGCTCTTTGGCATCAACTCAACTCGCCATGTTTGGAGGAGGAGAAATGCTGCCTATGATACCAAGAACACCATCCCCACCGTCAAACATGGAGGTGGAAACATTATGCTTTGAGGTGTTTTTCTGCTAAGGGCACAGGACATCTGCACCGCATCAAAGAGACGATGGACAGGGCCATGTACTGTCAAATCTTGGGTGAGAGCTTCTTCCCTCAGCCAGGAAAATGGGTTGTGGAAGGGTATTCCAGCATGGCAATGACACAAAACACACTGCCAATGCAACAAAAGAGTGGCTTAAGAAGAAGCACATTAAGGTCCTGGAGTGGCTTAGCCAGTCTCCAGACCTTAAGCCCATAGAAAATCTGTGGAGGGAGCTGAAGGTTCGAGCTGCCAAACATCAGCCTCAGAATCTTAATGATTAGGAGAGGATCTGCAAAGAGAAGTGGGACAAAATCCCCCCTGAGATGTGTGCAAACCTGGTGGCCAACTACAAGAAACATCTGACCTCTGTGATCGCCAACAAGGGTTTTGCCACCAAGTACTAAGTCGAAGGGGTCAAATACTTATTTCACTCATTGACATGCAAAGCAATTTATAACTTTTTTGACATGCATCTGGATTTTGTTTTGTTATTCTGTCTCTTACTGTTAAAAACACCTACCATTAAAATTATAGATTAATCATTTCTTTGTCAGTGGGCAAACGTTCAAAATCAGCAGGGGATCAAATACTTTTTTCCCCCTTACTGTATATATATAAAAAGATGCTATCAGTTTGTTTTCCATAAAATGGGACAATATACAATATAAAAGCTGATTGACTAAAGCAGTTTTTGTTGACTGTCAGTCATTTATTTCTCAAAAAAACTCTCTATTTTTTTACAAATTAATATTGTACCACCAGCAGGCAGAGTGCTCATAGCTGCTTTGAAGTTTTTTTTGAGTAATCTTTTCCCTCCCTCCTCCCCCGCCGTCCCCAGGTTTTCCTAATCCCCTACAAAGAAGGTTACGCTTCTTGTTGATAAATGGTTTCAATTAATATTTATGATATCTGTTTACACATTATGAATGCTCTATCTGCTATTTACTTTTTAAACGCTGACAGTTATGCTGCAGCTCCCTGACATGTCATTCAAAAAGAAGAAGAATTGTACGAGATGAATTATCTGCATGACCTTCAGGACCAAGGTCAGGATGTCTCCCTGTTTGGAGGATGTGTCTACAAGCTGCTAGGTGCAACGTGATATATTTCATGTAGCTGGATGTGTTTTCAAAATCTATATTCATTCGTATTTGTGTTTACATTATGTCTTAGAATGGGTTTTTCAAAGCCTATGGCAAAGTTCTAGTAATGTTTAAAGAGATGTGGTTAATTTATAACAAAATATTAGGGTATTTATTACAATTTTAGAGAAAAAACAAACAAACTTAAATATAATATTTTTTTTTGCCACAACTGGACACCTACAAATCACATTTCTATCACGTTGAACATACCACATGTAAGGTTTGACATGTGAGAACGTGACCAATCAGTGTCAGGGTATAACCGTCCGCCAATTAAAATCAACCCAAAAATATAGTGACAGTTTGCCGGGTTATAATCTTAATTATACAACTGTGATATGAGAGACTTGGTTAGGATTTTACTGTAGATGATACAGTACTATTCAAGTATGCTTCATTTATTTCCCAACAGACAAATATCCAGAGTGCAAAAACCTCAATTATCCTCACAAGCGATCTGCAGAAGCATCTAATGATTATATAGAGATGGTAACTGTATATGCTATAAATGTATCTGGGGAATATTGAAGAGCAGTTTATACCAAGCTAATATTAATGTCACTAAACCGAGAATGGGAGACATTTAATGCTGCCTAGCACCCAGTGCTATTTATCATGAAGAATACTGTGAAAGAACTGCCAAATTTCAATGGCAATTAAAATTACTATATCATATGATATAATGCTCTATTAAAAGGACAATAGCACTCATGCATGCTTTTTTATGTAAAAATGCCTTTCCCTCTTCCCTATAAACTAGTAGAAAATAAATGTCTTTGCTCTAAATTTCTGCTTCCACTTCACAGACCAGAAGTGAGTCAGTTATGATATTTAATAGATAGCAGCAGCCTCTTCATTAAGGCACGGGTAGAGTATTAGGAGGGTAACCAACATTTAAAGGGTTACTCCAAGCATCATGTTGACTAAGCCTCACTGGCCCAGTTCCTGTGTAACAGGGCAAAGTGTTTTGCAACGGTATGTACACAGAATGTATGCAAGCCAAACTGGAACTGTTACACCTCTGGCAACATAGGGGTTAAAGGGCCACTAAAAGTACGCAGACCACCCAGATAAACTGCAATAATCACATTGCAAGGTTAACACCACCTCTAGTGGCTTTCTACCACTAGAGGGGGTTCTGAGAGGTTAGTCGGCTTTTGGTCATCTAACGGACACCGGGCGGCCTCACACTCTGCATGAGTACAGCCAGCTCCACCCAAAACCACATAGGAAAGCATTATGCATGCTTTCCTATGGGGAAAGTCCTAATGTGATCATGGCGATCGACATGAATACGTGTTAGGTGTATTTCCCTCCCTACACACACACACAGTCGCTGGCTAACGCTGGCGGAGGAGCAGCGGAGGCGCAGCCTGACCCAGCACCAAGGAACATCTGCGCTAAAATCAGGTAAGTTATAAAGGGGTTTTAACCCATTCAGCACCCCATGTTCCAGAACTGTCATGTGTTGTAGGTAGGAGCCACAGTCTCCAACATGACTTTTATTATACCCTTCCTGCATAGTTACATGCCTGTCACATGCTATACTTAGAAGCTGCAGTCTGTATTCATGCAAATCTCCCACCTGCTTGCACATTTCATATACTTGCATAATGACAATGGTGTGCTGTGGTTAATTTTATTTAATGTGTCTGTTATCCTAATCTGGTATTGGGATTATACAGTTTAGCACCCTGAGCAAATTAGCCTTGTTTAGCATTAAACACTTATGGCTGAGTACTTCCTATACTATCTATTCTACAGTTTATATATTTGTCATATGGTAGAGATAGGAGCAACCTGCCCAGTCTGCACATTCAGGGGTGTACCACCTGTGCAATCACATCGGGGGAACACTCAGGGGTGGGCCACCTGTGCAGTCACATGGGGGGGAGGGGTTCACACTCAGGGGTGTACCACCTGTGCAGTCACATGGGGGGAACACTCAAGGGTGTACCACCTGTGCAGTCACAGGGGGACATACTGCATATTCTGCATATCACCTTGCAAGAGCCTCTTAAATTGGCTTTATGATGGAACACAAGGTGCTGTATATGGGGTGACATTCCCCCTTTGAATGGACTATGTAACAAATAACATAATTTATTTCAGCAAATAATAAAAATGAATAAAATAGTGAGTTAGATAAAATATAGTAAGAAATCCTCCAGTCCGAGGCGTGTTTCACCAAAGTAGTAATAAGCTTTGTTGTTCATTATGCACATTCTTTAAGTGCCCTAAAGTTCACAGATCTGATTCATTCCATATACGTCTTTCTATTCTGTGTTCCATGTACACTGTATGTGTAGGAGCCGCTAAATAGATCTGTAGAGGGTAATTCCGTATGTTTGTGCAATGTTACTTGTTTCTTTTGTGCAATCTATGCCAGAAACGGCAAATAGCATTTACTTTAAAAGGAAATCCATTGGAAAATAAATGACAATATATGTGCATGGCAACCTGTCTGCCGTCAATTTATTTATTTTATTAAAAAATAAATAAATAAAAGTCACCGCTGTTTTCAAAGTTTGCAGGTGTAATCTGTGTCTATATATAGGCAGAGAGATCTCTTCAAATGATATTTGTGAAGTCATTGCATTGCTCAGTGGTATGGAAACGTCTTGTTGAATTAAACCTGTGAACCAAATTTTATGGAAGTAATGGATTGCAGGAGAAAAATAACGTGTTTATTGGCAGCAGATCAGACTAGTGCCCGGCCTGTAATCTGCTTCAAAAATAAGAATGGTCCTGCTAAGAACATTCATGAACTGATATGATTTGTGGGTATCAGATGATTGCATCCACACATCATATACTGCTGGTAGGACACTCACCTAACCCCAGGCTTGAGTAAATTATTCTAAAAAAAAATAAAAAATTAAAATTAGAAACTTTATATATGTTATTTGTTAATGTATAGAATATATTCTCAAGTAGTCTTTGCCAGTGTACGTAATATATAAGTTATTTGCATCAATTCTACCTATTTGTTGTTGTTTTTTTGTTTAGTTTTTTGGCTAGTTTCTAAGTAATGTTTTGGGAGGGCAGTCTTCATGAACCAGCTGCCATCACAAGTTATACGATCTAGAATGGCCAGCTGCCATCACAAGTTATACGATCTAGAATGGCCAGCTGCCTTCACAAGTTATACGATCTAGAATGGCCAGCTGCCATCACAAGTTATACGATCTAGAATGGCCAGCTGCCATTACAAGGTATATGATCTAGAATGGCCAGCTGCCATCACAAGGTATACGATCTAGAATGGCTAGCTGCCATCACAAGCTATATGACCCAAAATGGCTAGCTGCCATCACAAGCTATATGACACAGAATGTCCAGCTGCCATCACAAGCTATATGACCCAGCATGTCCAGCTGCCATCACAAGCCATATGACCCAGAATGGCTAGCTGCCACACCACGCTATATGATCCAAAATGACCAGCTGCCATTTTAGCCCCTGTAGGAGATGATGTGATTTCTACCACAAATCTTATCTTTGTCTCCCCACCCAGCCTGCTGTATACCCACAGTGATTTTAACTATTTGTTATGTATTACCTTAAATATTTTTTATCTGATTGATCCTAAAATGATGGACTAATAGTAAAAGTTATTTATTGCCATTGTATCACTTTATTACCCACAATGTCTTCACTACCCATTTAAAAAAGTGGATCAATTTGCCACCAGGAAGTTACAGGAAACAAGCATAATATACAAAACACAGGTCATGATTTAATTGGGTGAGGCTACCTAAGGGGCTCTAGCTCTAGATCAGGGCAGAATGAAAGGAGAAATTACACTAGGTCAAGGAAATGGGCAGAACGTTAGTGTTCCATATCCGTCCATCCGTAAAGCCACGTTATTCCTGAATCGTTCCATATCAGTGAGGATTTTATTCAGTGCTTTCATTCTGTCACAAAGCTACGAAATGAAGCATTTTCATCCCAACATGTAAATAATCAAGTTCGCTCAAAAAATAGTAATAAAGAAATAGTATATTAAATGTCCTTCCATATCATCTAGCTGAACAGGTTTAAAAGGGGACACCTGTGGTTGCTATAGAACATTGTTTGGAAATAATCTGTTAATGTTAACCTGGGAGGGTTTTATCTATACGTTTCCTTTGTAATTACTTTTGTACAGGAAGCAAGGTGAGCAAATGAAATAATTCCTTCCTACCTATTGAGAAATAAATGCATGTGTAATCTCTGTGTATATAATATGCCCATTATTGGCTGAGTGCTTTGGGACTACTTGGACTCCAGCAGACAAGAGGTTAAAGGTCCAATTTGTTTAGAATACAATCTTTTGTCCCCTTTTCTTTTATGCTCTTTGCCAATTCAGGCGGCTAATGTGTGAACGCACTGAGCCTTTCTATCTATATTCCTGGAATTGTGTTCAATGGCTTATTTCTATCTGAAAAATAATCATTTCCTCTCTTACAAGAGGGGAGAATGGCCTCATTTTAAGCTTTGCGGCAGAGCTCCACTGCCCTAATTGTCCCGGCTGTGTTAAGTAAAGCACTGTCATGGCTTTGTTTTAGGCTTGCCAAGTTTATCAATCCCTGCCACACCCAGACACCCTGCGTACCCACGATGCTCTCTGTACCATGTCTATAAGATAATGTGTGCAGCAGAAAGACGGCGTTATGCTTCTGCTGTAAAAGGTCTTGTGGCCCATTGGGGACTAATCCGTAATTTAGACAGAATATTCTATTTGGGCAGTTTGTTGAGTGTTCTAATTGCTGTTATAAATCACTAAAACTCCGTAACACTGAAATGCAAAAACACAATTTACTGTTTGTTTAACCCCTTAAGGACCAAACATCTGGAATAAAAGGGAATCATGACATGTCACACATGTCATGTGTCCTTAAGGGGTTAAAGGGAGATTTCCTCAAAACCCTTAAAGGTATTTCAGAAGAATTTACATGTAGAGAGTTACATAATGATTTATGCTGCCAGATTCCTCTATTTGACCACCTTCCCCTCAAATACCTTACCTCTCCATATGCCATTACTCTGACTCCCTATATCCTTGTCCTTCGCTATACAGCTCTCCATAACCTTGCCCTATTCTGCATAACCTCACTATTAAAAAGGTACGTCCTATCCCGGCTTCTGATGAAGAACTACACCTGTTCTCTGTACTCGCCCGCACTGCTTTTAAGACTTCTCTAGGACTGCCCGTTCTTTTTGGATTCCCTACTACACTCCGTAAGACCTTCTCATTTTGTATTCTTTGAGAAGGCATATTAACTAAACAGTTACTGTATTTTCTTTGCAATCTGTTTTCCTGTCAATATGAATAACATGTACAATATTCACATGAATTTCCCTCTAGATTCTATGATTGTTTGGGAACGTGCAGCATCATCTCTTGTTCATTCATGTGAAATGTATCTTGTTAAATTTACTTCTACGTTTGTGATACCTTTGGTACAGCAATATATACAATAAGTTGGCTCTTTATAAAAAATAAAATAAAAAAAATGCCAGTTTATTTTTTCCAATTGGTACCTCATATTAGGAGTACATGGATATCTAGATTGTGCAGAAATGTCCATTCTTTCATTTATATTTGATTTGTCAGTGGTAAAATTTTGGATGTGAAGTTTGAGACATTTTGTCACATTGTTTCCTGAAGGTATATTGATCCAGAGACCCTTAAATGCCTCCCGTTAGCTTTGTTCTGTGCCATATCGACTGATTAAATCCATGGTTTAATGATTGCACGCATTGGGAGAAGAATTCCTTTCATGATCGCTGAGGGCTTATTGCCTCGTTTCTCTTGAGAGATGAATACTACCTTTTAAGCTTAAAATATTTATGAAGTGAAAAGATAAAAGAAGCTGAAACGAGAATATAACTCTCTGTTTAAAAGTAATGACAATTTTCTAGCTATTAAACATTAGATAAATAGCAGGCAAGCCATTTTTAAAAGCACACCTTAAGTAATATTAAATGAAAGATTGCGATTTTTCATTCAGATGCGATGTTTCTCCACTGGTGGGTGCACAGAGATATTTAGCATTTATTCTGGATTTTGAGATTAAAATTAGATGAGAAAAATGAACCCTTCTCTTTGCCTCTTTAATCGTGTTGTTTTGAGGAAGAGATATAGGTATTGCCCAACAGAAGAGCATGTCGAGCATAATGTCATATGTTCTTCTTTTACACTTTGTTAAAGGGACACTGCAATACCCAAATATAAAATAAATGAAAACCACTGTTTAGTAGATATAATTCAAATTCTACTTACGCTTTTTTATCATTGGAGGTCTATCTAAAAACAGCTTGCAAACCTGCAGCTCTCTTGTCTGAAGCTTTTGCAAACCCTATCCCCTTCTAACTGCGCCCAGACTGTCTGTGTCTGTCCAATCACAGACAAGTCTTTGCAAGGCAGGAGCTCTGGGTAATTGCTGCCTCTTGAGTTTATCTCCACTGAGCTAAACAAAGCAGGGAGTAACATGACCAGATGTCTGATTGACAGCCAGGGGGTTGTAACCAGGTTAATTTATAAAATGTTAATTTCTATTTAAATCTGCAATTTAAAAAAAAATAAAAAAAATAAATAAAAAAAGAACACAATCTTCACACACAAAGCTTTTCTGCAAGATAAAGTGTTTTACGGGTCTGGAGTGACCCTTTAATCACACAGTACTCCCATGGTACATTGAGTGGAGATAGAAACTGGAGAAAATGTTACCTCCCCTCTTGGTTTTTTGCTTGTGAGAAAATGTGTAAGCATGAAGAACCCCGCTTACCCATAGGTTTTGTGAAAGATTCTCTTTTATGTTTGACTGACACATGTAACTGGAGTTCATAGTAGCTGGATGGCAGTCTTTCATTTTGTTCTATTACTTTGAAGAGAATCAAACTTTATATGTCACTAAGATGAATAGATTGTGCCATAACAAGCAGATTTACAGTTTGCCTGTGTGCCCTCAGCTTTACTGGAACAGCTGGGGAATAGTGTTTCGGACATCATTCTAGTTCCTGGAAAAACGAGAAAATCGAAATTCAGGTCTCACATAGTTTGAATCCTATTGGCATTGAATGACTGCAAAAGAGAACACTTTGTACGTGAATGTATGAATAGGCAAAGTCACAGCCGTGCTAGTTAACTGGTTAGCTTCATAACTACTGGTAGTCTGCAAGTTCTGACATGTTTCCCTTAACTACCTGAGGGTTATGGGACTTCAAACAGGATAAGAGTATTCTGTGTTTGTTTTGTCCCCGAGCTACACATTCCACTAATTCATATAATATATTCTTCTTCCATATTCCATTTGAACTGTTTGTGTGACCGTGACATTGATGTCCCATTCAACATTGCAAGGGCCATAACTCAGTTTTTGGTTCTCTGTAGATCAGATTAAACATACTTCATTGAACCTCCTGGCAATGGACACAGTATCCGGCTTACCAATGGGTTCAAATAATTGAGACACAGATTAACCATCTCAAACCACAAAGCACTGTTTCATGGGGGGTTAATAAAGGAGCCGTCCAAGTGACAGATTATGCATCATCAGTGGCTTCAATGGATGATTCCTTACAAGGATCACATGTCCTACTTATGTGGTAGCCTCTGATCCCATATTTCACAAATCTGTATACGTCTTTATTTCATATTTTCTTTGTGACTCACTCCCTGATAAATATTTTGGCTTTGCTGCGTCTAGGAAAAGCTAAAACATTAGTCTGATATAAACACCAAGAGCATATGCATCAACCACAGGAATAAGCGTCTTGGCATGAATTACCGTCCTTTCTCGAGGGGTGATCTGAATATATAATGCTGCTCTTGGCCTGTAAATAAAAACAGCTGAGAAACCAAAAAATCTCCTATACATTCATTAATTTTCTTGTTTCATACTGTAGCTCTTGATGAAGGCACAGTTTCTCTAAATTGAGGAATCTGTTCCAAGTCCCCCGCGATGGGCACATAGATTAAAATAAAGAACAAACAGGATTTCATATGATCAGACATAGATTTATATTTAATGCTGACATTGCCATTTAATCAACAAAAAAACGAGAAAGTATTAGGCAGTAAAATGTTTATTTTACATTATTTTGGATACACAAGATTTGTGAATAGTCTGTTATGGCTGAAGAGTTTGTGGTGGGCTTTGAATATCGGAGGGAGCATTGTCATATTACTAAATGAGCTTGTCACCTCAGTATCTGGTCGCATAATGAAAGCTGTCCCATGAACAAATATTAAAAGGTTCTGTCAGTGCTTTCAATTTATTGAACTTCCATCATCTTGCTTATACCCGGTATCCAAGCCATCTGAGTCATTTCTGACGTGATACTAAATTACTGGAATGCAAGTCTCACTTAGAAGATTTTTCATCCTAATTTACTTTACTTTGTTTATCATTATTTCTATAGTGGTTAATATTAAAAGGTATGTGGGTCAGCTCACATTAAAAACCATTAGCTAGATATAATTCCCCTAGTAATCAAAGACACACAAACACACACACACACTCTCTCTCTCAAATTTAACTCCCAAACTAGGCTTATGCAATTTCACTCTGTCAACTCTGCTTAAACTTTGAAGACCAGTTATATCATACAGTTTAATGCATAGTCACCAGCCCCAGAACGTTACAGTACATGGTTTTAAATGGATTAGATAACGGGGACCATATAGAATGTCATTGTTTAGCATAGTTATTAAGAGAGGATAGATAGGTGGGTGGGAGTTTTTTAGCACTTTACTTGCTCTGGCCTTAAATCTACAATTAAATTGGAATTCACTTGGAATTCTCACTGTACCTGTTTGTCTCTCATGAGAAGTCCAGCTAAAGGTCTTCTGACGACCAATTGATCCTTCTGAAAATGTTAAATAGCATTAAGGTTTGACATGCAGATATTTCATTACAGGTTGTCGTAACTGATCTACCACCAGGGGCCAAATTCCGATTGTCTGGAAAAGGAGCTGATCAAGAGCCCAGGGGGACCTTCAGAATAGAGGAAAACACTGGAAAAGTTCAAGTGACTAGAACTCTTGATCGAGAGGAGATTCCATTTTACCACGTAAGTACACAGAGACCACGTGTGGCTTGTACATTATGGTTCTGTTTATTGGATCTGTACTAATGAGATCAGTTGTATTTTACTGTATGAGAAGCTCTAAAACAAATGGCTGGGAACTCACCAGTGAAATGCATTAAAAAAGAAATAAGATTGAATACCAAATATCACAACATGACATTTACAAAAAGGAACAGACAGGGCCCACATTGCACTGGATGAGGAGAAACATTGTTTCCTCATTAGTTACATAGCTATCCTAAATGTGCACTGTTAGAGGGCAGATACATTCTTACAGTACATCCAAAGGAAAATGCCGAGATATTCTCTACTCTCCCATTAACGACAAGCAGTGATTGCTTAATAATAATGACCTAACTACACTGCATGGATCTGAGCACTAGTTGGAGAACGTGGGCGCTCAGATCAGGGCTGTTTAACAATGTATTGTTTGTGGGGTCCCTTTGTGTTTTCCCTTGGACTGATACTGTCCTGGGAGAGGGGAGTTGGGAGGGGAGAATGGCTACTGTTTTGCCCACACACCCAAAGAGACAAGGGACTGTCTTGCACCCACTTGTCCAGGCAAACGACAGCAACAAGTCTGTTGGACCCCCCCTAAGTCCACAGTCCAAGTCCTTGGGGGTCCAACAGACTTGTTGCAGGCCTGTCGTGGGTTTGGCCACAAGTCTGTCTATTTCTATGGAGGGAGATATGTGGTGGATGGCCTGATTTGTTTGGTGCAAGCCACAAGCTTGAGGCACCATTTGTGTGACTGTTTTCCATGTATCTAGATATCGCTGTATTTTGTACCTGTATTCTACATAGAGCAGTGTGTGTGTGTCTGTATATGCAGCTTTGGGTCAACAAAAGGGGGGCAGCAGCTCTATAAACTATAAAGTATAGTTAGGCGTGAAATGTATTCTGTGTGTTAATCAAGTTAAATGCTGCACTTTGAGTGACCACTTGCTGTGGGAGCCAGCAAGTCAATCTACTACAGAACAGCGCTACAGAATCTGATGGCGCTATATAAATAATAATAATAATAAAGCGCTGTGTTGATATAACCAGAAATTGCTCTGCAGGGACAAGGGGTTCAACCAAGATAAACTTTTGTTGTCATGGTACGTTGGCACAGGAGGTGGTAACTAGTGTAACTTTGTTGCTTTGTAGTTCTTTCTCCGTGACCTGTTCTGTATTCGTGAAAGTTTTGCTGTGGGTCTGTGGATTAATTGGCTGTATCATGTCCCAAAGGAGAAGGTGGCTGTGTAAACTAGGGCGAGAGAGGAGAAGGTGGCTGTGTAAACTAGGGCGAGAGAGGAGAAGGTGGCTGTGTAAACTAGGGCGAGAGAGGAGAAGGTGGCTGTGTAAACTAGGGCGAGAGAGGAGAAGGTGGCTGTGTAAACTAGGGCGAGAGAGGAGAAGGTGGCTGTGTAAACTAGGACGAGAGAGGAGAAGGTGGCTGTGTAAACTAGGGCGAGAGAGGAGAAGGTGGCTGTGTAAACTAGGGCGAGAGAGGAGAAGGTGGCTGTGTAAACTAGGGCGAGAGAGGAGAAGGTGGCTGTGAAAACTAGGGCGAGAGAGGAGAAGGTGGCTGTGTAAACTAGGGCGAGAGAGGAGAAGGTGGCTGTGTAAACTAGGGCGAGAGAGGAGAAGGTGGCTGTGTAAACTAGGGCGAGAGAGGAGAAGGTGGCTGTGTAAACTAGGGCGAGAGTGGAGAAGGTGGCTGTGTAAACTAGGGCGAGAGAGGAGAAGGTGGCTGTGTAAACTAGGGCGAGAGAGGAGAAGGTGGCTGTGTAAACTAGGGTGAGAGAGGAGAAAGTGGCATGATTCTAAAGAAGGTGGCAGTGTAGTATACAGAACGAGGAAACATCATTGTGAAGGATTAGGAGATTTAGATGCCCATAGTGTAGTGTAGTGCAGGCAGCATGGAGAGTGAGGTGTGATAGGAAATAACTGAAAAGAGAGGAAGAGGGATTTCACCCCATAATCTTATAACATTACAATGGTTAATAAGTATGTTGTCCCTGCACAGTGCTCCATTATGAGGTATATTGTCTTATGGAGGCGTTCTGTATCTGTGTTGTGTTGCTTTATTAGGTTTGTTACATTTAATAAAGGAAGTCTATGGATTGTTCTGCAATGTGAACACTCCGCAAGACTCAATTGCTGTACTGGAGTAGCATTGATTCCCCGTGTGGCTGCATTACTTGGTTTGTTACAATCGATTACAACGACCGCATAAATCCTTCATCACTTTTAGTCCTTAGGAAATTTAAAGGAAGTTCAACAGGCGTTGAGATTCCTATTACAAGGCTATGCTGTTACGCTAATGCATACATATAATGAAGAAAACCCTGTGATTGTCATCATCATTAGCAGGAGTGTTCATAACAATCCCAAGTACAGTCCACACACATAATATTTCTGAAAAGGAACAAGTAATGTTGGAGGGGGACCTTGCTCTGCAAATTAAATCAAGTCAAATTAATGTATTTCTGGAGGAACATTCTGTCTGTTTTTCCCCATACAGGTTGCCACCCAGTTGGTAGAAAATTATGGTATTTCCAATATAACATCAATGGGGGATTCTGGTGAGACCCTCCCTGTCTTACATTTAGTTGATCCTCCAACATAGTAAAAATATTTTACATTTGAAATGCCCATCCTCAAAAATATATCCCTCGTATAGCAAATCAACACTTGCCAAATGGCTCACACTCCTCCCCAGCACAATTTTGGAGGGAGTAGGTCACTGAAACAGCATTCCATGCCTTTAGCTCAACCTTTATGATTGAAATGGCTCCAACGCACTTACTGTGCTGCTTCCTGTCATCACTGGTTCACACAATCAACTCAGTGAGAGAGGCATAACCTATGATCCCCTGGTCTGTGTATCCGTAGTGTGCCCATGCATGCAGTCTTTATTATGGCATTATTAAGCAATCACTGCTTGCCATTAATGGGAGAGTAGAGAATATCTCGGCATTTTCCTTTGGATGTACTGCAAGAACGTATCTGCCCACTAGCAGTGCACATTTAGGGATAGCTATGTAACTAATGAGGAAACAATGTTTCTCCTCATCCAGTGCAATGTGTGCCCTGTCTGTGCCAGGACTGAACTAGATTGTGACATGAATTGGTAAATTATTTAAATACATTTAAAAGAAAATGGAGCATCACATGAAGGAAAAAAAATATATATATATTTTTTTAAAATTCTTTATTTTGGCGGTGCATAGCATGCATAAGATTTGTACAGTACAGGGGTATCCGACATTGACATTATAAGTATTGTTCGGTACATTGAATAGCACCATTTTAATTTTTTTTATGCATAATATCAGGATATAACAGTCTCTTGAGCGCAAATGAGAAGGGTTGTGTGTGTTAGGTGTCTTGAAGGGGTGTGTTCTCAGGTGTGCCCATGTGATGTGTGGGAGAGTTGTTTGAGATGCTGTGTTGAGGGTGGCAGTGGCATAACGTGTGAATGCCTGTTCCCCCGGTGTGTGGGTTGGCGTTTGCCTAGTGATTGAGATATTAGGATGCGTGGCTGAGATTTGCTAGACGCTCTACCAATATATCTAGGGGGAGTTGTGCGCACTACTCGTTATGTGATACCCCTAACCAAGAGGGTGGCGGGGGGGGGGTTATGTGTCAGTGTGCATCAAGGTTCGTGACTCTGCGGGTTCTGGCGCTCTTGATGGGTGTGAACATGTGTGAGAGAGCTCGAAGAAAGCGAGAAAACAGAAAAAAGAAAAAGAAAAACCAGCCAAATATATAAATGGAACTTAATTCAAAACAGGTTTAACGGCTTCTTGTAGTGTTTGCCCCAGTGACTTCTGCTCAGGTGCCATAGCCATATACATTGGTCCAGTCCCCAATTGTTGTAAAAATAGTATTTTTTATGGTAGTTATATGTGACTTTATCCAAGGAAGTATCAGCTACTTTGTAAATTAGCATCTGATTGGCTGCAGACATCACACGATCTATTCAGACTTATTTATTTATTTATTTATTTATTTATTGGAGGGGAGGGGGGTTGTAATGGTCATTAAGGATTGGAAATTTGCCATGAAATGCAAACATGGCTTCCTCCAAACTGAAACCCTAAAACATGTTTAATTGCCAATTTCAGATACACTTACTATAGCTTGCTTAGATGTAACTAACATTATCTACCTACATTTTAGAATTAAACGGATTTATGGAAGGAATATTGAGGTGGCAGAGCCTGCAGAGTTTGAAATTGATCCTTTTAGTACAGCATTGCTTTCTTCACGTGGCTTTGGTTCTGTGTTTTGGAGACTGTGATTTATGAGGGTTGGACTAGCACGACACCTGCCCCCAGGGACTCTGTAAGAACTGGGCCAAGGTCAATGCCCCATAGTATTTCTGAAATGTGTCTCTCCTTTGTTTGCAAAACTCATAACTCAAGGATGGGAGGCAGATTTGCGATATTAAACTGTGTTCACAACAACCGCAATATACAGTCAGGTCCTGGCACAAAATGAGCCATTGGACTATAACTGGATATGAAAAAGTCCATTTAGTGTTCTAGAGATGCTTTAGATCACCAGAATGGGTCGTTTCAGACAAGATAGCTTATTTAGGAACATTAAAATACAAAATGCCATCGGCGTGTGCAAGGGATTTACCGTCCTAGCAAATGCATGTAAGGGACAAAAATCCCATGTGTCATTTTTTTCTGTGATGCAATTATTATTATTTTTTTATTTTATTTTTTTACAATTTATTATGATTTAAATAGTTGTTTCTTTACAGATTTCCCATATAAGGGCATTGTTGGTCTGTGGACACTTACATCTGTACTGTACTCAACAAACATAGTTTGAAATATATTGAGCCTCCTTTGAGTTAATTTGTAAACACTTTGTACAATTCAGTCATATCATACCTTATAAATATCAGTCATATCATACCTTATAAATATGACTGAATTGTACAAAGTGTTTACACAGCACGTGCATGTGCATGTGCATGTGGAAGAAAAACCCTTTATATCACATAGGACAGCAACATGCAACAACAAGGAGTGTAAATATCTGAGGAGGCATATTATAATTTGCTACAAACATGTCATTTAACTATTTCATTAATCACCACTGTGCTCTAAGTGATAAATTCACGTGTCGGGTGGGAATCTGGGCAGAAACTAAATGTACGTATGTGATGGAGAGTGGAAGCAGAAACTAAATGATCTTTCAGACCACTTTCATTTATCTTTCCTCTCTGCGTAAGCTGGCATTACTTTTTTGAATTTAATTACTGAGATAATATCAGGAGATTTTTAATCTCCTTCACCAGTTTGATGAGATTCCTGGGTTGTTTTTTTATAGAATGATGAAGAACACTTATTTATCACCCTGTGCTGCAGAATAGGTAATCATAATTAATAATAATAATGGGCAAGTCTCTAATTTGATTAATGATTTTGGGGGGAAAGAGAGGAAAAAGAACAGAGGTAATTATTATTTTTTTTTAATTGAAATTCTGAATTCAATACTGTTAGAGCTATGGTAGATTGTCCCACGAGCAAAGACCTACTTTCTTTTCTTAAAGAGACACTGTTATGAAAATACATTTAGGCAATTGATATGGTTTTATTTATTTTTATCTTCAGCTTCTGCGTCTTATGACTCTTTTCATATCTCTCCACACCTGTATATCTCTTCCTTCCTCTGCTCCTCTGTCACTCCCGAAAACCTTGTTCGGTTCCTGTGTCTGTTGCTCCCCCAAACCTTCTTCAACTCTGTGTCTGTCGCTCCCCAAAATCTTCTGCAGCTCCTGTGTGTTTCACTCCCCAAAACCTTCTTCAGTTCTGTGTGTGTCGCTCCCCAGAACCTTCTTCAGTTCTGTGTGTGTTGCTCCCCCAAACCTTCTTCAGCTCCTGTGTCTGTCGCTCCCCAAAACCTTCTTCAGCTCCTGTGTCTGTCGCTCCCTGAAACCTTCCTCAGCTCCTGTGTCTGTCGCTCCCAAAAACCTTCTTCAGCTCCTGTGTCTGTCGCTCCCTGAAACCTTCCTCAGCTCCTGTGTCTGTCGCTCCCAAAAACCTTCTTCAGCTCCTGTGTCTGTCACTCCCCCAAACCTTCTTCAGCTCTGTGTGTGTTGCTCCCCAAAACCTTATTCAGTTCCTGTCTCTGTCGCTCCACAAAACCATATTCAGCTCCTGTCTCTCTCGCTCCCCAAAACCTTCTTCAGTTCCTGTTTCTGTCGCACCCCAAAACCTTCTTCAGCTCCTGTGTCTGTCACTCCCCAACACCTTCTTCAGTTCCTGTCTCTGTCACTCCCCAAAACCTTCTTCAGCTCTTGTCTCTGTCGCTCCCCAAAACTTTCTTCAGCTCCTGTCTCTGTCGCTCCCGAAAACCTTCTTGAGTTCCTGTGTCTGTCGCACCCCAAAACCTTCTTCAGCTCCTGTGTCTGTCTCTCCCCAAAACTTTATTCAGCTCCCCAAAACTTGTATCCTTCTCTAAGTGACCCTAAGTCTGTTGCTCTCATTATTCTTAACTTTAATTTCTTTTCATCGCCTACCCACCTTTGTCTTTCCCCAGGCCCACATTCCTATATCTCATCTATCACCTTCTGTCTTCCTCCATCTCTCCCCCATGTGCCCACCTTACCCCAATGATTATTGCATTTTCTAAGTTTTAGCAAATCTTGTACACGGCAAAGTATTATATCACCAAGGTAACTGTGCCGATATTTGCAACTCTTAAATGAGACGTTCAGTTATCCTGTCCAAAAAAATAAATTAAAAAATTGCAGTTTTATTGCATATTACAGCACTGCAGTTTCTTACTGTCATTGTATAGAATGCAGTCAGCTGAATTAAGTGTCAGAAAATGACATAATGCTCTATAGGAGACCATTAAAACCATGAATTGCAAACCTTTCAGGCTAGTCTGTGAACCTATGGGAATAATTGTTTCATTTTAATTATATAAACCAGTATAATTTGCTGTGGCATATATCTGTCTATGTAATATATAAGATTAATTTTACTTTTTTTAATATAGCATTCATTTTTTCTTTCTAAAACTGTGCACTGGTCCCCGAGCACGCTATATTAAAATTAATCCTGCCTATTAAAAATAAGTCTAAGATGAATTCCTTGTGAAAATGAACTGTCAGTCTAGAAAAATCAAGGTCTTTGCTGCTTATTAGCTGAACCTCGGTCTAATAAATGGCAATATACAATATCCATTTTAACTGGTCCTAGCTGATAGTTTGTTAAACAAGAAACCTAAGAAATGTGTATTCCTTACCCTATTATATTATCCTTTAATGATAAAGTACTTGATTAACAGAGAGCTGCTAGACAATGCTAAACCAAGCCCTATTGGATAAAGACTGTTAATGGGGCGTGCGTGTACTATTTCTTGAGACATTTGGAAAAGTATCAAGCAGGAATGCATAGGAATTAAGTTTTTTGTTGTGAGAATCACTAACTAAACAGGTGGTTTGGCCACATTAAATATACATTGCTATATGTAGCGAAGATTACACTTCTCTCTGCCAAATCTTTAGCACGAATCAGAAATCATATATTTATCAAATTACTTGGATTTGCTGATATACAGGAATGTTGGGCACCTGAGGGTTTTCTCAAACTTTGGATGAGATTAATTATTTCACAGAAAAACAGAGCCAAATAGTAATTTGTGCAAAATAAGCAATTTATACGTAAGCATTATTTTATGTAGGTGACAATATTTATCATAGTGGCATTAACGTACTGGTGGGTTCTGAGACTGCATGATGCTGCTTTTAAATTAAATGAATCTGTTTTTACATTGCTTCAGTTGATTGGGCATCCTGCCAAAAACAATATGAAAACACAAGAGCAGTAGTCACCATCAGGGGCGGGCTGTGATGGGGGGCAGAGAGGCAATAGCCCCATAGGCCGCTCTAAATCAATTTAAAAATGGGGCGCAGCAGGGCCGATCCTGGGTGGGTGCACAGGGTGCACAGCGCCAGGAGGTGGAGGGCGCCTCGCGGAGCAGGCCAATGGCTTGTCACAGGGAGCCCAGCAGTTGGCCAAGTGGCAGAGTAGGCACCTGCTTGTCCCAGACGGCAAGTGCCTACTCTGCAGCAATATACCGACTGGGTGAAGAAGGAGGCAGGCGGCAGCGATTTTTCTGCTCCCTCGTCTGCCCTCTGTGGTGATGCCAGGGGCAGTCATTCCGGCCCCTCATCACTAAACAGTGCGAGGGAGCAGAGAGGAGCAGGAAGATGACGAAAGCCACTGGCCCCTGGGGAGAGGTCCCAGAGGACTCCTAAAGGTAGGAGCAACAAGCTATAAAATTACGTAATTTGTGAGTGTGTGTGCAAGACTGTGTAAGTGTGTGTGTGTGTCAGTGAGTGTATATTTATGTCAGTGAGTGTGTGTGTGTCTGGAAGTGAGTGTCTGTCAGTAAGTGTGTGTGTGTCTATCACTGAGTGTGTGTCTGTCAGTGAGTGTGTGTTTGCCAGTGAGTGTGTGTTTGCCAGTGAGTGTGTGTTTGCCAGTGAGTGTGTGTCTGTCAGTGAGTGTGTGTCTGTCAGTGAGTGTGTGTCTGTCTGTCTGTCAGTGAGTGTGTGTATGTCTGTCTGTCTGTCAGTAAGTGTATGCGTCTGTGAATAAGTGTGTCCGCCATTGAGTGTGTATCTGTCAGTGTGTGAGTTTGTGTGTGTGTCAGCAAATATGTCGGTCAAGTAAGTGATTGTCTGTCAGGGAATGTGTGTGTCTGCCTGTCAGTGAGTGTGTGTCTGTCAGGGTTTTTTGTCTGTGTGTTATTGAGAGTGACAACAGAGGTGCCCGGTGGCCAACACAGCTCACAAGTTTGGTGCGCACCTGCATTAAGTGCAATCAGATCATATCCTCTCCCTCGTATGTCGGCGCTCAGTTAGTGAGTCAGAGCACAGGCTCATGGATTCTCAGCCTGAGATCTGATAACATTGAAAGTTGGAGCCGTGAAGGAGTGGATATGGTAAAGAGCTACTGATTAGCATTATAAAACCAAGAGGGCAAGGTGGGCATGGATGGCGAGCTGATTCGGGGGTGCAATGGACCACTTGACTGGACTTGCCCCCCTAGGTCTAAGGCTGCCAGCCCTCCCCTGGTCACTATTTTTGATCTGAAAGAGATATGGTGCTATAATAAGACTGGGCTTGACAAATTTGTTTGGAATCTAGGAGCCAGCTAGAAAAGTTAGGAGCCAGTTTATTTATTTATTTTTTTAAACTAGCAAAGTTTAAGTTACAAGAAATATACAATTCTTAAAGGGCCACTATAGTCACCAGAACCACTACAGCTTAATGTAGTTGTGCTGGTGCCTGTAGCCTGTCCCTGTAGCCTTTTTCAATGTAAACACTGCCTTTTCAGTTTACATTGCAGCCTAGTAACACCTCTAGTGACAGTCACTCAGACACCACTAGAAAGTCCCGTGTCCAGTGCAGCACAGTGTGCAGCACCTTTGTTCAGCGTCTCCAAGCTCTGCATGGAGGTGCTGAATGTTACATATAGAAAACATGCACAATATCCTCCCAATGCTTTCCTATAGGAAAACATTGGTTTAGCGGAGATCTTAAAGATTCATTATCTCACCCATGAAGGCAGGGCAAGCTGCAGAAAACTGGCATGGCATGGGAAAGAAGGTGAATAAAAACACCTCTCTTGTGATCGAAGGGGTGCAGGTACCTAAATAGACACAAGAAGACACACTCTCTGACACTGACATACACACACTGACAGTCACTCACACACACACACACAGACGGAGACAAACTGATGGAGAGTGATGCGCACACACACGCTGACGGAGAGAGACGCGCACACACACTGACAGTGAGAGACACATTCACACACACTGACAGGGATAGACATACACTGACAGAGAGAGACACACACACACATATTGACAGTGAGATACACACACATACTGACCGTGCGAGACACACACACTCACTCACATACTGACAGAGAGAGACACACACACACATTTTCCATTTTAATTTGAATCCACCCAGCCTCCCTACCTTTGGGAGAGCTAACTGGACTTTCCCTGGGGTCCAGTGGTGCTGCTCGCTCATCCTGCAAGTGAGGGAGTAGAGATCTTCAAGCGGCTCCTCTCTGCTCCCTGTAGTGATGTCGGGAGCCGGAATTACATCATATTCCAGCTCCCGGCATCATTAAACAGCGCGAGAGAGCAGAGGGGAGCTGCTTGAAGATCACTGCTCCCTCGCACGCTGTCCCAGCTGACCACAGTGATGGTCCCCAGGGCGGCCGCCTGCACACTCCTCCGGACGGCTGCCTGCAAGTTCTCTGAGCCGGCTTGCCATGCTCCTCAGGGAGACCGGCAGGCTCCATTCTTCCACCATTCTGCCTTTAGCTAAAGGGCCTTAAATCCCAGGCACTGGGGCAATGGCGACCTGGCGCCTGGGATTTGTCGAGCCCTGTAATAAGAGAATGGATTAACCGGCTAGAAATCCCAGGAAGATACATCCAACAAGCGAAAGGTTACAAACCTGCATATACGTATTTATCAAAGCTGAAACACAAAAACTGTTAGTGGAATCCATTATTGGGGGATTGTTTTGTAGTCTTTTTTTATTATAGTTGTTAATGAAGCAATATAATAACATTGTGTGATTATACCATCTATAGTTTTGTGGGGAGCTTTTCAGTCTTTGATGATGGTAGTTATGTGAAATATAGGTAATAATAATAGCAAAATAGCAGCTTTATTGGAGCAAAAACAAGCTTGATAAAGACCCACTGTTTTTGCTCCTATAAAGCTGCTATTTTGCTATTATTATTACCTATATAAGCAGTTTTGGCTATTACCTTGAGTGCCTTGAGTTTCACATATCTAAACGTGGGGTCTTGCCAACCTCGGATCCAGCGCACCTTGGCTGCCTGGCGAGTGTGGTATCCTCTACTTTCCTACATTAATGATTAGAGTGTCTGTAATAACTCTGCTCTCCCAATGTCCCTTGAGTTTGTCTTCATAAGCATTCAGTTTTCAGGTATATGAAGACCTGGTACCATCTACCTCACAATATTATTTGTATAGTGTAGTTGCTTTTATATATTTGGGCACAGGGACGGACTGACAGCTTACTGGGCCCCGGGGCAAAATTACATCCTGGGCCCTTCAAAGATAAAGATAAACACTATAGTATTTGTTTAAGTAAATGTTAAATATAACTTTCAAAAGACTGTCAGGATTATTCTCTTACATGAGAATTGTTCGTAAAGTTAATTTTAAATTCTAGGCCTAAATAGTTGTATTAGAAAAATTCTCCAAGTCAATGTTTTTGCTCAATTTGTTTATTTAGGCATTCAATTTGAAATTCAGTTTCAATGTCTGTCAATTCTTGCTTTAGTGAATGACCGTGTGTGTATTAATTGTGTCATAGTAGGGGTATATATGTGTGTGTGTGTGTGTGTGTGTGTGTGTGTAATGCTGATGTGCCTAAATCCTACAATATAATTTGTGTAGTGCCAGAGTATACAATGCAGATGTGCATGTAGTGTAAATGTGTAAATGCATTGTTCTATAAGTGAGTAGAGCAGATGTTTGTAAAAGTAGAAGTGCATTTGTATGGAATGTTTATGTGTGAATGTAAGGGTGTATTTATGTTGAATGTGGATGCAGGAGTGTATTTTTGTGGAGGACTTGTGTGTGAACACAGGGGAGTGTTGGTGTATAAATGCCAGTGTGTATTAGTGTGGGAAGTCTGCATATGAATGCCAGGATAGATATGTATGGATTGTCATCGCGTGAGTGCAGTATGTATGTGAATGCTGGAATGTATTTGTATGTGTGCAGAGTGTAAGCGTGTGTGTGTGTATGAGGGGTGCATCTAAAATCTGTGTCAGAGTGTGCTGGTGTATTTGAAACGTGTATCAGTGTGTATGTGAACGAGGAGTACATCTGAAATCAGTGTCAACATGTGTATAATGAGGTATATTTAGATGCTGCAAGCGTTTTTGTTGTTTTTTGACTCCCCATCTTTTTCTGAGTTTCTGTCTCTCTCGATATTCACCAATCTGTATGTATGTATGTCTTCCCATTAACTCCCTTTTTTATATGTCACGCCTTGTCTCCCCTTTTGTTACTCTCTAACACCACTTGGCACACATCTGACCAACTTCTGTCATCCTCACAGCCCACTCAGTTGTGCCTGTGCTGCACCTCACACTTCTCCTTCCCAAATAACCCACAATTGTCTTCCATCTCACTTAAAGGGACACTATAGGCACCCAGACCACTTCAGCTTATTGAAGTGGTCTAGGTGCACTGTCCCAGGTCCCTTAAAGGGATCCTATAGTGCCAGGAAAACAAACCAGTTTTCCTGGAACTATAGGTCCCTACAGTCCCTCCTCCCTCGCGTTAAAACCCATTCAGCCACTTACCTAATTCCAGCACCGATGTCCCTCTGGGTCAAGCTCGGCCCATGCTCCTCCCCCTCCGACGTCAGCCGGCAGGGGGGAGACCTAATTTGCATGCCAAACAATAGCTTCGCGCGCATTAGACCTCCCCATAGGAAAGCATTATTCAATGCTTTCCTATGGGGAAAATCTGACACTGGAGGTCCGTGAGGACGTCCAGCGTCCGATAACGGACGAAAAGTCTGTTTGTATTCCAGAAGCCCTCTAGTGAATGTCTGGTAGACAGCCACTGAGAGCAGACTCTATGGAACTGCAATGTTTTACATTGCAGCACTAAGTTCAATAGGGGGACAGCACCCAGTGCACTTCAATGAGCTGAAGTGGTCTGGGTGCCTACAGTGTCCCTTTAACCCTGTTAAGTTAATTATTGCAGTATTTAAGAAACTGCAATAATTACCTTTGAGGGTTAACTCCACCTGCAGTGGCTGTCTACTAGACAGCTACTAGAGAGACTTCCGGGTTGTTAGGCGACTTTTGGTCTCCTGACGCTGGACATCCTCACGCTATGCATGAGGACATCCAGCAACATGTAAAACCCCATAGAAAAGCATTATACATGTTTTCCTATGGGAAAGTACTAATGCGAGCGCAGCCATTGCCGCGCATGCGCCTTAAGTCTCCAGAGTGGAGGAGGAGCCTGAACTAGTGCAGACATAGGTGACGGAATCAGGAAATCCCAGGGTTGGAATCCCCTTCTGCACTACAGGCGAGGGGCACTTTAGGGAGATACAGTGCCAGTTATACAACTTTGTTTTCCTGGCACTATAGTTTCCCTTTAAATTTTTAACCCACCCCATTAATTTTTTTTTTTGTTTCATCTTGATAAAAATTTATACAATAAAAAAAAAAAAAGTTCATGACTCATTTATATATTCATAAGCAAAAGGAACACACTTAAACAGTAATATATAAGGGCCTGTATAGAAAATAATTATTTAAGCAGGCAAGCAATCAATATCAGGTAATGATAAAAATAAAAACACACACATCACAAAAAATAGACAAAAAAAATTAAGAAAAACAAAAAATAAACAAACAAACCCATGAGGTGTCTCACCAACATCTTACTTACATCTCTACAAACCCCTGTGTGCCTCTGCCCTATCTCACCCCTCCATCCCACATATGTTTCTGCCCTTTTCACCCCAAGCCTGGTTACCTGCACCAGACTGAATGGGATCTGCTGTGCCAGGCTCCTGTTCTCACCTTCCATCCATGCTGTGAGTGCTCCGTGTGAGAGGGGAGCAGGGGTGTGATGTGACTTCCTGCCCCTCACATCCTCACATGGAGCATTGTGTACTGTCTGCACAGGGAGAGAGAGGAGAACTGTCAGTGAGAGTAGATAAGCTGCCAGGTCTCACTCTGAATGGGGAATGGAACTGCAGGGTGACTGATCGCTGGGGCCCCCTGTATCACCATGGGCCCTTGCAAACTTCCTTATGACTGTGGAGATCTGTGAACTCCACAGCAGAAGCATTAGAACATTTTATTTAATTTTTTTTTCAATTTTTGTTGTGTTTCTTTTGCATTTCTTTGCTTTAATATCAGGTTGCAATCTATCATTACCAGTGCACTTAGATACAATTTCCAAGCACACAAATATTGACATTATTTGAAAAGGCTTTACAGAACTCACTAAGTGTATTTTTTTTTTGTTTAAATATTCCATTTCAACATCACAATGTAACCAGTCTATTTACATGACGGTAAACAATCAATTATTATTTTTGTAAATTGCGCAATTAAGTTATGTACTTACATTAATGGAGTCTTGACTGTTTGCAATCTTTTGTTATATCCGAGAAAATAGCAACAAATATCACTTGAAGAAATGGCTGCTATTGTAACTGTATCTTTTCACATCTCTGATAGCGTGTCTGGAGTCTGGCGGATTAGGGTTTTAATTTTATTTCTGGCTATTAGCTCTGCATACAATAAACACAACCACATTGTAAGATAATCTTGTTTTGTTGTAACAGTTTCTTAAATTGCCAATAAGTAAAAGCGGAAAATATTTTTATTTTAAAGAAATACTATAGTCAAAAAGGTTTGAGAGTCGGTTATATTATAAAATAAGACTGCCTTTTTTAAAAATTAAACAACAACTTGCTTAAAGGGATACTCTTATCACCAAAACAGCTTTAGCTTAATTAAGTAGTTATTATTATTATTATTATTATTATTATTTTTTTTTTTATTATAGATCATTCCCCTGCAGTCTTACTGCTCTATTCTCTGCCATTTAGGTGTCAAATCACTTTGTTTATACAGCCCTAGACATGTCTTCCTAAACATAAATGTTGTATACATTAAAATAAATAATTTTAGTGTTATCTTATTGCATAGTGTTTAATTTAGAAAAAAAAAATAAATCCTGCAGTGTTAATAGTCTACTATAGCTGCAAGAGCCTCTGTGTGTGATTGAAGTTCAATTAACACAGCAGGAAATAACCTTATAAAGTAAACACACTGTGCTGTAACATCTGATTGACAATGAAAACAACCCACCTATTTTCTTGTAGCCGGTGTCAGTCAAAGCCAGGGGAAGCTGTGTAAAGAGAAACAAAAGTGATTTACCTCCTAAATTGCAATGAATTGAGCAGTTCTGCCTTTATTATGTAGGGTGTTTTTTTTGTTTGTCTTTTTACCATTTTGTCCCTTTAAAAAATAAAGACCAGTTGAATTATTCCTAAGCCACTAATGGGGGCTTGTCAACCAAGGTTTGTGTAGAATTATAGTGAATGTGAACACAAAATGTATCACTATCAAAAATGATTAAGAAACTTTCTGAATTGACTTCTCTTAAAGAAAAATAAACTATATGTATAACTATTTATTAATATTTTTTTTGTTTGTTTGTTTGAATGCAGGGGCGTGTTTGTATGTAATATTTGTGTTAGATTGCAGGAGTATGCTTGTATGTTGTGCTGGTCTTTGACTGCTTGGATGTATGCACATAAACTACCACATACATACATACATACATACATACTTACACAGGTATTCATGCACATTAACACACAGATGCATATAAATACACTGACACATACACACAAATTCATACAGACACTGACACATACACACATATAGATACACACCGACATATACACACATGCACCCTGACACACACAAACATTGATAGATGCCCACAACATGACACAGATACACACTAGCATAAAAATACACAGACAGATGCACAACCTGATACACATACAACACTCATACTCACATATACACACACACACACTCATACACATACTCATACTCACACACACAAACATGCATACACACGCACATACACTCATACTCACACTCATACTCATACACACATACAAGTGACTTTTTTTATATCTTCAGCCACCCTCCTGTTAGCTTACCTTATGTGCCAGAAGGGTGGCTTGGAGTCCTGCTGCTGTGGGAGTGAAGGGTCTAGAGCTCCTCTCCCCTCACGCTGCAGCTGCCTCCTCCCGCGCTGTCTCCCTGCAGGATGCCGAGGAGACAGCGCAGGAATGGGGGGAAAAACATTGCAACACAGATAATAAGGGTTATCAGAAGGAAAGGGGCCTCAGTTAGGAAAAAGGACAAATGAGTCATTTGTTACACGTGAGTTTACAGAGGAAGAGGTTCTATTTCAACTGTCAAAAGTAACGACAAATAAGTCAATGGGACCTGATGGAATACACCCAAAGTTATTAAAAGAGCTTAGCGGTGTACTAGCAAAACAATTAACCAATTTATTTAACCAATCATTGTTAACAGGAGTAGTCCCAGAAGATTGGAAGTTAGCGAATGTTGTGCCCATTCACAAGAAAGGTAGTAGGGAGGAGTCCGGCAACTATAGGCCAGTAAGTCTTACTCCAGTAGTTGGGAAAGTAATAGACACCCTGTTAAAGGATAGGATTGTTGAACATCTAAAATCACATGGATTTCAAGATCAGAGACAACATGGGTTTACTTCAGGGAGATCATGCCAAGCTAATCTTATTGATTCTTTTTTTTTTGATTGGGTAACTAAACTAATAGATCAGGGTGGTGCAGTAGACATTGCTTACCTAGATTTCAGTAAGGTTTTTGACACTGTTGCACATAGAAGGCTTATCAATAAACTACAATCTTTAAGGTTGGATTCTAATATTGTTGAATGGGTAAGGCAGTGGCTGAGTGACAGGAAACAGAGGGTTGTAGTCAATGGAGTATATTCGAAGCATCGGCTTGTCACTAGTGGGGTACCTCAGGGATCTGTACTTGGACCCATTCTCTTTAATATTTTTATTAGTGTTATTGCAGAATGTCTTGATGGTAAGCTATGTCTTTTTGCTGATGATACTAAGATATGTAACAGGGTTGATGTTCCAGGAGGGATAAGCCAAATGGCAAATGATTTAGGTAAACTAGAAAAATGGTCAGAGTTGTGGCAACTGACATTTAATGTGGATAAGTGCAAGATAATGCATCTTGGATGTAAAAACTCTAGGGCAGAGTACAGAATATTTGATAGAGTCCTATCCTCAACATCTGAGGAAAGGGATTTAGGGGTGATTATTTCTGATGACCTTAAAGGTAGGCAGACAATGTAATAGAGCAGCAGGAAATGCTAGCAGAATGCTTGGTTGTATAGGGAGAGGTATTAGCAGTAGAAAGAGGGAAGTGCTCATGACACAGAACACTGGTGAGACCTCATTTGGAGTATTGTACGCACTACTGGAGACCGTATCTCCAGAAGGATATCGATACTTTAGAGAGAGTTCAGAGAGGGGCTACTAAACTTGTTCATGGATTGCAAGATAAAACGTACTAGGAAAGGTTAAAGGAACTTAACATGTATAGCTTGGAGGAAAGACGAGACATGGGGGATATGATAGAAACATTTAAATACATAAAGGGAATCAACACAGTAAAGGAGGAGACTATATTTAAAGGGACACTAAAGTCACCAGAACAACTACAGCTTATTGAATTTGTTCTGGTAAATAGAATTATTGCCTTCAGGCTTTTTGCTGTAAACACTGTCTTTCCAGAGAAAATGCAGTGTTTACATTACAGCCTAGTGATAACTTCACTGGCCACTCATCAGATGGCTGTTAGAGATCCTTCCTGGGTCATGACTACCTAAAATGCATCTAAACATTCAGTATCTCCTCCCTCTGCATGCAGACACTGAACTTTCCTCATAGAGATTCATTGATTCAATTTGTCTCTATGAGGAGATGCTAATTGGCCAGGGCTGTGTTTGAATTGTGCTGGCTCTGCCCCTGATCTGCCTCCTTGTCAGTCTCAGCCAATCATATGAGGAAGCACTGTGATTGGATCAGGTCATCACTTCTGATGATGTCAGCAGACAGCTTGCTATTCTAAAGGTAAACCGCATGTAGAGTTACAGCTTCAGGCTTGAATACAAGTAAAATGTTGCTATATTTAGGGAGGCATGATGGGGCCCAGGGTAGCTAGATGGTGGTTTTAACACTATAGGGTCAGGAATACATGTTTGTGTTCCTGACCCTATAGTGTTCCTTTAAAAGAAGAAAAGCTATCACGACAAGAGGACATAGACTTTAATTAGAGGGGAAAAGTCTTAAATATAATACCAGGAAGTATTACTTTACTGAGAGGGTAGTGGATGCATGGAGTAGCCTTCCAGCTGAAGTGGTAGAGGTTAACACAGTGAAGGAGGATAGGCATAAGGCGATCCTAACTATAAGATAAGGCCAGGGACTAATGAAAGTATTTAGAAAATTGGGCAGACTAGATGGGCCGAATGGTTCTTATCTGCCGTCACATTCTATGTTTCTATGTTATTCAAATTACGGATTTTGTGAAGACAAACAGAATAAGTTCAGGGCTGTTCAAAGTTTTCTTCATTTTGATTGTGTTAATGCTAATAAATTTCTTCCAAACATTGCCTCCTAATTACCCTGAACATATCTGGGTTTTTTTTCACGTGTGCTTAATTAATTATTTCCTGTATTTCAAGCTGAGAGAGCAGTTACTTGCAGTAAGGTTTTTTGGGCTGGATATATGACACAGATTGCTGATACAGATGTGGGTGATACACTTTGTCAATGTAGGCAGGCACAATATAAGCTTTATGGAGCCCTTGGGTCCCTTTAGTCATGATATCTCAGCCTAAAACAAAAAAAAGATGTAAGTGTTCTGGAGAACCTCTTCAGAGGGTAGAGGACATACACACGGCCGAGGCGCGATATGCAGAACTGCTAGGAAGGAGCACCAAACATGTCGATGCCTGGACCCCGTGGTATGTATACCTATCACGACCGGGAGCAGGGAGACCATGAAACACACCATTTTACACGGTCCTGGAGTGCCCGGGCGTGCGCTGATGTATGGTGCCACATCTAAACCCAACCCCCCCCCCCCCCCCCCCATATCTACCTCCCCACCCCCAAACCCACCCCAACCCTTTTTCTCCTTTCAACAACATACAAGGTTTTTTACTCATCCCCACGCGACCTATTTCTGTGGCGGCGGCTCGGACTGCCCCGGGGAGGCCAGATCGGTGGTACCTGACTGTGAGGATGCGTGAGCTATAGGCGAACTATGCAGTAGATCCCAGGGAGGCGCTCCAGTGCCATCACCAAAAACTGACTACAGGGACGACTAGGGAACTGACCGAACTGAGCAATGACTCCACAGTATGACACACTAGACCGACGAGAGGAAGGGAACATAACATATGCCCTGCGACACTCCAAGGCACCTCATCAGGCGTCTGACTGACGGACTACTGAAGTAGACAGACGCACCCAAACCACTCCTGTAACACGGGTGACTACTGGAGGTTTCGCCTTCAGGGGACCCCAGACTAGGACGAGGATTTGGGGGTGACACCCTTAGTGGTGCATTGTATGTGCTTGGAAATCACAATCTCACCTGCTACACAATGTACTTAGCTCATCAATAAATACCTGCATGTCTTCGACACCGCTCCCACTTGGGATTGCGCAGGGGCCCTCAGCCATATATGTCGCATCTAACCATGACTGTGACTATAGCTACTACCTACTCTCCCGGCTATTAGATTTATAAACCGGGTCACCTGGAGGTGCCACGGAACGGGGGCCCTGAGATATCCCATTGTTTAGCTTTAATTGAGTGGTTATTGATGTTACTGGAACTGTTTTAGCTTTTAAAGATGCATCTATCTATATTCGTTTGATTGTTTACTTTGCTTATATTGCCTACGCTTTATTGGTTGTTTAACAGCCATATGACGCTTGCTGCATATCAGATGATCAGAAGATAATAATGCTTACTTTTGATGTTAATTTACGAACTGACTTACCGTATATACACTGTTGTGGTGTATGACTATGTGTGTTTCTGTACTCACCTGTTCGTCATAATAAAGTATTTACAAAAAAAAAAAAAAAAAAGTGTTCTCGAGAACCTGCATTACATCTAATTAGCCAATACATACATTGGCTACACCCTATTCTCTCCTGTGTTCCTATGGCTAGCGTGCTACTAATCTTTACCTGTAGATACCATTGCTTTCCTGCTGTGCCCAACCTGACAGGTTCATGTTTAATAACTGTGTTAATTTGCACCAATTTGCTGCAGCAGCTCACACTGGGTGACTGAAGGAAAACAGGTATCAGAGATCAGTGAAAAAATGATTAATGTTTGATCACAGACTTTTGTGGGAGATAGAGATAGATTCATATTGAGGACTGCAAGAAAGTCTGGGAATCAAAGTTTTGTTGAAGAGTGAAGATCAAAGGTTTGTGACACATAGAGAGCGTTGCAGTCTATAGAAAATGGGTTATTGCCGTGGTTAAGGATGCGTTTTGTTGACAAGCAAAATATATGAAAGAAACTCTCCATAACCACTACAGCTTTCTGTAGCAGGTGCTAGCAGGCTGTGGGTGTTATCCCTTTACTGTTTCTCTGTCGAAGCGTTTAAACTATTTACACGGTTGATCAAAATCACCCTATGTCCATCTCCTCAGCTGGAAACATCATAATGACTTAACTTCTGTTATTTTATCCAAATACCTGTATACGGTGTAATGAATGGCTATGAGCAATAGGTCGTTGAAGACAAATCACCTTTTGGGTACCACATAATTGATACAGGCTGCAAGTATTTGGAAAGATAATGAAGTCGCATCATTATGACATCTCTATCTGAGGGGAGTGGTCTTTGGGCCTTAATCATTGCTCTTATTCTGTTGTTGCAGTCCAAGTTGGACAGATTAGTAAATATTTATTAATAACAAATATCAATAATAAACATAATAATGTAAGTTCCTATCAAGTACAGCCTTAAGACTAGGTTGCTTCTATTCAACCCACACAAAATGCTAAATAAAACCAATATCTTAAAGGACCACTATAGGCACCCAGACCACTTCAGCTCAATGAAGTAGTCTGGGTGCCAGGTCCCTCTAGTTTTAAACCTGCAGCTGAAAACATAGCAGTTTCAGAGAACACTGAGGGTTAATCCAGCCTCTAGTGGCTGTCTCCCTGACAGCCAGTAGAGGCCACTTCCGCGATTCTCACTGTGAAAATCACAGTGAGAAGACGCTAACGTCCATAGGAAAGCATTGAGTAATGCTTTCCTATGGGCGGTTTGAATGCGCGCGCGACTCTTGCTCTTGCGCATTCGACTTTCAGCAAGCCATAAGACTTGCTTTTACCACAGAAATCTCACTTTAACAGTGCTCTCATTACTGCTAGGGTTTCTGGGTAGGCATATGCAAATGAGCTGAACAAAGTATGCAGCAATCCAATCCGTTGGCACAGCCTTACACATTTTGTCAATTCCGTTTGATATTCTAAGTGACCTTTCCCTTTGCTCGTACGGTCTACAAAATGTGAACAGACAGTTGATCCGGAGGGTAAGAACCCTTTTGGGGCCAATGCCCTGTGTGCACAATTTCTATGGTGCTTTATGTTTGTGAGGAGCTTTTTTTGTAGTAACATATATTTATTAAGATTAGTAAACATTGCACAAATAGGATTTATCAGTGTGGCAGCATAGCGGCTGTGTATGCCACTGAGAATTGGGAAAGCTATAGTAGTGTTTTAATATGACTAGAGGTTTACCGAGCGCACTCAGTGCAGAACAAGAGACCAACTCTCTACTTTAAAACCGATCTTCATTCTATTTATCTGAGGCTGCAAACCAATAAAATCCTGGAATTTCTGCATGAGAGACAAAAATAACTGAAATCCCTTCATATCGAGATAAGATACACAACAAGCAGCATATTAATAATAAAAAATAAAGCTTCCATTTTTGCAGTAAGGGAGTCTGTTTTTTCTAATTACTTCGGACAGAATGTGATGTTTTTACGGAGATTTAGCATACCTGATGAGATCTGCTTCCACAGATATGTGGTGCTGCAATGCCAGATATGAACAGAGTGCTCCTAGATGAGCCGAATGAAATGAATGTAATATCCAGTGAAATATAGGAACATTACCAAAAATGATTAGCAGAGGCAATGTACATTAATAAAGATGTCACAAAGTTATAATGAAATACTGAAGTAGTATTATAATGAAGTAGTTTATTTGCTATTTTTCCTCCTCTCCAAAAGCCATGTAACTCATAGTGCCGGTCAGTAGCTGAAATATGTGAACTTTATTTACTCTGATGCTGCTGGGAAGAGCTCCCCACTTGTGTATATCCTGGCATGTTCAAAAGCACACATCTATGGTTGCATTGAAGATCCCTGTTTTTTTCTCATTATATCTGCTGATTATGTTGGAATTTCTATACATATATGCAGTCTGTTTGGTAAATGTTCAGCCATTGTTAAAGGACCACTATTGGCACCCAGACCACTTCAGCTCAATGAAATGGTCTGGGTGCCAAGTCCCCCTAGTTTTAACCCGGCAGCTGGAAATATAGCAGTTTCAGAGAAAGTGCTGTGTTTACCCTGCAGGGTCAACCCAGCCTCTAGTGGCTTTCTCCTTGACAGCCACTAGAGGCGCTTCCGCGATTCTCAGTGAGTTAATTGCACTTATTTGACGCTGGATGTCCTCACGCAGTGCAGCATCAAATAAGATCCCCATAAGAAAGCATTGAGTAATGCTTTCCTATGGGCGGATTTGAATGTGCGCGCGCGCGCCTCTGGCCACGCATGCACTTTCGGCTCCACTAAGGAGCTGACATCGGCTGGGGAGGAGATGTCTGGATTAAGGTAAGTGGCTGAAGGGGGAGGGGAGTGGGGTTAGCGAGGGAGGGGGCCATTCCAAGAGCATAGAGTGCCAGGAAAACGGGTTTGTTTTCCTGGCACTATAGGATCCCTTTAATATAATGAGAACGCTTAACTCAATATTAATGTAACCTGGCAGCCAAGGAGAACGGACTGGAATGCACATGCGTGAAAAGTGACAACTTCACTGTACTAGTACATGGGGGCGCTAGACATCGTTGAGTGAGCATTTGTACTATGTGGCTGTCACATTTAAAATGGCTGAGCAAGTAGAGCAATGAATCTGCATAACATTTTGCCTTATGCAAATAAGTGTGGCACAAACGCTTTGAAGATGGTTGAGAATCTGTTGAAAGATTTGGCACCCTGAAACTTCTGGCTTTTCCCTAAACTTAAATCACCTTTGAAAGGGAAGAGATTTTAAGGTCGTCGATGAGTAAAGGTAAATACGAGGCAGCTGATGGCGATTCTAGCAAAGGATTTTGCAGAGTGTTTTGAACATTGGAAGAAATGCTGGGAAAACTGTGTGAGGTCCCAAGGTGCCGACTTTAAAGGGGACTCTGGTGTCATTGTCCTATGCACAATGTTTCTTGTACCTTCTTCAATAAATGTCTCTATTTTTCATATTACGTGGCTGGATACTTTCCAAACAGAACATGTGTACATAAATAATTTTTTTTTAGGAAACTGAAATGTGACACTTTTATCAAGGAGCCCCAAAAGAACTGCATTGATCAACCGATTATCCTCCTGCATCAAATTAATTCTACATATTTCACGTACAACACATTAGCATGAAGAAGTCTCGCTTTACAACAGTCACACTGCCAGTATCAGCATTCAGCTCTGCCGCTTTAATTATTAACTCAGCAGTCACACATTGTGCCTGCAAAAATATCCTTTAGAGTCTTTATAAAATCCTTGCCATGACACACCTAGCTGGGCTGTCTACTTGCCTGCAGAGCTCACCTACTAGACCAGGATCCCTCTTAATGAACTAATTAGGAATTAAACTCTTTCTTGTCAGCCTTGTTTACGCCTCTGGGTTTAACAAATGCTTGTATGAGATCCAGATTTATTAATGTTCTTCCTATACCTTTCTTTGTATTTATTCCTCTTGTTTAGGTTCAAAATAATATAAACCCAACCCAAAATATGATGGATGTTTTTTTTTTTTTATTAAGAATCTGATTTGCAATAAATGAAGAAATAATACAATAAATTATTATTATGTCATGAACAAAGTTTATTCAATCAGCCTTTCACGTGTTGATGAGCAGCTAAGCTTCATTAGAGGCACAATTGGAATGTTAACCAGTCCACAATGCATCAAAATCAACCAATCAGAAGCAGACTGGGATAACAGGGTGGGGGTAAGAGAGACTCACTTGTACCTCTGCAGTGTAAGACCCAAGGTGAGGATTGGTGAAATCCCTCCAATACATGAGATGCAGTAGAGTACAGTTTATGGAATTTTAATACACTAATATTTTAAAAATATGCTGTAAAAATTCAATGTATATATAAAAAAATAAATACAATTAAATCAAAATGAATGACTCCACTATTTGTCCTTTCCACACGCTTTCTCCAGATGCCTCTATTACATTCATGCGATTTCTGCCTCTTGGTTACCATATTTCTTTTGTCTTTGCCTCCTCTGTATGGAACATTTTTTTTCCTGATGTGTTTTTTTCTCTGTATGTGAATTGATAAAAAAGAAATCTTAATTTGATGACAAAAAAAAAACCCAAACTAAACAAACAAAATATAAATTAATACCACATATAAAAGAACATGGTGAAACGCATGCTCAAAATATGTCATGTGAGTGTCCCCATCATGTCTAAATTTGGATATTGAATCCATTCTATGGACTAATTTAAGTATGTGAGCTACTAAAATGCCCTAAATTGCAGTTTGTAAATTCAGCTCTGTGTTTTCACTAAAAATCTTGACAAAAGTAGGCAAAGTGGGTCAAACTGTTACAATGCTCCAAAATGAAACATAGGCCCGTCACATCTGTCTATCAAAATGCTAACTGTAAAAACCAAAATAGTTGGATCTCCACTGTAACTTTACATAGTTACATACATTTATTTTAAATTGCTTTTCTTTAGCTGTATGTGTTATGTGCACATTATTATTGTCAACACTGTGGGGAAAAAAATGTTTCGTATATATATATTTTTTTTTATAATATTGTATATAAAATATTTGCTGACACAATAAATGGGAAAAGTGGAAATTGCAGTTGAACACACAGCAACAATGCCCGAATTGCTTGTGTCATTAAGGGGATAAAGGTAAATTAGCAAGAAGGGTCCATTGGTTTCCATGTTGATTCATTCAGTTGTTGATCAATCAGCAGGAACAGTCCATTTGTTTCAATGGTGATTGTTGCACATGTAGAGCAATTGGCAGGACTGTTACCTTTGTTCCTATGAGAATTGCCCCACAATTTGACACCCTACTTTATAATGAACCCCACACGGAAAAGACTGACACCAAGTGGCCTTCCAGTTGGTCTAGAAAGGACAGCAGCATAGTCAGTCTTACTGCACCTTCTCATTTCCGTAACATGGAGAACATCTTGTTGGTTAATTCTTTATCACCTGGTCTTTACAATTATTGGTGGTGCCAGTCTGTCCTAACTTATAATGGCCCAAACATGTTCTTATGTGAGTTAAGTTCTCCTTCACAGGGAGTGAAGAAAGGAGATCATTTCTGTTTCCAAATGACTGTTAAGAATTCAGAGAGGAATTGCTGGAAAGGGTTTAATAAATATTGTTGGGAGGTGAGGATTCTAGCCTAACAATAGTATCTGATTAGATGCATTCTTGATATTGCTTTATTCAGTGTTCTTAAAGACTGAATAATCAACTATGAAGGCCTGTAGAATTTTGATAATTGCAATGTGGCATTCTCACCATGACCTATGTGAACCTCTAGACAACACTGCTATTCCAAAATGGTCTTTGTAACATTTAGCTCTGAAATTAATTCATCTATCTCTGTATCTTCTGCATCCTTAATAAGATAAGAAAAATTCAAAAGTGAGAGTATTGTCCATTAGTATACACTATTGCCTTCTTTTACCCATTGAATTCAAGGTTCTGTCACAGAGTTAAACTCCCTCGATGCTGCTTAATTAACTATTGTATTTTATGCATACGACATGTGTAATTATGCCTCCTGTACTCATATGAAACAAATATGATAATTTATAAAATGCATATAACCTGTCATTAGCTTTTCAGCTACTGAGGACCGTTCTATTGATGCTCTAAGTGTCATGTGTGACATTAAAGATTAATGTGCTTGTTAATTTACCCTTACTAGGGGTCATTTATGAAAAATAAAAAGGAAATTACTTCCCTTGATATATCCGTTCTGGGGGGACAGATATTATTCAGCAATGGCCTTTTTGTGCAAATTATAAAAACTTACAAAAATAAGAAGCTGTCAAATAAATGGCAAACTAAAAGCACCTGCTAATTAAATCGCAACAACGTAAATTAGTTCTTGTGATTGTTGTTGTTGGATGCAAAACAGAGCAGCCGAGTTGCTGAGTTATCTTGCAAGTTGCCAAGCACCGTTTATCCTCCTGCTTTTATCAAGTGGTTAGCTATATTGCACCATTCAACATTGATCCGCTATTAGCAAGTTAAAATGGCTTAATCAATGGAGCTATCAAACCAGGCTTTAAAAAAAAAAAAAAATCTCAAAATGGCAGCTTGCCTAAACTTAATCAGGGTAATTGAAGTTGTCCTTGTTTTTAATGCTCCTTTTTAAAAACTAAAACTATATACAAAAATAGGGCTGCAGTGCTAGGGGCGGGTTATCCAATTAATTATACCCCAAGACGAAATTAGTTTGTTTACCTTCATATTATAAGAGCTGCAATGGATGGGGGCTGAGCTGTAGACTCCAGGAGAGCCCTTGGCTTTGTTAAAAAGTTTTGAAATGACTGCAACTAAAGTCTCTGTCTACCACAGCTACTACACTGGTCTGTAGTTCTTTGTGTATTTGTGGTGTATATGTATGTATATATATATATGTAGATCGTGATCAGCGCTCTCGGTCTTTGAAGATTAAAACATAAAGTTTATTAACTATCCATTAAAAATAAGATCGACGTTTCAGTCCCAGCAGGGACTTTCATCAGGTTCAGGCATATTTCAAGCATCCGGCAAACATTCTACCAAGCGTGAGTGCAAGGACTTCTACACTTTGATATATATTATATTGCTATCTATCGATCTATCTATCTATCTATCTATGACAGGTTTGAGTTATATATCAAAGGTTCATTTAAAGATTTATAATCTGCAAGAACCGCAAAGAAAAATCCTAATCTTATAATCTGATGCATTCACAGAAAATTGTGGGAGATGTAGCCATGTCCTAATGACTCCTTATAGGTAAAAATGTATATCGGTGCATCCTAAACATAGTAAGAACACTAGTTGTTCCTTTAATCCCAGGGTGCTTTGCAGTGTTGCTGTTTATTTAAAAACATGGCTGAGAGATAAAATAAATACAATATATGACTGATTCCCTTTAACTGTTATAATGCGCAGAATGGAATCTGTGCGATTGGAAGCATCCATAGATAGTGAGTATAATTAAACAATACATCACGTTAACGGGATTTTCAATGCATAAGAAGAAATTATGTAGTTGGTTTGAATTTAGTAAATTATCTTTTGAAGTACTAATTTGTTTGTGCAGGAACATTGACTTTGAAACCATTAGACTCTGGTATGGATTTTTTAATAATACGTTGGTCGTGATATTCCTTGCTTTTCCTTCCAAATTCACTGATTAACACACAGTAATTCAAGATGTCTTTTTTTTCCTTTTCCTCTTTTTTATTTATTTTAATTATTGACTTTACAGAAGTAGTAATGATTCAGCTTGACTTCTATTTACATAAGAGTGTATATAAATATTTTTGTAAGCCTTTTGCAACAAACCTGATCAGACCTCACAAGCAGAGCAGGTTTACTCATTAGGTAGTCAAGGTGGCAGCCTAGGGCCTGGGTTCTGGTTGTGAACCAGCTCTGGTGGTGAGGGGGCACTCCTTGAGCTCTTTTAAGTGATCTGCATCAGACTTGCATGTAAGAAATCAAAGCATCCTGCTGCATATGAGTTGGCTTATTGAATTGCACCTCACATGCAGGATGTATACACTTGCACTCTGAAGTTCAGGACACCCATTTCATAATTCTACAATCCAAGCTTGTTTAAGGGAATGTTTGGGATGGAGAATGGCTCAGAATGTAAACTAGCCATTGGTGAGTAAAAATTGAAGAGCAGAAATTCACCCCCTGTGAGTGTGCCATGTACCCTTTAGGCTTGCGGTTGCAAGTAACTGTTAATTTCTGGAATAGACACTAGTAGAAAGGAGGATTTTGAATAAATTACAGGAATACTGTAGGCACTATAACCACTGCAGCAGCCTGTAGTGGTTATGGTATCAGAAGTGCCCTCTCACTTCCTCAATGTAAGTAATCAGTTTGTTGCTGGTCCCTGCCTCTTCAATGTGATTAATGCAGAGGAGGCTCCAGTGTTGGATTTTTCTCTCCTGCTGATTCTGTCATTAGTGAACTGGTCTGAAACTGAGATGGGTGGATAAATGGTGAGGCTGAAAAAACTCTGCTAGTCGAGAGGCGTGCCCAACAATGCAATCAGACCAAGTTTATAAGTTTACAAACTTGTATTACATACTTTTCAAAGTTAGTCTTTCTTTATTTTGGTTTGTATGTTTGTTCAAAAGTGTTTGCTTGCTGGTGTTGAAAAGAAAATGTCCCTTTAAATCTTTATTTTGGTTTATGCAGCCTGTATGTGACTCACACAGCCTACATGGAAACATGGTTTCATTTTCAATCAGTGCAGTGGGGTTCTTTCCCCCCCCCCCCCTACCCCCCCACCCTCCCCTGTTCTGTTAATCGCCCTTCTAATCACCCACAGGAGGCTCTTGCAGGCTATTAACAATGCAGGAGACATGAAATTCTAAATTAAACAAACTGTGCAGTAAAGGAATTTAAAACATTAGATCTCTCTTTACAGTAAGTGTGAGGAAATGTGCAGGGAGACTGTGTAAGTTGCACGTAGGGAGGTGTGACTAGGGCTGCATTGACAGAGTGATTTAATCCTACAGAAAATTGAGCAGTGAGACTGCAGAGGCATGATGAAAGTGGTAGGCAACATTCAGCACTCCAGATGCTCCCTTAATGCCCTTACATTCACAATGCTAACAAAGCATCATGGGAGATGTAGTCCACAATATCTATTAAACTAATGTTGTTTTGGTGCTTGTAGTGTCCCTTTTATGGTTAATGGCTATTTTTGAAGGTATATATTTTCTTTTATATATTTTTTTTATACATAACTCTACTTATTTTTCCTCTTTATATTGTTATGGCTCTCTGACTTTTTTTTTAATCTTTTTTTTAATTTTTATTCTGTTTATCTCAATGCATAGACGTTATAATTATAATGACAAGCAAATATAACAAAGATGCTAAAATAAGGCGTCAAATATCTTGTCACCTGGATGAGGGTTTTTGTAGAATAGAACGCACAGAAAAAGCAAAGCCTGCATCAGCGGGTAATCTTAAACAGGAGAAATACTTTTGGATTTTGGAATCTACTAAACTATGCTTCTCAAAACTTGTAAATGTACATATGGTATATGTATCCCTTGTGGTCCCTGAGAGGCTCAAGCAATTCAATTATCAATATTGATGGGAAACTAGAGTTCCCTGTCCCACCCTCCCTCCCTCACATGCAAAGTAACGTTGACTGTAACACCCTGCAGGTGGTTTATTAGATAATAGATTTAGTTTCATAGTCTCTGCGTTGTGCATCTGGGACAAACAGTGGCTTTCTGCGGTAAAGGAACCAAGAAAGGCTGCCTATTCTGTAGTGGACTGAAGCAGAGTTGGGTAAAGACTGTATGGATTTCTGATGCTTCATGGACTTTCAATGCCCCTGTTTCCTGGGAGTACAGGGTGAGGGGCTTCCCAGCAGTATGGAATCTTGTGTTACAAAAACTTCTGGGTAAAAGGGCGAAGAGACCATTCCATTGTATCCCTAGATAGATCTGGAGAAAAAGTGTCCTGTCCTCAAACCAATAATGTGACTTATTTCTGACAGCAGTCATAAAGGTAGTTTTGTCCAGGACACTTTGACAACATCACTTCTCACCCCCGCAGGTTTGGGGATCCGATAGCATACATCCACTAACATGGTTTTCGCTTGTTTAGTTGAAAACTGTTGGGAGATTAATCTTCTAAAAAGATGAGGCAGTTCATCCATGGTTTGTGGCATCAAATAGTCCTCAGACTTTAAATTTGTTTTATTTCCTTTGGTCCTATAGAACTGTCAATTGTAGGCTCAATTGTGTCTGAGCTTTTTGCAAGGCCTGGACTGACTGCTCCAATTTAGAGATTTGATTCTAGAGAGATAAGAGAGGTGAGTTCCACATTGTGAAGCTGGGCAGAGTCCTTTGACAGCTCCTCTTGAAAGAGGCCTATATCAGTTGCTGTGTTGCAGCAGAGATCCTCCAGAAAGAGCCTCAGAGGTCCCTCAGTAACTGGGACTGCAGCTTTATTTGGTGAGCAGATTTTGGCTTGCCTGACTTAGAGGTTTCACTGGAGTAAACTAGCCGTGGTAGGCATCTGGGAGCCCTGCTCCCTTCAGAGCAAATCACAATTTGCGATTTGCCTGCCTTATATGTTTTACTCTGACACACCAAGACTAGGAGGACGAAATCCCTGATGCATGGTAAGTCGGACGCAAGGGAAAACTCAGGAATGTGCGACTGTCGAGGATGGCAGCTAGCTCTGCCCCTTTTTTTGTTTATTTTACATTTGTTCTGTTTGATAATACTTTAAAAACAAGAGCAACCTCAATGCATCTTCCTTGTAAAACATTCAATATATGAATAAATTGTTTGTATTGTTAATTAACTTCCTGACATTGAATGGTACTGATGAGAGAATGAGAAGATATACGATATGTAGATTAAAAGTTATAGTAATGTTGGGGTGCTCTTAATGATTATTAAATACTTGTTTTCAAGTAGTCATGTCTACAAATTCACGTCATCTGGTCTATTGTTACTCTCTTTAGATATCCTGGTACTTTCTGCATTCCGCTTGTCTTGTTAAACTTATACGTAAGTGCATCTTCAGAAGAAGGATTCAATGGTAGCTAGACAATTCATAATATGGTTATAGATAATGAACGTGTCACATGACGGTAAAGAACATTGTGCTATACTGAGGAACGAAGTGTGCCTTACATGCAGTACATTATTAATGTGGGTGCAGGCTTGTTAAAGTGGTTTTCAATTGTAAAATATGAAAATACTGAAGGATAGTTAAGTCTACAGATTCTTCAATGAAATGCATTTAAAAGGAATATTTAAGATAAGGACATTTATGGATCCATCACATAAAGTTTTTTATATATCAGAATGACCCTCCCACCCACTCCTCATTTCAACACTTTATCTTTTCTTTCCATTTACTTTACTTTCTTACTCCTTGGTGGGCCCTCTTTATTTACAGGCCTACCGTATCGTCGGTCTCGGCACACCACAACCAACTTGCTCCCTTTATACTATCCTACGCTTATGCTGGATCCTTACTCCATATACAGCTATTTGCCCTTTACACAAATATATATAAAGTCCAGTGTGTAACACTGCTTGTTCCCCTATTTACCACTAAAACGTGAATATTCCTTGCACTCCTGCTACTGTTATTCTGTAACGAAAATATACCCCAACACGCAGAATTCAACTAAACAGAAGACAACATACGTCTACCAGACCTTAGAGTGACCGGACTCGACGTAAAGGAGAGAGATACAGAGTCAGGAGCGATCCGAGGTCAAGGGCACAAAGAGACAGCGTAAACTAGGACTAGCCGGGGTCTGGTACACAGTAAACAGCAAGCTGGCAAACAGAACAGATAAGGATAAAGAGATAACGTAGTCAGAAACAAAGCCAAGGTCAAGTACGAAGGAACACAACTGAACACAACAAGCGCTAAAGGGAACTGAAACAGAAACCACGATAGGGCAAGGAACTAAGGGAAAAAGGTGAGTATATATACCATAACATCTATTTTGATTGGCCCCTGTCATATCCACGCCCCCAAAAGGTAAGTGTATGGGGAGTGTGGCATGACAGGGACCAATGGGAGGCCTTTGCCAATTTAGGCTCCCACTGTCCCTTTAAGAACGCACCCGATACCCGCGGCGCGCTCTTAGTCAGGCGGGACACGTGACCACTTCTTGCGGTCACTGCCCGCCTTCCTGTCACAGCCGTCGGATGAGCCGCACGCGGCTCATGCAGCAGCAGGACCGCGCTCGGCTTGAACAGAGGACCCCGGCTGGCCCCATGAAAGGGTAAGTACCGCTACATATTCCCAATGATTTGATGCCAGGTACCAGACCATAGTTACACTTCTATATAGCAACGGGTAATCTGATGTATACCTTTTATATTTTTATATGACCGTGACCATTGCACAATATTTTGGAGTGTCTCTGTGGGAATTGTTGCCTATTTATTCAGTTGGTTGAGCCATTGATGTTGGATGAGAAGCCATTTGCGAGTTGACCCATTGATGTTTGATGAGAAGCCCTGGCTCGCAATCTCCACTCAAGTTCATCCCACAGATGTTTGATGGGGTAAAGGTCAGGGCTCTGTGCGGACCAGTCAAGATCCTCCACACCATACTCATCCAACTGTGTATTTATGGACCTTTCTTTGTGCAGTGAGTCCCAGTCATTCTGTAATAACTGTTCCCACAAAGTTGGAAGCATGGCATTGTCCAAAATGTCTTGGCATACTGAAACATTACGATTTCCCTTCACTGGAAGTAAGGGGTCTAGCCCAACCTCTGAAAAATAGTTCCATATCATTATACCTCCCCCACCAAACTTTACAGATGGCACAATGCAGTCAGGCAGGTAACATTCTCCACCAAACCCAGACTGAGCCATCAAGCTTCTGTGCATGATTTGTCACTCCAGAGAACATGTTTCCGCTGCTGCAGAGTCCAGTGGTGGTGTGCTTTACACCATTAGAGACCCTACACTTAGTTACATAGTTACATAGTTACATAGCTGAAAAGAGACTTGCATCCATCAAGTTCAGCTTTCCTCACATATGTTTTTGCTGTTGATCGAAAAGAAGGCAAAAAAACCCAGTCTGAAGCGCTTCCAATTTTGCAACAAACTAGGAAAAAAATTCTTCTTGACCTCAAAATGGCAGTCAGATGTTTCCTTGGATCAAGCAGCTGTTACCCCACTAATTACAAATTATTTCCATGTATGTTATGTTTTTGGAAGTATTTATCCAATTGTTGTTTAAACATCTATATGGACTCTGATAAAAACACCTCTTCAGGCAGAGAATTCCAGTTCTTACTGTAAAAAAAAAACCTTTTCTTTGCCTTAGATTAAATGTCCTTTCTTGCAGCCTAAATTCATGACCTTGTGTCCTATGTATAGCCCTGTTTATGAATAGATTTCCAGATAATGGTTTGTACTGGTCCTGAATACATTTGTATAATGTTATCATATCCCCTCCGAGGTGCCGTTTTTTCCAAACTAAAGAGATGTATTTTTTGTAACCTTTCTTCATAACTAAAATGCTCCATTCTTTTTTTTTTTTTTTTTATCAATTTTGTAGCTCGTCTCTTTTTATAGTACCAGGATATCCTTCTTTAGAACAGGTGCCCAAAATTGCACAGCATATTCAAGGTGTGGTCTTACCAGCGATTTATAAAGAGGCAAAATTATATTTTCATCCCTAAAATGTATGCCCCTATTTATACATGACAAAACCTTACTGGCCCTAGCAACTGCAGATCCACATTGCATATTGCTACCTAATTTGTTGTCTATAACAATTCCCAAATCCTTCTCGTGTGTAGTTATCCCTAATCCACTACCATTTAGGTTGTAAGTTGCTTGTAAATTCTTGACCCCAAAGTGCATTGTACTTGGTGATGTGAGGCTTACATTCAGCTGCTCGGCCATGGAAATTCGTTCCATTAAGCTCCCATCACACAGTTTTTGTGCTTATATTAATGCCAGTGGAAGTTTAGAACTCTTCAGCTATGGAATCAGCAGATTGTTGACTATTACGCAACATGTGCCTCGGCACTCGGTGACTCTGCTCTGTGACTTTATGTGGTCTTCCACTTAATGACTGAGTTGCTGCTGTTCCTAAACGCTTCCACTTTCCAATAATTTCACTTATATCTAGCAGGGATGAAACTTCACAAACGGACTTATTGCAAAGGTTCAGAACAACCTGTTTTTTTCACAAATGTTTGTAAATACAGACTGCATGGCTAGGTGTTTTGTTTTATACACCTGCGGACATGTGTCTGATTGAAACACCTAAATTAAATAATTAATAGGTGTGTCTTAATGCTTCTGTCCATATAGTATAAACGTGTGTGAAGGTGTGACCCTGGAGTTGTGGGAGGGGTTAGTCCAGCTTTATCAGGGCTATTAGCAAGTAATCCACGCTTGGCTGTTTTTATTAAGTATAAAGAACAGTAAACTCCGCTTTGGTGCAGACTGCAGAGGTGAGTATTGTTTTATTATATTAGAATTATTGTAATAATGACCTGTACTGAGTTATCTACACTGAGCCTGTTCACCCATTGTGATTTTTTTCTTGTCTCTTCCGTGCAGCTGCAAGTAGAAGTTATAGACGAAAGTGGAAAAACTATTGAAGGACCTGCTGATTTAGAAATAGCAGTCATCGATCAAAATGACAATCGACCAATCTTCAGGGATGGACCATATGTTGGTCATGTTTTGGAAGGATCTCCAACAGGTATGTACACTCAAAATGTTTGATATTCACAGGAAAGAACTGTATATATCAGATAATTCAGTATTTGATATAAACCTGAACCATAACTCCATTGTCATATTAGATAGTTTTGCGATATTCCACATGTTTTATATTTGTTGTAAATGCATGCATATCATAAATACTCAATCATTTTAGAAAATGCTTTGCGTTTTTTGTTTTTTTTTTATATCAGGACAGACCATACGGTTTTCTGTAAAACAACCATAAAGCACTTTGCATGAATATTTCCTTAAGATGTTCTCTGCTTAAACAGAATAGGAGATTTAGATAATTGCAACACCAGAAGTTTGTTTGTATTAGGATGTGAATGCACCTATGGCAGACAGATTGGATACTAGCAAGGGTGGGTAGGGCAAAAATGATACCTCAGTATTCAGATGCAGAGTAGCCAATAGCAAAATTGTCACTGTAGACAGATTGGCCAATAGCAATGATGTCATTATAGTCAGTTTGGCCATTAGCAATATTGTTACAATTGTCAGATTGGACAGTAGCAATGATGTCACAATAGTCATGATGTCACTATAGCCAGATTGGCCAGTAGCAATAATGTAACTGTAGCCAGATTGGCTAGTAGTAATTATGTCACTATAGTCAGATTGATCAGTAGCAATGATTTCACTATAGTCAGATTGGCCAGTAGCAATGATGTCACTATAGTCAGATTGGCCAGTAGCAATAATGTAACTGTAGCCAGATTGGCTAGTAGTAATTATGTCACTATAGTCAGATTGGTCAGTAGCAATGATGTCACTATAGTCAGATTGGGCAGTAGCAATGATGTCACTATAGTCAGATTGGCCAGTAGCAATGATGTCACTATAGTCAGATTGGTCAGTAGCAATGATTTCACTATAGTCAGATTGGTCAGTAGCAATGATTTCACTATAGTCAGATTGGTCAGTAGTAATAATGTCACTATAGTTAGATTGGTCAGTAGCAATGATGTCACTATAGTCAGATTGGTCAGTAGCAATGATTTCACTATAGTCAGATTGGTCAGTAGTAATAATGTCACTATAGTTAGATTGGCCAGTAGCAATAATGTCACTATAGTTAGATTGGTCAGTAGCAATGATTTCACTATAGTCAGATTGGTCAGTAGTAATAATGTCACTATAGTTAGATTGGCCAGTAGCAATGATTTCACTATAGTCAGATTGGTCAGTAGCAATAATGTCACTATAGTCAGATTGGCCAGTAGTAATTGTGTCACTATAGTCAGATTGGTCAGTAGTAATAATGTCACTATAGTTAGATTGGTCAGTAGCAATGGTGTCACTATAGCCAGATTGGCCAGTAGCAATGATTTCACTATAGTCAGATTGGTCAGTAGAAATGATTTCACTATAGTCAGATTGGTCAGTAGTAATAATGTCACTATAGTTAGATTGGTCAGTAGCAATGATTTCACTATAGTCAGATTGGTCAGTAGTAATAATGTCACTATAGTTAGATTGGCCAGTAGCAATGATTTCACTATAGTCAGATTGGTCAGTAGAAATAATGTCACTATAGTTAGATTGGTCAGTAGCAATGATTTCACTATAGTCAGATTGGTCAGTAGTAATAATGTCACTATAGTTAGATTGGTCAGTAGCAATAATGTCACTATAGTCAGATTGGCCAGTAGCAATGATTTCACTATAGTCAGATTGGTCAGTAGTAATAATGTCACTATAGTTAGATTGGTCAGTAGCAATGATTTCACTATAGTCAGATTGGTCAGTAGTAATAATGTCACTATAGTTAGATTGGCCAGTAGCAATGATTTCACTATAGTCAGATTGGTCAGTAGCAATAATGTCACTATAGTCAGATTGGCCAGTAGTAATTGTGTCACTATAGTCAGATTGGTCAGTAGTAATAATGTCACTATAGTTAGATTGGTCAGTAGCAATGGTGTCACTATAGCCAGATTGGCCAGTAGCAATGATTTCACTATAGTCAGATTGGTCAGTAGCAATGATTTCACTATAGTCAGATTGGTCAGTAGTAATAATGTCACTATAGTTAGATTGGTCAGTAGCAATGATTTCACTATAGTCAGATTGGTCAGTAGTAATAATGTCACTATAGTTAGATTGGTCAGTAGCAATGATTTCACTATAGTCAGATTGGTCAGTAGTAATAATGTCACTATAGTTAGATTGGCCAGTAGCAATGATTTCACTATAGTCAGATTGGTCAGTAGTAATAATGTCACTATAGTTAGATTGGTCAGTAGCAATGATTTCACTATAGTCAGATTGGTCAGTAGCAATAATGTCACTATAGTCAGATTGGTCAGTAGCAATAATGTCACTATAGTCAGATTGGCCAGTAGCAATGATTTCACTATAGTCAGATTGGTCAGTAGCAATAATGTCACTATAGTCAGATTGGTCAGTAGCAATAATGTCACTATAGTCAGATTGGCCAGTAGTAATTGTGTCACTATAGTCAGATTGGTCAGTAGTAATAATGTCACTATAGTTAGATTGGTCAGTAGCAATGGTGTCACTATAGCCAGATTGGTCAGTAGCAATGATTTCACTATAGTCAGATTGGTCAGTAGCAATGATGTCACTATAGCCAGGTTGGTCAGTAGCAATGATGTCACTATAGTCAGATTGGTCAGTAGCAATGATGTCACTATAGTCAGATTGGTCAGTAGCAATGATATCACTATAGCCAGGTTGGTCAATAACAATGATGTCACTATAGTCAGATTGGTCAGTAGCAATGATGTCACTATAGTCAGATTGGTCAGTAGCAATGATATCACTATAGCCAGGTTGGTCAATAACAATGATGTCACTATAGTCAGATTGGTCAGTAGCAATGATATCACTATAGTCAGTCTAGCCAGTAGCAATTATGTCATTGTAGTCAGATTGGCCAACAACAATGATGTCACTATAGTCAGATTGCCATTAGCAATGATTTCACTATAGCCAGATTGACCAATAACAATGACGTCACTATAGCCAGATTGGCCAATATCATTGATGTCACTATAGCCAGATTGGCCAATAACAATGATGTTATCAGAAGAACATGGTTATCAGCAAAAATCAGCACGGTTTTATGAAGCACAGGTCATGTCAAACTAACTTGATTGCGTTCTACGAAGAAGTAAGCAGAAGTATAGATCAGGGTGTTGCAGTGGATGTGATCTATTTGGATTTTGCCAAGCCATTTGATACAGTTCCACACAATAGATTAGTGTTCAAACTCAAAGAAATCGGTCTAGATGAAAATGCTTGTTCTTGGGTAGAAAATTGGCCTAAAAACAGAGTACAAAGAGTTGTCTTAATGGTAAATTTTCAAGCTGGACAGAGGTGGCAAGTGGTGTCCCTCAGGGGTCTGTTCTGGGACCTCTTCTATTTAACATGTTTATAAATGATCTTGAAGACAGCATTGAAAGTCATGTTTCAGTGTTTGCAGATGACACAAAACTTTGTAAAATAATACAATGTGAGCAAGATATTACTTTGCTGCAGAGGGATTTAGATAGAACGGGGGACTGGGCACTCAAATGGCAGATGAAATTTAATGTTGAAAAATGCAAAGTTATGGCGTAAAGAATACACAAGCAACGTATACCCTTAATGGAAGCGAATTAGGGATAACAACACACGAAAAGGACTTGGGAATTGTTATAGACAACAAACTATGCAACAATGTGCAATGTCAATCAGCGGTGGCCAAGGCCAGTAAGGTATTGTCATGCATGAAAAAGGGCATTCATTCTCGGGACGAGAATATCATTTTGCCTCTTTATAAATCACTGGTAAGACCACATATTGAATATGCTGTGCAATTTTGGGCACCTGTTCTAAAGAAGGATATTATGGCACTAGAAAAAGTGCAGAGGCGGGCTACAAAATTAATAAAAGGAATGGAACAGATCAACTATGAAGAACGGTTAACAAATTTAAACCTATTTAGTTTAGAAAAAACGTCGCCTGAGAGGGGATATGATAACATTATACAAATATATTTGGGGCCAATACAAACCATTGTGTGGAAATCTATTCACAAACCGGACTTTACATGTGACACGAGGCCATGCGTTTAGACTGGAAGAAAGGAGATTTTGTCTAAGGCAAAGGAAAGTTTTTTTTCCTGTAAGAACAATCAGGATGTGGAATTCTCTGCCTGAAGAAGTGGTTTTATCAGAGTCCATACAGATGTTCAAACAGCTACTAGATGCATACTTGCAAAAATAGAATATTCAAGGATATAATCTTTCAATGTAGGGTAATAACTGCTTGATCCAAGGATAAATCTGACTGCCATTCTGGGGTCAAGAAGGAATTTTTTTTCCTAGCTTGTTGCAAAATTGTGCTTCAAACTGGGTTTTTTTTGCCTTCTTTTAGATCAACAGCAAAAAAACAAATGTGAGGAAGGCTGAACTTGATGGACGCAAGTCTCTTTTCAGCTATGTAACTATGTAACTATAGCTAGATTGGTCAGTAGCAATGGTGTCACTATAGCCAGATTGGCTAGTGGCAATTATGTCACTATAGCTAGATTGGTCAGTAGCAGTGATGTCACTGTAGCTAGATTGGGTAGCAGCAATGATGTCACTATAGCCAGATTGGCTAGTAGCAATGATGGCATTATAGCTATATTGGTGAATAGCAATGATGTCACTATAGTCATATTGGCCAGTAGCAAAGTTGACAAAGTAGCCATACTGGAATGTAGGATATCACTAATGCATTTATTTGACTACGCAATAGAAAATAAATGAACATGTTTAGTATGCTTCACCAGGCAGGCTGTACCCCACAATCTTATAAAGATTTTAAATTTTATTCCGATTTCTTTTTCCGCTTTCCTTTCCTGTCTTGCTTCCCTGAGGAATGTTTTAATAAACACGATCTAAGGAAAGCAGAGAAGCTGCTCGTACTGGAAGATCATATCTAGATTTTAATAAATGGGTTATTATGGAGGTATATACACTTCCATGTGTAAGATCAATTAACATAAACCCATCCTGCCATGCTCAGATCCAGAGAGATTAATAAAGATGGATTTTGTCTTCCTCCACACAAACTCTTTATGGCTCAGAGCAAATAACTTGAAAGAAGCTGGTTCCCAGCTGAAGCGTTCACATTCTAGACTTTGAGTAGGAATATTGCTCTGTTTGGTTTGGTTTGGTGATTGTAAAACAAACATATCTGCACACAGTGCCGTGTTATCATTCATTGCTCATATATGATAATATGAATTATTATAATGTGCAAACGAATTGATAAAATGAATATCTGCCCATAAATACCAGACAATAACTGCATCAAAAGTACGTAAAGGGACACTCCAAGCTAGAGTTCACCCCCTGACCCCCTTTTATAATTCACTGTATAGATTTAGGGTTTGATGGTGGGGGGAGGGGAGGGGGAGGGGGGTGACTGACCTGGGATAAATTGTCAGCTCTATTGCATCAGTGTAGAATAGGTGGGGGGATGGAAACATTTCAGCCTTGTTACCTTGATATTGTAAGAAAAGTCAGGTAATGGGACTGAAATGTCTGCTTAAAATAAAAAACGAGGGCACTCCTTAAAATTGTATTTATTGATAGGGCGGGTATCTGTCATCAGGTCAATGGGAAAACAAACGTCAAATTGAAGTCTAGATATAAGCGTGCACACGGGGTGCGCTGGTGTTCCATCAAAATCCCCTACCCTCGTCACTTCCGGGGAGGGGAATCAGCTGGATCCTGTGCTGCACATGCGTGCTAGCACTCCTGCTACTCCTCCACAGCAAGGTCCTGGAAGGTAAGTAAAACTAGTTATACACTTTCATTATAGTTAGTGCATTTACTAAGCTTAGGACATGGAATATTTAGGGTTAAGTGAGGGTTCAAATTAGGGTTAGGTAAATTATTTTAACCTCTCTCACACTCTATTCTAACCCTAACAAGTCCCTAATCCTAACCATAATTTGAACCCGAACATTAAACTTAACTGTCACATGTGCCTAAGCTTAGTGAATGCACGAACTATAATGAAAGTGTAAAACTAGCTTTACTTACCTTCCAGGACCTTGCTGTGGAGGAGTAGCAGGAGTGCTAGCAGCATGTGCAGCACAGGATCCAGCTTATTTCCCTCACCGGAAGTAACAAGGGTAGGGGATTTTCACAGGTAAGGAAATTTGATAGAACACTGGGTGTGCCTGGGCACACCCTAATCTCCGCCCCCCCCGCATGGATCGAGGCCGGCAGGGGAGATCACAGGATCTACTATCTGAGTACCGGCCCTGCTGTGTGCCTCCATATGCTGGTGGGGAGATCAAAGATCTCCCTCATCGGCCCAGAGGCAAAAGAGGACCTGGGGAGCTCTAGCCAGCAGCTCCGCCGGGATCCTCTTGCAAAGTAGGAGCGTTGCCGCGAGAGTGAACTCTAGCCCTGCAGGCTAGAGTTCACTCTCACCACTAAGACCACCAGGGATCAGGGATGGCAGCAAGGATCCCCCCTCCCTGGCAAAAGGTAAGAAGGGAGGGGGGAATCCTTCTTACCTTTCCTAATCTGTCTCCCCCACCCCCACACACAATCACTCCAAACAAATTCACACACACAGCACACTAACAGCACCCTCTCTCACACACAGCACCCTCACAGCACACTACCAGCACTATCACACACACACACAGCACCCTCACGCACACACCGCACCCTCAGACACATACACACAGCACACACACACACAGCACATTACCAGCACTCACACACACAGCACCCTCACACACACAGCACATTAACAGCACCCTCACACACACACAGCAGTGTATATATATATATATATATATATATATATATATATATATATATATATATATATAATTCCAAGTGATGGTCTGCACTCACAGTCTCCGTTTAAAATATAACCTTTATTATTCACATCAAGGATAAAAAATAGATGCCATATGTAGTCAACGTTTCAGTCCCGAATTGGGACTTTCCTCAGGACAGCATGTCTAATGACGCCCCCTGTGACACAGCCAGAGATGTAGTTATACCTCCGAGGTTAAACTCTATATGTGTAGCGTTTCAAAGCGAAATGCTGCACATATTCCAGCCACCATGACCACTTCAGTATCACTTTGATATACATTCTATTAGTATATCATTTACACACACACTCAAGGACACCCTGTTTCAGTGACCCATACACAAACATGCTCACTTACCTATACACACTTACAGGTGTAATGCAGTGTGAGGGGTGGGGGGAGGAGGAGACATGAATTAATTCTGTATGGTAAATAGTGCCGTCTGACTATAACCAGCAGTATAATTCACTGTACTGTGGGGTCCCTGAAGAAATATGTAAGTATATAATTTGTTTATTGCATTGTAGACTGGAGGAGAAAATAAAGCCCATAGGAATAGTTATAGGAATTGTAGATTTCGGCTTTATATTGTGAGCTGTACGGTGTGGATAGATTCACTCACATTGCGTGTAGAACTACGTTGCTGTGGCCACATGGTGTCTGTATTAGATTGTCATAGAATGCTATGAAAGTGTGTGCGATTTCTCAGGATCCTGCTGTTTATATGGTTTGATGTCGCATACAGCTGGAATGGGGCAGTAAAAACAAAGAAAAAAATATTTACGGAGACATACAGAGGGATTGGCAGATGGTTTATACATAAAATTATTAATATTATGTTTAATAGAAAAAAATAGCAAAGCAACCTATCAGTGGTCTGTTTGTGTTTGTGCCTGGAGTGTCTCTGTAACCTTTTGCCGTCTTTGACAATGGAACTCAGAATGAACAGTGCCAAGATAGAACATGACATAGGAGAGATAACCACGCGCGTGATCCCAAGCAGTTACAAAGATGTTTTCTTAGGTGTTAAACCTCAGATCTCTTTTCCCTGTTTGGCTAATAGTTCAAACGCATTACCTCCCCCCATCCCATATATCTAGGGACTGTTGTGCCTGAAAGCATTGCATTTGAAGTAGAAATACATATATATATACACCTTGCCTGGGAATAGATCATATCTGTATGTAATTACTAGGCAAAAAAAATGTAAACTACAACCATGTTACAAACAGAATTAGTTATGATGGCCCAGGGAAAGATTCCAGCGGCAAGAAATCGGTGAAGTTTACATTTAAAGCTGAGGTCAGCTAGACAGCCTGCACAGTATGTATTGATAACTATTCAAGGCACATAATTGCATATTGCTTTCTTTCAGGAAAAAAAGAATGGCTGTTCTCGTTGAGGTTGGTTTCCCTTGGAGTATAAACATTTAATTAATAACAGTATGTTTTAGTTAGCGTCTTTCTCTGTAGACGCACAATCTAAATTATAGACAATGAAAGTAGCAATTGACAGAACAGCTTCTATCTATAAAACATATTGTGTTTTGATTTATTTGTTTTTTATCTATAAATGAGTAATCGAGGAGGGAGGTTTCTGTTCCCTGGCGATATCTTTCTGTTTAGACTGACAATAAGGCTGTTTTGTATTTTCTTCAAAAACTGTGTGCAGTATCTTAATATCATTGTGTGGGGAAAGTTTATGGTGCAGAGGTAGCAACATAGAGGTGTGTAGCTGCAGTTTGACTTCTTGTTGTAGACGGCCAGTGAAGGTGACAGGGTGTGATGTTGCAATTCCTTTGTTACACAGGAATAAATTGTTCTGAAAAAAAACAACCAAAAAAACATTTTTCAAAAATCCGAATATCCTGCACTGAATGATGGACTATCCAGCTGGTTTCTAAGCTCATATTTTATATAATTACAGATAAACCGGGTGGAAGCTGTGTTGGGAGAGAGAAAGTGATAGATCAATGAGGGTTAAAAGCCTTGGCATAGAGAGAGGCTTTTCCTCTATCAGAAACTGGGCAGATATTTAACGTTGCACATGAAGGGACCATGTTCCTGTGCTGTATATTTTGTAAAGGGATAATAACCTCGTCATGATTGTTTCCATGAGTATGGCTTGCTTGTTATTAGGGCATGTGTACATCTTCTGTAAATAGAATGGTCCCTACATTGCCCAGTGCTTAATAGTTAGTTCACCAATAGCAGGTGTAGTCAGGGAAGTATTTACCACAAGGGAAACAAGGCATTTGCCTAGGGCGGCACTTTCAAGGGGGCTCCAAGAAATGCCATAACAAGCTCCCAGACAAATTCCTTATTTGCCTCGTGTTCTGGGGCTGTCCACCTTACTGTGAGTGAGTGAGTGTAGCTGTCAGTGTGTGTCTGTGAGTGAGTGAAAGTGTGTGTCTTTCAGTGAGAATGGGTGTGTCTGTGTGTATGTCATTTTATGTGTATCTGAGAGTGTGTGCCTGTCGGTGTGTGTCTGTCAGTGAAAGTGTGCGTTGGTTAAACAGTGTGTGCCAATGACTGTGTATCTGTCAGTGAGTGTATATCAGTGCATGTATCAATGAGGGCATGTGTCTGTCAGTCAAAAAAGCAGCCTTGACACGAATTGGGGGGGCACATTTAGATTTTGGGGGTGCCCAAATTTAGTCGTGCCTAGGGCAGCACAAATCCAAAATACACCACTGGGTGTAGTCTCCTCAGTAATTCATCCTGAATATGACATGAGAGATATCCTGGATAGTGAGGATAACTGGTATTCTGGCTGGTGGAGATATGGTCCATGAGGATAACTGGTATTCTGGCTGGTGGATATATGGTCCATGATTGATGGAACCTGGGATTGTAGTACAGATTGGAATTTATAGTCTGTTTTTGGTTTATTAGGAAATATTGTTTCAATATTAAGCCGTTTTCACACTTTGTCTAATTAAGCTGACATTTCCACAGTCTAACATATGCTTGGAGTATGTGGGAGAAGGATTTTAGGTAAAGAACTTGCAGGGTGTTAAAATAAGAAATATGTTGATAAAATGGACACTTTGTACAACGGATAAAACATAGATTGCTTGGATTAGATAGACTAACTCCCAACTGACAATAAGTGTGCTGCTATGGGAAAATACGGTATGTCTAATCTGGAAATGATCTGCTTGGCAGTATGTGAAAGCTCGTTCTGCAACGTCTTCCAGTTCAGTTTATTGTTCACTGAGTCACAAAAATATGTAACATTAGAGGTTATGCCAATAGGCACTTCCTAAAAACAATCTGGAACAGCAACATGTGTACTGAGCCTTAAGAACCGGAAGGTGGCAGCATACCTCCCAGTATTTAGGATGGCGGGTATCTGGACAAGTCTTCCTGGGGAGGAGTATTATATTAGATATATAGGCCACAGCAATGCCTCAGGTACCCGCGTGCAGAGTGATGGTTAGGAAGCATTATAAGAGCCTGTGCATGGCATTGGTTAATTGGGCAAAACCCAAACTAGCTACTCTGCCATGTTCCACATGTTTGTTGGTCCTAAATCAGGATTGAGTCACTTTCAGAGTTACATTTAGGAGGTTTTGATGAACCCACAGGGGATATCTGTGGCCACCGTGTGTTACCCAGCGTGGGGAATATCTGTATCTCAGCTCCACCACTGAGCAGCAATGACAATTACCAGCCTTGCACGTTTTATGTCAAACCTATTTATTGACACGTTACTTACAGGGATCCATTATGTCATGGCCTCCTATTTTACTGGATATTAGAAGGCTAAAACATTCTAGATTTTTTATTGTTACCTGTAAACAAAATCCTTAATTGGACAATGACCTAGTTTAGCTGCAGTGGTTCTTTTTTGTGTCCCTTTGCTTAATTTGTTATTGAAACATAGGTTACCTGTTATAGTGTTTTTATAGCTACAAACCCCACAATCCCACTTTGAGACCCCCAGCAATTACTTGTATAATAGTGTCAATAAAGTGCATCTTGATTCAAGTGCTTTTCAGAGGATAGAGATGATTCCTGCGGAGATCTTGATATGTGCGCTTTATTTCTGAATGTGAAACACTGGCATTAATTTAGATGCTGAGAATTTTCCCATAAGCCACAATACAGAAAACTCTTCTCCATGAAAAATCTGTTTGCATCACTTTACACAAATCAGGGTTTAATTGCTAAATTCTAAATTGTAGGGAACTGAAATTTAAATTCAGACTAAAATAGTAATCAGCTCGGCTGTTATTGCTTGATTTTTATTATTATTTTTTTCATTTAGATTTTTGTGTTGTATTTTCTGAATTTAGTCAATAAACTCTATTGTGTATCTAGAAGGCTCAAAGCTACGTATTTTGCACAATTTGGCATTTTCCAAACTATGCCGTCCGTCAGCCTTATTGTTTAAAATAAGATGTGACCATCGGATTAATGCACTCCGCCTGTGTTATAGTAAAAAGAAAGAAAGATCTCCAACTCTATGCACATGCTGAGAATAGAAAGTAGGTAGATAACTAGAGATGGTATCACTGAAATGGGAATCACCAAACCAATTGCAGACCTGGAAAAACAAAATTGGCTATTTTAGACTAAAATTTGCAATGACCTGGCCAGTACGTCACAATTCCTGCTTGTTAACCTGAGGATATCTGATTTCTTGCATTAACTGTCATTTATTTTACTGTATGTCTTAATCCAAAATGTGTCATTTTAAATCAATCCAAACCAAGCCGTGGTCTTCCATAGTTGGATCGCACTCATTGTTGTTACCTGGATGTTGTCTTCCTCGAAAATGTGCAGGTTGGGGTCTAGTAACTGCCCTCCCCTTTCATTCTGCACATACACAGCTGACCTTTCTTCTGCTGGAATTATTAAAGGTTATAACATTTTATTAACACAGCCTTCGGCAAGGCAATGCTATATATGCTGTATACATAGCCATGTAATTTACTGGGGAATACAGGGAAATAAATAATGTATGCCCCTAATAAATATATGCTGTTCTTGAATTTAAAAATGCATAGAACTGAAATGGCGCACTCTGGGTTTTGGTACGCCAGTATATTCTTACAATATTATTACTTGCTAGTGTTAAAGGGCCAGTAATTTATTGACAGAAATGGATTTATAAGGGAGAGCACACAACGTTGAAGATATCTGTAACGGTTATTGGGCTTGCCTGCCCATCTTTTACGGTTCATTTAGTGTAAGCTTTAGTGTAAGCTTGTGGACCAAGCTCTTAGAACCAGCAGTATTGGTTCCTTTCTGTCTGATAAATAAATGATAATCTTAGTAAGCAAAACGAACCAAAGGAGTTGCAGAGAGACACATGAAAAATAATGACTGGGTGTTATAATGTTACCTTCACAGCCTGCAAGGTCCTTTTGTGACTAATTTGCAACACAGCCCAATAATTCATACCTCCCTGTCCCTGTTTTTGGCATGAAACAGATTTAATTGTGCTGGCTTCTGTGTGATCTCCACATCTCTCAATAATACACAATGGCAATGTGTGAGTGTAGCCAGCATCTGGCCCCCTGCTTTCTATTTAGCAACAAAGGGAAATGGGATGTTATTCCTCTCCTTCCAGCGCCAAAATTAATAAAACACTCCGATGAATGTCATTTTGAGTTAAACTTCTCCTTTCTTAATACATGAATGCATTTTAATTTCTGTTTAAGTCCTTTTTGGTCTCCTCCTCATTATCCTTAGGACAGTAATGTCTGCGTTTCCCCAGCTGTACCCAATAGGTGAGAATGCATCTGATTAGCTGCGGGCTCTCCCATTATAGGATTCCAGACATATTGCTGCTTAATTCTTGCTCCTGTGTTTTCTGCAGGAAAAAGGTATTTAGACTCAAGCTGGCTGTTGGGTTCTGTCTGTTGATTTGCACACATTTTCTGCATCGCTGGTAAAGAAAGCAAAGAGTCGTGCAGAGATTACTCTGTGTGTCTCTTTCCGATGTACCAGATAGTAGCATACACCTGTAGCATGGCCCAATGCCTGGAACATGCCTCCTTAAATAACCACAGAGCAAGCAGGCTCCCTTTACTTGTTATTATGTGATTTTTCAAAACTTAGAGCAAGATAGATAGAAATAAACATAGCTAACCGGTGTCTCTCTGAATGCAGTACATCACAGCCCGTGGAGTCTGGTGAAGGTCAGATAAAGGGTAATGTGTCCTAACAAAATAAACCAACGGCGTTTAGTTCAATTTGAATGAATCAGGAATAAGGTGAAGGTTTAAAGTACATTTCAAGCACCAACCACGGCAGCTTATCGTAGTTCTGAGTGCATCCCTTCCGATTTTTGTCAAACTATTTTCCATTGTTTTAACAAATTGTGAGGATCAAATAACCGATCAATCAGCTTTGTTTCTCCCATCCTCTCCCTATTCTCATTTCATTATCACAGTCAACAATCTTTGTTTAGTCATATGTGATCCTATGTTTTTATTTCATTCCAAACATCTCTCTCTGCTTACTATTCCCTCTGGTTAATGGATCAGGATAAATAATGGAGACATAATTTAACTTTCCTCACTCCAGACTGTCACTCCTCCACTCCCCTTCTCATCCCACATGCCACCTGTCCACTATCTTACATCACCATGTCACTAATCCTTACCTATCTCACTCCCTTCCCTTAATAAGTCATGACTACTTTTTGTCCCACTTCCCTACCTCATTACTTTACTTTCTCCCCACTTACCTTGTCTGTCCCATTCTTTCTCTGCCAGCACTGAAAATCCAGTATAATCAGACACATTTTTGGGGGATAGCATTATCTACTGTGACTTGTGACCTGGTATATATTCTCACACTTATGTCTTACACTTAAAGTATTTGCATGACCTTTGGGCATCGGTGATGCCATTCTTCAGCAAGAGAATGGTATAACGTTTCTGCGTACAGGAATATTTTATTATATTATTTTGCTAAGATGTGTCATACGATTTCTGTGACGGCTGCGTAAGATAGCATCATTCTGCAGAACAGTCTGTAATATCATCTGAGCTTGGATTATTGGTTTATGTACCAAAGATACAAATCGTATATCAATAAATTGCAAAGAGTAGCACACGCAAACTTCTCTTTAAAAACAATAAAATAAAGCTCTCTCATAGAGTCGTGCTATGTATAGGGGCGCCTGTTCTCACGTATTTAGCGGTGTTTGTTGGAGGACAGGTCACAAACCTTGTTGGACTCTCGTGCTTTATGCTTTTAATTTCAGCTATCTCCATGACTGAAGTTCTTTATCAGAGAATCTTTATTATTTCTCCAGCCGCAGCCAGATGTTTTATTCCAGTGTGTTTACTATATGTACAGTATCAATCTTTCACCCATTTGCTGTTCCATTTTTATTGCTCTATTATTTCTCCTTATTCCCTGACCCTGGATTATTTTTTTCTCATGATATTACAGTATTTGAGTTTCTGCAAATAGATGTTTTTTGTCAAATTTGTACATTCAACAAATACTACTTTACAGCCGGCAATAAATATATTTTTTTATTTCTTTCCCAACCCTTTACCCAGATTTACCTTTAGCCTTTTTTAAATATAATTAGCGTTGTATCATCTGATCCTTTAAAGTTGTCGCTTTCCCGAGAGTTAGCGTTACTTATAATCTCCTCACACTCGGGGTAATTCTATAATCCCTGCATATTTTTATCGGGTTGGATGAGATCTCTTGCAGATTGCTTGGGTAGTAAGTACTATATCCCTCTTAGTGGAATTAGCAGTATTTATTTTCCGATTGGTCTCTTGATATCTGCATTGCACATCTTCCTCAACTTAGTGTATCGGAGATCAAAATGTCAGCAGAAGTAGTCAAATCTCTGCAAATAAAAGTAGAAAAAAAAGTAATTTTTCCAGTAAATTAACATTTTTAACTTTTGGGTGTTTGATGTTTGTACCATGCATCTAGAAAGTAATATATTACTGGACTCACTGGCACGTAAACTGCATTCCCTGAAGTGTTAGCAATCCCATATGTATGTGTTTGTACTGGACCCACAAGGCAATGCATCATTGAACGGTTACTCAAAGCACTATAACAACTTTGCATTATTACAAAGGTGCATAGAACAACCATAGTCGTCTTCTGAGAATCTATGCACTGTCACCTTGGCAATGTCTTAGAACTGTAGTTTGCAAAAATGAGAACAGCTACTGCCCCTCAGAACTCACTGTCTAGCTGAAGAATGCCCAATATCAGTGCAATTTGAACGTGGCACATACACAGTATGGACCTGCTAGAAAAGAGAGCTGAGCCACAAACGGTGGATTTGCCAGTTGGTGCGCACAGCTCAGATAACTAAACAGGTATATAGTATTAAATCCAAAAAAGGGTAAAATAAAGGTGGATTGGCGCTTAGCGTGCAGATATGAGTGCCACAACCCCCAGTGTCTTAAATCACTCAAATGACACAAGATGAATAGATAAAAGTAATAAATAACGGGGGTTCAGGAATAAAAAACAGCACATAGAAATATATACTTATATTTTATGTGATACCAGGAAGGAGACTCCATAGAAGTGAAGCTCACAGCCTGAATACGCTTATTATTCAGCTGCCATCCTAGCCAGAGCCTGCTTGTTGTGGCTCTGGAGATTGTGAGTGACCCATTACCTCTTTAATAGATCTATATTTGCTAATATACAGTATTATGCTATGATTGCAGAAAGATCAGGAGGCTCTACATTCATAATAATAAGTATATATTTCTATGTGCTGTTGTTTATTCCTGAACCTCCGTTATTTATTACTTTTATCAGATAACTAAACGATATATATATAACTGATAGCAGCTGCTGTATGGCTGGGCTAAGGTTTCAGTGTAGGGAATAGACCTTATAGACCAGATTGAGACTCTCCTGGATGGAGGTCTATAACTGGTTAGGAAAGGGTGTGTCGGTAGCTGCAGACAGACCCACTCACTAGTGGAAATCTGAACGATGCTTTGAAAATTAGTAACTTTTTAAAGGTTTGTTTTTTTTACAGTATTTTTCAAAATATTACCTTTATAATATAAGTAAAATGTCTTCAACAAAATCCCAGGCAAAAACGGTAAAATATATAAAAAGTGATCAATAAAAAACATAATAGAGCCTGCAGATTTTCCGTTTCTCCGGTAAAACCAACCTGCTCTAGAACCGAAGACATGACTTTGGCTTTTAACCTACTGAATTTTAAGTAGGAGTCTCAGCTCACATCTGGCCTGCTTTTACCTTACTGTCAAATTGACAAAAAGTGGCAGGGACTTTGACGGCAGACAAGTCCCTTAGGAGATATTAGCTGAGAGACCTGTTTGAGTAGATATTCTTTAGCTGGCTGACACCGTGAGCTGTGTAACACCAAACTGTGGCAAGACATTGCAGATTAATTTGCAGCATTGTGATGTTACTATGGGATACATTAAATATTGCACGGTTTAGAACATTTTACCAGCATCCTTTTTTTTTTTTTTTTTTTTTTTTTGTCAAGAATGGACAGATGACCTGACACAGATCTGAGTACTGGGTGATTCTATAAATAATGTAAAAAAACATTTTTTCTTGCATATAAACTTAAAAAGGAATGAAAGAATTGAAGGAATCCTCTGAAAGCCCCTTGTTTGCAGGTGTTCTCAGAAACAGGTTCTTGTTTAGTCAAATGTATGACTAGTGATGTTGTTTACAAAACGTGGAAGGTTCTTAAAAGACATGTTGAGTAAAATATACTTTAATACAGTGGGACCTCGGTTTACAAACGACTCGGTTAACATAATTTTCGGTTTACAAATGAAAATCCATAGAAAATAATGCCTCAGTTTACAAATGTTTTCGCAATACAAAGCAAGTTTCCCCAGGATGCATTGCACCTGGGAGGTATATAGCACTGCCCTCTGCATGCTGGAGCCTCGCCATGTCGAGTCTGGAGGTGTTGGAGCGGCTTTTGCATCGAGTTTTGGAGCCATTCTGGAAATTGTTTGCAGTTGTTTTTGGATGTTTTGGTGCATTTCTCAAGCTGTGGAAAGGTAGGGAGCTGAGCTTCGTCGTTTGCATGCCCTTTATTGTGTGTTCTGCATTGTAGGTTCGTTTCCATGCCAGCTCATTTTTCCTTTTTTTCTGACCTCCAGAACGGATTAGTTGGTTTTCAATGCATTCCTATAGGAAACCGCGTTTCGGTTTGCAAATTTTTCACAATAAGAAACGTCCCGGAGAACTCATTATATTCGTAAACCGAGGTCCCACTGTATATCTAATTGCATGTAATGATGGAAAAATTATATAGACAGATTCGATGTAACTCACATTTACCTGAGCTCAAATGCTCCGTGGTGTTCACGTTAAAGGAACACTCCAAATATCATAACCACTACAGAGTGCTGGCACCCCCATTATAAGCAGTCAAACTATTTTCGAACACTCTTACTTCTTATTTGGGAAGTAGTAGGAGCCGTTACCTGTCTCTACTAGAGAAAGCTCTCTGTCTAAGCAAAGCTATGTCGTACTGAAGCTTCTGTCTCTCTGGCTGAGGTAGCAGAGCTCAGTTAATCCCAGGAAAGAAGTCAAACCACCACCATTTATAATGGGGTGGATACAGGGCACTCCTGCTACCATAGCCACTTCAGCACCATGTAGTGGTTTTGCTTCTCTGAGTGTTCCTCTAAGTTTGCCACGAGCTGAATGTGATGTTTCACTGCTGTGTGTGTGTAATGCTGGTCTCTAGAGAATTATGGGGAAAATAACGTATATGAGGTCTACATGCATGCTCCATCTCATAAGGATGTCATTAGAAGCTGCTGCTAACGATTTCACTCGGGCTGGGTATTCCACTTACAGAAACAATATTCACATGTGGAAGGCAAGATATATGATACTATCTAGTACCTATAATTTACCTTTTACCATTGTGAATATCTGTACAGCTTTTGAACAACTGTTTGAGGTCTTATCACTGGCTTAATTTTATGCTGAGACTTTAATTACATTCTTGACTCAAAGTGCTTTTTATTGTGGTCCTATGACCTCTTTGACACATGGCGGCCAAGTATCCTGCCTCTCGAGATTGCACTTATTATTCAGCAGTTCACTATATCTTTACCAGAATAGATGTGTCTGCTCGATAATTATCTTATTACAGAGTATCGGGTAGTCCTGTCAGATACATTTGTGTATGCAATATTAGAACATATGTACAAGTGTAACAGAAAATAGAGGTAATAGTGTCACCTCCTTTCTAAGAATACTCGCCTTGTATTTTAGGGTTCTAAATAGGCTGAACATGGTATATTTCAGAACGGTTCAGAGGAACGCATGTATTGTGTAGATTCAAGGCCTTCGCTAAATCTGCCGTAAATTGGGAATTAAAATGTTTGCCTGACATTAGTAACTGGAGACATTATGGGGGATTACGGAAAAGTAAATTATCTAGTGATCCCGAAATAATGTCGTTCAAATCTGTTAAGGATTTACTGTGAGATATTGTTCTTCAATGACAGGAGAGTCTGGTTTTAGTTATCCACTAATTCCTTTCTTCTCAGGAATGATTAGGTGACATACTAGTAATATCTTTCTTTAGTTTGGAGTATTGTACCTTACTGGGCTTAAGATACTCTGAAAGATGTGATTTATTTAACCTATGATTACCAGGAGCGCAGCAAATACCCTAATGAGGCATATTGTACTCTATATGGAACATGGCTGTGTGCTATAAATACATACAATCCATATTACTTTATATCTCACTTTGGGAATGCACATTCAATGTGTAAAAACCAAAACTAAACGGGTATTAAGGTGTTTTTATATATTATCTGTACACAGAGGGCACATTATATCCTTACCTCTTGCAGTGACTGATCGCTGCCCCCTAGGGCTAATTTATTTCCATTTTAATTTACTTATTTGTGACATATTTCACTTATTAATTTATCGACTGCTGAATACACACCCTAAACACTATTCCAGTAATTCCCAATCCAGTCCTCACGCCCCCACAAGGAATTAAGGCTTACCCAGTGGTGTCTAACGTGTTTTTTTTTTCTCTCTCTATCAAGACCTTAGACATAACCGAGTAATCACTAAATCTTGGACTGGTAGGGGTGGGCGTGAGGACTGGTTTGGGAAATACTGCACTATCCCATCACAGCATTGACAGCAGTGCGAAGGTTTAATAAAAAGTAAAGTCCCTAGACAGTGGGCAGGACACTTTGTATTAACGCTGATAAAATGGCCCATAATGAGAAAAAATTAGGAATTGCCAGTTTATTTGTTAAATGGATTTTTTTTACTAACCCTTTTTTCATCCCTTTGCTGGAAAAGCTCTGTATGGTCTGTAACAGATCTTACCGTATACGAAGTACAGCTTAGATTATATGCTATAATAACAGATTATATGATAGCAATGCTTTCACTCTGAATTCTGGTAATCTGGAGAGATACATGGAAAGAAAGACAAGTCACCCATTACAGACCATACCTCACCTTTGTAGCTTTCCCAATGTTACACGGTTATTCATGTGGAATCTAGATAGCTACTGCAGAGAATGCAAATCCACACCTAATGAAATGCATTAATTACAGACCCCTGTCAACCAGCTTTTAATATTACCAGATTTTTACCTTTAGCAGCGTATCGTAACAAGATAAAACACAAAGACTGTGTGGAAAAGCTGCAGCTTGTGTTGCTAAGCAACTGGATAGGTAAACAGAGCTGAACCCGAAGGAAGAGGAATTATTGATAACATGCCAATAGTTAAATCCTACTAATGTTTTCTGCGAGTAACATAGCTAGTAATTATCAGCATTTGATCAATTAAATGTATGAAACTAAACAATAAAGTGTGAAGTCAAAGAGGGAGGGAGGAGGGACACAGAAGCACTTATCAGGAGAGATACGGGGCACAGGAGCGTGGGCAGGAGAGATGAGGGGCACAGGAGCGTGGGCAGGAGAGATACGGGGCACAGGAGCGTGGGCAGGAGAGATGAGGGGCACATGAGTGTGGGCAGGAGAGATGAGGGGCACATGAGCATGGGCAGGAGAGATGAGGGGCACATGAGCGTGGGCAGGAGAGATGAGGGGCACATGAGCGTGGGCAGGAGAGATGAGGGGTACATGAGCATGGGCAGGAGAGATGAGGGGTACATGAGCGTTGTTCAAGAGAGATGGTGTAGGTAGAAACAAGAAATCATTAAATATGGTTTGGGATAAGAATCACAGGCACTTTTAATGAGTATGGAAATTAGTTTAATTTTTACCCCCCCCGTGACATCACCCCTGATGAGTTAAATACCTTTTTTTGTCTTCTATACTTTGGTCAAAAATGTATAGCTTTGTATAGACAGACTCCGGATAAATTGTAACAAAGTATGAACTTTCCAAACATTTGTGGTTATGTCATAAATTCAAGTTTAAACTAAGGCCCTGCTTATATCATGTATTCGCAAAGAATGAAAATCCGCCTGGAATCAAGAACAGAGATTTATTTAGTGCTAAAGCTGCTATAATGTGACATTTGGATTTCAATTCACTGCAATCTAGAGTTTATTGAATAACCCTCGGGGTGCTGTATAGGATTAACATAAAGATAAAGAGGCGAATAAAAATATAGATAGAATGACATGTAAATGTGATCAACATTTCTTTTTTTCATGTTTTTTTCTGTTGAAACATATGACGGAGCTGGCACAGTTGCTCTTTTATTGAAATGTCAGTAAAGCTGGCTTTTTATGTGTTTTTCTACCATTAGGCAGTTTTCTGACTAGCTAGGTGAGATTAGTCCTTTGTTTCTGCCTCTTCTCATTTTTCTCCTTTACATTACAGAAGTCATGCAGATAAAATTAAATTGAAGCTGCCAACGTCTCACATTAGGGAGTATATTCTTTTATTCTAAGTGCGGAAAAAAAAATATTCACTTTATAGAATTACGTTTCTTTCATTAGATGGGACAATAAGCTAATCCAATGAGTATTAAATTGTTTCATTTTAAATACATTACCTGGAATGTGCTCGTTAATTCCTTGCTCTGCGTCGCGCTTCATGGTGGAGATTTCCATTGCTGTTTAAATGTGAGGTATGGCAGGACTGTGTTTATCTTTTGTTCCCGTGAATCTGCTGGAGATTCTAAATATTTGGGGTTTAAGTAAAGTAAGCTAATTTAGCTCTGCAGAAAGCAGGAACTTTTCTTCCTCCTGAGGGTATCCATAGATAATCTGTATTATTAGCTGTGTTCAGGTGACGTTCTCCTCCGCTAAATGGTATATTAAAGTAACTAAGACATTTAGAAGAAGGGCAAAGGATAATATATAAACAAATAAAACAAGATATACTTTCTTATGAAGAGTTTTAACCTGGTTTAGTAATGGGCCCTTCATATATGCTTTCATGCTTAATCCCAACCTCGCTTGGATGCTGGCAGAGATTCACAGACAAGAAAAGGCTTTAATTTCATGTTACTCCTTTACTTCTTAGATAAACATGGCTTTTCCCTGATTTTGGAACCCTTCGCTATCTATGTATTATCTCTAGTGTCACCAGAAAGGATGTTTAAATGCATCAGGACTGCACTAGGCAATTTATAGCCAAATATGAATGCTACATTCACACGGTGCCTGTGGTCATTTTGTCTGGCAGACTGTCGTCCGGCCACCTTTTTTTATAATATGTACAATACTGATATAGTCCAAAGGCGGCTTAATCACAAAAAAGAGCCTCACTTGTTCGATAGGGTGCAGGGTAAAACAGACAAAGAAGGTGTAGCACCTGAAGTTTCCTTTAAGGAATGTATGTAACAACAAAGAAGGAAAAACAAAAATGACTGATAGTGTAGTAAGTTAAAAAATGTATTGCTAGAGTAAGGAACATTAAAAATTGTACACTCACACTTTCAGGGAGTTTGACAGAGGGGGTAGCTATAGTCCCGGGAAAACACGTTTGTTTTCCTGGTACTATAGTTTCCCTTTAAGGTGTTTCTCCTCATTTTGCTCTGAAGCATGTGAGTAGGTTTCTATTACTTTTACTGTGATTTACACTCTAATTTTATGCTACGTACTATTGTGTTTTTTTATTTCTCTTTTAAATATTCACGGAGGAAAATCCACATCACCAAATCAATAAATAAAATGATAAATGACAGGTAATTGTTAATGGTTTCCTGTCACTTTGTTCATTGCTTACTTGCATGTTAACATTGGTCATCCCAAGCATGATAAATAGTTTAGATATATAAATATATAGTTTGATTGGTACAACTACATGTCTGTTCGTCCACCCACTGTATAGCGCTGCGGAATTTGTTGGCGCTATATAAATAATAACATAATCATAATAATAATAATACAAGTAATATCATAGTTCCTATGTGATCGCAGGAGTTTCCATTGCACACCGTATTTGCAAGGCCCTCTGTTTACAGCACTGAGCTTAAAAGAACACTCTTGGGTCAGGAACACAAACATGTATTCCGTGTTAAAACCACCATTTGGGTGGCTTGCCCCCCCTTATCCACCTGATGAAAAACTCACCTTATTCCCAGTGCCGTGCAGAACTGCCGGCACTGGTCCTACCCCCTTGGTGACATCATCAGAATTGACGATTTTTAGCTAATCCAATGCTTTCCCATGGGGTAAGCATTGAATTGGCTAAAATTGACAAGGGGGCAGGGCCAAACACAGTTTTCGCCAATCAGCACCTCCTCATAGAGATGCATTGAATCAATGCATCCCTATGAGGAAAATTCAGCATGCCTACTGTGCAGCACTGAGCCAGGAAGCACCTCCAGTGGCCATATGAGGAGTGGTCACTTGGAGGTGTCCCTAGGGGCAATGTAAACACTGCATTCATGAAAATGTCTGATGGCCATGATTATACTCACCAGAACAAGCTACATTAAGCTGTATAATATGCATTAAGCTGTAGTATTTCTGGTGACTATAGTTTCCCTTTAAGAAAAATAAAGATATGCTAGGATTTTGTTATCTCAAAATGCATTTTGAAGAAAACTAATTGTCTTATTATTAAACTAAACAAACAAATAAGAGGGATCAAAGGCAATAAATTAGCTTACTGCGATTTTGAACAAATATATTTTATACATTGGTTACGTGTGCATTCTTTGTTGTTTACTGTTTAACATAAGTACTCGGATAGAATCTGTTACCCAGCCTGGCTCATGTCACATACACAGGTTTTCTTTGGCTGAATCCTGTGTTTTTTTTATAAAAAATGTTTGGGTCTCCGGAGGCAATGGTCATGTTCTGTGAATCACATAGTTCTTCATTTCCTACAGGGATACAATATATTCTCCAAATGGAGACTCTAAGCTGCATAAACATTTATTTGTAAAATGTTCATATACATATTTTTCCTTTCTGTGCGTGGGGCTATGTGTTCCTCCCCATCTCCATTAAATCAGAACCTCTCTGTCCGAGCTCAGCCCAGTGGTGCAGGGTTTAGCTCATTGGCTAAAAGTGATCAGCTGACACTCAACCTATGAGGTAACCCTGCCCTGCAGTGCTTCCCATCTAAAGAGGGACTTCTGGTAAAACCGTTCAAAACCAGTTTGATAACTTACAAGGGGGGGAAGGCCCATAACCACTACAGCACACTGTAGTGATTGTGGTGCTTAGTGTTCATTTAAAATATACATCTGATGTAATGAGACAGTGAAGTAACTACTTGCTGTAAGCGTATGTAAAAAATATTACTTTAAAAAAAAAAAAAAATATTATTTTAATATTAATCCCTAAATCTAATCTCATCTCTCATCACCACACATCATTATGATACATTTTTGACTAGGGGTTTGTCGTCCATGATCATCTAAAAGAAGCATTTGATTACAACAAGGAAGTCAGTGCTGGGCAAAAAGTTGTTAGACCTTCATTAGCTTCATTTTTAGAGTTTCCTTTTATACAGACAACATCATTGAAAAGCTTATCCAAAATGATTTGAAACACTTATGCAACAATATTAAACCGAGACTCATGTACTATCTTACTACATGTATTGACCATCAGTTGGAGATCCGACCAGGGATAATTCATAATTCACCTTTTTGGAGAGCAGGGAACAGTCCTTACAGATGGGCAAATGTTCAGTGTTTTACCTGGAATCTCAAAATGCCATGTGATCCCCCAGTAGATGCAGTGACATGGATGGTTGAGCACTGCGACAATTGTAGTCCCCAGTAGCTGAAATAACTGCGGCTGATTAATTCATACTACGTTCCTCTTCAACTCTGCAGCTAAGCTTAAGACCCTTACTTTACAGGCAAATCGGAGGACATTTTTTTGAACTGATATTAGACTTTGCAAATGACAATCTTATCCAGTTCAAGAAAGTTCCCTATGCACAGTTTGTTTTTATTATAAAAGATCTATCAGCAGAGAAACTAGCAGACGGAGCATTGCAGATGGTGTACGCTGTATGATATCACCCTAATTATAGGGGGAGCCATGCCATTAACCTCTGCTCTATTATCTGGGTCACCAATTTGCTTGATGCAAACTTATTCCACTGGCAGGAATACAAATTCTCATTATATATATTCACACATAGGAATGCTTATGTAAGGACATTATATAAGTGAATGCATAGGTAGAGCATGTATAAATTGTATCTTTATACTGTTTCAAGTACAAGGAGTATTGATCCTTGGAATTGAAATCACCGGTTATTCTCCTGTATATATTTGGCACTACATTTATTTAGTTAGTTACAGAGACACTTTCGTTATGTACTGTATTGAGAATAATTCTGTGCATTTCCAGTTATGGAAAACATGTGTTCAGCTGAAACCAGGATAAAATGCTGCATCGGAGTGAAAGCAAGGTTAAAGCAAGTATTAATCCAGTCAGTGGGTAGTAATGTATCAAATCCACAAGGACATTGAGTCAATCTTTCTTTATGTTGTGATGAAAAATGTAATCTGTCCAGTTTTGTGGAATTCTTATTAATGTCCCGCAAGACCGAATGATTGATGACTGTGTTCATAACAGCAGGTCTTCAGAATTTAGACATATCATTTTTCATATGCCAGTGATACTCATTACTGATATGCATACCCACATCTATATAGAACCAGTAATAGAGCAAAGAGAAAAGGCATAAGGTAGGATTTTGCATGCATTCAGTCCTTAGCCCCAATAATTATGGATACCAGTTAATTGACTTTTATTCTGATTTTGAAAGTTAGTCTAAGTCTGTTATGGAGTTAGCAACAGCTTCTGCAATAACAGGCCATTTCGTCATTTGATGAACCCTCCTCGTTCATCTCTTTCCCAAGTGGAGCCAACCTGAGAACTCATTGACATCAGAGAAGCCCCATCCCAAAAAGCAACTGAGATACTTGGCTTTTCCAGTGCAGAGATAGAACTAATAAAGAACGTTTTTCTTACTGACTTGCCAAGCATGTCTTACAACAAACCCAGTGTGAATTGCACTAGAATGCTATTTTCCCATGCAGACTATTGGGAATCACAACCATCTTTGCTGATACACAGGATTGTCTTTATTCTGAAACTTGTTTCCCAGTTCTGTATAGCTCATGAAATGGTGAGATCAGCACAGCGGGGGACGCCACACATATATTTTAAAACTCCATTTGGTACTATGCTCTAGGCAACAATAACATTAAATTAAAATTAAAAACTTAGGAAGCCGCAATGAAGACATGATAAAATATGTTTTGCTGGTGAAGATCACAGCAAAAGAAAAAAAACATGGCTGGCAACTCTCGCTTATTCTGCATTTATTTAAAATATGACATGAAGCCCAAAGGGAACTTCAGGATTCCTGTGACAGAGGAACAGTGAACGTGTCTTTAGTATGTGCTTCAGGGTTGGGTCTCCTCTATATCTGAAATTAAATTAGCCTACTTTTAAATCATATATATATATGTGTGTGTGTATATACATAAAACCACCATTAATTTAATTTCTCAAAAAATCTATCTGACTTTGATCATATTATGAAATATTTACTTGTGAAATGTTTAGCCAGTATCATCGGACTAATTATCCTTAAATTACAAAGTTATTCACTAAAGTGAGAAATCAAATCTAAAGTGAAATTCAAATGTATTATAATTAATAATAAAATATAAATATTAATTATAAATAAAACAGAATGTGTAATAAAGAGTGTTTAAACATTAGATCACTCTTGTCAGGAAGTGTTCAGCAGGGCTGTGCAAGTCACATGCAGGGAGATGTGGCTAAGGCTGAATATAATTCCAAAATTGCAGAGAATTGGGCAGTGAGACTGCAGTGGCATGATCTAAACAACAAAACTGCTTCATTAAGCTAAAATTGTCATTAGTTAGGGTTAAGCAAGACCTTTGAAACCACAAAATCTATGAGTCTGGTGGATGAAGATTCCTTTGTTGTTTTTTTTTTTTTTTTTTTTTTTTTTTTTTTTATAAACATTACCAATTTCCATTGTTTAAATACTCTCAATCCCTTTTAGACATTAATTTGTAGGGATATTGTGTCAGTGCTAAATATGACAGCTTTGATTTACTGAAACTTAATGCATAATTATAATGCAGCCAACACTTCTCTTATTTAAGAAAAGCATATGAAGACTTACAAGCAAACAAGTTGATTGATATGGAGAAATTATCAAAGATAATGGATACCAGAGATCTCTCTCTGAAAGTTGTCAGGAGGGACTTTTCATTGTTACGGTATAAATGAATAGAACATCAGTAGACAGGCTCAGGCATACTTTCCTTTGTGTCCTGCAGGTAGACAGCTCAATGCCAGTATGCCTTATTTCTATTACTTGTATCACAACTGCCATGCATCCTTTCTTGAGATTTTGCCAAGTATCTAACTTGTATCTTAAAAACATAGCCCGCATCCTCCCCTTTCTTGCACCAGATACTACCAAGGAGCTTGTCCATGCTCTAGTAATTTCCTGCATGGATTATTGTAACCCTCTCCTGATTGGTCTTCCCAAAAAGCTGTACTGCACCCCTACAGTCCATAATGAACGCTGCTGCTAGACTGATTTTCCTCTCTAGTCGTTTCTCTCACACCTCACCCCTCTGCCAGTCCTTACATTGGCTTCCTGTATGCTATAGGAGTCAATTCAAGGTACTACTCACACCTATAAAGCACTGAACAACTCTAGCCCCTCTTATATCTCCTCACAGATCCATAGGTATGTCCATTCTCGGTCTCTCCGCTCTGCCCGTGACCACCTCCTGTCCGTTGTCCGCACCCGTACGGCCAACTCACGCTTGCAGGACCTCTCGCGGGCGGCTCCCTTCCTATGGAATAGCCTGCCTACTGCCATTAGACTCTCCGCTAGTCTTGCATCTTTTAAAAAGTGCCTTAAAACCCATCTCTTTAGGAAAGCTTATGGCCTCCAAGACTAACCTCTACCTCACATACCTGTCTCTTGCTCTCTCCTAAAGGGCAGCCCACCTTATTTGACTGCAAATTCCTGTCCTAATGTGTTTTACACCCCACCTCCTATAGAATGTAAGCTCAATTGAGCAGGGTCCTCTTCAACCTATTGTTCCCATAAGTTTATTTGTAATTGTCCTATTTATAGTTAAATCCCCCTCTCATAATATTGTAAAGCGCTACGGAATCTGTTGGCACTATATAAATGGCAATAATAATAATAATATCATATGAGCACTGACGGAGCTCTTCCACACTTCTAACAGGACATTATTAGCTAACAAATATTGGACAATTTGACATCGTCATTTAGGAATGGTAGAAGCAAATGGAATTTGTATGATAATCTACATTAATTCCTAACATACATTTTTCATAAATACTAACATGCGATCCTAAGATTGGGTTTTCTAAATGGAAACTCCTGTTTACCTTGTCAGCACCAAAATTGGCCATTAAGCTCCCTAAATGTTTTTATCATACTTGGGGTTTAGGAAACCCATAATAAATATTCTCTATGGAACAGAAGTGGGAAATATCTCAGCCGTGGCTGATTAGTGGTCTCTTTGGTCTTTGGCAGGAGTTATGTCAAGAAAATGTTATCCTTACTCTACCCTAATCTGCAACACATGAACAAATGTCTGTGCAGCTATAACAGAAAACACAAATATATTGCGAGACATTGAGTTTGATTCTGCTTGTATCACAGATGAATGACTGAAAGTACAAAAAAAACTCCTGCCACCACAATTTTGGCTTCTTGGTTGTCACAACAGTTCATTGTTTATTAAATAAACTCGACTGATAATCATGATAAAGAAAAAGTGTGACACATAAAAGAAAAATAAACCTGAAGGGTGTTCATCTTAACCTTTCCATGACAGACGCTAGCCACAACCTATTACCTTCATGTCTCACTGAAAGGGTTATCTAGACATGAAAATAAACTTGTTTCCCTGGAACGAATGTCCAGATATAGACAGATAATTCTACTTCTCTCCATCTAATAGGTTGTGCAGTACATAATTAGGCACTATGTTAAAGAAGCGGCAAATTGTAATGCCCGTGTAAGTCATTTCTAAATGAGTTTTTAATGTTCCTTGAAGGGTCAGCCTTACACCAATGCTGCGACACTCTATGATGTACACTTACATGTGATCCTATGGTTAACATTTACCCAGCAGTCAGTCTGCCACCAGTGTATAATGGGAGTATTACAGACCAACTAAAATGAATGGACATATTGCATAATAATTAGTAAAGTATTCACCGGGCTTTATGTCCTAGTTACATTGCTTTGGCCCAGTGGAATACTCACATATCTGGTCATATTTAAACAATAGGGTTAGCTGGAATATAACATAGAATTTATATCCCAAAATGGTTCTTCCTTTAATTGATGCATTATTGCACGATATAGCATTAGTTTTACTAAGCAGAGACGAAAAGAATGGCAAGCTATTACAAGTGAAAAGTACAACATTAATAATTCCTCAAGAATGACGAGTTGTTGAAGGTAAAAAGGTATATAATTATAACAGTACATCTATTTTACTCCTGTTTAGCAAGGTATACTATGCCAACAGTCAGCTTGGCACTTAATAACCATTTCCTCAAAGTACCATGCTCTGATTTTGCACTAAAGCCTTTAAACAAACACTTTGCACCTCCACCAATATCCTCTCCCTTTATTTTATTATCTCTTCAACCTCTATTTCAAGCTATTATCTGTCCCAATTGTGAAAATATGCCAATTTGAATAGTCTAAAATGTGTTGTCATGTTCACAGTCCAATTGTATTTAAAATATCAAACAATCACACTCCAAATGAGATTGAAAAGCTAGGCTAACGCCTTACAAGCAGCAGAATAAAATCAATTCTTCAAACGTTATGCATGGATCAGAAAATGGGAACACAGCTGTTATTAAAGTAGTCAATATGTTTCCGTCTGATATCTTAATTGTAGAAGCAGCTCTACACTGTATCCCATAGTGAAATGATATTCAATTAGACAGTGTACATGGCTTACACAACAGGACTTATTGTTTTTCATCCTTTCAAATTGTCTTCTGAAACTAGATTGCTGATTTCAATGTTTTTATATATCCATTCACCTGGTCTGGCCTATTTCTCACAACATAGTGATTCAGGTTTGAGGTCTCAGGTATGTTCTGAATTTCTAAAATTCTATTGTCTTTATCCACACAATTATTTAAACATCTACATAAAAAAATAGCAGCAATATATAGCAAGTGGAAGCTGATTCTTCCCTTTACCATATTTTACAAACATCCCCCCCCCCCCCACCAAGCTGCCGCCCCCCCCCCAAAAAAAATGTACACATGACAAAGTAGTCTCTATTTTGTCTTAAGATGTTTTAGTTGAGCAACACATTGTAAAGGGTCATTATTTTCTTAAATCTCCGAAGTGACAATCTTTCTTTAAATCTAATATCTAGCTTTGGTGGCACTGAACTTGTGCATGTCTAACAGGTTGCATTGTGTAATAACTGGATGGAAGCCAGTCTCTGTGCTCTATCTCAATTTCTATTTGTCATACAACGTAGCTTACGAATTCAAAAATCCACTGTTGTCTGGGGTAACAGGCATTGCTGGGCCGGGTCTTAAAATAATACTTATTTAAACAGACCATTTATTCCTCTACAGTAATTCATTAATTCCATGCTGACAATGTTTTTAAACAACAAAAAACTTCAGATGCGAACGATTGGAGAGGATTTTTATTTCATTTGATTTAGTTGTTTGGGGATTTGTTGGGTCCATTTCTTACTTACCCACCACTGTTTGTCGCCTTAGCGGTAGGATTCCAGAGATGATTCTTCCAGTGGGTATCGGCATGTTTTAAGTATAGCTGCGTGTGATTCCTTAGCATTGTAAAAATCATGGGTCTTGCTCTCCATAGATGCAAACATAGAGGAGGGTTAATGGACATTATAGATGATAGAGCATATGTCAAGAAAGAAAGGAGAAAATAGAAACAGAATAGATAATAGAAGGAGCAATATAATATACACACATATTATTCTCTAAATACTTTAATGATCTGAAAACTGAATTGCAAATTTTAGACTACAATAGCTAAGTTCTGACTGAAGCATGGTTGGAGAAATCACTACAATTTTTGTTTAGTAGATAAGTAAATATCCCCAAAATGTGTATTTTTTTTCTTCTTTATTATTATATTTTATACCAACCAACAGCCGGTAGAGGCTTGTGCCTAACAAAATGCCAACAGTTATCTTTGGTGCACGGTGAGATTTAATGTCTGCATGTTAACCATGTCTGGTCCCATTGATACCGCCCAAACTCATCGATCTTACTGTTTTGCAAATCTCGAGATAAACGTGTGATTTTTTTATCTGATGACATCGTAGCTCCACCAGAACATTTGAAAATGATTGTGCCAGTGCAGTGCATTTCAACTGCAATTATCTGAGCATGTTGCCCATATTCTGGAATTTTGGAGCTAAAATAGCAAAGTTGGAGAAATAAGACATATACTGAAATTGGAGCGACACAGTGAATATTAGGTTCCTGTGCAAGGATGACGCGCACATTTGTGAAACATTACACAAATTAAAAAAAAAAAAGACATTAAACTGGGAATTGGGAAAGATTATAGAGGTAATTGCAAATTTTAAGCTAGAATAGCCAAATAGGAAAATTTGTCTGGCTCAGTTGTTTTCGTCATTTGGTGTAATTGGCATTAAAGCGTCTCTCTCACTTCTTAGTATTTTATACAGATATAATGTTTATGAAATACCAATGCTGACTGTATTAAAATCCCAATGCAATCCAAAGATGCCATAAGACAAAGTAAGGACAAAATGCGGAACTCCGTCATCAACAGCAGCCATTGCACAGCTTGACAGCGGCTGTAGCATTCAGGCATCGCTTCGCTCATCACAAGATGTGGTCTATGGAGGATCCTGCGTTCTTGCAGGGTAATATATAGAATTCAGTGTTGTATTCTGGCACAAGAGAACAGGACTGAAACATAGAATGTGACGGCAGATAAGAACCATGCGGCCCATCTAGTCTGCCCAATTTTCTAAATACTTCCATTAGTCCCTGGCCTTATCTTATAGTTAGGATAGCCTTATGCCTATCCCACACATGCTGAAACTCCCTCACTGTGTTAGCCTCTACTACTTCAGCTGGAAGGCTATTCCATGCGTCCACTACCCTCTCAGTAAAGTAATACTTCTGGATATTATTTTTAAAGCTTTGCCCCTCTAATTTAAGACTATGTCCTCTTCTTGTGGTTTTTCTTCTTTTAAATATAGTCTTCTCGGGCGTGGTCTGGATGCCGACCGAGATGGCCGCGTAGTTCCAGAGCTCCACAAAATCCACTCTCAATCCAGCACCAGCCACGAGCATCGAGAATCAGATTGCAGCTAAATATAACACAAAATGCCTGGCACATACTCTGGAGCGAAACAGAGCAAAAAAAAAAAAAAAGGGGATTGATTCCCTTTATGTATTTAAATGTTTCTATCGTATCCCCCTTGTCTCGTCTTTCCTCCATGCTATACATGTTAAGATCATTTAACCTTTCCTTGTAAGTTTTATCCTGCAATCCATGAACCAGTTTAGTAGCCCTTCTCTGAACTCTCTCTAAAGTATCTGATATGGTTCTTGGCAAAGTGTATGATACACTGCAGTGTCCATAGGAAATAGACTAACATTATAAAAATATAAACAGGGCCAGTACCAACAACTTTCTGGAAACCTGTTCATTAATAGCACTGTACAAAGCACTAGAGCTCGCCCATTTAGACGGGAAGAAAGGAGATGTTTGCCTACGAGAGAGGAAAGGCTTATTGACAGTTATAACAAACATTTGGAATTTGCTGCCTAAAAAGCGATTTTGTCAGATTTTGAAAAGACTTTTACACACTTGGATGCCTTTTTGAAAAAACAAAAAATGTAAAGATATACTATTTAATGTGTAGGCATACCTCCCAAACGTGCTGGCTCCAGTAGGACCTTCCTGAGTGACTTCCAAAAATGAACAGCTCGACAGAGCTTCTGATGTGTTTAGGTTGTAAAGGACACATTGTATGTTTCTTTAAATGGCTGTGGGCCATAAGAAAGTCACTTGGTTTGAAATTCCTTCACGCACCCGGCATTAGGTAATAAGCTGTACAAGGCAGTAACTGGCAATGTTCATCGCTTATATTGTACGCACTATATTAAAATAATCAATGCAGTACTGTATTTACAGATACCCGAACAAAGTCCCAGTAATGCCATAGTCTGCTAGCCAGGTACCACAACTATATCTGACATTAATGACATAATTAATCAGGATTGAGTGAAACCTGGAAATGCCAAGTCTTCACAAGTTCAATCGCCACTTTTGTTCTGTGGCACGCATGTGATCAGGGACAGACTTGCTACAAACCCAAAGCTCAGGCTTGAAGCAGAAACAGAGATAAGTGGGGCATCAGGTGGGATTCAGTAAGAAGACTATGGGGCAGTGTTTACCAACCTTTGGCACCACAGCTGTCATGCTCTAATTTTCCCATGATGCAGCAGCTGCTGTGCCAAAGGTTAACCATTACCGCTGTAGGGTATTGCAGTAATTTTACTTACCGTATGTTACACTACCGAGAATACATTCTGTATCACCATTTGGATAGCTGGCCTAAGAAAACAATAATGAAAATTATTTAAAATGTTATCCTTATCTTACACACTCTTATTGCAGTTATTTTCATTCATTTGTTGTTTGTTTTAAATCTGAAATAGGATAGACCACCTTAGCTTGTCAGTGTAAGTGGTCATTTTATTTCCCTTCACTGTTGCTCTAATGCCATGCATTTTATGTTAATGTAGGATAAGCTTTATTGGAGAGAACTTTAACAATGAATAATTCACATATCCAAAGCAGCACTTTCATTTTAGGGGGTGGGTGGCATGGAGATTAGAGAATGGGACATTACCCAGATATTTAGGCAACATTATGACCTACTAGCTGGCTAAGTAATTTGGGACTTTGTATCTTATTTACACAAACGTATTAACGCATGTATTATATTTACTGCATTTTTAACATGCAAGGTGACGTTTATTGTTGTAGAGCTCTGTGATACACTTATAAACACTGCACATTACTGTGAGTGTTGTTGGCGGAGCTCTGTGATACTCATTCAAACTAACAGTTATTCACTAAATTGAGAATTCAAAGTGAATCCCTCTTTTTATCTATGAGATAATATATGCAATAGCCAATTACTGCCCCTATTGTCTGATGCTAGGTAATCAGAATAATTGCCTTGACTACATTGTCTCTTTGAACAGGTGCTAAAAAGACAGTTGGCTTCTCAAATAGTCTCCAGCTCAATCTGAGATTAGAAAAAATCCCAAACTGCATTTGAAAATACTATTCTTCATTTATACATTTTTCCAGGGCTTTTACATCTTCTTGAAAGTAAAATGAATTAACCTGTGCACTTTTTTATGGTTCCACATAATGCCAGCCCGTTCGGTCCCAGCACATCCCTGGCTGATTGCTCTATAGCTAAAATAATCACCACGGAAACCAATGGAATGTCCCTGCTGATTGTGCTATAGCTAAAATAATCACCACGGAAACCAATGGAATGTCCCTGCTGATTGCGCTATAGCTAAAATAATCACCACGGAAACCAATGGAATGTTCCTGCTGATTGCTCTATAGCTAAAATAATCACCACGGAAACCAATGGAATGTCCCTGCTGATTGCGCTATAGCTAAAATAATCACCACGGAAACCAATGGAATGTTCCTGCTGATTGCTCTATAGCTAAAATAATCACCACGGAAACCAATGGAATGTTCCTGCTGATTGCTCTATAGCTAAAATAATCACCACGGAAACCAATGGAATGTCCCTGCTGATTGCGCTATAGCTAAAATAATCACCACGGAAACCAATGGAATGTTCCTGCTGATTGTGCTATAGCTAAAATAATCACCACGGAAACCAATGGGATGTCCCTGCTGATTGTGCTATAGCTAAAATAATCACCACGGAAACCAATGGAATGTTCCTGTTGATTGCTCTATAGCCAAAATATTCACCACGGAAACCAATGGAATGTTCCTGCTGATTGCGCTATAGCAAAAATAATCACCACGGAAACCAATGGAATGTTCCTGATAATTATTTTATGGCTGAAAATCACCATGAAAACTGATGGAACTTTCTGTTGATTGTTTTACAGCTGAAACAGTTGTCATGGAAACCAGTGGAATATTCCTTTCGATGGCTGTTGCTGTTGATTACTCAATGTTTAGAATTGCTTAATTCCATCTAATAACTAATAAAACAGCATTTGTAGAAAAACATGTAGTTTACTATAGTAAAATGAATAGGGGGTCCATTCCCCCCTCTCCCTCCCCCCCAGACCTGCCACCAGATTTGTCAGCCAAGCTGTGGAGACCAGTAGCCCTAACAGGGCTTGTGCAGTAGATTTGTTCTGAAGTTTACAAAAGAACAGAAACAGAGTGTCCTAGAAATGGAGACCAATATACAGTGAGGGAAAATTGTATTTGATCCCCTGCTGATTTGGAACGTTTGTCCCCCCGACAAAGAAATGATTAGTTTATAATTTTAATGGTAGGTGTATTTTTTCAGTGAGAGTCAGAATAACAAAAGAAAACCCAGAAAAATGCATGTCAAAAAAGTTATAAATTGATTTGCATGTCAATGAGTGAAATAAGTATTTGATTACATATCAATCAGCAAGATGTATGGCTCCCAGTTGTCTTTTATACAGGTAACAAGCTGAGATTAGGAGCACTCTCTTTAAGGGAGTGCTCCTAATCTTAGCTTGTACCTGTATGAAAGACACCTGTCCACAGAAGCAATCATTCAATCAGATTCTAAACTCTCCACCAGGGCCAAGACAAAAGAGCTGTCCAAGGATGTCAGGGACATAATTATAGACCTACACAAGGCTGGGATAAGCTACAACACCATCACCAAGCAGCTTGGTGAGAATGTGAAAACAGTTGGTGCGATTATTCGCAAATGGAAGAAATAAAAAAAACCTGTCTCCCTCGGTCTGTTGTTCCATGCAAGTTCTCACCTCGTGGAGTTTCAATGATCATTAGAATGGTGAGGAATCAGCCCAGAACTACACGGGAGAATCTTGTTAATGATCTCAAGGCAGCTGGGACCACCAAGAAAACAATTGTTAACACACTACGCTGTGAAGGACTGAAATCCTGCAGTGCCCGCAAGGTCCCCCTACTCAAGAAAACACATGTACAGGCCTGTCTGAAGTTTGCCAATGAACATCAGAATGATTCAGAGGAGAACTGGGTGAAAGTGTTGTGGTCAGATGAGTCCACAATCAAGCTCTTTGGCATCAACTCAACTCGCTGTGTTTGGAGGAGGAGGAATGCTGCCTATGACCCCAAGAACACAATCCCCACAGCTTTGGGGGTATTTTTTTGCTAAGGGAACAGGACAACTGCACCGCATTAAAGGGACGTTGGACCGGGCCATGCACTGTCAAATCTTGGGGGAAAACCTCCTTACCTCAGTCAGGGCATTGAAAATGGGTTGTGGATGGGTATTCCAGCATGACAATGACCCATAACACACAGCCAACACAACAAAGGCGTGACTCAAGAAGAAGCACATTAAGGACCTGGAGTGGCCTAGCCAGTCTTTAGACCTTAATCACATAGAAAATCTGTGGAGGGAGCTGAAGATTTGATTTGCCAAACGTCTGCCTCGAAACCTCAATGACTAGGAGAGGATCTGCAAAGAGAAGTGGTACAAAATCCCTCCTGAGATGTGTGCAAACCTGGTGGCCAACTACAAGAAACGTCTGACCTCTGTGATTGCCAACAAGGGTTTTGCCACCAAGTACTAAGTCGAAGGGGTCAAATACTTATTTCACTCATTGACATGCAAATTAATTTATAACTTCTTTTGACATGCGTTTTTCTGGATTTTTTTTTTTTTTGTTATTCTGTCTCTCACTGTTAAAATACACCTGCCATTAAAGAACCACTATAGTGCCAGGAAAACATACTCGTTTTCCTGGCACTATAGTGCCCTGAGGGTGCCCCCACCCTCAGGGACCCACTCCCGCCGGGCTCTGGGGGGAGGAAGGGGTTAAACTTACCTCTTTGTCCAGCGCCGGGCGGGGAGCTTTCCTCCTCCTCTCCTTCTTCCTTGCGACGTCATCGGCTGAATGCGCATGCGCGGCAGGAGCCGCGCTCGCATTCAGCCGGTCGCATAGGAAAACATTTACAATGCTTTCCTATGGACGCTTGCGTGCTCTCACTGTGATTTTCACAGTGAGAAGCACGCAAGCGCCTCTAGCGGCTGTCAATGAGACAGCCACTAGAGGTTTTAGAGGCTGGATTAACCCTCAGTATAAACATAGAAGTTTCTCTGAAACTGCTATGTTTATAAAAAAAAGGGTTAATCCTAGAGGTACCTGGCACCCAGACCACCTCATTAAGCTGAAGTGGTCTGGGTGCCTAGAGTGGTCCTTTAAAATCATAGATTAATAATTTCTTTGTCAGTGGATAAACGTTCAAAATCAGCAGGGGATCAAATACTTCCCCCCCTCACTGTAGCTTCCTTGCACCTTAATTCCCAATGCGAGACATGAGAAATAAACAGTGGATGTGATGGAGGAAAGTGCACAGTATCTTTACAATGGTTACAGCAGATCTATCTATGCTTCATTTTTTGCCCTTTTCCATTCCTTTTTTTCTTGCATAAAGCATTTCTTCTTTGTATAAATACTGTGGTGTGTCTTCCTGCCTTTAAAGTGTCCCATTTTGGACGGACCATTTAACCTTAAGCGCCTGTCTTTCTGGTAGCTCAATCAGTATGTTAATAGACTCCCGACTGTGGTATTGAGTGAGGGTGGATGAGGTCAGCCAAAAGTCAAGTTACTATCATGATAAAAAAGGGAGCTTTTACACTTATTCTAAGTAACATCTTGTCTGTGCCTTAGATTACATCATAAAAAGCCCATATGGTTAAACAGACTTAAATGTACACACAATCAATTACACAAGTATGGAGGGGGAAAAAAAGAATTGTAACCATTTTACTGTTAAAAACCATGGCAACACCTCCATAATATACAGAAATAGCCCTCTCATAAATAAAATAAAAATTGTCACGCAATGATAGAAACCGGATGTATTAACCGAAACTGAGAGCAGACAGATGTTGTGAGGGCAGGGACACATACCTTGAACATATAAGTATACAAAGCTTGGTAATGCCATAGTGCAATGTAGTCGTTATGGTGCAAAGAGTGCTAATGTAGTGGTTATGGTGACATTGTAAGGAGTCAAACTGTTTTAGAATTGTTTCGCTTCTTACCTGGGTGTCAATGGGGGCTGCTACCTATTGTCTCTTTAGCTGGGAACTCTCACCTCAAAGCTAAGCCCAGCAGTGCAGACCTTGGCTCATTGAGAGTGATCAGCTGACAACGCCTATCTAGTAGGACTGTTTGGAAGTCCATTTGTACCTATGACATGCCTTCTTTACACATGAAATGTGTAAGGGTGGCTATTTTGAGGGTAATTGTGTTATTTTTGCATTTTTTACAATGCCATTGTCCTAAGCGGGAATACTGTGTACTCTTTTTAGGAGTTTTTAATGAAGTTGAAATTTTAGTTTTTTAAATCATGCAACCCCAGCACATTTTTTCCTATCCTATTAACCACCTGTATCCTGACCTAAACCAAACAAATATCTTGAGGTTTATTCGCTAAATTGTTAGATCGAGATGTTAAGTCAAGTGAGTAAGAGCCTTTAAAGAACATTGCAAACACTCCAAGCCCGCTGTAGAGGTTATGGTTCCAGGAGTTCTCTAGCGACCTCTCAGTAAGTAGTCACCCGGTTTAATGGTTGATCAACTTACCTGGATCCCATCACTGCCTCCATTCCTGATGGAAGCTGTCACTGAGCTAAGCCCAACTGTACAGGGTCCCCACACTTGTTGGCTGAGAGCCAGTGGATGTGACCATAAATAGCAGGGTTTCCTCAGTAGCGCTAAAGGCAAACTCCTTGCAGGAGGTTCTACCAGCAGGAGAAGTGGTTGCACGCGTCTGGCAGGACCCAGGTATGTTATTAAACTGTCCTAAAACTATCTGACTACCAGTGTTAATTTTGTCGACTAACCATTTTAGTCAAATTTTAGTCGACTCATTTTTTTGAGATTTAGTTGACTAAAACTAAAACAATTCTGATGACTATTTAAATCCATTGGATTTTAGTTGTGTTGACTAAAATCTCCAGTAGAGTTAGTCGACTAAAACTAAAATGGTTTTTGGGTCAAAAAATTATAACTAAAACTAAATTGAAATTTGCCACCAAAATTAACACTGCTTAGTACTTACTCTGGAAGTTTGCCAGGACGCTCCTGGCACCATAACCACTACTGGTATGAAACTTGGAGTGTTCCTTTAAGTAAAACAGATTTTTGCATACATTTTGCAATCTCTTGTCAATAAAGCCAAACACCATTGGGGATAAAGCCAGCAGCAATCCTACCAGTAATCTGCAGTGAATTAAAAACATGCCAAAAAGTTGCCCTAAATTAGCAGAATGTAAACTTTAATTTTAAAGGGGATAATAGAGAAAAAATTGCCTGTTTTTAGCAAATCATCCTGTTTACTGTTAGCTCGCCCTGCAGTAAAATATAATTAACTGAAAATAAGCAAACTGATAGAACAGCGGAAAAGTGTGTCATTTCTTTCACTGAAACATTGCATTATTCATTAATACCTGTTCGCCAATCTATTCTGTTAGTGGGCCACTTGCATCTAATGAGAAAATCTTAATTGCTTCACTTCCCAAGTTAGAAACGTGTAAAAGTGTGTCTGTATTGCTTAATTGATACACATTTGTGGTGCATTCTTTTTGCTTTATTGTTGGCCCATAGAATGATAACTTAAAGCAGCCACAATTCGAACATACAACTAGCAACATTTTACCATTATCTGGTTAAAGGAGACTAGTTCACAATCTCTGGAAGTAAAACTACTATATTGCTGCTCAATTAAATTTTTCATTTAAATATTACATTTGGTGGAGAAATAAAGCCCAGCGAGCAAAGACCAGAAGATTGTGCATGTCCAGACAAAAAAACAAGACACTTCAAGCTATAAATAAATACCCCACCAAGGGGTCAGTCAGTCTTTGTCAAGTCATGTCAAATTATTACAGTTTCTGGCTAGTTTTAGCCTGTTGGAAAACACAATGAACTTCTCCTTTTTTTCTGAAAGATACAGTTTAGCACATGGGATAATTATTAAACAGATGTTATCTCTTGTGAAGATATTTAAGACATAAAAATGGAACCTGTAATTACCATAAATGTATGGGATTATGGTAGGAGTTGATTAAAAAAAACTTTCTTATGACGGGAATCAAACTAAGATGCCTTGAAAGGCCTCACACGGTCCTACAATGTAAGTGAAAAGCATCAAACTATGCTTAATTTGCCATCTGTACCTCCTCATCTGTCTGTTCCCCTGCTCCCCATCTGTGTACCATCACCCCGATAATATCTTCCCCACTATAATAACATCACTAATGATGATAAATGCACAATCCTCTTGCTCTGTGTAACCCGTGGTTCTATGTCTTCCTGTAATTTAATAAATTGAGATTTCTATACCCTTCACCTGAAAATAGATCATAGCTCTAACACGCATTAACGCTCTGTACCTTTAAGATATATTTTCTTTGCAGAGATTGCAAACATTTTTTAGGCTAATTTCTCTAAAATGATGAGCAATTATTTATTCTATTATTTTTTTTATTTTTTCGGTCAGGACATTTTATAAACAAAAACATTTTTTAAGCTGTTTTTTTCTTTCAATTGTATCAGTATCTTTCCAGCTGCTTTTTATGTTGGATTTATTTTACAATCTAATATAAATATGACATATTAATATTATGAAAAATAGCAATAAAATGAAGTAAGGGCTGCGCCAAGTACAATAACCAGAAATAAAAGAGTTAGATGGAAGTCCAAATATATAATAAGTCACAGTAAAAAAAAGTCCTAATGGAAGGGTTTCACTTAATCCAATGTTAAGTAAGGTGCCTCAGCAGTGGTATCCACAATATCTTGATCCAGGTAAATCCACTTAAATGAAAGACAAAAGTGAAGGGAGCCAATAGTGCAATATGTAAAATCAATATATACACTAATACGGGAAAGATCGTAGTAAACTCACATTTATGAGAGCTATCACCAGCTCTAGGGTTGCTGCCCACCTGTGAATTAGCGCGGACTCTTCTCTTATTATATTAATAGTATAAACCTATAAACAATTATTTCATCACAGAAAGGGTGATTGAATATAAACGATTGCAAATATATGTTATGGTGTTAGTTATGGCAAGTAATGTGATACAACCTCGCTGGACTTGTTACGTTTATTATGGGTTTGATTGTCTAAGCAGGATTGTGCACTTGTTTATTTTGTTCCCTTTTTTTTCATACAAACTCCTGGCAGATTCAATGTCGGGGTCAATTCTACTTGTTGGTGACCTTGTCTTTTCCTCCTCACGTACATATCTTTAGTCTGACATTACAACATTACAACGATCAGTCACAAAAATTCCCCCCTCCCACCTTGTGGAGTGGAATCAATAGATACATAACTGCAGAGTGGCCTCCCAGGAGAGAAGTAGCATTGAATTACTTAATGCTGCTTAGTACCACTCTGGACGAATCCAGATACAGCCACGGTGTGCAGTGTTAGATGTGTTAATGTGACTGCCTGAAAGGATCTTCCTTTAAGGAATTAATATTTAATAGGATGTGATCGCAGTGTAAGTTGTTTTGTAACAATATTCAGCAGTCACAAATATTGAGCAGGGCTTTTGTCTGTCAATAACCCGGTTCTTTAATTGCAAAGCGTTGCAGAAAATATGTTTTAACTATGCAAATAATATCGTTTTGTTTTCTTAAAAATGACCACAGTAATATATGCTTCTTATAAAGGGCAATTTACATGTCAGGAATGGTTTGTCTGCCTGTCTGTAGTTGTTATGGTTACTCCCCCCCCCCTAGAATTCTTTGACTTTGCGGTGCCCCCACCTCCACTACAGCATCAGTGAGAGATGGAACCTCTCCGCCTGAGTGAGCTGAGGCTGGGCTGCCAAGAGGAGGTACCCACAGGTAAAAATATCACTTACAATGAGGGGCCTCGTGGCACTGCATGCTGTTATGGTGTTTGGAGTGTTCCTTTAATTCGATTTGGAGAAAAGGTGAGCATGGGAACTTCTGATGTAAATCCAATCCTGAAATAGTGAAAGTGGTGAAGCAAGAGTTGGAAAGTGAATCTGACAGCGAGAATGTTTTGCAGTTTATTTATTTTGCACCAGACCGATGTGATGAGATTATGTTCCATCCAGTCGGTTAGTACATAGCAGGCCAAGGTCATATTAATATTATTAATATGATATTATAAACACTACACTCGTGTCACAGCTTCACAAAAACCTTGCTTTTAAAAAAACACTGCTTAATTTACTGTGCATTGCTATTGTTCTACACTGAACACACATCCGTACCACTGTTATCCCACGTCCGTCCAGCTTTATTGGAGAGATTAAAGGCTGCTGTGAACGCTACCCGCCCATGCACTTCGGCCGGTGAGAGTGACCTTAGGGTACATTCTGCCCTCTCACTGGCAGCGTGAGATTGATACAGAAAAACAATATACATATATAAACTGTATAAAATAAAAGTAGGTGCCCGTAGCTCATTAAGATAAAGAAATAAAACATTTATATGGCTGTTTAACGTTCAGTTCTCATTTTCACCAGTTTGAAGGGTCACCAACACAGCAGCTCTTCCCGTATATAATGACTCACAAAATGATTCAAACTGGCGAGCAACAGGAGCCCTATTCACAACCCTACATGAAGCTAATGTGATGCTTTGTGCAACTGTACATGTGCATATTAATCAGGCTTGTTAAATAAATGTGCTGTATCTGTGTGTATAGCGCACACTGTGCAGCCCGTCACAATCCTTCTGAAAATAAACTTATAATTAACGCGCCTCTTCATGGTCAAATAACCTTCATAAAACTCCACTATCCAGCAGGAAGTGTGATCAGGAAGAGCAGCATTATATGTCATTTCCATAGTGTCTCTTTGGCAATCAATATGAGCTCAATCAATTAAGCTTTATATAATATGTGGTCTGCTCATCCAGCCTGATATTGGATCTCCGTAATCCACCGATTATTCCTTTCTGGGGTAGTTTTTACTATTATGCCTAGTGTACAGAAAGAGCCTATAGCGGGGCTGTCATTCTCTCACTCCAATGAAAGCTGCTGAAACACACTTACCTCTGCAGTGCTTACATGCCCAGAGTAATGCATGGCCCTGTTCTGGGTGTTCACTGGCATCTGCAGGGAAATGTCATACACATGGAGGCAGCAGGGACGGGGTTGAATTTGTTTGCATGGTAGGCTCTGGATCTGCCAGGACTACCAGACATATAACTTAAAATAAAATCTAGAAAAGGTACTAGTCAAATAGTGGTAACCAAGCTCTGTACAGCTACCAGTGGTTTACCAGTAGTGCCACCAGGCTGCATACCAGTATGGAGTTGCTGTGTGACGATTTGTATAATTATAATAATAATAATACAATGATATGGCTGGGGGAGGGCTGCATACCAGTATGGGGGTGCTGTATGACGATTTGTATAATAATAATACCATGATATGGCTGGGGGAGGGCTGCATACCAGTATGGGGGTGCTGTATGACGATTTGTATAATAATAATACAATGATATGGCTGGGGGAGGGCTGCATACCAGTATGGGGGTGCTGTATGACGATTTGTATAATAATAATACCATGATATGGCTGGGGGAGGGCTGCATACCAGTATGGGGGTGCTGTATGAAGATTTGTATAATAATAATACAATGATATGGCTGGGGGAGGGCTGCATACCAGTATGGGGGTGCTGTATGACGATTTGTATAATAATAATACAATGATATGGCTGGGGGAGGGCTGCATACCAGTATGGGGGTGCTGTATGATGATTTGTATAATAATAATACAATGATATGGCTGGGGGAGGGCTGCATACCAGTATGGGGGTGCTGTATGAAGATTTGTATAATAATAATACCATGATATGGCTGGGGGAGGGCTGCATACCAGTATGGGGGTGCTGTATGATGATTTGTATTATAATAATAATACAATGATATGGCTGGGGAAGGGCTGCATACCAGTATGTGGGTGCTGTATGACGATTTGTATAATAATAATACAATGATATGGCTGGGGAGGGCTGCATACCAGTATGGGGGTGCTGTATGAAGATTTGTATAATAATACAATGATATGGCTGGGGAGGGCTGCATACCAGTATGGGGGTGCTGTATGACGATTTGTATAATAATAATAATAATACAATGATACGGCTGGGGGAGGGCTGCATACCAGTATGGGGGTGCTGTATGACGATTTGTATAATAATAATAATAATACAATGATATGGCTGGGGAGGGCTGCATACCAGTATGGGGGTGCTGTATGATGATTTGTATAATAATAATACAATGATATGGCTGGGGGAGGGCTGCATACCAGTATGGGGGTGCTGTATGACGATTTGTATAATAATAATAATACAATGATATGGCTGGGGGAGGGCTGCATACCAGTATGGGGGTGCTGTATGACGATTTGTATAATAATAATACAATGATATGGCTGGGGGAGGGCTGCATACCAGTATGGGGGTGCTGTATGAAGATTTGTATAATAATACAATGATATGGCTGGGGGAGGGCTGCATACCAGTATGGGGGTGCGGTATGACGATTTGTATAATAATAATACAATGATATGGCTGGGGGAGGGCTGCATACCAGTATGGGGGTGCTGTATGACGATTTGTATAATAATAATAATAATACAATGATATGGCTGGGGAGGGCTGCATACCAGTATGGGGGTGCTGTATGACGATTTGTATAATAATAATACATTGATATGGCTGGGGGAGGGCTGCATACCAGCGTGGGGGTGCTGTATGACGATTTGTATAATAATAATAATACAATGATATGGCTGGGGGAGGGCTGCATACCAGTATGGGGGTGCTGTATGACGATTTGTATAATAATAATACATTGATATGGCTGGGGGAGGGCTGCATACCAGTATGGGGGTGCTGTATGACGATTTGTATAATAATAATACAATGATATGGCTGGGGGAGGGCTGCATACCAGTATGGGGGTGCTGTATGACGGTTTGTATAATAATAATACAATGATATGGCTGGGGGAGGGCTGCATACCAGTATGGGGGTGCTGTATGAAGATTTGTATAATAATAATACAATGATATGGCTGGGGGAGGGCTGCATACCAGTATGGGGGTGCTGTATGACGATTTGTATAATAATAATACAATGATATGGCTGGGGGAGGGCTGCATACCAGTATGGGGGTGCTGTATGACGATTTGTATAATAATAATACAATGATATGGCTGGGGGAGGGCTGCATACCAGTATGGGGGTGCTGTATGAAGATTTGTATAATAATAATACAATGATATGGCTGGGGAGGGCTGCATACCAGTATGGGGGTGCTGTATGACGATTTGTATAATAATAATACATTGATATGGCTAGGGGAGGGCTGCATACCAGTATGGGGGTGCTGTATGACGATTTGTATAATAATAATACATTGATATGGCTAGGGGAGGGCTGCATACCAGTATGGGGGTGCTGTATGAAGATTTGTATAATAATAATACAATGATATGGCTGGGGGAGGGCTGCATACCAGTATGGGGGTGCTGTATGACGATTTGTATAATAATAATACATTGAAATGGCTGGGGGAGGGCTGCATACCAGTCTGGGGGTGCTGTATGACGATTTGTATAATAATAATACAATGATATGGCTGGGGGAGGGCTGCATACCAGTATGGGGGTGCTGTATGAAGATTTGTATAATAATAATACAATGATATGGCTGGGGGAGGGCTGCATACCAGTATGGGGGTGCTGTATGACGATTTGTATAATAATAATACATTGATATGGCTGGGGGAGGGCTGCATACCAGTATGGGGGTGCTGTATGAAGATTTGTATAATAATAATACATTGATATGGCTGGGGAGGGCTGCATACCAGTATGGGGGTGCTGTATGAAGATTTGTATAATAATAATACATTGATATGGCTGGGGGAGGGCTGCATACCAGTATGGGGGTGCTGTATGACGATTTGTATAATAATAATACAATGATATGGCTGGGGGAGGGCTGCATACCAGTATGGGGGTGCTGTATGACGATTTGTATAATAATAATAATACAATGATATGGCTGGGGGAGGGCTGCATACCAGTATGGGGGTGCTGTATGGAGATTTGTATAATAATAATACAATGATATGGCTGGGGGAGGGCTGCATACCAGTATGGGGGTGCTGTATGACGATTTGTATAATAATAATACAATGATATGGCTGGGGGAGGGCTGCATACCAGTATGGGGGTGCTGTATGACGATTTGTATAATAATAATACAATGATATGGCTGGGGGAGGGCTGCATACCAGTATGGGGGTGCTGTATGACGATTTGTGTAATAATAATACAATGATATGGCTGGGGGAGGGCTGCATACCAGTATGGGGGTGCTGTATGATGATTTGTATAATAATAATACAATGATATGGCTGGGGAGGGCTGCATACCAGTATGGGGGTGCTGTATGATGATTTGAATAATAATAATACAATGATATGGCTGGGGGAGGGCTGCATACCAGTATGGGGGTGCTGTATGACGATTTGTATAATAATAATACATTGATATGGCTGGGGGAGGGCTGCATACCAGTATGGGGGTGCTGTATGACGATTTGTATAATAATAATACAATGATATGGCTGGGGGAGGGCTGCATACCAGTATGGGGGTGCTGTATGATTATTTGTATAATAATAATACAATGATATGGCTGGGGGAGGGCTGCATACCAGTATGGGGGTGCTGTATGACGATTTGTATAATAATAATACAATGATATGGCTGGGGGAGGGCTGCATACCAGTATGGGGGTGCTGTATGATGATTTGTATAATAATAATACATTGATATGGCTGGGGGAGGGCTGCATACCAGTATGGGGGTGCTGTATGAAGATTTGTATAATAATAATACAATGATATGGCTGGGGGAGGGCTGCATACCAGTATGGGGGTGCTGTATGACGATTTGTATAATAATAATACAATGATATGGCTGGGGGAGGGCTGCATACCAGTATGTGGGTGCTGTATGACGATTTGTATAATAATAATAATACCATGATATGGCTGGGGGAGGGCTGCATACCAGTATGGGGGTGCTGTATGACGATTTGTATAATAATAATACACACATACTGCACATTACTGTGAATGTTATTGCTGTGGATCTCCCCCATACACTTGTGACAACCTACCGGTTGGTTTGCTTGGAGAGGAACTCGATTGCAGTGGTAACCCCTTGCAAACATGTCCTTCTCAGGTGCCTGAAAGTGACACAGGAATCTGTGAGTTCTATGAAGGCATGGGTGCCTTTATTCACAGAGGAGCAATGAAGCCAGAAAGCAGTGTCAGGTGTCCAATGGTCAGGGCTGTCAGGTGACCGCTCCCCACATCCTGCAGGCGGACCCCCAAGTGACTATAGATGAGGGGATTGGACTGGGCTTCATCTTGGCTATTCCATGGCCCCCTCTATCCCTCTAAGCTTCCCTTTGCCCGGCTGTGTTTCTTGCTGTGTTTTTGAAGATGAAGCATTGTTTCGACAATAGGTTCAGGGTCTATTCATACAGCCATGTGTTGTCAAACGTTAAGGGACACTATAGTCACCTGAACAACTTTAGCTTAATGAAGCAGTTTTGGTGTATAGAACATGCCGCTGCAGCCTCACTGCTCAATCCTCTGCCATTTATGAGTTAAATCCATTTGTTTATGAACCCTAGTCACACCTCCCTGCATGTGACTTGCACAGCCTTCCATAAACACTTCCTGTAAAGAGAGCCCTATTTAGGCTTTCTTTATTGCAAGTTCTGTTTAAATTCCCTGGCGGTATTCCCGAGCGTGACTCGAGGTTAATTTTCGCTGCCAGAAGCGGTAACCCCGAGTCACGCTCGGGGTAGATAAGATTTACTTACCTCCGCCGCGATCCGCTTCGGGAGGACTGCCTCACAGCCCAGGCAGTCCTCCCACGGCAAATCAGGCCCCCGGGGGCCATGTGATCACTCTCAAAGAGCGATCACATGTCCCTCTATAGCTGGCTGTGGATCTGCCAGCAGGGGGACTGTTTGAAATATCAGACAGTCCCCCTGCTGGTGGGAAGTATAAAAAAAATAAAAAAAGACAAGTGTAAAAATAAATTAAATATATTTTTATATATATATATATATATATAATATGTATATATAATATATATATAATAGATGTACATATATATATATATATATATATATTATATATAAATATGTATAATTAAAATAATAAATAAATAAAATAATAAAATAAATAAATAAAATATTGAAACAAAATTTAATATAAATTATATATGCATATGTAATTTCATTCTAACTGTATTTTGTTATTAATATATATATATATATCGTAACAAAATACACTTAGAATGACATTCTATATATATCTATATATATATATATAATACAAATAAGCGCAAATATATATATATATATATATATATATATATATAGATAAATACATATAATTACATAAAAGATTACATTAGTATACACGTAGAATTTAAATACCTATAAATGCATATATATTAAAATTCTACATGTATATTTAAATAATCTTTTAACGTAATTATGTGATTTGATTAATTAAAATTTGATTGACATGCCTGACATGGGGGCGGAACTGGGCGGGTAATTCAAATGCAAAAAAATTGTACCGCTTTTGGTACAAAATTCCTGACATAATCATACCGCCAGGGAGGTTAATTAAGATTTTCTTATCCCCTGCTATGTTAATAGCTTGCTAGACCCTGCAAGAGCCTCCTGTATGTGATTAAAGTTCAATTTAGAGATTGAGATACAATTATTTAAGGTAAATTACATCTGTTTGAAAGTGAAACCAGTTTTTTTTTTTTCATGCAGGCTCTGTCAATCATAGCCAGGGGAGGTGTGGCTAGGGCTGCATAAACAGAAACAAAGTGATTTAACTCCTAAATGACAGTGAATTGAGCAGTGAAATTGCAGGGGAATGATCTATACACTAAAACTTCTTTATTTAGCTAAAGTCATTTAGGTGACTATACTGTTCCTTTAATTTAAATCATATATTCTATCTATTCTCCTACATAGCATGCCTTATGTACAATAGATTTGTTTAAGTTAAAGGGACACTCCAGGCACCCAGACCACTTCTGCTCATTGGAGTGGTCTGGGTGCCAACTCCCACTACCCTTAACCCTGCAACTGTAATTATTGCAGTTTTTCATAAACTGCAATATTTACATTGCAGGGTTAACTCCACCTCTAGTGGCTGTCTATTAGACAGCCACTAGAGGTCACTTCCTGGGTTCTAGCACAGGTTTCCTGTGCTAGAGCGTCGCTGGACGTCCTCACGCTGTGTGAGGACCTCCAGCGTCGCTCAAAACCCCATAGGAAAGCATTGAAATGATTTTTTAATGCTTTCCTATGGGGAGACGTAATGCGCATGCGCATTAGGTCTCCTCGGCCGGTGAGCGAGATTAGTCTCGCCCACCGGCCGACGTAATCACTAGGAGGAGCGTCGCGGAGGCGGAGACAGCGGCGAGGGACATCGCCGCTGTCCCAGGTAAGTCACTGAAGGGGTTTTCACCCCTTCAGTAACCGGGGATTGGTGGGTGGGAGGGAGAGGGACCCTCCAGTGCCAGAAAAACGGATCGTTTTTCTGGCACTGGAGTTTCCCTTTAAGGACAGTGAGGAGTGTGAGACACACTGAGTGAGGACAGTGGGGAGTGTGAGAGACACTGAGTGAGGACAGTGGAGAGTGTGAGACACACTGAGTGAGGACAGTGGGGAGTGGGAGAGACACTGTGTGTGGACAGTGGGGAGTGTGAGAGACACTAAGTGAGGACAGTGGAGAGTGTGAGACACACTGAGTGAGGACAGTGGGGAGTGGGAGAGACACTGAGTGAGGACAGTGGGGAGTGGGAGAGACACTAAGTGAGGACAGTGGAGAGTGTGAGACACACTGAGTGAGGACAGTGGGGAGTGTGAGACACACTGAGTGAGGACAGTGGGGAGTGTGAGACACACTGAGTGAGGACAGTGGGGAGTGGGAGAGACACTGTGTGAGGACAGTGGGGAGTGGGAGAGACACTAAGTGAGGACAGTGGAGAGTGTGAGACACACTGAGTGAGGACAGTGGGGAGTGTGAGACACTGAGTGAGGACAGTGGAGAGTGTGAGACACACTGAGTGAGGACAGTGGGGAGTGGGAGAGACACTGAGTGAGGACAGAGGAGAGTGTGAGAGACACTGGGGAGTGTGGTGGATGCTAAGAGAGGAGAGAGTGATGAAAGATGTTTTGGTCACTCAGATCACACTCTAACAGAATCCTCATGTTCGTCTTTTATCAATCTTTTATCGATGTTTCTCATACATAAAATTTTTCTTACTTTTCCACAAACAGTGAAAGAGCTGAGTTTTGGCAAATAACAATGACACGACGCAGAATATAAAATAGCTTATTCAATCATGCTGAATTTTTGTGGCAAGTTTTTCCTAAATTTATATGGATGAGGCTTATTTTATTCTGCAAAAGATTGTATCACAAGTTTAATGGAAAGCGGCTGGGTAGCAGGCGTAAACGTTCAACAAACGTGTTTTGTTGTACCTAAACAGCATTTTGTTTGGTAGTATGCTAAATAGTCTCTTTAAGGACATTGCCGTCTGATTTCTCTCTGCTATCAGATAGAGTAGTGATCCATGGGGCAGATTGGATTTCTGCAATGTATTACAAAGCGGGTATGTGGGATACAACTTTCTAAAATATTCCCTCGACTAAAACACTAGAGCTCATTGTGCCAGTGCCTCTATGATCAAAGTATGCCAACTGCAACCGCCATGGGGCTCTGCCTGCCATAATACTACTGGTCACATCTTTTTCCATAGATAAAATTATATGATTCAGGAAAGCTTAAGAGATGGAATTTATTTACAGAGGATCTTTTTTTTAATCAAATATATTTGTGTACTGTGCTATAAGATCACGTTACAGATTGACGCCATGTCTGCGTTGCTGTATGTAAGACATGTATGGAGCAGCTTCCTGGGCTGCCCAATAAACATTAAAGCCAAAAGTACCCACTGGATGACACAGTCCATGCTTATTGTATCATGCAAAAAAAATGGAAACAGGAAATATGTTTGCATTCTGCACAAATAAACTAACCAATTTATTTGCTTATTTTTGTATAGGGACAACTGTAATGCACATGGTGGCTTTTGATGCGGATGACCCCACAACAGATAATGCTGTCCTGCGTTACAATATCCTCAAACAAGTTCCAGACAAACCATCTCCGAACATGTTCTACATTGACCCTGAAAAGGGAGATATCGTTACAGTCGTGTCCCCACAACTGCTGGATCGTGAGGTAAGACTTTAAGTCAAACGATGAACAATTTTTATTGAAATACCTTAAATGTAGCCAGTAACAGCCAGATGTGCTTATTTAACATATTCCGATAGCAGAGGTATACTTCTTTTCGAATTCTGACACAGTTGTAAACTCACTAATCACATGTAACCATTTTTATCGATTTCTTTTTGTATAATTTTTCTAAAAATAAATGGACAAAGAAAGATTGGAAACACAGAGAAAGAAATCAATATGCAGAGAGATGCAAGTGCACACATTGAGCAAGGGAGGCACACACATGGAAGCGCCCATAATTTGCAAACTGGAAAACACATAGCAGAGTGAGAGACAGTGGTGTATTTTGGATTGGTGCTGCCGTAGGCATTCAGATCTCGGGCACCCCCTAATTTACATTTACCCACCCCTTCCTGCCAAGGCCACACCTTTTCCTGTTAACTAACACACATTTTTTTGTGTGTGTGTGCCAGATATAACAAAATAAGCTTATGAGGCATTCAGAATAATTTAGCACAATGTTTGTAATAGATTCGGAATCCAGTTAAGTTTAACGTGTCTAAGGAAATTACTGTATATAGTTAGTTGTCCGATATTGTAACTAAGACACTGATATTCGTAGGGTTAGAGATAGAGATTAGCATACTTGGTATGACAGACAGACTACCCAAACATATTTAGTGAGGACACTATATGCTAGCAGGCATGTGAAATTGACTAGTCATTCCAGATGTAGATGCATTAACATGTCTTGATGTGAGGCCTGGGATTGGCTCAACAGAAGGTAGTCATTGTTATATATCTGGAATATTAAAAACTTAGGTTTGCACAAATGAGATGTAGATGCTTGAGCATCAATGATATATATAATGGACTGAACATAACACATTGCTAGGCAAGGATAGGTAAGTCACCGCTGCAGCGTTAATAGGCGTGACTAAGGAGTAAAAACATAAGTTTTTAAGTTGAGAAACAAACTAATATGACAGGAACAAGAATGTGCATTGGTGCATGTAATGGGAAAAACAGCACAGTAGGATATAGTGCCGTAGGAGATACAGAGTTTCTGGTTATTATTTAAATAAAGTAAAGTAAGTGATATGATGTAGCGTACTCAATAACTGTAAAGAAGAGGCAGAAAGCAGTGACTTTCCCCCACAAATGCAATGGTTAAAGGGCGGGGTGGATGGCCACACAGTTCAGCCGATACCGTCCATGTGTAGTATACTGTCCTGCAACCCGGAGAGATACCGCAGGCCCTCGAGGTGAGTTGGAGGGCCAAGTGACATTCCACGATCAGGGCCTCCCCCAGTATCTCCGGCAGGTCTGGGATCCCAGTGCTAGATCGCTGCTGTGCCTCAGTGTGCACTGTTCGTGCTGACAGTGATGGATGGCTTCCACTTCGGGAGTGTTATTTGCTTCTTCTCCTTCGGACATACGCCAGGGCAGACTGTGTCTCTCGTGTGTGAGTGATGTGGGTGGTCTGGGCTGGATCACTAAGAGTTTTTGCCGGCATTTTGGCAGCATGTGCCTCCATGGGGTACTCGCTATCCGAGGCTGAGAGATGTGTGTGGGTGTACCCACCAGCGTGAACAGAGTTCCAGGTAAGTGATGTAACTGCTAGTAGGACGGGATTTTTGGGGACGTGGAGGCCTCCACGCATTCCTCTGTCTCTTAAGTATGGTCATGGTTTTGGCATTACGTTGTGGTGCAGGCTTTGGTGCTATTGTTGCCGGGGTCCACGATTGCCCATCTCTGTGCCTGTTCAGCGAGCTTCGCCCAGAATTGTGCCCAAGAGCGATCAAAGGCTAGAGACACCCAGTCTCCCTACTTTTAGGAGAGCTGGGTGGATTACCTGGGGTCCAGTGGGGCTGCTCGGCGTGTGTGTACGCGGGCAGCCAAAGTAGGCGGCAAATGAGCTCTATTCTTCCTGCTCAGCTCCCTTGTGCATCTCAGAGTGATGTCGGGAGCCGGAGTGACATCAATTTCCGGCTCCCGGCATCACTGTGGGTTGTGCGAGGCAGCTGAGCAGGAAGAGCTCAGGGGAAAGTGCTCCCTCGCGGCCCACCTGGAAAACAAATGACTGCCTGCCCAGGGGGTGGGGCCCAAAGGCGGCCATCCAGCCACCTCTTGAGCCCCCATCAAACAAGGCTAACAAAGCATTAGCCTGGGCATTTGGGGGCGGCGGATTTTGCCGCCCCCTGGAAAGTGCCACCTAAGGCAAATTCCTTGTTCGCCTTGCGGTAAATACAGCCCTGGTGAGAGACACATCAAGGACATAAATACAGATTCACACATTGAGGGGTGAGAGGGACACACTGCAGAGACATGCAGGTACACACATGGCACTTAATTACAAAACTCACAGTCCTTGAGATCATTAGAAAGTGCTATGTTAAACCATGTCCATTGCTTTCTACACCAAAATAACACAGAGGGTCCCATGAATGTAGCTGTGGTGCATCTACGTTATGTGTAAGATCCTTTTAAGCATGCTTTCATTAAGGCATGTCTGTGTATATGTCTGTATCAGGCAGAAGTATCAAAAGTAGTTTAAAACTTCACTTTTATTTGCGCCAACAAAATACTCAACGTTTCAGTTTCAACAGCAAAACTTCCATCTGTACAGGGCAGTCTTGATGAAAGAGTTGCTGTTAAAACTGAAACATGGACTATTTTATTGGAGCAAATAAAAGTGAAGTTCTAAACAGGGGTCAAGTCCTGGGGAATAAAGTGTGGGAACTCACTCGAGTTCCACCCCCACCCCACCACCAAAAAAACCCAAAACTTGTATGCATATATAAACACGTACACACACACACTCAGGTGCACACATACACTTACAGACACACACGTACACTCACAGACACACAAAGACACACACAAATTCACAGATAGACACACACATACACTCCCAGACACACACATACACACCCAGACACATACACACACACACTCCCAGACACATACACTCCCAGACACATACACATACACACTCACAGACACCAACACACAAATACACATACATACACTCACTCCCAGACACATACACACACACTCCCAGACACATACACACACACATGCATACACTCACAGACACACACTCCCAGACACATACACACACTCACAGACACACACTCACAGACACACACACTCACAGACACACACACACAGACACATACACACACGCATACATACACTCACAGACAGACACACTCACACTCCCAGACACACACATACACACTCACACTCCCAGACACACACATACACACACACACTCCCAGACACATACACACACACATACACACACACATTCCCAGACACATACACATACACACACTCCCAGACACACACACTCCCAGACACATACACACACACATACATACATACACTCACAGACACACACACACACACACACACTCCCAGACACATACACACACACACATACATACACTCACAGACACACACACACACACACACACATACATGCATACACTCACAGACACACACACTCACACACACACTCCCAGACACATACACACACACACTCCCAGACACATACACACACACACACAAACTCCCAGACACATACACACACACACTCCCAGACACATACGCACACACATACATACACTCACAGACACACACACTCACAGACACACACACTCACAGACACATACACTCACACACACACACACACACTCCCAGACACATACACACACACACACACACACACACTCCCAGACACATACACACACATACATACATACATACACTCCCAGACACACACATATACACAAGAATTATTGCATATTTATTTTTAAATTAAAAATGTCCACCCAGCCTCCCTACCTGGAGAGCTGGCGTGGACCTGTCCCTGGGGTCCAGTGGGGCTTCAGTGCGGCCGGCTCTTGTCTTGCTGTCAGACGCGGCGAGGGAGCTGGTTCTCTCTGCTCCCTCTCGCCGCGTGGGCTGTCTACTGATGCCGGGAGCCGGAAATGACGTCATATTCCGGCTCCCAGCATCAGCAAACGGCGCGCGGCGAGAGGGAGCAGAGAGAACACAGCTCCCTCGCCGCGTCTGACAGCGAGACAAGAGCCGGCCGGGGGGGTCCATCAGGTGGCCATTAGGCCACCTCTTGGGCCCCCCATGACAGGGGAAACACAGGGGCATTTGGGGGCGGCATTTTTTGCCGCCCCCTGAGTGCCTGCAGGACCACAAACGGGAACGGCGTTCCTGTTCTAAAAAAAGTGCAGGAACGCCGTTCCCACGCGTTCCTGCAGGACTCGAGCCCTGGTTCTAAACTACTTTTGTTGAAGAAGGCAGCTATCTACATATTCGATTTTTGTATTTTTGCTGACAAGCACCAGGCAGGCATTGCTTTGTATTGCTGGAGTGCAGAAATCCTGGATGTTTTCTAGGTTTATATAAATGTTATCCGTATCGAGAGATCATGGTGTGATGGCGTTCCTTACTGCCCTTTACATCACTCTGTGCCCTGTTAATTAAATCAATGTAGACTCCAGAAAAAAGAGAAATACATTTTTATATGGTTGTATTCACTGAGTCTATGCACTTTATGTAAATTATAGTTTATTTTTTGGAAACATGACACAAACTAAGCCGCTATGTGTCACGTTTGAATTGTTCTTACAATTCTAGTTCCAGAAGTACCCGCCTGGTTACTAGGTTTTGTAATGTCCGTTATATTCTGTCACATTGTTCCTGCCTAGCTTTACTTCCAGATGGAATAACTGCACTGGAGATCACTTCTCAACGTGATATTAAATATAGATCTGTTTATAAGCACAATCCAGTTTACTTAATGTTATACGGGGACAGCATACTGTGCAAATGAAATGTTATTGTCGAAAAAAATGAATAGAATAGCATTTAGTACACCCCAGGTAACCTTCTATTACATTTGAACCAGCTCCTATTATTTCTAAATAGTTCTTGTATAGATTTGGTATAAATAGAGCAATTAGACAAAATACTATTTAGAAATCAAGTTGTGTATTTATTAAAGGCTGTTGTGTTAAATTAATATCGTTGATGACACATCGATTCATCCTGCGTCAGATAACAAAAGTGTTTTTAAAAGAGATACTCGTTTCACTGTGACATTAAAATATTAGGCCGCATAGCCGTATTTAACGGCAAAAAAACATTCCTACTATTGAATCGGAAATTAAAAATGGCCAATGACTTGTGTTAATATTTTTTTCTTGTGATACTCCTATTTCTTTTATTTTTTCCCCTGAAGATTTATGAGCTGACATCCCATTCCAGGCACACATTACTCTCTCTAGGCTGACTGCTAGGTGCAAAGGGCAGTGCTTATAACAATGATTGACAGGGAGCCTCCAGAATAAAGAGAAATGAAGTGGTGTGGAATTCTGTTTTTCACATCTCACAAACACATTTGTTATATTTAGCGGATAAATAAAGAGAACGTTTTGGGATGTGATGGTCACACTTTATATGCTGCAGATCAGAAAGTATTCACAGTGTATTTTTAATATTATTGTGTAACACCGTATTCATCTTATTTTTGTCTTTTGAAAACATTTAAGGGAATATGTATTCTGTCTGTGGGGCTATTTATTAGAAAAGAGCCATAGAGCAATCATTATTAATAATGTATAAAATAAAATATTAAAATATTTATTGGAATCAATAAGCAATTAATAAAACAAATCTGTAAAACCCCTTAACTAAAACATGTGCAAATTCATAAGATAACCGTATACAAAATAACAATGAAATCCAATACATAACTAGCAGCTTTAATGTGTAGCAGTTTTTAAAAGTTCATGTGAAAAGTCTCTTTATACTGATATAATACAGGTAAATAAAAAATATATAAATACAATAAAACTATTTAATACCCACACAGGTACTTGTTGCAGTGTAAAGACACTGACAGTGATGCTCCTCCCAGTGATAGGACCTGTAGGTAATCTGGTCTTCAGTCAGGGTCTCTGCCTTGTTCCAGCTCCTGAAGGTCTGTGGAATGGAGTCCTTCCAAGTCTTGTGAAACAACTGCTGTTAGTGGGATTTCAGGTTGTGACTGATCCTTCAGCCACCAGGGCCGGATAAAAATAGGGGCTGATGGAGCTGCAGCTCCATGTCCATGGAATAGGCTGATTAAAAAAAAAAAAAACTTTTTTTTTTACACACTACTCTTAGGTTTGCCACCTGACTGGTCTTTTACCGACACAGCCAGTATTTGAGGCTGCCTGGCCGTACTGGTAGTGCAGTAATACCGGCAATATAAAATGCAGATATTTGTGATAGTTTTAGTGTTTTTGGTCAATAAGATTCTGTAATTAGGCCCATCATAATTGTCAGCACCAGGCCCACTGGGCTCTTGATCTGGCCCTGTCTGCCACCAAACATGTTTCACCCGTTGGGCTTTTATGATAAAGCCTAATGGGCAAAACGCGTTTGGTGTCAAAGGGATGCTAAATTTACATATTCAGCTATTAAAAAAATAAACAGATATGGCTATCTTATATTTGATTTTTCAGTTTGTTCAGTTTACCTTAAGGTGAACATATTTCACCAGACAGTCTGGACTGGTAAACCACTCAACATTTAAGATAACCTGTTGATATAATGCCCTTTCTGGCTGTTGATATAGCTACCTGTCTGGCTGTTGATATAGCTACCTTTCTGGCTGCAGATATAGCTACCTGTCTGGCTGTTGATATAGCTACCTGTCTGGCTCTTGATATAGCTACCTTTCTGGCTGTTGATATAGCTACCTGTATGGCTGTTGATATAGCTACCTTTCTGGCTGTTGATATAGCTACCTGTCTGGCTGTTGATATAGCTACCTGTCTGGCTGTTGATATAGCTACCTGTCTGGCTGTTGATATAGCTACCTGTCAGGCTGTTGATATTGCTACCTGTCAGGCTGTTGATATTGCTACCTGTCAGGCTGTTGATATTGCTACCTGTCTGGCTGTTGATATAGCTACCTGTCTGGCTGTTGATATAGCTACCTGTCTGGCTGTTGATATAGCTACCTGTCTGGCTGTTGATATAGCTACCTGTCTGGCTGTTGATATAGGTACCTGTCTGGCTGTTGATATAGCTACCTTTCTGGCTGTTGATATAATTTCCTTTAGGACTGTTGATATAGCTACCTGTCCGGCTGTTGATATAGCTACCTTGCTGGCTGTTGACATAATTCCCTTTCTGGCTGTTGATATAGCTACCTGTCTGGCTGTTGATAAAGCTACCTGTCTGGCTGTTGATATAGCTACCTTTCTGGATGTTGATACAATTTCCTTTAGGACTGTTGATATAGCTACCTGTATGGCTGTTGATATAGCTACCTGTCTGGTTGTTGATATAGCTACCTGTCTGGTTGTTGATATAGCTACCTGTCTGGCTGTTGATATAGCTACATTGCTGGATGTTGATATAGCTACCTGTATGGCTGTTGATATAGCTACCTGTCTGGCTGTTGATATAGCTACCTTCCTGGCTGTTGATATAGCTACCTTTCTGGATGTTGATATAGCTACCTGTCTGGCTGTTGATATAGCTACCTGTCTGGCTGTTGATATAGCTACCTGTCTGGCTGTTGATATAGCTACCTGTCTGGCTGTTGATATAGCTACCTGTCTGACTGGTGATAAAGCTACCTGTCTGGCTGTTGATATAGCTACCTTTCTGGCTGTTGATATAGCTACCTGTCTGGCTGTTGATATAGCTACCTTGCTGGCTGTTGACATAATTCCCTTTCTGGCTGTTGATATAGCTACCTGTATGGCTGTTGATATAGCTACCTGTATGGATGTTGACATAATTCCCTTTCTGGCTGTTGATATAGCTACCTGTCTGGCTGTTGATATAGCTACCTGTCTGACTGTTGATAAAGCTACCTGTCTGGCTGTTGATATAGCTACCTTTCTGGCTGTTGATATAGCTACCTGTCTGGCTGTTGATATAGCTACCTTGCTGGCTGTTGACATAATTCCCTTTCTGGCTGTTGATATAGCTACCTGTATGGCTGTTGATATAGCTACCTGTATGGCTGTTGACATAATTCCCTTTCTGGCTGTTGATATAGCTACCTGTCTGGCTGTTGATATAGCTACCTGTCTGGCTGTTGATATAGCTACCTTGCTGGCTGTTGACATAATTCCCTTTCTGGCTGTTGATATAGCTACCTGTCTGGCTGTTGATATAGCTACCTTTCTGTCTGTTGATATAGCTACCTTTCTGGATGTAGATATAATTTCCTTTAGGACTGTTGATATAGCTACCTGTCCGGCTGTTGATATAGCTACCTTGCTGGCTGTTGACATAATTCCCTTTCTGGCTGTTGATAAAGCTACCTTTCTGGCTGTTGATATAATTTCCTTTAGGACTGTTGATATAGCTACCTGTATGGCTGTTGATATAGCTACCTGTCTGGCTGTTGATATAGCTACCTGTCTGGCTGTTGATATAGCTACCTGTCTGGTTGTTGATATAGCTACCTGTCTGGCTGTTGATATAGCTACCTTTCTGGCTGTTGATATAGCTACCTGTCTGACTGTTGATATAGCTACCTGTCTGGCTGTTGATATAGCTACCTGTCTGGTTGTTGATATAGCTACCTGTCTGGCTGTTGATATAGCTACCTGTCTGACTGTTGATATGGCTACCTGTCTGGCTGTTGATATAGCTACCTGTCTGGCTGTTGACATAATTCCCTTTCTGGCTGTTGATATAATTTCCTTTAGGACTGTTGATATAGCTACCTGTATGGCTGTTGATATAGCTACCTGTCTGGCTGTTGATATAATTTCCTTTAGGACTGTTGATATAATTTCCTTTAGGACTGTTGATGTAGTTAGCTTTCGAACTGTCGATATAATTCCCATAAAGCCTGCCCCATGCATATGCCTTATGTTTTGTATATAACACTATGCCGTTGGTGTCATTGGCACTTTAACATTCTACAAATGTCATAGTGACATTTCACAAAAGATTGTAAATCTGTAATATGTTTATTTTTCACTGACACCTTTCTGTTCTTAAATCTAATCTTAAAATCGTGTGCGTCTCCCTGTGCACTGTGTATTCAGCTATAAGATTGTGCAAACTTTATCAATCCCCAGATTTATGTTTAGTTGTCTTATAATTATTTCCTCGGAGATCAGGCAGACGGAGACTAGATGCATTTGCCAATTTTTTTGATGCTCAGTCTTTTGAAGAACAGATGAAAGCCAAATGATCTTCTGTTATAGTTTTAGATGACTCCCCGGAAACGCAGGAATGCAGATTTCAGGTTAGTATACAGGGAAAGGGCCGGAGTCAAAAACTGGGTCAAGAAACAAGAGTTAAACATTTAAATATGCCGATGCAAACAGGAGAAAGTAATGAATGATGTCAAGCACAAGTCTGCTTTTTAAAACAGCAGTGCCATCTACTTGACTGAGTTAGTACCACTATACGAAATGATTATAATAAAAATTAAGCTACATCTATGCAGCCACCTGACCTCATCTAGCTGTAGCTGTCTAGTTTGATTTGAGATCTCAAGCTTGGTCTTGGGTGAAAATAAGGGAGGACTGGAGATTTGGTTTTCTTTTATCTTTTGTTAATGAAAAAGTATTTAGTAGATATACCCCCAGAAACCTTGCATACATTAATTGCTGCATGCTGTCTTTGACGGGGTATTTAAAAACCATTTACAAAAGCTGCATATATCTTGTCTGCAGCCTTTGTGTTTTGTAAAAGTTTCTGTGCTAAAAACGGTGAGCGTGAGCGCGCACCTGGCTTCCTATGCTTCGAAATGAGCTGTAGTACCCCCTCATTAGGAAGAGGGGGACAGCAGGGCTGCCGGTATCGTCAGCTCTGTGGAGCTAATGGATGCTGAAGAAAACCTCAGTTGATAAAAATGTTGATTTCAATAAAAAAAAAAACTGGACTTTTCTAATTGGGTCAGAGAAACTCCCTGACTGTCAATCAGACACTAACAGTCAGTTACACAAAAATTGTAGTCCAGGCACTCAAGGATCAATTCAGCGGGTTTATGGGAACAAAGTGCAACGTTTCGATGCCACAAGGGATCTTTCTCAAGCTCATAGAGCGACACGTTGTACTTTGTTCCAATAAACCTGCTGCGTTGATCCTTGTGGGCCTGGATTACAATTTTTGTTCAGCTCTCAAACGAGGGGTAGCCAACCCCAGGTCTGGTTGCACCAGGATTGTAAATTCCTCTCTTTTTGTTGTTCAGACACAAACAGTCAGACAGTCAGGGAGTGTTTCTGCCCCAATTATGAAAGTGCTGATTTATATTGAAATCAACATTTGTATAAACTATCTGGAAGCCATAAAAGTACATACATTAAAAATAAATAGTGAATTAGATAAATACGGTGTGCTGCCTGTAGTAGGTTCCAGCCTGTGTTTCTCCAGCGAAGCTTTGTGTAATAATTTGTATCCCACAGAGGCTACTGCTGGCAACTTTACTTGCAAGCAGGCAATTAACTGAGCAGGAGATTAGAACTTCTAACATAAACACACTCTGTGTACTGACTGACTGTAAGATGGGGACCGAATGAATAAACATGGTGTGTAGGAAGGATGCTCAAGTCATAGCCAGGGGAGGTGTTACTAGGGCTGCATAAACAAAGTGATTTAACTACTATATGGCAGAGAATTGAGCCCGTGCGACTGCATGATCTATGCACCTAAAGCACTTGATTAAACTGAAGTGGTTTTGGTGTTATTTTTTTTTGTATTTTCTTGTTATAAGTATATAAATATTTTTAATTAGCTGGCTTCGTCTAATTTGGGCAGCCAGCTAATTAATGATATTTATATCTTTATAAGGCTGTTCATTTCCAGGGCCAGATGCAAGTCTATATTGTCACCTATTGGATTTATTATTTCAAGCATAATACCTAAACCAATTAGGTATTTTTTATCAATTTTTTCTTTCATTTATTTCATCTAAATAGTGTTTTTTTGGGGGGTTTGTTTTTTCTTAACCTAGATGTGCTTGATGCAGGTAATTAAGTTAGCAAATTATTATTCTTTAAATGTTAGTGTTCTAGTTATCTCACATAACATTGGACTGTTTTCTAATTGTTTACCCTATATATAATATATCAGGGTCGTACACTTTGGTGCACTCCTTGTTCTATTTTTACAATAAAGCTGGTTGCAGATACACCTTGATTGCCTGGACTGGACCATACTATATTCAAGTCCCTATTTTGGTTTCATATCCCACCATCCCAATTTAGTTTCCTGGTGGCACAGCAGTACAGCAAGGTTTTACATCACCATTAGAAAAACTTGTGCATTAGGACCCTGTAGAGAGTGTTCCAACAGCACTCTCTGTGGGAGCCTGTGTATTGGGGGTGTGGGGGGATAGGCAAGGGAAGCTGTCCATCAGTCTGTTGTGCTTGATGCCAGTCTGACACTCCCCTTCAGTGGGTGCACAGACTCTCTTATTGTGGTGGTCACTAATTGAGCCACTGGCAATGCCCCATTGAAGGCCCTCCTACATGTCTTACATAGCATAACCCCCAATGTTGGGAGGTACGCCGCAATGAGCTTGAGACAATTAGTTTGTACATTTGTAACGTGCAGCTATAGTGAAAATGTTAAAATGATATTAGCTTTAGATCATTGTCCCCTCCATGTCTGATCATGTACTGATATTGGTGTATGGAAAAGCTTGACATTGAACATGCTCTGTATTGAGCATCTGAGCATGTGTAGGCAGGCGCGGAAGGCCCAATCTGCATGTTTTCAGAATATACAGTTTCTCCCGTACCAGAGGGAAACCTCTCCTGTTGGCAAAAATACTGCACAATGAAAATATTCCCAGGCCAAGGATACCATGACAGAATATCTCTTCCACAGAAGTCAGTGCTCCCATGTTACTACTCACAATGAATGGGTTACTATAATGGCACTGCTTTCCCCATTGGAATGGAGAACCCTTTAACACTGGGAAGAGTCTGATTAAGATGTTTTACAAAAATCTTTCCAATTGAAGAATGTGTCGCCAAGCTAATGCTATGTACGGAATTTAAATCCTTAACAAAAAATATTAAGTATCCCTGCTCTAGCTAAGCTGCATTATGAAGAGATTAAATATTGCACTTACCTGAAGGTTACTAGTGCTTCCATGCTAACCATAAAAGAACTATACGATTGAAGCTTCAATATTAAGTATCGGTTTATCTACACATTGATGAGAGTTTAATCGCTCTTTTTGCGTGACAGACGCACTTTAAAAAGTAGCCCAGTCCTGAACTCTCCATGTTAGAGGATTTGTGGATTGGTGTTTGATTTCTGACAACCAGCAGGCAAACAGTTTCTGTGTCTTGTCTTCTGTTTCATTCAATAAAGCCATAACTCCTCAGTTGTATCTCTGTTTGCATGTAAACCAATTAATTTTTTTACAGCTAAGCTTTATAGACAGAGACTGGCCATAATAGCATACATATTTTTATTTAATTAACGTGTGATTGATGAACATAGTGATGCTTAAAGACTATAAATGGCCCTTTACACAGCTGCTATATTCAGTAGAATGGGGAGTTATTGTGTATGCAGTAAATAACGCGATCACCAAGCCTGATTCTGGGGGCGTAACAGCAATGATTCTGCAATGTATCGTCTTTATTTCGGTTATATAATACATGATATTCAAAATACTTTGTTTTAATTAAATACTGAATTAAATGGACACTTTAGGAATGCAAGCAACACACTATTATTTATTTTAAAAGAAAATGGTGAAATAAAAATGATATCATTAAAGTTCCTTAACCCCTTCAGGACCGGCCTGTTTTTGCGATGTTTGTACGTTAAGGACCAGAGCAGTTTTAACACTTTTGTGGTGTTTGTGTTTAGCTGTAATTTTCCGCTCTCTCATTTACGGTTCCCATACAAGTTATATACTGTTTTTTTCACGACAAGAAGGGCTTTCTTTACATACCAGTATATATATTATGTCATATATTGTATTTAAAAAAAATAATAAAATATGGTGAAAAATAAAAAAAAAAACATGTTTTTGGACTTTTACTTGAAAAATCTTTTACTTATCTACAAAAGCTAATGAAAAAAACTGCTAAATAGATTCAAAATTTTGTCCCGAGTTTAAAAACACCCAGTGTTTACATGCTTTATTGCTTTTTTTTGCAAGTTATAGGCCTATAAATACAAGTAGGATATTGCTGTTTCAATATATATATATTTTAAATGTATCAATAGTGACATTGTTACACCGTTATCTGTCATAAATCCCCGAAACACACCTAACATGTACATATTTTTTAAAGTAGACAACCCCAGGGTATTCAAAATGGGGTATGTCCAGTCTTTTTTAGTAGCCACCTAGTCACAAACACTGGCCAAAGTTAGCATTTATATTTGTTTGTGTGTTAAAAATGCAAAAAACGCTAACTTTGGCCGGTGTTTGTGACTAAAAAAAGGCTACTAAAAAAAGCTGAACATACCCCATTTGCAATACCTTGGGTTGTCTTCTTTTGCAAATGGTATGCCATCATGGGGCTAATTCTCATTCCTTGGCTACCATACGCTCTCAAAGGCAACCTAACCAATCTGACAAATTTCAATAAAAAAAAAAAGTAAAATCAAGCCTTATATTTGACCCTGTAACTTTCACAAACACTATAAAACCTCTACATGTGGGGTACTGTTATACTCAGGAGACTTCGCTAAACACAAATATCAGTGTATCAGAACAGTAAAATATATCACAGCAATAATATCCTCAGTGAAAGAGCTGTTTGTGTGTGAAAAATGCAAAAAACTTCACTTTCACTGACAATATCATCGCTGTGATATGTTTTACTGTTTTGAAACACTAATATTTGTGTTCAGCGAAGTCTCCCGAGTAAAACAGTACCCCCATGTACAGGATTTAGGGTGTCATAGAAAGTTACAGGGTTAAACACAGTGCTAGCAAATTAAATTATCTGGACTTTTGGCCTGGGTTGGCAGGCAGGTCCCTCAAATTGCAATCATTAAAATTACTTAATTAGGTAAAAATATTACATAAATATGCACGTAGAATTTTAATATATATACATATTTATATATTTGACGTCTACGTGTATATTTATGAAATTATTTATGTAATTATGTATGTGGACATATGTATATTTCGTATTATTTTTATTTATTTATTTATACATAGATATATATATCATTACATTCTAAGTGTATTTTGATATAAATATATATATCAATATCAAAATACTGTTAGAATAAAACTGAATATATATATATATATTTTTTTAATTATTAAAAATTATTTTTATTTTTTGTTATTTATTTTTATTAACATATTATTTGTATTTTATAATAATATATATATACCATATATATAGTTATTATATATATTGTATATATTCGTGTGTAATTTAAATATAAGTGTATTTTTATAATTATATACGTATATATAAATATAAAAATACACTTAGTGTGACATTATATATATCATATATATACATATATTATATATAGGTATATATAGATATAATACATGTATATATAGCATATATATATACACATATTATTATTTTTTTACACAGATTTTTTTTTTACACTTTATTTTTTATTTTACAGATGCAGGGAGACTGCCTGTCAGCACAGACAGTCCCCCTGCAGGCAGATACACAGACCCCTATTGCGGTCATGTGATCGAGTGATCACATGGCCGTGGGGTCCTGATCTGCCGAGGGGGGACTGCCCGGGCAGACAGGCAACCCCCCTGGACCGGGAGGAGAGCTGATCGCCGCCGTGGGACCGACGGCGATCAGGTAAGTAGCCCAAAACCGTTATGACGGTTCAGGACCGTCAGCGGTCCAAACGCACGTTTTACCGCTGACGGTCCTGAACCGTCAGCGGTCCTTAAGGGGTTAAACTGCAACAATTGCACTGGTAACTGTCTGCAGCAAACAGACCCCACCTGACCCAGATCAGGAAGAGGCTCTGCCCAATCAGGAGCCTCTCTTATTCCCTAAATCTGTCCAGTAGGAGGTTGTTGTAGTTCAGCTCCACTCATAATTCCAATCATCATATAGAACTGCAGTTCCCAAACTGTGTGCCGAACACACTTGGGTGCCGCAAGATATTTTCCCGGTGCTATGATGATAGCAAGGGGACTGTGCCTCCCTCTCCCCTGCCGGCTCTGCAAGACTGGAGGGGAGATAAGAGATCTCCCTCTCTGGCCCGCTACCAGTGTAATGCTGACAGCCGGCAGGGGAGGGAGAGGATCCGGAGGAGCTCTAACCGGCAGCTTCGCCGGGTTCTCCTCTTGAGAGCTTGGAGCGTTGCTGCGGTTACCACGGCAACATTCCAAATCTCACAAGAGTAAACTCTAGCAGCTCCTGAGGCTGCTAGAGTTCACTCTCACCACCTGGACCACCAGGGTCCCCACCGCACCACCAGGGGTTAGTATTGTCCCCCCTCCCAGGGAGGGGGGAGATATTAAAATAATATTTTTTATTTTTTTTTAAATTAAAAAACTTTTATTAATTAAAATAAAAGTATAAATGTATCTGCCCTCCTACCCCCACTGCCCCCCCATACACACAAAAAGTACCCCTCATACAACCTGCCCCCACACACACTGTACCCCTCACGCACAAACTGCCTCACATACACACACACACTACATCCTTCACACACACACTACATCCTTCACAAACACAATGCACCCCCATGCCCTCACTGCACCCCACACCCTCACACACACACACACACACACACACATTGCACCCCTCAGGCACACTACAGCCCCTATCCTGGCAGATCCCAGGTAAGTTGGCAAACTGTTCTTAAACAAAGCCAGTATATGCCGTTGCGCTGTACATATATACAACCTAGGAAATTATTTTAACTTGGGATGCCTTGGAAAAATATTGAAATACTAAGGGTACCTTGAATCTAAGAAGTTTGGGAAGCACTGATATAGAATGATTGGAGACGATGAGTAAACCATTGCAAACTGCTATCAGTCTGCTGTCAGCTCTGTGCTGCCAGCTGAGTACGTGGGTGTGGAGAGAGATGTACTGGGCGTGCAAATGTCCAGCATGTGCCTGTTGCATGTGTCCTCCTTCTCATCTTCTACCACCTCGTTTCAGGATTGCCCCTGTTTTGTGTTGACAAATATGGTGTTAGAGAATTAAACACCTTTGAGCACACACACACTTGTCTTTATATGCAAGCAGACCCCTTCCAGAATAGCATGTTCTGTCAACACGTGTTCACATCAGGCATTATAAAATATGGCTGAATGTCTATCTGGTGTAAACTGTGTAAAATACAGTTAAAGGAACAGCGCACACGCAAACAAAAATACAGTTTTACATTTAACAAGGCTACTTAAAATCACCTATACCAGCAAATTCAGTTCTGCCACATTGTGTCAAGCCCGTCACTACATAACAGTATCCCAATATCTGTGGATGCTTACATGCTAACTTGGTGAACCTGAGAATACTGAAACTAAGTATTTAAAGGGATCCTATAGTGCCAGGAAAACAAACCCCTTCAGCTGGGTCAGGCTCTGCCCCCGCTCCTCCCCTGCCGACGTCGGCTGGCTGGGGAGACGTAAGGCGCATGCGCAGCAATGGCCGCGCGCGCATTTCCTTTAGGAAAATCTGACGCTGGAGGTCCGTGAGGACGTCCAGCGTCAGATTACGGACCAAAAGTCTGTTTACATTCTGGATTCCCTCTAGTGGCTGCCTGTTAGAAAGCCACAGACGGCACACTTAGAGCTGCAATGTAAACATTCCAGTTATTTGGAACGTCACTGCTTTACATTGCAGCACTAAGTGCAAAAGGGTCACAGCACCCAGACCACTTCAATTAGCTGAAGTGGTCTGGATGCCTACAGTGTCCCTTAAATGAGCAGACAGACCTTAGAAGGAGTACATTCTTTCACAGGTCCTGTTCCAGTTATACCATCTGCATTATTACTGCAATATATCAGATCTCAATACAAAATAACAATGCTCTCTGTTTTATGATTGTTTGCCACATCCAGCTAAAGATAAATGAGATCTCCCAGAGCATGGACTTAGTTATGTTTAAAAATGAGTAAACTTTCCTTCTGTTAATTGTACACAGTGACATTTATATATATATGGTAGTGTTGCTTAATAGACTCTGCATTACAGATCAGATTCCCACCAAAGTTCCCGAGGTTCATACGTCAAATACGCACTCTGCTGCTAATGTGTATCTCCTTGTGACAGCATTCACTAATGTACACTGATTAAATTAGATTATGTTTGTTGAAGCTACTCACAGTACTCAATGAACTACACTTTGTGCTATGTCACAGGGAGATAAGTTAAGTTTCCGATATAATGTGGGTAAAGTTAATCAGTACAGTACATAGGTGTCAACAGTCCTGAATTTGCTAGGACAGTCCCACATGTTAACATACTATTCAAGAAAATATAGGTCCCAGGACCTGGCCCGCATTTTGAAATAAGCTGGCTGATTTCAAAATGCAGGAGAGGACTGGGCTCTAGGACCATGCACGGAGTGTTTCCTCAGCACATTGTGCATGATCTGCTGGAGGAGGCAGGTGCCAGTCAGCCTGGCCATCCTCTCTAGCAGCAGGCCTGCCCGCTTCGGGTGAACCCACCCTTTTTGACAGGCAGATCCATCAGTTGCATGCCTGCTTTCTTCCCTGCCCACCTCTGTCCCGTGAGGTGAGTACCGAATGTTGGCAGGTAGGACATGGATACGTGATTAATGTATGTTTCTATGCTGATTAATGTCTGAATGCAAGTTCAACTGCCATGTTGGGGAATCATGGAGTGAGAGGTAGGAGAGCTCAGAATACAGGCAGATTGTGATGGACCAGGGCATCAGTAAATGGAACGCACACAAGGCTACTCACTGAACTCCAAATTGTAGTGAATTGGTGTCTAAATGTCAACATTTGTCAAAAGTCTCCAAGAGAGTTATGGTCATATCTTGGCATTTTTAGCCTGAATTCTGACATTAGGGTTTCAGTTCAATACAATCCAGAAATTAATGAATAAACCCCACAGTGCTCTAAGATATTGGTAGTTTTCTTTAAATTAAAAAAAGCAGTGTGATAGGTTCCTGCTTTATTTACAATGAGACAGGGAAAGTTACCCGTCACTAATGGATTTAAAAAAAAAATTGAAAACATCAAACGTTCAAAGGACCATTATAAGGTGTAAAAATAGGTAACCTATTATTTACTGCTGCCGCAGTATGACTTTGTATGCATGTGTGTGTGTGTATATATATATATATATGTATATATATATATTTAATGAATGTGTGTTTGTGGTGTGTATGTGTGAGTCTACAAATATACAATTACTATCTTTCTCTCCAATATGTGGAATATACAGTTTTTACGTTGATAATAAACCGTGGTGGTTATAATACCTATAATTCCTCTTTAATGCACACGTCGTATATCATGATAACCACAGGAGCTACAGGTGATACTCGAAAAATTAGAATATCGTGCAAAAGTTCATTTATTTCAGTAATGCAATGTAAAAGGGGAAACTAATATATGAGATTGACGCATTACATGCAAAGCAAGATAGTTCAAGCCGTGATTTGTCATAAGTGCGATGATTATGGCTTACAGCTCATGAAAACCCCAAATCCACAATCTCAGTAAATTATAATATTACATGCAATCAATAAAACAAGGAGTGTACATAGAACAATATCGGACCTCTGAATAGTATAAGCATGCAAATGGACTCAATACTTGGTTTGTGCCCCTTTTGCAGCAATTACTGCCTCAATGCGGCATGGCATGGAAGCTATCAGCCTGTGGCACTGCTGAGGTGTTATGGAAAACCAGGATGCTTCAGCTCTTCTGCATTGTTCGGTCTCATGTCTCTCATCTTTCTCTTGGCAATGCCCCATAGATTCTCTATGGTCAGGCGAGTTTGCTGGCCAATCAAGCACAGTAATCCCACAGTCATTGAACCAGGCTTTGGTGCTTTTGGCAGTGTGGGCAGGTGCCAAGTCCTGCTGGAAAATGAAGTCAGCATCCCCATAAAGCTCGTCTGTGGAAGGAAGCATGAAGTGCTCCAAAATCTCCTGGTAGACGGCTGCGTTGACCCTGGACTTAATGAAGCACAGTGGACCAACACCAGCAGATAACATGGCTCCCCAAATCAACACAGACTGTGGAAACTTCACACTGGACTTCAAGCATCTTGCCGTGTGTGCCTCTCCATTCTTTCTCCAGACTATGGGTCCTTGGTTTCCAAATGAGATGCAAAAGTTGCTCTCATCAGAAAAGAGGACTTTGGACCACTGTGCAACAGACCAGGTCTGTTTTTCTTTAGCCCAGGTAAGACGCCTCTGACGTTGTTTGTTGTTCAGGAGCGGCTTGACAAGAGTAATACGACATCTGAAGCCCATGTCCAGGATTCGTCTGTGTATGGTGGCACTTGATGCACTGAGTCCAGCCTCAGTCCACTCCTTGTGAAAGTCACCAACATTTTTAAATGGCCTTTTCCTGACAATCCTCTCCAGGCTGCGGTCATCCCTGCTGCTTGTGCACCTTTTTCTTCCACACTTTCCCCTTCCACATAACTTTCTATTAATGTGCTTTGATACAGCACTTTGGGAACATCCAACTTTCTTCGCAATTACCTTTTGAGGCTTTCCTTCCTTATGGAGGGGGCCAATGATGGTTTTCTGCACAACTGTCAGGTCAGCAGTCTCCCACTGAACCAGACTGAGAGACCATTTAAAGGCTCAGAAACCCTTTGCAGGTGTTATGGCTTGCTTAGCTGATTAGCGTAGGACACTGTGAGCCTAGAATATTGCACCTTCTCACAATATTCTAATTTACAGAGATTGTGGATTTGGGATTTTCATGAGCTGTAAACCATAATCCTTGCACTTATGACAAAGCATGGCTTGAACTATCTAGCTTTGCATGTACTGCGTCTATCTCATATATTAGTTTCCCCTTTTATGAAATAAATGAACTTTTGCACAATATTCTAATTTTTCGAGTATCACCTGTAATCTGTGGGAAATTGTCTCATGGTTAATGTCTTCCTTTTAATTCTATTACTTGTAATCATTTGCCTGCATTAAGAATCATTTAACAGAAGAGACATATATAATAGCATTGTGTTTTGACATAGATTGTTGCTACTTTGCAGTTTGAGATTTTTAAAGGAACAATCCATTGAATGTTAAACAATTTAGTAGATATATCCCCAATGAAAACCTTTATCTACTTTCTTTCTGTGTGAGTCGCATGTCTGTTCATGGCACAGTGACCTGACTGATAAATCTGTGAAGATAGTGAGTAACAAGTAATTTGATGGCCTGGATTAAAAGCCAATTAGCACTGTAATGTTGTTATAACACGTGTATATATACAAACTGAACACAACCATTTCTTCCTATACAGTAAGTTTTTTTATTGTGCAGGAACACAGGAACGCATGTCAGTACGGTTCACAATGCTTTCACGAACGTCTGTCATTTATATTTAAAAGAGCCATTAAAGTGTTTTAATTATACGATGTGAATGCAAACCCTTCTCGGCAGACAATTAGAGCATGTTTCTAAGAACAGAAATATATGAAACACGGCATTGTTCATTTTTCTGCTATTCCTTAGCTAACATTTAAATTAATTTCCTTTTATGACAAGAGAGTATTTTAATTGGAAATTAGCTGGATTGCATTTTATAAGAGGATCTCATACTGTTCTGGTGCTGTGGGAAGGCACATATTCTGAGATTTATTTCATCTTCGGAATATCTCTTAGTACTCAAACTGTTTACATGGTTTATGTAATGTAAAAGTTATTTACTGTGTAATATTAAGAGTACACGTCCCTTCTCCCAGTGCCCGTTTTATGTTCTTTGTTCTTATTTGTCTTCTTTATAAAATATCACACTTTATACTTTGTGTCCCTTCAGATACTTGGAACACTTCTTTAAAATTTCTCCAGTGTATGCTGCTATTATAAAAGACCCAGTACTGGACATAATATTCCAGATGAGTTCTTACACAAATCAATAAAGTGCTCCCCCTGAGCTCTCCGTTGATTTGCCCAGCTTGGGAAGTGTAACACCCACCTCTGTAGGAGATTGCACAGAAAGCCAGTTCCCTCTAATACTTCCTCCATGATGCCAACACACTGGTTTGCATGAGGATGTCCAGCATCTTCTAAATCCACATAGGAAAGTATTGATTCAATGCTTTCCTATGGGGAAGGTCTGATTCACGTGCTGTACAAGTTCCCCCTCGACATTGGAGGAGTCAGGTGCCTGGTGAGGGGGGCAGGGCACTATAGTGTTATAAATGCAGCCTTGTATTCCTCACACTATATAGGTTTATCTCCCAATCTGTACATTTGCTAGCATAATGTATAAATGGAATTTAAAGCTCTTTTAAAAGAGCTAAAGTCACTTCGGCAAAAGGGTTTTCCTTTAAACTATCACTCATCTGCTTAACACCCTAGAAACATTTACTTTGTTACAAAACCTTGTTTTATGTGCAAAAAAAGCCCCAAAACTCTGCAATGGTAGTAATTTGTAATATTTTCTGTCCTTTGGCGCTTTGTTCATGTGCTGATCCAATCCTGTAATGTGTTACCTATATATCTCTATATATCACATGTTTTTCAATTCCAAAGAAGGGAGAGTCCCTCATCTCTCATGATGGCACTGAATGTTCTTGTTGTGGTAATTGATTAGTTACAAGTTTATTGCTGTGACTATCTCTATAATCCCTCCTCCTCGTATGTAAGAAATGATTACACATTTATTATTTTAGTTAGCACAAACTGTCTGAGCACATTGAGGAAGATAGCAGGTTCTCCATTCTCAGCCATGGTAATGACATTGAAATAACTCCATCTTTTAATGATAGCTTATCAGCACATCCAGTGATCGATCAGAGTTAAGCTCCAGGCTGCTTTGCTTGGGGCTGCCCTCATTCTGACTTTATTTCTTTTTTCTTCTTTCATCTTGACCTTTCCATTCTCGATCAATAGTTTTGTTTGTTCGGAGAGAGAAAAAAACATCTAGTCTGCGTGCGTTTTTACCAAGCGCTGATTATATTGTCCACTTACTACGGATGAGTTTGACAAGGTGACTGGAGTGTGTTCAAGTGGATATTCTGAGCATCAATTCAGAGGCAGGACATAATTACCAGATGTATTTAGACATGGTGACAGTATAATATGGGATTCATTAACAGAATAAAATTGACCAAGAAATATAAAGAATAAAATATTATGGCAAAAGAAAATGTTGCATGATTTAGAACCTTGTTTTATTTGCCATATGTGTGAGATTGATATAGAGCGGTATACTTGGTATCAGCAGAAATGGTTTTCTTGGCAAAATAATGCAATCTATTGATGACAGCATCCAGTGGAGAACCAGTTGTTATGATATTGCTTGGGAGAATAATCAAGTCTACATTTTTTATTTTATTACATTCCTTCCAGTAAACACAATTGACAAACAAGGGTATGACATCCTTTCTAACAAATGTGATAATTGTGAATTGTTTGTTAGAAAGGATGTCATATTAAACCAGCATTCAGTGACTTCTTATAAAATGTACTAATTACCTTTATTACAGATCAACTATTAATTTGGACTTTTAACAATACTTGGACTCTAATAAAAGTGATGTATTATGTATTGTAATAAGACCCAAATGATGATCTAATATGGCTGCTTGCTAACAATATATTAACAATGTGTTTGTTATGGATGTTGTTCCCAGTGTGTGTGAGCGTTACTGAATTCACTTTGGTCGCATAGCTCTGCTAATCAAAGCCAGTTGAGGCTCTTTTATTCCAAATAATAATTTCCCATTGTTCTGTTCTTTATTCATATCAGTTTATTTGATTGGCTCATGAAAATCCGTCAGCTCAGTGTGACAAGCCATTATAGACTTCTGCTGAGAACAGTATTGGGGATGTTTGTTAAGGTAACAGTTTAGGTGAGGTACATTGACCATGATTCCCATTAAATGTCCAGTGGTGGCATTACAGAAAGCTGCCCCGGTACATACACTGTCACCATATATATATATATATTTATGTATATGTATGTATGCATGTATCATGATTTGGCTGTAGTTGGGAAACTCCTTAATATACAGTTTTCAGACACTAAGCAATATGGGGGTCTACAATTTCAAGAACATACACGTCGCGGAGCCCTGACATCAATTGATGCTGGTTACTTGAAGCTGTTTATCTTCTCTGGACAAAGTGCCAAAAATTAGCCATCTTTGCTCTATGACTTCAAAACCAAAAGTATCTGTACAATCTATGCCTAGTAATACCAATGCTGAAGTAAGTGTCCTCATCATGAGCTGGTGAGATTAGTCCACCGGCCTTACCTGCTGTCTTCTACTAGGTTTCGCTTCTGACGTCCAAGGTGGACTACACTAACCGAAACCACATGATGATTGCTTTTGGCACTGATTTAAATCATTCTCAATGTCTGGGGTTAAACGTGTTATTACCCCTTTGAATTGTAATAGCAAGATGTATCCTGAGCTTTGAGAAATCTGTGGAAGCATATAAATTCACGGACCTTGGCTTTGTGAAAAACAGAGAAATGTTTATTCAGTCAGTGCTGGATTCCAGCCAAGAAACCACTATAAAATCCACTTAAACTTCATTAATGAGCAAAGATAAATTTCATACGAGGAAAACAGTAAGTGTTTGCCAGTTAGCAAATGTTTTTCCCGCATTTAGATAGCAATTTCAAAAGGGCTTGGTGACCACTTGCTGCAATTTGTATCTTATTGACTTTAATTCCCATTAAGGGGTATTATTTATATATTTATTTATTATGGTTTGATTTTAAAGAGTAGAAAAAAAGAAAATCTATATTTTGATCTGATGTCATAAGACGGGTAGTGTTTGGTTTAATTTTACTGTACCTGTCTATTTCCAACAGTTACCTCTGTTACATAGTCTGAGCACCCTAAAATGCATCAATGCGCTACTATATGGGTTCTGTGCTGAACCCCAGAATCCTAGAGCAGGAGCAGGTTAGTGCCCTTATTGCTCCGGATTTATCTTCCTTAGTCACTAGGTATGTTCTAACAACCAGTGTCAGCAGAGAAAGCTTAATAAGCTTCCCGTAATTAATACCCTTAGCTATATCCTGCAGTTTAATGATGATTAGTTGGGTTATCATGAAATTGTGGTTGAGTAAAGTCTTTTATTCTGAGTTTTTTTTTTTTTTATGTTTTTCCCCCCTTATAAACGTATTTGTAGAATTAATTTAATAATTGTGTTTTTACATGAACACTTAAAATACTTACGAGCAGGGTTTCCAAGAGTAGACACCGCTTTGTACATGTGTGCTGCTAATATATTACTCTCAGTAGAGTGGTTCAGACGCTTCCATTTACCGTATAATAACATTCTGTGTCAGCATAGCTGTAACGGATCCCCTATACTCCGGCTGAGTATATCCGTTATAAGTCTCCCGAATCCCAAGTGCTGCAGTGATTATAGTTTTCCTGTTTCTAGCAGAGTAGTGATTATAGCTCTCCAATTCCCCAAACATGAGCCTAGACTTCATGAAGGGGTAAAACGAATGTGTTTAATGGGAGTCACACACGGCCTTTTATGTAACTCCCCATGCAAGGGGTTTCCTTAAACATAGGGGCATTCCCCACTGGACCTGAGAGGACACTAGTTACAAGCAAACATTCCACACACTCCTCCCCCCCCTGTGCTGGAGAGATAATTACATGAGCACACAAACATATAATTAAACTATCTCTCAGGTACAAAAACATACAATATAACAATACCCCAGAAATACCCCCCAAAACACATGAAAACCCCACAAAAAGTCACATCTCCTTATATCCCCGATCTGGGTGAACAACATATCCATAAATCACCCAGATCGGTTCAGGGGTTCAGTATTTTCATGGAAGTCAATTATTTGACTGAACGTGCACATGGTCCTATGCCCAAAACAATTCCAGGAAATCTCTTTCGGGAGCACAAAAGTGCATAAATCCCCAAACGGAATCCTTAAGTTACTTGTGTTGTAGCCAGCCCCCCTTGTTCGTGGGGATGTTTCAACCCACCAGTGCCTTTCTAACTAGAGAATCAAACACAGGCGATCGGTCCCAGAGTTTCTGTGACCGATTTTAGTTCCATGAGATTTATGCCTAAACACCGCTGCCTGCGTTCGTGAGAACAAGATGGCCACCACCTTGTGGTTGTTCAAATGAAATGCGGCCACCCAGATGAACACTTAGAACACTGCGGTGGAAATTGCTACAATGTATCAATTGGGCTTAACAAGCACCTGGGTGGTCTCTGGTTCATGCGGCTGTTAGGTTCCTGAACAATATAAGCCAAATTGCACAAACCATGCCTTTTTTCCGTGTATTTTGCATGGCCCATAATCCTGGGGCAGGAGGCTGGCTAGCAGGCTCCTCCAGGAGACTGTGATGAGGTTTGGTTCGTCACAATAGCAATTCTCAAATTATGCTTAAATGCAATATGTTATTTATTCCACACCAGCTACTCTACAGATGAGTGTCAATGTAGGATTTTAAGCAGTAGGTTTGCAATGTTTAAATAAACCATAATTGCTTATAAATAGTCATAAAAGTGTGAACACAGCTATTTATATTCAGTCCTGTAATTTCTTACATTCATTGTTTCATCGTATATCTTTTCAATACATAACATTTATTTTAGCAAACATGCACAGTAAAGTGAAGGTGATTAATTACATGATGTTATCTTCCTTGTTGGGGAGCAATGTCCAGCTGTCTTAGTATAGGATATTACGATACAGAACACCTTTATTTAGTTTTTTTTATATTCTAAAGAAAAGTGAGGGGTGCAAGGAACCCTGTTAACAGCACAATGTGAAGCAGTGAAATGGACAAATGGTCCAAAATATATATTTTTTTCTGTCAACAATGGGTTTGTTGTAAAATGCTTTTCCTCAAGTCAGCGTTTGGGAAAGGCTGAGTGTGGGAAAGCTTAACCCCTTAAGGACACATGACATGTGTGACATGTCATGATTCCCTTTTATTCTAGAAGTTTGGTCCTTAAGGGGTTAAACAATTTCCCCACCAGGCAAAGTGCAGATTGAGAGCTTCCAGCAATCCATAGGTAGAGGAGTGGAGAATTTAAACATTTCTGAAACAGGTGGACACCCTACAATGGGCCGGAGGAAGCACCAGGTAACTCCCAGCACCCTATGACAGTGTGCAGTAGTGTTTATGGTACTTGGGGTGTTTAAAAAAAAAAAAAGTGCTTTCAATTTACAAAATATAACAGTACGTGTGGGTTGATAAGAAAGGAAAAAAGGGCTAGTAAAAAGGAAATCAATCCCTGTTCTTCTGAGGGCATGTGGCTCATCATTCGGAAAGGAACAGTGTGATGGTTCGGTAACAGCAGAATAAATCTATTTTTTTTTTTTTTTTTTACCATTTACACGGTTTTGTTGAAATCTTCTGTAGCAAGGTATTTGTGGCTCACAGGGATTTATTTTGCATTGGCTGCTTATAACGGTGTGAATTCTCCCCAGCCCAAAAACATGCCACAAATGGGATTTAAAATTAGATCTAGGATATTCATTTCAAATGAACACTGTGAAGGGTGCCTCTCGCTTGTATCTTGGAACAATCTAGAGTCCTACCAGGATGTCATCGGCTCTGAAAATCCAAATCAAGGAGATTGTAACTTCCTTAGCATTGATACAAAATGCTTTCTTTCAAATTAAAACGAATCATTTCCTTACTTTAATATGATTGCACTGTTATTTATTTGGTAAATATTTACATGGTGTAATTGAATACTTCATATACAATATTTCCAACACAGAATTTATTTTTGTTGCTTAATTACGGCTGTGTTATGAGAATAACTCGGAGAGAGACAGATGTGTTCATTTACAGCTTCCTAAGATACCCATACTCTGCTTACAGAACTGTAAGCACACTGGTAAATAAACAGATTTTCCAGAGAGCTGGACCAGAATAGCCGTACAGGAAATGTTCCCCGCTCTATTCTCTTTACCTATCATTTGATTATGGAAATCGTCAGACCTCTGTCAGAGGAGTAGCCATAAAACGATTTTCTTGACCCTTAAATATGAGCAATCAATGGAATCCAAGATCATCTCGAATCATTTTCTAGCTGCCAGTTTAAGGAAAAATACTTTCATTTGTAGCGAGCTTTAACCTAACCTGCTGAGTCCCATAACTACATACATGGTTTTGCCCAGACATATTGTGCAATTTAATTTTACATTCCCTGAAGCTCTAGGCCCCATGTGTCACAGCCGTCTCTTCAATTATCCTCACAAAAGGGCATCCAAGATAGATGGCCATAGCATTCTTCCTTCACAGTATCAAAACAATTTCCACACTAAATGTTTAACGTCAAAAAAAGACTAGATTTCACAGAAAGTTCTTTGTGTTTGATAAGCATTCCCTGAGAGATGTAGAAAGCTGTACTGAGATCGCTGGAGTCCTGCCGAAACAGAGATCACTTAGTACAATGTCTGTAAAGTATAGTGTGGTTTCTTATATCCGTTCTTTTTATATCTTTTATTCTCAGTTTTAGACAAGTTATTGTAGAAGAAAGCTATTACACACACAAAAATAATAATCTTTTTAATAATATAGCCTAGTCTCAATGTCAAGTTACTGCTATAAAGACCAAATAGTTATCCATCCTAAATAAAAAGGTAAAAGGAAGCTATGTAAGATAAAGTAGGTTTAGTTCTTCTAGAAACCTTTAGTGATAGGTCACAAAAACGACATAGCAGTCGCTCACAATACTGAAGGACAACGTATCACTCCAGCTGTTTGTATAATTTGACAGTGGTGGCAATGCACCATTATACCCCCAAGAGAAGCTACATTGGGGACTTTGAGCTAAATTATCCCCAAAAAGGATGGTGTTTAGACACTGAGATAACTAAGAATTTTGGTACATTTAGGATTTACATTAAAGTAACCCTATAGTATTAACGCTATCATGTCCTTGTCACTACTCATTTTTAGCATTCAATGCTTTGCTATTACAGAGTTCCTCTATTGACGGTCATACTGATAGGCAGTGGACCAATGCTAGTTTCTAAAAAAAAAATAAAAAATGAAATGTTCTTTTGTTTGGTTTTTTAAAATATTTTTATTTATAGTGCAAACACCATACCTAATCGACATATACACAAAACAATTAATGGAAAATACAAAATTACATAATCTGACATTGCAGGCATTAGCATGTAGAATGAGTAGACAGATGGCACAGTGCCCATATAATAGGGATCAACCTATTTTTTGTTAGAGCCGATAACTTACCGATACCGATATTCTGTACATTTACCATTTACAAAAATAAACTTTGTCTACATAAATCTACTGTTAACTGAACATGTTTATTATTATTATTTTTTTTTAATTAAGGTAAATGCACAAAATATAAATGTTTTCAAGAATATGTGTGTGTGTAGTGGATGCAGTGAGAGTATTTGATTAGTGAATGCAGTGTGTGTATGTTTGTGTAGTGGATGCAGAGTGTGTGTTTGTGTAGTGTGTATATAATGAATGCAGAGTGTGTGTTTGTGTAGTGTGTGTATAGTGAATGCAGTGTGTTTGTGTAGTGTGTGTATAGTGAATGCAGTGTGTTTGTGTAGTGTTTGTATATAATGATTTCAGAGTGTGTGTTTGTGTCGTGTGTGTGTAGTGTGTAGATAATGAATGCAGAGTGTGTGTGTTTGAGCAGTGAGTGTTTGTTTAGGTATGTTAAGTGTGTAAAATGGAGGGGGAGGGGGGCATTTTTATTTTCTTTAATTTTTTTTTAAAATAGTATGTTTTAGTCCCCCCTCTCTGCTTCTACCTGGTTAGGGAGGGGGGGGGGGGGGGGTATGGCATTCCCTGGTGGTCCGGTGGCTTTTCTGCTGTCTACTCCAGGATTCCCTCCACATGTGTGGGTGGTGTGTCGAGGGCATCCCTCGTATGGCTTTAAGCCTGGGTAGGCTCTGCTGTAGCGGTGTGCTGCTGCATATGTTAGAAATGCCTGGCACAGGTCTCCCAGACATTTGTCTGCGTCAACTCCTCTCTTCAGATGGTAAGAAGCATACTTTAACTGGTTTGAGTGTTGGTTCAGTTGTGCCCAAAATTTCTAACAAATTCTGTCACAGCTGGCCAAAACCTCTGCAGTTTGAAGGCAATACTGCGGGACATTCAACTTTGTGGCCATCTTGGGAATAAAGAAAGCCTAGGTGGCCTGATGAAGGACAGACATCCTTCTCTGTGGGGAACAGAATAACCCGCAGTGGTCCAAAGGGGGAGAAGCGGGGAGGCAACCAGTCAAGGAACAAAAGACTGGTACGTGATGCAGGCAGGGAGTAGCCACCTTCCTTACTCGGTTGTCAGATTAGGCCTCAGTTCTCTAGAGCTCCATGGTGACTTGAAAACTACTCCAAAATGCCTAATCTTTGACCCCACTTGTTGATCGAGGAACCAGCGCAGGTGCAAAGCCATAAAATACAGGTTTAAAGTACTAAAGAGTCAACATTATTCTTATCCTTCAGGCACAGAGCAACCAGTCAGCATGGCTGTCAGAGGACTGCGCCCAGACAACTGCGTTGAGATGAAGTGATCTGGGTGACTATAGCATTCCTTTGTCCAGAAGCAGCTACCAGGGAAGGGGTTCAAATTAAAGTGAAATACATATGAAATGTGATGTGGTGGTCCCAAAGATGAACCATTACCCAACGGAGGCCCAGAATTGTCCCGTCCGCACCTGGGGATGTCTTCATTAATACCAGGATCTGACTGAATGGGGGAGTGCCTAGAGGACCCTATTCCTTTTCTTTATTCATTAATTTTAATTATTTTTATAAACTATTTATTTAATTTATTTATTCTGGGAATTGATTGGGATATAATTTCTGATCAATCTGGGACTTTTTCAGGACATTTAGAAACCAATTTGGAGCATTTGGCTCCAGCTCAGTGTTAATTTGAAAGTGGCTTTGATCAATCTAGAGGTTTATAAATATAGTGAACTTACTGTTCAGTGAAATATTTGCAATGAAGACTGCTTATGTCCCAAGGCCAGAATATAAAGTTAGCCAGATGTAACACGGGAAAGTCTGTTAGTGTGATATCAAATATGACATGAAAATGAGCCTGCCAAGAAGCGTGTCTAATTCAGACAGGATTAACAATAAATGCACGTCATTTATGCTTTAAAAAAAAAAAAAATTAAACATAAAACAAATTATTCAAAAGCTATTCAAATAGCAAAAGAGCCTATATAGAAAGCATGTTCCTCATTATGCATTCACTGTATACTGTTGAAAGAAATTCATCCCTCTTTCTCATGTGTGTCCCTTGAGATGACCCATAAAACATTTTTGCCGCCGGTTATAAATATCTGTATGCAACACAGCTGTTAGACTGCACAATGAGAAAGATCCCCTTTTATGAGCATTCTAAGTTGGGATTTTAACTGCAGTAAATTTTGGTATAAACTGGCACATCAAAACAAGTAAAATCTTTGTATGGTCTTTTCAGATTCACTCTGTACTTCTGTCATTCCTCCGGTCTAGGGCCGCTCTAGAGAGTAGACATCCAAGGGTTTTAATCCAATTTAAAGACAGTTGTTTAACAAGCAAATCGTGGAAGCTGCATTGCATATTAAGACAAGACTCCCTACAGCAATGCTTGTCAAAGGTAATCTAACTGAAAGAAACAAATACAAACCCACGGTCGCAAGTAGTCGACAGTTGGAGTTGGAATTATTCAGTGAGTGAATGATGTGTAATGAGTGATTGTGATTCAGAAAGTGATTTGGCTCCCTTCGCTGACTGGCATATTTGTACAGTTAGTGTCACATATATTACTTAAACCTGTTGTCTAAATAGGCCTCGAAAAAGGGGCATTGGGGACGTAATAGGAATCTGATCTGGATTCCAAATATACACCAAAAAAAGGGGATTGGGGGCACATCTGGAACATGCATTTCTCAGTAGTGGTGCTGATGTAAAGACAAAACACAGATGGGGGGAGGAGGGGGACGACGGAACACACACACCACACCACACCCCACACCCCAATTTAGCAAACAAATATTGGGATTCAGTTATTGTAAAATTTTAAGTAGTCTTATAAAATGTAAAACTAGATTTTTTTTTAAATCTTTATTTTGTGTGCTGTTTCCTAATCTGTATTTTGTCTAAATAGGTATTGTCAAGATAACAAGATAATCTGCTTCTTGTGGACTCAACGAACCCCCACGTTGTGTCTTTATCACAGTTTGAATCTGTTTATTTGTGGCAGTTCAATGCTGTAGCTGTGAATAAATTACAGTCTCATTCCTGTTTCATTATGGTATGGGCATGTAAGGATGTCTGTCAAATGAATGGTCAAACTACTGGAAGTCGCACAAGCTTCTGCTGCACGATGCATTCCGTACATTCATTACACAACCTCCGAACCTCTCGCTCGGTGCTTTTTTTTTTTTTATTGTTCTGGGTGGATACACTCCCCATATCAACCCACAGGACTCCATAGCATACTATCCAATCATTGTACATTATCCATAAGTGCCTTAATTGGTCCATTATTGCATTTATTGATATAAATTGACCAAAGGCAAAATGAACCGTTTGGCAGAGTAGTGATTCATCAGTTGGGTATTATGTAGTAAAATCAGACATAAGCATTGCCGACATTCACATTGAACCCTGTCTGTGCGTTGGCCACACGTTTTCCCTAAATGATCAACTCTTGGATCCAATATTATTTACCTTGGATGGTTATTTTTTGGTCAAGTTGACCCTCTATTCCCTTTACTGCATATTACAGGAAAGAATTCTCACAAATGCTGGGGTTTTGAAATAACAAAAAATAACTATTCAAGAAAGGTACATTTATCACTCACTACTTCCTTTACCTCTTGGAATGTGGATGCTGTTATTACCCAGGGCAACAGGGCTTATTTAATTAACCTAGGAAAGTTGACGGTCTGAGTGATCTTGTAAAGAGGAGTTGGAATAATAACCAATGAGCTAGTACTTGTGATCAGACCCCTGATTTCTGCCTTCTGTATTAAAGCTAATACAACAATTAAATCAGTTGAAAATCTATTTTTCTCCATAGTTGTTCTATCACTTTTTCATTTGTTAAGCCATCTTTTTATAACATTGCGGATGATCAACTTTCATATAAATAGTTGAATAGGTTTATGCTGTTGCCGGCAGTTTTTTCGAGGCTGGAAATATAGAAAGTGGTATAATGTCGCATCCTGCAGTACCTTGTTCAGCACATTTTACAAGGTAGAAGTCAATTCAGATAAATATATCCAGAGATTAAAATCTACCTCTGCCCGCTGCAGTTTAGCTAATAGTTAATGTTTCTATACTGATAGGAATACTTCGTTTGGAAACTTCATATTTAAATTGGCATAATTAGTCTTTTAAGTCTCCCATTATCCCTAGAAGCGGTTTGAGTTAAACCAGAGATACATCTTCTGATGTTAAATAACAGCATTTAAAATGACAGCAAAAACACAGGTTATTCGTTATTGATTTTATTCACCAAACTGGCATGTGAAGAGTAGGTTAGGGGATCCCATAGGTTATGCCAAAAAGCTGAGTTAGCAAAATGATCCAAGTAGCATTTTTCCAGGGTGGTTATCTGGGACTAAAATTCCCATGTAAATTATCCAATTAATAAATCCCTAGGTCTTCTCATGACCAGGTCAGGACATACTTGAAAACGAGAGAAATCTCAATGTATTTTTCCTGGTAAAATATTTTATAAATAAAAAAATGAATCTCTTCCTGCTCAGCCCCAAGAAATGACTAGTTATTGGTGTGATTCCCCTCCTTTAGCCTTTATGCTCACAGAGGAATGTGGCCCTAGCCATATGTTGCTTGTCACTTTAACAATTGCTGCACGAAATAATGCACTTGACCTAGGCATGTCTTAATGCTTCATAATTCAGGGCTGTCCTTTCTTGAAGCAAACGAGTTAAACATCTGTGCACAGTTGTCCTTAAACCTCAAATAAATTGAACGCATTCTGCCACTGGAGCGAGCGGCACATTATAAATCCCTGTAGAGTTCTACGCAGGTTATTAATGAGCCAGTCAACAGATGTACTAACCGTGTTTTAAGCACATTATATTTTCAGTGTCCTTATTTGTCAGATCTACTGACTAAAGCAAAATCAGACAGCGTTTGACCCAGGGCACCATTTCAGAATGACTTGTCTGTAGCAGCAATGTCTCATTGATAAAAGACAATGGCAAGCAAGTGGCTTGAAGGATACAAAAAATAAATAAAATAAAAAAATCTAAGTGGGAATCATTTCTGCTTATAAATTCCATGGTCCATAATGTCCAGAGAAGGCAATTTACGGCAAAGTAATAAAAGGGTTCTGTGTTTGGATATAATTTACTTCCACAAAGCGCAGACAAGCTGTTCATTTTATTACCTCGGATTTCAACATAAAGCCTAGTCACATTTATTTTGGAGGTAATAATAATCGGGAAGAGGGGGACGTAGCTGGTTCCAGGTTAATGATCTGAAACCCTTCCAGGACTCAGAGAGGCTGGAAACTCCTCTATTGGAAGTTATATAAGAGAAGGTGGAACGTTTCACCTACCTCAAAGTCAATATCTCTCTCCCAAAAGCTGACATTAATACAGAATTAGGAATTTGAGTTTTAAGTCCAAATTGTAAACATTCTTTTTAAGAAAGCACTGTTTTTTCTTTGTACCACCATTGATCAAATCACACATTTAAACAGCTGTCAATAAATCAGAAATGTTAACAGATCATTTTTAATAATGCATGATGGCGTAGCATAAGCTTTAATCTGACAAAATCACGAATACAGACTAGTAACCAGGACTAGTCAGTACATACTTCAGGCCTGATGGATATGCAGATCTTATAGATGTCACGAAGTTCCATTCTGCCTCTGGGTTTATACTGAGACTAAACCGAGTTAGCCCACTGTCAGGCATCGCCCTGGGATGTGAATTAACAGATTGATGCCTTGTGCTGGAGGTTTACTCTGTGTAAGACCTGTTCAGTTGATAATAAAACCCATCTAATGTAAATTTTCTCCCAGAATCATCACTTGTATGATAAATAGACCACTAGCAGGGCCGGACTGGGGAAAAAATTCGGCCTGGGCATTTTTTATTCACTGCGCCCACTGAAAAGGGGGCGGGGCCAAATAGGGTGTGTTTTGTCATCCCCAATGAAAGCACGCCCCATCTCAAAGTGAGCATGTTGGTTCAATGCTCTTCCAGGGCATGAGAAAAGGGCCCTGTATTTGTTCTGCACAGCGCAAGCTAATTTAATAACATGCTTGAGTTGTCTTTGCTTGAAACTTGTCTCAGGGGTTTCCATAATTGGGATACTCACGGTATCCCATTTATGGAGACACTATGTGTTTGCCTAAATGGAATCTAGTGTGTGCATAGGGGATCCAGAGTGTGTATGTCAGAAATGTAGTGTGTGTAGGTGGTGCAGTGTCTGTGTGTAGGGGACCTAGTGTGTGTTTGAAGGACTGTCTGTATAGGAGATCTAGTAAATGTGTGTGTATAGAGGATTCAGAGTATATAGAGATCTAGTGTGTGTGTATCTGTAGATGATCCAGAGTTGGGTAAGAAATCTAGTGTTTGTCTGGAATTTAATGTGTTTAGGGGTGCAGTATGTGTGTGAGGGATTCTGTAGTATATATACATATATGTTTGGTGTGTGTGAGTGAATGGTGCAGCGTGTTTGGGGGCTGCTGTGCAGTGTGTGTGTGAGGAGTGTAGTGTGCAGTGTGTGTGTGTGTGTGGTGTGCAGTGTGTGTTAGGATGCTGTGTGAGGGTGATGTGTGTGTATGTTAGGGTGCTGTGTGTGAGAGTACGGTGTGTGAGAGTGATGTGGTGTGTGAGGGTGATGTGGTGTGTGAGGGTGATGTGGTGTGTGAGGGTGATGTGGTGTGTGAGGGTGATGTGGTGTGTGAGGGTGATGTGTGTTAGGGTGCTGTGTGAGGGTGATGTGTGTGTGTGTGTTAGGGTGATGTGTGAGGGTGTTAGGATTGTGTGTTGGGGGAGGCAGGTAAATGTCAATATTGATGTATTTATTTCTATAGTAACAATAATAAAAAAAAAAAAACAGACATTATATCCCCCCCCCCTTCTTACCTGTAGCCTGGAAGGGGGGGTTGTGCTGCTGACATCCATCCCTGGTGGTCCTCGTGGTAAGTGAACTCTAGCCCTTTGGGACTAGAGTTCACTCTCGTGAGACCCAGACCGTTGCGAGAGAAACGGCGGCTGCGTTTGACTGCATGTGGGCCGGTGAGGAGATCTTTCATCTCCCCACCGGCCCTTCATGGAATATAGCGGGGCCGGCGCTTGGATAGTGCCGGCTCTGCATGGGCCGGCCGGGAAGATCCTGCATTTGCCCGGTTTGCCCGATGGCCAGTCTGGGCCTGACCACAAGCAGCTCTATCAAACTCATACAAACACTACGCATATAGGTAAACGTGATCACCTTTCAAAGGCCACTGAATCAGGTAGAACATAATGAACTCTTGCTTTAGCACAGATATGTTAAACAGTGGCTTTATGGAGGAGGAGGCAGAGTGACAGCCCCAGCCAGCCCCACGTTCCCCACAGCTTTAGCCAGCAGTAGGAACCCAGGACAGTGGTTAAAAATATAAAAGTTATGAAATATGTGTGTCTGTGTGTGTGTGTATGTGTCAATGTGTGTGTCTGTATCTGTCTGTATTTGTGTAAATGTGCACACATCCCAGCAATCAAACACCAACGCTAAATGCAATAAACCCTTGCAATTAAACGCAACCACAGCACCACAAAGTTAAAAATTATTTAAAAACACACCTTTTCATTCAAAACCAATACTACACACAAATGTACACCTGCATTTAAACCCTAACACTATATACAAACACACCAATGCATTTAAACGCAAACATTACAAACACACCCCTGTATAAAAGCACCAAATTATATACAAACACCCCTTCAATTAAACACACCTGCATTTAACCCCTTAAGGACACATGACGTGTGTGACACGTCATGATTCCCTTTTATTCCAGAAGTTTGGTCCTTAAGGGGTTAAAATATAACACTACATACAAACACACACTTGCATACAAATGCAAACATTACACTGAATTTCAGTGGCAATGGTACAAATACACTACCTGCACATACATACTCCACAGAAAAACACGATTACATTCAAACGCACAAACACAAGGCCTCTCTACATTAGCTTCGCCACTGCTTATACCCTCTCCTGTTGTTGAACCCTGAGTACAGGGATGACATTAAAAATATTTATTCTGATAAATAAATGTGTAGTTTTCTACACACATTAAAAATAATGCTAAAAGTTGGTAGAATAGAGGGAGGTTCTTTGAATGCATCAGTTATTATACTTTGGCCCTAGGTCGTCCTTGAGTATGTATAAATATTTTTATAACCAATAAATGACTCAAGTGAGATTTTTAAATTAAAATGGAGGAACTGAAGCTTGTTTAGACCCAATGGAAAGAGCAGTTTGAATTCTGAAAGAATCGTTTAACTATAACTGAGCTGTACAGGACTCTTCACACTTTATCTAGATCTAGGACAGTGATGGCTCACTTTGGCACTGCAGATATTCGTGTCCTACATTCCCCATGCTGCTTAGCAATCCATCACTGCCCTGAAGCTGAGGTTGTTCTGTTGAATAGCTGTTACTGGTCGACATATTGTGTCAGTGTAATTTACAGCCATACTGTTCTGGGGTCTATGGAAACCCAAATAAATATATATTTTCACAAACACTACAGATATCCCTGTCCTGTAAGGAGGATGTTACCAGGACATCCCTTTATAATGCCCACGAACAATATGATCAGGTAATATGCCACCCTGATCAGGTAATATGCCACCCTGAGCTTCAGTACTTTTACTTATTTGACACATAAACAGGTTAAGGAACCTTCTGGAGCGGTTATTAATGTGTTGTACTTGTTTGCCCAGCCTGAGACGCTTCCTCTTCACAAGGTTTAAGGCAGACACATAAATCATCTATCAGCTAAAATGTCAAGTTCATGTTTGTTCTTTTCTTTTTAAGCCATTATAATGTCATCTTCCAGAATACAATCCCTATAATCCTCTCCATCTGTGAATGTGCAGAACAGTAGTGCAGGACATAGGCGTGCGCAGCCTATTGCATTAGGGTGTGCATCCTAAAGCACAAGCACACGCCGCGTATATATATGTATGTATGTGTGTGTATATATATATATATATATATATATATATAAATATATATATATATATATATATGTGTATATATACATATACACATACACACATACACGGCTGTATGTGTGTGCGTGTGTGCTGTTAGTGTGATGTGTGTGTACGGGTGCTGGTAGTGTACTATGTGGGTGAGGGTGTTTGTGTGTGCGCGCTTGTGAGGGTGCTGTTAATGTACTGTGTGTGAGGGTGCTGTTTGTGTGTGGGTGTGCACTTGTGAGGGTGCTGTTAATGTACTGTGTGTGAGGGTACTGGTAGTGTGCTGTGTGTGTTTGTTAGGGTCCTGTTTGTGTTTGTGAGGGTACTGTTTGTGTGCTGTGTGTTAGGGTGCTGTTGGTGTAATGTGTGTAAGGGTGCTGTGTGTTTTTGTGAGGGTGCTGTATGTGTGTAGGTGCTGTGTATGTATGTGGGTGCTGTATGTCTGTGGGTGCTGTATGTCTGTGGGTGCTGTATGTCTGTAGGTGCTGTATGTCTGTAGGTGCTGTATGTCTGTAGGTGCTGTATGTGTGTATGTCTGTGGGTGCTGTATGTGTGTATGTGCTGTGTATGTGTGTGGGTGCTGTGTATGTGTGTAGGTGCTGTGTATGTGTGTAGGTGCTGTGTATGTGTGTAGGTGCTGTGTATGTCTGTGGGTGCTGTATATGTGTGGGTGCTGTGTATGTCTTTGGGTGCTGTGTATGTCTGTGGGTGCTGTATGTGTGTGTGTGCTGTGTATGTCTGTGGGTGCTGTGTATGTCTGTGGGTGCTGTATGTGTGTGTGTGCTGTGTATGTCTGTGGGTGCTGTGTATGTCTGTAGGTGCGTTGTGTGTGGGTGATTGTGGGGGGTGGAGGTGGGGGTACATTACTGAATATCCCCCCTCCCTTCTTGCTTTATGTGGGGAGGGGGGATTCTTGTTCCTTGCTACATTCCCTGGTGGTCCAGTGGAGTTGGGGGCAGATCAGTTAATATCCCCCCTCCCTTGTTACCTTATGCCTGGGAGGGGGGGATCCTTGTTCTGCCATCCTTCCCTGGTGGTCCAGTGGTGAGTGAACTCTAGCCTGCGGGGCTAGAATTCACTCTCGCGAGATCTGAGCGTTGCTGCGGCAACGCTCATCTCGCGAGAGGAACCCGGCGGAGCTGCTGGCAAGAGCTCCACCGGTCCTCTCCTGCCTCCCTCCCTGCCTGTGGGTCGGTGGGGAGAGAGGCTGAGAGCAGAGCCAGTGCTCGGATAGCGCTGGCTCTGCATGAGCCGACAGGGGGGATCCTGAGATCTCCCCTGCCGGTCTCAATACATAGGCGTGCCGCGGGGATTAGGGTGTGCCCAGGCACACCCGGCACACCCCGTGCGCACGCCTATGGTGCAGGAATAAAGTTAGCATTGATTAATACTGGGGTGTAAGTAGGTGACAATACTTTCCATAGATACAGTCGCCTATTTAAGGAGTAGTCCCAGAAGATTGGAAGTTAGCGAATATTGTGCCCATTCACAAGAAAGGTAATAGGGAGAAGTCGGGAACTATAGGCCAGTTAGCCTTACTTCAGTAGTGGAGAAAGTAATGGAAACCCTGTTAAAGGATAGGATTGTTGAACATCTAAAATCACAAGGATTTCAAGATCAGAGACAACATGGGTTTCCTTCAGGGAGATCATGCCAAGCTAATCTTATTGATTTTTCTTGATTGGGTAACTAAACTAATAGATCAGGGTGGTGCAGTAGACCTTGCTTACCAAGATTTCAGTAAGGCTTTTGACACTGTTCCAGATACAAGGTTCATCAATAATCTGCAATCTAAGTTTGGATTCCAATATTGTTGAATTGGTTAGGCAGTGGATAGATGACAGGCAACAGAGGGTTGTAGTCACTGGAGTATATTCGAAGCTTGGGCTTGTCACCAGTGGGGTACCTCAGGGATCTGTACTTGGACCCATTCTCTTTAATATTTTTATTAGTGATATTGCAGAAGGTCTTGATGGTAAGGTATGTCTTTTTGCTGATGATACTAAAACAGGGTTGATGTTCCAGGAGGGATAAGCCAAATGGCAAATGATTAAGAAAAATTAGAAAAATGGTCAGAGTTGTGGCAAATGACATTTAATGTGGATAAGTGCAAGATAATGCACTTTTGACGTAAAAACCCAAGGGCAGAGTATAGGATATTTGATAGAGTCCTAACCTCAACATCTGAGGAAAGGGATGTAGGGGTGATTATTTCGGATGACTTAATGGTAGGCAGACAATGTAATAGAGCAGCAGGAAATGCTAGCAGAATGCTTGGTTGTATCGGGATAGGTATTAGCAGTAGAAAGAGGGAAGTGCTCATGCCATTGTACACTGGAGACCGAATCTCCAGAAGGATATCAATACTTTAGAGAGAGTTCAGAGAAGGGCTACTAAACTGGTTCATGGATTGCAGGATAAAACTTACAAGGAAAGGTTAAAGGATCATAACATGTATAGCTTGGAGGAAAGACGAGACAGGGGGGGTATGGTAGAAACATTTAAATACATAAAGGGAATCAACACAGTAAAGCAGGAGAGTATATTTAAAAGAAGAAAAACTACCACAACAAGAGGACATAGTCTTAAATTAGAGGGACAAAGGTTTAAAAATAATATCAGGACGTATTACTTTACTGAGAGGGTAGTGGATGCATGGAATAGCCTTCCAACTGAAGTGGTAGAGGTTAACACAGTAAAGGAGTTTAAGCATGTGTGCAATAGGCATAAGGCTATCCTAGACTTAAGATAAAGCCAGGGACTAATGAAAGTATTTAGAAAATTGGGCAGACTAGATGGGCCGAATGGTTTTCATCTGCCGTTGCATTCTATGTTTCTACGTTTCTATTATGTTTAAAACCAATATACTACCAAATGTTACAGTTTCCAATTTCCTCAATCTTGGGTTCTGCACTAAACATTTCATGGTGTCCTTTGATGAAGAGGTTAACATTACTTTGGAATTGATTTGTCATTTAATAGACTCATTGATCAATGTACACTTTTTATAAAGTCCCTTTAAATGTTCTGTAAGCACATTCTATAGCTATATTAACCACAAAGCGAGGATGCTCCAAAACAATGGCACGGGCAGGGCCATCTTTAACGCGGGGCAAACGGGGCAGCTGCCCCGGGCCCAGTTACTCAGGGGGGCCCAAAGCAGCTGCCCTGTGGGCCCTGCTGCCCTCTACTATTTTTTTTTTTTCCCCCTGCACACTAAAAAGGCCCGCCGGGTGGCCCATGCACTGGTGCACCTGGTGGGCCTTTGTAAGCAGGAGCCCAGTTGCACGCTGTATCCCTTTAACAGCACGACCGGCCCCATGCTTTTCAGCAGCGCTGGGAGGAAGGGGTTACAGGGGGTCCAAGAAAATGATTTGTCCAGGGTTAATATTATAGACGGCTCTGGGCACGGGGCGTTAGCAATCTCTCTTACAAGTTTTAAACCCAGGGAAATAAACATTGCTATAAAATCTGTTATTTTGCATTCATCCATCAAACTGAACGTTTTTGTGCAAGTTAACAGCCAGGGTAATAAATCAGGGGCTTATTGTATCTAGGCCAGAGCACTCACGTTATTACACAGTGTATAGGAAGATTACAGGACAATATTCTAGGTCTTTACACATTTTATACTTCATTACATCGGTGTCTCCATTCCTTGGTGTATTTTAAGTTGCAGAATGTACTTTTAGAAGCTCAATATGTGTTAAAGGGTCAGCTTTGTTAGAGAAACAACTACTGCTCATTAAAGTGTTTGTGGTGCATAGTTATGATCCCTGCAGCCTTTTGGCATTAAGTGGTTTAGCTTATGAGATGTTAAAGGGACTCTCCAGTGCCAGGAAAACAAACCGTTTTAAACCCCTTCAGTGACTTACCTGTATCCAGCGCCGATGTCCCTCTGCGCTGGTTCAGGGTCCGCCCACGCTCCTCCCCCGCCAACGTCATCTGGCGGGGAGGGCGACCTATTGCGCATGCGCGGCCGCCGGTGGGGGAGACCTAATGTGCATGCGCAGCAATGCCGCGCACGCGCATTAGACTTCCCCATAGGAAAGCATCGAAAAATGCTTTCAATGCTTTCCTATGGGGATTTCAGTGACGCTGGAAGTCCTCACATAGCATGAGGACTATAGCACACGGAATGTGTGCTATACACATGGAAGTGCCCTCTAGTGGCTGTCTAGTAGACAGCCACTAGAGGAGGAGTTAACGCTGCAAGGTAAATATTGCAGGGTTAAGGGTAGTGGGAGTTGGCACCCAGACCACTCCAAATGGCAGAAGTGGTCTGGGTGCCTGGAGTATCCCTTTAAGGGACAAATCCCCTGCCTGTCAATCAAACATCCAAGATCTATTAATCTTTTAATGTTCATCATGCAGAGTGTAGTTAGGAACATTGTTTTTTAATTAGTTTTTATTTTTTTATTAATGCCTTTAACATATGCATTTCCAATATGTGTTTTCTCACACCTGTCTAATGGTATGATGAGAATGATCATGAAAAGGCTTTCAGACGGGTAGATGGACGGTGTTTCCGATTATCTACTGTTCTGTTCCAGCTAAAACATCTAAAAAAAAAGCAGATTATAGTACGTACATCCGGTTAGTCGTAATTGGAGGCACAAGTGTAAATCACTGAGAGATTGTAATTGGCTAAAATAATTCAATAAATATGGCATGTGTTGGTGGAACGTGCCTCTCAAGTGTGTGGTTACCATGGAATCATCTGTGTCTCTGTGCTATTATTCACCCCATAAACACACAACACACGTGTCACTTTCAAATTACACAACAGATTAAAAGAAAAAATATAATATATATATATATCTTTGTTTCTTTGAGTGGAGACCTGACCTTTACGTTATCAGCAAACGTATTTAGTGGAATGACATATATATATATCCTTTTGAAATACTCCAAAGTACAGGAGTGTTAGAAACACATGTGCTATTTCTATGTTCGTTCCACAAATTGGATTTTTAGTGTCTGCAGGTGATATTCAGTTTCCTTTCATCCTTGTGCCTGGCAATGTAAGTACTCGTTGTATGTTGTAACACTTTAAGGAAAGACATACTGGTCTATTTTCTCCTTCAATAATGAGAACATTAGGCTGTGGAAGGATGCACGGCTTTGCTTGGCAAATGTGGCTTTATTATATTTAAATTAATGTGTTATGTATGAACTAAAGGTCTGTTGGTCTTCTGACAGTATTGACTATGTACAGGTTAATGTAGTCCGTTCTCACCATGGTGACATCATCGGATTCTGGGTATTGTGACATCTTTTGTGGATTATAGTCAGGGAGGACTTATCTGCTCTGTAAGAAGGAGAGAGTGCAGGGGACATGCTCATTATGGAAGAGCCAACTCATGTACAGCCATGGTAAAAAGAGAAGGTACAAATAACAGTGAAAATCCAAGGACTGGCCAAACTAAAAAGAAAGAGGAGAGAAACGCGTCAGTGGTTTGGAAAGGGATTGATGAGACAATGACTTCAAGATAGTGTTGAAGACAAGCAGTAAGTGGCTTGGAAGGAGTATGGAGAATTTGGGGGCCACTCCGTAACAGATGTGATGGAGGAATGAAAAGGTTCAGGATGAATGAGAGAGAAGATAATTTGTGATATGAGAACATTTGGCAGAGGTTCATATTCTGCAGCACATTTAATTTCAATCCTTTGTACGTTTGCATAATACTGTACTGTGTGTTATCATGTCTACTTGATATAGTAAAGGATCATGATGATTGACACTTAAAATCAGAGAAGAGACAAGTAAAAATGAATTTATATTTCTAATATATATGTATATTTGTATTATCTTGTGGCTTAATATTTTCCCTCTATCTGATGGAGATACAGTTTTGTAAAAGAGCTACTGGATAATTGAAATTCATTCGACTTGATTCTTTCCTCTGATAATTTAGAATTAGCCCAATTTATATTCAAGAGTGATAACTCAATACCCAAGCCTCAGCATTGTTATTTTTTTTTTTATTAATGCCACAGAAAAGACAAAGTTATTTTCATTTGTTACACAGCAGGAGGCCTTGTTTCAAAAGCTACCTGGCTACGTAATCACTAGCAAGAGGAAACAAAGACCCAATAATCAGTAAAGAAAGACTTAGAACACGGATGAATATTTGTATTAAAGTAATTTTGTACAGTTGTATTAGACTCAGGTGGTCAGGGCTGTCATTCTTGAAATGGAAAACATTGAGCTATGTGTAGCCCCCTGCTATGGCTTGAACATGTGAGTAAGAAACACTTGTTAAAAGGACTATGTCTGGATCTTTGTAACCTGAAACTGCTACTGATTCAACCTGTACATGCAACATTGTACCTATTGTACCTAAACAAAGTAACAATTGTATCCAAACGTATTATTATTTGAATCCATTATTACTAGTGTGGCAGACCGCTCCTAGCTTGCATAGCTAGCTTGAGCTTCGATGTTCCCATGGCGCTCTTCTCCAGAGGGTTAAAGAGTTCAAAAAGTGCTTGGATTGGAGATGTCTAGGACCAGATATGTGTTAGAAAAGTTTTAACCTGGACGAGACTGCCCTCTGATCCGGCATACAGTTCCAGGCAACTGGGTGGAAAATCCTGGTCACAAAGGATGGCTTATGCTGACTCTGGTGCATGGAGCTCCCTGAACTTTTTGGAGTCACTGGGTGATTAGTCACCTCCCCGAACTCCCTTGATAATAACGCCTTGTTTGGGGTTCCTGGGACCGAGAGTGACATTGGTTAAGTTTGACCAGACCGCTGCAGTCCCATAATCCGAGTCACTGTTGCATAATGTTCGTAGGTAGCTCCCGGTCAGGCTTCCTGTACCCTAGAGAGCCTCTCATTGGTCCTTGAAGGGGGTATTTTACCTCTTTGCTGGGAGGCATAGCAGAGAAGGGGTTGGCCTTGTGGAAAATAGTTCTTCTAGTGGAAGGTGGTGGTGGTGAGTCCTGCACCAGTTCATAGTGACTGGGTGGTGCGTTACAACTAGAAATTGTACCCGTACATACTAAGAATTCTACACTTACACTGGGCTAGCATGTATCTGCATGTATATAGACTTGCAAATATTGTACAGAGAAAGTATTTTTTTTGTTGGTTTATTGTAACATCATCAGGTTCCAGGTGTTGTGACATCACCGAGTTCTGGATTTTCAGCCCATGGTTTTCAGTCAGTTGGGTATAGCTGGTATTTATAATGGAGAGAGAACAGGGAGCAGCAATAGTATGTAGGTAGGAAAGCAGATAATGGAGGGAGAAAAGATACTACTGGCCGATTGGTGAAAGAAGGATGGGACTTGGAGAGTGAATTTAAAGGGTGCGGAAGGTAGAGAAATGATAAGAAGGTTTCGGATCATGCCAGACTCCCCATTTAACTGGACTGATCAAATGCTGCAGAATATATGGATTAGCAGATATTTTACTATTCATTGTTCTAAGTTCTGTTATAATTTTAGCTCCACTCACAGTGATTATACAATTCTCTGCAATATGTTCAGAGAGAGAGGCCTTCTGGAAGTTGTTATAAACAGGCACACATAATCACAGAATGAGTCCACAGCTCAAACAACAGATAATTCGCTCATTCTTAAAAATCTGGTAACTATTCGATGGACAGTGCTCAACTTTGTAGACTTTTTGTTTTGGCATCTCAGCAAAGTTAGCCCAAAATAGCCATTACCTCACTCAAGTAACTTTGCAGAAATACCAAGTAAAGAGTTTAGTGAAACCATAAAACCACAACATCACTTAGCAAATAGCATATGGTGTTGGTGTTATCACAAGCTCAAAAAAACTAAACCGTTTACTGGCATAAATGTTAGGCATAAGGTCTACTAGGTGAGCTATGCCAGGACAATAATCCCTATAGACCTAGATGACTTAAGTCTTATGAGCCAAGTCTTCGGGGATTTTAGAGTGCCCCCCAGTAGCTAGAGGTCCATATGTCCTCTGCCAAGCTACATCCCTACCAACCCTCTCACACCAATAATAGTGAGGTGGGCCAAACAATCCTACAAAAGTAATTAACGTTTTGGAAAAAACTGAAACAAAACAATTACAGAGCTTTGATATTGCAAGATTTGCCTGCTAATGTATGTAGAAGTAATCTAAGTCAACCAATCAAATTGCTCTGACAGAGCACGTAAAGCATGAGCAGCCCTTGATAAAAGCCTTTTCCCACCTTCATTGCCTGGTCTGTGTGAGCCCTCAATGGGAAAAACATTATGAGCAAAAATCAGCATGGTTTTTGAAACACAGGTCATGTCAAACTAACCTAATCGCATTATATGAAGAAGTGTAGATCAGGGTGTTGCAGTAAGTTACTAAAATAATTTGGTCTAGATAAATAATTGTGTTCTTGGGTAGAACATTGGCTTAACCCCTTAAGGACACATGACGTGTGAGACACGTCATGATTCCCTTTTATTCCAGAAGTTTGGTCCTTAAGGGGTTAAAGACAAAGTACACAGAGTTGTCACAAATGGTACATTTTTAAGCTGGGCAAAAGTGGTAAGTGTTGTCCCTCAGGATACTGTTCTGGACTGCTTTTAATTAACATATTTATAGGCAATGAAAGCCATGTTTCATTGTTTGCAGATGACACAAAACTCAGTAATACAATCTGAGCAGGATATTGCTTTGGGGCAGAGGGATTTAGATAGATGGAGGACTGGGCACTAAAATGGGAGATTCAATTCAATGTAGATAAATGCAAAGTTATGGACTTTGGGATAAAGAATGCACAAGCAACTTACAATCTAAACGGTAGTGAATTAGGGATAACAACACAGATAACAAAACATAAAAAGGATTTGGGAATTGTTATAGACAACAAACTAGGCAACAATGCGCAATGTCAATCTGCAGTTGCTAAGGCCAGTAATGTAATGTCATGTATAAAAAGGGGCATTCATTTTCGGGATAATATACTTCTACCTCTTTATAAATCACTGGTGAGACCACACCTTGAATATGTTGTGCAATTTTGGGCACCTGTTCTAAAGAAGGATAGTATGTCACTAGAAAAAGTGCAGAATTAATAAATGTAATGGAACATTTCAGTTATGAAGAAAGGGTAAAACATTTAAATATGTATAGTTTATAAAAACTGTGCCTCATAGGGGATATTTTAGCATTATACAAATGTATTTGAGGCCAGTTTAAACCTTTGTCTGTAAATCTATTCATAAACAGGACAATACATAGGACACAAGGTCACGCATTTAGACTGAAAGAAAGGAGATTAGCCTGAGACAAAGGAAATGATTATTTACTGTAAGAACAATAAGGGTTTTCTGCCTGAAGAGGTGGTTTTATCAGAGTCTATATAGATGTTTTAACCGCAACTGGATAAATACTTGCAAAAACAAGATATCCAAGGATATAACTTTTACCTTGTGGGGTAATAGCTTTTTGATCCAAGGAGATATCTGACTGCCTTTCTGGGGTCAAGAAGGATTTTGTCCTAGTTTGTTGGAATATTGGAAGTGCTACAGGCTGTTTTTTTTTTTTTTTTAAACTTATTTTGTATCAACAGCGTTTTTTTTTTTGTTTTTTTTTGAAAGGCTGAACTTGATGGACACGTCTCTTTTTTTTTTTTACTATGTAATGTGTGTTCCTATCTGTCTGTCTTCATTTTGTCTGTGTAGATCTGCATGTAGTGTGATCATGTAACATTCTCACATCATGGGATCTGTACTGGATATTTGTTTTCCTGATCTCATTCCACCTCCTTCTTACAGACCGAGAGTTGTTCTTTACACACTAGTTTATGATGACTGTGTGCTCCAATTGTCTCCAGCTGACTTTGTCAGATATTGTGGCTCAGTATCTGTGAGCGGAAGATGCCGTTGAGCTCAGATTTACAGATGCCTCTCTAGTGAAGCAACTGGGGGGAATGGTTCAAAGAAAGATTTACATTGCTTGAAATATACCAATCTGTGTATGCATTCAGAAGGTTAGAGCAAGTTGATCTTCAGTGGATGCCACGGGATTGGCGATCATGCTTTTTTGTTTGGTCTTAAATTACTTATTTGTTTTACTAACTTTAGGAAAAAGGCTGCCTAATAAAATGATGTCAGGTTTTTAGAGGCAATGTTTATTTTATTATAGACTGAATTGTGAATATGTGGAATGTATCTTAGAACATACATGCAGGTTTCCTTTAAACAAATATTCTGCAAAACTTTTCAGCTGACCACCTACTCACACAGGTAAGTATGCACACCATTAGCCAACCACATGCTATTGGGAAGCGATACATGCAAGGTCCATAGTAGCCAACATATATCTTGTAAAAACCACGACTGTTACCAGAACTATATCCTGGACCCATCACTAGCTGTATACAGAAGAATACAGTTAATTTGCTCTAGGCAAGGAACTCAAACGTACTGAAAAGATCACGCAGAATTCTTCAATATTGCTGTTGCCATAGAAATTATCATAAACTTTATTTCAATCTCTTGGGTAATAGTAAACTTTGGAACACTTCTAGCTATGAGGTTCCATTAAAGCCTCGCTGTTGGGCGGTATGTTTTACATACCTGCCAACATTTCATGGCCAAAAAGGGACAATTTCATTTCAAGCCAGTGGCTCTTGGTGTTGTCAGGGCAGGCCATCTCTGGATATTTTTGGTAGCCTCTTGAACTGCTGATAGACATTTGTTTCACCATTTTCATATTGATGTATCACAGACACATGGGTACACTGCCTGGGAATAGCATCACAGCAGTTCAGTCCAGGAGAAGTAGTTTATAGATGGTGATATTCTGTCTTTATAAGTTGTAATATGATTTCTTCTGCTACCTCAATTTATGGCCTTCAAAGACCATTTCAATGATGTTCGCTCTTTATTTATGTGCCCATTTTTCAGCCCTGGGAAATATGTATTCATTGTACAGAAAGGCTGCAGACAGAAAATATGGACTCAAATAATAATTGTTCCCATACTCCAGCCGGCAACATACTGCTGTGGGCCTGCCGGAGTAAATTGTGGTTTTGTATGCTAATCTGTATTATCTATGACTCCGTATTATATAGGGCTTGGCTACTGTCCAATGGGAGTTTGGATGAGACTGGCACAAGTTTATTTCTTGGTGCAGAAACCGCAGCATCTCTGAGTATTAAAGGGGGGAGATTTGCACTGCAAGGAATACATCCATCTCACTGATTTTCTTACATTTCGAGTGGTTAAATATGGACTGCATATTAGAGTTGAGCAGGGCCCTTTCACCCAATCTTTACATATAATAATATAATATCATATTTGCAATGCGGCACAACTTCTTTATTTAGTTTTCATTGTGCCATTGTGTTAGTGCGTGCTGTACAGTTTCCTTATTACGGTCTATTTCAAATATTTTATATATTACTAGAAATCCACTTTTACAACCAGTTGTGTTTTATTCACCTGCTAGATTTTTAAGGCACACTCAAATTTTTTTTAATGTTCTGTGACTTTTTAAAATATAGAATTTAACAGAAATCAACACTGCAAATACTATATTTCTATACTTTGGAAGTAGGTTATTGGTATTGCAGATACTATTTTTAGTAAAAGTGTGAATCTTGTTTTATTTGCACTCACATTGGGCACTTACTGCTGCAAAGGGTTCTCCGCCTGCTGAATTAGGGCCCGAACATCTGTTGGCATGTTATACAATGCGCTCGTGTCTGTCAACTGTTCCGAACCTGGCAGGATATTCTCTGCCCTGGTTTATGTCTCTTGCATGCGTGTGCGTGTGTTTTGAGGGGCTCTGCTCATGTACAAAGTTGTTCATGCATCCTGATTGTACAATACTAAGAGCTATATATTCATTCATGTAGAAGATAAAGTATATTTTGCTTCATGCATAGCCCTATATTTCTAAATATATCATTGATTCTTCTTTCCATATTCTGAGTAAACAGAGGGGCGCTGTTTGGGTGTTCTGCGTGTGAAAGCACATTACATATATCCATTGTCATTGAAATCCTTACACTGTGTATTAATATGTATCTGCTTATGACTTAACCCTGTGAGTGCCATAGGAATAATGGCACAAGACAAATAATAATTCAGTTCATATGAACACATAAAATGATGTGTGTCAGTGTCACTACAGGGTGGGTTTTTAATCCCACTCGAGCCCTGCAACTTGTTTGTTCCTACGTGTTTTTATCGCAGTCCATCCAGAGGCATCGTGTTAATGAGAATTAGTCTTTCAGAGGTCAGCACCATTATTTATAATTATGAGATAATGCGGTGTGCAGTGAAATTACAGTCCAAGCTTCCAGTTGCTCTCAGCTGCTAATTGGCCACACAGAAAGTGTACCTCTGCACTCCACTTATACAGTTATAGAAATAATCCGCAAACTATCAAACCGTCAGGAACAAAGAACATCACAGATTTAACACAGATTACTTGCCAGCTCTGACCTGTTCCTCAGGAAGTATATTAATAAATAATAGTTTATTTTTTTTAAATAGTTTTTCTCTTGAACAGCTTTGATCAATACATGTATGTGCAGCTTACGCCAACATGTCTCTCAATGGCATCTTACCGATAGTAATGTATAATAATGTAATGTATATGGAGCTGAAGGAAGTGATGAACTTTATTTTTGTTAAAACCATGTACCTCATAACATTTGAGGGGGTGAGGACTGTACTGGTATAATGCATGAAGGGCTTCATTGTGTGTCGGAGACATGTGATAGGCAGAAAGGGGCTGCTGCAATGGTCTCCCTATAATATCATTGTGTCTCTATATTTGCCAGCACAACATATAGCGGACTTTCCATTGACAATGAAAACACAATTTTTATTTTATTTTTTGTAATCCATTTTATTAAAGATATTCCCCATGCAAATATAAACTAAACAATCCAATCTTATAACAAAAGAAGAAACTACAAGAGAAATAAATGGATCCACGTCTTACCATTAGAAAGGAAACCTAAACTGCATCAAATAAAAAAGTAAATTAGTAAAAAAAAACAAAGGTGGATGGTTGGAGCCACGTATAAAAAGCAGATATTGGCATTACAAAATACTTTTAATGACCACACATATTTTGCAATACAGGATAGAGACTACCGTATATACTCGAGTATAAGTCGAGTTTTTCGGCACATTTTTTGTGCTGAAAAACCCCAACTCGACTTATACTCGAGTCAATGTCTGTATTATGGCAACTTACATTGCCATAATACAGACAAGGGGCTTTGTAGGAGGGGGCTGGGAGAGAGCGTTTACTTACCTCTCCTGCAGCTCCCTTCTCCTCCGCGCCAGTCTGGTCAGCTCCCAGTGTAAGTCTCGCGAGAGCCGCGGGGTCATAGCGCGACCGCGAGACTTACACTGGGACTTGCAGAGGGAGCTGACTGGACCGGCGCGGAGGAAAAGGGAGCTGACAGGAGCTGCAGGAGAGGTAAGTAACCGCTTAATGCCAGCCCCCTCCACTGAACTGCCAATGCCACTGCACCACCAGAGAGTGAGAGCCCCTCTCCCTGCCATGTATCAAGCAGGGAGGAGGGACGAAAAAAAAAATATGAATAAAATAAAATAATAATAATATAACAACAAAAAAATTAAAATAATAATAAAAAAAAAATAATAATAAAAATGCCCACCACCCACCAAGGCTCTGCAACACATACACAAGCACACACTGCATCACACACACTTACACTGCACTCATACACACACACTGCACTCATACACACACACACTGCATTCATTATATACACACACTGTAAATAAATATTAAATTAATATAATTTTTTTAGGATCTAATTTTATTTAGAAATTTACCAGTAGCTGCTGCATTTCTCACCCTAGTCTTATACTCGAGTCAGTAAGTTTTCCCAGTTTTTTGGGGTAAAATTAGGGGCCTCGGCTTATATTCGGGTCGGCTTATACTCTAGTATATACGGTAATTAAATGAAGACAAGAATCACAGTTAACAATAGACTTGAAACGCAGAATTAGATATTTGAAAGAAAAGATCTCAAGATATAGATGAAGAGAAAAAAATGAACTCCGAATGGAATAAAGGGGGAGCACCTCCATTTTGTAATTATTTTTGCAAGACAGGTGCGTTTGACAGGTTTTTCAAAGAGTTTGCAGACAACCTCTGTATTCTGTGTACACCTGTACAGCAATGATCGAAAGAATCCATGTGTTCGGTCAATTATGGACCCTATTCTGTGAGAGCACACATTAGCTGGTAAATTGGCATGCAAATTGTCATCTCCAAAACTATTCTGCTATGAAGAAAGTTGTAATCTGTTAAAAACAAAGGCAGAAAAACCTGCACGCTCTATGGCACTATTTTCTGCGGTTTTTGGATAAACTAAAACAAAAGAATTTCTTTCTTAACAAAACAACCGTGCCGACTCTGCGGGCAAATACATTTCCCGCTGTGAAATAGGACTAATGTATCCTCGATGTTTCTATTGTAATTTGAAAACTAATGTTTTGGAATAGCTGAGAATGCAGTTTTCTTCATGCTTGGCAAGCATCAACTGCTTCCATATAACTTTTTTCTTTAAAAAATTATACCTGTTTTTCAGATAACTTTAACTGCATAATGCGTTTTTATTAACCTACGAGAAAGATGTTCTTACTGCTAGTCTTTAACTAAGACATGTTTTCTGTCTACAGCAATTACGCCTTCTTCTCGCTTTTCGTAGGTTATTGCTCACTGGTACCTTCTGCCACCATCTATGAATATTCATATTTGTGGCACCAGAATGCCAATTTTAATTTCAGGTCTGTTGTATTTTGGCAGCTGCTATAACTAGTTGTTACTGATAAAGGCCCAGTGATATGATCCACTTTTCAAAGACCTCTAACAGATATAAGTAAATGTGGTCCATTTTCTTTTCTATTCCATACAGAAGCTTTTATAAAATGTACTCCACTCCTATGGGCTAAACCAGACAATGCATGCTGTAATTTTGGATAGCTAATGCACCATTGTCCTGACATTTTTTCAAATCTTAAAGCCTTCCATATTGTAACTCGGTTGCCTTCCATATTGTAACTCTGTTGCCTTCCATATTGTAACTCGGTTGCCTTCCATATTGTAACTCGGTTGCCTTCCATATTGTAACTCGGTTGCCTTCCATATTGTAACTCGGTTGCCTTCCATATTGTAACTCGGTTGCCTTCCATATTGTAACTCGGTTGCCTTCCATATTGTAACTCGGTTGCCTTCCATATTGTAACTCGGTTGCCTTCCATATTGTAACTCGGTTGCCTTCCATATTGTAACTCGGTTGCCTTCCATATTGTAACTCGGTTGCCTTCCATATTGTAACTCGGTTGCCTTCCATATTGTAACTCGGTTGCCTTCCATATTGTAACTCGGTTGCCTTCCATATTGTAACTCGGTTGCCTTCCATATTGTAACTCGGTTGCCTTCCATATTGTAACTCGGTTGCCTTCCATATTGTAACTCGGTTGCCTTCCATATTGTAACTCGGTTGCCTTCCATATTGTAACTCGGTTGCCTTCCATATTGTAACTCGGTTGCCTTCCATATTGTAACTCGGTTGCCTTCCATATTGTAACTCGGTTGCCTTCCATATTGTAACTCGGTTGCCTTCCATATTGTAACTCGGTTGCCTTCCATATTGTAACTCGGTTGCCTTCCATATTGTAACTCGGTTGCCTTCCATATTGTAACTCTGTTGCCTTCCATATTGTAACTCTGTTGCCTTCCATATTGTAACTCTGTTGCCTTCCATATTGTAACTCGGTTGCCTTCCATAATTGTAACTCGGTTTGCTAGTTTGTTAGGTTACTTGCCTTTGAAATATAAATTGAGATAGGAAGCAGGGTAATATACTTTGGCTGCCTTGTCCTGCCATGGTTTACAATGAATTGAATTAATCTATATATAAGCTGAATCACATTCCATAAATAAAAGCTAGTTCTATTGTCTGGACTGAAAAAATACTCGTAATTTCCAATGTGCTAGATGTGCATTAGTCATTCATTGTGTTAAAAGAATATTCAGTATCTACCAAAAAGTCCTAAACCTCTCACTGCAGAAACAGCCAACACTTGCCATTACCAGAGTGGGAGTACTTCTGGAAATAGGTTGAAAATCCCAAATCAATAGAATTTGTTTTAACAATTCCTTGTATTACCTCCCAAATGGCAGTTTGTTGTTCTGTGCAGTGATTCACAGTTTTAAAATTAAGCATTTGGATAAAAATCTAAATATAATTATATATAATTTGCAGCTACACTTCATTCATAAAACAAGGCTGTTCACCAAGGCATCAATTTTATTTTCAGATTATAAATAGCATTAACATCTGTATTTACCACGCACAATATTTCACATATCACGTTATCACCATATAAAGCCATGCATGCGGTCCATCTTCCTGAGAAAGAATACTTTAAGAAAAGCATTCAGAAACAAAACTGACTAGTGTAAGAATTAGACCTTAGAAACGCTTTCTGCAAATTGTGGATGATACCGTACAATTTATTTAATGGAAGAGTGATAACAATGTGCTCGTAAAAGTTTAATGCAGGAGAGACAGCGCCAGACAAACACAACTGCAGATTTCACAAGGTCGGCTTTGTGCGAATTCTCAGATTCTTTTTGTACTTGACTCTGAAATATAATTTGCGTGTGATTTTTTTTTTTATGAGAAAGGACATTTGAAAGTGATATGACACACAACTATTCAAAGGAGGGTGGTGACGTGCATCGATTATAAGCGGCTCATTTGAGTATGTACCTTGGTCTCTGATTTAAAAGTTTAAAAAGTATTGTTTTTAAAACTGCATTGAACATTTATAATCCAACACAATTTTGTGAAAGCAAGCAATCAGGAGATCGACCATATATTTAGTGTGAAGAATTGCTAACACATGCAGAGGAACACTACTGGCAACATAACTTCATTGGAATTAAGTAGTTATGGTGGCAGTATATCCCTGACGCCCGCTTACCACTAGGGGTTAAATTGTCCACAAATGCCCGTTTATCTCTGTCCCTGTCCTTCTGCTTCTCTCTAAATCTTGAAGGAGGAACAACATTGCCACTGATTGGCTGAAAGCCAATCTAAACCCCTCATCAGCTCCCTACTTCCTCACTGTTTGATTTTAGTTAAGAAAATGTATCTTTTTGCAGAGTATACTGCCAACAGAGGGTGGGATACCTTATTCATAGTATTACACTGTTAACCCTATAAAGAAGTGATTGACCAACCACATGTCTCTGGATAAGAAGCTTGGTTTAACAGCTTTGTCTGCCTGTATGTTTTCCGTTTGTTCAGTCCCATTTTAGGTTTTTAACTCTTCATTTATAAAATTAGGGTTTTCATTTTTCATACGGGCTTAGCTAACTCTTTGTTAAGGAGTGAGGTCTGCCCTGAGTGATTTTCAACAACCAGACAGGTAAAGCCTCACATTCAGACATGTTCAAGAGGTTTTCCATTTCATCTCATTTGGACATATAGTTCTCCTTTAGTTGCCCTCTTACCAAAATCTTACATTTTAGTGCATTAACCCTTTAGAGACTGGCAATACATGTTCTATTGGTCTGGTGTTGTACAGGTTAAATCCCAGCAGAGAGATATTATTCTTACTGTGTATGGATTCAGCCCTGACCTACACTGTCTCCATTGCAGAACCTCCACGGTTCCTGAGGCCATGAAATTGCTCTGCTAATGGCAGTGCTCTGGGAAGAGGTTCCTCTCATGGTATCTTGCTTGTTTTTGTATCTGCTCAATTTGTTGAAATGTGGGGAAACATTTATTATTTACAGACTTGTTTCAGTGGAACAAAATGCTTCAATAAAATTCTGATCTAAAAGTCTGAGTTGCCCTAACAGCAATGGGATGATGGTTCTTGTGAATTTCTATAGTAGGTAAGTCACGGACACGCTAAGCACCATGACATATTCTTCCCTGTACCCATCATCTGGATATAGCTGCAGTCAATAAGGATTCTGTCGTGGGTAGATTAAATAGAAATATTATCATTTTATGAATAACGTGCCTAAATCTGCTGCTGTGTTTTTTGTTGCTGTTTGCTTTTACTATTATATTTGCGAGATGTTTAGAATCTTTCTGAATAAACAATGTATGTATATTTAGATATATATTGTTTCTTTTTAGACTCTGCCTTCTACCCAGTATGAATTGACCATTGAAGCTAAAGACATGGCTGGTATGGATGTTGGATTACCTGGCACAGCAACCGCTACCATTATAATTGATGACAAAAATGATCACCCACCTGAATTCACCAAAAAGGAGGTATATTTTTATGTTTTTATTTTTCATATTAAAATGAGAATGTAGGATCATCCAGTAGGATAACTTTATATTGAATCCTGTTACACCAAATAGCAAGCAGGCCATGGGCAGGGAAGCCCATAACATTGGTAGTGCCATAGGGTTTCCCAGTGTGTATCCAGCGTTGGGTGATGATGGCATGTGCAGGGCTGTAAGAGCTGTAGCTGGCCATAGGTAACCCAACTGGTTACCTCCGCTAATTCCTTCTCTAAGCAACTCTGGAACCATTAAAATAAGCAGACATCCATTCCCCCAGTAACCAGACGAAACATAGTTCTGGGAGTCAACTGATTTATTTTAGACCACACACGGCTGTTATGCAAAAACCCCTACATGGGGCCTCCAACACAAGAATGCAGGGTTTTCTTTCCCAGGATCCTCTGTTCCTGAGAGATATTGCGTGAGAAAAAAATATAATTTAATTATTTCTCAGGTACAGAAAATCCCCACAAAATATACAGTATCCTAAAAATGCCCCCACCCTAGCTAGGAACCCCACAAAAGTTACATCGCCCGATAGCCCCGATCTGAGTGTATAACATATCCAAATATCACTCAGATCGGTTTGGTGAAACGGGAATGCAATCAAGATGAAGTTTTGACCGGCCAGACACAGGCGCTAGCCCAAAACAGTTCCAGGGAAATAGGTGTCTTAATTCCAGGGTACGAATGCTCCCCCTGTTCAGTAGTTCATATCTCCCAAATGTCATTCTCATAGTTGGTCGGAAAGTAAAACGGGCAGCGGTCTAAGCTTTACCGGGGTTCGTGTGAGTGCCTAGCCGAAAAGAGTTCCAGGCACTAGACGACCAAGTGCCGCTGCCCATGTCCGGGGGACAAGATAGCCGCCATTCTTTTGTTGACCTCGTGCATTCGGTTATATGAAATGGCGGCCATCCAGGGGAAGTAGTAATTATTTCACTTGCGGTTTCGCATGTAAGTTGCTGGTGTGAACGTTCTAATGGGGTACAGGGGTGGTCATCGTTCGGGAGACTAATGGATATCGTTTGTATGCAATAACTCACTGAAAAATGGCAAAGTATGCGAAATGGGAGAAAAAAACCATGAAATTGGTGGTAGGTTCCATCACAAATAGTAACATTGGTAGTGCCCTAGGGATTCTTGGTGTGTATGAAGCGTTGGGTGATGATGGTATGTGCAGAGTTGTGAGGAGTTTTTAGAAGGCAGTGATGAGGCCAATCTATGGTCAATAGGGAATGTCTTAATATCAATTAGAAAATGCTAAATAGTGACTACATTGGTTTTATTACAGCTTATTGCAGTGTTTTTAGTGCAGTACCTGTTTTTGTCAAACCAAATTGTCTGTGGGGTTGAGATTCCCCAGCATTCACAGCCTACCGTCTAAATCTGTCCACTACTTTATGTAAAGAAAATGTCAAGGTATATATTTCAATAGAGAAAACGTGTGCAATGCTACATATTTACCAGAACAAAGATTAAATATATATAAATCAGTAATTAATTATAAAATATATATTTGCTGATTTGTTGTTGTCGTTGTTGCCATTTTCTTCCAGGCCAATGTATAAAGCAGGGTCTGGCACTTGCATGTCCAGCTGTGTCTTTCAGAGGCAGATTTAGCCGTAGATGCAGAACTAGCTTTTCAATCAGACTGTGACATGTAGTATGTGTTTATCCATGTGTGATCGCTTCTGGAAATGGTTCCATACCAGTTCAACTCTGTGTGTCTCAACTGCAGAGAGTGTTAGGAGTGGAGACATACGTAGCAAACAGTGCTTTCAGGCAGTCTGTGTTAGTGGCAGAACCTGCGTCTATACCGGAGCCAGCACCTTTTTATGGCTTTCTGTCCTTCTAAACCTTACACATAGTGTCACGCAAGGGAAACAAATCAACTTGTAGTTTACTCTGTGTAATAAAACACTTGTATATTAACGCCAGTCTGTTTATTATTTATGAATACGGAGCTGAGCTCTGATTTCCCTCTAACAGTTGGAGTCAGCATCAGGATGGTAAACAGATTAGAGGAGATGATTTATTGAAGAGCCTGGAACTATTTTAACACCACACCACTGTATGAAATGTACTAGACAGCCAGACATGATTAATGTCCTGACAGGTCCTATGAAGTGAGACAGGTAGCGGGGCCGTCACTCATTCACAGTGGATTACATAGAAACATAGAATGTGACGGCAGAAAAGAACCATTCGGCCCATCTAGTCTGCCCAATTTTCTAAATACTTTCATTAGTCCCTGGCCTTATCTTATAGTTAGGATAGCCTTATTCATATCCCACGCATGCTTAAACTCCTTTACTGTGTTAACCTCTACCACTTCAGCTGGAAGGCTATTCCATGCATTCACTACTCTCTCAGTAATGCAATACTTCCTGATATTATTTTTAAACCTTTGCCCCTCTAATTTAAGACTATGTTCTCGTGTTGTGGTAGTTTTTCTTCTTTTAAATATAGTCTCTTCCTTTACTGAGTTGATTCCCTGTATGTATTTGAAGGGACACTATAGTCACCTGAACAGCTTAATGAGGTTATTCAGGTGAGAACTATAGCTCCCTGCAGCCTTTCTTATGTAAACACTGTATTATCTCAGAAAATACAGTGTTTACATTGAAAGCTAGGAACACCTCCAGTTGCAGTCACTCACAGTGAACCAGAGGGACTTCGGAGTTGATGGAGGCATAAAATGCCTCCATCCGCTCAGATCTGCTGTCAGCAGAGCACAGGGCAGCACTGTGCACAGCATCCTGTGATTCACTATCTCCTCCCTCTGCATGCAGACATTGAACTTTCCTCATAGAGATTCAGTGATTCAATTCATCTCTATGAGTAGATGCTGATTGGCCAGGGCTGTTTTTGAATCATGTTGGCTCTGCCCCTGATCTGCCTCTTTGTCAGTCTCAGCCAATCCTATGGGAAAGCACTGTGATTGGATCAGGCTACCACATGTCAGCAGACTGCTTGTTTTTATGAGTCTAAGAGCATGCAGATTTACAGCTTACGGCTTGAATACAGTATGATTTTTACTATATTTATGGAGGCATGAGAGGCCCAGGGGGGCTAGATGGTGGTGTTAACACTATAGGGTCAGGAATACATGTTTGTGTTCCTGTCCTTATAGTGATCCTTTAAATGTTTCTATAATATCCCCCGTGTCTCGTCATTCCTCTAAGCTATACATGTTATGATCCTTTAACCTTTCCTTGTAAGTTGTAGCCTGCAATCCATAAACCAGTTTAGTAGCCCTTCTCTGAACTCTCTCTAAAGTATCAATATCCTTCTGCAGATACGGTCTCCAGTACTGCGTACAATACTCTAAATTAGGTCTCCCCAGTGTTCTGTACAATGGCATGAGCACTTCCCTCTTTCTACTGCTAATACCTCTCCCTATACAACCAATCATTCTGCTAGCATTTCCTGCTGCTCTATTACATTGTCTGCCTACCTTTAACTCATCTGAAATAATCACCCTAAATCCCACACCATAAATACAATACGTTCTTATAAAAAGGAAATAAACTAAACCCTAAAACTCATATAGTAACTATTGTCCATTTAAATGGTTAAATAAAGATATTCTAAGCAGCTTAACCACTTCTGTTTTTTGTGCTATTACAGATTTTATAGTGATTATAGTGCAATGAGTCTCTCCAGGAGCCACAATTCCAGCCGCTCCACTGCCACCAACATAATGCAGACATTCCACTTACCTGCTAATAATATAATGCAACCATGTCCAGCCCAGCTGCTAAAATGCCACCAACATAATGCAGACATTCCACTTCCAGCCCTGCCACTAACCTACCACCAACACAATGCAGACATTCCACCTCCAGCCCCGCCACTAACCTGCCACTAACCTGCCACCTTAGATTGGTGATGTCACTCTCATTTTGTATCCTAGGTTATTCAGCTTCAGTAAATACTATTAGTGTTAACTAAGGTTAAATGAGCAGCCTAAAGAAACAATCAAAGCTGTCTGAACCGCTCATTAATTGCAGCCATTTTGAGGATCCTTTCATTGAGATCTAGAAGTTCGCAACTCGCAAAACCAATTTGACACCGTGGCTAGCCCAAGAATATGCAAGGGTTGTGTTAAATCCAGGGACTACGTATTGATGTAAAGATAAATATCACGTGAGAGTAGTAGCTCCACCCACTGTGAGTTTGTGTGTATTATTGTACTGTAGTGGGGGTTAAGGGGATCCTCCACAGAGTGTTGAGCTATTCTTTTCACCACCATTAGTTGCACATAAGTGTCTGTTATTGTGAAAATGGAATACATTGAAAACATTTGTAATTTAATTCATATATGTCCTTCAGAGTAACTTCATGCCAAGTTTAGCAGTTGTAATTATTTTACTAACTCCACTAAGAGAATACGTAGTAACCCCAGGCTATGACCTGACCAATGTATGCCTCAGACGGGAGTTCGTCCTTACTTAATAGTGCCGGTAACATTCAGTTACATTACATCGATTTAGATCTTTAAAAGTAACAAGCCACACACACACTCAAGAGACACCTGTGTCTAAATATTATTTTTAAACTTGTAAAGCTGGAGTTGAAAATGCGGACACATATGGAAGGCCGTCTGCCCGCAGACGCCATAACAAGCTCAGTTCTATCTGGTTAGTGAGAGGGTTTCATGTGGGTTATTTAATGTAAACAGTCTGCCGGGGGCAGCTAGCAGGGAAATAACAGGCCTTTGTGATGCAATTTTCATGGATGGTCAAACAGAGAGAGAGTTCAATAAAATGACACCTGGTGCAACATCACAGTAAACAGAAGATAGCACGATTGTGGGAGGTTCTGTACTGCATCAAGCTGTATTCCGTCTTATACACAAACACTTTTCACCGGCCTGGAGACAAAGCGGCACAGGCCTTCAATAAAGAAATCTGTGTTTTTGTGCAGTTTGTAAGTTGCTGCTATCCAGATATTAATCACGCCTCCTGCCACTCTGCTCACTTCTAAGTATTAATCAGAATCAGTTGATTTGTGTAACCGTCCTGTGAGGCTCAGTGTGAAGTCTTTGTCTGCTGAGCTACAGCTTTTCACACTAAGGTCAATACAAGCTGAAGCTTAGCTTACTAAAACAAGCGCTGAGCTAACTCAGAAACTGCATAAGAGCGCACACACTGCTTCAGTACAGGGGCGAGTATACCTGCACTTTGTCACTGGTTGATCTATAACCACAGAATACCAATTAGTGATACAGGGCATCTGTTAAATAGTTATACACACCCACTTAAAGGGACATTGTAGTCACCAAAACTACTTTAGCTTAATGAAGCAGTTTTGGTATATGGATCATGTCCCTGCAGTCTCACTGCTCAATTATCTGCCATTTAGCAGTTAAATCACTTTGTTTATGCAGCAGTAGCCACACCTCCCTGCATGTGACCTACATAGCCATCCTAAACACTTCCTGTAAAGAGACATCGAATGTTTACACTTCCTTTATTGCACAGTCTGTTTAATTGATCATTAAATATCTCCTGCACTGTTAATAGCTTGCTGGACCCTGCAGGGGCCTCCTGTGTGTAATTAAAGTTAAAACTACAGAGCAGGACATACAAACTTCTAAAGCAAGTTAACATCTAATTGAAAATTAATTTTTTTTTTTCACATATCGACAATGTCCGTCACAGTCAGGGAAAGTGTGGCTAAAGCTGCATGGATAAAACCAATAGTGATTTAATTGAGCATCACAACTTCAGAGGCATGATCTATACAAGGAAAGGCAACCTTCGGCACTCCATATGTTGTGGACTACATCCCCCATGATGTGCTTACACCCAATATGCTGGCAAAGCATCACGTGATGTGTAGTCCAAAACATCTGGAGTGCCGAAGGTTGCCTATGCCTGATCTATACACTAAAACTGCTTCATTAATCTAAAGTTGTTTTGATAACTATAGTGTTCCTTTAACCTGTTAAGCAGTTCTTTGAATGACAGAATGCATGAGATATTTTGGACACATAATTGTTAAAGTGTTGAGTTCAGGTTCTAACACCAGGTCGATGTGACAACCAAGCATTATTGACCTTACAACATCAACGTCTGATGTAATGTGTGCAGAATGATTCTGTGCTGTGTGTTAAAAAATAAATCAGTCAGACCAATTGGGAATATATAAGGGAGCTGTACAACAGCTGTGTGGGCTAGACCTAATCACCAGTGGTTTCATTCATGAAAAACACATCCAACAATTTTTTTTAAAAATTGTGTTAGCCCAAAGAGAATGGTTAATATATTCTTTAATCGTGTTGTCTGCCTGTGTATTAATGCATTGTAGTACTGATTTACTAATACAAAGTACAATGTGTGTGCACACATACACACTATGTTATATTATACTGATCTTTACGACCATACAATTCCTTGTTTCTTGTTCAGCCATGGATATATTAATAAATGCCAGTGGAACACACACACGTAGAGTAACTTGGTTTAGAATGATGAAAGCCACCGTGGGAATCCAAGCATAAATACTCTGATCAAATCATTAATCCTATGTAAATCAATTCCATTGTTAGAAGAAGCTAGAATGGAATGCTAAGTAAATGTAAAATAAGTGCAATCAGTGATACTATGTACATACATGGAGCCATCTGCAATCAAATACCTTTTAATGCATCAAGTCGAATTCCAGATCTTCATTAATAATACAATGATGTTAACTTCATGGCTGAAGGGTGCTGAGTAGAGGACTAAATTGTACTGATTATAACTAGTCTGTGGAAGGAGTAAGCGGATAATCAGTGCATTATAAATAAACCCATTTAACTCACATGAAGAACAGGCACAGGCATACGACCCCAGTCCTCTTGGATTCTTGCAGGCCTGTCCAGTTTCTGGCTACTTGTCCCATTGTTTTGGTTTGTTCCTCAGTGACAAATAAGCACATACTTGCTCACAGTGAACTAAGGGTTTTATCCTCATATGAGGGTGTATCTGCATGGGTAAATTGGAGGTGGCTGGACAGCTAGTCTGTGCCTGCCAACAATCACGCTGTGCTACCCAGGGACAGTTTCTTGTGGTCCCTGGATATGTGACACCAGGTGTCAAAATTGGGATGCAAGACGGGACCATAAAATTGTGACTCTACCGCAGAAATCGGGCCTGGTAGTCTGCTGCCAATCCTGTGCATAGTGTCACTGACGTTTCCCCTGTGTGGCATCTCAAACCATGATGCTACTGGTAATGGCAGGTAAGGAAACACAAAAATAGGAAATCAACTTCCACCAGTAAAACCCCCCACATATTATACCAACATCTTCCTGCCCTTATGGATGTTTTACAGACTAATGAGTAATAATAGAGCAATATCCTGCTTTGTCTGTTTATCAACTGGTGTATATAATTTTTCCCGTTGAACCCTTTTGACATGTCTTGTCTTGTCTTGTCTTTTTGAGAAACAGTATATTCAACTATTTCGGACCTGTTTTCTTGTTGTATCGTCTTTCTCAGTTTCTAGAAGTGTCGAACAGTTAGAAGTAATAATTTTTCTCTTAAAAGTTTCTTGTTTTAACCAGATGCCCAATTTATGGTTGTTGGTTGGTAAAAAACAAACAAACAAACAAACAAACACTTTTCTAACCTGTACAAAAACACAGATCTCACTACCTGGCTGCAATGGATGCAGTTTCTTATAAAGCTTGTAAATAGAACATAATGTAATCAGGATTTGGAGTCAGTCTTGGAGCAAAAAGATTAGAACACTTTTAAACAGACCTCACTACCTCACTGTAAAGGATGCTGTTTTTTCTAAAGCTCTTAGAAATAAATTAACGTAAGCAGGATTTTGGCTCAGTCTTGGAGTAAAAAAAGAACACTTTACTACAGATTTCACTATCTGACTATCTGAAAAGCACAACTGTCAGGGTATCTCCACTGGCAGACATTTTTGCGTAAGATAGAAAATAAAAATGTACACTGTAAGTCACAATTAAGCAGAGGTGTAACGGACCGTTTCAGCAGACAAGGGGTTAAAATCCGTTTAGGCAATATTCCCCTTTCAGACATAAAGGCAGCTTCAGTAAAACACCAACATACAAGGGAATGCTCCAAACTCCCGAACTGCATACAAGGGAATAAGGTAGCACTCCAAACTCCCGAACCGGAACCTCACGAATAGCTGCTAGCAGACGAACAGGAAAAGCTCCCAAGCGGTTTACACTCCTGGCAATCAGTCTCTATCAGCATACAGTGAATCCCCCCAAGAACGAGACAAGGCTCCGTGTTGAGGTTTTAAGCAGTGGTCTGTTTATTCAGGGCTACCTGCCCAGTATTTATGCAGGTCTACCACCTGGTGGACACTCCACTAAGGGACCAGATGGAAGACTGTAACACAGATAGACATGTATAGACACACATTTCAGACACACAGAAATAAAACATCCCCACAATGCATCCTAATTTCCCTCCCTCTATCCTGGAGATAATTGAAAAGTAATTCAATTATCTCCCAGGACAGAGGCAAACTCCATTATACACGTGGGGACACAAATACAGTAAAATACTTGAAAATACACAAAGTTACATTTTATACATAAAACACAGACATGTCACATATCCACAGATAGCTGGGATCTGAGCGCACAAAACTACCGAATAGCGCTCAGATCCTATTCACACAGTTCAATTGCCATGGAGCCAAAGTCTTTAATTACACGAATTGGCTCCATGGCATAGCTATCTGGGTTAACACATTCACATATACAAACTACCAAATTAACCGGTGTTTGGCTAAATCGCCACGAATAGGAACCAGGGGGCTGGAGGTTCAGCGGTGCCTGCACGTAAAAGTGTTCGCTTTTAGTGCACTGATTCTGGGCTGAGCACCGCTGGCAGTCCGGGGAGCTCCGTAACAACGCCACCTAGCGGCCGCTAAGTGTAACCGCGGCCACCCAGTAACAGTCAATTAAGCTGCGGTTAACCGCAGCTACTGGGTGGTCAATTGACTGCACACGCCAGCTTCTGGGTGGCCAATTAACAGCACCTGCCGGCTCCCCACGGCTCTGGGGAGGCTAATAGATGGCTGTTTGTGCGGTAGACTAAATCTACCGAACGGCTGTGCAGAAAGGCATGAATAAACCTTTCTGCACAGTAAAATTAACTGTTTAACTGCCGGTCCATAATCCAAAGGCAGCAGGCGGGCAACCAGGCTCCTCCAATGCAATGTGGCGAGATTGGTCTCGTCACAAGAGGTGACGCCATTTTTGTAACAGAAATGCAAAGACAAACACGTTTTTATTTATCTGTAACTCTATTCATTCACACCTGCAAAGGAATACGTCTAGCGTAAACATTGGCCAGAGATAAGACTCTTTCTTATAAGACCTTATGTCTCCAGCAAGGGGGGCTGAAACAGCCCAAACACACACAGACACACACACACACACACATATATATATATATATATATATATATATTAGATATATACATATAAACTAATTAGAATTATGTTTAATCATATATAAATAGTACCTAAGTTAATAATATTGAATATTCATGGATAGAATATCAATGAGAAAAGTCACATTATTAAACTAACATTAGCTGAATATGTGTAAAAGACGTGTATATAATCACATGATGTAATTATTATTATTGCCATTTATATAGCGCCAACAGATTCCGTAGTGCTTATATTACTAAGTGCTACACACATAGTTTCACACAAGAACCAGACACAGGATTACAAATAACAGATACAATTAATTAATTTTACTTTTTAAAGTTAAAGAATGGATACAGTACCCTATTATTAGAGAAGGTGAAACCAAGGCTAGATGGGTCAAAGTCTACATTTTATGGCCCAAAAAGTAGACCATAAGTCTGCTAAAAAGAACCAAAACTCTTTGAAGAATTGACAGGCTTTTGATAAAAGGTACCATAAAAGATAAGACAAATGACCTCAAATGCATCACGAAATTCAGTTAACCCTTTATACAAAGTGGTAGTGAGAATTTTTTGTGGTGTTACTACACCATATATTGACCAAAGTCTAGATGATAGCCTGTAGTGGCCTTACTCTATTGGCCACTGTAAACTAGTGATGTAAAGAAAGCCTGTCCTTTAAAAATGGAGGATTGCTGAAGAGAAGAGATCTGAAATCTGGAGCAGGAGCTGGACACACCTAACTTTCTGTATCTCTTCCAATTAATTTTTGGACTCTAAAAAAATCTAACCCTTGTTTTTTTCCAACTGAAACTTTGAAATATTCTTAATCAGAACTCAGAATTCACAATTCTCCTCCCATACTTGCATTCACAATTCATGGTTATATCTCCAAGCCTAAAATAAATTCTACCAAGAAAGCTAATAAATATGCTGCTTTAATTTAAATGAATTATATTTTACTAAAAGCAGAAATATACATTGATAAAGGCTGGTCAGATTTCAACTGTTATGAATTTGCAATTAGCTAATGAAATATATAGTTATATAAGTTCCTTACTGCAGAAGGAATAAATGACAAAATATTTACTGGTAATTTGCCAAGTTTAGCATACAGTCTATTATCCAGAGATATTGACTTATCTGAATTTAGGGAAAGTAATCTTTAATCAGGAAAGGTGAATCTTCTGCAAACGTAAAATCTGGTTAGAATTATTCTTATTGGTTATTGGATGAGAAGGAATGGTTAACTGATCTGGTATGGAATTATTGTATTTGTCATTTCAACATAAAATATATTTTTACTATGAGAATTGTAGCTAGCAGGAGTGAATTAACTCAGTGTGTTTAAAACTGCCAGCCAAAGATTTTTATTGCTGTAAGCTGTGCTGGCATGATGTGATGTGTTCAGTGTAAAGGAATTTTCAAAGCTGTGTTAAGAATTGCCTAGCTAATTTCAAATAAAGTGTCCAGTCGTAAATCTGTTGGAATTTGCATCTATGTGGATATAATGTTACTATATGAGCTATCTGTGATTCTGTTAAACTGTTGCTAATATTGGATAGATATGCTATACCTAAATATTCACTGACTATTGTCATGCATGTGTACATATTATTATTAATTATTGTCACAGTAAATCACATTTTTAGAATTAGTTTGTGATTAATGTGTGAAATACAAATTCTCTAATAAAATGTACCCCGGGGTCTATCAGAGTTAATATAGTAGGTAACTCTTCGCTTTAAATCGATCAAGGGAAACAGTGCCAATATATCATTTTTTTATATATATATATAAAAATATTAAATACATTTTTGATAATGTTTATGACATATTATTTTTAATATTTATCACCCCATAAATAAATAATCCCATCCTCATATGCCACAACGGGCACTAATCTAAAGGACAGTTATCTCTAAATGGCAGTAAAGGAAATCATTTCTCCTGTGGTAAATATTGTGAACTGAGCACCTAACAAGGGCTTTGAATGCTTCCACTCTCTATCAGAAGCAGTGTTGTTGTTTTTTGATATATCACTGATTTATACAAATAGTAAGCAGATTTTTAAATAAGTTTATCAAAAGTAATGTATGAGAAGCCCAACCCAAGTAACTTGTTTTCACACAGTCACAAAAACAACCAAAAAAACCCTATCCACAGATGCCACAATGGACACTAATCTTAAGGGCAGTAATCAGTGTAAATGACAATACAATACAATTTTTATGTTGTAATCTGAGCGCCTAAATGCTTCTACTCTCTCTCACCGAGTGGATATGAAATAGCTGATGGCTGACGGAAGTCATGCATAGCTGTGCAATCTCGGGATCACTTAATAAGATCGTGGCAGCGCAATCTCTGTGGTTTCCGACATTCTGGGAACAGCAGGGAGCGGCAGCCATCTTGGATGTGGGGATTCACGGCAGAACCCCAGTTTTGTTCTCACGGAACACCAATTGGGAAACGCTGAATTATAGCCTTCTAGCTTTAATGATCAGAGAGTGGATTGTTTTTAAAAATCACAGAGCACATCAATGCCAGTGTTATCTCATCAGGGTCCTACACTCCAGATGTTGCTGAACTCCCATGATTCTCTGGCTATTTTTCATTTAAAGAACCATGCAAGTTGTAGTTCAGCAACATCTTGAGTCAGGGCCGGACTGGGAAAAAAAATTGTCCCGGTCATTGTTTAATCACAGAGGCCCACAGAAATGGGTGGCGGTCCAGATAGGGTAGGTTTTGTCAGCCCAAATGACAAGCACGCCCCATCTCAAAGTGAGCATGTTGGTTCAATGCTTTTCCAGGGCAGAGTATGCGCAGAGCTCTGCTGAAGAGCTCTAGCATGAGAAAATGGCCCTGCATTTGTTCTGCACAGTGCAAGCAAATTTAATAACATGCTTGCGTTGTGTTTGCTTGAAACTTGTCTCTGGTGTCTCCATAAATGGGATACCAGGAGATGAAAAATGCCAGGAAAGAGTACTGTGCATGTGTTTGGAGCCTGCTTATGGGATTGTGTGTGTGTGTAGACTAAGCTGATTGTGGTGTGGTGTGGTTTTGTGTTAATAGGTTGGTTTCAGTCATGTGTTTGTGGTGCAATGTAATGTAGGTGTGTGTTTATAGGGAGCATAGTGTGTATTGAGGATGTAGCGAGTGTGTGCATAGGTGATGTAGTGTGTGTAGGGGTTGTAGAGAGTGTGTGTTTATGGAATGTAGTATGTGTTTGCTTACAAGGAATCTAGTGTGTGCATAGGGGATCCAGAGTGTGTATGTCAGAAATGTAGTGTGTGTAGGGGATCTAGTCTGTGTTTGAAGGATCCAAACTGTGTATAGGAGAACTAGTGAGTGTGTGTGTGTAGAGGATTTAGAGTGTATATAGGGATCGTGTGTGTGTGTGTCAGGTCCCCTGCCCCCGCGCCGCTCTTGCTTACCTCATCACAGCAAGCAGCGTCATCTGGTCCCTGTCTCCAGTGTCTGACACTGCACGCTCCAGAGCAGCTTCCTTATATGTGTGCTGCACACGTCATGTGACCCGGCACACAGTGATGACCTCAGAAAGCAGAAGAAACTCCTCCCACATGTTGTGGTTAACACTAATTGGAGATTAGCCAATCAGACACCCCGTGTGTATATAAGCTAACCTCTCCCTTGCCTCAGTGCCCTGTTGTGGTCTTTGGTTTACCATTGAGTGTTGCACTTGTTATTTGGATTTCCTGGTTACAGATATTTGGCTTTGTCTCTCGTTATTCCGTCTCTCTCTTTCCCTTGACCATGGCTCGTGTTTTGACTATCCCTTTTTGCATAACCCGACCATTCTAAGGATCGGTATTGCAATTCGCTCTACTCTGTCCTGTCTGCGTGTTAGGATTCCCTAGTGAAAGTGTATATGCGTAGATGATCCAGAGTTGGGTAAGGGATCTAGTGTGTGTCTGGAATGTAATGTGTTTAGGGGTGCAGTATGTGTGTGAGAGGTTCTGTATTATATATTCATATATTTTTTGGAAATAGTGTGTGTGTGGTGCAGTGTGTTTGGGGCTGCTGTTTGTATGTGTGAAGGGTATAGTGTGTGCATGTGCAGTATATGTGTGAGCATGCTGTGTGTGTGAGTGAGGGTGCTGTGTGTGTTTGGAGAGATTGTGTGTTGGGGGAGGCAGGGTAAGGCTATTATGTATCTTTTTTTTATATAACAACAAACAAGGCATTGTATCACCCCTCCCTTCTTACCTTTAGCCTGGGAGGGGGGACAATGCTGCCATCACTGGTGGTCCTAGTGGTGAGTGAACGCTCCAGATCTCGCGAGAGGAACACGGCAGAGCTGCAAGACAGATCTCCTCGCAATACACTTCATCTTTGATCTCCCCACCGGCCCGTCATGGACCGGCGGTGGAGATCCTGTAACCTCCCCTGTCGGCCTCGGCCCATGGCCACCGCGGCCCACGAGGCATTTGCCCAGTGTGCCCGATGGCCAGTCCAGGCCTATCTGAAGTGCCAGAGTTTGGAGAACCCTTATATACAATGTGGATTTGGACACAGTGTATCTCAAGCATGATGCTTGGGGGATGCCTATCAGGACCTCGCTCCAATGCCGCGTTTCTCTCTCACTCCACGATGATGCAGTGTCGGAACACGACCCCCCAGGCAGCGCAGTCAGTTCAATCATCCATGCCGACCGTTCACATTCATACGAACAGCACCTCTGTTTGCACGAACGCAAATTACCTGAAAGAGAAGGCAGAACTCCATGCGTATGAACGCCACCTCTGTTCATGCGAACGGTACTCACCTGTACTGCAGACAGAACTCCGTTCGTACGGACGCCGGCTCCTGAACACAGCAAGAACAGAAGTCTGTTCATGAGAACACAGCTGCTTCCATGTGTGACCACACAGAAAGTAGAACTTCAGGAGAATCAAAGGGGAGTGTGCACGTGCGCCAACATAGAGCCTTTTAATGGTACAGGAGGTGGAGACCAGGGTGGAACCTCAATTAACAAGACCACCCACTTCCCTTATTTAAGTCGCACACACCCATCACTCTTCGCTCAGTTGTACTGTGCTCCTGATTGTGTAAAGACCTTCAGAGACTGTCCTGTGTATCCTGATCCAGATCCAGATACTGACCCTAGCCTGTATCATTGCTTCTGAACCTGTGCCGCCTGTCCTGACCTCTGGCTCCCCCGACTACTCTCTTCGTCTGATCCCCTTTGTAATGTATACCTGCTCTAAATAACTGCTACCAGCTCAGGTGGCAGTCTTAGCCATGTTTTCAGAGTGCTGAACTACACATTTTATAAATCCATGCTGTTCAAGAGCTTACAGGATATACTCAATACTCACATAATAAAACATGTGTAAGCAAATAAACAAAACAGGCTAATCAACAACATACCATATCATTCTTGACTTCATGTACTCTCTTTCTGCCTAGATGACTGCCAGTGGCTTCTTGAACCAACTTACGGTTTAGTGGAAGTCCGTTATGAGCAGGCACAATATACAAGTAGATCTGGGGTGTCCTGAAATAACGGTTGTTCATTCAAAAAGGGAGTAAAGACTGCTGAATGTCAAATGCAGAAGAGAATAGCGATCCTCAAAAAGTCTGATGAACCATGTAACTGTGTAAGAACGAAGGGCCAGAATGAAGAAGACATCTTATACAAACAAACAATTATTAGATACCTTCAGGGTCTAGAGAAATTCACTGATAACAAGAAGCAGAAATAAAGAGAATAATTTGAACAAGACACATGGCTTCATTGTCAGTTGTCACAGAGAAAACTGGGTCTACACAAAGAAAGAAAAACAACCCTATTTGGGTCTATTTAAAAAAAATACCAATACAAATTGCAAGTGGGAAAGGCTAAGAGCAGAATGCACATAGTGTGATAAAGAGATCCAGGAGATTGAGTCCAGGCTGAAAGCTCATTGTAAAAACTGTCAAGCAAGAGAAAACATTTTGGAAGATGATGAAGCAGCTCCACTTGAATCTGGAAAATGGGTGAATACACCATAACACCATAACCATAAGCAACATGCATCCTTAATAAAACGAGGGAGGAGTTTGTGCTCAGAAATACACACTCATTTCTTCCTAATGAATGTTCAATAAATATTGAATGGTGGAATGTCTTTAATTCTATAACAGCTGGATTAAAAGAAAGCGACGCGCAAATAGTTGTACAGCTGCTAACTGCGGTGGTGCCTGGAGTAGAATGCGGATCAGCTGGAGTAGAATGTGTATTTTCTACTTTCAGCTTTGTACATTCCACATTGAGGCATTGTTTATGGACATAACAAGCTGCCAAGTTAAAGGACCACTATAGGCACCCAGACGGTGCCAGGTCCATCTAGGTTTAACCCTTTTTGCTGTAAACATAGCAGTTTCAGAGAAACTGCTATGTTTACAAATGGGTTAATACAGCCTCTAGTCTAGTCTAGCCTCTCATTGACAGCCACTAGAGGCGCTTCTCACTGTGATTTTTCACAGAGAGAAGACGCCAGCGTCCATAGCAAAGCATTGAGAATGCTTTCCTATGGACTGACTAAATGCGCGAGCGGCTCTTGCCGCGCATGCGCATTCAGCCGGTGACGTCAGAAGAGGGAGGAGAGTCCCAGCGCTGAGGGAGCCCGGCGCTGGAAAAAAGGTAAGGGATTAACCCCTTCCTCCCCCTTCAGCGCCACGGGAGTGGGACCCTGAGGGTGGGGGCACCCTCAGGGCACTATAGTGCCAGGGAAACGAGTATGCTTTCCTGGCACTAAAGTGGTCCTTTAAGTCGCATTAAAAAACTTTAACTTGGCAGCTTTCTCTGTCAATAAGCGATTCCTCAAAGTTAAATGTAATTATGAGTAAATGGTCACTCCGTTTTCATCCTGCCATATATTCTATATTTTTCTATATTTAAAATAAATTTTTTTGCAATTCTTGTATATTAGGTTCTTTTTACTATGATATTGAGCAAAATATAACATTTATTGAATGCAACGTGTTTGTTGTTTCAACGGTGAGCCAACAAAAAAATTCTGATTTAAACTAAAAAAAAATGTTTTTCTCCCCTTCCCCCACCTTGCCACTAGCTATTAGATAATGTTTAGGAGTATTTAAGCATGAAGTGTCCCTTTAAAAAAAAATGTCTGTGCATGCATAAATGCATTTCACTATAAAAGAGTAAAATGTACAGCAGACAAATAAACTTTGGTAAAGTGACTGCTCAGAGCAAACACAAACTAAATTAACCAGGCAGTCAGCGGCCAAGTCATCTTCTCATGTGGGCTGCTGATCCCTACCCAACACACACACTGAGATCCATACTCCCAGTATTGAACACTACAACACACTTATTTGTACACACATCTGAATTCACAGAAACACTATTAGGCCCTGAGAGATACAGGCACGCGCAATGACAGATACATACACACACTCACAGATATACACACAGAGAGTGGTGTCCTGAGTGGGTGCTGCTGGTAGGATTCTCCGTTGAGGATCCAGCAAACAATGTGTAGTGTCATGTTTACATGCTTGTTGCACAAAACGCACAGAAACTGCACACCGCAGCTTCAGAGACCTGCCTGAATCGCTCTCCCACTTTGTCACACTGCATTAAAGAAGAAGCAAATACAAAAGTCCTGCGCTCAAACTCCCATTAGTCCTGGTCGGCAGCAACGACCATAGTACACATCAGCTCAAATACATACAGTAAAAACCAAAGAAAAAAAAGTTACCTGCATTCTTTCCCAAATCCCTATGTATATTTAAACAAATGGAGGTTTTTAGTTACTCCAATGGCCATGAGAGGGTATGCCCACCTGCCACGTCAAGGCAGACCTCTTAGGTGGGTCCTAACTAACCATTCGCCTTGCTTCCTTGAGCTTCTGGCAAACATATCTCTAATGAGACAAAAAGGGGTGTTTTTTTACATACATCCCTACATGCTTATTAACCCTTAATAGGAAACGCATGGGATGGGCAGCAGCTTAATTACCATACTGGTGACACACTGGACATCTGGCAATGGCCTGTGGGTCATTTGTGGCCCACTAACCACTTTCATGCAGCCAGTAGATTGAAATCCCAGGTGTGTGGTTATCACATTGTAAAGTCTGTAAAACTCTGGGATTGGACAGGGATTCAAATTGCTGCAAGGGACTCTCTTAGCCTTCTTTTACCCTAAGCGACTCTACTGCAGGGCTTTCTCAGATGGGTAGTGTGGATGTGATGTGGAAATACACACAATATAACCACACGTGTAACCATTGATATTACAGCTGATATACTTCAAAACATGCTATTCAAGGCTCTCAAGAGAAGACATGTAAAACATATGTATACAAGTGCTACCTTCAGAGGTATTTACATTAAAAGGATCCCGTGGATGGCCTGTCTTATTTCACTAACGGATATAGGCATCTCAATATACATATCGCCCCAGTGAAAATATTGGGGATCCCCTGATATCTGCCCGTCTTACATCAGCTTGTACATATCAGGTAGCACACTGTTATACTAATGGAAACCTTAAACAGTATATTAATTAATGTTATCCAGAAATATACTGTAGTATGGTAAACACATGTTAAAAAAAAATCCTAAATAATTCTCTAACTATAATTTGACTTAACATACATAAATTATGATACATTTATTTTTCAATTTCTTATATTTAAAAGGGGATAACAATGTATAGCCCTGTGCCAGTGTTTTATAGAGGTGAACTAATCTCCATTCTAATACTATGAAATATTTATTTATGGTTTTTAGTAAATGTATAATAAAACACTATTCTTTACGAAGGCTTTTACAGACATCTAGCATTTTGTCCCCAAGGGGTAAAATCCCACACTATATGACAGTGGGGACACCAAAAAAGTTCAGTCATTGCTCATAGTGAGGGGGTTACACGATGCTTGCTGCCTGTACTTTTAATATTAATTGTTCATAAAACGCTGATACTGCTGGGATTAGACCAAAAGGGACAAACATGAATTTGTGTAGAATAAAGTTTTTGATCGATAAATGATGGTGCTTTAATTTCTCAACAATTTCGCTGATCTACAAAAAAAATCTCCTGACACTTGGGCATAACAAATAATTATCTTGCTACCTATCTTTTCAATTTGCCGTGCTATATTATATAAATCCACAGCTACTTGGAAGCAAGACTCCATGTAAGTACTTTACTCTTTCTTCAGGCGAACGGAGCCTACTATTAAATCTGAAATGATATTGCCATGGAAGGCATTACACAGGAAAGTATACCCGTGCCAAATATACCTTGCTAAGTAGGACTTTTCTGCAATATGTAATAGCAGAACAGAAGTATTCTCAGAAATCATTATGATTGGTCTTGACTCGTTAGAATATATCGTGGGATGTGATTGCCAGTCAAAAGGAAAGCATTTACCTTATCCGAATTAGCATATCAATGCAGTGAAAATATATGTTTCGATTCCGCTTTCATATATGGCGAATTGGAAGCCACACACAATACTGATAAGGTAGAGAGAATAATTTTTCTAATGTACCAATAGGACGACCACCTGTAGCTGTAATGAAAGGTCTGTTCTCATCCACAGCTCTATTAATCTGTTCATTGTGCTATGAAACAAAATCCAACACAGCCAACAGTCTTGTTAAAAAATTTTGTCTTGAAAGGGAACAAGAATAATTTTATATAATTATCTCTCTGAGGTCATTAGGTACATTAAATTTAAATGGTGGCAATCACCACGGCATGGGTGTATTAGCCGCTCAGGGTGCATAACAAAGGCTGTGGTCTCAGGTAAATCCTGGAGTAAGATCTCCTAATTATGGAAAATCTGCTGACCGTGGTCTCCAACATCCCCCTACTTAGTAGAAACATCAAGGCTCTCTGACAGCGAGCAACTTGATGTTTGTCAAGGTATATTCTTATCTCTAGAAATGTGTAAAATATGGAGAGAAAGTCCTTTGCAGAAATATATTTTGAGCTATACAGATTTGTCTTTACTATGTCAGTTCTCTCATATACTTTGTCATCACTCTGTACAACTAGAGGTGGCACACTGCAGTGATTTATACAAAGCAGCATCATTAATTTCTATGACAATATTTAAATGAGTATGGCTCCATAAATCTCTGCTGAGTGTCTATTAGTTACTCTGTCAACTGATTAATCACATGATTCTCATCACTAAGAATAGAAATTCAGAAATGGAAAAGCTTAAAGAAATTCTTTCACAAAATGTTTAATTTATTTAAAAGTGCCCCTTTCCTCTTTGGTAAGTCCTGATTTTTGGAGCAAGAAAATAGCTTTTCATAGTAGGTGCTTTCCTTGTACGAGGCAGTGCTGTGACATGGCTAGTGTTTTTTGGCAGAGTTAGATATTTTTTTTTATATAAACATGCTGACGTTGTCATTATACTTGTACACTTGCTGCCAACTTTTTAATACTAAGAAATGCTTCTTTTTGTATAAGCTACAAATTGGCTAATTGTTTCCCCCCCTGGGACTGGTTGGAAAAAAAAAAGGGCATGTGCCAGGTGCACAGTATATGGCAGAATGATTTTGATCTGCGGTGCACAGATCATCACCCTATATGCGTCTATCTTTCACTCGGCTTTTTACTGTGCAGCGAGAGGGCTTACAGAGTCCAACTAACACTCTGCCTTTCTTCAGACTGGCAACCCAGAGGTCCCATGCTACACGCCAGCTTTTATCATCACAATCCCACTTAAAGTTTGATTTGTTAGTGAGCGCTGCATCTGCAGGGAAGGCTCAGTCGTTTGATGTGCAGAAGGCTTTTTATTTGAAAGCAGGGTCAGTGTGCCTGTGTAGAGTTCTGTCAGATGAGTTCCCCCACTATATCGTTGGTCTGGTGTAGCTTTATATCTGACTGATCTCAGCCACCGCGTTCTACAACATGTCATTTTCTGCTAGTTTTAGTGCTGATATTGTTTATTCTGAATTCATGTTGCATGACAATCACTTATTTTAAGATGGGTTTACTAGCATAGAAATGCCACGCTTTAGATGCATCTATAAGCATTATTTATGGAGTAAAATAATATAATGATATTTCATACAATAAAACCCAGTTTTACCTTGTTCTAAAGTGTGCCCAATATGTAGAAATATCGACACTGTAACGTGACCTGTCTTAACGGACAACTGTCAGAAAATGTTCACTATTCATTTTTCAACATTTTATTACATTTAATGAAACAATGATTTTTTTAATTATGTATATATATATAAATATATATTTTTTTTTTATAAAATTTTATTTTATTTTTTAATCTGGCTGAGCAGCTATGTTAAGTGAGGCTCCACTGTTATCTGACCAACTGCCACTCAACCTAACTTGCCGACTGCCGCAGTTTCACACAGAGCAAATACAGCTCCAGGAAAGTTAGGTTGAGCGTCAGTTGGTCAGATAACAGAGTCTCACCCAACATGGATGCTCAGCCCGATAAAAAGTGAAATTTTCATGCACATAAAAAAAAAAAATAAGATATATGTACGTCATTTTAAAAAAAAATCATTGTTTCATTAAATGTAATAAACATTTAACAGTGAAATTGTAATTCTAGTCGCCCTTTACTCTGTATACAGTGCATTCCAGCAATTTGTCCCAGTTGGACACACATTATAATATGGTAAATATAGGTTTTAACATTTTACTCAATAAATAGATGGTCGGGGGTTTACTGCAGTGGCGACTATAGGTGTTTTCTGAGTGCTCTTTGTGCAACATCCAATTTCATCCAGTCGCCCATAATTTCTGCTTGCTACATTGACTTGTTGGACCCTGTCTGGCCTCCTACACGGATTGACTGGCTCGGTGCTGCTTCCAGCGGTCATTGGCGGTGCTTTGGCCAGAGACTTTCTGTTGCCTGTGAGCAAGGCCTAGTAGGCCTAGGTCATATGCTGACCTGTAGCAACGTGGGCCCTCTTTGGACCAGCGGGGGATGATTCCGGCCCTCCCCCAAGGGTCCTGTAAAGCCAAGGGAAACTTGCGGTGAAGCCTCTATTCCAGCAGACATCAATGGCAGTGTTTTCAAGATGGTGGACATCCTGTGTGCTCCAGCTGGCCTAAGCAGGACACAATCTGTCATGAGCCGCCTGGACAATATCCCAATATACACCAGCTCCGCAAGCCACCCATATAGCTCTCGTTTCGGCCAGACGCCGTCAAAAAAAAAAAAAAAATAGATTGTCACCCAGATAAAAGCGAGATTTTTTCAAAAAATACATATAAATAATTTTTAAAATATATCTTTAAGTTCCAGTAAAAGTAAAAAATACCTTTGGATATATATTTTTCTGCTTCTCTACGTGTGCACACCTTCAGTTTCATTGTTACACACTGCCATCAGTGTAGGGGGCCCCCCACTGCGGTCTTTGACGTTTGTTTCCGGACATTATCGTTACTGTTTATGTGGCACTTTAAGTATATTTCCTATTTATCTATATTATACACGATTATATCCATTTATGTCCTATTATCTATGCTATACTGGATTGTATTTGTTTATTTTTATTTTTAGTATGATATATACTCAATAAATATTTATTTGGATATTTGATATAATATTGATCTGATTTTGACGATATATCCTATCAGACAATCCTATAGTGATCAGTTACTATTTGATACGTTTGTACATCTGACAATTTACATAGTATCACTCATTTTATTGCTAGCTGCTGGTTTCTGGAGTGCAGCTCTTACTTGGTAATGACTTATTATTTGGAGCGCTCACATACGTTGGTTTATAGAAAATGTGATGGTAGTTGTTCTTTAACCCCTTAAGGACACATGACATGTCTGACACATCATGATTCCATTTTATTCCAGAAGTTTGGTCCTTAAGGGGTTAATTAATTGCTGTTCTGTTTGCACATATGATGATATTCATAGTTCTAGTTTTCCTCCATAAACTGTTGGATTGGCACTATTTTTTACATTTATTTTTGGGTTAGAGCCCATACCAACAATGTATCTAAACAGCTTTGGAGTTATCCAGATCGATGCATATTTTTTGGAAATATGTTTTTATTCCACATATATCAAGTGCCCAACTAAAATTAAAATAAAAATACCATTCTTTAATCCTTTATTAGTTTATCAACAGTGACACCAAGGTGCTGGGTTGGGCCTGAGCAATTTCATATCATGACTGATGCCAAGCAATGAAACAAATTATACAGACAGGGTTATTCACCAACGGGAGAACTGTCAGGAATTTTTCAATTTGCCTACTATAACCTAAAATAAATTAGAAATCTATTTTGAATTCCTGAATTCTCACTGAACCCCCAGCCCAAACTACACATAGGTACAGATGGGAAACATGCGCATTCTTGAGCATTCAAGAAAACCAGATTCTGCACTTTACAATTGTTTGTTGTTCTGAATAAATCGCATGTAATCTCTAACTTTACACATGGCAGCTGGGCATACTATACATCTCTATTTCTTTGCCATACTTGGTCAGGCAGCACAGAGGCTACATGGTACATCAGGAATATAGACAAGACACGGAGGAGACAAGTTCGGAGTGCTCATATCTCTGCAAGATGGGATTTAAATTGTGCTCAGAATATCAGCCCACAGTGATTGAAGAGGAGATTGTATGGTTCTCGTTTAAACCCCTCGAGTGATGAATAGGAAACAGGAACTTTTTTATTTCGGAAGTAAAGAAAATGGGAATCCGAGCGTGGTCTCTGGCACATGACAAATAGCTTATGAATTTAGATGATAGTTTGGCAGAAATAAATTGTACGCGTGTTCATTCTAATAAAACAAGAAAATTACATTTGGGGACAGATCATGGTAAGGGCCGTCCTATCCTAAAAGGATTATTTGCCGTAATAGTATTATTAACTAATCATTCTAATGCCTGCTGATCAACGGACAACAATCTACATTGTAATCATGGTGCATTGCTTCGAATTGGTTTAATACCAGAGGCAGTGTGTTAGTTGAAGCACATAGCTTTTCTTTTTGGTACTTTTAAATGCATTACTTTTATTTGTAACAATCCAAAGTGCCTGGTTAATTTCCTGTTTGTAAGTCAAAATGTCTAGCAAATTTCTGGACCTATAGTTAATGTGAAGGCACTGTGGGAAGGATGCTGAGCTTAAAGGACCACTATAGGCACCCAGGCCACTTCAGCTCAATGAAGTGGTCTGGGTGCCAGGTCCATCTAGTGTTAACCCTGCAGCTGTAAACATAGCAGTTTCAGAGAAACTGCTATGTTTACATTAGGGTTAATCCAGCATCTAATGGCTGTGTCATTGACAGCCGCTAGAGGCGCTTCTGCGCTTCTCACTGTGAAAATCACAGTGAGAAGACGCCGATGTCCATAGAAAAGCATTGAGGAATGCTTTCCTATGGACTGTTTGAATGCGTGCGGACTCTTGCCGCACATGCGCATTTGGCGCAGACGTCGGAAGAGGATATATACAAGGTAAGAGTTTAACCCCTTGAGCCTGGCAAGAGTGTGGACCCTGAGGGTGGGTGGGAACCTAAAGACCCTATAGAGCCAGGAAACCAAACTAGTCCTTTAAGGATTTAAACTAGTCCTTTAAGGGGTCCTTTAAGGATTTCTGACTGTCTGTCATCATGCTATATAAACTCCCAAGTTTCTGGTATTGGTACAGTTCATTCAGTAGCAGCTGTTCCCCCAGCCTATGCTTCAGATGACATGTCAGCTAGTTAGGCTAATGCATTAAATAGGACGTGATTCACTGAAACATTACACAATGGTTTGACTGGGCTGGAATCCTAGCATTTTGCTGCCGATGCAATCATGCTGTTAGGTCTGATTTCATGATGGCTCTTTCCTACGACACCAGGAAAATAGGTAAATACAGAATATGTCACAGAGCTGATTGTTCGTAGACTCTCCGTGTGAATCACACAATAGAACAGTAACAGCATTTATTCTTCTTGGGGAGCAGGAGAGATATGGTGTATGTTAACATGAAAGTTGGTAAATTCCCTGACTACAAAGCCTGTTTAAAAAAACGATACAATAAGTACCATCAATTGGGTAATAATAACATCTATCACTATTCAGCTGGCGATTTGGTGCGCTATATAGAAAGGCACTATATAAATACTAGTTATTATACTTATTATGAAAGTTGCATGTGTCCACTGACACTGACAAAGGATATAATATATTTCCCAATTGCATCGCAGACTGTGCCTTTTTCACCCAGTTGTAGCTGGCACGATCAGAAGTGCAATAGTCTGCGGCCATCCTCCACTTACGAGATAGCAATGAAACACGGTTCCCACTGTCTGTTCCATATTCATTTCACTGTTGGCAGCATCCGCAAATTATCAGGACACAGGCTTTTCATGCACATAATTATATCGAGCAGAGAATGGATTTGAATTTAAACATTCAAAATCTTCCCACAACCTTAAATTTGTATATTATGAATTTGTACAATTGAACTTAAAAAAAGGTTCATGTTTAACCCCTTAAGGACCAAACTTCTGGAATAAAAGGGAATCATGACGTGTCACACATGTCATGTGTCCTTAAGGGGTTAAAAACTGCGCAGCTCAGCACAAAACATACTGTGCAATAATACAAAAGGCACACAACTTCACAGCTATATTATTCAACATTTCATAAAGGATCGTTATTATCCTGACACTATATTATTGTTTCTTTCTCTTTTTTTTAGGTCATTTTTATTAAAGCAGATTTACTAAATGAACTATTTTGTTAAAATAACCATGTAGGTTTTAAAAAAAAAATCATCATCATGAATTTAAAACGCCACAATGATAAAATAATTCCAAAAACGGTTACTATTATCCTTTAAAACAATGGTGGGTAACGTATACACTGCAGATGTATATTAACAGCTTAATAATTTTCAGTCCGTATCTCTGAAAAATCCAACACCTGTTGGACGGTTTCCGATTTTGAACCTTCCCCAAGTTTTCTCTCTGACACCATGCTTCTGAGGACTCCAGAGAGAGTCCAAAGAGCCATGTGGACCACGTGTTTTCCTGGAGATTATTTTTCATTTTAGTTGAGAGATTTACAGTTTTTGAATACGCTTTTCCTGCAATCTATCAAAAGTAGACATTGTTAAAGAGTAATGTCCTGATATCCTTGACTATTTTCACGAAACAAATGTTTTGTTTAGGGTGCACGGAATGAACATCCTGTAACTAAATAAATCATGGTCCCATTTTTTTTTGTCTTTTTAGTTCTACTTATTTGAAATAGGAAGAGTCCCTGACATGTAATATCTCATCCCTCTAACACGTTTGCTGTAGCCTTATCTGGCAACTTTTCTCTTTGCCAAGAGATCTCCAGATTCATCCTCTGTATTGGTAGGAAGGGGTGCTCTGCTACTCACAAAAGTAGCCATCAGGAGCAGGAGGACAGGATTTACCACATGGGGCAATGAGTATACAGAGCTAAAAGGCACCCTTACTTTGTGGGAGACTAAATGATTCACTTAGAGCAGGGGTTCCCAATTATTTTTTTTCCAGTGGAACCCTTTGACATAGTGTATCAACATCGTGGAACCCCCCGAAAAAAGTTGCGCAATAGCAGAAACCGTTAAACAGAGCGCAAGGGTTTCTTTTTTCACAAATTTCTACAGATAGTCAACAGATTGTAGTACTTAGTAGCAGGTGTGCTTCTATGTGTAGAGCTGGTATTTGTATATAATTTTAGAATTTTACATGGGTGTGTTTGCATATTATGCTTGCATTTATGTGCAATGGTGTGTTTGAATGTAGTGTTGGATTTTAAAGGGGGATGTACATTTGTGTGTATTATTGGTGTTTGAGTGATGGGTATCTTTGAGAGTTTGTATATAATTTTAGAGTTGGAGTTCAGGGGTGTCTTTGTCATGTTTGCAGGGGTTTGTTTGCATGTTGTGTTGGTGTTTGGTTGCTGGGAGGTCTGCACATCCACACAGATATATTAACAAACACACACACACACACCGATAAACACACTGGCATGTATGCACATTGACACACAGATACACACACCGGCATGTACGCACACTGACACACACACTCAGATACACTGACACAAAGATACACACTGGCACAAAAATACACACACACACACATTGGCACACAGACACATACTGGTGCATACACACACACACTAACAGATACACTGACACACAGATACACATACTGACAGATACACTAACACAAAGATACACGCACACTAACACACATACACACAGATAAACACAGGCACATACACAAACACTCAGATACACTGACACAGATACACACTGGCACGTACACACAGATACACACATAGGCACAATGATGCACATACTGACACATAGGCACAAACATGCACACACACATATACACATTGGCACACAGACACACTGACACAGATATACACACACTGGCACTTAGGCACAAAGATACACACACACATTCTGGCACAAAGATATACACACACTGGCACATAAACTCACAAAGATGCACACACTGACACACACACACACACATACCGGTACATACACACACTCACCGATACACTGACACAAATATACACACTGGCACATAGGTACAAAGATATACACACACTAGCACATACAAACACTGACACATACACACACATAGTCACACAGATACATACAGTGACACAAACACAGATACACACACACACTCAGATATACAAAGTGACACATAGTACATGTAGCCGTCCCCGGGTAACCCGACTGTTACCTCCGCTAATTCCCTTCCTTCAGCCGTTCAGGAACCATTTCAAAATATCAAGAGACCTTTTCCCCCCAGTAACTGGACGACACACAGTTCTGGAGGTACAACTTAATTTTATTGAGCCACACTCTGCTTTTATGCATGTCCCTGGTCAAGGGTTTTTTACCTCAAGTCAACAGGGGTCATATCCCAGGAGCCTCTCTACCTGGGAGCCAAATGGGAAACAGGGTTGTTTTCCCTTTGTCTCCCAGGTATAGAAAGCCCACCACACATACAAGGGGTATCTCACCCCATTGAACAGGGGTCTTCATACCATGATCCTCTGTGTCTGGAAGCCAAGGCCCGGGAAAATGAATTGTCCCTTTGTCTCCCAGGCACAGAAAAACCTGCCAAAGTAGCCAGTGCCCCAAAAGTGTCCCCACCAACCTCAGGCGTCCCCACCAGGGCACCTTCCCCGACCACTCTCCGTTTGCAAGGCTCCGAAACCTGCAAGGGATGTGGAGATTGGATCTACACTGAGCACTCACACACAGGAGCTTTTTTTATATAAGACTAACGGTTATTTACTAAAGTTGGAATTTAAAGTGAATTAAAAGTGAATTTCAAATTGAATGGGAAGCGAAGCTGACATTTTCCATTTCACCTACTTTGTCTTAACTTTGAAATTCACTTTCGCAAATAACCATCAGTTAAAGGAACATTATAGTCACCCAGATCACTTAATCTCAATGACGTTATCTGGCTTCAGTGTCTCTGTCCCCTTAACACAGTAATGTAAAACAATGCAAACTGCCTCTGTGCGGGAAAATGGTGAGTAAATATTTGATAATATAATATATTCTAAATTAAGCAGAATGTACAATAAAGGAAATGTTAACAATGGATCTCTCTTTACAGGAAGTGTTGAGGAAGGCTGTGTAAGTCACATGCCAGGAGGTGTGGCTAGGGCTGTATAAACAAAGTGATTTAGATAGATGCTAGATGGCAGAGAATTAAGCAGTGAACATGCAGGGGCATAATCTGTACACCAAAACTGCTTCATTGAGCTAAAATTTTATTGGGACTTTTAGTGTATCTTTAATGTACTTTGCCATGGCTCCTAATACAATCTGATAAAACTAACGCATAGCTTCTAAAAACATTTCATTCTCTAATCTATATTTTGTATTGTTAGGGATCGTACTGTTTATTGTTAGATCAACATTGTGTTATATATTACAGTTTGCCTTTGTTTCTGGTTTAGTTTCTAGCTACAGTTAATGAAGGAGTGACTGGCGTGATGGTTAATCTGACCGTTGAGGACCAAGATGATCCCACCACTGGGGCGTGGAGAGCAGTATACACCATCATCAATGGGAACCCTGGCCAGAGCTTTGAAATCCACACCAACCCACAGACGAACGAAGGAATGCTTTCTGTAGTCAAAGTAAGTGGGCCCTTTATGTGATCAAACTAGCCTGGGGACCCACCATTAAATTGAATGTTCTAGTTCAGGAGTTATTCTTGGCATCCCATTTGTTTGTGAACTAAATTACCCACAATGCCCAGCCAGCCTTCAACTAGGGTGCAACGGTTTGCAAGGATCATGAATGACCAAAGATTTAGCAAATATTCACTGGGATCCAGTAGGGACACCAATACAACTTGTATAGGATAACTAGTCTGTATGTAATATCGGCACCAGAACAGGTTACATTGCAATCAATTCTGCATTAAAAGACAAGTGTGCGTGGCAATATTAAACAGCCTTGCCATGCTCTGTGGTAAAAAACATCTGAATGCTACAGTTAATAAAATATATATGGAGAGTTTTCTATCTTTCAGAACCGTGTGTAGGAAACAAATAAATAAATATGCTTTTTGTAACTCTCAATTCTGCATGGACATGCTGTGCCTCATAGCTGCGTAATTTACTTGAAAAGCTATGTTTTGTTTGGGGCTCATTGAATGTGTCATTATAAAATTCCCATCATTCCCTTGTAGTTAATAGAGATCAGGTTCAGTGCTATGTAAGATAAAACTAATGACAACATATAGATTGATTGTTACTCACTAAACAGTGATCTGAAACCAGAATTGCAAAAATAGTTGACCTGGAATATTTTTTTTTAACTCCTTTATACTCACACCCTAGAGTTTTAACCCAAAGTTTACAATTCGGTCTTCATTTCACTACAGTACGTGTTAAGTGAATAAACATTGACTGCTATATATGTGGAGTTCAGACCTCCAAATAATGGTTCCTTCTATACATATTCCCTGTTCATCTGTCTGCATGTTTCTATGAGCTCATACTAGGTAAGTGGGTGCTGCTGCCCTCTGCTATTTGAACAATGTACTGTAATGAATAATGTTTTGTTCTATTTTAACATAATTAAAGCGATAACTCGCCCTGCCCACACCTTGCGGCTATTCCCTGGTGAATTTAAATGCTTTGCACATTGAAAATCTTCCCCAAGATGCTCCATCAACCGGGTCGAAGGGGCCTTCACTCAGCAAAATATAAATGTACACAATGATAGACTAGCACGCCATCATATTATGTTTATACATACTATTGCCTAGCCATCTCCGAGCTGCTGTGTATCTGATTGCTAGAATAGGACTGAGCCCCAGGTTTATTGTGTAAATTCCTGCCACACTCAATATGTTTGCAGTCCTCTTCAATTCGAGGAAGGATTCAAGGCATTTATTACTAAATACAGTAGGCACAAAGCTAAAGAGGTACCTGTGAAGATTTCCATTTAAACTGGCAATGTTGACCCTTTATTCTTTCTTATTTGCAAATACTTTGAGATTAAAATCCTGAAGTTAAAAAGAATGTCATTTTATTCTATTCTGTGAAATGGATGGCGGTTACTTAATCCATTTTTGTAGTATTTGACCTTTAAATTCAGCTTTTACAAACACATATTTTCCTGCAGCAAACCATCTGCTTATCTAAATTAATTTATGGGGGGGCGGGGCCTGACTGTCATGGAGGAGAGAAGTGTTTTGCAGGAGCTCCTCTCCTAGGCAAGCTTGAACCACAGTTCTCACCCGCATTCAGCCTCAGAGGAAACGGCTTTATAGAAGTATACAACTCCTGACCCTACTGGGACCCACTGTGGTGTTTAAAAATTTACAAAGAGTTCATCTGCTGCACTGCTCCGACCATGCGGCCTAAGGCACACCGGACCGAGGAGGCGGCCGGTCCTCCGGTCTGAAGGTATGCAACAGCACACGAGAACCCTGTTACTCCCCCCCCCCTCGGACCGGTGGGGGTTATCCCGGTCCACCCCTGGGAGGCCTCGCAGACTTAGCGGGAGATAGAGACAAGGCCAAAGCGGCTACTACAACCTGCAGCGACACAGCCAACATGGCGGACGCAGAGCGGGCTTCCGACAACACGGAGGACAACCCGGAGGACAACCCTGATATCCTGGCAAGGCTGGACAGGATTTTCGACAACTTCTGGCGCAAACTGGAAAGTAAGCAGCACCAGCATGTCCGGAGCCAGCCAGGTGACTACTCGCAGCACAAACCAACCCCAGTCACACAGCAAAAGGCCGCAGTTGCGAAACGCGCCGTGCCGAGAGGCGCATACACCCACCCGGGTAAACTACAAAGGGGTAAAAGCTCACCTTGGAGACACACTCCAAAACCAGCGACGGCATCAGAGGGAGCAGTCTCCTCATGGGGGCGCAACCTACATAATGCCTCCCACAAGCCCAGGAAAGCGCAGCAGCATGCACCCACGGTGAAGGCTCAAACATGGCCGGCGCCCAAGCAGCAGAGCCCGACTAAACAGAGACAGGAACGGACTAAAAGCAAACCACAGCCCTGCACCAAACCTGACAAGCCATGGAGAACCCTGTTCCAGACCACTGAAAAGCACGGCCTTTCACCTGGGACTCAAGATCCGGCGGCACCATTGGGTACCTAGCTAGAATCTGCCTCGCGGAGGGGCATTGGCTGACTCACATGGAATACTGTTCCTCACCCATGTGGCAACTCCAGGGACTACTATCCCAAGCATAATATACTTTGCCTGCCACCCACATGTGGACTCCTGGGACCCGAAAGGGTACTTATTCGCCACTGGTCAGCCTTAGTTTGGTGGTTTTATTAGCAGGTTTTAACCTTTTACCACCTTTCTCTTTTTATTTTCACACACTTTTATTTTTTACTACTTTCACACTAATGAGTATCCAGCTCATATGTTTTATTGTTATTTTTTCTATTTTTTTTTTTTTTTGGGGGGGGGGAGGTGTTGTTTTGTTTTTTCTATCTACACTGTTATGCTGGTCATCCCTCATGACATACACTAACTTAGAAAACGTGCCGTTAACATTAATGTCATGCATATGATAAACCATGTCTTTCTAAGCTTACTATTGTCACCGTAACACTGCGAGCTTGTCTGTTTGGAAATGCATAGGAAATCCTCTGTCAGCCAATCTCTGAGATATCCCTTATGGTAACTAAGCACATCTTCTTAACCAAAACAGGATGATTGTCAAATCGTACAAATACTCATGTCATATAACTTCTTGGTCCAAGCTTGTATAATCTGACGATTCTTATAACTACTCAATATACTGTCAGTCAGCTAAGCATAATGTATCTCCCATGTTTGTTTCTGTACCTCATGACGTATACTAGCCAGCCATGCTTATTATAAAAAAGAAAAAATGTGCAACTTACCTGTGCCATGATAATGTCTATGATGTAAAGCGTATGTGTGCTGTTGTGGCACGTTAAACACGTTTGTCAATCACTTGCACAGAAAAATAAAGAATTATAAAAAATAAAAAAAATAAAAAATTAATTTATAAACAATTTTGCTAACATAATCTATATGCTGTGTTATAAGGAAAAGCAAAACACCTTCCACCAGTGAATTACATCTCTTTAAATTGTATTTTCTGAGTGAAGTGTTGCTGTAACATAACTGGCCAAACAGCACAAACACATCGTTGTAAGTTGGAATGATAGAACCCACAGTTACCCAGCTGGATTTCCTACAATCGGGGACTGTGAAGTTTGTATTTATTTTTTTTGTCAGTAATGTTAGAAACACGAGTAGAAAAAGAATACACAAGATTCTAACATATCAGTGTGCATTCCTCCCCCCCTCCCCCTTTTTGTTCTATAGTCACTGGACTATGAGATTACGGCTTTCCATACACTGCTTATTAAAGTGGAGAACGAAGACCCTCTGATTCCAGACGTGGCGTACGGGCCTAGTTCAACTGCAACTGTTCAGATCAATTTACTTGACGTGAATGAAGGCCCTGTGTTTGATCCTGACCCCATGACCGTGACAATGAATGAAAATATCCCAATTGGTTCGGTGCTGTTAACTGTAAAAGCTACAGATCCAGACAAACTGCAACATCAGTCTATAAGGTGCGTGAAAAATTTCTAAAAGCAAGATTGAAAACTGTGCTAACCAACCAGCCATTAACCATTACCATTAACTAGGTCTCTATGTGATTTCTGTAAACCATGTGACTAATCCCAAAAACTGTGTTTGTAAACAGAATTTAAGGCCTAAGCAATGGCTGTCATCTAGATATACTATAAACTTTTTTAAAAGACAACATAGGTGTACATCGTGGGTACTTATTTTGTTATTATGTGTGTTAGTAGAAAGAGAAGTAATGGCACATGGGCTGAGGGACACCCTGAAAGCATCCATGATTTGGAGAGATGTAAGGAGGGCTGTCCCACTTACCTTAAACAGAATCATTGATAAGGGTCACCTACTGCCACAGAGTATATAGGATAAATGATTCCCAATGGGATTTCTGTTCTCTGGAATTGGGTTGAAGTAGTCTGCAGACACTTAGGCTGCAATTTAATACACTTTTCAAATTATTCAATACTGATAAATGATTTATCTACAAAAATCCCCATAGACTTTAATGGAGACTTCTATAGATAAATCATTTGGAAAGTTCTCCAACAGTATTGAATCATTTAATCATTTGGAAAGCTTATTAAATCGAGTCCGTAGTCGGCTGGTAGAATAGTGTCACGCTGAGGAAGTAACGGATGACACGCGACTGTGCGGGATTGTGACTCGGCTTGGTAGGCTTTCTCTACAATACATGGGATTATCTCATTTAATGCAATAAAAGAAAGAAATCCTAGCAAGCTAAGAAACAAGCCAGACTCTGTGCCGGGCAGGACTAACTACAGAAGTTTATTTGTGGAAGATTTGCATATTCATATTTAGTTTCTTCATCAAATTGCATTCACAACCTCTTCATCTGTCTAGCAGCGGGGAGTGGAGACACTTTGCTTTTAAATTGAATTTTACATGTTATATCTTTAGGGATGAGTGCTAGTTATTAAGGGCTGCCATATACATATATTTAAGAATGAAAAATCAATTAAAAAGCTAATTTCCAGACATATGATTACTATTCCCTGTTCTAAAACTCTAGGGAAGAATGTCACATTCGTTATTATAATTTGCTAACCCCTGTGCTTACACACCAGCATGTCTGAATTAATCGTTACAGCACCAAGCCTTCATGATGTGACTCTAGTAGCAATGAGCTGCCCACCGTGCCAGCACTTAAGGGTTAAATATTCTGGCTGAAAAGTATTTAATTGACACAACTCATCCCATTTCAACCAAACAACCAAAGGCAAAATAATAATTAGCTTCTATCTGGAGTCTGAATAACACTAAAGCTTAACTATTAGAAATATGGCAATCTATAATTATTGATAACATACCAAATTAGAAGTCACCCGTTCATATTGCAGATTTTACCATATACTGAGATCCTCCTAGTATTCTCAGGTTACAAACTGCATATTGAAGTTACTGAGTTACTGGTGACTATATTCAGTCTGTTCCTGCAAATGGACAATTCCTTAGAATTGATCTTGCTACACATTTGGAATATGTTAATTAATGTAAATTTAGAATTTTCAATAAAACTCTGAGCTTTAGTCCGAAATACGAGATTATACATAATAGTGACATAATAGAACACATCTCTTCACATGCAGGATTTATACATAATGCACGCACAAAGTCTCATTATTTACAATGAGTATAGGACAACCATTTCATCTCCCTCAAGTGGAATCGGCACCAATAATTGCTTGTTTATATAATTTATTACAGGTCTAGAAAAACATGGGACAGATTAGCCATATATTACGCACGCACCAACTCTCAGGACTGAACCTATTAAGCATGCTCCCCACCATTTATTATTTATCCTCATGGGAAGCCCATGCTATCTTAACCCATATCTTAACCCATTTCCAGTCATTGTTTTCTTTCCTGCTCGGATTCCTTCCCTCTGACATTCTATCCATCATCCACAGGGACTTCATCATTCTTATGAGCTCTAAACTTTATACTTGCTCCCTTTGGACTTCTTCCCCCTCCCTCCCCAATCAAGTTGATAATACGCATGACCTCATCTTTTCTAATCTGAGCTTAATATCCAGGCTAACCAAATGTGTTTCATTCGAAAAATAACATTTAGATTTAGTTCAGGTAGTTTGATCGTTGTCCATGTGGTCGTTCTGATTGTCCAAATACTGTTCATGCAAAATAATCAGACAAAACAAAATTGGGCACAGAAATAGACCAAATCAGTATACTAAAAATATAAATGCATAATATACCATTTCTACAACTTGCTTTGCAGCTCAAGTGAGAAAAAGTTAGTAGTAGAGGAAAAAAGAAACAGTATGAAAAAAAATTAAAATAAAGGATTATATATATATATTAATAATAATAAAAAATATCTATGTTTTCCCTCTTTTTGGTCACTTCTCACTTATCTGTTAGTAAAATCAACATTTAGTGACTGTCCCTAGCCATCAATCCTCTCCGTGTTTGGGGTCACCATGGACCATATGGCACTCTGGAGTGCCATTAATATACTCTAATCAGTCATTGTCCATGTGATTGTTTACCAGCATGTTAACGATTTGGGATTCTCGGCAGTACAAACTATTCTCTGAGTAAATTTATATTAAGGTGACATGTCTTTAATTATTATTATGACTTTTTCCTGAATTATTATTCACATTGCATGTACAAGGTAGATCACTCCTTAATTCTTTAGTCTCCCACCCCACTTTACGTACATTTCTCCCCTTTACTCTCTCTCCTTGAATAAATATATTATCTGGATATTCTCATGCTGTCTTGTGTTAATGTGAGATTGATTGACAGCTGTCCTTCAAACCAAATATTACAGAGTGCGCTATACAGGAGCATGCATTATAATCCTGCGAAGTATGAATGCCAGGCACAGACTTCTAAAAGCATTATTCTTTCAGTGACTGGCAGTTGTGGTCTCTTTGCTGCAGTACTTATATGTGGGTATTCTCCTGTACAGTCTACTCTTTCTGCTGGAGGTTCTAAACAAAGTGAGCTCCTTAAATCTATCCCTTTGTCTTTCCCAGTATGCATTAGATATCTATATCTATATCTACACACACACTCTCTTTTTCTCCTTTCCCCCCGCCCCCTCTCAATTTGCAGTAAAGCCATCAAATAAATGTGTACGCTCCAGGCTGGCGGAGGGAGAGTGTGGAGAAAAGGGAGGATAAACAAGGTGCACTGAGGAAGGCTGGAAGGAGCACAATGAGTGTTGGGGGGGAAAACAGTCTTCCACTTGCAGTGCACACTGACGACAGACGTTAAATATGCACAGAATTCACATTAGGCAACTTGGAACAGAGTTCAGGGCTGCCAGTGTCACATGTGCTGGGGGTGCAAGTAGTCCCCACCACACAATTACATATATCTCTGGAAGTGCATATATAAACTCCTTCCACCATGACCACGTCTAATCACTGACAGGGTTATGGTGTTTGGAGTAACTCTTTAACAGAGAATATAAAGAACTCAGGATGTTACAGTGGCTCTGTCATCTGAACAGTTATGGCCACAAATAATCGGAAACAAAACGGTTCTTTGTGGTCATTGTTGGACATTGTGGTCATCTTAAAATCTTTTCAGCATTTTTCTTAAAATGTAGTAATAGATTTATCTATTAACTGGTCTTCCTTACGACGCAAAAAGTATTCACAACATCAGACAGTTTAAACTACCATTTGATCTGCACAGTGGAATGCTGGGAGTTAAGCAATAACTTCTAATTAAATGCTGACATCAGATTATCTCATCAGCCAGTACCCTGCAAATAGACGATGTGGAAGCTACTGGAAACGTGCCGTTTGTTAGAACCAGGTAGACGAGGGTTTAGACTGGTTTAATCTGGTGACTGGATGGGATAACACGGATACTGTGTAAAATGTTCTCATGCTTTACTGTTGGCAAAAGCGATGTGGACAACTAAATCTAACTCCTAACACTTGTCTTATAAATGCACACACATACACATATACTATACATACCACACCCATTATACAGCACTGTGGTATATGTTGGCGCTCCCCATTAAATACAAACCAAAAACACATACCACATATAGTTGTCCTGTATATGTCACCTTACCTACTTTGTCTCCTATCCAAGACATACTGAAAACTGAGATAAATCTGAATGTATCCTTCCTGCTAAATTATTGTATAAACATGTCTGTTAGCAGATAGTGCAAACTTTGAGGTGTCTTGAAAAGACTTGTAACACGCAATAAGATTTATAGCAAATGATAAATAATTCTAAATCTCAGCACGTCCCGGCCAATCCAATTCTTTGTTACATTATGTCAGTTTGAAACACTGCTTCAATGTAGCCTGTAGCCTTTTTTTTTTTTATTCTTACTGCCGCTGTCCAGAGTGCTGAACATGTACATTTTTTTGCAATTATTCACAATTAATAGAACGAGAAGACGAGAAGAGAACGCCAAAATACATTATTGTTGCAGCCACTACAGGGACTTTCTGTAAGACAATACATTATTACAACATACACAAAAGGGGGGAGAGTCTGTGTAAACATCGCAGTGACCTCGACAGGCAGAGATTGATGTAGTATAAGGACTGATGGAAGCCATGCCATGTACACACACCTTGCTAAGACCTATCTGGATATTCTTTAACCCCTTAAGGACACATGACATGTCTGACATGTCATGATTCCCTTTTATTCCAGAAGTTTGGTCCTTAAGGGGTTAAACTAGGCCTATAACTTGGGGGATAACTTATTTATTTAAAACACAAAATAAACCTACCTACCAAATCTGACACATTATAAAGAAAGTAGTGCGTAAAAACCTATCAACATTTTCTTTCTACAAGGGATGAATGGTTTGGATTGTGTGCATGTACAGGCCAAAGCTCCTAGCGTATGATTTTTTCCCCCCCTTCATCCTTTAACTATGATTATTGTGTGATTAAAAAATGTTTCTCAATGACAATTTGATTGCAAAACACTAAAATAATTATTTTGGCAATACGATATGCAAGCACAATCCATTACCAACCTGGGCACAGCTCTGATGAATTGGTTGTATCAGTGCCAGACTTGTCAATGAGCATTTGTCTCAGAGAGGGAACCAAAATGTAGGGCTCATTACCTCCTGAATTAACTGCTCCTTCCCATGATGCTTGATGGTATATGTGAGCACTGCTGAGTGCAATGGACACGTAGGAAGAGTGACTGCCTATAATATAGCAATGATGTATTCAATCCTTAACGGTTATACGACACCAGACTATTAAGCAATACTTTAATAATTGTTTGTTAGATCTTGTGGATTACTCTGTATTTAGAAGGTTCAGAAGGACTTTATTGGCTTTAATTAGCACATTCAGTTTGCTGTCTATGTCTGTGCAGATTATATGGTCAGCAGACATTCACAGCGGAGGACTGGCCAAGAGCTGAAATGTCATTAGTATTAATTTGGTATAATTGATTCCCTCGTCAGCTGGAAATAGTCACTATTTATGAATAGACTTATAATAAAGTTTCTATACTTTGATTTCTTAATTAGATGTATTCATGTATGTACAGGGGCAGATTAAAGAGTTTAATTTTGGGCACCTTATGACGACCTATGAAATTTTAATCAGTAGCTTTAAGTCGTTGTGTCAGTAAGAGTCCATGTTTAATAAAGCCTGTTATCCTGGGAAATTAAGAGCCCAACTCTGGCAAACTGCATGAATAACTGTAGATCTTAATTAAACATAAGGATAATTGTTGAAGCTAAAACTAGCTCTGTTATTATCAATCCCCTGTTTTTTTTTTTTTATCAAACTGCTAATCACACACCCGTTACATTCTAACCATTCGTATCCCCCTTTTCAGGATGGTATGGTTATAATAAGTGTTCCACTTTCCTTTAAGATAGACTTGCAGCACAAATCGAAGCATAATGGTGCATTAACTCAGAGAGGAGAAGACTTAATTATTCATGCAAATATTATTCTAACTGCCCTGCTGCCAAGCCACATGATTCATGTATATAGGAGAAACCTTAAAATAAGAATAAGAAGCTTTGAGATGGTTAATATGCACTCCATGTCTCTACCTGTGGCTTTGAGTCGCACCTGCATAAAGCAAGCCTCAAATTGCTGTGTGTGACTAACTCTGCAGCACATCGCAGCAACTGAAAAGGACTCGTGTTCCCGGACTTTATTTAGGATGTGCTGTAACTGGCTGGCATATCGCCATATGGGATTAAATGACATTGAAATGGTTGGATTAATGTGTTATGTGAGAAGCCTTTCAAAATTAGGCTGTTAAGTGCGGAAATAGAAGAATGCTCGAATATATTTTTAGATATTGTGGTTTATTTACTAAATATTGGATTTTGTCTGGATGTGGTGAAAATAGCGGAATTCCGACTGGAATGGCAATTCTCCTATTTACCAAAGCCAACTCTGGATGGAATGTGGTCATCCCGACCAAATCTGCAGCAATTGCAAAAGGCATCCGTTGTCTGGTTTAAAATCACTGTGTTTTGCATCTCTACACCATACAAAGTACAGGATCCAAAATATTTGCAAACAACTGATTTTAAACAAAATTGGGACCGAATGTATCCCGTAGGATAAAATGAATGTTCACTTACTTTTAGCAATCCAACAATATTTGTTAGTACTACTTGCCCACAGATATTGTAAACAGTCAGCAAACAAAATAATATAAAATAATTATCAAAAACCTTTTATTGATTATCACAAATATAAAAAATTAATAAGCAGGGGGCTGATTCCAATCAGGAATCAGCCCCCTGCTTATTAATTTTTTATATTTGTGATAATCAATAAAAGGTTTTTGATAATTATTTTATATTATTTATTTAGATTTAGATTTATAAGCACACACACCCTATTTTCCATTTCTGAGTGTATAACTCATCAAGTCGCTAGAGTGGGTGTGGAGCTGCTCCCCTTTTTATTACTTTATTATTTTGTGGTGTTATTTCTGTATGTACCGTTTTTTATAAGTTTTTTTAACTCAGCAAACAAACAGTAAAAAACTAATAAAACAAACACCTTTGCGGAATGAGGGTTAACCACCACCCATGGCAAGAAGGTAGGGCTCTTTAGCAAAACATGTGGTAGTACATGTTAGGGCCTTTTTTTACAGCAATGGCATGTCTACCCTCCCACTAACATTAGGGCCTATTCTATCCCCCTTAATAATATGACACTACACACCACACTCACCCTAATATTAGTGTTGGAAGGCCCAAATAGGCCAAATTATTAAGCATTCTGTACAATGCATTATACTAGACATACTCTGACATCCCCACACAGGGCAGTATGAAGGTATCTACTTCCCTGGCAAGCAATGAATGTACATAGAATACTGCACAATGGGGAAATGGCAATACGTTTTTTTATAGACAATATATTTTCTAGTTTACAGATGTATATTTTAAAATGGATTAAGCAGCATTTCATCTTGAATTGTGCTGCTAATGTTTACACTTGTTACCTGCCTGAAAAAGGACATGACAAGATGTTCTATATGTATAGCGATAGATAATCCTAATAAGTGGTATATATCGGAGAGTGTTATTGTAAACAAGCTTTAATGTACGGTCCTTCTCTCTGTAATATATTAGAAATGTGATGATTGTGTATCAGATCTAACAGAGAGCCAGAGATACACAATATGTATGAGCAGTTGAACAAACCTTAGAAAACATTTTGTCATTCTGTGGCTGAGACCCCAGCAGAATGAATTTGCACCGATCTTAAATTGTCAGTCAATCCATGGATTTGCGATCAGATATTTGTTGCTGGGATAGGATTCCTCTGATGGACACTGACGGCATGTCATTTTCCGAGACAGAATCGCTTGAATTTTATCAGCTCAGATAATTCATGAATACTAATGACAGATAAGTACCACTTATTTTGATAAGGCAACAGAAAACTTTACATTTTCTTCATATCTCACTTATTTGTTCTGAAAGAAAAATCTGAGAGAGGCCGAATTATTGAAGCAATCATCTCCGAAAGTTAATACATCTTTATCTATTGAGATAGGAACCTATCATTTCCCTTTTAGTCGGATAAAATGGATTTATTTTTAGTTTGAATAAAATAGTTAACCCCCTCCCTTGCCCCCACATATGCATGCAATACTATTTTGTTTTGCTAATTGTATGTTCTGCCTCAGATCTATTAACATAGATACCTCTGAGGAAGCCATGATATTAGTGACCCTTGTGTAGTCACTTGGTGAAATCTAAAATATTTGAGAGACTTCATTCCATACAGGTGATACTGTAAAATCTCTTAGTATCTGATTGGAAAGCACCCAAGATCTTCCCAAAGCAGGGGTCACCTCCCCTCTCCCTAGACCAGGGATAGGCAACCTTCGGCTCTCCAGATGTTGTGGACTACATCCCCCATAATGCTCTTACACACATAATGCTGGAAAAGCATCATGGGAGGTGTAGTCCAAAACATCTGGAGAGCCGAAGGTTGCCTATCCCTGCCCTAGACTAATTTCCATTGCCATAGCGTGTGAATGGATTAATGCCGGTCACTCTAGCAAAGCACGACAGATGCTTGTAGTTTCACACACTGGGGATTATCATTGCGGAGCATGCACTGTAGTTGCTGTGAAGGCAAGCAAAATATCTTCTGTAGGAAACCTCTCATGCTCTTTGACTGTCCTTTAATCTTACTGTCAGCATAGTAGTTTATAAAAGGAATTGACTGACAGGTGGGGAGAGATGTTTTTTTTATTTGTTTTGTTTTTTTTAATTCAAAAATATATTTTTAGATCTATCTAAATCATCTGCTATATACATATAGAAAGGAAATGAGAAGTAGCACGCCCATTATACAGTATGTCTGTTGTACAAGACCAGTATATGCTGGTATTTTGTAGATTTATAAAAAATTTATAAATACTTTTCAAATATATAGATTAGATGATTTTACATTATGATGGTCACTTGTTGCTTTGTGCACTTGGCATAGAGTTCGGGATTATTCTAACTTTTAGTGACCGAATAATCTAAATTTTATTAACCCCTTAACGCCGTTAAGGCGTTCTATGCCGTCGCGGCTTTAAAAGGGCTTTAAAGCCGTTGCGGCGGCATAGAACGCCGTAACGGCTGAAGCCCCCAGGAGGTAAGCTATACTTACCTCCGCCGCGATCCTCTTCTGGCGGGCTGCCTGAGAGCCCAGGCAGCCCCCCTCCGGCAAATGAGGCCCCCGGGGGCCATGTGATCGCTCTCAAAGAGCGATCACATGGCCCCCTATAGCTGGCTATGGATCTGCCAGCAGGGGGGGGGGGGGTGTCTAAAATATTAGACAGTCCCCCTGCTGGTGGGAAAGTATTACAAAAAATTAAATACACATGTTAAAATAAAATAAAAGTATTTATATATATATAATATATGTAAATATATTATATATATATAATATATATACATATTATATATATGTAACGTCATACGTAATGTATTTTAATATTAATATTAGTATATATATTAGTATTAAAATACACTTAGAATGACGTTACATATATATAATATGTATATATATTATATATATAATAGATCTACATATATAGTATATATATACGTATAATTACAATAATAAATAAAATAAATAAATAAAATATTGAAACTTTCACATACTATTCATATGTAATTTCATTCTAACTGTATTTTGTTATTAATATATATATATTGGAAACAGAATACACTTAGAATGACATTCTATATATATCTATCTATATATATATAAAATACAAATAACCGCACATATATATATATAGATAAATACATATAATTACATAAAAGATTACATTAGTATACACGTAGAATTTAAATACCTATAAATGCATATATATTAAAATTCTACGTGTATATTTAAGTAATTTTTTAACATAATTATGTCATTTGATTAATTAAAATTTGATTGACATGCCTGACAACACACGGAGAAAGTGCAGAGAATTTAATTTGCAAGCACTATATTTGACCCTGTAACTTTCCAAAACACCATAAAACCTGTTAATGGTGGGGTACTGTTGTACTCATGAGACATCGCTGATTACAAATATGTGCATTTTGTTGCAGTAAAACCTAACAGTATTATGACATTCACAGCTAAAATGTGAGGCGGAACTACAAATTAAAATTAAAAAAATTAAAATTTCTCACAGTTTTTTTAAATTTTATTCATAATAAATTGTTTCATATATAAATATTTTATATGAAATGAAAGCCCTGTTTCTCCTGAGCAAAATTATATATAATAAGTGTGGGTGCATTTAATATGAAAGAGGTGAATTACGGTTGAACAGACATATAGCGCAAATTCCAGTTTTTGTTTACGTTTTGTTTTGATCAGAACGTGCACTATTGACTCCGTCCTGAAGGGGTTAAAAACAGGAGGCAAATATTTGCTTATCTTTCTTTACTGTAACTCCCAGCAGCAAAGAAACAGTTAACAATCAGTGTAAAAAAGTTTAACCAATCAGCATGCATCACAGTAATATAAGCTGTCATCAGGCTCCTCCAAATTCCTCTTTCTTGATGTAGCCGAACAGTCGTAGAGTCAACCATGTAAACGTAGAACCATTAGAACGATGAGTAGGTAATGGTGAAACAGTGCTCAACCCGCAGGGAAGACTTGGGCGATCTTCACACTAGGAGGAAAGAAAACATTGTGAAAGTATGGTCTCTTGGGCAAGAGAAAATCAAATTAAATTCCATGAAACTAACGTCCAATTTAAGTGCAAGCTTTAACATATAATAACTAACTGTATGGTGTCTTGGGTAAGTGAGAACCAAATTAAAAATGCAATGAAACTAACGTTCAATTTGAATGCAAACTTTAACATAATAATTAACTGATGAGTATAGGCCAGAAAAGAAGACAAGTCGAAAGGATGCTAGCCACCTAGTTAGAGATGGAGTCGCTAAGAGATACTTACCTAATAGGGTGGGTAAAGGTATTTCTGGGTTGGAAAATATTCGCCTCCTGTCTTTAATAAAATTTAGATTATTCGGTCACTAAAAGTTAGAATAATCCCGAATTTTATGGCAAGACAGGAGGCTTCATATTTGCTATTTTAACGCGTAGATAGCATGGACAAAGAAACGTGTGGAGAATGAATTTAAAAAAAGGTACGGAAAGTGGATTCTCTTGACCAATCGGCGGAGGACAAAATCTCCGCCAGGAAACCTCCAGCCATGAACACAGAGGAGGCGGCCGCGCCTCTAACCGAGTGAGCCCCGAAAAACGCATTAATGCCAGCCAGAGCTAGTAGCCATTTAATTCACCAAGCAATAGTAGGGCTCGAGACTGGTTTCTGTGGTCGCACATAAGACACAAGGAGGGGCCCAGTAGGTGGTCCAATTGGTCTTGGTGCGTCTAGTGATGTGAAGGTGCACCCCTTCCGGTGTCAAATCAAGGGCATGAAAGTCGAAAGCCCTGATGTTGGAGACTCTTCGGAAGGAGACCAAGCAAAGGAGGAGAGCTAATTTGGCTGATATTTATTGGTACATCCAAAAAATGCAATACATTCATACAATACAAACACACGGACTGCTGAATACAGTCACAGACTGCTGAATACCTCGTTGTCTGGCCAAGCTTCTAAGAACGTGAGCATGAGAGCCACGTCCCAGAATTGATTATATTTGGGAGCCGGAGGTCTAGCGATGCGGATGTCCCGCAAGAGTCTACACATAGAAGGGTGTTTGTCTACTGAAGAACTTCGCGCTGCAGAAATAGCAGATCGAAACACGTTAATAGTCCGGCAGAATTTACCCTGATCGAACATAGACGACAGGAAATTGATAATATTAATTATAGATGTTGAAAAGGGATCAAAGTTCCTTTCCAAACACTAGCAAACTCCAATGACGCCATGCGGAGATGTAAGAGCGTTTGGTTCCTGGGGCCCATGAATCCCAAAGGAGTCCCTGAGCTGGAGCCGAAAGGCCTCAGACATTCCAAGATCCCCTGAAATGGTCCAAGCCACTAGTCGGAGATGATCCTGGATTGCCAACAGGTGAAAGTTGCCTGCCGGGTCCCTGAGGTCGCAGGAGGTGGGTAGAAGCAGGGGAAAATCCACTGATATTTCCAGGAGGTAAGGGTACCATGGTTGGGCGCACCATAGTGGGGTTACCAGAGTTATCTTGACACCTTGAGTTTTGAGGTACTGTAGTGTGTATCGGATCATGGAGAATGGAGGGAACACATATCCTCTGGACATCGGCCATGTCTGTAAGAAGGCATTGACTGCAAGGCACGCTGGGTCTGGCAACCAGCTGAAAAAAGCGTCCGTCTGACAGTTGAGGCGAGACGCAAATGGGTCCAGGTTGAATGGTCCCCGCCAGATCTGGAGACGGTGAAATATTTGTGGATCCAGTTGCCAATCGCTGGAATCTCTCCAATGTCGGGAGAACCAGTCTGCGATAAGGTTGTCTGATTTGGAACCTCCTAGATGATTCACGTAGCGAACCGCTGAGACATTGTCCATCTTCAGCAACATGGAACAATTGTAAACATCCTTGGCAAAACTTCGGATTGCGAAGGAGCCCGCAATTAGTTCGAGGCAATTGATATGAAGTGCTCGTTCCGAATGGGAGAGCCCTCCTGTAGAGCTTTCCGAGCAAGTTGCGCACCATCCGAGCAGGCTTGCATCCGATTCCAGGATGAAATCGGGTTGAGATCCGAAGATGGCTCTCCCATTCCAAGCGTCCATGTGGTGTAGCCACCAATGGAGTTCTAGCTGGACTTCGTCTGTGAGTGTGATCTGCTGATCGTAGGATGTCGACTGATGTAAATATTGCATCTTGAGGCGTTGCAATGCTCGGTAGTGCAATGGGGCAGGGGATATTGACTGTAATGAAGCGGAGAGCAAGCCGATGATGCGAGTTTGATCTCGCAGGCAGAGGTATGGTGATATCAGCAACCTCCCAATGTCCTTTTTTATAAATTTAATTTTGGTTGCCGGAAGTTGTAGGACTGCCTGAACAGAATCTATCTGGAATCCCAGGAATTGTACCGTCTGAGACGGAGTGAGAGATGACTTCTGGCGATTGATCGCAGAGGTCATGACTGTCTGAAGGTGAAGAGTCTCTTGGTCCTGCGCCATTAGGAGAAAATCGTCCAGATAAATGATGGACCGAATTCCATGGGAACGCAGTAATGCCATTACTGGTTTCATGAGTTTGGTAAAGCACCAGGGTGCGGAAGATAGGCTGAAGGGGAGGCAGGTGAATTGCCATAGTTCCTGTTCCCAACGAAACTGAAGGAGGCAGCGGTGGGCTGGTGTTACCGGCACCGTGAGGTATGCATCCTTTAGATCGAAGTGGGAGAACTAATCTCCCTCGCAGAGTAGGTCTCTCAATAAATGGATAGCCTGTCAAGGCGGCTCTGTCAGTCGCTCGGCCTCTATAGCGACCACCTTGCGGATGGAGGATTGCGCTTTAGTTAGCGTAGTAAATACAGAGATGTGTTTACTTAGTTCTTTTATGAACTTGTCTCCGAATAACATGCCTTGAGCCTCTGGACCAAGCTCTTTAATGCCCAATTCGGCAAGCTTGGCATCAATTTTATAAAGGATGGCCTTTCGCCATTCTGTCGAGATCGCCACGTTGGCATTGCCTAAAAGGCATAAAGCCCTTTGTGCCCACTCTCGCACCATATGTGCGTCAAAAGAGCCACCTGATAGAGCCTCATCTGCTATAATGAAAATTTGTATAAGCGGGCCCGCCACATCCATCAGTTTATCTTGAGTGGCTTTCAGACCCTGTTATAGACCCTTACGGGGGTCTTTCCCTGACTTGGTCAGAAAGGTAACAAGGAAGGGGTCGAATTCAGGTGTAATGGCCACCTTGTCAGGGATGATGGGACGTGGGCATTCTGCCTTCAATTTGGCTCTCACCTCTTTTTCTAAAGGCTGACGGAGCCACATTCTACAGTATTTGGCAATGTGGTCCGAGGGTGTCCATTTGGCAGATCTAGGGTCAAATAAAGGGCGGCCAGAGGTGTCAAATAAGGTGTCATTTTTTTAAATTAGAGGTCAGATACCAAGTGGAATTCCTATTGATTTGGTATGAGGGAGGACTCATTAGGGAGTCAGAAGGGTAAAGGTCTCGGGATATCTTAGGAGGTGGAGCATCATTATACGAATGTTCTGCATAGTATTCATCTACCACCTGAAGATTATAATTAGAAGTTGAACCCTCAAGTGGGTCAAAATCATGTTGGGAGACAACTGCCCTGGGTTTAGAAAGGGAAACTATCGGGTGTTTGGCAGGCGCCTTGCCTTTACCGGCGGTAGCGCTATCGCCCTTCCAAGGGCGCTTGCGAGGAACTTCGTCCCGGTCTGAACCATGAGACTCCTCAGAGTCTGACAGCTGGGTAATAGTCGCCGTAGGGGCTGGAACTGTCTGCTCGCGGAAAGCCGCTAAAGCTTTGGGTATAGAGTCGGCAATTGCATTGTATAGCCATGCTTTAAGTTTGGCAGAGACTGCTGGATCTGGTAAATCCAACATAATGTCAAAAACAGTGGGGTCACCACTAAAATGTATATTTATTTATTTTGTATTATTTTTATTTTTTTTATTTTTTTTGTTGTTTGTTTTTTTAAATATGCAGACAACTATTTACAAAGAGGCGGTGGACTTTAAACAGGATTTGTACAATACATAAAGAATTAACCTGTTAGACAAGTGGGGTTCATCCAGAGAAAAAAAGGACAATATAACGTCCAACATTAATAACAGGTATGTACCTGTGTAATCATATAGGGGGGTTACCCTGTATAGAGGCAAAAGGGGGTCACCCTTAAATAGAGGCTAGAGGGGGTCACCCTCAGAGAATATAGGCTAGAGGGGGTCACCCTCAAAGTAATGCAAGGGTTTAAGGCACTTAGTTTTTGTGTTTTGGGAATCTGTAACAGAAAAATTAATATTTTGAGTTGTGGGTTTGTATACCTTTAAATAAATAAATAACGGTCTGGGGCTTTAAGAAGAAAAACATTTACTTACCTAACGGCTGGATCGCAACCACAGATCAGGAGCTTGAGGCAAACGAAACTGCCGCACAGAGACCGTCCACAAGATGGCACCCGGGCAAAAATCCCAGGAAAAAGCAAGAGAGATGGCCGCGGCACAGAGGAGAGGGCGGGACGCGTCACCATGGAGACGCTGAGGAGAAGGCAGGCGAGCACAGCAAACTGAGTGGCTGAACTGACCGGCAAATGCCGGGAGCTGCGGCGAAACTGTCAGTGATCTGATTAAACTGACAGAACACAATATAAGAAGGCTGTTATATTTAGGAAGTAATATAAAGCTGTGGGCTGACTGGAATGTCAGCCCACTAAGTGTACTAAAACGATAAAACACTTCACATTTTTGGTAAATATCAAATAAATAATAATAAATTAAATGATTATTGACAGCTAAAAGAGCAAGATTATTAAAAAGATAATATTCAGTTTAAAAGAGCTATTAAGAGGGATATAATTAGAATAGACTCACCTGGGAGGCTAAGCAGCAAAGAAAGAGGAGGTGGGAGGAGCCTGATGACAGCTTATATTACTGTGATGCATTCTGATTGGTTAACCTTTTTTACACTGATTGTTAACTGTTTCTTTGCTGCTGGGAGTTACAGTAAAGAAAGATAAGCAAATATGAAGCCTCATGTCTTGCCATAAATTTAAAGATATGGCACTTGTTGCTTGCTGAGCATTGTGTAGTAAAACTAAATTAACACAAAAAAACAACTAACTTTCCCACTTATCTAGCATTGGTCTTCATCACTGTGTAATGTCTCATTTTTTGTAAATTCCCCTCCCCCCTTTCATAATATTGTAAAGAGCTGAAGAATTAATTGGCGCTATTTAAATACTATTAATAATAATACTAAGGTGTTTGCAAACATTACTAAGCCAGTTCTCCATTTACTCTGAAGAGTAGCATTTAATATCACACCCACCTTCTGCTTTTTATTGAAGTCTCCAAGACTCACGATTAAAGTAAAGTCTGGAGTGATGCCAAGGAATGGGTTTACCAGAACAGATATCTATATTTACTCTATAAAGTATCATGTCCTTGTGTTTTCGTACAGTCTGTGTATGCAGAATGTAGATTTGAAAACCACCAGCACAGAGTCTTTAGAGATATCCACAGGCAGCGTGTACGTCTGTATAGATATTCTAAATAGGTTTGTTTTGGGGTCTCTGGTAATGTATACACCTTCCCCCATGTTAGAGCTAAAGGATGAATAAACAACATTTTGGAGTATTACAGAACAGTAATCTGTTTTGCCCTCATTTTATGGTCTAGCTCTAATAAATGTTATTTATGAACAATGATGGTGAAGGTGTTAATCGTTCACATTCTTTAAATGTCACATCCATTTTGTGTATAGTGTGTTAACTAAAGCTTGCTGTCAGTGTATATGTAAAGACAAATGGACTTTATAATCATGGTACTGTTACTATGGTTTTGAACTAAATCATATTATTGTAAAGCAGTCTGATTTTCTTCTACAGAAATAGATGGTTGTTGGTTCTTTAAGTTTCCGGGGTTACTGTGGGGGCGTGCTGTTAAGGTTTCACACTGTGTTTAATTAAGCAAGTCCTGGGGATATACATTTAGAAGTTTGTTTGTGTTTTTCTTTGAAGAGATCCCCTGCAAATTAGAATTCACAAACACGCATCTCAAATTAACTAGAATTGGTTTAACAATATGGGAATATTTTATATAATATTGTCTTTATTAAAAACAGGATAACATCAGCCTTAAATACTGTATCCTCAATCCCAATATCTACAGCGCATTGTCAACCTCTTAGCTATCTTACTGTAGCTTGCTCCATGGAGAGATGGAAGTTTCTGCATGAAACTTACATTAGCCCTACCATACAGGGCTGGCTTACTGGCTTTGAGCATGCTGATCTCTCTTAGCCAAGTGTGTGTATGTCACTGTGTGTATCTGAGTGTGTGTGTGTGTATTTGTGAGTCAAGGTGTGTGTATCTGTGTGCCAGTGTGTGTGTATCACGTGTTATATTCAGTGGAGATAACAGATTGTTATCCACTGCCACCCAAGGGATCATTATCCCTTCTATTTGCTGGCTATAAAGAGGTCAGCAGACAGGATAGATTACCAATGTTCATCAGTCGGTGATAGAAATTTGACCACGGATTGAATAGAGATATAGCCAGTGAATGTTCCAGGCCATGTTCTTTAAAAGAACTCTTCTTAATTGGGCCAGAAGCTCTTTTCAGTATCTACTGTGGACAGCTTGTGAAATACACAAGGGATCTCTTATTGAGCAAGAACGGAAAAGTAAACCGGCAGAGAATTGTGAATAATTAATTTGGACCAGCAGAACTATAAGTTTGTGCGTCTTTGGACCATTAGCGCATCTCCATTTATTTTACACACCGTCCATACCATCACAGATATTTCAGCATGATCTTACAATTTTGGAATCCTTACACAGGCACCTTTGTTAGTAAAACGTCTGATTACAGCAATGGCTTGCCTGAAGGTCGAGGCAGGATTTAAACTTCATTAACTCAGCTGCTGAGGCAGATTTTCCTTTGAAGCATTCTTCAACCTCTGAGTTTTGTATAGCTTCAGCCGATTCAATTTCATTTATATCCGTTTAACAGGCCATGGAGAAAATGAACGAGCAGGATGTGGAAAGCTTGGCTGGAGAGAAAATGCTGGTGATTATTATTCCTGCCCCAGTCTAGATATTCATAATCTACACCCACACTAGTTACATTTTACTGGTGTTATTACTATCATTGTTACATGGAAAATGCACCTAAACTAAGCTTTGCATTAATTAAAAGTGGACACAAAACATTGATACATCATAATCTTAAACAAAAAAGGAAAGGACACAAATAATGACAACACCTAAAGTCTTTTAGACTCAATGTATCTCCTGGAAATACATGCAGTGCTGTGGATAGTCACTATACAAAAATAGAATACCAAATAGCTATAGCCAGGTAGATATATATCGCAGGATCTGGTGACCAAATAATAGATAATAAATTGTTATAGAACGAAGGTATATAACAGGTCTAAGTATCATGTGCAGGTGCAGTTCAAAATTATACACTTATCAAAATAATAAAGGGAACACAAAAATAACACATCCTAGATCTGAATGGATTAAATATTCTTCTGAAATACTTTGTTCTTTACATAGTTGAATGTGCTGACAACAAAATCACACAAAAATTAAAAGATGGAAATCAAATGTTTCAACCCATGGAGGTCTGGATTTGGAGTCACACTCAAAATTAAAGTGGAAAAAAACACTACAGGCTGATCCAACTTTGATGTAATGTCCTTAAAACAGGTCAAAATGAGGCTCAGTAGTGTGTGTGGCCTCCACGTGCCTGTATGACCTCCCTACAACACCTGTGCATGCTCCTGATGAGGTGGTGGATGGTCTCCTGAGGGATCTCCTCCCAGACCTGGACTAAAGCATCTGCCAACTCCTGGACAGTCTGTGGTGCAACGTGACGTTGATGGATGGAGCGAGACATGATGTCCCAGATGTGCTCAATTGGATTCAGGTCTGGGGAATGGGCGGGCCAGTCCAAAGCATCAATGCCTTTGTCTTGCAGGAACTGCTGACACACTCCAGCCACATGAGGTCTAGCATTGTCTTGCATTTGGAGGAACCCAGGGCCAACTGCACCAGCATATGGTCTCAAAAGGGGTCTGAGGATCTCATCTTGGTACATAATGGCAGTCAGGCTACCTCTGGCAAGCACATGGAGGGCTGTGCGGCCCCCCAAAGAAATGCCACCCCACACCATTACTGACCCACTGCCAAACCGGTCATGCTGGAGGATGTTGCAGGCAGCAGAACATTCTCCATGGCATCTTCAGACTCTGTCACATGTGCTCAGTGTGAACCTGCTTTCATCTGTGAAGAGCACAGGGCGCCAATGGCGAATTTGCCAATCTTGGTGTTCTCTGGCAAATGCCAAACATCCTGCACGGTGTTGGGCTGTAAGCACAACCCCCACATGTGGATGTCGGGCCCTCATTGAGTCTGTTTCTGACCGTTTGAGCAGACACATGCACATTTGTGGCCTGCTGGAGATCATTTTGCAGGGCTCTGGCACTGCTCCTCCATGCACAAAGGCGGAGGTAGCGGTCCTGCTGCTGGGTTGTTGCCCTCCTACGGCCTCCTCCACGTCTCCTGATGTACTGGCCTGTCTCCTGGTAGCGCCTCCATGCTCTGGACACTACGCTGTCAGACACAGCAAACCTTGCCACAGCTCGCATTGATGTGCCATCCTGGATGAGCTGCACTACCTGAGCCACTTTGTGGGTTGTAGACTCCGTCTCATTCTACCACTAGAGTGAAAGCACCGCCAGCATTCAAAAGTGACCAAAACATCAGCCAGGAAGCATAGGAACTGAGAAGTGGTCTGTGGTCACCACCTGCAGAACCACTCCTTTATTGGGGGTGTCTTGCTAATTGCCTATAATTTCCACCTGTTGTCTATCCCATTTGCACAACAGCATGTGAAATTGATTGTCACTCAGTGTTGCTTCCTAAGTGGACAGTTTGATTTCACAGAAGTGTGATTGACTTGGAGTTACATTGTGTTGTGTTGTTTAAGTGTTCCCTTTATTTTTTTGAGCAGTGTATATAAATGAGCTTTATTAAACCTGGCTCTGAGTAAAAAAGAACCATCACTTGTTCATCTAATTCCTGTTATATACTGAGAAAATTCTCCTCATAAGGTATATCCAGTATCACTATTAGTATATATATATGGGGTAAAGCCCCTAGAGACTCCTGGAGTCTCATCTGTTCCCTTGGATATAGCGACCCTGGTGGTGTCCACTATCTTATAGCTGCTTGCTCACATTATAATCTTAAAGAATATTTATATAGAAATAATATATTTTACGATATGATTAACAGTGCACTAATCTCTCTAGTCCTTGGAAAAGCCTTCTCTATCTACTGTAATACAAGTAAGGAATATCAATTCAGATTTATATTTCTCAAGTATACCTGCTCCAGACCCTCGTTGGGACTGGAGTTTTGTCTTCCCTGATTACTCTGCTTGTGTCCTGTGACCAGGGCTGCCTTCAGAAATCTTGGGGCTTCTTATAAAACTGGTCAATACTTAACCTTGCAGGCAGGGGCTGGCCCGTACGAATGAAGTGATTTATAGAAGATTAGACTGTATAGCACAGTGTGCAGGAGCATTTTAGAGTGCGCTCACAACCCTTCAAACATTGAAAAGCTTGAAGCTCCAATAGACTCTTCTCAGCAGGGCCGGACTTGGAACATAATTCGGTCCGGGCATTTTTTTTTTATTCCAGCGGCCCACTGAGAAGAGTGTGTGGTCAGAGAGGAGGGGGGTTGCCATCATTAATAATAAGCACACCCCTTCCCAAAGTGAGCATGTTGGGTCAATGCTTTTCCAGGGCAGCCCATGTGCAGACTCCTGCTAAAGAGCTCTCACATTAAACAAAAAGGCTATGTATTTGCTCTGCGCAGTGCAAGCTAATTTATTAACATGCTGATGTGATGCCACTCTTGCAGGGTTTGAATAGTAGGTGGGCTCTGTTAGATTGTGTAAGGAATAATGATCAGAATTCAGATGGAGCAAATTATTATGGAGTTTATTGGCCCTGAAGAAACAGTGAAAAGACATACAGAGATTTCTACAATTTGCAGTGATTACTCTAGACTTGTTTTCAGATAACAGATCCACTTTCAGTAAGTCTCTATGGAAGCTCATTGCAAAGTGTGCTGCACCTGTTGCTGAACACATCAGGATGTATACATTCCCAAACAATAACGTCTGACTTTCTAACCATGGAATGGGGTGGTGGTGTCCCTTGCATGGGGACCTGCATATAAGGCCAGTTGTGGCTGCCATTAAATGAGATTTGTTTTACCCTTCATGAAGTCTAGGCTCATGTTTGGGGGATTGGATAGCTATATTCACACTCTGGGGACTGCTATAATTACTATTCTCCCTTAGATCACAATGATTGCTCTTGTAAGAGCAGCCTGCTTTGCTCTCTGGATTAGGAGAGGTCTACCCACTGGAAGCTGGATCCTTGTCTTGGGTCCAGGGTGGATGGAAGATGGCGAGAACCCAACCAACCTGCGGCAGTTTGTGGGGTCTACGGTGGTTATGATGTCCGGAGCGGTGCTTATGGTACTCAAGGATTACTAGGAATCAGCGATTGACGGAGGTACCAGGGCAGGGTGCCAGGCGGTCTGTCACATGCACTTAATCTTTTTCGTGGAATTAAGAGCAAAGGCAATGTTCTCTGACTGCTTTTTTTTTTTTTATCTGTAAAAGACCGCCCTAAATATCAGCACAACCTGGAGTTGCTCCTTGTGTTAGCCCTGGGTAGTGTCTGATAACATTAGAATGTTAATTTGTATAATTAATCTTATGAGAAAGATAAAACTCACTTTCCTGGTCTTATTTAATTTCCAAATGTCTCTATTATAACAAATTCCAGCCCATCCAGCAACGAAGAAGAAACTCCTGGGAATGTTCTAACTTGCATGTGGCTAAACGATAGCTCAATGAATAATGAACGTCGATTGCAGCAACTCACCATCGTTTTTGTGATTCTAATAACCATAAAATATTCCATTAATCACAAGAAATGAAAGCCCAGTAAAAATAATTGTTCTGCTGCACGACACCCTATACACCCCTGCCTGCTACATAAGAAATCCATATAAACACACCCGATACCACAAACTGGCCACACACACACTCCATCACAGTCACTCCAACCATGAATAACCAAAGCAGAATTCCCCAATGGTGACAGCAGGTACAGGGGAAGGTGAGTTATACGAGCCGCTGCTATGATTTTCCAGCCATTCCTCTTCAGCTCCTACCAGGAGTTAGTGCTGTCCTATTGCACATGCGTGAGAGTACGACACTGAGATCTGTGGAGGATCTTGCAAGACCATGGGGGCCATTATAAATAATGCCTTTCCACTAGTGATAGCTGGGGGAAATAAAGCATGGAACAGATAGCTCACATTTGTCACGTTTTGTCAAGCAAGGGGATAAATACTAAGACAAAGCAGTCTAAACTTTGTGTCTGTAAATCTTAAGACTGTCAGAACAAGTTATTCTAATTGAATAAAAAAGCTATTATTAGGTTATTTGTCTTGGCTTTTTTCCCCATAAGTAACCAATACTCTGCCCCTCTAACAATATCTATGAGTTTTGGTACCCAGACCTCAGGTTTCCCACTAAGGCAACAGACAAGATGTAGTGGAAGATGAAGGCCCTATTGTAAACTAGAAAGTAAATGACAATCTTCACAACAAAGAAAATGAATCTTCTGTCATAGGAACAATGGCTGTCAAAGAACAACCTGCTTTTATGTTGTTGTTGTTTTTTTTAAGAAAAGATGAATACCTCTCATTTTTCTTCAGTGCCAAAACAAGATTTCAACAAGCAACTCAGCATTGTTCCATCGGCATGTTATCTCCGTTATTGAGGATGGAGTTTGAATGAATAATTGTCCATTGTTTTAAGATTCTTTGAAGGCAAGATAATTGTGAAGTAACAGGAAGGCTTTATATCTCTCTGTTTAACCGAGAAACTAAATAAAGAAGAATAATTATCTCACACACAGACATCAAGGACTAGGATGTAAAATATATAACAAACCTGGAGCATATATTGTGGGTTTAAAGGGATTTTATAAGAACCAAATCAACTCTAGCTTTATGAAGCAGTCTTGGGGTATAGATAGCGAGCCTGCAGTCTCAATGTGAGAATTCACTCATACTGAAACTCCAGCAAAGATATCTATAATGGGCTGCTGGGAAAACCCAGCACCAATCCTGTAGCAATGGGCAAGCAGGGAGGGAGTATCCCTTACTCTGGGGGTACACAGTAACAAGGTGGTATCTTTACTGCATAAAAGACCGTCATCTGGTCCTTGAGTGGTTAGGATTTCAGAAGCCACCAGAATTATCGTGGCTCCAGTGTCTTTGCCCATTCCCACAAGGCTGTGTGTTCTGTCCCTGATCAGAAATGAAAGTTCTACTTAAGCTGTATATATTTGCTGAAGGATTGTTTCCTAGTTAGGCACATTCAGTGTCCTTTTATACTCATTGCTCCATGTTTTCATGAATTTAATTGGATGAAATTTTCTCTGTTACCCCTCATCCCCCTTTTAATGTTACATTTCAGAACTACTCTGCATAAATAAATAAAAAACTAATTTGCTGTAGATTTTGTGTCAAATAACTTAATTGTTAATGCTCTGGCACCTGATCAGACCTCAGGTACAGCCCACAGGAGGGCAAACATAATCTCAACTTTCTGAGGTTAACGGAATGCCATAGAGTTAGAGGTAATAACATTCATATCCTATTATATACCTGAACTAGTGAAAGCTGAATGTATCTGTATCCGTTCATTGTGTGAATGACAGCTTTCTGTCGAGGATCCAGTCCCCAGCTTTCTGATTGCCACAGAAAGTATTCAATGCAGATAGTGTCTCATGGCTACTTTGTGCTACTATAGCATAGTTTTTTCATCATGCAACTGTGGCTGACTTGACTCTTTACTGATTACTTGCAGATTATATTCTTTAATTCTTCATGCTCATTCCTCATCCCTGGGTGACCAATTTCGCTGCCTTCTCCCAGCATTGATTAAAAACCTACTTAAAAAAAAAGAAAAAAACAGACCATGCAGTTGATCTGAACTAAATTCTTGCAAACTGCAGAAAATGACAAATGAAATTGGCAAATACCTGTCATTTCTGTAATAATTTGGCAGCAGTTTCCCCTATTTGCTGGTGCACGCAATATGTTCAATATGCTTTGCTGTCTTTTTCTCTTTTATTCCAAGTCTGTAGCTGAGCCTGATAGCTGTGCACTGGATGTGCTTGGCATCTGCTGTACACCGAATAGCTGGCTCTGGGTCTATCTGCACGCTCTTCTTTCTATCCTTCTGGATACAATGTAACCACATCCTTATGGAGGCTCTAAATTCACAGCAATTGTCCAACGACCCACTCAGCACCTCCAGGCAGGAGTTGACAACCTGTTTTAATTACATAGTTTGAAAGAGACTTGCGTCCATCAAGTTCAGCCTTTCTCACATTTGTTTTTTTTACATTTCACATTTGCTGTTGATCCAAAAGAAGACAAAAAACCCAGTCTGAAGCACTTCCAATTGTGCAAAAACTAGGAAACAATTCTTCCTTGATCCCAGAACGTCAGTCAGATATCTCATTGGATCAAAAAGCTATTACCCCACTAATTAAACATGATATCCCTGTATGTTATGTCTTTGTAATTGCTAATTGCTGTTTGAACATCTGTATGGACTCTGATAAAACCACCTTTTCTGGCAGATAATTCCACATCCTTATTGTTCTCACTGTAAAAAACCCTTTCCTTTGCCTTAGATTAAATCTCCTTTGTTCCAGTCTACATGTGTGTCCTCGTGTCATAGAAACATAGAATGTGACAAGAAACTTTGACCCATCTAGTCTGTGCAATGTTCTACATCCTTTCATTAGTCCCTGGACTTATCTTCTATCCAGGATAGCCTTATGCCTATCCCACGCATGCTTAAACTACCTCGCTGTGTTAACCTCTACCACTTCAGCTGGAAGGCTATTCCATGCATCCACTACCCTCTCAGTAAAGTAATACTTCCTGATATTATTTTTAAACCTTTGCCCTTCTAATTTAAGACTGTGTCCTCTTGTTGTGTTAGACAACACGTGTCTCATGTATAGTCTAAATAATACATTCTAGAGATAATGCTTCAGAAAAAAAAAAAGTAATTTACTGCAAAACTTTGCTTAAAGGACCACTATAGTCACCCAGACCGCTTCAGCTCAATGAAGTGGTCTGAGTGCCAGGTCCCCCAGGTTTTAACCCTTCACATGTAAACATAGAGTTTCAGAGAAACTACATTGCAGAGTTTACATTGCAGAGTTAATCCAGCTTCTAGTGGCTGTCTTCCTGACAGCCGCTAGAGGCGCTACCGCGGCGCTCAATTTGAAAATCGCATCCAGCGTGCAGAACGTCCACAGGAAAGCATTGAGAAATGCTTTCCTATGGGTGTTTTTAATGAGCGCGCGGCTCTTGTCGCGCATTCGGCTCCATTCAGGAGCTGACGTCGGAGGGCGAGGAGAGGTCACCAGCACTGGATAAAGGTAAGCAACTGAAGGAGTTTTCCCTTCAGCCCAGCGGGAGGGGGGCCCTGAGGATTATATAGTGTCAGGAAAAGGAGTTTGTTTATAGTGATCCTTTAATTACTCCAAATACAATATCTTTACAATCTGTTAGAACGGTTTATAAGATGTGTGATTTATTCATGCATAGATATGAATAAAATCCAAAATATCCACAGTGGTAACGGTGTATAAGCTCAAACACTCCCGTGGAGGATCCCCTTAAACCACACCTTCAAGTACACTAAAAACAATATACAATGGGGTCGAGCTATAGGAAATGCGATAAGTATAATAGATACATACGCATTTGGAAATAAATATTCTGAAAAAGAATGCAGAAACAAGAACCAATAGTGCAAATAAATATTGACAATGTAGATATAAAAGAGGTGATGATATGTAGCACTCACAAAAGTAGACCCAAAAGTATCACTTGGCTCTTGCCTTTGGATCTTAAGTGAGATCCAGCAGCCGCTTCTTATTCCTTACACAGGAACTGGTACCAGTAATATTCACATATATTATAGAGACCTGGAGGGAGGGGCATATCATTCCTCTGTGATGTCACTGAGCCAGGGAGTAAAGGTCAGGTTTGTTGTTAATCAGTAGATGAATAAGTGTATTTGAATTTGGTGCAGACACCAGAGGTTCCATTCCAAACACCTGTTATCTTTGGACAACAAGTAATGGAGCTTAGAAATTATACCATCATAGTTACCCAGCAATGTTTCCTCCCAAATATAGGGTCTATGTCACTGGGTCCATTGTGGTGGGAGGAAATTGCCTTCTGGTCTATATTGGTGTTGCGACTCCATTACTTGCTGTAAATCAGTCCTGACATTTCAAGCGTTTCCTGCAGACTTTCCCAATGCCTACGGTCCTTTTTGGATTGTAAGCAAAATTGAGATTTAATTATCTACATGTTTCTGGTATGTCTTTCTTTATGAGTCAGTGGCTTGGTTGCTAGTCCTGCTAATTACTCCAAATTCCCTGCTTTCAATAATAACACTGATATTGATATATATCTGTAAAAATCATCTTTAAAGGGACACTATAGTCACCAAAACAACTTTAGCGTATTGAAGCAGTTTGGGTGTATAGATTACCCCCCTGCAGTCTCACTGCTTAGTTCTCTGCCATTTAGGTGTTAAATCAGCCTTCATAGACACTTCCTGCAAAGAGTTGTCTAATGTTTACACTTCCTTTTTTGCAAATACTGTTTAATTTCAAATGTATTATCTCCTTCTCTGTCAATAGCTTGCTAGACCTTGCAGAAGCCTCCAGTATGTAATTAAAGTTCAATTTACAGAGCATGAGATACAAACTTTTAAAGTAAGTTATATCTGATTGAAAGTGAAGCTTTTTTTTTTTTTTTCCTGCAGTCAGGGGAGGTGTGGCTAGGGCTGCATAAACAGAACCAAAAAATAATTGAGCACCGAAACTTCAGAGGCATTATCTATACACCAAAATGGCTTTGTTAAGTCACCAGAACAACTGCAGCTTATTGAATTTGTTCTGGTGAGTAGAATAATTCCCTTCAGACTTTTCACAGTAAACAAGTTTTTTTCAGAGAAAATGCAGTGTTAACATTACAGCCTAGTAATAACTCCACTGGCCACTCCTCAGATGGCTAGTAGAGGTGATTCCTGGGGCAGTGCTGCACAGTGAGCAGCACTGCCATTCAGTGTCTCCACCCTCTGCATACAGACATGGAACTTTCCTCAAGAGATGCATTAATTCAAGGAGATGCTGATTGGCCAGGGCGGTGTTTGGCTTGTGTTGCTGTTGACTTCGATTGATTGGCAGATAGGCTGATGAGTTGTTTGAAAATTTTATATTGAGATAAATCACTGTTTTACTTGTTTAAAAACTGCCAGATCCCATTCCTACTTGCTATGCAATAAAGGGTCATTTTACTAACATCAGCTGTGATCCATCTGTGCTGTATTATTATTATAACGAACGTTACTAGGACTGCCAATAGATTTCATTATAAATGTATAAATCTACTTTTTAATGTGCAGCTGTAATGAAAAATCACATTTGTGGCGCACGCCTGCTCTGGGGTGCACACCTGACCTCAGGTTCTTGCCTACAGTTCCAACACTACTGTTCAGATTAATTTTCTGTGATTCTGTTTAGTGAACTTGCTTATAAAGTTCAGCTAATTAAATAAGCATTTTGTAACAGCCACAGTGCTAATGAATGTCTGTCACTATCAAAGAGCGAGCACTTATCTCCATAGTAGGTGTCAATGGAAACACTGAGGTTAAGAGATCAATCATTTTGCATTCTAGTTCATGAACAAATACTCTGCGTATCAAGTGTAAATACCAAGTAAACACTTGTTTAAAATTGCTCATTGCAGCTCATGTGATGTGAATGGCTATTCAGAATATTATGTAATTGAGTTTTCCATTGGCCAATATTAAACTGTAATGTATCTATCTGATTTTGAGAGTAGAATCAGGATACAAGAGCTGAGGATACAGCAAAACACCTGAGTAATCACCATGGAAACCAGTGGAGTGTGTCTGCCATGTTCCATGAAAAAGAAAAGAAAAATTGGATTAATACAACAAAATCTAGTTACACTTGAAAAATGTGTAGTCCTCCATTAACGTGACATGCTAACTTCCTATGTGTGTTTACAGGGTCATGGTATTCTCATATCCAAGCTGTCATATTGTAATACATACAGTGGGACTGTGTGTCTGAATGGCTCTGTTCTGCTCCCACACAGGTATTCCATCCTGAAGGATGAGGCAGGCTGGCTCTATATTAATCCACTGAATGGCACAATCAATACTACGTCCCCACTAGATCGGGAATCCATACTTGTCCAGAACAACACATACACAGCACTGATCCTGGCAATAGATAATGGTGAGTATTATATGTCATTGTATGTAAGATTTCTGCTTTATCGGGCAAGTTAATGTAAAATCACAATCTGTGCCATGTAAAAACAGGCCGCTCACCTATGCTGTGAGGGGACAGGACCAACAGAGGGATCAGCTATTAATCTAATTAATATCACTGTTACCTGGGGCAAGGACCCCAGACCCCCCACCGTGTTTGAAACCACTATTAGCCAGCCTGGGACTTACTGAATGCAGCCTGGGACCATATTGAAAAAAGGATATAATTTATTTGTGTTAAATTGAGTTAGTTTGCTCGCACAATCTATAGGTAACATGTAAAGATCTGCTTTTTGCCTCATGGTTCTCCAAGTATGTGCACTCATGCTAATTCACTAAATGTTGGCTAATTTTAAAAAATTAGTTTTCTTTCTTTAGAAATTAGCTTTCATACTCTGCTTGGTAATGCCTGGAAAGTCTGTATATTAGTTGACTCTTGCAGTGCCGTTTGTGCATGTATACAGCTTGGCTGAAAGACATTTTGAGCATGAGTGTGTAGAGAATTCACCCCGGTGAGGCGGCGAATCCCTCAAAACACAGACGTGCAGCAAAGTTATTAGTTATTCAAAGGGTTTCTCCAAGCATCATAAGCACTATAGCTCAACGTAGTGGTTATGATGCAGTAATGGGGCCAACCATCACCAGCTCTCAGTTAAGGAAGAGCAGGAACGCTATTAAAGTTGTCTACACACAGCTACAATGTGTATACAAGAATGACACTACTAGCAACGTGCACACGTCACTGTCTATTCACACCGCTTACACTTCCCAGGCAGGGCCAACCAGATAAACAGAAACACCCTCTACCTCCCACCCATCTTTTAACTCCCATGAACTGGGATCATGCTAAGCAATGCAAGATATCAATTATCATTATAGTGTTTATTGAATGAGCAGGGAAATGTGATCTGTCGAGGCATGTTCACGTTAAAAGGACACTATAACTGTTCATCTCATTGAAGTAGTTATAGTGTCCGTAGTCCCCAGTGTCATCCTTCCATTCAGCGTTAAACTGTTTTTAATGTTTAACACTTAATAAGAGTCCCCAGCAGCCCTTCCCTGGGTGCTGTTTGGGCTAATGCAGAAGCAGCAGCCTGAGCGTCATTGGGCAGCTCTGATTGGCTGAGAGTGTCAGACTATTACAGTGTCCATTGCTGGTATGAATTGGTATGACGAGACGGATGAGTGTAACCTCTATATTAGCCAAATCACCAATAAGGGCCAGGCTGTGGGTGGTCAGGGACCCTTATTTAGTAATCCATTGGATAATCCATCCCAGTTATTTCTATCTAGTATGTAGTGTTTGTGATCTTGTATAACAAGTATATCAATGAAACTGATAAATAACAATTTCTGGGTCTGTGGACAGAGTAGATTGCTGGCTAAATGCAGATTGATGCCACCCTCTGTTTCTACCTGTTTTGGCAAACCCTTGACAATTATTTTTAATAAAAACACAACCCATCCTTGCATTCATTCTCTCTGCCGCTGCAATCATTTAGAAACGTTCTCCTGATGCATCTCTTTTTGCTATTTTAATCACATAAATTACAGGCAAAATATTGCTTTAATATGTCATCACACAGCCTTGATTAAAAATTAAAGAGAGAAAATCAGTGCTTAATACGACAGTTGTGCTCTAGTGCTTATTACCGAATCGAAAAGCGATTACATATCTAAATTACTTCTACAACGCCATGATTACAATATTAGGGGGGACACAATATTTATCTGTGTGTGCATTTTAAATAACATTCACTATGCCTCACTATAATCCGGGGGCTGACGGGGTGTGCGCCTGCTGCTAGCACCGTAGCAAGTCAGTGTGGGAAAGTAAACAATAACATGTATATATCCTGATCTGCACGTAATGGAGGCACGCACATTCAGACCATTGTTCTTCTGTTCACGTCTCTATCAGTCGCCTAGTCTCTGAGCAATATACAGATACATTTACATGGCAATACAAGTAGGAAAATCTCAACAAATAATACTGAAGCTCTATAGCTGCTACTTTCTTCATTTTTCTTCTTTTTTTAATACTATCAGCTAGGGAAAGAGATAATGACACTATGCATCAGACACTATCAGTCCAGTCTGGATATAAAGCGTTCAGAATTAAAGACAGCAATTTAATTAAATGCATGAAAGCCTGACTTTTATGATCATATTTCAAATACTCTATTGTGTTTTCATCCATTCTTCCTCATGACTTTTCTTAATAATATATCAAGATCCAAGAAAAATTTATTGGATTCATATTACAAATTCAATTAGTCCAATCAAAAAGTGAAAAATAATTTATTTTTTCATTAAACAGTCAGCGTTACGCCACCATGGAAGTTTTTTTTTCTTCCTTTTTTGACACAACACACGCAGTCATGGTTCTCGCTCCGCTGATTATAATGGATTAAGTGTCACCTTCATGAACATTGGCGCGTCTCCTGTTTTTTTTTCCTCCTTAGCACTATTCTATCGCACGGCCTCTTTATCACATTATTTTAAAGCCACAGTGTCTCATAAGTCTAAACAGTGTCCGTACTGGTCCAGATTACTTTAAACCATGTTTTACTGAAACCATATGACTTGTAGCCCACATACTGTATATTCTAGAAGTGTATGAATTTAAATGCTGCACTTTAAAAAGGATTGTCCTTCATAAAGGCCCAACAATCCATGGCTATTTAACAATCTAGGAATACGTGGAGTAGAAGGGTTCATAAAGAAAGGATTGACTAATCTCTGCCTTTAGCAGGAATAAATAGATTTAAAAAAAAAAAAAAAAAAAGAGAGAGACTGATTTGGGGTGGGAAATGGGCCGCCTGTCTCCTCTCACCAATCAAAAGGTATGAAACATCCAACCCTTGAATTTAGTGAGGTTTCTTGGACTGGTCCAAATATTTCGGGGGCTACATTCAGCATCCAGAGAACCAAACTGATACTTGTATCACGATGGGAATATGAATACATTAAATGAACACTATATTGTAAGGGGCAGAAACCTGTATTCCTAAAGCCACAATGCCCCTATCGCTATCTAGTTTGGCGCCCCATCCTCTCCTTTACATATATATTTTTCCAGTGTCGAAACTCTTAAGTGCTGCTCACTTCTCCCCACATGACATCAGTGTGGAGGCGTGTCCTCCTCCATCGCTGCTCCTCAGAAAGTAGCATTGGGGACCTGATGCACATACACGGTGAGCATCCACATTTCCCCAAAAGCATTTTATTCAGTCAGTATGACTGGGGCATTTAAACCTTTAAATTAAACATTGCTGTTTCTGCAAAACTGCAGTTTAAGTGTTAAAATGACAGGGCCACGGCACCCAGACCAAGTCGTGGAAATGAAGTGGCCTGGGTGACTTTAGTAGCTATTATGAAGGGAGGAGGGTAGGTGTAAAGCTGTCAATGTACTGATTACACAGTATAAACCGGGCAGCAGTGTCGGACACAATAGTGACATGTGCCTGCTGTATTTTTACAAAGACTTGGTTCTCTAACATACATATTAGTAAATGCTTGCATTGTATAGGTTTAGGTTCAGAACAGATCTGAGATGCAGTGTTATTAAATGACAGTAAACACAGTGATTTCATAGTGTAGATGTCGGCTTGTTTAGAGAGGGGTTGAGTACAATACAGACAGTGCAGTGATCGTCTCAGGTCTGCCAGCCTGGAATGGTATTCTAACAATCAAACAAAATAAACCGGCACAAGCTGCTGTAAGAGGAAAAAGAAAAGTTAGAAAAACAAAGCCAAGTTATTTCATCTAGATGGGTCGATATCTGTGTGAATGGTTAGCTCCCAGGAAATCAGTCCCAGGCCTGTGTTTACAGGTCCACGTGGAGTCTTTAAACATAAAGGGGTTTATGTATCAACACTGTTGCATTTACTTTTATGTATTGTTTCTGTTGGCACGTATTTCTTCCTATATTCGTATCATTGTATTGTATTTCGGCTCCTTTTACGTCATTTTATTGAATTTATTAATTGGGTGCACACATTTTTTTACATTTAATTTATTTGCTTTTTTTTTAAAAAAGATGCAAAATGTTATTACTGATACATTACATTCCTCGCTGTCAGAGTGGTGGTTTTTTTGACTGGTAAGCAGATCCTTCTTTAATGTCTAAAAAATAAAATCCTTCAAACTACAAATCTACCTTTATTCTAGGTATACTGCTCCTTTGTCTTATTTATTATTATGAGTGTAAATTCAACAGGAGGAAAAAAAAGAGCAAACTTCAGAAAAGGGATACAAAGTGTCAGAAAGACAGACTGTTTGAGAGGAATGCAGAAAAGCCAGAAACAAAAGGAAGCAAAGTGCAAAGAATGGAGTAACTGTTTCAGCCATAGAACGGAATACGCAAACAAAGCCAGTGTTTAATTCTCATTATGACACTTTCTATATCACATACAGGAAATTCCTCTGTACCACACAATGAGTATTAAACATCCCTTATTACTTTTCCAGGTACCCCTCCTGCTACAGGTACAGGGACCTTTCAGATTACATTGGAGGATGTTAATGACAATGCCCCCTCTATCTATCCCACCATGGCGAGGGTATGCGAAGATGCTAAAGACCTGAATGTGGTCACCCTGGGAGCATCAGACCGAGACCTCCACCTGAACTCGGATGCATTTAAGTTTGAACTGGGCAAAGTGGCAGGCCAAGATAAATTATGGAAAATCACCACCCTGAACAGTAAGTGAACACATTACACATATGCTAACCATTTCCCTGTCCTATGAAGATGGGCAAATGAAGGTAATGCAGGGTGAGGTAGTTGTTGGGGATGAAGAAGAGACAGTCATGCAGTCTTTTTGTTCACCTCACACATGATGATTAAAACATTTATTTATTTTTAAATTGTAATGCTTGCTTTTTAAAGAAACACTCCAAGCATCATAACATAACCAGTACAGCATGTTGTAATGGTTATGGTCCCATCAGTACCTTGTCCCCCAATATTAGTATTCAATCTGTTTTAGGACAATTGATATAAACACTATAACATTAGGAATAGTTTGAGTCGGTTCTCAAGAAGACAACCACTAGTGTTGTGTTTAAGCCTGCAATGTAAACATGACCATATTAACTAAATAGCAATGTTTTACATTAAGGTGTTAAAACAAAGGATTACGGCTCACTGTGCCCACACAACTTCTTAGCTCTCAGGCACAGCTCCCTTCTGCTTTGAGAAGCAGAGGCTCTGCCTGAGCTAAGATCTCAATCATCTTTGTTTACCCTTTTTTATGAAATTATTTATTTGAATTTAAATGTATATAAAAGATTTAGCAAATTACATCATAATCCAATTCATAAAAGGCACAGTCAGGGCAAAAGTTGCAAAGAAAGTCTTCTCTGTACGCTGCCTCTTTGCTGACTTCTAGATGCAAAATACAGAGCTTATAACAGTTATTCACATGGAGCAAGATGGATGCACCCAGTTGCAGGATAAAGACGTGGATTTCTACATATAATTTTATTGTTCACATCCTCACAAATACATATTTGGGACATGTAAACATAATATTAAAAATACTGGGGAATGACAGTTTCCCTTTTAAAATTCTATCAGGGTTATTCATAAACCAGGAATTATGCAGCATTGACAGATGTTATATATAGAAATTATCAGCTATGCTGTCAGCATAGTTATACTGACCACATACATGCAATTCTCCATAATGCTCAATGTCTTGAGTAAACCCCGGACTTAATAGACTCTTATGCACTCAAACGTGGCTCACATGTAAAGCTTCTCGGGCCACTGCTGGTGGACCATTAACTGTCCAGGTGTGGTCCATCACAATGACTTTCATGAGAAAGACTAAGTTCACACGATTTTACTAGTTTTTGAGACTCACAAGTAATTACCCGGCATTGGTTGAAAGCAAATATTGTGTTAAAGCCTAGTTTTTGTTAAATAACCATTTAAAAAAATCCTTCTTCCACTCAGACCCCATAGCACCTCATTAACAGAATGGTCTCGTTTCTGTTCTGGGAACTTTCTCTTTATAATGCTCCCTCTAGAGTTTTAAGACAAGTTGCAGAAAATTCTGTCAATTAAAATAAAATTCTCCCAAAGAAGCGAAAGACTAGAGATAAAATAACCTGAGCTCGTTTTCTTCCATGCGGTGTCCTTGGTAGAAAGAGGTGAAGGTGTATTTTATAGGATAGACATTCTGTGCACAAAGTGATTCACAGTGCTCCATTATCCATTTATTGCTGCTCATTGTATTCAGTAAAACATGACAGGATAGCAACGTATTGATCACTACAACCTGTATACAGCATCTCTCTAACCTGCAGAAGATTTGGTTTGAGAGGTCCCTCTATTCATTCGATATCTACACCACCGTTTAAAGTGAAAGCGGTACACATCATGCCATCTCACTGGCGAGTTCTATGCTGCCTGTGCCTAATTAATGTGTAACCTGTGGCTTCTTGCAGACACTCATGCCCAGGTCAGCCTTCTTCATCATCTGAAGAGAGCCAATTACAACATGCCAGTCTTGGTGACGGATTCCGGAAAGCCTCCGCTGACTAACAGCACAGAAATAAGGATCCAAGTGTGCTCCTGCAAGAACAGAAAAATGGACTGCAGTTCAGCTGATGCACCCCATAGCAGCTTGCTCCTCTTCCTTGTACTGTCTATCTCCAGTTTGTTGTGTAAGTTCTTTTAATTCTATCTTTGCAGAGAATGTAATATCAGTGGAAATGGGTCGCCAGTGCTGCCGAGAACAAGCAGAGCATCCGACCCTTGATTTCTCCTTTGTTTTCTATTGTTAGCCAGATTATAAAAAAAACAGCATCTAAAGCTTGAAGCAGTTCTGTCATTTGCAAATTGAAACATTAAAGGGTTGTGAAGAAACTGCTGTTTTACTAAAAGGGTAGTGGATGCTTGGAATAGCCTTTCAGAGTAAGAAGTAAACCCTAACATTCATACAGAATAGGTAGAAACCTAGATAAGCCTTTCAGTTGGCATATAGTCTGTATCCATATAGGGATACATCATCACCCAAATAGTTATGTGAAGGGTGGAATAAGGAAAACTGGGTTTAGTTTACATATTACATAATTACAATTTTGAGTGGTATCTACAAACCGCAATTTCTACAAAAATTGCTGATTTATCCCACAATTCCCCTTGTTTAATAAAGTAACAATACTGTTAAAGGAACACTATAGTCACCTAAAGTACTTTAGCTAAATAAAGCAGTTTTAGTGTATAGATCATTCCCCTGCAATTTCACTGCTCAATTCACTGTCATTTAGGAGTTAAATCACTTTGTTTCTGTTTATGCAGCCCTAGCCACACCTCCCCTGGCTATGATTGACAGAGCCTGCATGGAAAAAAACTGGTTTCACTTTCAAACAGATGTAATTTACCTTAAATAATTGTATCTCAATCTCTAAGTTGAACTTTAATCACTTACAGGAGGCTCTTGCAGGGTCTAGCAAGCTATTAACATAGCAGGGGATAAGAAAATCTTAATTAAACAGAACTTGCAATAAAGAAAGCCTAAATAGGGCTCTCTTTACAGGAAGTGTTTATGGAAGGCTGTGCAAGTCACATGCAGGGAGGTGTGACTAGGGTTCATAAACAGGGATTTAACTCCTAAATGGCAGAGGATTGAGCAGTGAGGCTGCAGGGGCATGTTCTATACACCAAAACTGCTTCATTAAGCTAAAGTTGTTCAATTATGAACCCTAGTCACACCTCCCTGCATGTGACTTGCACAGCCTTCCAAAAACACTTCCTGTAAAGAGAGCCCTATTTAGGCTTTCTTTATAGTGTCCCTTTAAAGGCAGGAGAGATCTGATTTTTCTATTTACCTGGACCAACCAAGTTCCAATTTAAAACCGAAAATGATTGGAGGTATCCCTACGGGAACCCAGTGTTGGTCCTGATTGAAATGAGCCTGGCTGCTTTAATATAGTTCCCATCTGAAAGTCAGATGGAGATTGCTCACACCTAGAGCGAGAGAAGCAGAGGACAGATGAGCTCCTGCAATATGTAATGAGCAATGCCATTAGCATTACCCTATCCTATCACCAGTCTGAATACAGGGTCCGGTTCTCCCCTATCATTGAATAGGGCTGCAGACAAAATGTACACACAGCGCCCTCCACTGTTCTAGCGAGACATCAAATGCATCCTGTAAAACAGAACCCGGAAAATATGATCAGTTCAGATTTGTTTTTGGTTATTTCTGAATAGTGCCCAGAATTCCTTTCCTTGTAACTGCTTTAGGGGGAACAGACTACAATCTTTGTAATGAAGATTTGCTGAGATTTACTGAGATATGTAACTATACCAGGAGAATCACCGGTGAAAAGGTGTTTGTGACATTCAAGTGCAAATTCATTATCAGAGAAATTAATATTCATTGGAATACTAGTAGCAGGTTTAAATGCATGTCTAATACGATAATTATTGCTTTAGTTTGTGTGTCCTTTCCATTTCCATGAAATATATATCTGAATCTGCTGAGAGCTGTAAAGGGAAACAGATCATATCCTGGACTGGTATAAAGAACAATCACTGTAAGATATCACTGTATGTTCTTGCTGATTGTACTCCTCCTGAAACAGTCGCCATGGAAACCCTTGGAATGTCCCTGCTGATTGTTCTACTTCTGGAACATTCACCATGGAAACCAATGGAATGTTATTGCTAAATGTTCTACTTCTGAAACAATCGCCATGGAAACCCATGGAATGTTCCTGCTGATTTCTCCACTTTGACATAGCATTTCTAAATAATCATAACCCTAGCATGTATGTCAAATATTATATTATCAGCCTTACAGTTCAATAGTAATAACACAGTCAGTGCCTGACATCTTGGAGTTTGTTGTGAAAAAACATAACTGCAATAACCGTGGGCAAGATAAGCATTCCCTGTAGCCTCACCTGTTCTCCACCCAGCATTGCTTTACACAAGGAGAGCACTCAAAGTACGCTGCACAAAAAGCACATATGGACTTGTTTTAATAAGTGCCATAACAAAAAGAATATGGGTAACAGATAAAGAGCCAGTCTGCCAATTAAGAAACCTCGGACGTATCATACATATATGTTCCCTTAATTAGACTGTACACATCCCACTCATTTGCTTCATTTTTGCCATTAGCAACACAATAACTGCAGGGATTAGGAGAACAACCCTTTTTTTGATGATATGTAACGTGTGTCTGCTGCCATCCTAGGAGACTATTAAGTGCCTTATTTTCACTTATCAACATCGGGTGTAAGAAGCAGACTTCACTCCGTTAGATCGTCTGTGGGTGGGGGGGAGTTACCGTACAGCAGGAGGGCTTCATAGTTCTACTTTCAGAAATATTTACATCTGTAAATAATTGTGGACGTTTTGTACAGCAGTCTATGTCTAAATAGCAACACTTTACTTCCAATTGTGATTGCTACAAAATGTATTAGTTATGTATTGGTATATTTAACTATATTGTAGTGATGGCTCGTCTTGGCACTACATATCCCATAAAATTCAGGGAATCTGTAGGCATACTGAGCATGATGGAAAATGTCCACAGTGCTGCCAAGATTAGCTACCATTGCTCTATAGATTTTCTGAGCAATCTTAATGCTGCTTTCTTACTCTACAAAGTCAGTGTTCATGTATTGATAAAACCAATTAATAAACAGCATATTTATTTAGCTCATTCCAGCACCTGTAACCACAAAAGATATTAGGGCATTTAATGCCAACCTAAACAGTGAGCTGTAAGGACTTTAAGGCAGGGCTCGACAAATCCTAGACGCCAGGTCGCCATGGTGACTAGAAATTTTATCCTGGCGCCTGTGATTTTGTCCTTGCAGCCCTTTAGGGAAGGCCGGCCACTAGCCTGCACGGGGCAGCATGGTAGCCATCTGGGGGTAGCGTGGGAGGCGGTGCGTGAAGGAGCAATAATCCTGCATTTCCTCTCTGCTCCTTCGCGTGGTTTAGTGATGCCAGGAGCCACAATATCACATCACTCCAGCCCCAGCATCACTACAGGGAGCAGAGAGGAGCTGCAGGTAGATAAGTGAGCAGCCCCAATGGACCACAGGGAAAGATCCACTCAGCTCTGCCAAAGGTAGGGAGGCTAAGTGGACAAAAGTGAAAATAAAAATATATATTTGTGAGTTTATGTGAAAATGTGTGTCTGTCAGTGTCATTGTGAATGTGTGTCTGTCCATCCATCAAGCAGTGTGGCACCTGTTTAGGCACCTGACCCCCTCCGATTGCACGGGACAGGTGTTTTAATTCACTTTTTTCCCACGCCGTGCCGGTTTCACTGTGGCTGGTCCCGCCTCTATGGCTCCAAGGATATTGCGCATGTGCAACAAAAGGCTGTGCTACGCCAATCAGCATCTCCTCATAGAGATACATTAAATTGATGCATCTCTATAGGGAACACACACACACGCATTTTCACTATCTCATAGGGAGGGTCTCTGTCCAGCTTAACTCTCTAGAGTTAAGATTTATAGATTCTGAAAAGCTGAGGCTATTTGCTTCATCACCATTGACCTGTCCTTTGAAATGTTCTCTCGTTTCGACACTGGTGCGCGCAGAACCTATTGATTGGAAGGCCGGGAGCATTCATGGCAGTAATTTTGTGGACAAAATGTTGTCAAGCTCGTTTTAGATGGTTTCATTATTGAACATGTTTTCCCTCTACTAGGCTGTAGTTATAGACTCTGTTTCTGACTTAGGGGGACAAACAAAACATTTTGTGAATTTTACTTCTGGGAGAGATACAAAATATTATGCGTGAAAGCTTTAGAATGTGCAGCCTCTGTCAGGTGGGGATGTGAAGGCACACGTGCTTTGGAATTATTTGTTAGTGTTGATTAGTGATGGCTAACCTCTGAACGCCTGGCGGGGTAGTGGAAGCCCTCCTCCCTGTGCCCAACTCAAAACCATAGAACACGGGTACTAGATGTTGCCCAGCACTCACAGCAGGAGCTGAACTACTGCATATAATTTTTTCTTCTTTGACTAATAATAATACAATACCTGGAGCTTTTAGTAGGTTAATAAAAATTAAAATAAAACCAGTGTGATTATTTGGATTTCTCCAAGCGTTTGGAGGATCTACTCTGATTGCGTTCTCCTAAATGAGCCAAATGCCTGTGTATTTTTTAGAAATGTCTTCAAGGCATTTTAGTGCTGATCTGTATTCTTTTGATGTTTGAACCATGAAGTAAATTTCAGCAGTTCTGTCATCAAAAGGAGCTCAAGACAAACTGGTGGGAGCATAAGTGGCTCTTGTGCAGATTCATTAATATAAATTGAAATTTTAGTGTATAGCTGTATAGGGGGGCTGCCATAGGCATTAGCCAAGTACCACGGCTTTCTGTCAGTTATTCTGCCCAGGTCTGTCATAAAACATCTTTATCTTACAGCCCAGCTTGCTTCAAAAGCAACCGCAGTGCAGTCAGTATGAACACTTATTAGAAAATGAGGCAGCAGCACTTCATGTAAATAGTGTCTTACCCGACTAGTACATGGTCACCGACATCTTTCCCAATCAGCACCGTACAATAGATGCATGCCAAGTATCTCACTTTGGGTTATTTTTACACGTGGAAAAATAGGAACAATTTAAATCCATTTTTCTAATCATCAGCTACTTTAGCCCCTTAATAATTGTTTGAGTTTTAATGGGAGGCGGGGGTTATACCCTGCTCAGTCTCCCCATCTCTCCACCTTGGCGTGACCATAGTTCCTATCCTAGCTGTCTGTCTCCCCCTACTCGTACAGTGCAGTATTCACTCATATTTGAGGATGAGATTTGTACAGTTTCTGTTCTAGTATTACATTAGAAACAATCATTACGTGATTCTTATATATGCATAATATGATGACAGATAACTAAGTTATCGGAGAGCATGCCAGAGTGCTATCCTGTTTTTTTTTGTTGCTGTACATTAATCTTGATCAAGCATATATAATAAGCTCATTTCGATTATTAGATTATGCCCCCCTTCCCCTCAGTTTTTAGAAAAAAATGCCAAACATTTTCACAAAACTTACATGTAAAACAGCGCCGTGCCAGGTACCGTTAAAGTCTGAACATGTGCAGATATTGCTGTGTTCTGCCAATACAACACACACGCATATATATAACATCATCAGTGTCGCCATGCTGGCTACAATGGCTCACACGGTGAAGATCTTCCATTTTTGAGGATCTTGAGAGGAAGCGCGTCTAGAAGCTGTGAGTCAGACACCCATTGCAAGCACGTTCTCTCACAAATGGGAATATTTCTTAGAATCTGAAATGTTTTTACATTATCAGGGAAAAAAGGGCAGCATATCTATGCACCAAAACCACATTAAGAGCAATATAAATGCGTCTTAGTTTCATTACACAGACTGATGTATTGTAGTTTAAAGGGACACTGTAGGCACCCAGATCACTTCAGCCCTCAGCGGCTGTCCAGCGAATTGAAAATCAAATCGCACAATGAAGGCAAAAATAGCTGATTCACGTAACTACTCCAATTACAATTTAATCACAGCTTTGCCGTTTAAAACTGAACCTTGCAATTAGTTTTCAATTACAAATGCAGAAAGAAAAGTCCTGCGCCCACTCCCATCACTGGGCGGCTGCAATGACTACAGTACACATCAGCCCCAATATATAGTAAAAACCAAAGAAAGACAATTTACCTGCGCTCTCTCCTTAATCCCTATGTATTTTTAAACAAATGGAGGTTTTTTAGTTACCTCCAATGGCCATGAGAGGATGAGCCCACCTGCCAACGTCAAGGCAGACCCCTCTAGGTGGGTCCTAACTCTAACCATAGTTTTCAATTACAACAGTCTGCTTATTGTCGAAGCGCCATAATGATAGTGTCTCCTTTTTCCCCTCAGCTCACTCTACTTGTAACTTTACATTGGACTTATGAGCTAGCACTACTCAGCAAGGCCAGGAAGATATGTTCATAAAGATACACATGCGTATATGTCCATATTTAGGAAGGGACAGACCATATTTTGGTGTTAATCCCCTTGTTCCTCTTTTCCAGGAGCGCCATATAGTTGGTGTGTCTAAGTGTATAACTGAGCTCCACAGCAATAACACTCCCAGTAAAGTGTCTGAGTGTATAACTGAGCTCCACAGCAATAATACTCCCAGTAATGTGTCGGAGTGTATAACAGAGCTCCACAGCAATAATACTCCCAGTAATGTGAGTGTATAACAGAGCTCCACAGCAATAATACTCCCAGTAATGTGTCTGAGTGTATAACAGAGCCCCACAGCAATAATACTCCCAGTAATGTGTCTGAGTGTATAACAGAGCCCCACAGCAATAATACTCCCAGTAATGTGTCTGAGTGTATAACAGAGCCCCACAGCAATAATACTCCTAGTAATGTGTCTGAGTGTATAACAGAGCCCCACAGCAATAATACTCCCAGTAATGTGTCTGAGTGTATAACAGAGCCCCACAGCAATAATACTCCCAGTAATGTGTCTGAGTGTATAACAGAGCTCCACAGTAATAATACTCCCAGTAATGTGTCTGAGTGTATAACAGAGCCCCACAGTAATAATACTCCCAGTAATGTGTCTGAGTGTATAACAGAGCTCCACAGCAATAATACTCCCAGTAATGTGTCTGAGTGTATAACAGAGCCCCACAGCAATAATACTCCCAGTAATGTGTCTGGGTGTATAACAGAGCTCCACAGTAATAATACTCCCAGTAATGTGAGTGTAAAACAGAGCTCCACAGCAATAATACTCCCAGTAATGTCTGAGTGTATAACAGAGCCCCACAGTAATAATACTCCCAGTAATGTGTCTGAGTGTATAACAGAGCCCCACAGTAATAATACTCCCAGTAATGTCTGAGTGTATAACAGAGCTCCACAGTAATAATACTCCCAGTAATGTGTCTGAGTGTATAACAGAGCTCCACAGCAATAATACTCCCAGTAATGTGTCTGAGTGTATAACAGAGCTCCACAGTAATAATACTCCCAGTAATGTGTCTGAGTGTATAACAGAGCTCCACAGCAATAATGCTCCCAGTAATGTGTCTGACTGTATAACAGAGCCCCACAGTAATAATACTCCCAGTAATGTGTCTGACTGTATAACAGAGCCCCACAGTAATAATACTCCCAGTAATGTGTCTGAGTGTATAACAGAGCCCCCACAGTAATAATACTCCCAGTAATGTGTCTGAGTGTAAAACAGAGCTCCACAGCAATAATACTCCCAGTAATGTGTCTGAGTGTATAACAGAGCTCCACAGCAATAATACTCCCAGTAATGTGTCTGAGTGTAAAACAGAGCTCCACAGCAATAATACTCCCAGTAATGTGTCTGAATGTAAAACAGAGCTCCACAGCAATAATACTCCCAGTAATGTGTCTGAGTGTATAACAGAGCTCCCCAGCAATAATACTCCCAGTAATGTGTCTGTGTATAACGGAGCTCCACAGCAATAATACTCCCAGTAATGTGTCTGAGTGTATAACAGAGCTCCACAGCAATAATACTCCCAGTAATGTGTCTGAGTGTAAAACAGAGCTCCACAGCAATAATACTCCCAGTAATGTGTTTGAATGTATAACAGAGCTCCACAGCAATAATACTCCCAGTAATGTGTCTGAATGTATAACAGAGCTCCACAGCAATAATACTCCCAGTAATGTGTCTGAGTGTATAACAGAGCTCCACGGCAATAATACTCCCAGTAATGTGTCTGAGTGTATAACAGAGCTCCACAGCTATAATACTCCCAGTAATGTGTCTGAGTGTATAACAGAGCTCCACAGTAATAATACTGCCAGTAATGTGTCTGAGTGTATAACAGAGCTCCCACAGCAATAATAATCCCAGTAATGTGTCGGAGTGTATAACAGAGCCCCACAGCAATAATACTCCCAGTAATGTGTCTGAGTGTATAACAGAGCCCCACAGCAATAAAACTCCCAGTAATGTGTCTGAGTGTATAACAGAGCTCCCCAGCAATAATACTCCCAGTAATGTGTCTGAGTGTATAACAGATCTCTGCAGCAATAATACTCCCAGTAATGTGTCTGAGTGTATAACAGAGCTGCACAGCAATAAAACTCCCAGTAATGTGTCTGAGTGTATAACAGAGCTCCACAGCAATAATACTCCCAGTAATGTGTCTGAGTGTATAACAGAGCTCCACAGCAATAATGCTCCCAGTAATGTGTCTGACTGTATAACAGAGCCCCACAGTAATAATACTCCCAGTAATGTGTCTGACTGTATAACAGAGCCCCACAGTAATAATACTCCCAGTAATGTGTCTGAGTGTATAACAGAGCCCCACAGTAATAATACTCCCAGTAATGTCTGAGTGTATAACAGAGCTCCACAGTAATAATACTCCCAGTAATGTGTCTGAGTGTATAACAGAGCTCCACAGTAATAATACTCCCAGTAATGTGTCTGAGTGTATAACAGAGCTCCACAGCAATAATGCTCCCAGTAATGTGTCTGACTGTATAACAGAGCCCCACAGTAATAATACTCCCAGTAATGTGTCTGACTGTATAACAGAGCCCCACAGTAATAATACTCCCAGTAATGTGTCTGAGTGTATAACAGAGCCCCCACAGTAATAATACTCCCAGTAATGTGTCTGAGTGTAAAACAGAGCTCCACAGCAATAATACTCCCAGTAATGTGTCTGAGTGTATAACAGAGCTCCACAGCAATAATACTCCCAGTAATGTGTCTGAGTGTAAAACAGAGCTCCACAGCAATAATACTCCCAGTAATGTGTCTGAATGTAAAACAGAGCTCCACAGCAATAATACTCCCAGTAATGTGTCTGAATGTAAAACAGAGCTCCACAGCAATAATACTCCCAGTAATGTGTCTGAGTGTATAACAGAGCTCCACGGCAATAATACTCCCAGTAATGTGTCTGAGTGTATAACAGAGCTCCCCAGCAATAATACTCCCAGTAATGTGTCTGTGTATAACGGAGCTCCACAGCAATAATACTCCCAGTAATGTGTCTGAGTGTATAACAGAGCTCCACAGCAATAATACTCCCAGTAATGTGTCTGAGTGTAAAACAGAGCTCCACAGCAATAATACTCCCAGTAATGTGTCTGAATGTATAACAGAGCTCCACAGCAATAATACTCCCAGTAATGTGTCTGAATGTATAACAGAGCTCCACAGCAATAATACTCCCAGTAATGTGTCTGAGTGTATAACAGAGCTCCACGGCAATAATACTCCCAGTAATGTGTCTGAGTGTATAACAGAGCTCCACAGCTATAATACTCCCAGTAATGTGTCTGAGTGTATAACAGAGCTCCACAGTAATAATACTGCCAGTAATGTGTCTGAGTGTATAACAGAGCTCCCACAGCAATAATAATCCCAGTAATGTGTCGGAGTGTATAACAGAGCCCCACAGCAATAATACTCCCAGTAATGTGTCTGAGTGTATAACAGAGCCCCACAGCAATAAAACTCCCAGTAATGTGTCTGAGTGTATAACAGAGCTCCCCAGCAATAATACTCCCAGTAATGTGTCTGAGTGTATAACAGAGCTCCAGAGCAATAATACTCCCAGTAATGTGTCTGAGTGTATAACAGATCTCTGCAGCAATAATACTCCCAGTAATGTGTCTGAGTGTATAACAGAGCTGCACAGCAATAAAACTCCCAGTAATGTGTCTGAGTGTATAACAGAGCTCCACAGCAATAATACTCCCAGTAATGTGTCTGAGTGTATAACAGAGCTCCACAGTAATAATACTCCCAGTAATGTGTCTGAGTGTATAACAGAGCTCCACAGCAATAATGCTCCCAGTAATGTGTCTGACTGTATAACAGAGCCCCACAGTAATAATACTCCCAGTAATGTGTCTGACTGTATAACAGAGCCCCACAGTAATAATACTCCCAGTAATGTGTCTGAGTGTATAACAGAGCCCCCACAGTAATAATACTCCCAGTAATGTGTCTGAGTGTAAAACAGAGCTCCACAGCAATAATACTCCCAGTAATGTGTCTGAGTGTATAACAGAGCCCCCACAGTAATAATACTCCCAGTAATGTGTCTGAGTGTAAAACAGAGCTCCACAGCAATAATACTCCCAGTAATGTGTCTGAGTGTATAACAGAGCTCCACAGCAATAATACTCCCAGTAATGTGTCTGAGTGTAAAACAGAGCTCCACAGCAATAATACTCCCAGTAATGTGTCTGAATGTAAAACAGAGCTCCACAGCAATAATACTCCCAGTAATGTGTCTGAGTGTATAACAGAGCTCCACGGCAATAATACTCCCAGTAATGTGTCTGAGTGTATAACAGAGCTCCCCAGCAATAATACTCCCAGTAATGTGTCTGTGTATAACGGAGCTCCACAGCAATAATACTCCCAGTAATGTGTCTGAGTGTATAACAGAGCTCCACAGCAATAATACTCCCAGTAATGTGTCTGAGTGTAAAACAGAGCTCCACAGCAATAATACTCCCAGTAATGTGTCTGAATGTATAACAGAGCTCCACAGCAATAATACTCCCAGTAATGTGTCTGAATGTATAACAGAGCTCCACAGCAATAATACTCCCAGTAATGTGTCTGAGTGTATAACAGAGCTCCACGGCAATAATACTCCCAGTAATGTGTCTGAGTGTATAACAGAGCTCCACAGCTATAATACTCCCAGTAATGTGTCTGAGTGTATAACAGAGCTCCACAGTAATAATACTGCCAGTAATGTGTCTGAGTGTATAACAGAGCTCCCACAGCAATAATAATCCCAGTAATGTGTCGGAGTGTATAACAGAGCCCCACAGCAATAATACTCCCAGTAATGTGTCTGAGTGTATAACAGAGCCCCACAGCAATAAAACTCCCAGTAATGTGTCTGAGTGTATAACAGAGCTCCCCAGCAATAATACTCCCAGTAATGTGTCTGAGTGTATAACAGAGCTCCAGAGCAATAATACTCCCAGTAATGTGTCTGAGTGTATAACAGATCTCTGCAGCAATAATACTCCCAGTAATGTGTCTGAGTGTATAACAGAGCTGCACAGCAATAAAACTCCCAGTAATGTGTCTGAGTGTATAACAGAGCTCCACAGCAATAATACTCCCAGTAATGTGTCTGAGTGTATAACAGAGCTCCACAGCAATAATGCTCCCAGTAATGTGTCTGACTGTATAACAGAGCCCCACAGTAATAATACTCCCAGTAATGTGTCTGACTGTATAACAGAGCCCCACAGTAATAATACTCCCAGTAATGTGTCTGAGTGTATAACAGAGCCCCACAGTAATAATACTCCCAGTAATGTCTGAGTGTATAACAGAGCTCCACAGTAATAATACTCCCAGTAATGTGTCTGAGTGTATAACAGAGCTCCACAGTAATAATACTCCCAGTAATGTGTCTGAGTGTATAACAGAGCTCCACAGCAATAATGCTCCCAGTAATGTGTCTGACTGTATAACAGAGCCCCACAGTAATAATACTCCCAGTAATGTGTCTGACTGTATAACAGAGCCCCACAGTAATAATACTCCCAGTAATGTGTCTGAGTGTATAACAGAGCCCCCACAGTAATAATACTCCCAGTAATGTGTCTGAGTGTAAAACAGAGCTCCACAGCAATAATACTCCCAGTAATGTGTCTGAGTGTATAACAGAGCTCCACAGCAATAATACTCCCAGTAATGTGTCTGAGTGTAAAACAGAGCTCCACAGCAATAATACTCCCAGTAATGTGTCTGAATGTAAAACAGAGCTCCACAGCAATAATACTCCCAGTAATGTGTCTGAGTGTATAACAGAGCTCCACGGCAATAATACTCCCAGTAATGTGTCTGAGTGTATAACAGAGCTCCCCAGCAATAATACTCCCAGTAATGTGTCTGTGTATAACGGAGCTCCACAGCAATAATACTCCCAGTAATGTGTCTGAGTGTATAACAGAGCTCCACAGCAATAATACTCCCAGTAATGTGTCTGAGTGTAAAACAGAGCTCCACAGCAATAATACTCCCAGTAATGTGTCTGAATGTATAACAGAGCTCCACAGCAATAATACTCCCAGTAATGTGTCTGAATGTATAACAGAGCTCCACAGCAATAATACTCCCAGTAATGTGTCTGAGTGTATAACAGAGCTCCACGGCAATAATACTCCCAGTAATGTGTCTGAGTGTATAACAGAGCTCCACAGCTATAATACTCCCAGTAATGTGTCTGAGTGTATAACAGAGCTCCACAGTAATAATACTGCCAGTAATGTGTCTGAGTGTATAACAGAGCTCCCACAGCAATAATAATCCCAGTAATGTGTCGGAGTGTATAACAGAGCCCCACAGCAATAATACTCCCAGTAATGTGTCTGAGTGTATAACAGAGCCCCACAGCAATAAAACTCCCAGTAATGTGTCTGAGTGTATAACAGAGCTCCCCAGCAATAATACTCCCAGTAATGTGTCTGAGTGTATAACAGAGCTCCAGAGCAATAATACTCCCAGTAATGTGTCTGAGTGTATAACAGATCTCTGCAGCAATAATACTCCCAGTAATGTGTCTGAGTGTATAACAGAGCTGCACAGCAATAAAACTCCCAGTAATGTGTCTGAGTGTATAACAGAGCTCCACAGCAATAATACTCCCAGTAATGTGTCTGAGTGTATAACAGAGCTCCAGAGCAATAATACTCCCAGTAATGTGTCTGAGTGTATAACAGAGCTGCACAGCAATAAAACTCCCAGTAATGTGTCTGGGTGTATAACAGAGCTCCACAGTAATAATACTCCCAGTAATGTGTCTGAATGTATAACAGAGCTCCACTGCAATAATACTCCCAGTAATGTGTCTGAGTGTATAACAGAGCTCCACAGCAATAATACTCCCAGTAATGTGTCTTTATAATACAATAAATGTGTTTAGAAATCAGTCTGTGTAATAAGATAGATTGTTCTTGTTCTAAATTACATTTTAGTTGTATATATTATTAGTAAGTCACCTAAAATGTCTCAGAACAGCCCTGCCCCTGGCCACACTCACATCCATAAAATGAAAGGGTCTTTGTCCATTTCAAATGCTGCAAAGAATGGATAGTGTTTGTATTAACATTAACTTCAAAACAGAGTACACACATGTGAGATATAATTAGATTCTACTGAAAAGATACTTGGTAGCTAATCAGGCTGTAGAGGCAATGGCTGTGAGAGCACTAAGCTGCTATAAAACGGGTATTGTATGAAAGACTTGGTTTACAGAGCTCCTCGTTAGGCCACCTCGTAGATTCCATAGGAGGGAACTGTGACAACATGACAGCTCACATGCATCCCAGGTAGGGAATTTAAGATATTAAAAGTACATAACACTTTCTTCTAGGACTAGATTGTTTTCACTTTTGTTTCTATTAAAGAAACAAATATAAAATGAAAACCTGGTATTTTATTTTTTTTTCAACAAGAAGCTTGAAAAACGATGCCTAATCCAGGCTAGCGAGACAGACAGAAGAACGCGCACTGTGGCATTAAGCAATCCTGCATCTTGAAGCTTGTGTTGTTCCAAGTGCTAATGTTATGTCTGCAGTGTATCACATACTGAGCAATACCCCCTTCTTTTCTACACACTGCTCTCAGCCGGAAGAAAAGCCTCATTCAGCCATTACACATTATTTCATTAGTATTCTAACCTAATAGCACAGTGCCAACATGTTACAATGCAGAGCTTTTAAGCAGACAGTTCCAACGTCTGAATTACCACTCTGTAAGAAAAGTAATATTTTCCCTAAATTTGTTGCGCACTTTGCCACCTAGCAATTATTTACAAGTACTAACCTATCAAGTGCATGATTTAGTGCTCACTTCAGTGCCTCTCAATGAGCTTGTTGACTGGTGCAAAAAAAATAAAACAATTCCCGCCTGCCAAAGTGTGATTGTAGAATCGGATCGCTGACACTTGTAATCCATATAAGTATTTAGAGCTTAAGTGAATACAGGCAGGTTCTCATGACAGTGAGTGAATTGGATGTAAGAAATGACTTTCAACAAGGTCAATTTAATGGGGAGCTAAGGCCGTTAGTCATGTATTAAAACTGGTGGAATCATTTTTAGAAAATCTTACTTTTTTATGCATGCGCCATTTTCCTCTGTATAAAAACAAAACAAACCGCAACACTTTATACACCTAACATGAAACACCGGCCATTGTAAAAGTGGAAGTAGGCACAAATGAGCTAAAATAGACACATTAAAAGCAATCCCATTACATAACTCCCAGTACGTTTTATTACCCGTAAGCATGTCAATACATACCATAAAGGGATATACCCACACACCCTCCTCTGCAACCAGTTATCTATATTTACCTTCATTAAACAATGTGGTGCCGCAGACAACTGATGTATGGAAAACATGAATATACGACTCCTGAAGTTGGCTATTTTTATTTTTTATTTAGCAGATTATTTTAGACATTGCCCTTATTTATTATAAAAAACATTCATAAACAAGGACATTAATCAGTTGTGGCCAAGGTTAGATCCCCAGGTAGATCTCAAGATGCTTCGTCCATAGCTGGTTTACAGTTGCAAGAAAAAGTATGTGAACCCTTTGGAATGATATGTATTTCTGCACAAATTGGTCATAAAATATGATCTGATCATCATCTAAGTCACAACAATAGACAGTCACAGTCTGCTTAAACTAATAACACACAAAGAATGAAATGTTGCCATGTTTTTATTGAACACACTATGTAAACATTCACAGTGCAGGTGGAAAAAGTATGTGAACCCCTAGACTAATGACATCTCCAAGAGCTAATTGGAGTGAGATGTCAGCCAACTGGAGTCCAGTCAATAAGATGAGATTGGAGGTGTTGGTTACAGCTGCCCTGCCCTATAAAAAAACACACACCAGTTCAGGGTTTGCTTTTCACAAGAAGCATTGCCTGATGTGAATGATGCCTCGCACAAAAGAGCTCTCAGAAGACCTACGATTAAGAATTGTTGACTTGCATAAAGCTGGAAAGGGTTATACAAGTATCTCCAAAAGCCTTACTGTTCATCAGTCCATGGTAAGACAAATTGTCTATAAATGGAGATAAATCAGCACTGCTGCTACTCTCCCTAGGAGTGGCCGTCCTGTAAAGATGACTGCAAGACAACAGCGCAGACTGCTCAATGAGGTGAAGAAGAATCCTAGAGTGTCAGTTAAAGACTTACATAAGTCACTGGCAAATGCTAACATCCCTGTTAGAGAATCTACAATACGTAAAACACTAAACAAGAATGGATTTCATGGGAGGATACCACAGAGGAAGCCACTGCTGTTCAAACTAAACATTGCTGCATGTTTACAGTTTGCACAAGAGCACCTGGATGTTCCACAGCAGTACTGGCAAAATATTCTGTGGACAGATGAAACCAATGTTGAGTTGTTTGGAAGAAACACACAACACTATGTGTGGCGAAAAAGAGGCAAAGCACACCAACCTCATCCCAACTGTGAAGTATGGTGGTGGGGGCATCATGGTTTGGGGCTGCTTTGCTGCGTCAGGGCCTGGACGGATTGCTATCATCGAAATAAAAATGAATTCCCAAGTTTATCAAGACATTTTGCAGGAGAACTTAAGGCCATCTGTCTACCAGCTGAAGCTCAACAGAAGATGGGTGTTGCAACAGGACAATGACCCAAAGCATAGAAGTAAATCAACAACAGAATGGCTTCAACAGAAGAAAACATGCCTTCTGAAGTGGCCCAGTCAGAGTCCTGACCTCAACCTGATTGAGATGCTGTGGCATGACCTCAAGAAAGCGATTCCTACCAGACATCCCAAGAATATTGCTGAACTGAAACAGTTCTGTAAAGAGGAATGGTCAAGAATTACTCCTGACCGTTGTGCACGTCTGATCTGCAACTACAGGAAACGTTTGGTTGAAGTTATTCCTGCCAAAGGAGGTTCAACCAGTTATTAAATCCAAGGGTTCACATACTTTTTCCACCTGCACTGTGAATGTTTACATGGTGTGTTCAATAAAAACATGGCAACATTTCATTCTTTGTGTGTTATTAGTTTAAGCAGACTGTGATTGTCTATTGTTGTGACTTAGATGATGATCAGATCACATTTTATGACCAATTTGTGCAGAAATACATATCATTCCAAAGGGTTCACAACTGTATATCATTCAGCTATCTCATTTATCTCTCTTCTTTGATATGACCTCTAGTAATGTTACCCCACAATGAAAACAGTCTAAATGTGGTCAGGTTTCAAACACAACATGTTAATATATACACACGCTGGTAAACATGACTGCAAAAGTTGCAACTGACAGCCCTATCACACTTATTTGGGTCAAACTATCCAGATTTAAGTTTGGGAACATTCCCAGATAGCAGGTTTTCCTATATTTCAGTGTTTTCCCCAATGAGTGAGGGCTCAGCTAGGTCATACTCAGAAGAGGTCTGCCAATTCACTCAGAGTTCCAGAGAGTGCCACCAGAATGAGTGCCACCATTTATAAGCCAGATGGATGCAGGATTCTGGTTTTAGAAAGATGCAGGGAGAACGCACCATCTATTTTTTTTCCACTGAATGTATGTCAAGGTGTTTGCTTGTTAATTAATAATCTTTAATACATGAATGACTTGATAGGTTTGACAGGCAGCTGCTCCTCTTGGGATATCAGATTTCCAGCTGTGAAATTGGGACACCTTACGAGCATACACCCTGCCCTATATTCCCTTTTTAATTCCGCTAGGCATCACTCTTTTGCATAAGTGACACCAGAACCTTTTGTACACCGCAAAATTAATCAGATCTCCCTAGGCACGATCGAGGTTCTCTGCTCAGAACAAGGGAGGCTGTGTCATTAAATGACCTTAATTTTAAATGCTTTATTGAATTAATTACGGCTAATTGTGTTTCCCAACAGCAAGATAAGTTGCTTATGCATCTCTAGACTATTTGTAATACTTATGTCAGAAAGGGAAGATGACATGGAGAGATTTTTACTCTAGTCTACTTAGAGCATCCCTTCTCCAACCCCCCTCCCCCCCCACTCTGACTATAGGTTTTACAACATACAATAATACATATAATAATACAATGATGAGCTTTTTTTATTTACTCATATAATCATGTCAATCATAGTTCAACCCTTGACAAATGTTGTACCTGTCGGTATATCCACACGTTTATAAATTGGATAACTAGGTTGTGCTTTATTACATGTACTATGATGATGACATGAGTTACTTTGGTAAATGAAATAAAGCTTCTCATTTTACTATTATCTCTATTGATGTGCACTTGAAACTATTTTATGTTGTAGCATTGCCTGTGACAACTAGGGGGAGTGGTACTTTATTTTTTTTTGCATCCATTACTAACTACAGGTGTAGCGTGCTCATCTATCTGCACATAAGCTATATCTAGCGGTTTCTCTAAACCCCCTAAGTATTATCACAGACTCCTGTGGTAAGATAGCCACTGTTTTTATTAAATAGTATATATTCCCAGCTGTCATGTCCTCCAACACTCAGGGATTGCAGAACTGTAGAATTATAGCCAATGGCTTACTGTTAACCTGAAGACAATAAGGAAGAGAGGTCAAGATCACTACAACCTAGTTTGACTTATTATTGCTACTAAATACAAATAACCCTTAACATCACACAGTGTAATTAATTACTAAATTAATTTACTGTATCATTTCAGCAGGTGACCTGCTCCTTTGAAACGTATTATAGATTGTGGGGGTGAGAGGAGCCAGCAGTATATTTCTCTAGGTGGGGATTGTTTGGTAATGCCACCAGCTGATGCAACCTACCCTTTTCAATCTATTGCTGTAGACCTTGTCATGCAGGGGTAGAGCTGCTAAGTCTTATTCTCCACAGTACAGAGCATAAATCCTACTACAAGAGGGAAATAAATCAAGACAGTCCCCTCCTTGGCTAATGATCTGGTTTCCTTCTGGCAGCATGTGAATTTTAGATATATTAGGCCGGCACTTTTCACCTATGTGCCCAGCAATAACACTATCCTTGGGCAAGGACCCGTCTATGGTCATTAGTTGGGCACCTGAGGTTACTGTGCGGAGTTCATCTTCTAACAAGTCCTTTCTCTGTTTCTCTAGGTCTGTGAGTGCTGTTGACTTTTCTAAGCTGGCTACCACATTGTCATGGCAACAAGAAGAGGGAAAGTGTTATCAGAAGATTGCTGTTTACAATTCCTTCATGACTAGGCCTCAACTGCTCCAGACTCTGTTTAATTTGCAACCTCAATTAGTCTATAAAATGGCACACCAGTCCTTGACAGCACCTGTTCCTGCATTGTTTGTATTAATGGATGCATACGGAAGACGCACGTTACAAGGTTCCTGGATGGAAACACAAGAACATTATTGTAAAACTGCCCTCCTTACTGGCTGGCTACAGATTGGTTACACGCTCACATTTTGTTTTTATGACACTGTACTGATTAGCAAACCTAAAACAGTATGAACGGTATGTCTGTCAGCAATCCATGTACGTGTGCTTCATGTGAATCCGATCCGAGACCGCCTTGCAGCCAGGCGCTCCCTGCCTGTAACCGGCGTGTCTCGTAAGAAACATGCTGTGTGCACTGAACCAAAACCCTTCTAAATACACTGAAGGATTTCTTAATGAGTTCATGTTAATACGATTACCAATCAAGACAGGACAGGAATAAAGGCTTTGCCGAGCTGTGATGTTGAAGTAATACATTAAAGATACATTCACGGTGCAACTAATATGTAATAAGATTTTGTATAAACACATTGTAAGCCTGTCAGACCTAATTAAAGTTACTCAGCCCCTTCATTTCGGGAGGAGCGTGGCATTCAATGCTCTGCTGCAAATTTTAGAGACGGCTTCCATCTTGTAACGCGCAGACTTATGCTATTACGCAACGCATGTCATGCATTGTAATCACAGGGTTGCTAATCAGGGCAGACTTCGTATCTTGTGCAGCCTAGCTGTAGAGATCACTAATCCTCGGAGTGCAAAGGGTTCTGTAATAAATAGCTACAAAATGCTCTGCACACCCCTCTCGCACAGGAGGTAGTTTAGGAATATGCAATCTCTGATACACAGATAATGGTGGTAGAGGGGAGGGAGGGAGGGGGACAAAATCTATTTTGTAAATTTATTTACAGTAATGTAAGGCACTACTAAATATATAGAAACAAACATTACAGAAAAGAAAGGTGGAAATTAGTTTAACATTAGAAAATCTGACTGACTGAAAGTTGGAGGTAAATCAAAAGAGCAGGTTAACCCTTTAACAGCTAGATCAGCGGTATTGTAATGCTATCTCTCTGGCAGCAGCTACATGTTTAGATGTGAAGATATTGCAGATAGACACACGCAGACAATTTATTTCCATTCTACATTTAGATGTCTGTTGGTGCCTCCACTGGGTATTTTTTTTTTTTTTATTAGCAATAGGATTTATTTTTCCTTTTTTTTTTTGTGCATTAACATATTAGGTAAAGCACATTTGCCCTTAGAGCATAATATATTACAAACATATTTAATGAAGAAATTTAAAAGCAAATATTTTGTATCAGTCTTTGGAAAGAGAGTAAAACAATATAAAAAATAAAGTTCTATTATATGATGTGAGCATGTCACAAACAGATACTCTAGTGAGTGCTACAATTTGCACAGGATTTCATGACCTGTAAAGGAAGTCAGTCGAGCTCATCTAAAACTTTTATAAAGTATTCTATTAGAGACATACAGCAGCTTTAATAAGTGAACTAGTCTGACTGACTGATCCCCATGCCTGCTGGACCACTGTTTCCAAAATAAATGGGTAAATAAACTTAGACTAAAAACATAGCTTTCATTGTGTAACTAGAATCTTGCAGCTGCATTCTTTAATTAGCATTTCTATTGTATCCTTTACGTTAGATTCTGTCTTTAGAACAAATCTGTTCACCATGTATGCATTTAGTTTATTTTTAGATATATAAATATAATGCATTTTTACTAGTGTTACACAGACGATGAAGTATGTTTTGTGACGTAGAACACGCTGTACAATAGCTAAAATGCAGTAATACAAATTGAGCATGGCATTCCAAGCCCCAATTGTGATCGGAAGAAGATCCTATGTTCCTAGTTTGATATAGAGCAGACACTCTGTGCCATAGTGTATTGCCTTTTTTTTTGGACGATCTTTATTGTTTCATCAAAACACAAGGCAGGCATACATAACAGGAATACAGAGGTAATATAATAAGAATGAACGTGGATCGGCTGACCAATAGCCTCAGTCGTCGTGTATTGCCTTTCTAATACTAGACTAGACTCTGAGAACCAAGCAGATATATATGGGGACACAAACTGCTTTTTATTTTGATTGTTGATGGAAATTAAGTATTATGATATCACTGTGCCAGAAGATGTAAGTTGTTTTGTCCCCATTTTTGGATTAAATCCCATAACAGCGACTCAATAATTGTGGCAACCGCATTTCTATTACACTAGTTTATATAGAAACTCTCTTTCCTCAATTGCTTGCTGTGATGTAATAATATCCATAAATCACTTGTATTTAAGATGAAATTGATTATTTGAAATAATTTGAAATTGAAATTGATTCTCAAATAATGGTTATAGAGGCTGCTCAGCTCCTAGGATTACGCCCATTCATTGCCCAAGCCCCGTAGCACACTTAAAGCGAGTCCCCAGGGGTATCTGTAACTATCAGCAGGAATTGAACAATGTCCTCTGTATTCCAGACCACTAAAAATAAACTATTATGTTTACAAACAGGGCATCAGGACCTGCAACTCTAGGATCACAACTTCAATAATTATAGATAGTCTCCTCTTATTTAATAATGTCATACTTTACCGTCATCCCTCCACTCCAATAAACCTCTGTTCAGCTACAGATATATTATGCGTAATGAGAGTTCACTTTATCAATACTGTTACAGGAGCAAAATATGTAAGTCTAGCTAAAGTGTATATTGTCAGATAAAGATAACAGACTGAGAATAGTCAGTGTTCTGAATAAACGGATACATCGCAAAATACATGAGAGGTAATCTACACACACACACTATATATATATATATATAGAGAGAGAGAGAGAGAGAGAGAGAGAGAACGAGAACGACATGATATCTGATATACACACACATACATTTTATATCAGATTCAACTACTTAATGGAAATCATTAGCTCTAGAAAAACCAAAAGAGTGTTATTTCACCTTATTAGTCCTTGAAACGGCTAAAAAGCAAGCAGTACTGTGAGTTCAGCATTAAGATACATGGGAGAAAAGGTCAGTTTCTGGCATGCTGCCACTGAGACTATAGTGCTGGTTGCACAGCTATGAAGTGGCTGTACTGAAGATGATTGCAATGAATAACAAGTATGTACTGTAAGGTTAAGTTCTCAAAGACCAGTCTGAACGGTGCATTTTAGAATATTTGGAACGATCTGCTGCTGATAAAGTATTTATATCTATGAGGTTCGCGAGTGGGACTGGCTGCCCTTGTCAGAGTAATGTGCCCATTTAATTTGGAATAGGGCTTTGCTGAAAGATCGATCTAAAGTTCAGTTGTGGACAAGCAACACTTTCGTAGCCATTCATCTTCTCTCTGAACAGTGTGACTTCTCATTTTTTTTTTAAATAAAAAAAATAGATGAACAAAATACCACTTACAGAATTATTTTAAAAAAAAATTAGAACAAGTATATCCACTGTCTGCTGTGTAACATGATAGAAAACATTGTAGGAGAGATTGATATACACTGCCAACACAAACAATTCCTGATTAAACTCTTTAAAGATGGTGGCTCCCAACGGCTCTATGATTGTGTGAGGCACTGTATGTCACTGTAAACAGACAACCATGCACAGGTTTGGTTTAAATGCATCAGCTGTACCTGCTGGTGTGGCTTTTGGGGTAATTATTTCCACTAAAAGTAGTTCATGGGGGAAATCTGAACATATCTTGTAGATCCTCAAGATTTCCTTATTTAGTGTGATACTCCAAGCACCATAACCACTATAGTACACTTTATTGGTTATGGTGCTAGGAACACCCAGGATTCCCTAAGTAAAAGGGCAAACTGTTTTTCAGTGGTTTGCCTGTTACCTGGGTTCTGCTTGGCTCCAAATCTTCCCTCTAAGAGCTGCAGAAACTGCCATTCATTCATGGGCTGAGAGCATTCTCAGCCAATGATTGTCCCCCAAAACTCTCCTTCAGGGCTGGCTAACGGCTGCCGGAAGTGAAGTTGCTCTTTGATGCAGCAATATAAAATATCTAAATTGATACTGAAACACTGCACATTCAGGCTCCTTGCTCTAAGACCTCTTCAATACACAGAAGTGGTCAAGTGCTTGGCGTAACCCTTTAAACCCGAATATATCTTTTTACATTATTCTTTTTAATAGGTAAAGTTCTGGCGGTTCTAAAAGACCTGTATCTTTTATATGTTTTTGCTCCAGTTTCTATAAAGAGCCTGTAAAGTAATAACAGCTGAAATTATATAAACAGCAGCTCAGCATCTACAGAACTAAACTCTATTTCAGAGTTTACTCTCCAGGATCTGAAAAATGTCTTTGGCACGTGGATCTGGAAGTAGAGCCATTACCATGGAAACCAATGGAATATGCCGCTGATAGCTCCACATTTAATCATTTGCCCCCTAATTGCCACTAATTTGCAGTATGTTAAAATTCTATGAAATAGTACATATACAGTGAGTACGGTACTGAAATAAAGAAAGCCTCCAGTGTATCGGTCCTTGTTTCCTAAATCCATTATTTTAGTCTAAATTTTGTAAGTCAATAATCAGTTCATTCTTAGTGAACAAACCTCCTGGGTAGTGATAGTAAGTAGACCTTTTTTGTTTTACCACACATGCTTTTTTTACTACAGTAGTAACTAGAAATAGATGCTCTTGGCTAATTTGCTACAGATAGATTGAAGAGGTTCCTTATTGGAATCGGTTGATGGTATTATACAGGTTTCTGTATCAGGCCACCATCAGGGGGGTACAAAGCCATGCAACTCAAGGGGCCCTGACAGACTGTAGGGCCCGCTGGCTTCCCTGAGAGTGAGGGTCTGTGAAACAGGAGAATCCGTGAGCCCCTCTGCACACTGATTCTCCTGCAATGTTATGCTGTCTGATTGAGGTGATAGAGATATCTCCTGTAACTGGAGCTCTTTGCAATGACGCAAGCCTCTTTCCACAATGGTTCCTTCTGGACAGCAGCACTGACATAATGTGTAGTCCTCTGAGGGAGCTGTGTAGGTGCAGCAGACACCAGGGAAACCACACCCCTGCACCAAAAAGGACACAGACAAGAGTGTGGCTAACATAATTGTGGATATATGTATACGTTAAGGAGTAAAGTTCTCTAGAATTGTGTGTGTGTGTTCGCTCTTTGTTTCTCTGGGGCCCAAAAATATGGCAACCTCACTCCAATTAAAAGCTATTCCAGGACATACCCAACACCAGGAGACACTGTGTTACTGTGGGAATCTGTGTAAATATTGTTAGCACCAATCGTTCCCAATCCACAAGGTAACCAAAAGTATAGGAATTAGGTGTTTCTCAGTATCCCCATATGAACTAGACTGCTGGTGTTGGGAAGACAGGTTTATTCAATAGTTCCCTTCAATGTTCGATGTAGAACAGGCCTGTCCAACCTGCAGCCCCCCAGATGTTGCTGAACTACAACTCCCATGAGTCTTTCAATGAAACAGATAGCCAGAGAATCATGGGAGTTGTAGTTCAGCAACATCTGGGGGGGCCGCAGGTTGGACAGCCCTGATGTAGAAGGTATGGTTACAGACAACGCAAGAGCCTAGATGTGTCTGTTCAATATCACAGCAATCCGCGCAGGAGGTAAGCATACTAGCCCTCCTATTGGTGGTCTGGAGATAAAGCCTAAAAGCCAGCCACCTTGCTCTGTTGCGTGCACTTCAAGAATATGCCTGGTGTATTAGAGTCCCTGTGAATGGATATGTGTCAATATAAAACGTTATGAATGTGTCAGAAAATGTATTTTCACCATGAACGTGTAACTGACTTACTGAGCATCTGAAGTATCACCCCAAACAAATTCAAGATTATTGTTTTCCTTTTATATTTCATAGAATGATAAATAAGGAGTGAGTGGAGGAGATCGTTTTTGCAATCCCTGGGAAGATCCTAGTTACTGAACTGCTTGCTGTTACTGAGGTGTAAATAAGCATTTTGATTTATGATGTGGTTGCAAAGAAACTTGTAATTTATTTGTGAAATGCTCAAATAAAGGATCTCTGGACTTTTATATACCTTGTAGAAACTTTCTGTCTTCCTTATTGATATATCTATAGATATACTAAGGGCGTATTCCTTGCAAAACACTATACAACTAAAAACTAACTCTTGGTTCATAGAATAGACACACAACTTGTTTATAGCAACGTCTGACAAAAAAAAATGAATAATGTAAATAAAGAGGCCTAACTAAGTTTATAACAGTTCCAAATCAACAAATGTACCATTTATCATTAAGATGTTGTAACATCCACCCTCTGCTGAGATTGGTCCCTGCTTGGCAACATTTCACTGCTAGCACATCGACATCAGTCACTCCATTACTATATTCCCCCAGAAAGCGTGAGAATACTTGCTGGGGTCAGATGGCACACCCAAGCTATTATACTACTACATGTCTCGTGTTTGTCAGCTGGGATTTCCGATTCCACAATAGTTGGAGGTTTGACTTTTGGCCAACCCAGTTTTAAAGGTCCATGATAAAAACAGTGACCTTTGGGTGTGGCTAGCTGAGCATCTAAGCAGACGTGTTTACAGGGAGCTCCTGTTAAACACTCCAAAAACACACCAAAAAGCCACGAAAATCCTGCAGCCTAACTCCACAACTGGGATACTGATTACCCTGAACCCCTCAAAAGAGAGATGGGGTGCAAACACCGAAAATTACTGGCATCTGAGGCTTTCAAACTGCCCGATATTAGGTGGTCATTCGATAGGCCGCAACAGCCAACACAGCCTAAGATGGCGGCTGGCAGGCCTCGAGGTTCCACTGAGTCGGAGATGTCTCCAGATGAAGAGGGACCTGCGACAACAAAAGCCCCCCAGTGGGGTATACCGGAGAGATGACTCTGACTCAGACACACCACCCTCTACCAAAGGGGATATTAAAAATCTCCGGCTCGAGCGCCATCATGTCTCGCAGAGGAGTGGTAGAGACCCGAGAGGAGGAAAGAGATGACATCCTCACAGAGACTTGAGCCAACATAGAGGATCTTTCCCAGCAGCTCCAGCGACTCACCCGCATCGTCACTACCATAGCAGCCAGGCACCACAAGAAAAACATACGCATTCTGTCAATGTCTGCAATTAGTCATTTAGCTGCATCTGTTACATATAAACAGTACAAACTTATTGCCATTCAAACTAAACTTTTAATTGGCCCAGACACATGCTTGGCAGAACGAAAAATACAATGAAATGACATGGCTCTGGAATAGATTCATTCATTTTGTAGCAACATGCTTGACCTGGCTCTGTCTCTGGGTATCGGACACTTTGTCTTATTTTGCGTCGTACACATGGCAGTACAATTTGCTTTTAATTCGGCAATAAACCCTTTGTGGCACATGTCACAACCCATAGGTCTCTCTGGCTGCTCTGGACTACGATTCCTTAGTGCTACTACCCCCGGTCTGGCTAAGTATAATGGGAGGTATAACGCACTACAAATGCCTCTTAAATGGAGAAAACTGTAGGAATGTAGGCTTCGATTTAATATTTTTGGATACGTTTTTGGAGTGATTTTTTTTTCAAAGAATTAAAATGTAAAAAAAATATAAATAAATACCAAATATATAAAAAATAAAATAAAATATCAAAACATTTTTCAAAATGTGAAATCATTTTAATTTACTGAGACATGGTGGAGAGACCACATGCAAACAACTAACTCCTCTGAAAAAAGAGATTGGATAACAAGCTTTACAGCTTGACCACGTGAGTTCCACTACAGAGCATCCTCATCTTCCTTTCAGAAGTTTAGGGGGAAAAAAATTCAAATCAAGCCGACAATAATTCCCACCTACCACAAGACTAGACAATCTCACGTCCTGCTTTCTCGCTTAAAACCTCCCTGGATTCACACCTGTATAACTGCAAATTACAACTTGAAGTCCATTGAAGCTATTCTCTCCACAGGAACCTACCCCATGAAATCCAGACTTGGCAAATCGATCCTTTTACCTTTAATTATTCAAGATATATTGTATTTTGTATGTCTATGGTCCTAATGTTCCCAATAATGTATGTATGCCAAGATTACTGTGACGGACCACCTGGCACCCCAACTGGGTACCTCCGTCAATCACTGGTTCTTAGTAATCCTTGAGTACCATAAGTACCGCACCGGACACCATAACCACCGTAAACCCCACAAACCACTGCAGCTTGGTTGGGGTCTCGCTGTCCTCCACCCACCCTGGACCCAAGACCAGGATCCAGCTTCCAGTGGGGAGACCTCTCCTAGTACAGAGAGCGAAGCAGGCTGCTCTTACAAGAGCAATCATTGTGATCTAAGGGAGAATAGTAATTATAGCAGTCCCCAGAGTGTGAATATAGCTCTCCAATCCCCCAAACATGAGCCTAGACTTCATGAAGGGTAAAATAAATATATTTAATGGTAGCCACAACTGGCCTTATATTCAGGTCCCTATGCAAGGGGAACTCCCCTCTGAACCTGAGAGTAGACTACAGTAAAAATATATACACGATTACATTGGCTCTCAGGTCCAGAACACCCCCATACAAAATAGGTCAATCCCTCCTCTATGCCTGGGAGATTATTGAGTCAAGCTGTATTAAACTCAGTTATCTCCAGGCATAAAAAACACACGTTTTTACAAACCCCACAAATACCTTAAAACACACAACATCCCCACAAAAGTTACATCCCCTTATAGCCCTGCCTGATCTGGATGACCAACATATCCAGAAATCATCCAGATCAGTTCAGGGGCTCAGGAATTTCCTGGAAGTCATAATTTGACCCACTGCACGGCCCCATGCCAATAGTTCCATAGAATCGCGGCTATGTACGGCTGAGGACTGACCGGGAGCCGCGAAAAATAGTTCCAGGGCGTTCGCGGCTAAGTCCCCCCTGAAGTCTACTTGCGGTTTTGGTCCATGCAAACGGTCCCTAGGGAGCTAGCGTTCGGTTTTATGCGCACAAACGGAAAGTGCGGAACCAGGGGGAATAAAATATGGGTCTCTACAGTTGCTGACCTGGCCCATAGTCGATGGGCAGGAGGTCAGCTTCCACACTCCTCAAGGAGTCCGTGGCAAACGTCTGTAAAAAGCGGTGTGTGTCACAATTACCACGCTACTCTCTTCTGCACAATTGGGCAGGTCACTTGTGGCGGTGTGACAGCAACAATGTACTGACTTCTCACTTGACAAATTACCTTCCCAAGAGACCTGCTCACCGAATGATAATCAAGGACTTACTAACTTTCTCCACCCCTTAAACCTACATAATCCTTTGCATAGAAAACAGAAAGTGTAGGCGCTCACGGTGAAACAGGCTGCGGTATACAATACAAGGACTACCAAAACCTTGTGTGGTGGAATAGACAAGATAAAAAATCAAATATACGCTAGCAGTATACGCTATTTTTTATCTTGTATAATCCTTTGCATATCTTACACGGCTTGGAAGGTGACTACACATAGCACTCCCAAGTACATAATTCCTTGCATCAACATGTTCTTGACAAGCAATTTCTCTTCTACATTGAAACATTGAGATTTCCCTCCTATCTATTTAATAATGCCTCATTTAAAGCACACATTGTGGCCTTCTGGGTTAAATTATTGGTGACAAGCTGAAGTTGCTTTGGGAGACATTGAAACCTGTGATGAGGAGTCAGACTGTCTCCTTTGTGGCAGTTTGACCTAAGAACATTTTAGCATGACCTAAATTACGACATTCTACAAATACTGCTACTCCAATGTCTGCTAGCGAAACCATCTTCTACAAAGTTAATTAGGCTCTGGAACCTTATATCTGTATAAAAGCACAGTCCACTTTGGATTCACACACACTATTTATTTTGGTGGGGTGGAAGGTGTACACACATTGCTGATGATCTATGACAGGTAAGTGCAGTGCTAGTTTTCCATGATTATTTTATTATTTCTTCACATTAATAATGAGTGGATGGTTTTTCTTACTCTTCTTTAAGGTTTGTGTCCAAGCCAAATGACACCATTGAATGTCATGTTAAAAGATCCTTTAATCCTCATGTGTCACTGTGTCACTGTAAAGAATTTCATTTTAATTCCTTATCAGCTAATGTATGATTTAATGACAGTAATTATCAAAGTACCATGCACAGCATGAGATAAAAAAAGCATAAATGGAACTCTGCCCACTCTTATATATAATTTACATTCTACCAGCTTCAATGACCAACAATGGACGTGATGCAGTAGGCACCAATTCTAGTTCACTGTTGGATGGTATATCTCATGATGCTCAGCTATAAGCACATTTAGTAAGCGCTAAAGATTAGCCATCATAGGCCTAGGAATATATATTAAAAGACCACTAAAGGCACCCCATTTATCTCAATGATGTATCTCAATGAAGTGGTATGGGCGCAGTGGTCCTTTAGTTTTAACCCTGCAAAATAAAATATTGCTGTTTAGTAGATACGGCAATGCTTACATTGCAGGGTTAAACACATCTATCGGTGGTTTTCCTGACAGCCAGGCCCAGTGGGAGCCTAATGCAGCCCTTGTGTCTGTCGATAAAGCTAGGCTAGGTGCCTACAATGACAAAATGTATGTTTGCCAGTGTAGGTAGAATCCTTGCACCAGCCCTGCTGACAGCCAATAGAAGTGCTTTCGCTGTGAGAACAAAGTCAATTTCTGATCTGCTAACCTCCAATACGAGCGCTGCGTTGCCGCACATGCGCTTTTAGCTTCCAATGCTCCTTTATGGGGAAAATTTGACTGGATTTTTAGATGTGTCAGCATATTGTGTTGGAAAGCAGGAGGAGCAGTTGCTGAACTTTATAACTTTCTGAGCCAAAATGTTTCTCCTACAATGCCACCACGATCCAGGTTCTATGTATGGGTTAAAGCGAACAGGGGTGCAGAGAGAATAACACACAGACAGGCCTATCTTTATTTTAACATATCACTAGTACTTGAAGCATGTGGCTCGTTCAACTGCGCCATATTGTAGGACTGTGTCCTGCACAGTTGGGCATAAGGTGCATCCTGCCCAGGAGGCCTTGAGTCAGTTCCCCCTGTGCCACACCTGTCTACCCTATGGAGAAATGCTGGTTTACAGGCTACTTTCATCTTGGCTTTTTATTGATAGCATTTTTTCTTGTATTTTTCTCTTTTTGTCTTCCTACTGAACAACGATGGCACAGTCTAGTTTACAGTGTTCTGGACTTTCCGATCTTTTTCTACAGGGCCCTATGGGGTGGAATCCTTGTGTTGATAATTGTTGTTTCAAATTGTAAAGGAATTCTATAGGGTCAGGAACACAAACATGTACTCCTGACCCTATAGTATTAAAACCATCTAGCCTGCTCCCCCCCCACCCCCGCCCCCTAAATATAGTAACATCTTACTTGTATTCAACTCTGCAGCTGCTGCCTCTGACCTGCCTGCACACCTGACAGGGGCAGAGCCAGCACAGGACAAACACAGCCCTGGCCAATCAGCATATTCTCATAGAGATAAATTGAATCAATGCATCTCTATGAGGAAAGTTCAATGTCTGCATGCAGAGGGTGGAGACACTGAATATCAGTTGCACTGTGCAGCATTGCCCCAGAAAGCACCTCTAGAAGCCATCTGAGGAGTGGCCAGTGGAGTTGTAACTAGGCTGTAATGTAAACACTGCATTTTCTCTGAAAAGACAGTGTTTACAGCAAAAAGCCTGAAGGTAATGATTCTACTCACCAGAACAAATTCAATAAGCTGTAGTTGTTCTGGTGACTATAGTGTCCCTTTCATTTTAATTTTTCTTTTATTTTCTAAAAAGTGTGGCATTCATGACAAGTTAGGTCTCATATTCAAACCTTTTTTCGTCTTACATAACTTTGTTGACATGTTACTACTTACCTGCAAAAATAAAGAATGTCAAAAACAGATGAGCAAAAGAAAAAAAAAATATTATTTTGCACTTAAACTAGAGAAACGATGCACAGATGTACATATTCTCCAGGGGTCTTTCCACTTGATGCTGCTTATATTTATAGTACATGATAAATTAACACTTTCCACAAATTAATGAAGCTGATGAAGTAATAAACAATCATTAATAAAGATTCTGACACGCGATTTCTCCTCTCATGGAGAGGTACGACGTGACAGATACGGTTTTAATTCACTAATAAGAAAGAACTAGACTGACATATCTTTGGTACGGGACCGGACTTTGGTCTGCAATAGCCAAAGCTAACATATTATGCATTGTGATGGGTGTAAGTGATCCAGCTTTGATCACTGTGACCGTATAATTCAGGGGTCCTAGACAAGTACTGGCTAACATTTGCAGCCCAAATACTTCTGAACTCCATTTCCCATAATGCTCACTAGGCCTTTGGGCTTGCTGAGTATCATGGTAAATGTAGTTTACAAACATGTGGTGTGGCAAGCGAAGACATCAGTCTTAGGAACAAAATCCCTCCTGTAGACAAGGTGAAAGATTGATCAGATCATGCATGACCCAGCTGAGTCTTTCCCCATCTCCCTAGCCAGTATCTTTCAAAACGTTTGCTTTGCCATTATTCATTTCCAACCCTGCTCTGCCTTATATGCTTACTAAAGAACAATATGAAACGCACATTCATCTAGCAGTCAGACTTCATTGTTCAGCAAGCCTCCCTCACTGTCATGTTCCTGAATGCAGCCTTTTAAATTGCTTCATTTTAACCTTGCATTGTGAGGCTTCAATGGATTATTTTTGCCCCTAGAAATGTTTCTTTTCCAAACAATGAAAGGGCCTTTTCTACAAAGTTCCAAATCAGAAGAGAGAGAGAGAGAGAGAGAGAGAGAGGTGCATGTGTGCTGGAAAATAGCCATTCATGGTCCTAATCACATTTTGTTATTTGTTTTATTTTAGCGTTCCAGAGCTAATGAAATAATTTCATGACATTTACAGCTTGATTTAAGTGGTAATTAAAGCAGAATTTATCACACATTCAATTTCTCCAAAAATACTGACTCGTCGAACATCCTTATCTTGTTTACTGTAGCGGTAACCGTTCCGCTGATTGTGAATATAATCATAATAAAAACATTACAATAAACCATTAAAAGAATGTCTTTTTTTCCTGGCTTTAAGTAGTGTTGCTCTGTGAGCACAGTAGCAAACATTGCGTCTCTTATTAGGGTTTTGTAAGAAAGGCAGCCTTTCATATTAGTGCCAGTTATTAGCCCATTCCAGGTTCCTTTATCATACAGTCACTGACTAGAAGCATCTCAGTAAGCAGATGGAAGTGTAAATTAATTGCTGGCACGCTGTGCACAGCCTGTGGTGCTGAGGACTGGTATATAGTATTCCTCTCTCACCACCAATACTTCCGACCGGTTTCCCTTGAGAGTAATCCTCTCTGCGTTGTGTTTTAATAATCAATGTAATATCCATTTGCCACCTTTTCCCAAGAAATAACATATACATTTATCCCCTTTATCTCGAGATAAATGGGGATAAAGTAAATAAATCTATGTCTAGTACTACTTAGGTATTTTATCCGATATTAGAACTAAATAGTCAGCCATAGTTCTTACCAGAGAGACGCTGTAAGTAGAATCTGTCCAATTAGATATCACATGAGAACAAATTAAAATAGAATATTGGGGGGATGGGGGGAGGGGGGGAGAGTGTACACCCTCTAACCTCAGTGAGTGCCCAGAGGATAAACACATTATCATAACCTAGATTAATGATTTTTGTGCTGTTGATCTCAAGGAGGGGGCATGTTCTAAAACTGACCCCATTATATTGTGCATGCATTTGTTACTTTTGCCACCCCTTTGCAGTTCTATAAAGAGTCCAGGGAAATTTTGAACATAAATACCTTTTTACCGCTCTGTTACTCTTCAGACTAGAAGCTTCCCAGCTGTTAGTCTGTCATTTCCTCTTTAAATTTCATATAGTTTCCTTTTGGAGACAGAGCGACACAATAATTCTCTATGAGGATCATTATATCAGGACTGAGAGTAAGCATCTTACAAATCAATGAAGAACATATAGTGCATTCCATATCTGCTGTCTGAATCCCTGCCGGGTGTCAGGGGCATGTAGTGGATATGTTTGGAATGTTCCCTCAAACAATAGCTGCCTTCCAATTTGACTATTCTGGCCCAACATTTGAAATTCATTCCATTAAGCTCATACTTCGCAAATGGAATTCAGTAAATACCACATACACTATTTCCAAACCTAATGTTACACGTGGATGTACTATATGCCATTTTAAACTTGTCTATAGTACTGTTAAATATTTTAAAACAACCCCATATGAAGCGGCATTGGATTTACCGTCACCCCTTAAGCCAGTTAGACATAACGCACATATGAGACTGCAGCCAGAGAAACTACAGCAGCCTCCTAACCCTCAAATATAACCGTGGCCAAGCACACTCAGATGCAAGTAGAGGGTGTAGTACACTTAATAATTAAGGTGTGATTAAACCGCGCTATAGAGAGAATACAGATAACCACACCATATGGCCTACCAATAGCATTGACGGACGTGACCGTTTAAAATAAAAATGGTGCAGGATGTTAATGTTCTTCTTATATAAAAATTGAATGTATGATACGGTTATGTGTCAATTCCAGACTGAATTTCCTTGTTATACCATGCATAACCTGTAACCTACCACCTGCACTACCAAAATAAAGAATTATAAAAAATATATATCTTCAAACGTCTTACTGCCATGGTTTTTGGCACTGACAGAAAAGAGGCAGACTGGAAAGTTCCTTAAAGGGACACTATAGTCACCTATGGGAAAGCAATTTGATTGGCTGAGATCATCAATTCTGATGTCAGCCAAAGAGGTGAATCAGGGGGAGGGCCAGCACTGGCATACCCACACGGCTCTGGAATAAGGGTGAGTTTTTAACACTGACCATGTAGTGTTCTTTTAAGCATAAAAGAGCACGTAAGATCTGTGCTTCTTTATTGACAGAGCACCAACATGTACTAAGAGCCATAAGGATGTGGAATTCTCTGCCTGAAGAACAACAATTGGATAAATACTTGCAAAAACATAACATACAGGGATATAATTTCTAATTAGTGGGGTAATAGCTTCTTGATCCAAGGAGACATCTGACTGCTATTGTGGGGTCAAAAAAGATTTCTTTCCGAGTTTGTTGCACAATTGGAAGCGCTTCAGACTGGCTTTATTGCCTTCTTTTGGATCAACAGCAATAACAGAGGTGAGAAAGGTTGAACTTGATGGACACATTTTTGTTTTTAGCCATGTAACTATGTAACTATATATATATTCTCTTTTTACCTATGTAACTATATATTCTCTTTTTAGCTATGTGACTATATATATTGTCATGTCTCTGCACTAGGGCACAGTAGGACAGCAAGGAAGCACAGTAACAGCGATCTGTGCCCCAGTTAATGAAATAGGATAAATATGCATATTTAGTTATAAAATTAAGAAGATGTACAGTACAATAGATTGCTATACACTAGTCAGTAATGTGGCCATAAAGTTAATATTTAAGCCATTCAGTACCAAAACTACTTATAGGAGGAGGAGGAGGCAAATTAAGCTTTCTTCCATTCTAAAGACTATGGTTAAGCATCAGTTGAAATACAGTTTCAAAGCAATTCATCTGGAAAAGCTATGTCCTGTGTTTCTATGTACGATATAGGTTCTAATCACATTTAGTTAGAGGAGCATTGTCGGGCTGCATCGTCCAGCCTACACCTTTCAGTGGTGATTGTGTTTTTTTTTTTTTTTTGTGGGATTGGGCTGGATGTTCTTTGCCATTTGCAGGACATTTAGCTCACCTTGCCATCATTAATTACAGCTGCCCTTACTACGTGATTCTTATCTTCCCCACAGTTATACCTACATCTCAGAAAATTAAATCCTGATGGATGCGTTCAAGCACACAATTGCAATATTTTAAGACTGTATGCAGATGTGCAGCTGAGATTGTATCTTTTTATTATTCTTTATTTTAGCAGTGCTTCATAGCAGACAAGGAGATAACATGTCACACAGGAGCTTTCAAGGGGAAGCAAGTTAAGCATGTTGACTTTGATAACAGAGCACAAATGTTTGAAAACAATTTTTAACAAGAGATCATAACTTGGTGTCACCTGAGGAGTCTGTTTCATGGGGAGTCAGTAGGGATATGATCTCAGGTACCCTAGTGTATGAGTTAGGATTATGCTTGGGATCGTCATGAGTGACCCAGGATGTAGTATTATTTATAAAGCGCCAACAAGATCCATAATCAGACAAGTTGGACGCACAGGAACAGAGGGGTTGAGGCCCCTACTTACATGCTAGAGGGAGTGGGGTATAGTGACACAAAAGGTAAAGGTAGAGTAGAAAAGTAGGTTGGTAGAGTAGTATTCACCGTGGCTGAGTATTTTGTTTTGATAACAGTTTCAGGAGAGGAATCAATGTGCGGGGAGGGAAAGCTGTTCACAGTTTAATTGATATGCTTTTGTAAAGAAGTACGTTTTCAAAGATTTTTTCAAGGAGTGGAGATTGGGTGAAAGTCTAACAGAGAGGTCAAGGGCATTCTTTGGGAACGGTGCAGCCCTAGAGAAGTCTTTAAGGTGAGCATCAGAGGTAGGAGTACAAACAGAGGTTAGACGTAGGTCTCTGACAGAGCGTAAGGGCCAAGATGGGACATATTTGTGTATTAGTGAGGATAACTAGGTCAGAGCAGCATTGTGTAGAGATTTGTAAGCAAGCGTCAGAATCTTAAGTACTATATCTTACAGGAAGTCAATGGAGGGACTGACAAAGGGGGGAGGCGCAGACAAGAAGTTAAGCATCGCCACCGCATTCATTATAGACTGTAACGGGGCAAGTTGAGAGTACGTAAAACCACCTAGAAGCGGATTACAGTAGTCAAGGCGAGAGAGGACAACAGCATGGACAAGCACCTTTGCCGTATCAGGCGTTAAATATGGTTGGATGCCCGCAATGTTTTTGAGATGGAAGCGGCATGATTCGGCGATTGATTGGACATGAGGGGTGAAAAAGAGGTCGGAGTAAAAGAGAACACCTAGGCAGTGAGCCTGCAAGGTAGAGGTGATGGTGGCGCCATTGACTTGGAGGGAGACGGGGTAGCAAAACCTGAGGGAGGGAAGACCTGTTTTGGGCAGGTTCAGTTTAAGGAGCCTCTATACAACCACACAGTAACTGAATGGGTCTTTTAATTCTCTAGTAGGATCTATAAAATCGTATTGTTATGGTGACAGTCATTGGTCCTTTAGGGGTTAACATAATTAAGTGGTCACTCTGATTGAGCCTTTGAGTATTAACACAATTGCTGCCTAATCCTTTCCCAGCAAGATTTTAATCACTGGTACTTTCAGAGAAATTATGGCAATAATCAAGCTTATTCAACTTGTGTTAACACATCATCGGCTCCAAAACGAGATTATCTCTTAATAAATTAAACAAAAATAATCCCAAAAATATTAACTTAAGTTCATGTACAATATACGGCCCTAGACCATTGGGATTTAAACCAAAATCCAATTCTATTATCTTTTCATTTTATCCCCTGCAACACACAATCCATTTTAATGTTATGCAAATCACATTTCCAAAAAACATAACACTTCTTTAATAAAATCAAATTAATCACAAAAAAACATAAAAAATACCCCACAGATTTCTAATTCTAAGAAGTCTCCATTTACTTTGTACTTTTTTTCTTTTTTTAATAGGGGAGTTCCTATGGGAAATAGATGGAAATAAAATAAAGCTACGGAGATATTTAATATATGGTAGGCTGATTACTGGGGCAATACTTCATATTTTTTACAGATTAATATGTTAATTACAGTGCACATCTTGTGAAAAGATTAAGTGGAAGAAAAGTAAATTTATTTTGGAACCCGCTTTCATTTTTGCTTTACGGTCCATAAATTATCCGGCAGAATGCATAATGAGGTATGCACAGTACAGACACCAACATTGCTGAAACATTATGCTAAATCTGACAGCACATGCCAGATAATGTGTTTTATTCCATCTAGCACTTTATTAAACATAAATGTGCACCCCTCTAACACCTCATGTTGTTCTTACACTTTACAAAGACTGCCTTAAACAAGCACCAGTATAGTAAAGCAAGGACTGCCTGATTGCATTTTAATCATTTTAAACATTTTAATAAATTTTAAAAACCACTGTTTTGTAGATATACGACAAATGAAAATATGCATAATTGGTGTTATATCTAAAAACAGCTTGTCTGCAGCCTTTGCACACCCTCCCCTTTTCACTAGGCCAGACTTTCTGTGTCTGTCCAATCACAGACTTCCCAATGCAGCTCAGTGGGAAGTCTTTGCAAGGCAGGTGCTCTGGGCAATAGCTGCCTCTTGAGTTCAGTGCAAATAAGGTAACCAAACCAGGAAGTAACAGGACTTGTTGTCTGCTTAAAAAGCTAGGGGGGGTGTAATCAGTATAATTTACAAAAGTGTTGATTTCTATTTATATAGCGCCAACAGATTCCGTAGCGCTTAATAACCATCTTATTGTACTACAACCTATGTAATAACCATCTTATTGCACTATAACCTACATAATAACTATCTTATTGCACTATAACCTATGTAATAACCATCTTATTGCACTATAACCTATGTAATAACCATCTTATTGCATTATAACCTATGTAATAACCATCTTATTGCACTATAACCTATTTAATAACCATCTTATTGCATTATAACCTATGTAATAACCATCTTATTGCACTATAACCTATTTAATAACCATCTTATTGCATTATAACCTATGTAATAACCATCTTATTGCATTATAACCTATGTAATAACCATCTTATTGCACTATAACCTATGTAATAACCATCTTATTGCATTATAACCTATGTAATAAACATCTTATTGCACTATAACCTATGTAATAACCATCTTATTGCACTACAACCTATGTAATAACCATCTTATTGCATTATAACCTATGTCAGGCATAGGCAACCTTTGGCATTCCAGATGTTTTGGACTACACCTCCCATGAGGCTTTGCCAGCATTATAGGTGTAAGAGCATTATGGGAGATGTAGTCCACAACATCTGGAGTGCCGAAGGTTGCCTATCCCCGACCTATGTAATAACCATCTTATTGCACTATAACCTATGTAATAACCATCTTATTGCATTATAACCTATGTAATAACCATCTTATTGCACTATAACCTATGTAATAACCATCTTATTGCACTATAACCTATGTAATAACCATCTTATTGCACTATAACCTATGTAATAACCATCTTATTGCACTATAACCTATGTAATAACCATCTTATTGCATTATAACCTATGTAATAACCATCTTATTGCATTATAACCTATGTAATAACTATCTTATTGCACTATAACCTATGTAATAACCATCGTATTGCACTATAACCTATGTAATAACCATCTTATTGCACTATAACCTATGTAATAACCATCTTATTGCATTATAACCTATGTAATAACCATCTTATTGCACTATAACCTATGTAATAACCATCTTATTGCATTATAACCTATGTAATAACCATCTTATTGCATTATAACCTATGTAAGAACCATCTTATTGCACTATAACCTATGTAATAACCATCTTATAGCACTATAACCTATGTAATAACCATCTTATTGCACTATAACCTATGTAATAACCATCTTATTGCATTATAACCTATGTAATAACCATCTTATTGCATTATAACCTATGTAATAACTATCTTATTGCACTATAACCTATGTAATAACCATCGTATTGCACTATAACCTATGTAATAACCATCTTATTGCACTATAACCTATGTAATAACCATCTTATTGCATTATAACCTATGTAATAACCATCTTATTGCACTATAACCTATGTAATAACCATCTTATTGCATTATAACCTATGTAATAACCATCTTATTGCATTATAACCTATGTAAGAACCATCTTATTGCACTATAACCTATGTAATAACCATCTTATTGCATTATAACCTATGTAAGAACCATCTTATTGCACTATAACCTATGTAATAACCATCTTATTGCACTATACCCTACTTAATAACCATCTTATTGCACTATAACCTATGTAATAACCATCTTATTGCACTATACCCTACTTAATAACCATCTTATTGCACTATAACCTATGTAATAACCATCTTATTGCACTATAACCTATGTAATAACCATCTTATTGCACTATAACCTATGTAATAACCATCTTATTGCATTATAACCTATGTAATAACTATCTTATTGCACTATAACCTATGTAATAACCATCGTATTGCACTATAACCTATGTAATAACCATCTTATTGCACTATAACCTATGTAATAACCATCTTATTGCATTATAACCTATGTAATAACCATCTTATTGCACTATAACCTATGTAATAATCATCTTATTGCATTATAACCTATGTAATAACCATCTTATTGCATTATAACCTATGTAATAACCATCTTATTGCATTATAACCTATGTAATAACCATCTCATTGCACTATAACCTATGTAATAACCATCTTATTGCATTATAACCTATGTAATAACCATCTTATTGCATTATAACCTATGTAATAACCATCTTATTGCACTATAACCTATGTAATAACCATCTTATTGCACTATACCCTACTTAATAACCATCTTATTGCACTATAACCTATGTAATAACCATCTTATTGCACTATAACCTATGTAATAACCATCTTATTGCACTATAACCTATGCAATAACCATCTTATTGCATTATAACCTATGTAATAACCATCTTATTGCACTATAACCTATGTAATAACCATCTTATTGCACTATAACCTATGTAATAACCATCTTATTGCATTATAACCTATGTAATAACCATCTTATTGCATTATAACCTATGTAATAACCATCTTATTGCACTATACCCTACTTAATAACCATCTTATTGCAGTACAACCTACTTACAAACCATCCTATTGCACAGTAACCTATGTAATAAACATCTTATTGCACTATAACCTATGTAATAACCATCTTATTGCAGTACAACCTATGTAATAACCATCTTATTGCATTATAACCTATGTAATAAAGATCTTATTGCATTATAACCTATGTAATAACCATCTTATTGCACTATAACCTATGTAATAACCATCTTATTGCACAAAAACCCACTTAAGGAACATCCTTGAATCATCGCTATAATCGCACGGTAGCCAAAGAAAAAGTAAATACAGCATATTAACGAAGCCATATCTATCAAAAGCATTAACGTTCTGTTGGTGCCTCTAGATTTCCCTTTATTCAACTACAAATTAATTTGACCTTCTCAGGTGTTATGGCAATGCAGGTGGATATCAGGAATTGTGAGATTTTAATCGCGTCACTTGGAATCAGAGTTAGTGCATGAGCCACCGCTCCATGCCTTCCAGGAATCAATGTTCTATGCAGTTTAATTGAGCACATCATCATGACAGACCTTATCATTGCTCTGTATAAATTATATAAATATCAACCAGAATGTGTCTGAGTGTATAACAGAGCTCCACAGCAATAATACTCCCAGTAATGTGTCTGAATGTATAACAGAGCTCCACACAATAATACTCCCAGTAATGTGTCTGAGTGTATAACAGAGCTCCACACAATAATACTCCCAGTAATGTGTCTGAGTGTATTGCTCCACAGCAATATTACTCCCAGTAAGGTGTCTGTGTGTATAACATAGCTCCACAGCAATAATACTCCCAGTAATGTGTATGAGTGTATAACAGAGCCCCACAGTAATAATACTCCCAGTAATGTGTCTGAGTGTATAACAGAGCTCCACAGCAATAATACTCCCAGTATAGTGTCTGAGTGTATAACAGAGCTCCACAGCAATAATACTCCCAGTAATGTGTCTGAGTGTATAACAGAGCCCCACAGCAATAATACTCCCAGTAATGTGTCTGAGTGTATAACAGAGCCCCACAGTAATAATACTCCCAGTAATGTGTCTGAGTGTATAACAGAGCTCCACAGCAATAAAACTCCCAGTAATGTGTCTTTAAACCACAATAAATGTGTTAGTAAGATATATTGTTTTGTTATAACTTACATTTTAGTTGTATAAATTATTAGTAAGTCATCTTAAAGTTACCTTAACCCCTTAAGGACACATGGCATGTGTGACATGTCATGATTCCCTTTTATTCCAGAAGTTTGGTCCTTAAGGGGTTAAATATATCAAAACAGCCCCACCCCTGACCACACTCACACCCATAAAGTAAAAGTATCCCTTTTGCTGCGGGCCCTCCAGGACCACCGGGCTTGTAATGGGCCCGGCGGTCCTGGTATGTATTATCGGCAATATCGGTATCTCTATTGGCCGATACCGATATTGCCGAAAATAATGAATATTGTCCGATAATATCGGTAAAACTGATAATCGGTTGATCCCTACATTGTACTTCTGCACATGCGTGAACAGTGACAGCTTTATTGTACTAGTCAGTGGGGGAGCTAGATGCTGTTGAGTGAGCATGTGTACTGGCCGTCAGAATTAAAATGACTGAGGGAGTAGAGCAACAAATCTGCATTATACTTTTTGCAAAGCTTCAACATTCCTTTGTGAAAACTATTCAGATGATTCAAAAATCATGAGTGCAGCAGAAATGAAAGTGTGGCACAAACACTTTTAAAAATGGTCAGGAATCTGTTGAAAAATTGGGCGATCTGTGACTTCAAGCTTTTCACAAAACTAAAATTATGTTTGAAAAAAAAAATTAAATTTTAGACGGTCAATGAGATTCAGGTAAATACGACGAGGTGATAGATAGATAGATCGACAGACAGACAGACAGACAGATAAAGTTAAAGAAAACCTCTCAAACCATGATACAAAGTTGATGTGCCAGACCCTGTATCCTGTTTTCCACAATGCAGGAATTTTAATGAGAAGACAGTCTATCACGCAGGTCGGAGATGCATTGACATGCATTCGCCATGAAGCACAACATAACCTTCCTGATTTAAAGGCTGGCTGTGGGTTGGCTCTATATAGACAAGGTTGACTAGATAATCAATACTGATCTTGATCAATACATAGTTTATTGTGGGCTGATAATGCAGTGTGCAGTCATACCCTGGCCTTTTGGTCAGCTGTAATCTGATATCAGTAATCAGTAATATCCGTAATATTCTTGTAAGTTACAAAACCAAGGATGATTTCACAGTCGGCATAGGGATGAATAGGCAACTACAGAATCACAATGTTATGTATGTTGATAAAAAAAACTCAATTCACGGTTTTAATAAAATAAAATAAAAACTGCAATAATAGTTTATTATGTGAATTGATAATGCTATACTTCCTCTTTTGGTTTAAGTTATACACCCCACTTTTACCAAGGGAAACCCAATAAAACAACACATTTAAAAAAAAAAAAAGAAGAATCCGCAACAGACTATTAATCAAGAAATACAATTTAAAGAATTCCGTAAAATGTCTACTATCCCCTGAACCAACAAAAGGTGAAAAACATCTTAAATATCTTCTTTGTGACAGTATGAAAGGATTTGCAACTTAATATATGCAGAAAATGCATAAGGACAATTCTTACTTATTATGCATGTTTAAAACAGATGTAAATGAAGAATGTGAATTAAAAAAAAAAAAAATCAATCAAAATTTGGCCCAGGAATAAAAAGAAAATCTATAATCTCTATTCTAGCTGCAAATGCTCACAGCAATAATTCATGAACAAAAAGACTAACATACGGTTTGACAGGAGGGGAGAGATGAAATTGTCCTCACACTTTGCATTTACCTGATATTTTCCACTGGGTATCTGAGATTTGTATTCAGACTGCCGATGCCCTTGTCGTGAGGCCATTCTTAGCACTGGGCATTACCATTTAAAAATGAATCGTATCTTTCAGCTGGGATAAAAGGTACCCCCCACCCCTATTTCCTAGAGATGTAATGAGCATTTTCTTTGAAGCTAAACCACGTTAGCATGCTTTTTAATTGAAATACAGCTCCCTCTGCATCTCATTATTAGGTGACTATCGAGTGTGCTAAATTAGCCATAAGGGTATTTTTTTTTTTTGGGTAAGGCATACAAAAGCAACTAAATGTAAGCACTGAGAATTCATCAGATCCATCTAAAATTAAGTAGCATGGAAAAAAGACCATAAAATAGAATGCTTGATTATATGTACAACCTAAATGATTTAAACATTATTTTAAGAATATCTTCAGACAAGCTGGGAAGCGATTAAATTTATATTCGGAATTAGAGGAGGAGGAATGGAATTCACAGTTCTGTGGACACTATATACAAGCTAAGGAAACACGTTGAAAGCCAGTGATGTTTTGACATATGACTGTCCTTGATCCCCACAGTCTTTGTCTGATGACTGAGTACAGCAAGCTTCAGGGCCAGCTCCCATATGTACAGTACAGATATTTCTGCCCTTCACTTCTTTTAGCTAAAACTTACTTTGCAACATGTCAGATGGATACAAAGGGAGACTCATTTTATGGGTGAGCTAGGTGAAGCTGTGATCAAGGCAAATGACTATTAAACATGTTTTTATGTAACTTGGAATTCTGATAATTCTTTATATAACCTAAAATGCAAGTTAGCATAGCCTCATCTTACCAAGACTGTCCTCTAACCATGTTTATTGTAAGTTAAAGACACAAACTACTGTAAATGTTAATGCTGTGAAGCTCTGCTATATGCTCAGACACATCAATAAGCTGGATCTCCTAGAAGAGCAGGTCTTTCCCTCATAGAAGGACACTTGGGAACATTGAGACCCTAGTACACACCAAGCAAACAGCTGTATGCTAATTAACCCTGATTAGATTTAAATTAATTTTGGATAATATTTCCAACCTGGTGTTTTGTGAATATATACGATCCATACAGGTTTGTAGCTAGCTGCCGACAAAACATGAATAGTCTGAAAAACGGTGATGGCAATCACTGCAAGAAAAGACGGACCTCTGGGACTGGAGTTTTTTTTATAGCACAGGTAAAATCAAGGTCCGTGCAAGGTCACCCACCTGTAGCCAGCTGTGTTGGGTGTCCATTCACAGGGGGCAGTTTGAAATGGCATTTTATTTTTTGCACTGTTCCCTAATTTGTATTTTGTCAGCACCACTACTTAGAAATGCATGTTCCGCGTTTGCTCCCAATTCCCTTTTTTCTTTGTAGATTTGGATTCAAGACCTGACTCCTATTGGGCTGAGCACCCCACCCATCAACGGTACGTGCCTTTGGAGGTGACCACAGGAAAGCATACATTTGAAGAGAGTCTCTGGGTGCAGTTTAAGCAGTAAGCATTGCATTTAGCATGTTCATCTCCCATGTAAAAATAAGTGATTGTTGTGAAGTAGTGGTGGGCTTAACACAATATGGTTATATGGTGGAACTGAATCCCTTTTTTCCCCAAGATACTCCATGTATGCTATGCACACCTTGGGCATCTACAGAGAAATACCATGTGAGAACAAACATGTTCGGGCAGTTGTAGTACCATTGCACTGCATGATCTGACTGAGCCAGGACATTCAGGCATAGAAAGTAAATTGTAAAATAAAAAGTACTGAGATGTTTATTTTTAATTCATATTTTTTTCATTGTAGCAAGGCAATGTTACACATTTAACAATGCCGTGTTGGCTACATTTTCAATGCCACACGAGTACAGTAATGACAGTAAATAACTAATGAATACACATTGCTTAGATAACAAACTGTCCTATAGATCAAAATCTGTATGACCGTTGCATAGTATATTGGAGAAACAGAAGGTAAGTGGCTAAGAAATGAGATCTATAGAAAATTATTGCTGTATGCATCAATATCACTGCTATGCTCGTTAGGAGTAATTTAGAATAACTCTTGTGGATTAAAAAATATTATAACAAAAGAAACAAAGCGTTCTTAGGACCACAATGTCATCAGTCAGATCTTGGGATCTCTGGTCTTGGATCTCAGGAAAACTGTAAACACCTTTTAACATACCGTATTTTTCGCTCCATAAGACGCACCTCACCATAAGACGCACCTAGTTTTTAGAGGAAGAAACCCAGAAAAAAAATATTCTGAACAAACTGTCCCATAGTGTTTCTTACTATGGGACAGTTTGTACAGAATATTTTTTTTCTCCCCTGTCCCATAGTGTCCCCCCCTTCCATAGTCTTCTCCTCTCTCCCATAGACTTCATCTCCCCCCCTCCCCACAGACTTCATCTCCCCCCCTCCCCACAGACTTCATCTCCCCCCCTCCCCACAGACTTCATCTCCCCCCCTCCCCACAGACTTCATCTCCCCCCCTCCCCACAGACTTCATCTCCCCCCCTCCCCACAGACTTCATCTCCCCCCCTCCCCACAGACTTCATCTCCCCCCCTCCCCACAGACTTCACCTCCCCCCCTCCCCACAGACTTCACCTCCCCCCTCCCCACAGACTTCACCTCCCCCCCTCCCCACAGACTTCACCTCCCCCCCTCCCCACAGACTTCACCTCCCCCCCTCCCCACAGACTTCATCTCCCCCCTCCCCACAGACTTCATCTCCCCCCTCCCCATAGACTTCATCTCCCCCCCTCCCCATAGACTTCATCTCCCCCCCTCCCCATAGACTTCATCTCCCCCCCTCCCCATAGACTTCATCTCCCCCCCTCCCCATAGACTTCATCTCCCCCCCTCCCCATAGACTTCATCTCCCCCCCTCCCCATAGACTTCATCTCCCCCCCTCCCCATAGACTTCATCTCCCCCCCTCCCCATAGACTTCATCTCCCCCCCTCCCCATAGACTTCATCCCCCTCCCTCCCCACAGACTTCATCTCCCCCCCCTCCCCACAGACTCCCACCCCCTCCCTCCCCATAGACTTCATCCCCCTCCCTCCCCATAGACTTCATCCCCCTCCCTCCCCATAGACTTCATCCCCCTCCCTCCCCATAGACTTCATCCCCCTCCCTCCCCATAGACTTCATCCCCCTCCCACCCCATAGACTTCATCCCCCTCCCACCCCATAGACTTTATCCCCCTCCCATACTGTCCCCCTCCCCTTGTCCTATAATTACTTACCTGTCTTGCAGCGTTGACCGGCAGCACAGGGCGCACCGCGGTAGTGGAACTTGAATTTCATGTTCCGGTTTCCGGCGGGACTGAAAGGAAGTGCGCACAAGCTGAGTGCGCACTTCCTTTCAGTCCCGCCGGAAACCGGAACATGAAATTCAAGTTCCACTACCGCGGTGCGCCCTGTGCTGCCGGCCAACGCTGCAAGACAGGTAAGTAAAGCTTCATATTCGCTCCATAAGACGCACAGACATTTCCCCTCACTTTTGAGGGGAAAAAAAGTGCGTCTTATGGAGCGAAAAATACGGTAATTCAAGTGTCAGTGAGGTTCATGCTCAACGAACTCAGGACTGGATTCGTTTTTGGTTAGAACAGCTAAACGTTCCTGATGTCCTAGTTGTGAGAGGAGGTGGTGGGTTCTGGATCCTGCTCGGGCTCCCCTGAGGAAGCCCGTAATTACAGAGATTATTGATATCAGACTTCTTGTTGAACTAGAGATCTTGCGTCACCAGCTTCATGGTATATTTCCATATATGTGGACCTGGAGAGGTCATTATAAAAGAACAGTTTAGCTCCTTCAAACTTATAAATGAGCGATTCCCTGAGAGCAGTTTGAATCATTTGATTGCATCTAAGCGATTGAAAGCAAATTAATAAGTCCCAAGGGACCTCCTCGGGGCTTTAGATGGCTTGGGGACTCTAAAAACATATTCTAAGAGAACGGTCTTTGCTTTTGCCGGGAAGTGTATTGAATTAACAGTCGCCTCACATAGTAAGGGATGTCGGTGTCAGTTACCTCCTCAGTGATTAATATTATTATACTGGCGAACAGAACCTTGCCACGGGCTTTTGGAGGAGCCTTCTTGCCAGTCTCCTGCCCCAGGACTATGGCCCCCTGCAATAGACCTGGCTAAAATATTTATAAGGCTATATATAAGGCTCTGTACATGCAATTGGGATTATATGGTTCGGTTCCCGAACAGCCGCACGAACCAGAGACCACCCGGGAGCTTGTTAAACCCTATTAACACTTGGTAATGATTCTAACCGCAGTGTTCTAATTGTCTGTTTGGGTGGCCGCTGTTCGCATGAATGACCACGAGGTGGCAGCCATCTTGTTCGCATGAACGCAGGCAGCGGTGTTTGGCCGTCGAGTTTCTGGAACTAAAATCGGACACAGAAACTCCCGAACACCGCTGGATTTCCATCATCGCCTGCGTTCAGTTCTATACAACTTAGAAGGGCACTGTTCGGTCAAATTGTTCATCCAGATGAGGTGAACAAGCTCCAGGGTAAGAACATTGACTATGTTCGGTAGTGTGTTCGGTTTTTAAACTACCGAGCCAGACCAACCGCAAGCCCTGATTCTCTGGAACTGTTTTGGGCATGGGACCATGCGTGCAGTCGGTCAAATTATGACTTCCAGGGGGGGCGGAGCCTGGCAGCCATGCCGAGCAGTCGCATGCAACATGGGCTCCGAGGCAAAATCCAAAAACCGAACAAATTAAGCGAGATAAAGCCCTCTAATCTACTCTCACAACAGCCCCAGCCTAAGGGGCTCAACAAAACGATGTTACAAGCCACAAATTTCAACTGCCAGCAGCAGTCTCTTACCGGAGATCGATCCGAGGCCTATGGGAAGCAAAAGCAGGCGACGCGAGGGAGGCGGCCGATCCCTCTGCAGCAGCAGCATCCCTGGACGACGGTCTCCCCGGAGGACTCTACCTCCCCCCCCCCATGCCGGCGGGGGTTATCCCGGCAAACACAAGCGACGACCCAGCACCAGAGAATCACACTGAGACACCCACGGTGGACGCCACGTGCGGGACCCGACCCAAAATGGCGACTACCGCACGGCCAGCAGAGTCGGCAAGCGGACAGCATGACCCTATCCTGTGCTCTGTGGACCGCATGCTGCAGACCCTGAACGAACACTTTCACCAGCTATGGGTTAAACTAGAGACCCACATAGTTAATAGGGCGCCTACTCCTCGAGTTGGAGGTCGGGGTGGCAAGAACCAAAGGGCGAGGAGTACTCTCTCGGGCCTTAAGCACTCAGACAAGCCTGCATTACACACTGCTGGCCCACCTAGGCCGAGGGCCACCAAGGGTAAGACCCGGAGGCATCACCCACATGGACGGAGGGGCGGCCGCCACAGAAGGCGGCAAACCATCAGCTCCCCCCGTGACTCCCAACATGGGAAGGACCCAGCCCACAGAAGCGCACGGGTCCGTGGAGTAAGGATGTTGGCCTTCATCCCGGCCCGGGGCTGGAGAGAGAACACACCTCGTTCCCATCAATCAGCCACCTATGTACCCACTTCTGCAGCAAGAGCAACTAGTAAAGCTAAGAGGCTAGAGCGAGGAAACAGCCCATTTGAAATCCGCTACCGGCTCACCTTATGGATTCCCAACGGCAGCAATAGTGACTCACGCCATCCCCTCCACGCCACTGCGGCAAAGCGAGAAGCCGCAAAACTGCACACTTCCCAGCATGCAGAGAGAGCCGACTCCCGATCCAGAAGCGCCCCTAAGTGGAACGCCACAGGCAAGACTCAAGTAGCAGCAAAGGGCATCGGCTAAGAGGACTAACTCGGTGCCTCATGAACGGGCATGCCACCATGGGGCAGTAAGCAGCCACCAGTTGGTCCAGTCAGACCCCACCTTGAGGGACACTACGAGACTCTCACTTACCTGAACGTGCCTATATGCAAATGCCTATTTTATTGCTATGTCTAGCCACTCTCACTACTCACATGCTCGCACTACTAGTTACACTAAGATACCAACACATCACAAGTAACACACGAACAAACAAACACATAGCAGCGAGACCTAATGTGACGTACATGCTTCATACAGCGAGAACTAATATGCCATAATGCAGACCTAGGGCTTGTAATTTACAGGGCTACACTCCTACCCATACCAACAGGCGAGAATACTTTTGTTGTCTACACATGTAGCCTGACGTGCTTAATGCTAACGGCAGATGTCCCATAACCTGTATATTTCTCTGTTATTTACATGCTAAGGCAAGCATAGATTGAATTGCATATGTTTTTCATCAGTATTACTCTTGTTTCCTTTACTTTAACGTTGCTACACTTTAACGTTGTTAACGGAGCTACCTTCATATCTACTACTCTATGCATGTACTTAACTTTTTGGAAAGCTTACTTAATAATACAAAAAATGAGGCTGCCAATCGTAGGAGATGTAATACTGTGTTACAATGATCCCACTATGTACAAATACTATGCACCCCCTCTTCTCTATTCTGTATCCCATTTAACACCTGCCTCAATAAAAGAAAGATTGTCAAAATTATGACTTCCAGGAGATTCCTGAACCAATCTGGGTGATTTTTGGAAATGTTGGTCACCCAGATCGGGCTATCAGAGGATGTGGGGGTTTTATGTGTTTAAAGGTATCTATGGGGTTTTGTAAAAATTGTTTTCTGTGCCTGGAGATTATTGAGTTTAGTACAGTTTCTGACTCAATTATTTCCCAGCACAGAGGAGGGATTATCTTGTTTAATGTGAGAGTGCCCTGGACCTGGAAACCAATTTAATCGTGTGTATGGTTAAAATGTAGTCTACTCTCAGGTCCAGGGGGAGTGCCCCTTGCATGGGGCCCTGCATCTAAGGCCACTAGGGTGCCTATAGTGTCCAGTACGGTGCATATGGTACTTGGCAACAGCAAGGATGCAGCGATTGGCGGAGTTACGTAGTTCTGTACAATTGGTGGACTAACAGACACGTATTTGTAACCAGACGAGTTGGACACACAGGAACAGGGATTGAGGGCCCTGTCAATGATCTTACATGCTAGAGGGAGTGGGGTATAGTGACACAAAAGTTAAGGGTAGGGTAGAAAGGTATGTTGCTACAACAGTATTCATTGAGGGCTTAGTGTTTTGTTTTGATGACAGTTGCGGGAGTGGAATCAGGGTGCGGGGAGGGAAAGCTGTTCACAGTTTAATTGATATGCTTTCCTAAAAGATGTTAGTTTTTTTCAAGGAGTGGAGATTGGGTGAAAGTCTAATATAGAGGGCAAGGGCATTCCATAGAAATGGTGCAGCCCTAGAAAAGTCTTTAAGGTGAACATCAGATGTAGGAGTACGAACAGAGGTTAGACGTAGTTCTCAGGAGAGCGTAAGGGCCTAGATGGGATGTATTTGTGTATTAGTGAGGATAAGTAAGTGGAAACAGCATTGTGTAGAGATTTGTAAGCAAGTGTCAGGATCTTAAAGTTAGCCCTATATCTTAAGGGAAGCCAATGGAGGGACTGACAGGGGGGGGGGAGGGGGGGGGCATGGGAGGTGCGGACGGACAGAAAGACGAGCCTCACTGCCGCATTCATTATGGACTGTTAACAGGGCAAGTTGGGAACACATAAGACCACTGAGAAGCGGATTACAGTAGTCAAGGCGAGGACAGCAGCATGGACAAGCACCTTTGCCGTATATCAGGTGTTAAATAGGGTCGAATGCGCGCAATGCTTTTAAGATAGCGATTGATTTGATATGAGGGGTGAAGGAGAGGTCGGAGTCAAAGAGAGCACCTAGGCAGCGAGCCTGTGAGGTAGAGATGATAGTGGCACCGTTAACTTGGAGGGACACAGACAAGGGAGTAGCAACATTTGAGGGAGGGAAGATCAGAAGTTCTGTTTTAGAGAGGTTAATTTTAAGGAAATGAGCAGCCATCCAGTTGAAAATAGCAGAGAAGCAGTCAGAGACAAGTCAAGATGGGCGGAGAGAGATCAGGAGAGGACAGATAAATGTGTGTGTCATCCGCATAGAAATGATACTGGAAGCCAAAGGAGCTGATGAGTTTACCAAGGGAGGCAGTGTAGATTGAGAACAATAGGGGACCAAGGACAGACCCTTGGTTGAACACCAACAGAGAGTGGTTGGGGAGATGAGGTAGAGCCAGAGAAAGAAACACTGAAAAAGCATTGGGAGAGGTAGGAGGAGCACCAGGAGAGAGAGGTATCTCGTAGACCTTGTGTTGCCTCTAATGTGTTAGTTATGTTGTCACTTTGAGTTCTCCATTGTTCCCACCTTGTCTTCCATTATCACATGAGCCTGAATAAGCTGGATTATTTCGCCTGTTTAAACTGGACCATTGTTGCTGATATTTTTAGAAGTCGGCGTCATCTTCGTCGGTGAGCATTCAATTTGCATCTCATGGTGCTCATATGAAATTTTAGCGTGCTTTGAGGCTTGGTCATGGGGTCAATTTGCCATTTTAAGAGAAGTCTCCAGAGAGCTCTGTTTCTGCATCAGTCAACAGCTAGCTCCGCCTCCAATTTTAAATTTTTCCTCTGTTTTATGTTTAGTTAACAATCAGTTTGTACAAAAAAAATAAAGAAAAAAAAAATGAAAATGTAGGCCTAGATTGTAAATTCACAGCGTTTCCCCACATGCCTTCCTGCCAGAACTGTGCCCAAAATACTGCAAAACAATGCCGCTCGGAGGCGGAGCCTAGCGGTGAACCTGGACGGTCGCATGCTTGCTGTGCTCCGCTCAAACTCACACGAAAACAGGCAAAAATACCAGCAAAGAGACCCCAAAAATTCCCAGACTGTACCTCATAGACCGCAGAACTGAATATGGGCCGCAAGAACAAGAAATCTCGGCCAGACAGGAGCCCACAGAGTCGGGATATTGGGGACCTGTTCCGGAGCTCACAGAGAGCCGCATGGAGCAAGATGGCGCTGGAGGACGACGGAACCTCTTTCTCCTCCGACGACATGGCTATAGCCCCAGCGGACAGGCCAGCTCAGGCGGCGAAACGGTGCAGCACTTCACAGGACGCTGCTGCCGACAGAGAACCGGTCACGGCAGCGCTACTGAAGGAGATGCTGGCGGAACTCCGCGCAAATATAGCGGGAGACCTGGCCCCCCTCAGAAAGGCCGTGGAACGCACGACCGCACAGCTGGCCCAAGTAGAGGCTGTACAGACCGCACACGAGGGCCGGATCGCAGATCTGGAAAAGAGATTTGCAGACCTGGACAAGCACCGAACGCTGATTGACCGCAAGCTGGACACACTTGAGGACCAGAGGCGCAGGTACAACCTGAAGCTCAGGGGGGTGCCGGAAAAAATAGACCAAACTGACTTACCACATTTTGTTAGGCGCCTCATTGCGGCCCACCTCCCTCCGAAGCAGGCAAAAAACCTGAGGCTGGATGGCATGTTCCGCCTCCCCAAGCCCACCAGTGCACCAGCGACCGCCACCCCGGACCTCATCCTCCGGTTCGGTTCTCTGCAGGACAAAGCAGTACTGCTGGCAGCGGTGAGGGGGAAAACCCCGATTACTTTTGAGGGGGCCTCGCTGCTCCTATTTCCAGACCTCTCGCGGAATACTCTCCTATGGCGCCAATCTTTAAGACCACTACTCCAACACCTCCGGGCAAGCGACGTGCCCTATAGGTGGGGTCCTTCCCGTACCATCATAATCACGGCCCAAGATACCACCCTCCGGGCAGAAACATACCAAGAACTGGAGAGCCACCTACAAACGCTGAACATACCGCTGAACAACAGAATGGGGACCAGCTCCCTGGCACAGGTGGACCCGGCCGCGATTAGGGACTTTGTACCAAGAGCAACGAAACCCTCCTCTTCCACTGGACTGGGGACTTAGGAGTGCCGAGATCAGTGGTCCTCCACTATTCCAGTACCCTGCCAAAGGGGCAACTTGTACCACCCCGGTAGACCCTCAAGCTTTAAGCTGGACTGCCATTCCAAAAGTTTGTCGCACTGTTATTGTTTAATTTTTTACTTTTCTTGCTATTTGTTTTATTTGGTTTCACTTTCTTGCCTACTACCACTGACTGCCTCTCTGGTCCCCGCCCACGGTACACACTGCTAGCCTGATGGGGCACGGAGCGGGACAGCGGCACTACAATGCCACTCAAACTGAGACACCCACGCGGGGTCACAACACCACCATGCAGACACGCGCATGACAGTCCTCTTAGCCTCTCTTTTTTTTTTTTTTGACCGTCCAGTCACCTACTTGTAGACCACACACACGACAAACCCTCCCCCCCACCCCCTTCCCTAACTCAGACGGAAGTGCAGAACACCTACGTAGGGAAGGGACATGTACCCAAGCCACGGGATTACCTTCCTCCTATACTAGCCACACTGTATGCAACCCAGTGGCAACCCACTTCTCTAACGTCAATTAATCCTGTCTATGACACAAAAATTTCAACATACAGACACTCTAGCAGACAAAATGAACACAGACGTCTCCCTCTTGCACTATACTATATACATCTTTTGTTCAGGTAAACCAAAAAAAAATGTGCAATGCTTCCCATGCCATAATGTTATTTCTCTCTGTGAACCATCTGGTTTGCTTTAGCTGTTGTGGCAGAGCAAACTCGTCTGTTGAATATTTGCACAAACAAAATAAAGAATTAAAAAAAAAAAAACAATGCCGCTCAACTCTCTTCACTAGGATATGTCAATATATAAAGTATTCTAAACACTAGTAACTGCTGATATATACAAAATATCTGCAACTTCATAAAAAGTATAACCTAGCTAAATTTTATGTTTCAAGAACAGCAGGGCGGGGGTTATCCCGGCAAACACAAGCGACGACCCAGCACCAGAGAATCACACTGAGACACCCACGGTGGACGCCACGTGCGGGACCCGACCCAAAATGGCGACTACCGCACGGCCAGCAGAGTCGGCAAGCGGACAGCATGACCCTATCCTGTGCTCTGTGGACCGCATGCTGCAGACCCTGAACGAACACTTTCACCAGCTATGGGTTAAACTAGAGACCCACATAGTTAATAGGGCGCCTACTCCTCGAGTTGGAGGTCGGGGTGGCAAGAACCAAAGGGCGAGGAGTACTCTCTCGGGCCTTAAGCACTCAGACAAGCCTGCATTACACACTGCTGGCCCACCTAGGCCGAGGGCCACCAAGGGTAAGACCCGGAGGCATCACCCACATGGACGGAGGGGCGGCCGCCACAGAAGGCGGCAAACCATCAGCTCCCCCCGTGACTCCCAACATGGGAAGGACCCAGCCCACAGAAGCGCACGGGTCCGTGGAGTAAGGATGTTGGCCTTCATCCCGGCCCGGGGCTGGAGAGAGAACACACCTCGTTCCCATCAATCAGCCACCTATGTACCCACTTCTGCAGCAAGAGCAACTAGTAAAGCTAAGAGGCTAGAGCGAGGAAACAGCCCATTTGAAATCCGCTACCGGCTCACCTTATGGATTCCCAACGGCAGCAATAGTGACTCACGCCATCCCCTCCACGCCACTGCGGCAAAGCGAGAAGCCGCAAAACTGCACACTTCCCAGCATGCAGAGAGAGACGACTCCCGATCCAGAAGCGCCCCTAAGTGGAACGCCACAGGCAAGACTCAAGTAGCAGCAAAGGGCATCGGCTAAGAGGACTAACTCGGTGCCTCATGAACGGGCATGCCACCATGGGGCAGTAAGCAGCCACCAGTTGGTCCAGTCAGACCCCACCTTGAGGGACACTACGAGACTCTCACTTACCTGAACGTGCCTATATGCAAATGCCTATTTTATTGCTATGTCTAGCCACTCTCACTACTCACATGCTCGCACTACTAGTTACACTAAGATACCAACACATCACAAGTAACACACGAACAAACAAACACATAGCAGCGAGACCTAATGTGACGTACATGCTTCATACAGCGAGAACTAATATGCCATAATGCAGACCTAGGGCTTGTAATTTACAGGGCTACACTCCTACCCATACCAACAGGCGAGAATACTTTTGTTGTCTACACATGTAGCCTGACGTGCTTAATGCTAACGGCAGATGTCCCATAACCTGTATATTTCTCTGTTATTTACATGCTAAGGCAAGCATAGATTGAATTGCATATGTTTTTCATCAGTATTACTCTTGTTTCCTTTACTTTAACGTTGCTACACTTTAACGTTGTTAACGGAGCTACCTTCATATCTACTACTCTATGCATGTACTTAACTTTTTGGAAAGCTTACTTAATAATACAAAAAATGAGGCTGCCAATCGTAGGAGATGTAATACTGTGTTACAATGATCCCACTATGTACAAATACTATGCACCCCCTCTTCTCTATTCTGTATCCCATTTAACACCTGCCTCAATAAAAGAAAGATTGTCAAAATTATGACTTCCAGGAGATTCCTGAACCAATCTGGGTGATTTTTGGAAATGTTGGTCACCCAGATCGGGCTATCAGAGGATGTGGGGGTTTTATGTGTTTAAAGGTATCTATGGGGTTTTGTAAAAATTGTTTTCTGTGCCTGGAGATTATTGAGTTTAGTACAGTTTCTGACTCAATTATTTCCCAGCACAGAGGAGGGATTATCTTGTTTAATGTGAGAGTGCCCTGGACCTGGAAACCAATTTAATCGTGTGTATGGTTAAAATGTAGTCTACTCTCAGGTCCAGGGGGAGTGCCCCTTGCATGGGGACCTGCATCTAAGGCCACTAGGGTGCCTATAGTGTCCAGTACGGTGCATATGGTACTTGGCAACAGCAAGGATGCAGCGATTGGCGGAGTTACGTAGTTCTGTACAATTGGTGGACTAACAGACACGTATTTGTAACCAGACGAGTTGGACACACAGGAACAGGGATTGAGGGCCCTGTCAATGATCTTACATGCTAGAGGGAGTGGGGTATAGTGACACAAAAGTTAAGGGTAGGGTAGAAAGGTATGTTGCTACAACAGTATTCATTGAGGGCTTAGTGTTTTGTTTTGATGACAGTTGCGGGAGTGGAATCAGGGTGCGGGGAGGGAAAGCTGTTCACAGTTTAATTGATATGCTTTCCTAAAAGATGTTAGTTTTTTTCAAGGAGTGGAGATTGGGTGAAAGTCTAATATAGAGGGCAAGGGCATTCCATAGAAATGGTGCAGCCCTAGAAAAGTCTTTAAGGTGAACATCAGATGTAGGAGTACGAACAGAGGTTAGACGTAGTTCTCAGGAGAGCGTAAGGGCCTAGATGGGATGTATTTGTGTATTAGTGAGGATAAGTAAGTGGAAACAGCATTGTGTAGAGATTTGTAAGCAAGTGTCAGGATCTTAAAGTTAGCCCTATATCTTAAGGGAAGCCAATGGAGGGACTGACAGGGGGGGGGAGGGGGGGGGCATGGGAGGTGCGGACGGACAGAAAGACGAGCCTCACTGCCGCATTCATTATGGACTGTTAACAGGGCAAGTTGGGAACACATAAGACCACTGAGAAGCGGATTACAGTAGTCAAGGCGAGGACAGCAGCATGGACAAGCACCTTTGCCGTATATCAGGTGTTAAATAGGGTCGAATGCGCGCAATGCTTTTAAGATAGCGATTGATTTGATATGAGGGGTGAAGGAGAGGTCGGAGTCAAAGAGAGCACCTAGGCAGCGAGCCTGTGAGGTAGAGATGATAGTGGCACCGTTGACTTGGAGGGACACAGACAAGGGAGTAGCAACATTTGAGGGAGGGAAGATCAGAAGTTCTGTTTTAGAGAGGTTAATTTTAAGGAAATGAGCAGCCATCCAGTTGAAAATAGCAGAGAAGCAGTCAGAGACAAGTCAAGATGGGCGGAGAGAGATAAGGAGAGGACAGATAAATGTGTGTGTCATCCGCATAGAAATGATACTGGAAGCCAAAGGAGCTGATGAGTTTACCAAGGGAGGCAGTGTAGATTGAGAACAATAGGGGACCAAGGACAGACCCTTGGTTGAACACCAACAGAGAGTGGTTGGGGAGATGAGGTAGAGCCAGAGAAAGAAACACTGAAAAAGCATTGGGAGAGGTAGGAGGAGCACCAGGAGAGAGAGGTATCTCGTAGACCTTGTGTTGCCTCTAATGTGTTAGTTATGTTGTCACTTTGAGTTCTCCATTGTTCCCACCTTGTCTTCCATTATCACATGAGCCTGAATAAGCTGGATTATTTCGCCTGTTTAAACTGGACCATTGTTGCTGATATTTTTAGAAGTCGGCGTCATCTTCGTCGGTGAGCCTTCAATTTGCATCTCATGGTGCTCATATGAAATTTTAGCGTGCTTTGAGGCTTGGTCATGGGGTCAATTTGCCATTTTAAGAGAAGTCTCCAGAGAGCTCTGTTTCTGCATCAGTCAACAGCTAGCTCCGCCTCCAATTTTAAATTTTTCCTCTGTTTTATGTTTAGTTAACAATCAGTTTGTACAAAAAAAATAAAGAAAAAAAAAATGAAAATGTAGGCCTAGATTGTAAATTCACAGCGTTTCCCCACATGCCTTCCTGCCAGAACTGTGCCCAAAATACTGCAAAACAATGCCGCTCGGAGGCGGAGCCTAGCGGTGAACCTGGACGGTCGCATGCTTGCTGTGCTCCGCTCAAACTCACACGAAAACAGGCAAAAATACCAGCAAAGAGACCCCAAAAATTCCCAGACTGTACCTCATAGACCGCAGAACTGAATATGGGCCGCAAGAACAAGAAATCTCGGCCAGACAGGAGCCCACAGAGTCGGGATATTGGGGACCTGTTCCGGAGCTCACAGAGAGCCGCATGGAGCAAGATGGCGCTGGAGGACGACGGAACCTCTTTCTCCTCCGACGACATGGCTATAGCCCCAGCGGACAGGCCAGCTCAGGCGGCGAAACGGTGCAGCACTTCACAGGACGCTGCTGCCGACAGAGAACCGGTCACGGCAGCGCTACTGAAGGAGATGCTGGCGGAACTCCGCGCAAATATAGCGGGAGACCTGGCCCCCCTCAGAAAGGCCGTGGAACGCACGACCGCACAGCTGGCCCAAGTAGAGGCTGTACAGACCGCACACGAGGGCCGGATCGCAGATCTGGAAAAGAGATTTGCAGACCTGGACAAGCACCGAACGCTGATTGACCGCAAGCTGGACACACTTGAGGACCAGAGGCGCAGGTACAACCTGAAGCTCAGGGGGGTGCCGGAAAAAATAGACCAAACTGACTTACCACATTTTGTTAGGCGCCTCATTGCGGCCCACCTCCCTCCGAAGCAGGCAAAAAACCTGAGGCTGGATGGCATGTTCCGCCTCCCCAAGCCCACCAGTGCACCAGCGACCGCCACCCCGGACCTCATCCTCCGGTTCGGTTCTCTGCAGGACAAAGCAGTACTGCTGGCAGCGGTGAGGGGGAAAACCCCGATTACTTTTGAGGGGGCCTCGCTGCTCCTATTTCCAGACCTCTCGCGGAATACTCTCCTATGGCGCCAATCTTTAAGACCACTACTCCAACACCTCCGGGCAAGCGACGTGCCCTATAGGTGGGGTCCTTCCCGTACCATCATAATCACGGCCCAAGATACCACCCTCCGGGCAGAAACATACCAAGAACTGGAGAGCCACCTACAAACGCTGAACATACCGCTGAACAACAGAATGGGGACCAGCTCCCTGGCACAGGTGGACCCGGCCGCGATTAGGGACTTTGTACCAAGAGCAACGAAACCCTCCTCTTCCACTGGACTGGGGACTTAGGAGTGCCGAGATCAGTGGTCCTCCACTATTCCAGTACCCTGCCAAAGGGGCAACTTGTACCACCCCGGTAGACCCTCAAGCTTTAAGCTGGACTGCCATTCCAAAAGTTTGTCGCACTGTTATTGTTTAATTTTTTACTTTTCTTGCTATTTGTTTTATTTGGTTTCACTTTCTTGCCTACTACCACTGACTGCCTCTCTGGTCCCCGCCCACGGTACACACTGCTAGCCTGATGGGGCACGGAGCGGGACAGCGGCACTACAATGCCACTCAAACTGAGACACCCACGCGGGGTCACAACACCACCATGCAGACACGCGCATGACAGTCCTCTTATCCTCTCTTTTTTTTTTTTTTGACCGTCCAGTCACCTACTTGTAGACCACACACACGACAAACCCTCCCCCCCACCCCCTTCCCTAACTCAGACGGAAGTGCAGAACACCTACGTAGGGAAGGGACATGTACCCAAGCCACGGGATTACCTTCCTCCTATACTAGCCACACTGTATGCAACCCAGTGGCAACCCACTTCTCTAATGTCAATTAATCCTGTCTATGACACAAAAATTTCAACATACAGACACTCTAGCAGACAAAATGAACACAGACGTCTCCCTCTTGCACTATACTATATACATCTTTTGTTCAGGTAAACCAAAAAAAAATGTGCAATGCTTCCCATGCCATAATGTTATTTCTCTCTGTGAACCATCTGGTTTGCTTTAGCTGTTGTGGCAGAGCAAACTCGTCTGTTGAATATTTGCACAAACAAAATAAAGAATTAAAAAAAAAAAAACAATGCCGCTCAACTCTCTTCACTAGGATATGTCAATATATAAAGTATTCTAAACACTAGTAACTGCTGATATATACAAAATATCTGCAACTTCATAAAAAGTATAACCTAGCTAAATTTTATGTTTCAAGAACAGCAGGGCGGGGGTTATCCCGGCAAACACAAGCGACGACCCAGCACCAGAGAATCACACTGAGACACCCACGGTGGACGCCACGTGCGGGACCCGACCCAAAATGGCGACTACCGCACGGCCAGCAGAGTCGGCAAGCGGACAGCATGACCCTATCCTGTGCTCTGTGGACCGCATGCTGCAGACCCTGAACGAACACTTTCACCAGCTATGGGTTAAACTAGAGACCCACATAGTTAATAGGGCGCCTACTCCTCGAGTTGGAGGTCGGGGTGGCAAGAACCAAAGGGCGAGGAGTACTCTCTCGGGCCTTAAGCACTCAGACAAGCCTGCATTACACACTGCTGGCCCACCTAGGCCGAGGGCCACCAAGGGTAAGACCCGGAGGCATCACCCACATGGACGGAGGGGCGGCCGCCACAGAAGGCGGCAAACCATCAGCTCCCCCCGTGACTCCCAACATGGGAAGGACCCAGCCCACAGAAGCGCACGGGTCCGTGGAGTAAGGATGTTGGCCTTCATCCCGGCCCGGGGCTGGAGAGAGAACACACCTCGTTCCCATCAATCAGCCACCTATGTACCCACTTCTGCAGCAAGAGCAACTAGTAAAGCTAAGAGGCTAGAGCGAGGAAACAGCCCATTTGAAATCCGCTACCGGCTCACCTTATGGATTCCCAACGGCAGCAATAGTGACTCACGCCATCCCCTCCACGCCACTGCGGCAAAGCGAGAAGCCGCAAAACTGCACACTTCCCAGCATGCAGAGAGAGCCGACTCCCGATCCAGAAGCGCCCCTAAGTGGAACGCCACAGGCAAGACTCAAGTAGCAGCAAAGGGCATCGGCTAAGAGGACTAACTCGGTGCCTCATGAACGGGCATGCCACCATGGGGCAGTAAGCAGCCACCAGTTGGTCCAGTCAGACCCCACCTTGAGGGACACTACGAGACTCTCACTTACCTGAACGTGCCTATATGCAAATGCCTATTTTATTGCTATGTCTAGCCACTCTCACTACTCACATGCTCGCACTACTAGTTACACTAAGATACCAACACATCACAAGTAACACACGAACAAACAAACACATAGCAGCGAGACCTAATGTGACGTACATGCTTCATACAGCGAGAACTAATATGCCATAATGCAGACCTAGGGCTTGTAATTTACAGGGCTACACTCCTACCCATACCAACAGGCGAGAATACTTTTGTTGTCTACACATGTAGCCTGACGTGCTTAATGCTAACGGCAGATGTCCCATAACCTGTATATTTCTCTGTTATTTACATGCTAAGGCAAGCATAGATTGAATTGCATATGTTTTTCATCAGTATTACTCTTGTTTCCTTTACTTTAACGTTGCTACACTTTAACGTTGTTAACGGAGCTACCTTCATATCTACTACTCTATGCATGTACTTAACTTTTTGGAAAGCTTACTTAATAATACAAAAAATGAGGCTGCCAATCGTAGGAGATGTAATACTGTGTTACAATGATCCCACTATGTACAAATACTATGCACCCCCTCTTCTCTATTCTGTATCCCATTTAACACCTGCCTCAATAAAAGAAAGATTGTCAAAATTATGACTTCCAGGAGATTCCTGAACCAATCTGGGTGATTTTTGGAAATGTTGGTCACCCAGATCGGGCTATCAGAGGATGTGGGGGTTTTATGTGTTTAAAGGTATCTATGGGGTTTTGTAAAAATTGTTTTCTGTGCCTGGAGATTATTGAGTTTAGTACAGTTTCTGACTCAATTATTTCCCAGCACAGAGGAGGGATTATCTTGTTTAATGTGAGAGTGCCCTGGACCTGGAAACCAATTTAATCGTGTGTATGGTTAAAATGTAGTCTACTCTCAGGTCCAGGGGGAGTGCCCCTTGCATGGGGCCCTGCATCTAAGGCCACTAGGGTGCCTATAGTGTCCAGTACGGTGCATATGGTACTTGGCAACAGCAAGGATGCAGCGATTGGCGGAGTTACGTAGTTCTGTACAATTGGTGGACTAACAGACACGTATTTGTAACCAGACGAGTTGGACACACAGGAACAGGGATTGAGGGCCCTGTCAATGATCTTACATGCTAGAGGGAGTGGGGTATAGTGACACAAAAGTTAAGGGTAGGGTAGAAAGGTATGTTGCTACAACAGTATTCATTGAGGGCTTAGTGTTTTGTTTTGATGACAGTTGCGGGAGTGGAATCAGGGTGCGGGGAGGGAAAGCTGTTCACAGTTTAATTGATATGCTTTCCTAAAAGATGTTAGTTTTTTTCAAGGAGTGGAGATTGGGTGAAAGTCTAATATAGAGGGCAAGGGCATTCCATAGAAATGGTGCAGCCCTAGAAAAGTCTTTAAGGTGAACATCAGATGTAGGAGTACGAACAGAGGTTAGACGTAGTTCTCAGGAGAGCGTAAGGGCCTAGATGGGATGTATTTGTGTATTAGTGAGGATAAGTAAGTGGAAACAGCATTGTGTAGAGATTTGTAAGCAAGTGTCAGGATCTTAAAGTTAGCCCTATATCTTAAGGGAAGCCAATGGAGGGACTGACAGGGGGGGGGGAGGGGGGGGGCATGGGAGGTGCGGACGGACAGAAAGACGAGCCTCACTGCCGCATTCATTATGGACTGTTAACAGGGCAAGTTGGGAACACATAAGACCACTGAGAAGCGGATTACAGTAGTCAAGGCGAGGACAGCAGCATGGACAAGCACCTTTGCCGTATATCAGGTGTTAAATAGGGTCGAATGCGCGCAATGCTTTTAAGATAGCGATTGATTTGATATGAGGGGTGAAGGAGAGGTCGGAGTCAAAGAGAGCACCTAGGCAGCGAGCCTGTGAGGTAGAGATGATAGTGGCACCGTTAACTTGGAGGGACACAGACAAGGGAGTAGCAACATTTGAGGGAGGGAAGATCAGAAGTTCTGTTTTAGAGAGGTTAATTTTAAGGAAATGAGCAGCCATCCAGTTGAAAATAGCAGAGAAGCAGTCAGAGACAAGTCAAGATGGGCGGAGAGAGATCAGGAGAGGACAGATAAATGTGTGTGTCATCCGCATAGAAATGATACTGGAAGCCAAAGGAGCTGATGAGTTTACCAAGGGAGGCAGTGTAGATTGAGAACAATAGGGGACCAAGGACAGACCCTTGGTTGAACACCAACAGAGAGTGGTTGGGGAGATGAGGTAGAGCCAGAGAAAGAAACACTGAAAAAGCATTGGGAGAGGTAGGAGGAGCACCAGGAGAGAGAGGTATCTCGTAGACCTTGTGTTGCCTCTAATGTGTTAGTTATGTTGTCACTTTGAGTTCTCCATTGTTCCCACCTTGTCTTCCATTATCACATGAGCCTGAATAAGCTGGATTATTTCGCCTGTTTAAACTGGACCATTGTTGCTGATATTTTTAGAAGTCGGCGTCATCTTCGTCGGTGAGCATTCAATTTGCATCTCATGGTGCTCATATGAAATTTTAGCGTGCTTTGAGGCTTGGTCATGGGGTCAATTTGCCATTTTAAGAGAAGTCTCCAGAGAGCTCTGTTTCTGCATCAGTCAACAGCTAGCTCCGCCTCCAATTTTAAATTTTTCCTCTGTTTTATGTTTAGTTAACAATCAGTTTGTACAAAAAAAATAAAGAAAAAAAAAATGAAAATGTAGGCCTAGATTGTAAATTCACAGCGTTTCCCCACATGCCTTCCTGCCAGAACTGTGCCCAAAATACTGCAAAACAATGCCGCTCGGAGGCGGAGCCTAGCGGTGAACCTGGACGGTCGCATGCTTGCTGTGCTCCGCTCAAACTCACACGAAAACAGGCAAAAATACCAGCAAAGAGACCCCAAAAATTCCCAGACTGTACCTCATAGACCGCAGAACTGAATATGGGCCGCAAGAACAAGAAATCTCGGCCAGACAGGAGCCCACAGAGTCGGGATATTGGGGACCTGTTCCGGAGCTCACAGAGAGCCGCATGGAGCAAGATGGCGCTGGAGGACGACGGAACCTCTTTCTCCTCCGACGACATGGCTATAGCCCCAGCGGACAGGCCAGCTCAGGCGGCGAAACGGTGCAGCACTTCACAGGACGCTGCTGCCGACAGAGAACCGGTCACGGCAGCGCTACTGAAGGAGATGCTGGCGGAACTCCGCGCAAATATAGCGGGAGACCTGGCCCCCCTCAGAAAGGCCGTGGAACGCACGACCGCACAGCTGGCCCAAGTAGAGGCTGTACAGACCGCACACGAGGGCCGGATCGCAGATCTGGAAAAGAGATTTGCAGACCTGGACAAGCACCGAACGCTGATTGACCGCAAGCTGGACACACTTGAGGACCAGAGGCGCAGGTACAACCTGAAGCTCAGGGGGGTGCCGGAAAAAATAGACCAAACTGACTTACCACATTTTGTTAGGCGCCTCATTGCGGCCCACCTCCCTCCGAAGCAGGCAAAAAACCTGAGGCTGGATGGCATGTTCCGCCTCCCCAAGCCCACCAGTGCACCAGCGACCGCCACCCCGGACCTCATCCTCCGGTTCGGTTCTCTGCAGGACAAAGCAGTACTGCTGGCAGCGGTGAGGGGGAAAACCCCGATTACTTTTGAGGGGGCCTCGCTGCTCCTATTTCCAGACCTCTCGCGGAATACTCTCCTATGGCGCCAATCTTTAAGACCACTACTCCAACACCTCCGGGCAAGCGACGTGCCCTATAGGTGGGGTCCTTCCCGTACCATCATAATCACGGCCCAAGATACCACCCTCCGGGCAGAAACATACCAAGAACTGGAGAGCCACCTACAAACGCTGAACATACCGCTGAACAACAGAATGGGGACCAGCTCCCTGGCACAGGTGGACCCGGCCGCGATTAGGGACTTTGTACCAAGAGCAACGAAACCCTCCTCTTCCACTGGACTGGGGACTTAGGAGTGCCGAGATCAGTGGTCCTCCACTATTCCAGTACCCTGCCAAAGGGGCAACTTGTACCACCCCGGTAGACCCTCAAGCTTTAAGCTGGACTGCCATTCCAAAAGTTGTCGCACTGTTATTGTTTAATTTTTTACTTTTCTTGCTATTTGTTTTATTTGGTTTCACTTTCTTGCCTACTACCACTGACTGCCTCTCTGGTCCCCGCCCACGGTACACACTGCTAGCCTGATGGGGCACGGAGCGGGACAGCGGCACTACAATGCCACTCAAACTGAGACACCCACGCGGGGTCACAACACCACCATGCAGACACGCGCATGACAGTCCTCTTATCCTCTCTTTTTTTTTTTTTTGACCGTCCAGTCACCTACTTGTAGACCACACACACGACAAACCCTCCCCCCCACCCCCTTCCCTAACTCAGACGGAAGTGCAGAACACCTACGTAGGGAAGGGACATGTACCCAAGCCACGGGATTACCTTCCTCCTATACTAGCCACACTGTATGCAACCCAGTGGCAACCCACTTCTCTAATGTCAATTAATCCTGTCTATGACACAAAAATTTCAACATACAGACACTCTAGCAGACAAAATGAACACAGACGTCTCCCTCTTGCACTATACTATATACATCTTTTGTTCAGGTAAACCAAAAAAAAATGTGCAATGCTTCCCATGCCATAATGTTATTTCTCTCTGTGAACCATCTGGTTTGCTTTAGCTGTTGTGGCAGAGCAAACTCGTCTGTTGAATATTTGCACAAACAAAATAAAGAATTAAAAAAAAAAAAACAATGCCGCTCAACTCTCTTCACTAGGATATGTCAATATATAAAGTATTCTAAACACTAGTAACTGCTGATATATACAAAATATCTGCAACTTCATAAAAAGTATAACCTAGCTAAATTTTATGTTTCAAGAACAGCATTCAGCCAGAAGCGTGGTCTAATTGGCTTAATTATGTGGATTTCTGAATGCTCCTATCTCAATAGAATAATACTGCTGAACCTTTTTTCAACATACATCTTAGAATATGCAAAATACATTTAATGAAAAGTGGTGGAAATTTCTTATTGTGCTCCTAAGTCTGGGACACGCTTTTCTCCTATCATCTAATTTCAAAGCCATTCTGTAAAGCATTGGTGAGAAGCTGACTGAAGCCCGTACTCCTCATATCTTTATACTTCAGTTACAGCCTTATATATCCTACGAAGTGATATTGTTGAGCCAGCAGAAGAAAATTAACCAATATTTATTAGCGCAGCTTCATTTGCCACAGAGGAAGATGTATGCGGACTCCTTATTTTGATGTACTCCTTTTAATTCCTCTCACTTAGTAAATTAGTAAACAGAAGGGCCTCTTGCAGGCAGCCCATTCCCAAAAAAGATGATAATGCACTAAAGATGTTGAAATGAAGAAACAGAATAAAGAATAAAAAAAATAAAAAAATGAAGAAACAGCAATAACACAGTGTATTGTGTGCTTGGTGATTACTCAACATCCCTTCTCAGTCCATGCATAGGTCAGACAAGAGAGCATGGCACTCAAAGTGAAGTGTTAATAATGTTTGAAAAACAGTATTTTACAGCCCATTGAACTCTTTGCAGTACAAAGAGGTTTGCGATATTAGAAGTTATCACAGTTGCCAACTTTACATTATGTTTTCTCTGATTAATTCTACCCTTTAATTAGGTGACAAAAAAAAAGAGGTTAAACTCCTTTGATACTGGCAGAGCTGAATTAGACTATGTTTTTATAAACCGTGTAGTTATTCATTATTCCATGATAATGAGGACGTCATGTTGCATTTTCAACCAGATTAGCAGAGCTGGAAAACATGGCTAGTGGATTTTTTTTTAGAATGGTTTAAAATTTTGGTAAATGCCCACACTCCACCCTTCAAAAAAATTGAAATAATTTAAAAAATATAATCTATTCAGTAGTAGTGTTTTTTTTTTTAATAAAGTTTTATATTACAATTCAACCCATTGTGTTAGAGAAAATAAACTAAGAGATGCATAAAAAAAAATAAACAACATAAAAAAAAAAAAAAAAAAAAGAAAGTTAGACTTCCTTCAATTCTCCTAAAAGCCCTTAATATAAAATGGAGAGCACATTCTTGAACTCTGTAAAAAAATATGTACATGAAACAAATAAAACTATAAATAGGAAAATCATGTTTATCATAGATAAATCACTAAATCTGTATGGATACATGTCACTCACCTTCTTTAAATGGGTTAAACACAACAATAAATTAAAATAATAGGGGGTATTCACAATTAAACAATCTTTACCTTTAACTAGAAATTAAACTGTACTGCATGTTGCGCAGAGTTAAAGGAATGCTGTACATTAGAAATACAAATTGATCCCCAACGGTTTACCGTTAACACAAAATGTAGTTTTACTCACCTTGCTGTGCCTGTCTTCATGCCAGTCCCGCCTCCTTGGCGAGATTATCAATATTGATAATCTCAGCCTACCCAATGCTTTCCCATAGAGAAGCATGGAGAGAGGGCAGTGGGTATGCACGGCATAACACACAAAGCAGCAATGTTTTACGATTGCAAAGTTAAATGGAAATAGCCACTGCACCCAGATCACTTCACTGAGATAAAGTGTCACCCTACTGATCCACTTTGATCCTGCTCAATATTACAAACTGGAAATACTAACAAATTAATATTCAATATCCTCTGCGTTTCCAAAATATGAACATTGCATTTTTGTTCCACATCAAATAAATAAAATATGCGGTTGCATACGTATATACCGGTATGTATCGATCAGATCCAAAGCAGTATTGTAGCAACATATACTTTGTAATAGTGCAGAGAAAAATCAACGAGGAGAAGAGTTCTGCTCTCGCTGTTTGCTGATGTCTTCATTTTTGTGAATTGGCCAAATGATTTCAATGTTCCAAACCATTTCCCGACAATTAAGGACATTTTGCTGCCAATCTATCATCCTGACGGCAACATAAATAGGTTACAGTTTCCCAATTTCACAGTCACCCGGCACACGTTCTGCATGTTCAATAGATAGACTGGGTAAAGCTGGAGCCTTCAGCAAGGTATTCACAGCTCTCCAATTTCTTAACCCTGTGCCGGCCTGGAACGTAGAACAGAACAGTCAGGGAAGTTACAGATATCCCAAACAATGATAAGAGCTGGTTTACCCCTCTTTTATGGAAATATCGAATATGCTGTTTTGCCAACATGCAGATAATACTGGAAATGGCCAGCCAGCTACAATGTCGACATTTAAAATGGCCACACAAGGGGTGCTTCTATATGACACGGTGTGGGTGGAACTGTGGCCGCAGCGTTTACAAATCTGGGATCAGATGGGGAATATAAAGACGGTTAGATAACACTGTAGGCGGTGAGTGCAGTGATCAGTGTTCTGTTGTGGTAGAGGATTGAGTGAGGACCTGGATTGGGCAGAGTCTCACGTTAGGAATACAAAATGGTGAAAGGGTTCTGAAACAGGTAGTGTATACTTGAATGGTTAAAACTGGTAGAAGTGTTTGCAAAGTGACAGAGGGGTCTGACAGCAGGCTAAAGGGACTGCACTTGTCTGAAGTGGGCCGAGGGGTCTGACAAAGGAACACTATAGTCACCTAAATTACTTACTAAAAGCAGTTTTAGTGTATAGATCATTCCCCTGCAATTTCACTGCTCAATTCACTGTCATTTAGGAGTTAAATCACTTTGTTTCTGTTTATGCAGCCCTAGCCACACCTCCCCTGGCTATGATTGACAGAGCCTGCATTAAAAAAAAAAAAAAAAAAACTGGTTTCACTTTCAAACAGATGGAATTTGCCTTAAATAATTGTATCTCAATCTCTAAATTGAACTATAATCACATACAGGAGGCTCTTGCAGGGTCTAGCAAGCTATTAACATAGCAGGGGATAAGAAAATCTTAATTAAACAGAACTTGCAATAAAGAAAGCCTAAATAGGGCTCTCTTTACAGGAAGTGTTTATGGAAGGCTGTGCAAGTCACATGCAGGGAGGTGTGACTAGGGTTCATAAACAAAGGGATTTAACTCCTAAATGGCAGAGGATTGAGCAGTGAGGCTGCAGGGGCATGTTCTATACACCAAAACTGCTTCATTAAGCAAAAGTTGTTCAGGTGACTATAGTGTCCCTTTAAAATTAACTAGCAATGACGGAGGATAAATAGCAGAGGGTTTAGATTAAGAAGATTAATATATCTCAGTTAACAATGGGCTGGAGCCTGTATTAGAGGTGTACAAAAGGTAATATACATTAGTGAGCGAGACTGTGGAGCTGGTAAATAATAGCAAAGTCACAGCTCCAACAGAGAGAATCATTAAGTGGATTAAATGTTGTTAGAATGAGCCCTAGTGTGCATTGAGTCCTCTGTCGATAATTAATTTTCAGTTGTCCCAAGCGATAGGAATTGTTGTTAGTGTCATTTAGATAATGAATGCAGCCTCACACTGCAGATCTATTAAAGTCTTCTGCACATATGCAAGCATCTGTAATGTTTAGAAATCAAAAATAATCACAGTGAGTATGCACCTATATATTAAATTATACATGTTCATGCTCACTGAGAGCTTATTCCCCCAGCCCTCTACAAAACATTTCTTGTTCTTTATATACCATGACATGTTATTGGTGGTAATGACATGTGCAAAGCTGGGAACTCTGTGCAACTGCTGGTCCTTTTGACTCAAGGCAAGTTTACTGATGGAAGTTAACACAAGTAATTAGTGAATCTTGTTTTTTTTTTTATGTATGTACAGATGGCGTACCTCATACGGATAGCCAGGAGAGATACAGAACACAAAGGATATTAAAATGCTTGAATTCATTTACTGTGATTTTATTAGTAATAGATTCTTACAGAAGAGAATGCTTGGTGGAAATTGTATGCGTGGGACAAGACAACCTAAGGCAACTCTGTGGCTGCGATTCTAATTTCTGTATTCTGTTACAATAAAGGTTGATTACTTTGTTTCAATAAATGTTAATTCCATTTTAATACTAAGTGGACTTCAGTCTTTCCTTGAATTCTGCCCTTGTATATCTGTACATTGTAATCTGCACCACAACATGCAAGTCACATGGAAAACAGGAGCTGTGATTTTCCTAAAGGTCAGAGATCAGAATTGCGTAAGGCTGTGTACATTAAGTGTTGAAGAAATGATTATGATTATTCAGCTTTGAAAATAGCTTGTCAACATCCATTGTCACCAAGTGTCATGAAAAGGAGGGCCAAATATTCACTACAAGGTCAAAGAAACATATAAATAAAAATCTGTTTCCTCCTAATAATTATTGGTATTGGAACTGCGAAAATCACAGTGTTGTCAGATAGCGAAAATTATGGTTCTCTCACCTGCATGTTCCTTCATCTGAAGGCAATTTATTCAATCATTTGTCCGCTATGTGCTATAAGACACCCAGCACAGCACACTAGAATTACCTACAACAGCTCATCAATTCATTAGGTTACCCAGCGGACAGTGAGTGGTGTGTCACAAGTGTGATATACTGCTTGCATTAGTGAAACCAAAAATCACACCTTTCTGTTCTCCAAGGAAACAGGTGTGTGATCTGCTACACACACCAGAATTTGTGTTTCCATTGAGTATGCTTGTCCATGCATCCAAGTGTCAATTATATAAGAACACACAAATAACAACCTTCGCAGTAAAATAATCAGTTCATGATCGAGCATGTACGGGATATCTACCAAATAAAGAGTAAAAACTGTCTATCTGAAGAAAGTTAATGGGGGTTATGGCAAAGTCAACAAGACCTAATTTGTTGTGGCTGTTAATAGTTTTACAATGTGCTGGTAAAACAAAATTATTTTATCTATCGCACCTACTGTAACAGATCTGGTGCCAGGACAAGGTCAAGGAGGGCAGTTACAAACAAGTTCAGAGGTTTATGGAAACATGCAGCATGCAAAAAGGGGTTAGGCACATTAAACCAGATATTATATATACTGTATATATATATATATATATATATATATATATATATATATATATATATGGAAGGGAATGGGTTCATGCACCATTGCACACCATTATATATTAAAATTAATGCTCAAAGCACCATAACCACTACAGCCCATTGTAGTGGTCATGATGCCAATAGTGCCCTGGTACCCTCCCAGTGTAATTTGTCAAAAAAATTTAGAATGGTTTGACAACTTACCAGGGTCTCTCTGGTCATTGTGAGTGACCCTGGGCTGGTCAGAATTAGCTCACTAAACACATCACATGCAGGAGAAGTCCGGGATCCGTAAGACCCAGTTAAGATATCAAACAGACAAATTACTCTAGAAGAGTGTCAGAGCACTCCTTGGACCAGAACTACTGCAGTGGGCTGTAGTGGTTACGATGTTTGGAGTATTCCTTTATTCCCTTTACATACAGAGCACTAGAGGATGAAAGGGAGATGTGAGTACCACCTGCCTCCTACCCAGTTATGTTACACCTTCCCTCACACATCTAAGTAAAAGAAGAAGGATGGCATCTTCTCAGGCCTTAAAAAGACTCTATATGCAGCCATACCTCTTCAGCTCATTGATGTGGTCTAGTTGCATATTGCCAGGTCCCTTAACCCTGTAATAGTAAATATTGCAGTTATTGAGAAAGTGCAATAATTACCCTACAGCGTTAGCTCCACCTCTAGAGGGACTTCAAGGTCATTAGGCGACTTTTGGTTGCCTGACACTGGACATCCTCACGCTCACCCGAAACCCCACAGGCCATTTCCGTGCATGCATATTAGGTCTCCTCCACTGGCTGAAGTCGGCGGAGGTGGAGCTTAAGAAGAGTCCGAGCCAGCGCCGAGGGACTCAGGTAAGTGACAGAAGCAATGAAGCATTTTTTAAATCCCTATTGCACCACTGTTAGGGAAGAGGGGCACTGTAGAGAGCCGTAACACTCTACAAAACAACTTTGTTTTCCTGGCATTAAAGTTTCCCATTAACGCTTCTCAGATGACCACCCAAAAAATGAAGAGGGGGCACTTTGAATCAGACTCCTGTTTAAACCCCAATTAGCTCTGACTGCAAGGAAAGCCATAATTGTGTGTACAGACAGCAGGTCTGCAAATTTTGCAAGCAAAAACATGAAGTATATCTACTAAATTGTCAATATTTTCAATTAATTAAGCGTTGCTTTAATGTAACCTAATATTTGTATAAATTCAGCAACTACACGCCTTGTAACTTACCAAAAGATAATTTAAATCAGGCACCAGGGTGAAAAAAGAAACAAATATTTTATATGTAGTATGTACATCTCCCTATCCCAATTAACAGGTACGACCCAGTGTTCTAGTCTAAACTCAATAAATGCATTATGTAATAAAATATACAACAGCATGGCTTCCAAACGCCAGTCACCTCACGGACCCCATAGGAACGCTTTTGTCCTCAAACTGAAATTACAGAACTGAAAATGTACAATTCATGATTGCTTTTTCTATTCATTTTCTTATAACTGAAAACAAATCTGTGTGATAAAGGGCTTAATACAAAAGTGTTCAATTCAGCCCTAAATCTGATTCAGGCTAAATCAGGTTGTAAGGAACAGCCGGGCTTCATAACTCCAACTGGAAATATGTCAGCTCTGCGGGGAAGCTCCTGCCAGAGTGTCAGAGGTTTATATGTTGATCACACAGACATAATTAATGAAAAGGAAAAATTCTGATTAGTGGTCCTAGAATGCAGAATCAATTACTGGGTTACATTTCCTTAAGGGAACAGTATTTATTTATTTACATTAATGAAACTGTGTTCTTTAGTAGCGGTTTGCTTGTGGGTCTCTCTGATCTCTATTAGAAAGCAGTAGTAGATTTGTATTTATTTATTTTTTGCATAATCCATGTTTTCTACCTATTGTGCTAGGAGTACCACGGTATAAGTTTGGTATCAGAGTGCATCCCCTGGCTAGCCCGCAGCACATGGTGAGATCCCACCATTTGGTATTGTGGGAGAACTCTGCTGTTTATGCATCAAGTTTGGACAACATGGCTAAAGGGCTACAATGTAAAGATCAAAGAAATCTCAATTAATATATTACTTTTACATTTTCAGCCGTTTTGCCCTAGCCATGTAAAGATTAAAATGATACTCTATAAACAGATACAATAACACAAATGTAGCTATAAATAAAACTATTATCAGAAACAAGTCGTTTAACCCCTTAAGGATCAAACTTCTGGAATAAAAGGGAATCATGACATGTCACACATGTCAAAAGAGATTGTGTGGGCACCAAAACAATGCCCCTGCAGTCTCACTCTCAATTCTCGGCCATTTAGGAGTTTAATCCCTTTGTTTATGCAACCTTGGCTCCACCACCCCTGGCTGTGACTTACCTCCCTATACAATTCCTGAAACAGAGAGATCTAATATGTAGCTTTCACTAATAGTACAGTGTGTTTAATTTAGAGTATCAGATCTCCTGTTCTTACGCTGTCAGATTTGATAGAAAATAAAACAATTTTTTTCATGCAGGCTGTGTCAGTAACAGCCAGGGGAAGTGAGGCTATGACTGTATAAAAAGAAAAAGTTATTTAACTCCTAAATAGCATAAAAATGAGCAGCGAGACTGCAGGGGCATGATCTACACAGTAAAAGTGTCTCTTTAAGTTTCGTGATTAACTAAATTAACTATAATTCATCAATAATGGCAAAGGCAAATCACTCTGATGATGCGAGGCTCTTTGTTCTGACAAAGAAACAAATTGTGAATGTGCATACATATTTAACAGTTATTCAATTCATACACATTGCATCATTCATGTATTGTCTCCCTGTCATTCCTACTCTGAGACATTCCCATTGTCTGCTTTATGACATATGGTAATATAGGACCTGGGGCAGTGGCCTCTGTGGGTCTAATCTGTTTACATTAGCAGGTCATTATAAGTCAACTATTAAATTTTACCCATGAAATGAATTGTGCTCACGTCAAATTATTCTTTATGAAATTCTAAATCTCTGCAACAATGGGGAGTTTGCATTGCAAATTCACAAAGGATCCAAACCTGTTCATTCTTTTAATGTAACTTTGGTAAAAATCATTCTTATAGATAAATTTTTATCCTCTGTGACTAAGAACACATCACGTTTCTCTTGAATTAACCAATGAATAAAACACTGAAATCACCTAGAACAGTGATGGCGAACCTTTTTGAGCCCTAGTGCCCAAACCGCAATACATGCCAACACGGCAATTAAACCGGAATACTGAGGTTTAAGTTTAGAAAAAAAGAACTTGTACAATTGTCCGAACAATTTAACATATTTTGTTTTAATAGAAGAACACAACAACAGAGAGTTCAATGATACAAATTTTAAATAATGATATAAATAGATAAAATTGAGCTTATATTTTTTTTTAGTATCTCCAACAAATGCAATACATACACACCAACTGCTGAATACATTCACACACACAGACTGCTCAATACAGTCGCAGACTGCTGAACACATTCACACACCGAATGCTAAATAAACACATTCACACACAGAATCCTGAATACATACACACACCGACACACACACAGACTGCTGAATACACACAGACTGCTGAATACATACACACAGTCCGCAGAATACACACACACAATCCACTGAATACATGCACATGGTCCGCTGAATACATGCACACGGTCCGCTGAATACATGCACACAAACCGCTCAATACATGCACACAGTCCGCTGAATAAATGCACACAGTCTGCTGAATACACGCACACACAAACATACACACAGGCTGTATACACACACTCAACCCCCCCCCCCCCCAAAATAACTACTCATACATATACAGCACCATCGTCAGCACAGTGTGTATGTGAAAGTGACCTTTAATCACATTAGATTTGAAAGGAGCACCTTAACAGTGTATACTCTAAGATTGATGTGAATACACACAGACTGCTGAATACACACACACAGACTGCTGAATACACACACAAAGATTGTTGAATGCACACACACAGCTGAATACATACAATGCTGAACATACATACAGACAGACTGCTGGATACACACACACACACAGAATGCCAAGTACACACACACAGACTGTTAAGTACACACAGACTGCTGAATACATACACAGTCTGCTGAATACATACACACAAACACAGACTGCTGCATACATACACACAAACACACACACAGACTGCTGAATACACACACACACACACACACACACACACTGCTGAATACACACACACACACACACACACACACACTGCTGAATACACACAACACACTGCTGAATAGGTGCAATGTATGTGTTTGTGTGTAAGTCTAAGGGGTGCTGTATGTGTGTGTGTATGAGAAGTGCTATGTGTGGGGGGGTGCTGTGTGTGTGGGGTGTAGGGGTGCTGTGTGGAGGGGGAGTGCTGTGTGAGGGGGTGCTGTCTGGGGGGAGGGGTGCAGGGGGCTAAATGGGGCTGTGTGGGGGGGGAGAGGTGCTGTATGTGGGAGGGGTTCTGTGTGTGTGGGGCTGCTGTGTGGGGGGTAAGGGGGCTGTGTGTGTTGGGGGTGCTGTGTGGGGGGTAGGGGTGCTGTGTGTGGAAGCGATGCTGTGTGGGGGAGGAGTGCTGTCTGTGTGGGGGGTATTGTGTGGGGGGGGGGTGCTGTGTGTGTGGGGGGGGGTGATACATTAAAAAAAAAAGGATTGAAAAATCTCCCCCCCCCCCCCCCCTGCTTCTTACCTTTGATGAAGGAGGGGGACACACAGCTAGCCCTGGTGGTGGTAAGTATGTGCCTGGCTGCAGCTCTCCTGTCCTCTCGCGCAATGCTGGGTGGAGCGTTGCCATGGTAACGTGCAGCAACGCTCCACACAGATTGCTCGTGGGAGGACAGGAGAGCTGCTTCCCAGATCCACCCTCTGCCTCCAGGTCCTCCCGACATGAAAGCAAAGTAAGCGCCTGCTGTTTTGGGCAGAAGGGTGCCTACTCCACATTGCTGCCGACCGGCGTCTGGGGCCCCCTCCCCCGGCGACCATAGATTTGCCATCACTGACCTAGAACATTAATCCTTTCATTATTGTAAAGCTCAGTTTTCACTTAAAATACATATTGAAGAGTTATCCGTTTGGGTCACAATCCAGCTCAGTCCTGGCACAGCACACAATACGAATGAGAGGGAGAAATCAAAACTCTCACTCTGAGACTTCCACCTCCATGAACTGTCCAGGTTAACATAGAATGTGACGGCAGATAAGAACCATTCGGCCCATCTAGTCTGCCCAGTTTTCTAAATACTTTCATTAGTCCCTGGCCTTATCTTATAGTTAGGATAGCCTTATGCCTATCCCACGCATGCTTAAACTCCTTTACTGTGTTAACCTCTACCACTTCAGCTGGAAGGCTATTCCATGCATCCACTACCCTCTCAGTAAAGTAATACTTCCTGATATTATTTTTAAACCTTTGTCCCTCTAATTTAAGACTATGTCCTCTTGTTGTGGTAGTTTTTCTTCGTTTAAATATAGTCTCCTCCTTTACTGTGTTGATTCCCTTTATGTATTTAAATGTTTCTATCATATCCCCCCTGTCTCGTCTTTCCTCCAAGCTATACATGTTAAGATCCTTTAACCTTTCCTGGTAAGTTTTATAATGCAATCCATGAACCAGTTTAGTAGCCCTTCTTTGAACTCTCTCTAAGGTATCAATATCCTTCTGAAGATATGGTCTCCAGTACTGTGTACAGTACTCCAAGTGAGGTCTCACCAGTGTTCTGTACAATGGCATGTGCACTTCCCTCTTTCTACTGCTAATACCTCTCCCTGTACAACCAAGCATTCTGCTAGCATTTCCTGCTGCTCTATTACATTGTCTGCCTACCTTTAAGTCATCAGAAATAATCACCCCTAAATCCCTTTCCTCAGATGTTGAGGTTAGGACTCTATCAAATATTCTGTACTCTGCCCTTGGGTTTTTACGTCCAAGATGCATTATCTTGCACTTATCCACATTAAATGTCAGTTGCCACAACTCTGACCATTTTTCTAGTTTACCTAAATCATTTTCCATTTGGCTTATCCCTCCTTGAACATCAACCCTGTTACATATCTTAGTATCATCCGCAAAAAGACACAGGTTATTTGATCAGCATCCCACAGTTAATGGGTAAAGATGCATGATGGGAGTTGTGTAGTGCAATACGTCACTTGTGAGTGAGGTGGCCACTCACACCATCCTTAGACGTATTCCCTATTCTAATGGCATAGCAGTAAAGCCTTAGATAGTTTTAAAAAACATAAAATAAAACACACAAACACTCTGCCTCCCCTCCATCCCCCAAAATAACTACTCACACATTTCAGCACCATGGCCAGCACAGTGTGTATGTGAAAGTGACCTTTAGTCACGTTAGATATGACAGGAGCACCTTAACGGTGTATACTCTAAGATTGATGTGCTGTACTTCGAGAACGTGAGGAATATTCTAGCTGAAGATATTATTTGCCATTATTCTTGGTCTATAAACATCCTGACCTGCCTATAAACCCCAGTCTCAGCATTCTGTATATTGTTTTCCATCACTGAATCCAACAGTCTTTTTTTAAACAGTTTAAATTGTATTTAATCAACAAATTCGGTGATAATGCCCTCAATCCGTTAACCCCTACATGTCAATTCCTGCAATGTCAGATTACTTTTATTGTTGTAATATTTATTTTTCACCCCAGATTGTACCACGTGTGGTTTTCTTTATTTCCCTACTTTACCGCCCTTATAAATATATATTTATATATATATTCGCTTAACAAACACTAATATAATCTAAAGACCACGCAGGGAGAAAATAAATAGGTCAGCCATTAAAGTATTTATAGCAGAGAATGTCAGCGTGGAGCTTTGGTTTGGGCTGTACTGTCAGTGAAATCGACCACCTATTACTCCTTATCATGAGTGATGATACTCTGTTGTTTGCTGATGGAATCTACAATCAACTCCAAGAAGGCCTGCACTCTGCAGAGTGACAGCCGGGATAATGAGTTTGGGAGAGTGCATAAACCAAATGAGACCGAAACCCGGGTGCAGCGATACATTCAGCAGCTGACAAAACAGCAAGCCTAAAACGAATGACCGATCAATAAAATAGGCAATACGAAGGTCAGAACTCAACATCAGTTCCTCTGAAAACTGCCATGATTTGGGAGTGTTGCACTTACTGCAAGGGTTGATCTGAAACCTTGGTGCAGGCCTACAGTACTTTTTAGGTGCCAGGGGTACAACAGACCGGGAAACAAATACTACAAAATTGGGATAGACCGATAGAATTGATTTCAGAACCAATACAATTACCTGTTGTGGATAACTGGTACCGATATTCTGTACAGTTAAAGTTTTGAAAAAGTAACAATTTCTAATCTGCCATTACCTGAATATGCTTTAATTTAAGTCAAAATAAATCATTTTTATAAACCTTTATTGTGTGATAATGCTCTCTCTCTCGCTCTCTCTCTCTCTCTCTCTCTCTCTCTCTCTCTCTCTCTCTCTCTCTCTGTTATTTTGGGGAAAAGAGGGGGGAAGGGTAGCAGGCAAAGGAAACAATACACACATTGCACATTGCATAAAACTTGGTAGAATGAGATTTAATATCAATGCATATTTCATTGTTCATTCTGTCAAGTGTAAATCGGAGTGCAATACATGCAATGTTACCTTTGCCTCATATTCAACACATGTGGTATGATAATAAAGATTAAAAGTAAACGGTCGAGTAACTTAAGTTATATCTACTAAATAGTGATTTGTATTTATTTATATATATATATTTTTTGTATTTGGGCAGTGGAGTGTCCCTCCTCAACTCTCCCTGTTACTCAGAATGTGAGAGTGAGTGTGTGAGAGTGTTAGTGTGTGTGTGTCTGTTAGTGTGTTAGTGTGTGTGTATCTGTTAGGGAGTGTGTGTCTGTGTTTCTCTTATCTCACCAGCAGCTCTTAAGTTCAGTGTACTGCCAGGTTCATACACAATAATGACTGTTATATAATTAAATTAATTATTACCATATATCATTGGGTCTCTAGTCCTTGCAGTATTCTGTTGTTTTGTATAATAAACTATGAAATACCTGACATATTAAAATATTGCTAAAATCTCGTGTTCATACAAGAGCTCATACTCTATGAATCTTGCACTGTCTATTTGAGGGGTTTAATTTAATTTAATTTAATTTATTTGTTTGTGTTTTTTTACTTGCTCTTTCTCCCCACGACTCTGGGCAGTTACATAACAGATTTGCGACATAACCTGAGCATGCGTGCATACCTTTTCATGTTAAAATGTAAAATGTTGTGGGCTTTGTATATTCATGTAACCTCATAACCTTTGTATTGCTGCTATCTTTTTATTTTTCTGTAAATTTGTATTTCTGAAAATGACGTTGAAAATAAAGATTGTCAAATTTTTTTTTTTTTTTTTTTTCAATCGTGTTCAGTCATTACCCCTCCATATTAAATGCAAGAAAATCACTAACCACAATGACATATAATGAATTAATTCTTACCAGGAACAGATTAAAAGCCCATTGGGCCTGGTGCTGACAATTATAATGGAACAAATTACAGAATCGTATCGACAGAAATGTCATGTATCTGGCGGAGGTGGTGCTGAAGGGAAACTCACAGGATATATCTATCAGAAAACACATACTCTGTGCTAATGTCTCGCTTTCATCTTTCAAGTAAATCCATACCCCCCTAACGGCAGTGTCCGGTGAAGCAGGATTTCGGTGGGCGGTGTAAAAGGGTGGGTCATGTAACCAGAACCACCCAAAGGGGCGAACATGCCCAAAAAGGGATGTCTGCAAGAAGAATTTGAAGAGCAGCTGTGTGTAAATGCATGACAGGCTGCCTGCCAATCATGCATACTGCCCAACAAAGGACATACCATGCAGACAGCACTCTGAGCTTGGCATAAAAGCGCCTAATGATGAGCTCGCTCCATACTTTCCCCTTGCACTCACTTGTCCACTCCTCTCCTTAACTTCTTACTAGTAGGCAGAAGCTTCTGTTATAAAGTCTGGGACTGAGGAAAGGTGTATGTAGTAAATGTGTACAGGAAAGGGAACATGCCACCGTGTTAGAGAGACTGAAGCAGCAAGAGCATTGCATGGTGCACAAAGTCAGCGTTACCTTAACTAATTTCATTGTCAGACAGTCCACACACAATTTGTTCCCCTTCATCCCTCTTAAGTTTCCATACTTAAGCAATAACATGTGATAACAATGGGCCTATTCCAGGGGCATAGGCCTGGAGCTGCTCCATCAGCCCCTATGTTAATCTTTCCCTGATTATTACTATATTACAGTCAGTATTGTGTCAGTAGCACCTGGCAGGAAGGTGAACCTCAGCAAGCTTGTGATTTGTGGGTGAATGAGGTATAAAGCACAGCAGAGCAGCACGTGGGTGCTCTGTTTACAGCAGGGAGGGAGGGCGCACGGCATTGCGACGGTTTCACAATGTCGTACTATTTTGGCTGGTGGCTGGACGCAGAAGACGGCATGTTGTGAAGGTACGGTAAGTATATTTTTGCCAATATCAGTTACTATAGAGACCAATTCCGATTATATGAAAAAAATCTAAAATATCTGCCAAGTACATAAAATGTACTACAAAATTCTATGTGCATGTACAACAGAGGATGTAAAGCAGGATGGGTGCAAACGATTAAAGCAGGAGCATACCACCAGGATACAAACGGGACTAAGAAAAGGAAGACATCACTGAGATACAGGCAGGACTAAGAATAGGATAGGATTAGGAAGTGATCACAACGAATCACACAGGAGGAAAAACAGTGGATGAGAGGGCTACACATTCATATGTCCAATAAGAACTGGTCATACATTCAAGAAGCAGGGATGAAAACCCCAGTTAGCATTTCCTGAAAGGAGACCTTTTACAAAAGGGACACCAGACACCCCCCCTTTCCAGTTATCGATTCTATATGGCACTGATCCGAAGGGCAGAAGCCGCCTACAGATAGTCCAGCAGTGATGCAAGCTCCTGTTGTATGGGTCTACTGCAAGCTGGGTTCCTGAGCGGCTTTTAGGTGGTTCCCAAAGAGTAGGGGGACAAACATGAGTTTGGAAAGCAACCGCTTGAAATCCCACAGTTTTAACACCAAACGCAGCTGCACCGGGATGAAGCCACTCGCATTTCATAACTGTATGTGAATGCTTTTAATTATACCAGATGTAAATTGAGCTGTACATGCCCTGTGATGTTACCCCTACATTTCCCCTTTTTACTTTCTGTACCCCCATTACCTGATGTCTTCTTATAAAACAATAAAAACACATGTTAAAAAAAACAAAAAAGAAGAGGATGAGGAAGTGATCAGGAGTAAAAACAGGATTAGGAAATGTTTAGCAGGAAACACACAGGAAGAAGAACAAGATTAGGAAGTAACACAAGAAAACACACGGGACTAAGAACAGGATTTGGAAGTGAAAAGAAGTATATAAATTCAAGCCCGTTGGTCTAGGTAGTACACTAATAGCAGGAGTAACCCCAGGAGAAAACTGAAAAGATAGACTAGGACTTGTGTACCTTTAAGGGAACTGATATACAGAACACAGAGGGTGCCAACTGATATGCAGACTTGGATAACAATTGTTATTTCCAAATCTGTATACTTTTCAGGATTAGGAAGTGATCACTTTGATATAGACAGGATTAGGAAGTGATCATCAAGAAACATGCAGGACTAAGAACAGGAGTAGGAAGTGATCACTGGGATACAGGCGGGATTAAGAACAGGATTAGGAAGTGATCACTGGGATCCAGGCGGGATTAAGAACAGGATTAGGAAGTGATCACTGGGATCCAGGCGGGATTAAGAACAGGATTAGGAAGTGATCACTGGGATACAGGCGGAATTAAGAACAGGATTAGGAAGTGATCACTGGGATCCAGGCGGGATTAAGAACAGGATTAGGAAGTGATCACTGGGATACAGGCGGGATTAAGAACAGGATTAGGAAGTGATCACTGGGATCCAGGCGGGATTAAGAACAGGATTAGGAAGTGATCACTGGGATCCAGGCGGGATTAAGAACAGGATTAGGAAGTGATCACTGGGATACAGGCGGGATTAAGAACAGGATTAGAAAGTGATCACTGGGATACAGGCGGGATTAAGAACAGGATTAGGAAGTGATCACTGGGATACAGGCGGAATTAAGAACAGGATTAGGAAGTGATCACTGGGATACAGGCGGGATTAAGAACAGGATTAGGAAGTGATCACTGGGATCCAGGCGGGATTAAGAACAGGATTAGGAAGTGATCACTGGGATACAGGCGGGATTAAGAACAGGATTAGGAAGTGATCACTGGGATACAGGCGGGATTAAGAACAGGATTAGAAAGTGATCACTGGGATACAGGCGGGATTAAGAACAGGATTAGGAAGTGATCACTGGGATACAGGCGGAATTAAGAACAGGATTAGGAAGTGATCACTGGGATACAGGCGGAATTAAGAACAGGATTAGAAAGTGATCACTGGGATACAGGCGGAATTAAGAACAGGATTAGAAAGTGATCACTGGGATACAGGCGGAATTAAGAACAGGATTAGAAAGTGATCACTGGGATACAGGCGGAATTAAGAACAGGATTAGAAAGTGATCACTGGGATACAGGCGGAATTAAGAACAGGATTAGGAAGTGATCACTGGGATACAGGCGGAATTAAGAACAGGATCAGGAAGTGATCACTGGGATACAGGCGGAATTAAGAACAGGATTAGGAAGTGATCACTGGGATACAGGCGGAATTAAGAACAGGATTAGAAAGTGATTACTGGGATACAGGCGGAATTAAGAACAGGATTAGAAAGTGATTACTGCGATACAGGCGGAATTAAGAACAGGATTAGAAAGTGATCACTGGGATACAGGCGGAATTAAGAACAGGATCAGGAAGTGATCACTGGGATACAGGCGGAATTAAGAACAGGATTAGGAAGTGATCACTGGGATACAGGCGGAATTAAGAACAGGATTAGAAAGTGATTACTGGGATACAAGCGGAATTAAGAACAGGATTAGAAAGTGATTACTGCGATACAGGCGGAATTAAGAACAGGATTAGAAAGTGATCACTGGGATACAGGCGGAATTAAGAACAGGATGAGAAAGTGATCACTGGGATACAGGCGGAATTAAGAACAGGATTAGAAAGTGATCACTGGGATACAGGCGGAATTAAGAACAGGATTAGAAAGTGATCACTGGGACACAGGCGGAATTAAGAACAGGATTAGAAAGTGATCACTGGGATACAGGCGGAATTAAAAACAGGATTAGAAAGTGATCACTGGGATACAGGCGGAATTAAGAACAGGATTAGAAAGTGATCACTGGGATACAGGCGGAATTAAAAACAGGATTAGAAAGTGATCACTGGGATACAGGCGGAATTAAAAACAGGATTAGAAAGTGATCACTGGGATACAGGCGGAATTAAGAACAGGATCAGAAAGTGATCACTGGGATACAGGCGGAATTAAGAACAGGATTAGAAAGTGATCACTGGGATACAGGCGGAATTAAGAACAGGATTAGAAAGTGATCACTGGGATACAGGCGGAATTAAGAACAGGATGAGAAAGTGATCACTGGGATACAGGCGGAATTAAGAACAGGATTAGAAAGTGATCACTGGGATACAGGCAGAATTAAGAACAGGATTAGGAAGTGATCACTGGGATACAGGCGGAATTAAGAACAGGATTAGAAAGTGATCACTGGGATACAGGCGGAATTAAGAACAGGATTAGGAAGTGATCACTGGGATACAGGCGGAATTAAGAACAGGATTAGGAAGTGATCACTGGGATACAGGCGGAATTAAAAACAGGATTAGAAAGTGATCACTGGGATACAGGCGGAATTAAGAACAGGATTAGAAAGTGATCACTGGGATACAGGCGGAATTAAGAACAGGATTAGAAAGTGATCACTGGGATACAGGCGGAATTAAGAACAGGATTAGAAAGTGATCACTGGGATACAGGCGGAATTAAGAACAGGATTAGGAAGTGATCACTGGGATACAGGCGGAATTAAGAACAGGATTAGGAAGTGATCACTGGGATACAGGCGGAATTAAGAACAGGATTAGGAAGTGATCACTGGGATACAGGCGGGATTAAGAACAGGATTAGGAAGTGATCACTGGGATACAGGCGGAATTAAGAACAGGATTAGAAAGTGATCACTGGGATACAGGCGGAATTAAGAACAGGATTAGAAAGTGATCACTGGGATACAGGCGGAATTAAGAACAGGATTAGGAAGTGATCACTGGGATACAGGCGGAATTAAGAACAGGATCAGAAAGTGATCACTGGGATACAGGCGGAATTAAGAACAGGATTAGGAAGTGATCACTGGGATACAGGCGGAATTAAGAACAGGATTAGAAAGTGATCACTGGGATACAGGCGGAATTAAGAACAGGATTAGAAAGTGATCACTGGGATACAGGCGGAATTAAGAACAGGATTAGAAAGTGATCACTGGGATACAGGCGGAATTAAGAACAGGATTAGGAAGTGATCACTGGGATACAGGCGGGATTAAGAACAGGATTAGGAAGTGATCACTGGGATACAGGCGGAATTAAGAACAGGATTAGAAAGTGATCACTGGGACACAGGCGGAATTAAGAACAGGATTAGGAAGTGATCACTGGGATACAGGCGGAATTAAAAACAGGATTAGAAAGTGATCACTGGGATACAGGCGGAATTAAGAACAGGATTAGAAAGTGATCACTGGGATACAGGCGGAATTAAGAACAGGATTAGAAAGTGATCACTGGGATACAGGCGGAATTAAGAACAGGATTAGAAAGTGATCACTGGGATACAGGCGGAATTAAGAACAGGATTAGGAAGTGATCACTGGGATACAGGCGGAATTAAGAACAGGATTAGGAAGTGATCACTGGGATACAGGCGGAATTAAGAACAGGATTAGGAAGTGATCACTGGGATACAGGCGGGATTAAGAACAGGATTAGGAAGTGATCACTGGGATACAGGCGGAATTAAGAACAGGATTAGAAAGTGATCACTGGGATACAGGCGGAATTAAGAACAGGATTAGAAAGTGATCACTGGGATACAGGCGGGATTAAGAACAGGATTAGGAAGTGATCACTGGGATACAGGCGGGATTAAGAACAGGATTAGAAAGTGATCACTGGGATACAGGCGGGATTAAGAACAGGATTAGGAAGTGATCACTGGGATACAGGCGGAATTAAGAACAGGATTAGGAAGTGATCACTGGGATACAGGCGGAATTAAGAACAGGATTAGGAAGTGATCACTGGGATACAGGCGGAATTAAGAACAGGATGAGAAAGTGATCACTGGGATACAGGCGGAATTAAGAACAGGATTAGAAAGTGATCACTGGGATACAGGCGGAATTAAGAACAGGATTAGAAAGTGATCACTGGGACACAGGCGGAATTAAGAACAGGATTAGAAAGTGATCACTGGGATACAGGCGGAATTAAAAACAGGATTAGAAAGTGATCACTGGGATACAGGCGTAATTAAGAACAGGATTAGAAAGTGATCACTGGGATACAGGCGGAATTAAAAACAGGATTAGAAAGTGATCACTGGGATACAGGCGGAATTAAAAACAGGATTAGAAAGTGATCACTGGGATACAGGCGGAATTAAGAACAGGATCAGAAAGTGATCACTGGGATACAGGCGGAATTAAGAACAGGATTAGAAAGTGATCACTGGGATACAGGCGGAATTAAGAACAGGATTAGAAAGTGATCACTGGGATACAGGCGGAATTAAGAACAGGATGAGAAAGTGATCACTGGGATACAGGCGGAATTAAGAACAGGATTAGAAAGTGATCACTGGGATACAGGCAGAATTAAGAACAGGATTAGGAAGTGATCACTGGGATACAGGCGGAATTAAGAACAGGATTAGAAAGTGATCACTGGGATACAGGCGGAATTAAGAACAGGATTAGGAAGTGATCACTGGGATACAGGCGGAATTAAGAACAGGATCAGAAAGTGATCACTGGGATACAGGCGGAATTAAGAACAGGATTAGGAAGTGATCACTGGGATACAGGCGGAATTAAGAACAGGATTAGGAAGTGATCACTGGGATACAGGCGGGATTAAGAACAGGATCAGAAAGTGATCACTGGGATACAGGCGGAATTAAGAACAGGATTAGAAAGTGATCACTGGGATACAGGCGGAATTAAGAACAGGATTAGGAAGTGATCACTGGGATACAGGCGGAATTAAAAACAGGATTAGAAAGTGATCACTGGGATACAGGCGGAATTAAGAACAGGATTAGAAAGTGATCACTGGGATACAGGCGGAATTAAGAACAGGATTAGAAAGTGATCACTGGGATACAGGCGGAATTAAGAACAGGATTAGAAAGTGATCACTGGGATACAGGCGGAATTAAGAACAGGATTAGGAAGTGATCACTGGGATACAGGCGGAATTAAGAACAGGATTAGGAAGTGATCACTGGGATACAGGCGGAATTAAGAACAGGATTAGGAAGTGATCACTGGGATACAGGCGGGATTAAGAACAGGATTAGGAAGTGATCACTGGGATACAGGCGGAATTAAGAACAGGATTAGAAAGTGATCACTGGGATACAGGCGGAATTAAGAACAGGATTAGAAAGTGATCACTGGGATACAGGCGGAATTAAGAACAGGATTAGGAAGTGATCACTGGGATACAGGCGGAATTAAGAACAGGATCAGAAAGTGATCACTGGGATACAGGCGGAATTAAGAACAGGATTAGGAAGTGATCACTGGGATACAGGCGGAATTAAGAACAGGATTAGAAAGTGATCACTGGGATACAGGCGGAATTAAGAACAGGATTAGAAAGTGATCACTGGGATACAGGCGGAATTAAGAACAGGATCAGAAAGTGATCACTGGGATACAGGCGGAATTAAGAACAGGATTAGGAAGTGATCACTGGGATACAGGCGGGATTAAGAACAGGATTAGGAAGTGATCACTGGGATACAGGCGGAATTAAGAACAGGATTAGAAAGTGATCACTGGGACACAGGCGGAATTAAGAACAGGATTAGGAAGTGATCACTGGGATACAGGCGGAATTAAAAACAGGATTAGAAAGTGATCACTGGGATACAGGCGGAATTAAGAACAGGATTAGAAAGTGATCACTGGGATACAGGCGGAATTAAGAACAGGATTAGAAAGTGATCACTGGGATACAGGCGGAATTAAGAACAGGATTAGAAAGTGATCACTGGGATACAGGCGGAATTAAGAACAGGATTAGGAAGTGATCACTGGGATACAGGCGGAATTAAGAACAGGATTAGGAAGTGATCACTGGGATACAGGCGGAATTAAGAACAGGATTAGGAAGTGATCACTGGGATACAGGCGGGATTAAGAACAGGATTAGGAAGTGATCACTGGGATACAGGCGGAATTAAGAACAGGATTAGAAAGTGATCACTGGGATACAGGCGGAATTAAGAACAGGATTAGAAAGTGATCACTGGGATACAGGCGGAATTAAGAACAGGATTAGGAAGTGATCACTGGGATACAGGCGGAATTAAGAACAGGATCAGAAAGTGATCACTGGGATACAGGCGGAATTAAGAACAGGATTAGGAAGTGATCACTGGGATACAGGCGGAATTAAGAACAGGATTAGAAAGTGATCACTGGGATACAGGCGGAATTAAGAACAGGATTAGAAAGTGATCACTGGGATACAGGCGGAATTAAGAACAGGATCAGAAAGTGATCACTGGGATACAGGCGGAATTAAGAACAGGATTAGGAAGTGATCACTGGGATACAGGCGGGATTAAGAACAGGATTAGGAAGTGATCACTGGGATACAGGCGGAATTAAGAACAGGATTAGAAAGTGATCACTGGGACACAGGCGGAATTAAGAACAGGATTAGAAAGTGATCACTGGGATACAGGCGGAATTAAAAACAGGATTAGAAAGTGATCACTGGGATACAGGCGGAATTAAGAACAGGATCAGAAAGTGATCACTGGGATACAGGCGGAATTAAGAACAGGATTAGAAAGTGATCACTGGGATACAGGCGGAATTAAAAACAGGATTAGAAAGTGATCACTGGGATACAGGCGGAATTAAAAACAGGATTAGAAAGTGATCACTGGGATACAGGCGGAATTAAGAACAGGATCAGAAAGTGATCACTGGGATACAGGCGGAATTAAGAACAGGATCAGAAAGTGATCACTGGGATACAGGCGGAATTAAGAACAGGATTAGAAAGTGATCACTGGGATACAGGCGGAATTAAGAACAGGATTAGAAAGTGATCACTGGGATACAGGCGGAATTAAGAACAGGATGAGAAAGTGATCACTGGGATACAGGCGGAATTAAGAACAGGATTAGAAAGTGATCACTGGGATACAGGCGGAATTAAGAACAGGATTAGAAAGTGATCACTGGGATACTAGAGGTGGAGTGAACCTATAAAGGCAATTATTGCAGTTTATTAAAAACTGTGGTAATCACCTTTGCAGGGTTAAGGGAACTGGGACTACAGGGAGTGCAGAATTATTAGGCAAATTAGTATTTTGACCACATCATCCTCTTTATGCATGTTGTCTTACTCCAAGCTGTATAGGCTCGAAAGCCTACTACCAATTAAGCATATTAGGTGATGTGCATCTCTGTAATGAGAAGGGGTGTGGTCTAATGACATCAACACCCTATATCAGGTGTGCATAATTATTAGGCAACTTCCTTTCCTTTGGCAAAATGGGTCAAAAGAAGGACTTGACAGGCTCAGAAAAGTCAAAAATAGTGAGATATCTTGCAGAGGGATGCAGCACTCTTAAAATTGCAAAGCTTCTGAAGCGTGATCATCGAACAATCAAGCGTTTCATTCAAAATAGTCAACAGGGTCGCAAGAAGCGTGTGGAAAAACCAAGGCGCAAAATAACTGCCCATGAACTGAGAAAAGTCAAGCGTGCAGCTGCCAAGATGCCACTTGCCACCAGTTTGGCCATATTTCAGAGCTGCAACATCACTGGAGTGCCCAAAAGCACAAGGTGTGCAATACTCAGAGACATGGCCAAGGTAAGAAAGGCTGAAAGACGACCACCACTGAACAAGACACACAAGCTGAAACGTCAAGACTGGGCCAAGAAATATCTCAAGACTGATTTTTCTAAGGTTTTATGGACTGATGAAATGAGAGTGAGTCTTGATGGGCCAGATGGATGGGCCCGTGGCTGGATTGGTAAAGGGCAGAGAGCTCCAGTCCGACTCAGATGCCAGCAAGGTGGAGGTGGAGTACTGGTTTGGGCTGGTATCATCAAAGATGAGCTTGTGGGGCCTTTTCGGGTTGAGGATGGAGTCAAGCTCAACTCCCAGTCCTACTGGCAGTTTCTGGAAGACACCTTCTTCAAGCAGTGGTACAGGAAGAAGTCTGCATCCTTCAAGAAAAACATGATTTTCATGCAGGACAATGCTCCATCACACGCGTCCAAGTACTCCACAGCGTGGCTGGCAAGAAAGGGTATAAAAGAAGAAAATCTAATGACATGGCCTCCTTGTTCACCTGATCTGAACCCCATTGAGAACCTGTGGTCCATCATCAAATGTGAGATTTACAAGGAAGGAAAACAGTACACCTCTCTGAACAGTGTCTGGGAGGCTGTGGTTGCTGCTGCACGCAATGTTGATGGTGAACAGATCAAAACACTGACAGAATCCATGGATGGCAGGCTTTTGAGTGTCCTTGCAAAGAAAGGTGGCTATATTGGTCACTGATTTGTTTTTGTTTTGTTTTTGAATGTCAGAAATGTATATTTGTGAATGTTGAGATGTTATATTGGTTTCACTGGTAAAAATAAATAATTGAAATGGGTATATATTTGCTTTTTGTTAAGTTGCCTAATAATTATGCACAGTAATAGTCACCTGCACACACAGATATCCCCCTAAAATAGCTATAACTAAAAACAAACTAAAAACTACTTCCAAAAATATTCAGCTTTGATATTAATGAGTTTTTTGGGTTCATTGAGAACATGGTTGTTGTTCAATAATAAAATTAATCCTCAAAAATACAACTTGCCTAATAATTCTGCACTCCCTGTATACACCCAGACCACTTCAATGAGTTGGGTGCCTATAGTGTCCCTTTAACAACCACAATGACCAATAGGTTGAGCCCTAGTCAAAACATCACTTCAGCTGACTTCAGTCTTGAGTCTACCTACAGAAGTTGTAGCACTGCCTAAGTTGCTACCTACTGGGAGACACTGACTGGGAGAAAAAAAAATAATGTAAAGACTCTAAAATAACCATTAATACCACATACATCATATATACTGTGCTTCAATAACATCAAATTTTGCTATACTCGAGGAGGGTTTAACAGAGAGGAAATTAAATCTCCTCTCCTACGTCTGTATTTAGACATTTTACAAAAAGATCCTGTTTGGTGTAGAATTAATTTGGTCACAACTGGATATTTGGATTTGTACAGTTTCTCTGTGTTTGTAGACATTGTACATTGTTAAATTGTTACATTGGAGAGAGATAACATTTTTACACAATAAAAAGATATCTGAATTTTTCATGCAAATTTGTGTGTATGTGTAACATAGCAATACTGCCATCTCACACCAGTTGCTAGTAACAAATACACCAATACACAAGAAGGCCGTGCCTTTTGAGAATATGAAAACTAATATTTAAATTTCCACTTGCCCACTAAACACTGGTGAGTGAGTGCGGTGTACAAATTCACCCCTGGAGAGTGTGACAAGGATTCTCCAGGCTTGGAGTGGTTAGTACATTTTAGACCTGTCTAATAGTATAAGAATATTGAGTCCTGCATATACACAAACACATGGCACAAACCACACATATTCACAAAAATAAATCTGCAAATAAAGTTAAAGTCACAAATGTGTATGAACATACTGCTCTCTTAACTCAAACTTTCATGGTTGGTATGAGGCAGGTTCCAAAGCTGAAGACACTTACAACAAATTATTATTATTATTATGATATTTATAGAGCGCCGTCAAATTCTGCAGCGCTTTACAAATGTTTTATAACAATCAAATACTTCTTTCACGAGGATCGGTACAAAGTCAAGTCATCACCAACTATATTATGTCAATATATTATGTCAATATTGAATTGAAAATGGCTGTTAATGCTTTAATAATTGACCAAAGCAGTTGTCATGCCCTTTCACCTTAGCTCAGTATGCGTAATTGGTGATTGACCATTTCATTGATTGGCTTCAATCACCTGGTCTTTCTCATACACTGCACTTTTACATCCACATTCCATGTGTAGGAAATAATATATAAATTATAAAAAAATATATAATAGTATTATTTACAATGCTGGCCAGTGTATGTATCAGTTAAATATGAATTGCTTCATTTCTTGAAATGTTTTAAAGGCAAGTTGATCAGCATAACTCCAGCAGTGCTACAGTACGCATTCAATGTATGGGACTACAATGACAAAGTATCACAGGCATGTCAGTCCAGTATTACCCACCTATGGTAAGCACCCACTCCACATGTGTGGTTCTAACAGTCAGTGGCAAGTAGACTAATAATTATTCCACCCATGTTTGTATTGCCTACACAGTACGTGACCACGGAAAATGTGCGTTCAAATGGCTTAAAGATGATCATAGGCAAGTCACCCAGCAGACTCATGACAATATTATGTACCTAATCAATGTACTGTATGTGATCACAGTGTTTCACAAACTGTCTCAGGCCAATACCCAATCACTATGAATGATTTAATATACTGGGAGGTCATCAAGGTAACTAACAGATATTCTATCTATGTATCTATTGCCGATACGTTCAATGTGTGTACTATCAATACCTCAATAACGTACAGGAAGCCTCCGTTCCCGCCCACTCAGATGCTTTTCTGTGTAAAATGAAATATAAATTGAAAAATAAAAAAGAGCTTTGCAAGCTTGAAGCAATTAAGCAATGTTTTTCTCAATATTTCCTCTCGCTGCTGTAAGTCGATGCCAGCATTTCAATAAAATTAAAGCCTGTGTATCTTCAAGGATGATTTCCCATGTACAGAAAGTTGCCTGCTGCAGTCAATTTGAAGTATTAAAATTTGATAACTCTTTAATCACTTTATTTAATGAGATAGAAACAGCAGGGAGAAAGGGAGATCCATCATGTCAGTTCAAGTACCTGGCTGTCTTCCTGCTGTGAATATATAACATGACACCAATTCCTGAGCCCTCCTTTTGCGGCTGCTGTTGAATGAACCGGCTCTTTATTTCTTCTCAAATGCCTGAATTCCCTCTAGAATCTGAGTCAAGCTGCAATCGTGATGAGCAATCCCTTTTATGATACATCAGCTCAGCACTGCAACTCCCTAACTTCTAAAGCACCGGGCTTCCTATATACTGCACACATTATACTACATAAAATGCCATATATATATATACACACACACACACACACACACACACACACACACACACACACAATTTAGCTCTGACAAAACTTTTTTTTTTTTTTTTTTAAGTTTAAGAAAAACTTTTTTTTTTTTTTTAAATTCACTTCAGTTGAGGCTAGTAACTTTAAAGTCTGGCTAGTAGTGTAGGGCTTGAAATTTAAGTTCTGTATAGATATACTATTTTGTAAGTAAATTTCCATTATTTTACAAATGTGTCAAGCGAAAGCGTATCATGACGAAACATGTCAGATATTTTACATATAAAATAAAATTAATTCTGCTCTCAATATTCCACAAACAGAGATTTATCACCACTTATTAGCAAGAATTCACCCCCAACATAGACAGAATGAGTTCATTTTATTATATTCTATTATCTAATTATTGTTTAGGTTGTGTATATACATATATATTTTTTATTTAACCATCTAATAGCCTAACCCTATAAATACATTTAAGTGTATATATGGATACCTCTTCCATTTATGTTCAGTTTTATACCCCTACCCTTTAATATACATTGGTGGTTCTAGTGTTATTTTATAAATTAGAATGGTTAATTTGAACAGTCATTCAGGCGCTTTCGCCATATACTTTATGTCCCTCGCAGGTTACGGTATTCTTTAGCCACGCATGCGCGTGATACGCGCTTGCGCACAGAAAAACCCGGAACTATTAACAGAGAATCCCGGACGCTTGGCGCTTTTTTTGCGTTCCACGAATGGAACGCACGCGGATCTACCAGCTGTCCAGACGTTTGGGAAATTACACCAGCTATAAAAACCCACAAGGACGAACCCCGAAATATCCCTGAAGAAGTCCAACATTTGACCGGACGAAACGCGTTGGATTAACCCCTTGTGGACATTTCTTTTATTTATATGTGTCTTTTTGCTGTAATATACTGCTGCTCCTAACTCCTACTGTGGTGATTTTGAAGGAAACATCCATCCAGGAGGGTACACTAACTTGGAGATACGCTGTTTTTATACTTCTTAAGTGTAAGTGTGACCAATAAATTTGTTATACATTATTTTATACGTACTTCACTATATTTGATCTTTTTATTTCATATATCTGGTTGGAAGACATTACATCTCATCTCATACTCATCAAATACCCCTGAGTGGGTGAAAGGCCTGATTAGCTTATCCGTTTGTGAGTGCATTCATATCACATTTATTTCACATCCTTATTACATACTATTTTACGCTATGTTAGCTATTTGATTTATTCACACAGAGCATATGCCTGGAGAGTTCACCTAAATACAGGTCATTCTATTATATATTGTATCTATACGTATTCTGGGTGATTTCCACTTCTTTGTATATGTAGACAGAATGATGGACTGTACAGCAAAAGGACCGATCTAGATGTTAATGCTGTCCATGTAAGCCCCACAACATCGTGGCACATTTTTATTGAAATATTACCAAAGTCCTCACTGTTACAAAGTGGCACTAAGTCTAGATGTCAGATGCCGAGAGCAGCGTCAGCGTGAACCCTCGCTACGCTTCACAATTCCAATTATATTGCATCATCACTAGCAATATATGCTCTGCTTGAAGACTTTAAATTAGTGTTTTTATATAAAAAGAAGCTGGGAAGAGTCTAATCTCCAAATAATCCCCGTTTCTACAATATTTAGAAAGATATATGAATGTTACAGGCAGAAATTATTTTTAGATTCCATAGTTACAATTCACCTTTGAGCTTGTTCATACTGTGAATGCCGTATGAATACCAGCAAGGAGTCAGATTGTAATGAAGAGCCATCTGGCAGAGACAATGGAATCCCAAATATTGGACGTTCGGTAACCATTTGACCTAAAAACATACAAAGTTTGTCTTGTTGCTAAATCAGTGACTTTGGGATTCTTAGAAGATTCTCGAGGTCTCAATATGAAGAAGTAGATTTTCACAGACTCGGTGTGAAAGAGTAGATTCTCACACAGTCTAGAGTTGATTGCTTTATATTCTACATTAATGAATAATGATGAAGTTCAAATCACTGCTGGAATATAGACAAATGAAATAAAGATATCAAATTACTTGTAATGCCAAAATTATCTAAAATCATTGTCACCATATTTGGTGAGTCAGTTTATAGAATCTTCTCCTTGACTTATTATACAGTTTGTAAGAAACCTAGACTCTGATGGTTTAGAAAGTTCCCAATAAGGGGTGCCACAGGTCTTACTCTCTCTGTTATTACCACATGTACAAGGCAACCTGTCTAATGTGGTAGGTAACCTGCCTTATTACTCCATGTGTAAGGTGGTCTTATTACTCCATGTACGAGGCAACCTGTCGAATTACCCCATGTACTGGGCAGCCTGTCTTATTACCCCATGTATTGGGCAACCTGTCTGATTATCACAGCCTGTCTTATTAAATCATGTATCAAGCAACCTAATTACCCCATGTGCTGGGCAGCCTGTCTCATTCCCCAATGTATTGGACAACCTGTCTTATTATCACATGTACTGTGCAATTTGTCGTATTACTCCATGTGCCTGGTAGTCTGTCCATTATTACCCCATATTATGTACCTGGCAGTCTGTCTTTTATTACCCCATGTACATGGCAGTCTGTCTTTTATTACCCGGTGTACCTGGCAGTCTGTCTTTTATTACCCCATGTACTGGCAGTCTGTCTTTTATTACCCGGTGTACCTGACAGTCTGTCTTTTATTACTCGGTGTACCTGACAGTCTGTCTTTTATTACCCGGTGTACTTAACAGTCTGTCCTTTATTACCCCATGTATTGACAGTCTGTCCTTTATTACCCCATGTACTGACAGTCTGTCCTTTATTACCCCATGTACTGGCCTGCCTATTTCCTGTACAATACACATTCTTGTTTGAAAACTGCTGTGGAACCAAAATCTGAGAGAGACAGGAGAAAGCAAGAAGAGTGGCCAAATATTAATTTATGCAGCAAATTCCAGTTTAATCACCATGCTCATTTCTAAACATTTCTCCCGGATATACTAAACTTCAAACATGCACTAGCGGCCATTACTCATAGACACTTTAAAATATATTACAGTGAAATGCAGGCTGACCATCATTGCCAGTGGGTATTAACTTAAGGGTAGTTTCTATATTATGTCATTTTCAAGTATTTGCAGCCACGCTTTTATGGAGTTGCAGCAATGACCAAGACATTATATATATTAGATTAAAGGAACACTATAGTGTTAGAAAGGCAAAGATGTATTCCTAACACTAGAGTGTCTCTCTGTCTCCGCCTGGCAATGAAAGGGTGGGAAACCCTCTAAAACTTACCCGACTCCAGAACCAATGTCCCTCGGCCCTGGCTCCATCTCCTTCATCGTCATCCGAGATAGAATCTAATGCGCATTGTCCTCATGCAACCATAAGAACGTACGTCATTTCATCTAGTTAAATTCCGTGAAACAGCAGGAAGCGCCTCTAGTGCCTGTCTGGAAGACAACCAATAAAGGCAGTCTTAACCCTGCAACCCTTCCATAAACTGCGCATGGGTATTAAGTGATGATTTCGGAGGAGGCGGAGACAGAGACAGCACCTTTGGACCTTCACATTGGAACAATGTTACATAGTTACATAGGCTAATAAGAGATGTGTCCATCAAGTTCGGAAACTCTCGCCTGTTTTTTGCCGTTCACAAGACGGTTTGAAGTACTTCCAATTTTGCAGCAACCTAGGGGGGAAAGTTCTCATTGATCCCAGAATGGCAGTCAGATTTATCCTTGGATTAAGGAGCGGTTACCCTACAGGTAAAAAATTACTATAAATAATTGAATTTTATGTTTTTGCAATTATGCATCTAGTTGCTGTTTAAACATCTGCACAGACTCTGATGAAACCATTTCTTCAAGCAGAGAATTCCACATCCTTATTGTTCTCTTGGTAAAAAAAAAAAAAAAAAACAACCTTTCCTTTGCCTTAGACTAAATCTTTTTTCTTCCAGTCTAAACACATGACCTTGTGTCCTATGTAAAGTCCTGTTTGTGAATAGAATTCCACACAATGGTTTGTGTTGGCCCTGGATATATTTGTATAATGTTATCCCCTCTGAGGCGACATTTTCCTAAACTAATGAGGTATAAATTTGTTAATTTATTATTATTTTGGCATTTAAAAAGCTCCAACTTATTCTGAGGCGCTTTACAATATTATAAAGGGGGTAATGTAACAATATATGAGACAATTACAAAATGTTACAGGAACAATAGGTTGATGTGGACCCTGCTCAAACAATTTTACAATAATAGACCCTTCCCCAAATCAGCCTGTAACTTGGATTATATAAAGTACAACAATGATCACTGATGTTTGCTTCACAATTCACAATAAATAAATATATAAATTGGGAAGGGAACATAGAAACTGCAGTGCTTGCTATCAGATTGTCACTACATTTCACTTAATTGTCACAAGCCTTACTAATTGAAACAATGAAAAAAGTAGCATATATAACACTATAGTAACCTTCTCACAATTAAAATATGGTACTCTTTATCAATTAACACCTACTAATAGTGTCTACAAATTCGTTATTCTTTCCTTATAATTATGTGTAAATAACCTTGAATCAGGATACATTATGCTTGGTGAACATATAATTAAAGCAAACATTATCACTCTTCATTCATTATTCAAACATTATCACGTCGTCAGATGTCCCCACTTACACTCAGAGACGGCTCTTAGAGTCTCAGGATTGCTGATGGAGCAAACAATGCACATATGGGGTTCTGCGGGTCTGTACCAGGACGAAATGTGCATGGGTGAAGTATTTGTTTAGTCGTGATTGATTTTTTAATTTAATTTAGCCTGAAATCTGGAAATTACGAATTCAAAAAGAAACTGAATGCGGAAAAAAATCAGGAACTTTCAATATTGACACGCGTTTTATTCCCTATTGGGGTGCTGTTTAGTAGATAGTTCTTTATTGCAATATACTTAAAATAGTTTTTTCATGGCTGTGATCTTTCAGCTGTTTAGTGGGTAACACCCTCATATGGCAGTGGGATTGTCATATTTAAGAATCTCAAACAAGGGAGCAAACTGCTAAACAGCGGCCTAATTTGGTATCCTTAGAAGAACACAATAGGGACCCAGACCACTTAATCTTAATGCTGTACTGTGAAGGGTTACAGTTAAACTGTGTAGGTTTATATTATTAAAGAGACACTCCAGCCTCCCACACACGTTAGATGCACTGTGTAGGTTAGGTTACAGTTAGTTATACTGGGTGGGTTTATATTATTAAAGGGACACTCCAGGCTCCCACACACGTTAGGTGCACTGTGTAGGTTAGGTTACAGTTAGTTATACTGGGTGGGTTTATATTATTAAAGGGACACTCCAGGCTCCCACACACGTTAGATGCACTGTGTAGGTTAGGTTACAGTTAGTTATACTGGGTGGGTTTATATTATTAAAGGGACACTCCAGGCTCCCACACACGTTAGGTGCACTGTGTAGGTTAGGTTACAGTTAGTTATACTGGATGGGTTTATATTATTAAAGGGACACTCCAGGCTCCCACACACGTTAGATGCACTGTGTAGGTTAGGTTACAGTTAGTTATACTGGATGGGTTTATATTATTAAAGGGACACTCCAGGCTCCCACACACGTTAGGTGCACTGTGTAGGTTAGGTTACAGTTAGTTATACTGGGTGGGTTTATATTATTAAAGGGACACTCCAGGCTCCCACACACGTTAGATGCACTGTGTAGGTTAGGTTACAGTTAGTTATACTGGGTGGGTTTATATTATTAAAGAGACACTCCAGGCTCCCACACACGTTAGGTGCACTGTGTAGGTTAGGTTACAGTTAGTTATACTGGGTGGGTTTATATTATTAAAGGGACACTCCGGGCTCCCACACACGTTAGGTGCACTGTGTAGGTTAGGTTACAGTTAGTTATACTGGGTGGGTTTATATTATTAAAGGGACACTCCAGGCTCCCACACACGTTAGATGCACTGTGTAGGTTAGGTTACAGTTAGTTATACTGGGTGGGTTTATATTATTAAAGGGACACTCCAGGCTCCCACAGACGTTAGGTGCACTGTGTAGGTTAGGTTACAGTTATACTGGGTGGGTTTATATTATTAAAGGGACACTCCAGGCTCCCATACACGTTAGGTGCACTGTGTAGGTTAGGTTACAGTTAGTTATACTGGGTGGGTTTATATTATTAAAGGGCCACTCCAGGCTCCCATACACGTTAGATGCACTGTGTAGGTTAGGTTACAGTTATACTGGGTGGGTTTATATTATTAAAGGGACACTCCAGGCTCCCACACACGTTAGGTGCACTGTGTAGGTTAGGTTACAGTTAGTTATACTGGGTGGGTTTATATTATTAAAGGGACACTCCAGGCTCCCACACACGTTAGATGCACTGTGTAGGTTAGGTTACAGTTAGTTATACTGGGTGGGTTTATATTATTAAAGGGACACTCCAGGCTCCCACACACGTTAGGTGCACTGTGTAGGTTAGGTTACAGTTAGTTATACTGGGTGGGTTTATATTATTAAAGGGACACTCCAGGCTCCCACACACGTTAGATGCACTGTGTAGGTTAGGTTACAGTTAGTTATACTGGGTGGGTTTATATTATTAAAGGGACACTCCAGGCTCCCACACACGTTAGGTGCACTGTGTAGGTTAGGTTACAGTTAGTTATACTGGGTGGGTTTATATTATTAAAGGGACACTCCAGGCTCCCACACACGTTAGGTGCACTGTGTAGGTTAGGTTACAGTTGGTTATACTGGGTGGATTTATATTATTAAAGGGACACTCCAGGCTCCCACACACGTTAGATGCACTGTGTAGGTTAGGTTACAGTTAGTTATACTGGGTGGGTTTATATTAATAAAGAGACACTACAGGCTCCCACACACGTTAGATGCACTGTGTAGGTTAGGTTACAGTTAGTTATACTGGGTGGGTTTATATTATTAAAGGGACACTCCAGGCTCCCACACACGTTAGGTGCACTGTGTAGGTTAGGTTACAGTTAGTTATACTGGGTGGGATTATATTATTAAAGGGACACTCCAGGCTCCCACACACGTTAGGTGCACTGTGTAGGTTAGGTTACAGTTAGTTATACTGGGTGGGTTTATATTATTAAAGGGCCACTCCAGGCTCCCACACACGTTAGATGCACTGTGTAGGTTAGGTTACAGTTAGTTATACTGGGTGGGTTTATATTATTAAAGGGACACTCCGGGCTCCCACAGACGTTAGGTGCACTGTGTAGGTTAGGTTACAGTTAGTTATACTGGGTGGGTTTATATTATTAAAGGGCCACTCCAGGCTCCCACACACGTTAGGTGCACTGTGTAGGTTAGGTTACAGTTAGTTATACTGGGTGGGTTTATATTATTAAAGGGACACTCCAGGCTCCCACACACGTTAGGTGCACTGTGTAGGTTAGGTTACAGTTAGTTATACTGGGTGGGTTTATATTATTAAAGGGACACTCCAGGCTCCCACACACGTTAGGTGCACTGTGTAGGTTAGGTTACAGTTGGTTATACTGGGTGGATTTATATTATTAAAGGGACACTCCAGGCTCCCACACACGTTAGATGCACTGTGTAGGTTAGGTTACAGTTAGTTATACTGGGTGGGTTTATATTATTAAAGGGACACTCCAGGCTCCCATACACGTTAGATGCACTGTGTAGGTTAGGTTACAGTTATACTGGGTGGGTTTATATTATTAAAGGGACACTCCAGGCTCCCACACACGTTAGGTGCACTGTGTAGGTTAGGTTACAGTTAGTTATACTGGGTGGGTTTATATTATTAAAGGGACACTCCAGGCTCCCACACACGTTAGATGCACTGTGTAGGTTAGGTTACAGTTAGTTATACTGGGTGGGTTTATATTATTAAAGGGACACTCCAGGCTCCCACACACGTTAGGTGCACTGTGTAGGTTAGGTTACAGTTAGTTATACTGGGTGGGTTTATATTATTAAAGGGACACTCCAGGCTCCCACACACGTTAGGTGCACTGTGTAGGTTAGGTTACAGTTGGTTATACTGGGTGGATTTATATTATTAAAGGGACACTCCAGGCTCCCACACACGTTAGATGCACTGTGAAGGTTAGGTTACAGTTAGTTATACTGGGTGGGTTTATATTAATAAAGAGACACTCCAGGCTCCCACACACGTTAGATGCACTGTGTAGGTTAGGTTACAGTTAGTTATACTGGGTGGGTTTATATTATTAAAGGGACACTCCAGGCTCCCACACACGTTAGGTGCACTGTGTAGGTTAGGTTACAGTTAGTTATACTGGGTGGGATTATATTATTAAAGGGACACTCCAGGCTCCCACACACGTTAGGTGCACTGTGTAGGTTAGGTTACAGTTAGTTATACTGGGTGGGTTTATATTATTAAAGGGCCACTCCAGGCTCCCACACACGTTAGATGCACTGTGTAGGTTAGGTTACAGTTAGTTATACTGGGTGGGTTTATATTATTAAAGGGACACTCCGGGCTCCCACAGACGTTAGGTGCACTGTGTAGGTTAGGTTACAGTTAGTTATACTGGGTGGGTTTATATTATTAAAGGGCCACTCCAGGCTCCCACACACGTTAGGTGCACTGTGTAGGTTAGGTTACAGTTAGTTATACTGGGTGGGTTTATATTATTAAAGGGACACTCCAGGCTCCCACACACGTTAGGTGCACTGTGTAGGTTAGGTTACAGTTAGTTATACTGGGTGGGTTTATATTATTAAAGGGACACTCCAGGCTCCCACACACGTTAGGTGCACTGTGTAGGTTAGGTTACAGTTGGTTATACTGGGTGGATTTATATTATTAAAGGGACACTCCAGGCTCCCACACACGTTAGATGCACTGTGTAGGTTAGGTTACAGTTAGTTATACTGGGTGGGTTTATATTATTAAAGGGACACTCCAGGCTCCCATACACGTTAGATGCACTGTGTAGGTTAGGTTACAGTTATACTGGGTGGGTTTATATTATTAAAGGGACACTCCAGGCTCCCACACACGTTAGGTGCACTGTGTAGGTTAGGTTACAGTTAGTTATACTGGGTGGGTTTATATTATTAAAGGGACACTCCAGGCTCCCACACACGTTAGGTGCACTGTGTAGGTTAGGTTACAGTTAGTTATACTGGGTGGGTTTATATTATTAAAGGGACACTCCAGGCTCCCACACACGTTAGGTGCACTGTGTAGGTTAGGTTACAGTTGGTTATACTGGGTGGATTTATATTATTAAAGTAACACTCCAGGCTCCCACACACGTTAGGTGCACTGTGTAGGTTAGGTTACAGTTAGTTATACTGGGTGGGTTTATATTATTAAAGGGACACTCCAGGCTCCCACACACGTTAGGTGCACTGTGTAGGTTAGGTTACAGTTAGTTATACTGGGTGGGTTTATATTATTAAAGGGACACTCCAGGCTCCCACACACGTTAGATGCACTGTGTAGGTTAGGTTACAGTTAGTTATACTGGGTGGGTTTATATTATTAAAGGGACACTCCAGGCTCCCACACACGTTAGATGCACTGTGTAGGTTAGGTTACAGTTAGTTATACTGGGTGGGTTTATATTATTAAAGGGACACTCCAGGCTCCCACACACGTTAGATGCACTGTGTAGGTTAGGTTACAGTTATACTGGGTGGGTTTATATTATTAAAGGGACACTCCAGGCTCCCACACACGTTAGGTGCACTGTGTAGGTTAGGTTACAGTTAGTTATACTGGGTGGGTTTATATTATTAAAGGGACACTCCAGGCTCCCACACGTTAGATGCGCTGTGTAGGTTAGGTTACAGTTAGTTATACTGGGTGGGTTTATATTATTAACCCCTTAAGACCGCAGCCAAATGTACAAGTTGTGATCCAAAAAAACGTAAACAAAACCTGGCATTTGCGCTATATGTCTGTCCAACCATAATTCACCTCTTTCATATTAAATGCACCCCCCATTATTATATATCATTTTATTCAGGGGAAACGGGGCTTTCGTTTAACATCAAATATTTAGGTATGGAACATAATTTAATATGAAAAAAATATTTAAAAAATGGGAGAAAATAAGAATTTTTTAAATTTTTTTAGTTCTACGTGACATTCTAACTGTGAATGTCATAATACTGTTTGCTTTTACTGCAATACAATACACATATTTGTATTCAGCGATGTCTCGCGTGTAAAACAGTACCCCCTATGTACAGGTTTTATGGTGTTTTGGGAAGTTACAGGGTCAAATATAGCGTGTTACATATTTCAGTTTTTTTACATTGAAATTCGCCAGATTGGTTACTTTGCCTTTGAGACCATATGGTAGCCCAGAAATAAGAATTACCCCCATGATGGCATACCATTTGCAAAAGTAGACAACCTAAGGTATTGCAAATTGAGTATGTCCAGTCTTTTTTAGTAGCCACTTGGTCACAAACACTGGCCAAAGTTAGTGTTAATATTTGAAAATGCAAAAAACTAATTTGAACGCAAATTTTGGCCAGTGTTTGTGACTAAGTGGCTACTAAAAAAACTGAACATACCCTATTTGCAATACCCTGGGTTGTCTACTATTGCAAATGGTATGCCATCATGGGGATAATTTTCATTCCTGGGCTACCATACGGTCTCAAAGGCAACCTGGCGAATTTAAATGTGAAAAAACTGAAACGCAAACCTTATATTTGACTCTGTAACTTTTGAAAACACCATAAAACCTGTACATGAGGGGTACTGTTATACTCAGGAGACTTCGCTGAACACAAATATTAGTGTTTCAAAACAGTAAAACGTATCACAACAATTATATCGTCGGTGTAAGTGCCATTTGTGTGTGAAAAATGCAAAAAATGTCACTGTCACTGACGATATCGTCGTTGTAATATATTTTACTGTTTTGAAACACTAATATTTGTTTTCAGCGAAGTCTTCCGAGTAAAACAGTACCCCCCATGTACAGGTTTCATGGTGTCTTGGAAAGTTACAGAGTTAAATATAGTGCTAGACAATGTAATTCCCTGAACTTTTGGCCTGGGTTGGCAGGCAGGTCCTGCAAATTGTAATTAATAAAATGACCTAATTATGTAAAATTATTACATAAATATATGCGTAGAATTATTATATATATATGTGTGTATATATATATGTGTGTGTATATATATGTATATAATTTTTTTTAATTATTTTTATTTATATATAGGTATATACATAGTGATATATACGTATATACTTATGTATATAGATATATATATTATTTCGTTCTACATGTATTTTGATATCAATATATATATATTAATTTTAAAATACAGTTAGAACGAAATTACGCATGTTTATATATTTTTTATCTATTTTTTTTTCATTATTTTTTATTATTTTTTTATTTATTTTTTTAACGTATTTATATATTTATTTATTTTTTATTATATATAAATATATATATAATGAAAATTATATATATATATTTAATCAATATCATTGTACGTGTATTTTGATATTAATATATATATATAATTATGTATATATTAATATTAAAATACACGTAGACAGTGTATGCATATTTATGTGTATGTGTGTATATGTGTGTATATGTGTGTATATATATACTTAGATCATATATATAATAAATATATATATGATCTAAGTATATATAATTTATTTTTACACTGTTTTAACATTTTTTATTTTTTTTTCAGACAGCAGGGGGAGTACCTGTCATTACAGGCACTCCCCCTGCTGGCAATGCCTTGGACGGCTATGCCGTTCATGTGATCGCGGGGTCCTCGCAAGGACCTCGCGATCACATGGCCCTGGGCGGCTGAAGAGGACGCAGGGGGACTCCGTGGGCTCCCGGGTAAGTCCCCCATACCGCGATCGCCGGCGTGGGATCGCCGGCGACCGGGTAAGTACATAAGATCGCAGGACGTACTATGCCGTCCTGCGGCTTTTAGAGCCACCAAAATAAGGACGGCATAGTATGTCCTGCGGTCTTAAGGGGTTAAACGGACACTCCAGGCTCCCACACACGTTAGGTGCACTGTGTAGGTTAGGTTACAGTTGGTTATACTGGGTGGGTTTATATTATTAAAGGGACACTCCGGGCTCCCACACACGTTAGGTGCACTGTGTAGGTTAGGTTACAGTTGGTTATACTGGGTGGGTTTATATTATTAAAGGGACACTCCGGGCTCCCACACACGTTAGGTGCACTGTGTAGGTTAGGTTACAGTTGGTTATACTGGGTGGGTTTATATTATTAAAGGGACACTCCGGGCTCCCACACACGTTAGATGCACTGTGTAGGTTAGGTTACAGTTAGTTATACTGGGTGGGTTTATATTATTAAAGGGACACTCCAGGCTCCCACACGTTAGGTGCACTGTGTAGGTTAGGCTACAGTTAGTTATACTGGGTGGGTTTATATTATTAAAGGGACACTCCAGGCTCCCACACACGTTAGGTGCACTGTGTAGGTTAGGTTACAATTGGTTATACTGGGTGGGTTTATATTATTAAAGGGACACTCCAGGCTCCCACACACGTTAGGTGCACTGTGTAGGTTAGGCTACAGTTAGTTATACTGGGTGGGTTTATATTATTAAAGGGACACTCCAGGCTCCCACACACGTTAGGTGCACTGTGTAGGTTAGGTTACAGTTGGTTATACTGGGTGGGTTTATATTATTAAAGGGACACTCCAGGCTCCCACACACGTTAGGTGCACTGTGTAGGTTAGGTTACAGTTAGTTATACTGGGTGGGTTTATATTATTAAAGGGACACTCCAGGCTCCCACACGTTAGGTGCACTGTGTAGGTTAGGCTACAGTTAGTTATACTGGGTGGGTTTATATTATTAAAGGGACACTCCAGGCTCCCACACACGTTAGGTGCACTGTGTAGGTTAGGTTACAGTTGGTTATACTGGGTGGGTTTATATTATTAAAGGGACACTCCAGGCTCCCACACACGTTAGGTGCACTGTGTAGGTTAGGCTACAGTTAGTTATACTGGGTGGGTTTATATTATTAAAGGGACACTCCAGGCTCCCACACACGTTAGGTGCACTGTGTAGGTTAGGTTACAGTTGGTTATACTGGGTGGGTTTATATTATTAAAGGGACACTCCAGGCTCCCACACACGTTAGATGCACTGTGTAGGTTAGGTTACAGTTAGTTATACTGGGTGGGTTTATATTATTAAAGGGACACTCCAGGCTCCCACACACGTTAGATGCACTGTGTAGGTTAGGTTACAGTTAGTTACACTGGGTGGGTTTATATTAATAAAGAGACACTCCAGGCTCCCACACACGTTAGATGCACTGTGTAGGTTAGGTTACAGTTAGTTATACTGGGTGGGTTTATATTATTAAAGGGACACTCCAGGCTCCCACACACGTTAGGTGCACTGTGTAGGTTAGGTTACAGTTAGTTATACTGGGTGGGATTATATTATTAAAGGGACACTCCGGGCTCCCACACACGTTAGGTGCACTGTGTAGGTTAGGTTACAGTTGGTTATACTGGGTGGGTTTATATTATTAAAGGGACACTCCAGGCTCCCATACACGTTAGGTGCACTGTGTAGGTTAGGTTACAGTTAGTTATACTGGGTGGGTTTATATTATTAAAGGGACACTCCAGGCTCCCACACACGTTAGGTGCACTGTGTAGGTTAGGTTACAGTTAGTTATACTGGGTGGGATTATATTATTAAAGGGACACTCCGGGCTCCCACACACGTTAGATGCACTGTGTAGGTTAGGTTACAGTTAGTTATACTGGGTGGGTTTATATTATTAAAGGGACACTCCAGGCTCCCACACACGTTAGATGCACTGTGTAGGTTAGGTTACAGTTAGTTATACTGGGTGGGTTTATATTATTAAAGGGACACTCCGGGCTCCCACACACGTTAGGTGCACTGTGTAGGTTAGGTTACAGTTAGTTATACTGGGTGGGATTATATTATTAAAGGGACACTCCAGGCTCCCACACACGTTAGGTGCACTGTGTAGGTTAGGTTACAGTTATATACTGGGTGGGTTTATATTATTAAAGGGACACTCCAGGCTCCCACACACGTTAGATGCACTGTGTAGGTTAGGTTACAGTTAGTTATACTGGGTGGGTTTATATTATTAAAGGGACACTCCGGGCTCCCACACACGTTAGGTGCACTGTGTAGGTTAGGTTACAGTTAGTTATACTGGGTGGGTTTATATTATTAAAGGGACACTCCAGGCTCCCACACACGTTAGATGCACTGTGTAGGTTAGGTTACAGTTAGTTATACTGGGTGGGTTTATATTATTAAAGGGACACTCCAGGCTCCCACACACGTTAGATGCACTGTGTAGGTTAGGTTACAGTTAGTTATACTGGGTGGGTTTATATTATTAAAGGGACACTCCAGGCTCCCACACACGTTAGGTGCACTGTGTAGGTTAGGTTACAGTTACTTATACTGGGTGGGTTTATATTATTAAAGGGACACTCCAGGCTCCCACACACGTTAGGTGCACTGTGTAGGTTAGGTTACAGCTAGTTATACTGGGTGGGTTTATATTATTAAAGGGACACTCCAGGCTCCCACACACGTTAGATGCACTGTGTAGGTTAGGTTACAGTTAGTTATACTGGGTGGGTTTATATTATTAAAGGGACACTCCAGGCTCCCACACACGTTAGATGCACTGTGTAGGTTAGGTTACAGTTAGTTATACTGGGTGGGTTTATATTATTAAAGGGACACTCCAGGCTCCCACACACGTTAGGTGCACTGTGTAGGTTAGGTTACAGTTAGTTATACTGGGTGGGTTTATATTATTAAAGGGACACTCCAGGCTCCCACACACGTTAGGTGCACTGTGTAGGTTAGGTTACAGTTAGTTATACTGGGTGGGTTTATATTATTAAAGGGACACTCCAGGCTCCCACACGTTAGGTGCACTGTGTAGGTTAGGCTACAGTTAGTTATACTGGGTGGGTTTATATTATTAAAGGGACACTCCAGGCTCCCACACACGTTAGGTGCACTGTGTAGGTTAGGTTACAGTTGGTTATACTGGGTGGGTTTATATTATTAAAGGGACACTCCAGGCTCCCACACACGTTAGGTGCACTGTGTAGGTTAGGCTACAGTTAGTTATACTGGGTGGGTTTATATTATTAAAGGGACACTCCAGGCTCCCACACACGTTAGGTGCACTGTGTAGGTTAGGTTACAGTTGGTTATACTGGGTGGGTTTATATTATTAAAGGGACACTCCAGGCTCCCACACACGTTAGATGCACTGTGTAGGTTAGGTTACAGTTAGTTATACTGGGTGGGTTTATATTATTAAAGGGACACTCCAGGCTCCCACACACGTTAGATGCACTGTGTAGGTTAGGTTAAAGTTAGTTACACTGGGTGGGTTTATATTAATAAAGAGACACTCCAGGCTCCCACACACGTTAGATGCACTGTGTAGGTTAGGTTACAGTTAGTTATACTGGGTGGGTTTATATTATTAAAGGGACACTCCAGGCTCCCACACACGTTAGGTGCACTGTGTAGGTTAGGTTACAGTTAGTTATACTGGGTGGGATTATATTATTAAAGGGACACTCCGGGCTCCCACACACGTTAGGTGCACTGTGTAGGTTAGGTTACAGTTGGTTATACTGGGTGGGTTTATATTATTAAAGGGACACTCCAGGCTCCCATACACGTTAGGTGCACTGTGTAGGTTAGGTTACAGTTAGTTATACTGGGTGGGTTTATATTATTAAAGGGACACTCCAGGCTCCCACACACGTTAGGTGCACTGTGTGGGTAATGTTACAGTTAGTTATACTGTCTGGGTTTATATTATTAAAGGGACACTCCAGGCTCCCACACACGTTAGATGCACTGTGTAGGTTAGGTTACAGTTAGTTATACTGGGTGGGTTTATATTATTAAATGGACACTCCAGGCTCCCACACACGTTAGGTGCACTGTGTAGGTTAGGTTACAGTTGGTTATACTGGGTGGGTTTATATTATTAAAGGGACACTCCAGGCTCCCACACACGTTAGGTGCACTGTGTAGGTTAGGTTACAGTTAGTTATACTGGGTGGGTTTATATTATTAAAGGGACACTCCAGGCTCCCACACGTTAGGTGCACTGTGTAGGTTAGGCTACAGTTAGTTATACTGGGTGGGTTTATATTATTAAAGGGACACTCCAGGCTCCCACACACGTTAGGTGCACTGTGTAGGTTAGGTTACAGTTGGTTATACTGGGTGGGTTTATATTATTAAAGGGACACTCCAGGCTCCCACACACGTTAGGTGCACTGTGTAGGTTAGGCTACAGTTAGTTATACTGGGTGGGTTTATATTATTAAAGGGACACTCCAGGCTCCCACACACGTTAGGTGCACTGTGTAGGTTAGGTTACAGTTGGTTATACTGGGTGGGTTTATATTATTAAAGGGACACTCCAGGCTCCCACACACGTTAGATGCACTGTGTAGGTTAGGTTACAGTTAGTTATACTGGGTGGGTTTATATTATTAAAGGGACACTCCAGGCTCCCACACACGTTAGATGCACTGTGTAGGTTAGGTTACAGTTAGTTACACTGGGTGGGTTTATATTAATAAAGAGACACTCCAGGCTCCCACACACGTTAGATGCACTGTGTAGGTTAGGTTACAGTTAGTTATACTGGGTGGGTTTATATTATTAAAGGGACACTCCAGGCTCCCACACACGTTAGGTGCACTGTGTAGGTTAGGTTACAGTTAGTTATACTGGGTGGGATTATATTATTAAAGGGACACTCCGGGCTCCCACACACGTTAGGTGCACTGTGTAGGTTAGGTTACAGTTGGTTATACTGGGTGGGTTTATATTATTAAAGGGACACTCCAGGCTCCCATACACGTTAGGTGCACTGTGTAGGTTAGGTTACAGTTAGTTATACTGGGTGGGTTTATATTATTAAAGGGACACTCCAGGCTCCCACACACGTTAGGTGCACTGTGTAGGTTAGGTTACAGTTAGTTATACTGGGTGGGATTATATTATTAAAGGGACACTCCGGGCTCCCACACACGTTAGATGCACTGTGTAGGTTAGGTTACAGTTAGTTATACTGGGTGGGTTTATATTATTAAAGGGACACTCCAGGCTCCCACACACGTTAGATGCACTGTGTAGGTTAGGTTACAGTTAGTTATACTGGGTGGGTTTATATTATTAAAGGGACACTCCGGGCTCCCACACACGTTAGGTGCACTGTGTAGGTTAGGTTACAGTTAGTTATACTGGGTGGGATTATATTATTAAAGGGACACTCCAGGCTCCCACACACGTTAGGTGCACTGTGTAGGTTAGGTTACAGTTATATACTGGGTGGGTTTATATTATTAAAGGGACACTCCAGGCTCCCACACACGTTAGATGCACTGTGTAGGTTAGGTTACAGTTAGTTATACTGGGTGGGTTTATATTATTAAAGGGACACTCCGGGCTCCCACACACGTTAGGTGCACTGTGTAGGTTAGGTTACAGTTAGTTATACTGGGTGGGTTTATATTATTAAAGGGACACTCCAGGCTCCCACACACGTTAGATGCACTGTGTAGGTTAGGTTACAGTTAGTTATACTGGGTGGGTTTATATTATTAAAGGGACACTCCAGGCTCCCACACACGTTAGATGCACTGTGTAGGTTAGGTTACAGTTAGTTATACTGGGTGGGTTTATATTATTAAAGGGACACTCCAGGCTCCCACACACGTTAGGTGCACTGTGTAGGTTAGGTTACAGTTACTTATACTGGGTGGGTTTATATTATTAAAGGGACACTCCAGGCTCCCACACACGTTAGGTGCACTGTGTAGGTTAGGTTACAGCTAGTTATACTGGGTGGGTTTATATTATTAAAGGGACACTCCAGGCTCCCACACACGTTAGATGCACTGTGTAGGTTAGGTTACAGTTAGTTATACTGGGTGGGTTTATATTATTAAAGGGACACTCCAGGCTCCCACACACGTTAGATGCACTGTGTAGGTTAGGTTACAGTTAGTTATACTGGGTGGGTTTATATTATTAAAGGGACACTCCAGGCTCCCACACACGTTAGGTGCACTGTGTAGGTTAGGTTACAGTTAGTTATACTGGGTGGGTTTATATTATTAAAGGGACACTCCAGGCTCCCACACACGTTAGGTGCACTGTGTAGGTTAGGTTACAGTTAGTTATACTGGGTGGGTTTATATTATTAAAGGGACACTCCAGGCTCCCACACGTTAGGTGCACTGTGTAGGTTAGGCTACAGTTAGTTATACTGGGTGGGTTTATATTATTAAAGGGACACTCCAGGCTCCCACACACGTTAGGTGCACTGTGTAGGTTAGGTTACAGTTGGTTATACTGGGTGGGTTTATATTATTAAAGGGACACTCCAGGCTCCCACACACGTTAGGTGCACTGTGTAGGTTAGGCTACAGTTAGTTATACTGGGTGGGTTTATATTATTAAAGGGACACTCCAGGCTCCCACACACGTTAGGTGCACTGTGTAGGTTAGGTTACAGTTGGTTATACTGGGTGGGTTTATATTATTAAAGGGACACTCCAGGCTCCCACACACGTTAGATGCACTGTGTAGGTTAGGTTACAGTTAGTTATACTGGGTGGGTTTATATTATTAAAGGGACACTCCAGGCTCCCACACACGTTAGATGCACTGTGTAGGTTAGGTTAAAGTTAGTTACACTGGGTGGGTTTATATTAATAAAGAGACACTCCAGGCTCCCACACACGTTAGATGCACTGTGTAGGTTAGGTTACAGTTAGTTATACTGGGTGGGTTTATATTATTAAAGGGACACTCCAGGCTCCCACACACGTTAGGTGCACTGTGTAGGTTAGGTTACAGTTAGTTATACTGGGTGGGATTATATTATTAAAGGGACACTCCGGGCTCCCACACACGTTAGGTGCACTGTGTAGGTTAGGTTACAGTTGGTTATACTGGGTGGGTTTATATTATTAAAGGGACACTCCAGGCTCCCATACACGTTAGGTGCACTGTGTAGGTTAGGTTACAGTTAGTTATACTGGGTGGGTTTATATTATTAAAGGGACACTCCAGGCTCCCACACACGTTAGGTGCACTGTGTAGGTTAGGTTACAGTTAGTTATACTGGGTGGGATTATATTATTAAAGGGACACTCCGGGCTCCCACACACGTTAGGTGCACTGTGTAGGTTAGGTTACAGTTAGTTATACTGGGTGGGATTATATTATTAAAGGGACACTCCAGGCTCCCACACACGTTAGGTGCACTGTGTAGGTTAGGTTACAGTTATATACTGGGTGGGTTTATATTATTAAAGGGACACTCCAGGCTCCCACACACGTTAGATGCACTGTGTAGGTTAGGTTACAGTTAGTTATACTGGGTGGGTTTATATTATTAAAGGGACACTCCGGGCTCCCACACACGTTAGGTGCACTTTGTAGGTTAGGTTACAGTTAGTTATACTGGGTGGGTTTATATTATTAAAGGGACACTCCAGGCTCCCACACACGTTAGATGCACTGTGTAGGTTAGGTTACAGTTAGTTATACTGGGTGGGTTTATATTATTAAAGGGACACTCCAGGCTCCCACACACGTTAGATGCACTGTGTAGGTTAGGTTACAGTTAGTTATACTGGGTGGGTTTATATTATTAAAGGGACACTCCAGGCTCCCACACACGTTAGGTGCACTGTGTAGGTTAGGTTACAGTTAGTTATACTGGGTGGGTTTATATTATTAAAGGGACACTCCAGGCTCCCACACACGTTAGGTGCACTGTGTAGGTTAGGTTACAGCTAGTTATACTGGGTGGGTTTATATTATTAAAGGGACACTCCAGGCTCCCGCACACGTTAGATGCACTGTGTAGGTTAGGTTACAGTTAGTTATACTGGGTGGGTTTATATTATTAAAGGGACACTCCAGGCTCCCACACACGTTAGATGCACTGTGTAGGTTAGGTTACAGTTAGTTATACTGGGTGGGTTTATATTATTAAAGGGACACTCCAGGCTCCCACACACGTTAGGTGCACTGTGTAGGTTAGGTTACAGTTAGTTATACTGGGTGGGTTTATATTATTAAAGGGACACTCCAGGCTCCCACACACGTTAGGTGCACTGTGTAGGTTAGGTTACAGTTAGTTATACTGGGTGGGTTTATATTATTAAAGGGACACTCCAGGCTCCCACACACGTTAGGTGCACTGTGTAGGTTAGGTTACAGTTAGTTATACTGGGTGGGTTTATATTATTAAAGGGACACTCCAGGCTCCCACACACGTTAGGTGCACTGTGTAGGTTAGGTTACAGTTAGTTATACTGGGTGGGTTTATATTATTAAAGGGACACTCCAGGCTCCCATACACGTTAGGTGCACTGTGTAGGTTAGGTTACAGTTAGTTATACTGGGTGGGTTTATATTATTAAAGGGACACTCCGGGCTCCCACACACGTTAGGTGCACTGTGTAGGTTAGGTTACAGTTAGTTATACTGGGTGGGTTTATATTATTAAAGGGACACTCCAGGCTCCCACACACGTTAGATGCACTGTGTAGGTTAGGTTACAGTTAGTTATACTGGGTGGGTTTATATTATTAAAGGGACACTCCAGGCTCCCACACACGTTAGATGCACTGTGTAGGTTAGGTTACAGTTAGTTATACTGGGTGGGTTTATATTATTAAAGGGACACTCCAGGCTCCCACACACACGTTAGGTGCACTGTGTAGGTTAGGTTACAGTTAGTTATACTGGGTGGGTTTATATTATTAAAGGGACACTCCAGGCTCCCACACACGTTAGGTGCACTGTGTAGGTTAGGTTACAGTTAGTTATACTGGGTGGGTTTATATTATTAAAGGGACACTCCAGGCTCCCACACACGTTAGGTGCACTGTGTAGGTTAGGTTACAGTTAGTTATACTGGGTGGGTTTATATTATTAAAGGGACACTCCAGGCTCCCATACACGTTAGGTGCACTGTGTAGGTTAGGTTACAGTTAGTTATACTTGGTGGGTTTATATTATTAAAGGGACACTCCAGGCTCCCACACACGTTAGGTGCACTGTGTAGGTTAGGTTACAGTTAGTTACACTGGGTGGGTTTATATTATTAAAGGGACACTCCAGGCTCCCACACACGTTAGGTGCACTGTGTAGGTTAGGTTACAGTTAGTTATACTGGGTGGGTTTATATTATTAAAGGGACACTCCAGGCTCCCATACACGTTAGGTGCACTGTGTAGGTTAGGTTACAGTTAGTTATACTGGGTGGGTTTATATTATTAAAGGGACACTCCAGGCTCCCACACACGTTAGGTGCACTGTGTAGGTTAGGTTACAGTTAGTTATACTGGGTGGGATTATATTATTAAAGGGACACTCCGGGCTCCCACACACGTTAGATGCACTGTGTAGGTTAGGTTACAGTTAGTTATACTGGGTGGGTTTATATTATTAAAGGGACACTCCGGGCTCCCACACGTTAGATGCACTGTGTAGGTTAGGTTACAGTTAGTTATACTGGGTGGGATTATATTATTAAAGGGACACTCCAGGCTCCCACACACGTTAGGTGCACTGTGTAGGTTAGGTTACAGTTATATACTGGGTGGGTTTATATTATTAAAGGGACACTCCAGGCTCCCACACACGTTAGATGCACTGTGTAGGTTAGGTTACAGTTAGTTATACTGGGTGGGTTTATATTATTAAAGGGACACTCCGGGCTCCCACACACGTTAGGTGCACTGTGTAGGTTAGGTTACAGTTAGTTATACTGGGTGGGTTTATGTTATTAAAGGGACACTCCGGGCTCCCACACACGTTAGGTGCACTGTGTAGGTTAGGTTACAGTTAGTTATACTGGGTGGGTTTATGTTATTAAAGGGACACTCCAGGCTCCCACACACGTTAGATGCACTGTGTAGGTTAGGTTACAGTTAGTTATACTGGGTGGGTTTATATTATTAAAGGGACACTCCAGGCTCCCACACACGTTAGATGCACTGTGTAGGTTAGGTTACAGTTAGTTATACTGGGTGGGTTTATATTATTAAAGGGACACTCCAGGCTCCCACACACGTTAGGTGCACTGTGTAGGTTAGGTTACAGTTAGTTATACTGGGTGGGTTTATATTATTAAAGGGACACTCCAGGCTCCCACACACGTTAGGTGCACTGTGTAGGTTAGGTTACAGCTAGTTATACTGGGTGGGTTTATATTATTAAAGGGACACTCCAGGCTCCCACACACGTTAGATGCACTGTGTAGGTTAGGTTACAGTTAGTTATACTGGGTGGGTTTATATTATTAAAGGGACACTCCAGGCTCCCACACACGTTAGGTGCACTGTGTAGGTTAGGTTACAGTTAGTTATACTGGGTGGGTTTATATTATTAAAGGGACACTCCAGGCTCCCACACACGTTAGGTGCACTGTGTAGGTTAGGTTACAGTTAGTTAGACTGGGTGGGTTTATATTATTAAAGGGACACTCCAGGCTCCCACACACGTTAGGCGCACTGTGTAGGTGAGTTACAGTTAGTTATACTGGGTGGGTTTATATTATTAAAGGGACACTCCAGGCTCCCACACACGTTAGGTGCACTGTGTAGGTTAGGTTACAGTTAGTTATACTGGGTGGGTTTATATTATTAAAGGGACACTCCAGGCTCCCACACACGTTAGGTGCACTGTGTAGGTGAGTTACAGTTAGTTAGACTGGGTGGGTTTATATTATTAAAGGGACACTCCAGGCTCCCACACACGTTAGATGCACTGTGTAGGTTAGGTTACAGTTAGTTATACTGTGTAGGTTTATATTATTAAAGAGACACTCAATGCTCCCACACAAGTTAGATGCACTGTGTAGGTTAGGCTACAGTTAGTTATACTGGGTGGGTTTATATTATTAAAGGGACACTCCAGGCTCCCACACACGTTAGGTGCACTGTGTAGGTTAGGTTACAGTTAGTTATACTGGGTGGGTTTATATTATTAAAGAGACACTCCAGGCTCCCACACACGTTAGGTGCACTGTGTAGGTTAGGCTACAGTTAGTTATACTGGGTGGGTTTATATTATTAAAGAGACACTCCAGAGGGGGCGGAGCTTGACCGCCATGCGGACAAGTCGCAGCTACCCGGAGCTCCTATTAAGAGGCCGACAAATGCACCCAAATTGCGGCAATCCAGCCAAGTTAACCGGGTACTTCAACTACCCACCCCACGGAGCACCCAGTGGGAACAGGGCGAAGGTACCATGCACTCTCCAGGCGCACTTACCGAGGCAGGTCCGACTTGGGGCCTAGCAGTTGATGCGGGGCGGGAGATGCGGCCGGTCTCCCAGCCCCGAAGTCCTGCAGGACACCACTGATCCTTCCCCCCCCCCCTCTGGACCGGCGGGGGTCATCCCGGTCCACCACGGCATCCACACAGCCCAGCGTCTGCACACACGGGCCCTACCAGACGGGCAATGCCAGGAGGCTGCAGAGACAATCCACTCACCTAAGATGGCGGCGGCCACACGCACAGCAGATCCCATATACCACGGAGAGAAGCTGATAACATGCCTGGATCAGCTCTATACAGCACCTGAACGGCAGGAGCTGGAGAGCACCACTACCACAGCAGACCCCAGGGGAGCGAAAGCGGAATGCCACACACCAACCCCAATTCAGTCACAACCTAGGACGGAAAGATTCAGCCTCAAGAGACTGAGTGGGGGGGAAAACTGGTACAGACCCTGGGACTAAAACTAAAAGTATTATGATGAGTGTTTTTTTGTGCAATCTCCCTTATTTTTGCTCAGGGCTCCCTGTAGTGCAGTAGATATGAAAAAAAAATTGTGGTTTGCCATGAATCTTGTATCCTAGCTGTGTAGATGTCTCAAGAAGCCTGTTCCTTAATCTTGTATCCAAGCTAATGCATAAAAAGCAGAATCAAACCTGCTACTTGTTCTAACACTAACATGTTCCACAATATATCTTACACCTATACTCACCATGTCTGATACAGCATAACTCAATATTTCCCTCTCACTATAAAGCCTAGGCATGTTAGAATTCAACTGGACTCTAAACTATGTTATATAAAAAAAAAAAAAATGTGCCTGACTTATTTGTGCCACAACCTGTAATGCAACTGTTTACCGTTTTACCCTAATGCCGCTGTCGTGGCGCATTGAGGATACTTGTTATTTCTGCGCACAACTAAAATAAAGAATTTAAAAAAAAAAAAAAAGAGACACTCCAGGCTCCCACACACGTTAGATGCACTGTGTAGGTTAGGTTACAGTTAGTTATACTGGGTGGGTTTATATTATTAAAGGGACACTCCAGGCTCCCACACACGTTAGGTGCACTGTGTAGGTTAGGTTACAGTTAGCTATACTGGGTGGGTTTATATTATTAAAGGGACACTCCAGGCTCCCACACACGTTAGGTGCACTGTGTAGGTTAGGTTACAGTTAGTTATACTGGGTGGGTTTATATTATTAAAGAGACACTCCAGGCTCCCACACACGTTAGGTGCACTGTGTAGGTTAGGTTACAGTTAGTTATACTGGGTGGGTTTATATTATTAAAGAGACACTCCAGGCTCCCACACACGTTAGATGCACTGTGTAGGTTAGGTTACAGTTAGTTATACTGGGTGGGTTTATATTATTAAAGGGACACTCCAGGCTCCCACACACGTTAGGTGCACTGTGTAGGTTAGGTTACAGTTAGCTATACTGGGTGGGTTTATATTATTAAAGGGACACTCCAGGCTCCCACACACGTTAGGTGCACTGTGTAGGTTAGGTTACAGTTAGTTATACTGGGTGGGTTTATATTATTAAAGGGACACTCCGGGCTCCCACACACATTAGATGCACTGTGTAGGTTAGGTTACAGTTAGTTATACTGGGTGGGTTTATATTATTAAAGAGACACTCCAGGCTCCCACACACGTTAGGTGCACTGTGTAGGTTAGGTTACAGTTAGTTATACTGTCTGGGTTTATATTATTAAAGGGACACTCCAGGCTCCCACACACGTTAGGTGCACTGTGTGGGTAATGTTACAGTTAGTTATACTGTCTGGGTTTATATTATTAAAGGGACACTCCAGGCTCCCACACACGTTAGATGCACTGTGTAGGTTAGGTTACAGTTAGTTATACTGGGTGGGTTTATATTATTAAATGGACACTCCAGGCTCCCACACACGTTAGATGCACTGTGTAGGTTAGGTTACAGTTAGTTATACTGGGTGGGTTTATATTATTAAAGGGACACTCCAGGCTCCCACACACGTTAGGTGCACTGTGTAGGTTAGGTTACAGTTAGTTATACTGGGTGAGTTTATATTATTAAATGGACACTCCAGGCTCCCACACACGTTAGGTGCACTGTGTAGGTTAGGATACAGTTAGTTATACTGGGTGGGTTTATATTATTAAAGGGACACTCCAGGCTCCCACACACGTTAGATGCGCTGTGTAGGTTAGGTTACAGTTAGTTATACTGGGTGGGTTTATATTATTAAAGGGACACTCCAGGCTCCCACACACGTTAGATGCGCTGTGTAGGTTAGGTTACAGTTAGTTATACTGGGTGGGTTTATATTATTAAAGGGACACTCCAGGCTCCCACACACGTTAGATGCACTGTGTAGATTAGGTTACAGTTAGTTATACTGGGTTGGTTTATATTATTAAAGGGACACTCCACACTCCCAGACACGTTAGGTGCACTGTGTAGGTTAGGTTACAGTTCGTTGTACTGGGTGGGTTTAAATTAGCAAAAAAAAAAAAACACCCAGTATAACCAACTGTAAGCCAACGTGTACCTAGGCACCTAATGTGTGAGACTAGAGTTAATCATCCAGTATATTAAAAAATAGTGAACTGTGTAGGGCAGAGGAATGGTGGCTGAAGGCTTGGCATTATAAGAGGCTCTGCAGCAGCTATCCACCTACTATGTATACACTATCACAGCTAATGTTGTGTAGTTACCTTGACAGCTGATTGAGGTAATCCACCAAGTGTAAAGGAAATAAATTCATATTTAAAAAAACAACAAAAAACTGATCATTGAAAGCCACATACAGAATCATTCCTGTGCAAAAGTAAAGGCTATTTTGTCTCTGAAATCCACCATTGTCGGATGGAGAATGGAGGGAGAGAAAACGCTTTGTGCTGTTAAAATATTCTGCCAGTGGAGGATGAAGTAAGACTGCTCTAATAGAAACGTGCTCCATTAGACACCAAGACACATATAGAAATCATGAAAAGGTTATAAAGGGATTAAACACAACAGGAAGCTGTCACCGTGCCGTCCGTGCGAAAGTTACAAGAATATGTACATAATCTGAGCACTGATCTGTGATCAAAACCGAGAGAAGGAAAACAGTATCTATTTACTTCGGGACCCTCTAAAGTCGCAGCACAGTAAGGAACAGTGCATACAGAACATGTCCTACAGGCTTATTCTCACAGCAGAGTTAATTTCCGGGATATAATAACCAATTCCCCACTGGGTATAAGAAACACTTATGCTCTGGCGCATCAGCAAGCTATTTAAAACAATACAGGCAGAATGTGCCTCTTATTGAAAGTACAGGGTCAAAATAAAAGACTTACGGATATTATCTGTGTGCCACTAGCAGTGTACGAAGAAGCATAGTTGGAAAAAAATTTTAAAAAAAAAATAATAAAAATTTGAGTTCATTTTGTTTCAATGCACAAACATCCTTTGGTGTTCTTTCAAAGCACCCCATCACGAATATTGTTCGGTCACAGCGGTGATTAGCTCAACACTCGAGACAGAAATAAGAATAGGGCAAACAGAGAAGATGAAAGAAAGTGCATATAGCACATTGGTAGATCGGTCTATAACGACATCAGTCAGATATATATTCTGATAAATACACTCTTCTATTGAATGCCAAGTTAAAGCTCAATGTAACCTTGAGTTTATCATTCCTTTAAAATAAGGAATACATAAGAAATCTGGTTGAATTCAACTTAAAACTGCAAAACCGTATCTCACCACAATGGAGAGGTCTAGGGTGTGGGTACCTTCCCTTATTTGCTTGTTTAGACGAGGAGCGGTTAGCTTTGGGACAGAAGGTGTAAGGTGTAAGGAAGGTGTAAGGTTTTGAGTGCAAGGAAATTGCTGATTTTTAAAAACGTTTTTAAAACTGTTTGATAAAAAGCAAGTGGATGGGTCCACAAGCTTCTGACACATACAATACCACAATGAGAAGAAGGTAGGTTTTACCAGAAGCTGTCCCTCGCGGCCATCACATTCAACATCTTTCGGGTTCTCTTCCACTCTTGATCTCCTAGAAGCCTACTTCAGTGATGCACTCTCACACATCCACAGGAGTACAACACGGAGGTCTATTGAGGATTCTGCAGGACTATGGGAGTTTCTACAGCCAAAGCCTTTTTTTTATCGGCTGCGGGAACTGACAAAACTTGTCAAAGGTAGCTCCACCTTTTCAAAAGTTTTGTCAAGCATAGGTAAAATAGATAACTCTTGACTGCACTGGAATTTCAGTGAATCTCCAACAAATTCAACATAAGCATTTCATAAAGATTTTATTTTTAAGCAGAACTTCTTTTTTGGGGGGTGGGCAGAGCTGATTTATTGTAATGGTTATTGTGCTCAGATTTTCTCTTTAAAATCTATAATTCTTATTGAGAACTTAAAAGGGAAGACTAAAACATGACTGATCTGCAGCACATTCACTACATAGCCATCTAAAAATGTAATGTTCATTTTGCAGTTTTTACAGCCAGACACAGAGATACAATAAAACGTCTTTTATTGATTTTAATGCTGGGCTGCTTCCCTTTATGTTTTTGAGGATATTCATTTTGTGGAGCAAGTTTGCTAAATGGAGATTCTATTCAGCGTAACATGTTGGCACTTTAAAAATGATTGTGATTGTATTCCTTCCCATTTTAAGTGTTGTGCTGTATTTAACCATCCTTAGTGCAATGGTTTATTCACTAAAGCCGGAATTGTGGATAAGCCAATATAAACAATGAGAAAATATTCCCCAGTGATTTTTCCAGGCTGGCTACTCCGTTGTGAAATGTTTAATCCATTTACCGATTCTCTAGAGTTACCAGTTTAGTGAATGAACCAGATAGTTTTAAATTTTGAAGAAAAGACAAGACCCGCAATCCACGGCAAATAACAATAATATCTACATGAAGATTGATGCCCCTAAATGATGTCAAGATCTTATTTAAATATAAAATCTTCACACGTCCCAGAGCCACAGACACATTGTGTAGCCATCATTTTCACAGTGTTTCCTGTGTTTTCTTTCTTATTTCCCGTACAACAAAAAACTTTGCACCTTATTGTCTGCAGGATATATTGACACTTGTGACAACTCGTTGGAGCGTGCAATTGTGGGACAGTTGTAGGATGCCTGCGAACATGCATAATAAATCATTCTATCATAACACAGATTGTCACAGCTAAGGATTTATTCTGAGAATATTCACAGTACAACAAACTTGGAGAGAAAGTTCAGCCATAGAAAAAAACAACAACACTGAGATCCAGAGAAAGATTCCTTAATAACATCACTTTATAGGAGTCTCAACAGCTAAGGGCCCACACGTATGTCACCCTTTATGAGGTCATAAGGCAGTAAAGGAAGGTAAAAAGATTAATTGGGTCAAAAGCCCTATTTTTTTTTACAAATATTGCATGATCAAAACCTGGAACTATTCTTGCTGGAGCTGCAGCATCGAAGAACAATCTAGAATTCAAGCGTAGAGGTTGGCCGAGTACTTAGCAGCTGCCAAAGTCAGCCATGACTGTAAAAAGTAAGAGTCACTAATGTATCGACCTGTTATGAGACGTCCCAGGTACGGGAGCCGATTAGTTGGCTCCAGGGCAGAGCAGTAATATGTGAGTGATGGTGGTGCCCACTCTTTATTCTAAACCACATCTATCAGCATTTGGGTGTGTGTCTGCAAGTGTGTGCTCTTACTTCACAGAGACAGAGTTGCAAATGTTTAAAGAGGTCACTTTACGAAACACTCCCAATGGCGGTGAACATTCTGCGCATGTTATTACTTGTTTAGCTAGGCCACTATCATATACCAGTTTGTAATGCTTGGACCCAAGCTTGAAAAAGACTGGTGTTGGTCGAGAAATTGCGAGGTCAACATGTGGTGGAATGAAAGGTATCAGTCAGGTGCTGCAGACTTTTTACTACTTTTCTTATAATGGCATTGCGCCAAAGGTGAAGAAGGTGGAATCTGCATCCCTACAAACCGAGACTTTGGACTAGGATGCCTATGTTTGACAATATTAACTTTCCTCTACCTGGTCCCATACACAGAAATAGGGAGATCATCAAGGCACAGTCCTACAATGTTTCCCTACCAAGAATAACAAGCTCTGAATATCTGCTGTTCTTCCCGTATACTGTAATATTGACTCAAGAGTAGAGTGCCCCTACTGGTGCTAAATATGCCCATGTATACAAATATCATTGCCTTACATCTGCTGTATGTGATATATAAATAATGCCCAAATAAGGAACTGGTGACTTTGTATCAAACATTCAAAGTAGCAATTGATCTGGATAATTTGTTACTGGATGCGTGCATTTTTGATGATCAAAAGGAATTTTTGATGACGTGGGATCGCTTTATAAGGAATAAAATCAATATATTGTTTTTTGGACGAAGAGCAAGCAAATGTGTAGAAAAAAAAATTATACATATTTCACTATAATTTCAGACATTCTCAGCCTTTACTGACAAAGCTGCAATCAAAGTGGTAAAGTCCAAATGTATGAAGAAATGGCTGCCACCCCCAAGAACATGGTGAACATCCCAAGTCCAATTTCATTATATCGATTATACATTGATTACACCAACAGTGTATATATATATACATATACCGTATATACTCGAGTATAAGCCGACCCGAATATAAGCCGAGGCCCCTAATTTTACCCCCAAAAACTGGGAAAACTTATTGACTCGAGTATAAGACTAGGGTGGGAAATGCAGCAGCTACTGGTAAATTTCTAAATAAAATTAGATCCTAAAAAAATTATATAAATTTAATTTTTATTTACAGTGTGTGTATATAATGAATGCAGTGTGTGTGTATGAATGCAGTGTGTGTGTATGAATGCAGTGTGTGCGTATGAGAATGCAGTGCGTATGAGTGCAGTGTGTATGGGTGCAGTGTGTGTGTATGAGTGCAGAGTGTGTGTATGAGTGCAGAGTGTGTGTATGAGTGCAGAGTGTGTGTATGAGTGCAGAGTGTGTGTATGAGTGCAGTGTGTGTATGAGTGCAGTGTGTGTGTATGAGTGCAGTGTATGTATGAGTGCAGTGTGTGAATGCAGTGTGTGTATATGAATGCAGTGTGTATATGAATGCAGTGTGAGTGCAGTGTGTGTGTGTGTGTGTGAATGCAGTGTGTATATGAGTGCAGTGTGTATATGAATGCAGTGTGTATATGAATGCAGTGTGAGTTCAGTGTGTGTATATGAATGCAGTGTGTATATGAATGCAGTGTGAGTGCAGTGTGTGTGTGTGAATGCAGTGTGTATATGAGTGCAGTGTGTGTGTGTGTGTGTGAATGCAGTGTGTGTATATGAATGCAGTGTGTATATGAATGCAGTGTGAGTGCAGTGTGTGTGTGTGTGTGAATGCAGTGTGTGTGTGTGTGTGTGAATGCAGTGTGTATATGAATGCAGTGTGAGTGCAGTGTGTGTGTGTGTATGTGTGAATGCAGTGTGTGTATGAGTGCAGTGTGTGTGTGTGTGAATGCAGTGTGTATATGAGTGCAGTGTGTGTGTGTGAATGCAGTGTGTATATGAGTGCAGTGTGTGTGTGTGAATGCAGTGTGTATATGAGTGCAGTGTGTGTGAGTGCAGTGTGTGTGTGTGTGATGCAGAGCCTTGGTGGGGGGTGGGCATTTTAATATATTTTTTATTATTATTATTTTAATTTTTTTTGTTATATAATTTTTTTTATTACTATTTTTATTATTATTTTACATTTTTTTGTTATATAATTTTTTTATTACTATTTTTATTACTGTATTATTATTTTAATTTTTTTGTTATATATTTTTTTATTATTACTATTTTTATTATTGTATTATTATTATTTTCATTTTTTTTGTTATATTATTAATTAATTTATTTTTATTACTATGATACATTTTTTTTGTCCCCCCTCCCTGCTTGCTAGCGTGCCAGGGAGGGGGGCTCCTTCCCTGGTGGTCCAGTTGGATTGGTAGTTCAGTGGGGGGAGGAGGGACTGTCAGAGAGTTTACTTACCTCCCCTGCAGCTCCTGTCAGCTCTCTCCTCCTCCGCGCCGTCCGGTCAGCTCTTCTGTCAGCTCACACTGTAAGTCTTGCGAGAGCCGCGGCTCTCGCGAGACTTACACTGGGAGCTGACCGAGGTGCTGAACGGATGGCGCGGAGGAGGAGGGAGCTGACAGGAGCTGCAGGGGAGGTAAGTAAACTCTCTGCCAGCCCCCACAGCCCCTGTCTGTATTATGGCAATGTAAATTGCCATAATACAGACTATTGACTCGAGAATAAACCGAGTTGGGGTTTTTCAGCACAAAAAATGTGCTGACAAACTCGGCTTATACTCGAGTATATACGGTATGTGGCGAAAGTGACCTCGCCACTGTTTTTTGCAGGGGCCTGTTTGCCAGCTTCCTGCCCTGTGACTATGGCCCTGTAATAAAATTTGGGTTAAAGACTCTGGTTGTGCCTCATGGACTTCTAACAGGAACAATTCAAACTTTTGAAGCGGCACTTCGAACTCCCAAAGCCATTCAAAGTGGCATTCAAACGCGTGGCGGCAGCCATCTTGCTTAGTCGAACGCATCCAGAGGTGTTTGGTCGTCGAGTGTATACAACTCAAATTAGACACTCAAAGGCGCGGACACCGCTGGATGCGTTAGACTAAACAAGATGGCCGACGCCCCTACCTGCCCCCCTCACCCTAAAAATAGTGAAGGGGGGGTACCATAAATCTATTCACTAGGATATGAAATACTTCAATTTGATGTCTTGTTTTTTCTAAAACCTTCTTTTTTCAGCCCCCAAAAAGGCCAAATAAAAAAACATAATACCCGAACTTATAAAATAAAATAAAAACCAGAGCAAAAAACAAACACAAATTTAAACGAAAAAAATATAAATGTTGACGCTTAAAAAAGGATCCATCTTCATCCAGCGAGTGCACGGCGCAGACTGAGTTCAGCAGTGCGAGGAAATAAAAATTTTAAACCGAACAAAAGTCCTGAATTTCGTCCTAACACGAATGGACGAACTGCTCTCATTCTGTTAGGACGAAATTCGGTAGTTTTGCCAGCGTTCTAGAATACGGAAAGGAGGCATCGCGAGAACACGGAGGAAAGGTAAGGATTCTGGGGAAATTTCTCTGACCACAGGAAATGGAGCGCACACTGCTCTTCCGCTGGTCAAACGTATGAAACCTCCATAAGACAAAGTAGTCCCTACGTTGTCTTATGTTTTAAAGAAAACAAAATGAAGAACAGATCCTGAGAGAGGGAGAGAAGAAGCGGCGATTGGGGAAAGGTAAGTTCCTCATGACAGTGCTGCTTTAAGGACGGAGGCAATTGTGCACATTCTGATCAAAATAAACCCTAGAATTTGACTATATGTCTGTTCATCCATAATTCCCCTCTCTCTAATTAAGTGCACCCACACTTATTATATATCATTTTGTTCAGGAGAAACAGGGCTTTAATTTCATATCAAATATTTAGATATGAAAATTTAATATGAATACAAAAAAGTGTGAAAAATAGTAAAAGAAAAGTGTGAAAAATTAAGAAATGTAGTTATTTTCATAGTTCTGACTGTTTTGACTGTGAATGTCATAATACGGTTAGTCTTTACTGTAATAAAATTCACATATTTGTATTCAGCGATGTCTCACGAATACATTACCCCCTGTTTACAGGTTTTACAGTGTGTTGGAAAGTTACAGGGTGAAATATAGGGCGTTCTCCTTTCCAATATTGAACTGTAGGAAGGGCTAAATAGCTTAACTAGCCCCGGACAAAGGCGCAATTTAGTGGCGCCAAAACGCGCGTTGGGCGTTTTTTAACTTCACTTTATTTGGGTGTTATAATTTGGGATTCATTTACTTTTATGGACACTAGAATTTATTTTCAATGTTTAGGTTAAGCCGCTAGCTTCGAGTAGCTATGATTTACGTATTAGGCTAGGTTGCTGCTACAGATCATTTTACTAGCCTGGGTCTACCATGACATAGGGTTGCTAGTTGATGTAGGTTAGAGGCTGAGTCTACCTTCAGCTATTAGGCAGTATCAATCTATGATTGAGCCATCGATGAGTTATTTACTTATTTAGCTTAGGCCTTCCTACAGTTCAATATTGGATAGCTAGTAATTTTGTGTAAATTATTATATCTAGCCTGTTTTCAGGCAGCAAGGATTTACCCATATTTAGCTCAGGGTTTCTGTTCTATTCTATGTAGGTTGGAGTCATAGTCTATCTTCAGCAATATTTTTATGTTGTAGTTTTTTTTAATATTCTTTTCTAGAACTAGGTATATCTGGTTTGGTTACAAGCTGTTACATCTGTGTAGTTGCCGCAAAAATACAAGCTGTTCAGAGGCTAATAAAATGAATTTGAAAACATAAAAGCTTTAAGTTCTTTAACTTATCGCGCTTTGATAAGGGTTTCAGTTTCATCGCTGGCTTGCTCGCTGATATTCTGCCCACCCTTTGTCACTGATCCGGACGCAGACACAACTATTCCTATATTATTTGCTAATAGTTTCTGTCGCTGTGCAATGGCTGCACAGGCTACCACCACCTCATCACTTTCAAAGTCATAGTCAGGGATTAATTCCTGCTCGGTATTGATTTCTTTGCTATTCATTTTTATTTTCTCCGCTTTCCCAGCTACTTTCTTCTGTTGGAGTAGTTTCAGGGCCCATGTGAGATCTTCTTCCCATAATTCGCTGTTTGCTGGGTAAAGGTGTATTCCAACTTGGAAGCTTCGAATTGCCTTTTGGAGTGCTGAAGGGATTCCCTGGGGTCCAGTGGTGCTGCTGGGCTCCTGGGCAGGTAGGTGGGTAGGCAGGCTGGCTGGCTGGCGGGCGCGCGAGGGAGCACTTTCCCATGTGTGCTTTCTCTTCAGCTCCCTCGCACACCGCGTCTATCTTCAGCAATATTTAGCTAATCTCTAGACAGCAACGATTTAGTATCGAGCTATGCAAGAGTTATATGTATAGCTAAGTTTTTTCTAGTTTATATTGTATTCTGTGCAGGTTTAATATCTAGCCTATTTCCAGTTTTATATAGTGAGGATTTTCATCGAACACATGATATCCTTTCTTTCTCTGTAGCTCACTCCCATGACTAATTTATTTCTACTTAGTTGGAAGGAGAAACAAATTTGATACATTTATTGCTATAGTATCTCTGCTATAACTCCCTTCTAAGCAGTTTCTGAGTCCTATTTAGATGTGTATTTATACCTCAAACGAGGCTATGTGCCTAACTTTACATAAGACATTTAGTAGACATGCCGCCATAATTTACCCTAGCACTTAATAAAGGGTTTTCCTAAATATTGGCATAGGTGATTGGAAAGGTGTTTTTTTATTTACGGTTCATTTATGAATCAAGATTAATTCAAGCTGTTTCTCTATGATTCTCACCTTATATGATAAGCTCTAATTTTATTAATAAGGGCTATCCAACGACTTCGATTCTGTTTCTTTGGAAAAAAAATGTTTATTATATATATATACACACACACACACACACACACACACACACTTGTATTATTTTCGGTTTTAAGGGGAGTGATCACACAGCCTGCGGGGAGCTTATTCACCTGTTGGGAACTGCCAGGGCGGTCAGGAAGTCCCCAAGAATTGGAGCGTTGGGAAGGAGAGGATCCCGGAAGCTACTGGGCTCAAAGACGTTATGGCGTTCTATGACGATTATAATGCAGACGGCATAGAACGCTGTAACTGCGTTATGGGGTTATCAGACAAATATTTGCTTTCACCCATACTTGTGACATAGAGGGGTGATTGCTATAATACAGGATATAAGGGGAAATAGATGCTAATCAGCTGCCACTCCACTTAATAACTATTAAAGACACTTACGAATCCACAGGAAGGGAACACATACAGGTCACAAAATGAAGACGTTATCATTTTGCTGCAAGTACAAGGCACACAAACACATTGGGCGTAGAAAGGATAGTCTGATCCGGAAGCTCACAGTAAATGTGATTTGAGGCATTGTGAAGTCTCACGGAGAATAAATCAGAGCTGCGTGTTACAGCAACACATTGTCGACAATATATTTTGCACTGTTTGCAGTAGAAATGTTCGGAATGATTCACTGTCGGGGGAAAAAAAAAGCCATGATTAGGAATAGCAGAGAAGCATTAGAGGGGGCAGGAAAGGGCGGCAAATTAACCTTTGCATTCTTCCAGGAAGATGTAGCTGTAGCATCATGTGGGATATTATGAATAAAATAAAATCAGTGCCGAGGAACTCAATCGTATTTAATGAAATAGCAGACATGTCAAATTTAAAGGAACGCTCCAATTTAAAAATAAATAAATAATAAAAAACTACAACTCACTTCCTTGTTGAAATACAGTTTAAAGAATGTGAGGAAGGAAATATTCAACTATCTGCAAGTCAGCCAAGAGCTGTTAAGAGGACTTCAGCAGAGTTATAATATAAGTCTGCAGGGATATACAGTTAACTCCTAAGGCACTTCAACAAGCTTAAGTGCTTAGGCAGAGTAAAGTGTCCCTTTAAGGAAGGAGCCATTGAAGGAAAAGTTAACTTGTTCTTTATTTTCTATTTGTTCCTCTAACACAGCATCCTTTGCTCTTGTACCTCCCTGGAAAGATAAGGATATGGTCCCCGGGGGATACCAGTAACCTGTCAGAGGCGTAGTGGTGCTAGCTTTCCACAGGGACTGTGTTTTATCAAAAAATATATATATATGTTTTTCTTATTGCTAAGATTTAATTTCCATATAACATTACTACTTTCTACCAGACTGCGGAACGGACGGAGCTCCAGGTGGCGGTAGGAGGGCCAGGCGGTCTAGGCCTCCTACATGCTTATCCTCCAATCCTGTGGTGATTTGGATTGAGGGGTTTGGTGGCAGACTCCCTGTCGGACGCTTCATGTAGGCCGTATCAAGCAGTGTGGCGCCACTGGCTGTCCATATTCTCACAAACTCAGGATGGTAGGGTCAGAGTCTGGACGTTTGGAGGCGACCTTGATATTGTTGGAGGAGATGCAGCGTGGCGGAAAGGTCTAGAAGCCAGCCGTCTCTTCCGATCCAAATGGCGGGAAGCGTGTGGACACCGGAAAAGACTCAACACATCGGCGCCCATGATCCATTGGAAGGACGTCAGAGTGCTGGATGTCATCAGACGGCAACACCGGAAGTGATGCGCACCGTCCGGGTATCCCTCCTCTCCCCTGCCGACCGTCCCATGCGTCCAGTGCCCTGGGAAGCCTGCGGCAGACCCAGGGCACTGGACGCAGGGGACGGTGGACAGGGCAGGGGAGGGATACCCGGACGCGGCACCAGACAGATCTCCCACACAGAATTCGGAGCACTGGAGCCAGATGGAAGGCTGAATGTCAGCGCAGGTGGCGGCCTTTCAGAGGAGTCCAGGAGGTCCCGGTCGTAGTCTGATTCGGATGCAAAAGACCGTTCCCCAGCGGTAGGATGAGTTATATTGCGCTAGCGCACAAAGGGGGTCTGGTGGGCAGGAACAGCCAGAGGAGTGGTTGCGCTTGCTGAGGGCCCTAGTGGACAGGTTTCCCGCGGGTCTCACAGGGCGGGTGCTAGGTTCTTTAGGGCAAGGGTACAGAAATTAGGTACAGGAGCCTGCCGGGCAGGGGACTGGGAGTCAGTAGGGGCTTTTCGCCCTTGTACGGTGGGATGTGACCTGGCCCCTTTGGCCTCCACGTCCCTCAGGATATCCAGGACAAAATATGCAGAGGTGAGTACGTTGATTTTCTTTCTCTGGTTTCCTCTGACAAAGACTCGACCTGTTGAGGTTCCTGAGGCTGACAAGGGTAAGCCTATCCCTAGGACATTTGGCAATTGTCTTCAAGGGTTTAAAGTTTTTGCTAGCATTCTGGTGCGCCGATTTCCTGAGAAGGATCCTTCTCTTTTTGGGTATCTAGACTTAATATGGGGGGCATATAATGTCTACGGGGGGGCAATACTGGTATCGTTACAACCAGCAGTTCCGCCAAAAGATTGCGGTGTGCCCAGAATGGATTTCGGTGTCCAGGATAGTAGTTTATGGTTGTTAATCATGACACCCAGTAGACAGTGACCCTTTCCCGGGCCGGCCGGAGGAGGCTCTGGCTCATCGGCAGGTCACAAAAAAAGGAGTGTGTTGGCTCTTTAACAAGAGACAGTGCAGGTGGTACAGCTCCTGCAGATTTCTCCATTAATGTGCACATTGTGGAAGAGCGCACCAGGCGATGCGCTGCTTTAGAAAAGGGAAGCCGCTCGTCGGTAAGGGTTCAACTCACGACGACGTTCCTAGAGGACAGGACGCCGGTGCACGTAATATGGATGCGCCTGTGGCTCGTCCAGTATCCTAAACATCACGAGGCTCAGGTCTTGTTTGAGGTATTTATGTTAGGGTTCTGGATTTCGTTTGTGCACTCTTCTTTGCCACAGTTTGCGGACAACCTCTGCTCGGTTAGGGGTAAGGAGGAGATACTTTAGGAAAAATTGGACGTCGAGGTCCAGCAGGGTCGCATGGCAGGCCCTTTTGATTTTCCACCATTTCCCAATTTGCAGATTTCTCCTCTGGGTCTGGTTCCCAAGAAGGAGCTGGGTTCCTTTCATTTGATCCAAAACCGGTCCTATCCGGCAGGAGGTTCAGTTAACGACAACATCGGTAAAGAGGTATGTCGGTTCGCTATGCGTCGTTTGACAGGGCTTTGGAGTTGGTTTGACGGGCCGTGGCTGGCACATTATTGGCGAAATCTGACATTGCATCTGCATCTGTTACCGGTTCACCCGTCTTGTTTTCATTTGGTTGGATGTTTTTTTCGTGGGGTTTTCTACTGCGATATGTGCCAATGGGCTGTTCTATTTCTTGTCAGTTTTTCAGATTTTTTTGTGTTTTTTTGGAATGGGTTACAGTTCAGTCTTCGGGTTTGTCAGCAGTTACCCATTACCTGGATGATTTTTTGTTTGTTGGTTCGTCGGACTCCGGGGAATGTGTTAGGATCGTTTCGGTCGGTCTTCATCCGGCGCTCCAAAACAGACCAAGATGGTAGGGGTTCTTGGGCGTGCATCGGTTCTACAGGTGGTGAATTTTTCCCAGTTCATTTGTGCTCAGCCTATTTTAGTCTCAGGCCTGGCAGCTATCTATCCCTGTTTATTCATAGTGATGGGTCTCCTCTACCAGTTCGCGGCGATGTTTCGCGCTGCGCTTGTGGAGTGTGGGTTGGACGCTCAGGAGTACTCTGCTCATTCCTTTCACATCGGGGCAGCCACTCAGGCTAGTTTATGGGGATTTTAAGCTGCAGCAATTTGGAGTTTGGGTAGGTGGGGCTCAAATCGCTACAAGTCCTATGTCAGGCCTCACTTGTTGTAACATGTTTCCTCGTATGTCAACGGCCGCATTGTATCTGGATATTGGGGCACTCCTTCATTTATTGGGCTGCGCGGCAAGCGCCCTTACGGTAGGAATTTGGGGTTCCATATGAGATAGCCAGGGTAAGGTGGAGGGGTATTAGGGGTCTTCTGTGGCAGCAAATTTTACGGAATGAGTGGCGCTCCGCAGATACGTAACCGGCCCGGTGACGTTAATCATTCACGTGAGGGGTAACGAGTCACGACCTAGGGTGCAGCAGGTCAGTGGATCTCATCCACCCAATTAAACATGACAGGGCCCGCTGCGTGGCATTGTTTTCTGATCTGACTTTAATTTGTCACCGCGGTGGCGGTAGTGCTGTCCAGCGAAGTAAAATTGGAAGAAAGTGCCCAAGCGGCTTGGAGAGTCGCAGCCTGCTGAGAGCTGATGGCGGGGGCAGGCTGCTCCGGACTCGTGGTTCATTTGGATAGAGTTGTCTGTTGGTAAACCCTCAACAGCTGACAGAGTTGGGATGCTGGCAATAATTATTAAGAAAGCTCTGGCCGTTGCCCTTAACCATATCAAGTGGTGTTGTGTCTCTATTGGGCGGTTAGGGTTATTCTGGTCAGCAGTCATGGGTTTAAACTAAACAGGAAACGGATTTTTAGAGAGAAACGTTTTGGCAAAAACAACAAAACTTTGATTATATCAGCGTTTAATTTTTTTTCAACTAGGTACTTTTTACCTTAAGTCTACAATTTGTCTTTCAAGTCACCATTTAGTGAAAAGTTAAAGCCCTGGCATGTAAATACAACGGCTTCAAACCTTCTTTAACATATTATTATTATTACCCAACTTGTGTACTAATTATACCCTTCTTATTCTGAATTCAATGTGGTGTGGCAATGGCTGAAATTGTTTAGTGTGAGCAATGAGCAAACCCTTGAAACATTGCCACAGAGAGCATTCACAACAAATCTACTGTTTTCAAAGAATTTCTCTAAAATGGATTTCCTAATACACTCATTGGGATAAATCATCTCACAGGCCCACATAATAACCCTATCATGTCATAAATAGAGATGTCCCGAACAGTTCGCCGGCGAACATAGCTTGTTCGCGGTCGCCGCGGCAGGCGAACATATGCGATGTTCGGTCCGCCCCCTATTCGTCATGGAGGTGGGAGGGCCTGGGACGGAGTGTCTGCTGCTGATTGGCTGGAATGTGTCTGCTGACTGTGAGGTACAGGGTCAAAGTTTACTCAATGATGACGAATAGGGGGCGGACCGAACATCGCATATGTTTGCCCGCCGCAGCGACCGCGAACAAGCTATGTTCGCCGGCGAACAGTTCCTGGCGAACTGTTCGGGACATCTCTAGTCATAAATAGCCCCCTGTAGAGCAGGACTGCTACAGACACATTATAACACTTTGACAGGATAATAGTGAGTTGACAATTGGAACATGCGCATAAGTGGTGAATGTGTACAAACTACACTATATTTCTTTTTTACACAGTAGTACAACCCAGCTATACCCACATTGTAACACTTCAAGGTGAACATTCTACAGTAAAACTTCAGTGTAAAAAATTGTGTGGTTTTGGTTAATTCCCTACCTCTAGTGTGAGCTGCTGTGTTCCCTGATTATTCTACAGACAGCAGTTGGGTTGTATTTTACATATCTGTTTACTGCAAAAGATATTGTTTCTTTTGTTTCTTTGGTGACATCTTACATGTAAACGGAAGTATGGTGGGAAGTATGGCCTTGGCTGGGTCAGTGAATTTAGCTGGTTTGCTGCAAGGTTTCCACAGCTGCTACTGTATTTCATCCACACTATCGTCAGCCAGCCAAATGCTGTTAGAGACTCGGAGTAATGGCAGTTCGGTTGGTTACCCATAACCATAAGGTTATCCAATATCCGGAAGGCAATCAGAGCCATTACTGCCAATTCCTGCCACAATATGAGTCTTTGGGAGCTGAAATCTCACAGGGAAATGCCATGTAATTGTGCATGCCATGTATGGCTGCTGGTGGCTTGCTATATGAGTCGGTATGTTATATTATATGTTCTATGATCCATTCTGAAATCCTGACACCCATTCAGAAAACTAGCAGCCAGCACTGAGTGCATGCATATCAGCATTGGGTCGCCATGGTTAATACAGCAAACGCGGGACGATATGAATTACTGTGCATGAACAAGTTAATTACTCTGGCTGGGAACATTTATTTTGTACTTTTGATATATTTCCAGAATGTATAAAACATAAAGATTAAAAAAAAAAAAATGTAAAAAATTCTACAAATAAAAAAATTACATATCTATATAAACAAATATTATTTGGACCAGTGCACAAGAAATAGCACTTTATCAAGACTAACACATTTTGAATATGCTTCCCTACATCAACCACCTGCCAAGGCATTAGCTGAATGGGAAGGTTCCAGACAATTGGCACCTTAATCATCGGATGCTCTGGAGAGCTGTGAAACAGCAGAAATTTGTGCACTGATATGTTGGCAAGCGTGCAACGGGCACGAAACCTGAACATGGCTCAGCAAATATAGGATCAGTCAATTTAAACTTTTTTCCTGTTTTTCCTTTACCTAATTAAACCGGTCACAGTGAAGCACACCATTAAAAATACTGTGTTCTCACCACTGAACCTCAATGTCATCCTGTAAACTCATCCCATGCCGGGCATTTCATTTAAATACCCCAGCATTAGGAGCCTTTTAAAATCTTGCTTGTTCAATGCTGTAAGCTCATCTTTACACCAAATTATGTTGGCTACAGGAATCGAAAATTCTACGGTCATTTGTCTATTTAGCTGTAGACGCATGAAATGGCCATTAGGCACGCAGCTTCCAGCGGATTAACTACAAAAAATGAAGGTGAAATGGCTTCTTTTTTTTTATTTTTTTTTTAATTCAAATTTTTTTAAAGGTCATTGCTAGTGGTATCAGAACCAGGAATTTGTTCTGCTCCGTTAGTAGGGTCCATGTTTTTGATGCAACCCACAATAGTCATACGCGCTAGAGATTCCGCTGATAGGGTGTTATGGGTGAAATTACTTTCTCCATTTATTATCTATTCAAATTAAAACAGAAAATAGTCAATGTCGAGGAAACGCATGCTATCAGCATAATAAGATGGGAAAATCGATCTCCAGTGACAGGTTAATGCAGTGATAGCCACACTGGTACAGCAAGTGCTGAATACTACATTTCCCATGATGCACAGGAAACCAGTGTAAAACAGTTCCCATAAGAGGGTTACTATCACTGGGGGCATCTTGAAGTTAACCTATTTTCAGCTAGTCCACACTCACAATGTATTAGTGAGTGATTGGGTAATTAACTGACAATTCATTAGTATGATTTTAATATGGAATAAATTGCAAATCTAAGAAATGTCTTGTGCTCAATATTTAGAAAGAACCCCTACTCTGACATCACCAGAATGCAGTGAGAGCCTGCTCTGACATCACCAGAATGCAGTGAGAACCTGCTCCGACATCACCAGAATGCAGTGAGAACCTGCTCCGACATCACCAGAATGCAGTGAGAACCTGCTCTGACATCACCAGAATGCAGTGAGAACCTGCTCTGACATCACCAGAATGCAGTGAGAACCTGCTCTGACAGCACCAGAATGCAGTGAGAACCTGCTCTGACATTACCAGAATGCAGTGAGAACCTGCTCTGACATCACCAGAATGCAGTGAGAGCCTGCTCCGACATTACCAGAATGCAGTGAGAACCTGCTCTGACATCACCAGAATGCAGTGAGAGCCTGCTCCGACATTACCAGAATGCAGTGAGACCCTGCTCTGACATCCCCAGAATTATTATTCCAGCACATTGTTTAAAGTGTCTATCAAATAAATTAGTTTGTCAAAGTTTGGCGCCATGGTAGAAAGTTGTGGTGTATATTGTTATTAAGAACATAATTTGTCTACCATCTTGGTTTTAGTGGTCAATTTTGCATAATATTGAAACATCTTCTCCATAAACCAGAATGCAGTGAGAACCTGCTCTGACATCACCAGAATGCAGTGAGAGCCTGCTCTGACATCACCAGAATACAGTGAGAACCTGCTCTGACATCACCAGAATGCAGTGAGAACCTGCTCTGACATCACCAGAATGCAGTGAGAACCTGCTCTGACATCACCAGAATGCAGTGAGAGCCTGCTCTGACATCACCAGAATGCAGTGAGAACCTGCTCTGACATCACCAGAATGCAGTGAGAGCCTGCTCCGACATCCCCAGAATACAGTGAGAAACTGCTCTGACATCACCAGAATGCAGTGAGAACCTGCTCTGACATCACCAGAATGCAGTGAGAACCTGCTCTGACATCACCAGAATGCAGTGAGAACCTGCTCTGACATCACCAGAATGCAGTGAGAGCCTGCTCCGACATCACCAGAATGCAGTGAGAGCCTGCTCCGACATTACCAGAATGCAGTGAGAGCCTGCTCTGACATCACCAGAATGCAGTGAGAACCTGCTCTGACATCACCAGAATGCAGTGAGAGCCTGCTCCGACATCCCCAGAATGCAGTGAGAGCCTGCTCTGACATCACCAGAATGCAGTGAGAACCTGCTCTGACATCACCAGAATGCAGTGAGAACCTGCTCTGACACCCCCAGAATATAGTGAGAGCCTGCTCCGACATCCCCAGAATACAGTGAGAACCTGCTCTGACATCACCAGAATGCAGTGAGAGCCTGCTCTGACATCCCCAGAATGCAGTGAGAGCCTGCTCTGACATCACCAGAATGCAGTGAGAACCTGCTCTGACATCACCAGAATGCAGTGAGAACCTGCTCTGACACCCCCAGAATATAGTGAGAGCCTGCTCCGACATCCCCAGAATACAGTGAGAACCTGCTCTGACATCACCAGAATGCAGTGAGAGCCTGCTCTGACATCCCCAGAATGCAGTGAGAGCCTGCTCCGACATTACCAGAATGCAGTGAGAGCCTGCTCCGACATTACCAGAATGCAGTGAGAGCCTGCTCTGACATTACCAGAATGCAGTGAGAGCCTGCTCTGACATCCCCAGAATGCAGTGAGAGCCTGCTCCGACATCACCAGAATGCAGTGAGAACCTGCTCTGACATCACCAGAATGCAGTGAGAACCTGCTCTGACATCACCAGAATGCAGTGAGAGCCTGCTCTGACATCACCAGAATGCAGTGAGAACCTGCTCCGACATCACCAGAATGCAGTGAGAACCTGCTCTGACATCACCAGAATGCAGTGAGAACCTGCTCTGACATCACCAGAATGCAGTGAGAGCCTGCTCTGACATCACCAGAATGCAGTGAGAACCTGCTCTGACATCACCAGAATGCAGTGAGAACCTGCTCTGACATCACCAGAATGCAGTGAGAACCTGCTCCGACATCACCAGAATGCAGTGAGAACCTGCTCTGACATCACCAGAATGCAGTGAGAACCTGCTCTGACATCACCAGAATGCAGTGAGAACCTGCTCTGACATCACCAGAATGCAGTGAGAACCTGCTCCGACATCACCAGAATGCAGTGAGAACCTGCACCGACATCACCAGAATACAGTGAGAGCCTGCTCCAACATCCCCAGAATGAAGTGAGAGCCTGCTCCGAAATCCCCAGAATGCAGTGAGAGCCTGCTCTGATATCCCCAGAATACAGTGAGAGCCTGCTTCGTCATTACCAGAATGCAGTGAGAGCCTGCTCTGACATCACCAAAATGCAGTGAGAACCTGCTCTGACATCACCAGAATGCAGTGAGAGCCTGCTCTGACATCACCAGAATGCAGTGAGAACCTGCTCTGACATCACCAGAATGCAGTGAGAACCTGCTCTGACATCACCAGAATACAGTGCGAGCCTGCTCCGACATCACCAGAATACAGTGAGAACCTGCTCTGACATCACCAGAATGCAGTGAGAACCTGCTCTGACATCACCAGAATGCAGTGAGAACCTGTTCTGACATCACCAGAATGCAGTGAGAGCCTGCTCTGACACCCCCAGAATACAGTGAGAACCTGATCTGACATTACCAGAATGCAGTGAGAGCCTGCTCCGACATCCCCAGAATACAGTGAGAACCTGATCTGACATTACCAGAATGCAGTGAGAGCCTGCTCCGACATCCCCAGAATGCAGTGAGAACCTGCTCTGACACCCCCAGAATATAGTGAGAGCCTGCTCCGACATCCCCAGAATACAGTGAGAACCTGCTCTGACATCACCAGAATGCAGTGAGAGCCTGCTCCGACATCCCCAGAATGCAGTGAGAACCTGCTCTGACATCACCAGAATACAGTGAGAACCTGCTCTGACATCACCAGAATGCAGTGAGAGCCTGCTCCGACATCCCCAGAATGCAGTGAGAGCCTGCTCTGACATTACCAGAATGCAATGAGAACCTGCTCTGACATCACCAGAATGCAGTGAGAACCTGCTCCGACATCCCCAGAATGCAGTGAGAGCCTGCTCTGACATTACCAGAATGCAATGAGACCCTGCTCTGACATCACCAGAATACAGTGAGAGCCTGCTCTGATATCCCCAGAATACAGTGAGAGCCTGCTTTGTCATTACCAGAATGCAGTGAGAGCCTGCTCTGACATCACCAAAATGCAGTGAGAACCTGCTCTGACATCACCAGAATGCAGTGAGAGCCTGCTCTGACATCACCAGAATACAGTGAGAGCCTGCTCCGACATCCCCAGAATGCAGTGCGAGCCTGCTCTGACATCACCAGAATGCAGTGAGAGCCTGCTCCGACATCCCCAGAATGCAGTGAGAACCTGCTCTGACATCACCAGAATGCAGTGAGAACCTGCTCTGTCATCACCAGAATGCAGTGAGAGCCTGCTCCGACATCCCCAGAATGCAGTGAGAACCTGCTCTGACATCACCAGAATGCAGTGAGAACCTGCTCTGTCATCACCAGAATGCAGTGAGAACCTGCTCTGACATCACCAGAATACAGTGAGAACCTGCTCTGACATCACCAGAATGCAGTGAGAGCCTGCTCCGACATTACCAGAATGCAGTGAGAACCTGCTCTGACATCACCAGAATGCAGTGAGAGCCTGCTCCGACATTACCAGAATGCAGTGAGACCCTGCTCTGACATCCCCAGAATTATTATTCCAGCACATTGTTTAAAGTGTCTATCAAATAAATTAGTTTGTCAAAGTTTGGCGCCATGGTAGAAAGTTGTGGTGTATATTGTTATTAAGAACATAATTTGTCTACCATCTTGGTTTTAGTGGTCAATTTTGCATAATATTGAAACATCTTCTCCATAAACCAGAATGCAGTGAGAACCTGCTCTGACATCACCAGAATGCAGTGAGAGCCTGCTCTGACATCACCAGAATACAGTGAGAACCTGCTCTGACATCACCAGAATGCAGTGAGAACCTGCTCTGACATCACCAGAATGCAGTGAGAACCTGCTCTGACATCACCAGAATGCAGTGAGAGCCTGCTCTGACATCACCAGAATGCAGTGAGAACCTGCTCTGACATCACCAGAATGCAGTGAGAGCCTGCTCCGACATCCCCAGAATACAGTGAGAAACTGCTCTGACATCACCAGAATGCAGTGAGAACCTGCTCTGACATCACCAGAATGCAGTGAGAACCTGCTCTGACATCACCAGAATGCAGTGAGAACCTGCTCTGACATCACCAGAATGCAGTGAGAGCCTGCTCCGACATTACCAGAATGCAGTGAGAGCCTGCTCTGACATCACCAGAATGCAGTGAGAACCTGCTCTGACATCACCAGAATGCAGTGAGAGCCTGCTCCGACATCCCCAGAATGCAGTGAGAGCCTGCTCTGACATCACCAGAATGCAGTGAGAACCTGCTCTGACATCACCAGAATGCAGTGAGAACCTGCTCTGACATCACCAGAATGCAGTGAGAGCCTGCTCCGACATCCCCAGAATACAGTGAGAACCTGCTCTGACATCACCAGAATGCAGTGAGAGCCTGCTCTGACATCCCCAGAATGCAGTGAGAGCCTGCTCCGACATTACCAGAATGCAGTGAGAGCCTGCTCCGACATTACCAGAATGCAGTGAGAGCCTGCTCTGACATTACCAGAATGCAGTGAGAGCCTGCTCTGACATCCCCAGAATGCAGTGAGAGCCTGCTCCGACATCACCAGAATGCAGTGAGAACCTGCTCTGACATCACCAGAATGCAGTGAGAACCTGCTCTGACATCACCAGAATGCAGTGAGAGCCTGCTCTGACATCACCAGAATGCAGTGAGAACCTGCTCCGACATCACCAGAATGCAGTGAGAACCTGCTCTGACATCACCAGAATGCAGTGAGAACCTGCTCTGACATCACCAGAATGCAGTGAGAGCCTGCTCTGACATCACCAGAATGCAGTGAGAACCTGCTCTGACATCACCAGAATGCAGTGAGAACCTGCTCTGACATCACCAGAATGCAGTGAGAACCTGCTCCGACATCACCAGAATGCAGTGAGAACCTGCTCTGACATCACCAGAATGCAGTGAGAACCTGCTCTGACATCACCAGAATGCAGTGAGAACCTGCTCTGACATCACCAGAATGCAGTGAGAACCTGCTCCGACATCACCAGAATGCAGTGAGAACCTGCACCGACATCACCAGAATACAGTGAGAGCCTGCTCCAACATCCCCAGAATGAAGTGAGAGCCTGCTCCGACATCCCCAGAATGCAGTGAGAGCCTGCTCTGATATCCCCAGAATACAGTGAGAGCCTGCTTCGTCATTACCAGAATGCAGTGAGAGCCTGCTCTGACATCACCAAAATGCAGTGAGAACCTGCTCTGACATCACCAGAATGCAGTGAGAGCCTGCTCTGACATCACCAGAATGCAGTGAGAACCTGCTCTGACATCACCAGAATGCAGTGAGAGTCTGCTCTGACATCACCAGAATGCAGTGAGAACCTGCTCTGACATCACCAGAATACAGTGCGAGCCTGCTCCGACATCACCAGAATACAGTGAGAACCTGCTCTGACATCACCAGAATGCAGTGAGAACCTGCTCTGACATCACCAGAATGCAGTGAGAGTCTGCTCTGACATCACCAGAATGCAGTGAGAACCTGCTCTGACATCACCAGAATACAGTGCGAGCCTGCTCCGACATCACCAGAATACAGTGAGAACCTGCTCTGACATCACCTGAATGCAGTGAGAACCTGCTCTGACATCACCAGAATGCAGTGAGAACCTGTTCTGACATCACCAGAATGCAGTGAGAGCCTGCTCTGACACCCCCAGAATACAGTGAGAACCTGATCTGACATTACCAGAATGCAGTGAGAGCCTGCTCCGACATCCCCAGAATACAGTGAGAACCTGATCTGACATTACCAGAATGCAGTGAGAGCCTGCTCCGACATCCCCAGAATGCAGTGAGAACCTGCTCTGACACCCCCAGAATATAGTGAGAGCCTGCTCCGACATCCCCAGAATACAGTGAGAACCTGCTCTGACATCACCAGAATGCAGTGAGAGCCTGCTCCGACATCCCCAGAATGCAGTGAGAACCTGCTCTGACATCACCAGAATACAGTGAGAACCTGCTCTGACATCACCAGAATGCAGTGAGAGCCTGCTCCGACATCCCCAGAATGCAGTGAGAGCCTGCTCTGACATTACCAGAATGCAATGAGAACCTGCTCTGACATCACCAGAATGCAGTGAGAACCTGCTCCGACATCCCCAGAATGCAGTGAGAGCCTGCTCTGACATTACCAGAATGCAATGAGACCCTGCTCTGACATCACCAGAATACAGTGAGAGCCTGCTCTGATATCCCCAGAATACAGTGAGAGCCTGCTTTGTCATTACCAGAATGCAGTGAGAGCCTGCTCTGACATCACCAAAATGCAGTGAGAACCTGCTCTGACATCACCAGAATGCAGTGAGAGCCTGCTCTGACATCACCAGAATACAGTGAGAGCCTGCTCCGACATCCCCAGAATGCAGTGCGAGCCTGCTCTGACATCACCAGAATGCAGTGAGAGCCTGCTCCGACATCCCCAGAATGCAGTGAGAACCTGCTCTGACATCACCAGAATGCAGTGAGAACCTGCTCTGTCATCACCAGAATGCAGTGAGAGCCTGCTCCGACATCCCCAGAATGCAGTGAGAACCTGCTCTGACATCACCAGAATGCAGTGAGAACCTGCTCTGTCATCACCAGAATGCAGTGAGAACCTGCTCTGACATCACCAGAATACAGTGAGAACCTGCTCTGACATCACCAGAATGCAGTGAGAGCCTGCTCCGACATTACCAGAATGCAGTGAGAACCTGCTCTGACATCACCAGAATGCAGTGAGAGCCTGCTCCGACATTACCAGAATGCAGTGAGACCCTGCTCTGACATCCCCAGAATTATTATTCCAGCACATTGTTTAAAGTGTCTATCAAATAAATTAGTTTGTCAAAGTTTGGCGCCATGGTAGAAAGTTGTGGTGTATATTGTTATTAAGAACATAATTTGTCTACCATCTTGGTTTTAGTGGTCAATTTTGCATAATATTGAAACATCTTCTCCATAAACCAGAATGCAGTGAGAACCTGCTCTGACATCACCAGAATGCAGTGAGAGCCTGCTCTGACATCACCAGAATACAGTGAGAACCTGCTCTGACATCACCAGAATGCAGTGAGAACCTGCTCTGACATCACCAGAATGCAGTGAGAACCTGCTCTGACATCACCAGAATGCAGTGAGAGCCTGCTCTGACATCACCAGAATGCAGTGAGAACCTGCTCTGACATCACCAGAATGCAGTGAGAGCCTGCTCCGACATCCCCAGAATACAGTGAGAAACTGCTCTGACATCACCAGAATGCAGTGAGAACCTGCTCTGACATCACCAGAATGCAGTGAGAACCTGCTCTGACATCACCAGAATGCAGTGAGAACCTGCTCTGACATCACCAGAATGCAGTGAGAGCCTGCTCCGACATTACCAGAATGCAGTGAGAGCCTGCTCTGACATCACCAGAATGCAGTGAGAACCTGCTCTGACATCACCAGAATGCAGTGAGAGCCTGCTCCGACATCCCCAGAATGCAGTGAGAGCCTGCTCTGACATCACCAGAATGCAGTGAGAACCTGCTCTGACATCACCAGAATGCAGTGAGAACCTGCTCTGACATCACCAGAATGCAGTGAGAGCCTGCTCCGACATCCCCAGAATACAGTGAGAACCTGCTCTGACATCACCAGAATGCAGTGAGAGCCTGCTCTGACATCCCCAGAATGCAGTGAGAGCCTGCTCCGACATTACCAGAATGCAGTGAGAGCCTGCTCCGACATTACCAGAATGCAGTGAGAGCCTGCTCTGACATTACCAGAATGCAGTGAGAGCCTGCTCTGACATCCCCAGAATGCAGTGAGAGCCTGCTCCGACATCACCAGAATGCAGTGAGAACCTGCTCTGACATCACCAGAATGCAGTGAGAACCTGCTCTGACATCACCAGAATGCAGTGAGAGCCTGCTCTGACATCACCAGAATGCAGTGAGAACCTGCTCCGACATCACCAGAATGCAGTGAGAACCTGCTCTGACATCACCAGAATGCAGTGAGAACCTGCTCTGACATCACCAGAATGCAGTGAGAGCCTGCTCTGACATCACCAGAATGCAGTGAGAACCTGCTCTGACATCACCAGAATGCAGTGAGAACCTGCTCTGACATCACCAGAATGCAGTGAGAACCTGCTCCGACATCACCAGAATGCAGTGAGAACCTGCTCTGACATCACCAGAATGCAGTGAGAACCTGCTCTGACATCACCAGAATGCAGTGAGAACCTGCTCTGACATCACCAGAATGCAGTGAGAACCTGCTCCGACATCACCAGAATGCAGTGAGAACCTGCACCGACATCACCAGAATACAGTGAGAGCCTGCTCCAACATCCCCAGAATGAAGTGAGAGCCTGCTCCGACATCCCCAGAATGCAGTGAGAGCCTGCTCTGATATCCCCAGAATACAGTGAGAGCCTGCTTCGTCATTACCAGAATGCAGTGAGAGCCTGCTCTGACATCACCAAAATGCAGTGAGAACCTGCTCTGACATCACCAGAATGCAGTGAGAGCCTGCTCTGACATCACCAGAATGCAGTGAGAACCTGCTCTGACATCACCAGAATGCAGTGAGAGTCTGCTCTGACATCACCAGAATGCAGTGAGAACCTGCTCTGACATCACCAGAATACAGTGCGAGCCTGCTCCGACATCACCAGAATACAGTGAGAACCTGCTCTGACATCACCAGAATGCAGTGAGAACCTGCTCTGACATCACCAGAATGCAGTGAGAGTCTGCTCTGACATCACCAGAATGCAGTGAGAACCTGCTCTGACATCACCAGAATACAGTGCGAGCCTGCTCCGACATCACCAGAATACAGTGAGAACCTGCTCTGACATCACCTGAATGCAGTGAGAACCTGCTCTGACATCACCAGAATGCAGTGAGAACCTGTTCTGACATCACCAGAATGCAGTGAGAGCCTGCTCTGACACCCCCAGAATACAGTGAGAACCTGATCTGACATTACCAGAATGCAGTGAGAGCCTGCTCCGACATCCCCAGAATACAGTGAGAACCTGATCTGACATTACCAGAATGCAGTGAGAGCCTGCTCCGACATCCCCAGAATGCAGTGAGAACCTGCTCTGACACCCCCAGAATATAGTGAGAGCCTGCTCCGACATCCCCAGAATACAGTGAGAACCTGCTCTGACATCACCAGAATGCAGTGAGAGCCTGCTCCGACATCCCCAGAATGCAGTGAGAACCTGCTCTGACATCACCAGAATGCAGTGAGAGCCTGCTCCGACATCCCCAGAATGCAGTGAGAGCCTGCTCTGACATTACCAGAATGCAATGAGAACCTGCTCTGACATCACCAGAATGCAGTGAGAACCTGCTCTGTCATCACCAGAATGCAGTGAGAACCTGCTCTGACATCACCAGAACACAGTGAGAACCTGCTCTGACATCACCAGAATGCAGTGAGAGCCTGCTCCGACATTACCAGAATGCAGTGAGAACCTGCTCTGACATCACCAGAATGCAGTGAGAGCCTGCTCCGACATTACCAGAATGCAGTGAGACCCTGCTCTGACATCCCCAGAATTATTATTCCAGCACATTGTTTAAAGTGTCTATCAAATAAATTAGTTTGTCAAAGTTTGGCGCCATGGTAGAAAGTTGTGGTGTATATTGTTATTAAGAACATAATTTGTCTACCATCTTGGTTTTAGTGGTCAATTTTGCATAATATTGAAACATCTTCTCCATAAACCAGAATGCAGTGAGAACCTGCTCTGACATCACCAGAATGCAGTGAGAGCCTGCTCTGACATCACCAGAATACAGTGAGAACCTGCTCTGACATCACCAGAATGCAGTGAGAACCTGCTCTGACATCACCAGAATGCAGTGAGAACCTGCTCTGACATCACCAGAATGCAGTGAGAGCCTGCTCTGACATCACCAGAATGCAGTGAAAACCTGCTCTGACATCACCAGAATGCAGTGAGAGCCTGCTCCGACATCCCCAGAATACAGTGAGAAACTGCTCTGACATCACCAGAATGCAGTGAGAACCTGCTCTGACATCACCAGAATGCAGTGAGAACCTGCTCTGACATCACCAGAATGCAGTGAGAGCCTGCTCCGACATTACCAGAATGCAGTGAGAGCCTGCTCTGACATCACCAGAATGCAGTGAGAACCTGCTCTGACATCACCAGAATGCAGTGAGAGCCTGCTCCGACATCCCCAGAATGCAGTGAGAGCCTGCTCTGACATCACCAGAATGCAGTGAGAACCTGCTCTGACATCACCAGAATGCAGTGAGAACCTGCTCTGACACCCCCAGAATATAGTGAGAGCCTGCTCCGACATCCCCAGAATACAGTGAGAACCTGCTCTGACATCACCAGAATGCAGTGAGAGCCTGCTCTGACATCCCCAGAATGCAGTGAGAACCTGCTCTGACATCACCAGAATGCAGTGAGAGCCTGCTCTGACATCACCAGAATGCAGTGAGAACCTGCTCTGACATCACCAGAATGCAGTGAGAACCTGCTCTGACATCACCAGAATGCAGTGAGAACCTGCTCCGACATCACCAGAATGCAGTGAGAACCTGCTCTGACATCACCAGAATGCAGTGAGAACCTGCTCTGACATCACCAGAATGCAGTGAGAACCTGCTCTGACATCACCAGAATGCAGTGAGAACCTGCTCCGACATCACCAGAATGCAGTGAGAACCTGCACCGACATCACCAGAATACAGTGAGAGCCTGCTCCAACATCCCCAGAATGAAGTGAGAGCCTGCTCCGACATCCCCAGAATGCAGTGAGAGCCTGCTCTGATATCCCCAGAATACAGTGAGAGCCTGCTTCGTCATTACCAGAATGCAGTGAGAGCCTGCTCTGACATCACCAAAATGCAGTGAGAACCTGCTCTGACATCACCAGAATGCAGTGAGAGCCTGCTCTGACATCACCAGAATGCAGTGAGAACCTGCTCTGACATCACCAGAATGCAGTGAGAGTCTGCTCTGACATCACCAGAATGCAGTGCGAGCCTGCTCCGACATCACCAGAATACAGTGAGAACCTGCTCTGACATCACCAGAATGCAGTGAGAACCTGCTCTGACATCACCAGAATGCAGTGAGAGTCTGCTCTGACATCACCAGAATGCAGTGAGAACCTGCTCTGACATCACCAGAATACAGTGCGAGCCTGCTCCGACATCACCAGAATACAGTGAGAACCTGCTCTGACATCACCAGAATGCAGTGAGAACCTGCTCTGACATCACCAGAATGCAGTGAGAACCTGTTCTGACATCACCAGAATGCAGTGAGAGCCTGCTCTGACACCCCCAGAATACAGTGAGAACCTGATCTGACATTACCAGAATGCAGTGAGAGCCTGCTCCGACATCCCCAGAATACAGTGAGAACCTGATCTGACATTACCAGAATGCAGTGAGAGCCTGCTCCGACATCCCCAGAATGCAGTGAGAACCTGCTCTGACACCCCCAGAATATAGTGAGAGCCTGCTCCGACATCCCCAGAATACAGTGAGAACCTGCTCTGACATCACCAGAATGCAGTGAGAGCCTGCTCCGACATCCCCAGAATGCAGTGAGAACCTGCTCTGACATCACCAGAATACAGTGAGAGCCTGCTCTGACATTACCAGAATGCAGTGAGAACCTGCTCTGACATCACCAGAATACAGTGAGAACCTGCTCTGACATCACCAGAATGCAGTGAGAACCTGCTCCGACATCCCCAGAATGCAGTGAGAGCCTGCTCTGACATTACCAGAATGCAATGAGACCCTGCTCTGACATCACCAGAATACAGTGAGAGCCTGCTCTGATATCCCCAGAATACAGTGAGAGCCTGCTTTGTCATTACCAGAATGCAGTGAGAGCCTGCTCTGACATCACCAAAATGCAGTGAGAACCTGCTCTGACATCACCAGAATGCAGTGAGAGCCTGCTCTGACATCACCAGAATACAGTGAGAGCCTGCTCCGACATCCCCAGAATGCAGTGCGAGCCTGCTCTGACATCACCAGAATGCAGTGAGAGCCTGCTCCGACATCCCCAGAATGCAGTGAGAACCTGCTCTGACATCACCAGAATGCAGTGAGAACCTGCTCTGTCATCACCAGAATGCAGTGAGAGCCTGCTCCGACATCCCCAGAATGCAGTGAGAACCTGCTCTGACATCACCAGAATGCAGTGAGAACCTGCTCTGTCATCACCAGAATGCAGTGAGAACCTGCTCTGACATCACCAGAATACAGTGAGAACCTGCTCTGACATCACCAGAATGCAGTGAGAGCCTGCTCCGACATCACCAGAATGCAGTGAGAACCTGCTCTGACATCACCAGAATGCAGTGAGAACCTGCTCCGACATCCCCAGAATGCAGTGAGAGCCTGCTCTGACATTACCAGAATGCAATGAGACCCTGCTCTGACATCCCCAGAATGCAGTGAGAGCCTGCTCTGACATCACCAGAATACAGTGAGAGCCTGCTCTGATATCCCCAGAATACAGTGAGAGCCTGCTTCGTCATTACCAGAATGCAGTGAGAGCCTGCTCTGACATCACCAAAATGCAGTGAGAACCTGCTCTGACATCCCCAGAATGCAGTGAGAGCCTGCTCTGACATCACCAGAATACAGTGAGAGCCTGCTCTGATATCCCCAGAATACAGTGAGAGCCTGCTTCGTCATTACCAGAATGCAGTGAGAGCCTGCTCTGACATCACCAAAATGCAGTGAGAACCTGCTCTGACATCACCAGAATGCAGTGAGAGCCTGCTCTGACATCACCAGAATACAGTGAGAGCCTGCTCTGATATCCCCAGAATACAGTGAGAGCCTGCTTCGTCATTACCAGAATGCAGTGAGAGCCTGCTCTGACATCACCAAAATGCAGTGAGAACCTGTTCTGACATCACCAGAATGCAGTGAGAGCCTGCTCCGACATCCCCAGAATACAGTGAGAGCCTGCTCCGACATCCCCAGAATGCAGTGCGAGCCTGCTCTGACATCACCAGAATGCAGTGAGAGCCTGCTCCGACATCCCCAGAATGCAGTGAGAACCTGCTCTGACATCACCAGAATGCAGTGAGAACCTGCTCTGTCATCACCAGAATGCAGTGAGAGCCTGCTCCGACATCCCCAGAATGCAGTGAGAACCTGCTCTGACATCACCAGAATGCAGTGAGAGCCTGCTCTGATATCCCCAGAATACAGTGAGAGCCTGCTTCGTCATTACCAGAATGCAGTGAGAGCCTGCTCTGACATCACCAGAATGCAGTGAGAGCCTGCTCCGACATCCCCAGAATGCAGTGAGAGCCTGCTCCGACATCCCCAGAATGCAGTGAGAGCCTGCTCCGACATCCCCAGAATGCAGTGAGAGCCTGCTCCGACATCCCCAGAATGCAGTGCGAGCCTGCTCTGACATCACCAGAATGCAGTGAGAGCCTGCTCCGACATCCCCAGAATGCAGTGAGAACCTGCTCTGACATCACCAGAATGCAGTGAGAACCTGCTCTGTCATCACCAGAATGCAGTGAGAACCTGCTCCGACATCACCAGAATGCAGTGAGAGCCTGCTCTGACATCACCAGAATGCAGTGAGAGCCTGCTCTGACATCACCAGAATGCAGTGAGACCCTGCTCTGACATCCCCAGAATTATTATTATTCCAGCACAGTGTTTAAAGTGTCTATCAAATAAATTAGTTTGTCAAAGTTTGGCGCCATGGTAGAAAGTTGTGGTGTATATTATTCTTAAGAACATAATTTGTCTACAATCTTGGTTTCAGTGGTAAATTTTGCATAATATTGAAACATCTTCTCCATAAACCATGTTATTGATATGAGGTTGTGATCAAAATTATTCAACCCCGATTGAAAATCAGGTTTATTGTCAAAATTTACAGCTTTTCAGCTGTTTGCAATGAAAAAAAAAAATCACACAAAAGCAATTGGAGTAGCTCAACACAACAAATGCAGTGAGCACAGTAAGGCTTGTACTAACCGAAGAAGGTTTCAATGCCAGATCTCCAAGACGTACACCACTACTACCCAAACACAGAAAAGAAAAGTCAACTCCAATATGCTCAAATTCATAAATAAGCCAAAGATATTTATCTGTTGAGAGATAAATCTTCAGAAAAAGTTCAATTTTTTTTTTCATCTCTCCACAGAACAGAATCCCACAACTTTTGTGGCTAATTTATATGATTTTGAGCATATTGGGGGAGGCTTTTCTCTTGCATTTGTGCTAGTAGTGGTCTATGTCTTGGCATTCTTTCATGGAAACCTTCTGTATTCAGTAAGAGTCATTACTGTTATCCTGTCCCTTGTTTGCATTCTGTTCCTTGTGTGTGAAGGACAATAATCTCTTCTCTTAACTTTGTGGACCATTCTCTTGATTTAGCCATAATTCTAACATGCAGTTAAACTTGACTCTCAACAAACCCCTAGCCACTTCAGCTCTTTCAAGTGTTCCAGCTCAAGAACACATGGTGCAACAGGTGTGCCTCAGACAACTGTTTTTCATATTTGTGCTGTTGTGGGGGGGGGGGGGGGGGGATTCTATTTAGGGGCTTGAATCATTTTGAGATACAAGTAGCATTTTCAGTTGAATTTGGGGAGACCACTTGAAGCAATTCCTTGTGTTGAGCTATTTCAATTGCTTTTGTTTGATTTTGTCAATGAAATAGCTGCAAGTCTGTACATTTTGACAATAAACCTGACTTTCAATAGGGATTAAATAATTTTGATTACAACTGTACAAATAGCTGTGACCTAGATTAATAACATGGCTTGACAACCATACTGGATTGCACAAAATTATTCTAATATCGTCTTCTGTGAAATAATTTCTTGGAAAAAAGCTAGGTTTGTTTACAGCAAGTCAAAATCAATATTAACCATGCAATGTAAATCATTGCAGTTAAAGAGAAATTACAATATTTACCTTGCCGGGTTAAGACTGCCTCTAATTTTAAGTCAAAACCGCTCATGGAAAAAAAAAAAAAAAAAAGCAACCTCTACTAGCGCTGTGATTAATTTCTGCCATCTTTATTAGGAAGCCCTTATGTTGTGTCATCTGGTGGCCATATTGGATTATGTGACCAATTCTAATTTATCATGAAATAATTATATTAAAAAAACAAAAAACAAACAAACAAACAAAAAACATATTTCTGCTATTTAATTTTTTTACCAGAAGCATCTGTCAATGTGCTACATCAAGGCTGCTATGCTTGGCCACCTTTATTGCTGTTTGCTAATACATTTTATTTGTTATTGCTTTGCATATAGATTCTGCTGCTCGTTTACATGCCTGGTATAACAGAGAAGGTGCCAAGGTATCCTGTGCTAATTTTGACATTGCTGCCAGAGGATTTTTAAAGTGGCCAAAGAAAGTAGGCTGTGGTCCAGGACTCCGTTAGACCCTCTGATGTTTAACCTCCATTTACACTGCCAAACAAATCTCATGCCCTAAACCCAATTATTACCCTTGCATTGCCTTGCTACGGACATCTTTTTGGTTTATTGGGAAGGCGTCACCCTTTCCTAATGTATTTTAACCATCCTTTCTCTTATTCCTGTACAATAATAACTGCAATAGATATGCAGGCACATGTGAGCACAATTTAAAAAAAACACTGTGTCAGTTTAAGTTTAGCTTATGTGAAAGAGAACATTTATAGAATTTCAACTATATAAGGTCACAGAATACTCATTCAAAACATTTTTATTTCTATTATCCCAGAAAGTCCGTGTTTCACAGCAGACTGTCATTCATTTTGTTTGAGACTTTCTTAAATGTCCATAATTGAAATTCTAGATGCATACTGGCTGACTGACACCAAGCAGCCAATCAGATTATAAATCTTTGATTTGGAAATGGGTCATTCGGTTTTGCTCTCTCTTGTCTCACACTAAAATGCATGGATCCTGTAGCTTTCACATACCTGAACTTATGTTTGCAGCTTTCTGAAACAGCCATTTATATTCTGGCATTAAAATCAGGTACAAAAGTGGAACCTGGCTTACTGTACCCAGCTCTCACACTGGATAGCGATTGTTACAAACTCATGTTTGTATAATCCGTACTAGAAAACTATGGTGTCAAGTCACAAAGGGAGAAGGCCAGTGCAGAGGTTCTGTTGCGCAGAGCTGTAAAGGCTGTTCCAGTCAATACATAGGCCTAAATGCTTTATGAACAGATTGTAACCATACTATCAGTTTACACACAGTTTCCAAGTTGGACGGACATAGACAGCCGCAAGATGGCATACTGGCTTCCTAATTGGCAGCTCTGGGTGGGGGGCTGTATTATAGCTACAATAACCTCTACAAATTGTTGCACTTATAAGTCACTTTCAGCAGTGACAGTGAAAGGAAGGCTGCCGAAGGTGACCCTTTAATGTTTTCATGTTGGTGTAATCCCCATACATCAGAGCTGGGCAGTGGTGGGATTAAAACATTTTAGTAACCAGTTCTTACTTTTCATATGTAATGCACGCAGCCATGCACGCACACACAAGCACATCGACGCAGTCACACTTATATACCCTGGGAGACTAAAATACCCTGGGGGCAAAAGGAAAGCTATTAATGCACTAAACCTTGTATTTTAAGCCAATGCGCAGTAAATGTATAAACCTTGGAAATCATGAGAATGAACAGTAATGCTTAAACCTTGTGTATCATGCCAATGAGCAATAAATACATAAAACTTGGTATACCATGCTAAAGAGCAGTAAATCCATCAAATTTGTATATAATGTCAATGAGCCACATGTGCCTCCAAAAAGCCTGCTAATGCCATGTGCCCCCAAACAGCCTGCCATTGCCACCTCCCTGCCACCAGT